>NC_074709.1:11700945-13032178 GCF_024334085.1 Lutzomyia longipalpis | reverse complement strand
AACCGTTCTAACCCCCCCTCCCCTACCAAATGATAACCCAAGTTGTACTCAAAATCTTTAAACAAACGTTGTTGACCTTATTTTATATTGTTATGCCAATGGGATTTGAAATTAAATAAAATTATTAAATTTATAACTTGAAATCTACTAATAGTCATATTGTGGCTCTTGAGGTGACTAATATTAAGATTTTGGGCGAAAAATCGTCAAAATTATTTTTCAATTAAATTGAAAAAAATGAGTCAAAACAAGGTCCAAAACACCATTACTAACATTTTTAAGCCGATTTAACAAGGATTTGAGTCAAATTACACTCCAGGGGCCGTAAATTGGTTGAGTCGAAATATCAAATTTTAACGCAAAAATGGGTCATAGTTCCACAAAAAATGACATTACAGGAGAACCCCTTGATGGATTTGAGTGAAATTTTTTTTAAAAGTTAGATAATAATGTCTACTTTTAATTTTGATGAAATTTGGGCCAAGTGTAACTTATAAAAATTAAATGGTCAGCGCCTGAAGTTAGGGTACCCTATTTGTAACATAAGGGTATCACATAAAAAAACATTAAAAAAGAATCACATGACCGATCAGGATGAAATTTTTTTTGAAAGTTAGGGGACATGATTAGCTACCATTTGAATCCGAGTTTGTTCAAATCGGTCAACCACAGGCTGAGATATACTCGAAAGTGTATTTTTTCACTATGGTCCACTAGAATGGCTGTCACGACTGAACCGCTTGACCGATTTTCGAAAATTTATCAGATTTGGAAAGGGAATTAAATTACCTTTCCAACGATACTCTATTCATCAAAATCGGTGCACTAGCAGCCGAGTATGCAACGCAGAGTACAAAGTGAAAAATTGTAAAATATTGAAAAAAGTATCTTCTACCTAGTTTTACCAAAATGGCTGCCAAAAGCGAACGGATTGACCGATTTTCAAAAATTTACCAGGTTTGGAAAGGTGAGAAATGTACCTTTCCAAAACTGGTAAATTTTTTAAAATCGGTTAACCACAGCCGGAGATATAGCCACTTAAAATTTGCCTTCAAAAATATCCCATTTTAGCCTTGCCCGGAAACTTTTCGCGAGTAGTGTATATAAATTATGCGTTTTCCAATAATAATTCTTTCATGTATTATATTGCAAAAAGGGAGGGAGGAGAATGGGGTGGATTATAATTTTCTCAACTTGATTTTTTTGTCAGATTGTGAAATTCAATTCATAGGTCATGAATATTTTCATTAAAAAAGCATTTTCGACAAGAAGTAAAACATCCTTTTGGATTATACTTTACAAAATTTCATGGAAATTGAAACCCTCAATTTCCATAATCTCTCCTAACATAGTGGTGTGTCTTATGTGAGTATATATTTCAGACAAGAAGTCAATATGTGACATCTCATCGAATTCACAACATAAGGGATTATTATGGAGCGAAAAGACATGAAATGAAGTGGAAAGTGTAGTCCTGGGGGGCGGCGGCATAGCAGGAGGTCGTGGAGATGCTGTGTAAGGAATTGGAACAATCATTAATCTCCCAACGTAAACTCCAAATTCGAAGAGATATATACATACATAGGGAGAAAAGCGCGTGGAAGACGAATGAAATTCGATAGAGGTTTTTCTCTCTTTGTTCACGATCTGCTAGTCGAAGCTACAAGAGGGGGGGGGGATGTGGAGAATGAAGGAAGACATACAGGAGGAATTAGAGGAAAATTAAAGTGAATCTCTAAATATTTCCTCTTGTGTTCTTTCCTTTTTGTATACGATAGAGAAGTATACGGAGTTTTTGCAATGATGATGACATTGTGCAACTCAACAGACGAAGAAAAACCCCCCATAAATCCGCTTATGGCATCAAAAACCCACTAAAAATCAATTTTTATCCATAATTCCTCGCTCAACAAAGTATTTTCTACACTCATTTTTTTCTTTATCTCTCCCCACCCCCTTACTTCTCCCATTTCCTCCCCACCATCATGTCATTTTATTCATTTCCGCGCATTTATGCAGGTATCGCAGAAAAGTCTTCTCCATATAAATTTTCAATCAGCTTTTCTTGGTAAATCGAGAAGAATTTCTCTATCTCTTATTTCATTCCCAATCCATATTCAATGCTTCCCCTCCCCACTCCTACATCGCACAGCATTCCCCAATCATGCAAAAGGTAGTGAGGGGGTGGTACAAAAATATAAACACGACATTTTCTTGCATGACGAAATGGTAACATACACATAATCATAAAGCAATAGTGCTGTAAAAAAAAATTCACATTTTATGCATTAGTTGGAAATTGCTGTGAGAAAGTTTTTCCATATCGCAATGAAAATGCCATAAATCGATAGAAGAAGAAAGTTAGTATATAGTTGAAACATTAACAAGGATTTTACTTATGCTTCCACCACGCCGCATATTATAGCACCACTTGTTCCTATTCCCAGTATACATTGGGAATAGAACTTGTGCAAATGCGAGAAAGAATTGATCTTATAAAATATTTAAGGGTTCTCCCCCATGGGGGGTTGGGGTTGGGGAGAAAGAATGTTTGTAGCTCTATGCATTTTTATTATTTCATTTTGCACACAACCACCCCCGTAAGGCATACAAAAATTCCATCCAGACACCATAAATACGCGCCCTAAATCGCATTATGCATTCGCATATAGAGAGGAGGATTATTGATTGAAAATTGCAATATTTTCTCACACACAAGATAAGTCATATAGAGAAATTTATTAGCATATAAAAATTTCAAAATAACTTTTTTTTATCTCCAAAGCAATAAGTTGAGGTGACACAGAGTTAAATTTAATGTAGATTTTGAGCAAAGGACTTTATCCGCGCTTTCCACATATATTTTGTTTCGTATTCCACGTATATTTTGAGAATATTTTGTCAAAAATAATTCAAGCTCTTTCAACGACAATTTAAATATTCCCTTAAAGAACATATATTTTTAAAAAAATCTTTTATTCTTTCATCTATAATTTACATTCATTACAATTTTGTTGAGAAGAAAAACAATTTACAGAGAAATGTCCTAAAAATAAATTTCATTTTCACTCTTTTCCAGTGCTATGACACATCCGGCATTTATGTGGACACCCCAGAGGGTGTGACAGTACCCGGGCATGGTCCTCCACCATCGTACGACCAAGTGGTAGCACTCGACGAGATGGCAGCTCGTCATCCGGGTGCCTTCAAGACAACCCGGCCCGCAATGAGACACAGTCAGAGCCATCCGGGACACTTCTGTCCATTCATGCTCCTCGAAGCGGAAACCACAAAGTGCCCAGAGTATGCCCAACTCAAGTGCGACGACTCATCCGGAGGTGATGGTGGTGGTCAGGAGGAGGCTGCTGCTGCGGGAAATTCAACGCTCCTCACACCCCCAGACGCGGCAAAAGTTGAAGAACAAATTCTCTCACCGAGGCACATTGTCACTGGCAAATTGACCCTATCGCCCTGTCAGTGCCAACAGATGGACAATATGAATCCCATTGGGGAGACAATGGACTGGAGCTGTAGTGCAACCCCCGAAGATGAAGACGACCACCCAGATGTCCACTTCATTGCACCAACTGAGACAAATGGGAACACCATTTACCAGGACACTGAGATACAGCAGTGCAGCTGTACGAGGAACAATAATTGTCTACCGTCCACATCATCGTCCATCGCATCAGCACACGGATGCTGCTGCAGCAACAACAACAACATCCAAGGGGTGCCCAATGATGGGGATCCAAACCAAAATCCCGGACCAATTGATTTTGAGACTCTCAATGAGAATGGACTCGTTCGCATTGACATCAGCCAGATAATCGATAAGACAGGATTGCCTACGTACGAGGCAGCCATAAGATTGGAATCAAGTGGATATGTCTAGTGCTAAGATGCTGGCAGTGTGGCATCACCCCAGGGGAGAGATTTTCCTCCACCCACCACACCACTAACTACACATGATTCCCACCACACCAAATGGCAGTTCTATCGACGACAATTCGAACATTTTGAGAACGAGGGGACCCATATACATTTAAATTTAACAATAAATAATAGAAAATGTTCTACATGGCATGTCCTTCGTACTACATAGTTGGAGAACCGCATATGTGTGAAATGTCCCCGAAGCAGTGAATCTCAAATCACTGTCACACAAGTTAAAAGACATCCTCATACAAGGCAGCCAAGCAGCATTATAATGCGAATGTGAGAAGCCAATACCCGGCATACGGAGAGAAAATTGGTTGATAATGAGACATGAAAATGGCATGAAGAAATGGAATGTGTTGCAATTGAGATACTTTTCCGAGAGAGCACTTTGCCCACCCATCTCGCACCCACAATCACCCGAAAAAATCCCATTCAATTTGGCAACCAAAAAATAAACGGAACGACAAAAGATGAGAGACACTACCACCACCCCCAGGAACACGCATTGATCAATTTGGCGGATAGAAAGCGCAAAAATCCCCGCGAAAACACAACGTTTTATGTTTGCTTCTATCGAAATGCATATCAAAGTGGATTTCATACGTTAGAAGAAGAGACATTGCAGGGACATTTCGTATAGAGTTCATATAGCAAAAAAAACCTCCTAAAATCCCAACAATATTTCTCACAGCGAATAACATTAGTCAAACGTTTAGTTTTTGATAAAATATTGGTATTGAATTTAACAGAAAAAAATGTAAAACTTTGCAGAGAAATATTTTTAGTTCTGCCACATAAAATCTATGCCGTTTTGAATTGAAATATTTGCAAATATATTTTATGTTTGACATTTATTCAACAATTTTGACTTTTTCAAATGTCCCTTAAATGGAGTATTATTTGCTGATATATATGTTGAATATAAGAGGCGTTTATTTAACCCTTTCATGCCCTCAACAAGTATTTCGATTCATTTTCAAGTCTTTCAAGTAGTTTTCTAAATGAATTGTAAATTAAAAAGAAGAAGAATCTGTGTTCTTTAGAAGAGCTCCAATTGGCTGATCATCACGAACAAAGCTTTCTCATTGGCTACTTCACCTCTTCTACGTCACAACCTGGTGGTGATTCGATGCATTTAAATTTTGAACAAATTATTTAATTTTTCAATCGCAAATAGTAAGAAAATCGCAATTTTTGCTATAGAACTCACGAATGACCCTGCATTAGTGATAGTTGAACCCTCTAGAAATGTAAAAAAAAAATAAACCATTTTGTGTATAAAAGTCGAGTCTTGTACAACTTACCAACAAAAAAAAGAGATAAAATTGCAGAAAAAAAACATGATGTACAATAGATCAACACTGAGTGTTTGGCTATTTTTCACTGTTCCATTCCCGCCCAAAAAATGCCCTATCCATTCACATAATTAATGTCACTGAACCTCTAACAATTACGCGCCAGAGTGTACAAGAGAAACAGCAATTCTAAACATACTCACACAAAAAAAATGAATATTAATTGCATGAAATAAAGAGTTCACCGACGCCAACGTTGGAACGCCATGCCATAAAGTCCTCCGCAATGCCACATTTAAGAATAAATAGTCCAAGCAACGAGAATAGTATATAAAATGTACATAATAGTACATTCATCGAAGGTAGGGGTAAACAGTTAAAATAATAATTTCCAAATGAATGCACACATAAAATTGAGAAGTCTTTCTTTTACATCTCAGTGATTTGTGTGTTAAGTCTTTTTACTCGAATTCGCACCATTTTGCACGATTGCCGAAGAAATTCTCACTCGCAGAGATTTTCTTCCAACTTTCTTCACCATCTTTGGGTATAAACCAAATTGGATATGCGATGATACACTGAATGTGGTTGCATGGGGAAAAAATTGAAGGGAAAATGCAGTAAATTCTCCACATTTTTTTCTTTCTTTCTCAACTTTGTGGTAAAGTAAATGAAGTGTTTAAAAATGTGGTTGATGCTTTATTTACTCGCTACACATACACCATGCCTTACGCAATCGCATATCACCAACAATTCATCAAGTTTATTTGTGAATTTACTCAAGTATTTTGCGATAGCTAAATGGAAATTGGAGATATGGAGAATTTTCAATTTGATTAGGAACCTCTAATGGAGGTTGATAAAGATATATAGGTACAATTAGAAGTTGGATGTGAAAATATTGTGATAATCCTATGCATAGTTCATTGCACATACTAAATACTTAGATTAAATAAACATATTTTAATATTATTTGTTCAAGCTTTAATCTCATACTTTCTTACTATTTTTTAAAATTTCGTATTTTGAAAAATTATATCATTTTTAATTCATTATCAATTTTTTTTTATTATAGTAGTTTTATAGCATCCAAGACTCAGTATTTTCTCTGGTAAATATCATTTGCCATAAAATTGATGAAAAGCGACCTCATTTTTTGGAAACCCCAGTAGTGGTGAATTCCAAAAGCTCAGCATTTAATAGTTGTTTGCTATAAAACTGACAAATGGCGCCCTCTTATCCATAAAAATTGTTTCCCAATCAATGGCTGTAAAATGTTCAAAATGCTGAACTGAGATGAGAGTGCTATTTCTCAATTTTATAGCATTTGAACGCTCACTTTGAATAAAGTTAAAACTCGAGGACCTGATGAAGATCAAATTAAGAAACAAAACATCAAAAAATCTATCCAAAAAAGATTTAAATCGAACGTATATTTCTCATAGCAATTTATGATAAAACTTTATCCAATTGAGAGCATAAATTGATAAGAAATCATAAAATAATCATATAACACAATAATTCTCCAATTTGAGCGAGGTTTTTAACTTCAAAGGTTTGACCTTAATTTTCTCTCAAAAAAGAAAATGTTTTTTTCAGAGTTTTCTTTCGACGATATTGAAGCAATTGAAATTTCCTATACACAGATCAGAATTAGTAGAATTTATTACGAAATGTTTAATAAATTTTTTAATTCTATGACGATTAAAAAAAAGTAAAATTGGCAACTTTGACTAGCAAATTCCTCCAAGGGTTATTTCAAGCTCAATGAATTACATATAATGTGGAAAATATTGTCGAAAATTTAACGCTTAATCACTCCATCACTCAATACTCTCCATTTCACATGAAGGAGGAAGCCTATTGAGTCACAAATAGAAGGAAAATTGACATGGCATTTAGCATATTGCACAATAAAGGCCAATAATTGCCATTAATCATCTCATCTGACCTGACCCACTTGACGAATAATGATATTGAGCTAAATTCTAGAATGGAATTCTATTCGCATGGCAAATTAAGCACAAACTCTCCATCCCTTTTTTTGCGTTTCAACCATCGTAAAAGCAATCTTATCGTCGTCGGCGTGAATTACTCCCAGGCGCTTGAGATGGCAGTTTCACAAACCACCTGCCCACCCACAAATGAGTCCAATCAATTCAGTGTGTAGGGGGAAGGGGAGGCGGGGGAGTATAAAAAAAACGTGTGCCTTTCGTGGTTGAGCGATAAGGGGCGAAACTCTCGATAGAACAGGGAACGATAAGAATCAACCCATCTCACTTCGTGCCAGAGAATTTATTGATGAATCCATTTTTGATGAAAAACCTCAAAAACTCCTTAAAATGTGAGCACCTCTTGAGCTTCCTCCACTTTTCACCCACCCACGCATTCTTCTCTCCCTCTCACTCGAGCTTCATCGACTCATCAAAGTGCAATAAAAGACACGAAAAACTTTTGACGTTCTCCTCCTCTTAAGAAAAGCATAAAAATACATTTAAAACTCCATCCATTGACACACTTTTCTTCATCCACATTACACCACAAAGCCCACAAAATGCACGCATTTGAAGAAAAACCAATTCAAAGAAAATGTTCAAATGAAAAATTAAGTGATTTTATCAAACGTGAATGGGTTGTGTCGCAAAAGCCTGGCAAATTGTAGTTTCGTTTGTTTACTCGCTTATGCTTGGGAATTTGATTTTTAATGAGGTGCTATCTTCAAAATGTTGAAGAAACTCACTCTCATGCTTAATTTTGACGGTACACACGTGCTTCACACACAATTTACACCGCTCATTACAGCTCACAACGAAAGGGAAATTTTTTTTTGGAAATGTCAAGTTTAATATTGCTAATTTTCGCTGCATAAAACATTCGTTTTTTTTATTACGAATCAGTCTTATTTCAACGAGTTTATTAGGTAATCAATTTTAGGGGTTTTTACTGCTCTTATTGGTTTTATTGGAGAGAAAGGATTACGCTCGGATTGGAAGAGCCGGGATTTGTTGTATAGGATAGATGGAAAATTAAGAAACTAAGGACCTAGAATGTTAGATAAGAAAATAATTAATTTCAAGAAAATATTGATTGAAATATACAGGAATAGAAATTTTAAGAATTAAAAGAAAAAGAGAGCACAAGCTACCTAGAAATTGATTTAAACCAGACAGTTTTAGGAAAAGCTCAAAAAATAAATTTTCCTTATGAAATTTATGGATAATATGATACTTAAAGCTTTTTTTATATTTATTTATCTTACTTTGCTATAGCCCAGATCTCGCCTAATATTACCTACTGAAAACGTTACAAATACTAAATAATTAAGTAATCCCAAACACTTAAACTATTTTTGTATAAGTTTATAGTTTCAAAGAACACACAACTACAATAAAAGAAAAGAATAATCTTTTGAAACTTTCAATTAAACCTTTTCTCCCACTTTTAAACCAACATTCCGTGTAAGGTGGGATGCATTTATAATCGATTTCCGTCAATACCAATTAGTCACACACATGTTTGTGAAGTCAAGTGTTTGCCAAAGCACTTGTATTTACCCCAAATTGTATTTACCATGCAAAAAGCCAACTGTTAATATTATTATTACTAAAGCTATTAATAAAATATTTGCACGCATTTATTGGTAGGGCAATTCTTCGTTATGACGCTTATCGCGTTTTGAATGCGATAAGAGTTGTACCTCAAACATGCTGTTAAACATGCTCCTGAAGAGTTCCCGAACATAATTTCACGATGAAAAGATTAAAAAAACATTTTTTTTCAGTGGGGAACAGCGCTCTTGAACTTTTCCAAGATGAGTCATTTTGGCTTTTGAGAATTTTTGCCGATTTTACCCCAGAAAATTTAGCTATATATGTACAGGAAATGAATTGTGAATTATATGCTTTTTCCCTTGTGGAAGAAAATCTCTGATTAAGAGGTCGAGGAAATGCTTTGGTGGATTTTCCCGCGCTTAAGAGGGACTTTACGACTGAAATATAAATATAGCACAAAAGGAGGAAATGTTTGCAAATTAAAAGGCAATATTTTTAACGATTCTTCAAGCACTCGACTATATTTTTTTGCAATCTTAAAAAGACATTACACGGCAATTAGAAAAAAATAATAAAAGCATTTTTTAATATGGTTTCAATTACCTTTTTTTCCTTTATTTTATAATTATTCTTTTTTTTATCATTTTCTTTCTTTCAGTATGGAAATGAGGGGAATTCTTGAAATTTGTAAAGCAAAGTAATTTCTTATCAGAAACTATTTGAGTGCGCAAGAAATTCTTTTAGTCATAAATTTATTTCTATTTTTTATCGCTTCTAATGCCCACAATAATGAAATTTATTGCTCGATTTATCGAGGTTAAATTACATCCAAATTGAGCTTGATATTCCTTGGCCCAAATGCTGAATTGAGTAATACAATTAAATTCTTTTTTTTTACAATCAAATCCACTGTTAAAAAAATACTTTGGACAATCGGCTATAGCGCTATAGCTAGTCTAGATTTAGCCCTAATAAAGAGTTAATCAAACTCATAAAAAACTCTAAAAAAAAAAGAAAGAAATTTTAAAATCATTTTTGCGATTAATCTGTTAAGAGTTTGAATATGATAACACCTTAAGAAGAAACATTTTGATGAAGCCTCTTCAATGATCAGCACAGCATCTTAAAATCTAGCTCTAATTCCTCTCCTACTTGAAATATCTTCCTACAAGAATCCAATTATTCATGTTTGCTCACCAGCAACACCCAATAGGCTTCAGTATCAAGGTCACACAGAATGAGCAATAGAAAATATTTCAATTCCACTTTGAGCTCATTTCTTGGGGATTTTCCATAAAATTGCTGGACTAATTTTGAGGGTCTTCTTCGCGCCTTAACCTGCTGGCCGCCAAGACCTTGGAGCTTCCTTAGAGCGCCAAGGTGGGGTCGTTGAACGACCCCAAGAAGGAAGTCGATTTTCTCATATACTATAAAACCGGGAACTGTCGGGTCACTACCTTTAGACTCCTTATATAGTCCTCTTGCCCCTTGCATCACAAATTTTCCACCACAAAACACGTAGAAGAAGATATTAAGGAAAAACATTTTTCACTCATTTTTCACAATTTCTTCTTGAGAAATTTGCCACGAAGTTGACTGCAACTGCTATTTTTTTTCACTACTTCCCCACATTCCCCTCACTTCCCGCACCGTGACAAATGGCAATATTTCTGGAAAATTCTTTATTCTTTTTAACACTTATGTGCTTCTGACTATATTTTATGCGATTTATGCTACTTATTCGCGATAATTTTGACACTGAGACGGTAAATTGAGAAATAAAAACAACCCCACTGGCACACGGTTCATGACGTGACTAACTTCATTCTAAGAAATTTTCCGCAGCATGGCCGTTACACCAATTTTTGAATTCCCTTCTTCTACATTTTCCTTAATAACTTTTCTTGTGGTGGTCGGATTGAGCTGAAATTTTTACACAACCTCCTCAGATAACCAAGGAACTTATTTCCAAAAGATGGGAACGCTAACTTTTATATTTATTAAGTTATAGCACGAAATATAGGGCTGGGGTCGTTCAACGACCCCGCTTGGCGGCCTAGAGGTTAAAATCCCTAATTTTCCCCGCACAAGAGCGGATACTTCAAAAGCATTTTCATCTTGTCCCTCGTGCAAAAGCAGTGCACTTGAGGAGGAGGAAGGTATCACATGAAAAAAGTTTTATTGTCCCACATTTTTATGGCTCCGTCACACCTTAAAAACTGTCTCACCGGTGTTTTC
Source organism: Lutzomyia longipalpis (assembly GCF_024334085.1). NCBI lineage: Eukaryota > Metazoa > Arthropoda > Insecta > Diptera > Psychodidae > Lutzomyia > Lutzomyia longipalpis. The sequence goes on along the minus strand of NC_074709.1, from coordinate 13,021,152 downwards.
GTGGAGCCTCCAATTTGCATGTGCCTCGTTTTTTTTATGAATTCATCTCTGTTTACGTAAAAAAAATGCCTTGTGAGCGATAAGTGAGGCATTTCCGCTAAATATTTGCTGTGCTGTGAGACTTTTCCGCACAAAAGCAACAACAGGGAATGGAAAGAAATCCAGAAAGTGATAAGTGTGTGAAAAGATAGCCAAATTCTCTTGCTCTGGTCAGCCTACAGAGGAGGATGAGGGAGCTGGTCGTGGGATTTTTCCAAAAGGTCACAACACGGAGATGTCGTGGAAAATTACGTGAAAATCTCACCTGTAGTTTCTTTCTCTCTCTCGTTCCACCTTATTGATTTTGTTGCATTGATTGGTTTGGTGGTGGCTTTATGTAATCCACAGTGGACGGAAGCTCATCTCATGACACCTCTCTTGGGGAGAAAAATAGGTTGCCCACAAATGCGAATGGCCAGAAATAGACTCCTCTGGCGCGCAGGTAATTCCCGTCGCAGCACTTTTTCGCACACACGCGGATTGTCAAGGAAAATTCACGCCAATCACCACACTTTTGACCCCATCTGACCCACAATCCACAGAGCGCGAGGACAGCCGTTGCAACTGATTTTCACAGCTCACGAGAATTTCTCTTCTGGCTCCAAAAAAACACCATTTTTTCTGCTGAACTTTCCGCGAACAAAAAACAAAAACAATCGCCGTCGCGATTCTTCTTCTTCTTCTACCTTTTGTAGTTTTGTCGGAGACGTTTTTGATGGGGGGGCGTCGTCGCTTGAATCATCGAGTGCTGTATGATCAGTGAGTAAATGTACGTTTCTCTCACACGCGCTATTGGTCTCCCTTGCACTTCAGGCTTTCCGCAATTTTTACTCAATTTTCCGCCGATTTTCCCAGCAAAATCGAGTTTTTCGTGCTCTGGAAGCGACTCCGCGTCGATTGGCATCAAAAATTCTAAAAGTTCAAAAAATTAATTCCGGAAAAAATTGTTTTAAAAATCCCCAACCGTCAAATAAATTACGAACCCTAATTACTGCCCGTCACCGTATGGATCGGCTCGTCGACTCTGTCGGCATTAACATCCGATTTCGTAGACCGAAATCGGTCTCGATGTCAGCCGATCATGTCGGTGTCTTTTAAATAGGTCGATTTCGGCTTCGACGTCTGCCGATAACGTCGGTATGTCAATTTTTTGGTGCAAAAGTGAAAATTATCAGGTAAGTTTTTCTATTTTTTCATAAAATAATTATTTTAGATACAGAATTAGTGATAAATGTAAAGAAAACTTTAGTTTAGATGCTAGATTATGGTCAGAACATGGGGGATTCTGAAAATCCGGCCAATAAATCTTCCAAATTTGCAATTTAATATTTGCCTTCTTTGGGGTCATTGTTTTTCAGAGTCTCTAACAATTTCATACAACCCTCATTTTTAGGTAAATTTTATTGAATTTTTCTTGGCATGATCTTGATTCTTGCAGTGTGTGATGGTTTTAGATTTATGGTGGAATCTTCGTGTTGCGGAATCAACGACCAGCACTGAGTGTTCTGGGCAAGAGCGACTACCCATGTGGTGAGGAAGTTGGTCTGGTGATCATTGGTTCCGGTTCCGGAGGCTGGCTGCTATTAAAGCTGCCCAGTTGGAGATGAAGGTACGAAACACGTTAAGTTTGGTTTGTTTCCTTGATTCAGTAAGAACTGATAAATTTCTTTTTATCCAGGCCGTGTGCATTGAGAAGAACGACACATGTGGTGTCACCTGCCTTAATGTGTGATATATCCCATCGAAATCTCTCCTCAATAATACCCATGGACATTGCGCAGCTCTTCAAGAAGAGATGTATCTCATTAAGGGCTACGGGAGTATCACGTCAGCCAAGGAAGTCACCGCCAAGGCGGAATCTGGCTAAGAGATGACTGCAATGGGAGCAGAAGTCACCCCATTTCCCCGGTAAGTTCACATTATTATTTCACGGCTGCATTTACCCATTCCAATCTATCTTATGAGAAAGGAGTTTACACGTTTCCTTTATGTAAAATTAAAATTAAATTAAATAGTAAATTTTGTCGATTATTTTGCAGACGGATGGGTCGAAAGGTCATAAAACGAAGGCTTGAAAAATGGTACATATACTTTAGAAATTATTTTGTTTTTAATTTATCTAATGATTAAATTTTTGCTTGCCTTTCTATGCCGGAAGCATCTACAAGGGGTGTCCATATCAACGTACACGCGACTGTGACTTTTAAAAATCCACGTGGGAAGCTAGCTGCCCCTTAGAGGGATACCATCAACGGAAACATCCACAACTCTGCATGGGAGTCTAGCTGCCCCTTAGGGGAATACCGTCGGAGGCACCAGAGGCACTCGCAATTCTTCAGTATTAAAAAAAAACGACGTTCTTCAAGCTTCCGTCGTCGAAGATCTTCGTGTTACAGCATGCATCATGGGATTCACATGCAGATAAGCCCAAAATTAATTTACCTTATCAAAATTGATCAAATGTGCCCTTTTCTATACCCTAATCATACCCTTTTTTCCAAAATATCCTATTTTCCGTAATAATAATTTTATCCAGAAAAATTGTGAAAAATCATCATTTTTTGAGTAAAAAGTGATGATCATGTGTAAAACATGATAATTTTTTATTTGATTATGATGATTTATAAAAAAAATCAAAGACAAAAATATAATTATAAATTGAAAAATATTTTAAAAGAAAAAAAAAGATTTAAAAAATGTTTAAAAAATATAAATAGGTTTTTTTTCTAATTTAATTCTTAATGTAATTCATCCTAAGATGAGAAACATGTAATTTTTATAAATTTTATGTAAAATTGTTATTATTTTGTATTTTATTTTCTATTATCTATTAAATAAAACTGAAAAAAATAAAGAAAACCCGATTTTTTAATAAAAAATAGATCGACGGTCTGCAGACGGTATCGGTTGTGACGTCACAATGGGAGGGTCGATTTTCGAGCCGACTGGGGTCGATTTCGAACCAATTAATTGACCGATTTTGCACCAAAAAAAAGTCTCACGGGGATAGGGCATTCAATGTTAAATGTCGGCAGTCGAATCGATCTATGCGTCGGCAAATCGTCTGTTGATATGCTCGATTTTGTCGTTCGAAATCGACTCTACATCGACAGATTTACGGTGACGGGTGCATAAAAGCTCCCCGGGGCCCCTGAGTATTCCCAGAAAGCCTTTGGAGCCCCAAAAATGTGTGAATTCGCCTAAAATTTGGGACAAAAATTACCTATCAGAAAAGTAAAAATAAAAAAGTCGTTAGAATTCAAATAACACAAGTAGATAAAATCCACAGAATATTTTCCCAATTTTCCATTCGCGAAAAATAAATTGTATTTTCCATAAAATTAAATTAAAATGTAGCTCAAAAAATTAAATTCGATACTTTTTACAATAAATTTATTGAAACAAAGAGCTAAAGATGGATTTTCCGGAGTTTTCCCATCATTTCCACGCGAAATTACTTGGTGGAAACCCGCGTACGTCTATTCCAGGAGAAGTTATTTCCATAATTCTTCACTCTCTTCGGCTTCTGACGCTCATCTCCGTCGATAAACCAACGCCATCCGTTCTTTTCGGAAAACTCAATTGCTTCCTCCTTCGAATTGAATTGGACTTTCATATTGGACAGAGGATCTCCGCTGAAAATGAAGGAATTCCATGAATAAATCAAAAGGATAAAAGGAGATTCAGTGAAAATCTTACGTGGAAGCCCATCCCATGAGAGGATTTTCCCATCTTTCACGATTATCAAACTCAATTTCCCAATTTTGGATGTTATTTGTTCCACTCTGCATGGCATTCTTTGGGGGCACATAGATTCGGACACGACGAGTCTTCACATGCTCCTCCGGAACTCCCGTAATGGGGCTCACATCAACCTACGGAGGAAGAAATGTTAACACAGAAATAAAATTCTCCGGGAAAATTCTTACTTTCTCTGGCACTTCGATGACTCCGGCGAGTTTGGTTTTCTGTGCCTGTTCTTCGGGTTTCAGAAGCGTAAACTTGGCATCCACAATGGGGGCTTCCTTCTGCTTCAGTGCCTTCGAAATATCATCAGAGCGGTTCACAGAAGTTGAGGAAATCTGTCGGATCCTAAAAGAAAATGTTGTGTGATGACATAACAATGAAAATCAAAACAATCTCAAAAACCAAGAAAAACTCAAAGAAATCTTGATTGTTTTTTACCACAATGAGGGTCCTTGACGAGAAATTGTCCTTAGAAGGCTTGCCATTGCAAAAAACCCACAGTTTTTCACTGATTTTCACGAGTTTTTTCCACGCAAAAAGTTATTTTTCTTCACTAAATGTCAAAAATGTGATGATAAAAAAAAATTCATCGATTCGTCGAATCTTATTGGAATTTGAGGTTAGCTTCCATGGAAATCTATTGGATTCTCATAGTAAGTTGGTTGGAGGGTTGAAAACTTTTTTGTTTGGACGCCGCCGTTTTAGAGAAACTCCACTTTTTTCGCATTTTCTGCACAAAAAATCAAGTTCTAAGGAATATTTTGGTGTGTGTTGTGTTGTATTCTGTGCCACTGTGATTAGAAGATCTCAAGAAAATGAATCGCTCATGTGAGTAGAATAGAAAAAAAAAGATTCTGGCGCATCTGAAATGTTGTTTACCTTGAAAACAACTTCTCCATTGTCCGTCTTTTCTTACTCATTTTACCTGTAAATAAGACACCGGGAGATGTTCAAGGAGCACACACTTTTTATGCTAATTTGCTCATAACAATTACGCAACACAGCATCGCTGTGAAATGTTTACAAAAGAGAATTGAAAAAATAGATGTTTGAGGTTATGTAGAGGCTTTGTTTATGTTTTTATTTTTAAAGTAAAGATTATTCCCGGAAAGAGAAATCCTTGAAGGATCAGCGCTTGTTGTACAAAAGGGCCCCTCGTATCTGAGGCTGCAATCGACGCTAAAAAAAATTGTTTTGAGAACAAAGAGAAGCTGTTTCACAGAATACAAATTACTTCTCGTGAAATGCGTCATGTTTTGGAATGCCTGGCATTCCAGAGTTCCACTTCCGACTTTTTTCTCCCCTTTTACCCTGAAAAATGGGGCTATATTAAGAAATGGTAATCCACTGTCGTGCGTCCCCATCATATTGCCATCATCGCGCGCAAATATAAATGAGCGAGACGACAGAGAGAAAAATAAATGTTTAAAATATAGCTCGGGGGACCACAGAATGCAGCAGACACGAGACGATGGGCAAAAAAGAAGAAAGACTTTGTGAAGTAGATTAATTAATTTTATTGCAATATCGCAGCATCAATTATAATTACGAGTGTTGGTTGTGATTGAAAGCAATTGCCATGATTTCCCATATTAGCACGTTTTAACTGCAAGATTTATCGATAAACACTCATAAATTTTGCATAGAAATTAGTCTAATGAATGTTTTTTGCAACATCTTTCAGCAATCACACTGCTGATTTGTTGGCAATTCTCGTTAAATTGGAAGCTTTCTCGAGAATAAAACAACTCTCAAATTTCATGCATTTCCATTTTCCATCCCAGGGAGTTCATAAAATTTCCCTTCAAGCAAAATCCTACACAGAAAAAGGGGAAAGAGTGCACAGAAGAGTCTAAAATAGAAAACATACAGCCCCAAGAAATCCAATAAACACATTTTCTCGTAATTTTACGGGATTTTAAAACTTGCCGACTAGCTGTGTGAAAAAGTAAATGTCTGGGAAATGTGTAGAATAAATATTTGAGGAAGAAAGGAAATAAAATTATTCAATCCTGGGGATTTTCTACGAAATAAACTGAAACGAAGGTTTTTTTGTAAATAAATCAGTGCAGATCGCTATCTTAGACTCTGCAATGCAAAGGAGTTTATTCATGACTGTATGGGAAAGTTTCTTCTTAGAATAATCAATTGGAATAATCGTAATTTTGTAGAGAATCGGAGAGAAATAAATAAATCACCAAGAAGAATACCCTTTTGAGGATCAGCTGGAAAATGTCGGCAGAGATTTGCTAAAAATGCTAACAATGACATCACGAAATGTGTTTTTGTATTATTGTGAGAAACTTAAACTACATTCACAAGAAACATCGATGAAACATTTGCGCAAATGCTTCATGCATGGAAAAGAACAAAAATATGATTTTGACGTCATTGTTTGCATTTTTGGCAAATCATTTTTGTTTTTACTCTTCTGTCTTTCATCGAATGAGGAATTTTTTTTATACAGAAACGAATAACCTCCTTTTCATTTTATTAAAAGCATTTCACCCTATATTATTATTTTAATCGTAATAAGGAAAAAGTAATCTTTAAGTAAATCCGAATAAATGCAGCATAATTAAATAATGTAGTTAAGAAAAGAAAATGTTGCTTGTTGAATAATTCTGCTAATGTGGGTGGATTTTATAAGAAATTATTATTATTATATTTTACGGATGAAATAAATCACTGTTCCATGCAAGAGCAAGAAAAAAAACGCGTCAAACAATTACTGTGGGAGGAAAATGAAAAATTTTCTCTTAAACAAGATGTAGTGAATATAAAGCCATTTAATTCATTTGTGAGATTGACATGGATGGGGGGGAAAGAGATATCCTCTCAAAAATTGTCCATTAGCTCAATTTAGAGTTTGTTTCTCCTCTCCCTTTTATGTATATTAATGTTCTTCCATGCAAGAGTGTCATAAAAGTGCCGAGAGAGAGGGCAAAAATGTTGTGAAACAATGAAGACGTGCCATGGGCTTCAAATAACAAACTCTTCTTCCCCATTAATGGGCACCCAAGTCCATATACAGTGATTGAGACCTCATTTAACACCACTGCCCTCGTACAAAGTCTTCTTACACTCAGGCTCAAAGAAGAAGGAGGAGGAGGGAAAAAAATACGCGAGAGTGAGAAAAAATAGCGATATAGCCGGGAAAAATGTGGAGAGTGTGAGAGAGAAAATGCAATTTTTATTATTAAAAAAATATTAAATAAATAAAGTTGAGTAGCTGAAGCTAAGGCCAGTCTCAGTTTGTTGGAGACGGTCGTTGGGTGAAGACAGAGCACTGAAGAAAAAGTCTCGCACATAGTGATGTATTTTCTCTATAACGGTTAAACGGAAAAGAAAAGAAAAAGAAAAGAGGAGCTTTAAACAAATTGCCGAGGGAAATCCAATACGATTTATATGCAATTTTCACACTTGAGTGCATATTTAATTAAAATGTTAATCAATGTGTTGATTCACTAAATGCAACACAATTTATCATCCCACAACATACGGCCAATTGATTAATGTTTATTTATTTTTTGTCTGGGTGCAGAGAAGGAAATTGAAAGTGTTTGTGCTCAAAGGAATATTTTCAGCAGCATCTTGTCTGGAATTTTGTGGATTATCTCTTTGCCAAGAACACGACGAGATGAGTGTTAGGGCAGAAAATAAAATAACGCTCAAAATTGAGCCAAAGAAAGAAATTTCTGCTTCTCGTAAGTGACATGTTTTGTGATAAAAAATGAAATTCTCTAGACGCTTTAGCCAAAAAAAAAAAGAATTATTTGGCGCTCGAAAAATGATAAAATATGAAAATTTTTGATGATAATGCCTTCAGTTAAATGACCGCTGAAAATTTATCGCCAGTCTCGGAATGTGAAAAAGAAAACAATTATCTCATTGAATACACATCAAGCACCTCCCGATGAGAAGCACGAATAAATTTACAGTCCGTTTGAAGAGGAAGTTTAATTAATTTAAATACTTTTTGGGGATTCTGAAGGGATTTTTTTTAAAATTTGTAATTTTTAATCGTTGTTTAGTCAGAATTTTATCAAAAACCTTCAAGAAAGGCAATTAAAATTATTTTGAAGGACTTGTACGATTTTTCTTAGCCTTAATCATCTATTCATTTTTATGGTCCTTTTAAATCGCTAAATTCCTTAACTTGTCTCAATACTCCTCACTTGTTAACTCTTTTAGAACAGACTGTGTTTATACTGCTATAAAGATGCATTTTTTCGAGAGAGAAGTTGCTTGTTTTTATTACAAGTTATCACATTTAAATTAATTTCTTGAAAATAAACCATAAATCAGTCGCGCAAGTATGGATGGTTAGATTATTTCACGCTACATATGGATTTTTAAAAATTTTATTTGCATTCTATTAAAAGGTAATAAAATTAAAGCCGGTGAGGATGAAAATTTCTCTAATATGATTTTAGAGAGAGAGAAAGAGGAAATTTATACAAAAATTTTTATACTAAATGTGTGCCCTTTTCGGATGATGAAAGGCAAATGACCACCTGAGATATGCACCTGAAGATAATTTCTTAGTAATTCTTTATAAATTTTACTACTGAATTCCTTCTTCTCTATATCTTTGGGATGTTGGTTGATTCATGCGGAGATTTGCCTCTAAATGATGGAATTTATTGATTTTCTCATTTCCGTCGATTTTCATCATTTTGTAAATTCTCTCAGAGAGATTTTATCGTTTTGGTTTTTAGACATTTTCTTTGCATGAGCTTCATTGTTGGTTAGATTAAGACGATACATTGAGTGCGTCTTTCACGACCTTTTTTTAATGAACCTCTTGCGGTAATTTCTTTTTATAATATTTTTGAACTTTAATGAACTTTTTTGATGAAAAAAAATGCTCAAAATTTGAAAAGCATGACAAGAAAAAGAAAAGTGTGTGCTCTTTGGCCCTTTTTTTGTATTCAAAGTTAATCATCTTGACGCTTTCGGACCTTTCGGATGTTCAAAGAGGTGAAAATGTGAGAGTGATTAAATCTTCTTTTTTTATTAATCTCATTCAGACAAATCAAACGAATTTAAGAGTAAAAAAAAAGAATTATGTGGGACACACGATCGATTTAAAAGAAGAAAAAACATAATAAATGGACAACATGCGCCAATCGTTACAACAACATAAATTGATTTTCTTGATTAAACTATCGTTTAATTATTTTTATTTCTCTATTTGTATATCTTTTCTTTTATTTTCCGATCACTTGAATTGATTTTCATCAATGACATACTCAACACAATGCATCAACACATTCCCATAAACATTCCTACATAAAAAACATTGCTGGAAAAATAGCTGTAAGTATTTTTCTTATTTTTTTTATTTATTTATAATATTCCTTTTTTGCTGCGTTTTATGCTGTGCATGCATTTTTCATTTAATGAGTATTTTTCCTGGATTTTTTTTCACGCAAAATTATGCTTGACTTACACGCGGGGACCCTAAAATTGCTATATACGGTTAATGAAATTAAATGAGAATTATGTAGGTATATCTGGTGTTTGACCCTAATATTGCTTAACTGTTTTCTTTTTCTTTTAAATGAAAAAATAGCACTCTTGAAATCTTCTCAATCGCTTCTTACAATAGATAAATAATAGTTTAGAAAAAAATTGTTTGTAAGTCGATACGTGAAAATATTTCAAGTGAAACGTCAACGAATTTGTGTTCAATTGAACATTAATCAAAAGACACTTCAATATTGTAATAACAATATACATAAAAACAATTATTTTGCTCTCTCTCGTATTGAGGAAAAATGTGATTTACCAGGCCTAAAAGAAATGTATGTAACGTCCAAATGTAGAATCAGCCGTTCTTTTGTCCCATTTGTTGTTTCCGGCAGTCGTTTATTGCATAATAAACAATTTCTGTTGGCCATTTATAGTGTCACTGAAGCAATTCTTGTATTTTTTTTAGTACATCAACATCTATTAGAGGGAGACATGAGAAATCATATTTGGAAGTTTACATTCCAAATAGTTCATCCAACTCGGTTGAAGCTATTTTTTTTTCAAGAGTCTTTTTCTTAATGAATTATTTATGTTGTTCTCAAGAAGTTTTGTGCCTCAAGTTCATGTCATAGAAGCTCCTTAAGGGTCTTCATTGTGGATTGTTTTATAGCCATACCCGTGCCCAGGGGATTTCACACCTCATCATTTAATTTGTCCATTTAATCTCCCCTTTTTCTCACAAAAATGTGCAAATATGTATAAAATTCTCAAGGGAGATAGGCTAAGCCCTTATGCTCCTTTGTGGAGACTGTTTGTGGTCAAAATGGGAATGTCATTTACTCTGACTTTGATGAGTTTTAGTAGATAAAAAAGTAAAATGAAATGGGTTGTAGTATAAAAATTTTAAAATCTTTAACATGAGAGGAGCTTATACGTTTCTATAGGAAAGAATCTGTTTAAATACAAATAACTCAACCAGTCACATCGTATAGCGAGCGAGCTACAAAAGAAATAACTTTTTCTCCCAAGTTTTGTACGCGTGTATGAATTTAATTTTCCCTTATAACTTAATTCAGTCTCGTGGAATCACTGTCATCAGCTAATGCTCTATTACCTCGTCAGCTTAATTAAATTTATAATTAGTATTTTTTGTGTGTGAATTTGTGAGCACGAGACGTGTTTGTAAGAAGTAGAGCTGAAAAGAAATATTAAAGGGTGGGGGTGAGCTGGGAGTGGGTCAATGTTGAGAAAATTAATTTATTTTTAAAAGATTATGATTAGTAAGGTTCTAAAATCAACTCCAGAGAACGTATTGATTTATTTTGCCCCTCAAATTAATGACTATTATAAAAAATGTCTAAAAAATCTTTTTTTCTTTTCAAATTCAAGGGAAGGAAAATTTCTTTTTGGGAGATAATTTAAAGAATAATGAAGGGATTTTTTTTAGAATTATTTGCAATGAGTATTCTTTAATAATTTAGGAATTATTCATCAATTTAATTTAATCTGAAAAAAAAACTCAACAATTTTTTTTTTAGTTAAAAATCAGCTCGCATTTTGAATGTGTAGATTTTCTCAGTAGTGTGTGTATTTCTGTAGATTGGGCATCGTCAGAAAAAGTGCTGATCTCTGTCGATAGTATCAGCTACAGTGCTTTCCCCTCATAACGAGCCGACTGCAGTGTTTGAGGGGGCAACTGCTGAAAATCGGCATTTATACTTTGATGGGTTTACATATTCTCTCTACGCGCTGCTGGTGTGTTTTGTCGCTCTCGCGAATTTCAATCACAAGAAATTAAGTTAATTTGTGCGTTAAAAACGGGAAAATTGCAATAAAAGTGATCATTGAGGTGTTTGTGGTATGCCTTTGGGGTGATTTGTGTGAAAAAGGTAGGAAATTTGGTGGAAATTGTGTGGAAAACAAACATACGTTCTGCGACAGTCTTCGGGGCGCTTTTTTGCCTTCTTTTTTCCCTTCTTCTCGTTTATATTTTGTTCATTTTATTCTCCTTGTAGGCCAGCCAGAAATGAAACCTCTCCCAGACATTACCAATCTCTGGTTTATTTAGTTGAGGGTAAACGCAGAAGATGTGAGTCATTCACAAAGTCCAAATGAGAATGAATTTCTCTCTCTCCCTTCTTTGGGAACCACCACCCCCATAAGAGCCGCGATGGAAAATGGCAGGGAAACTCTGTGAAAGTTATGAACACCTTATCGATTTTCTTTGCCCAATTTGGGCATTGCACACACCCACCCTTCCCTGGGAAAGTCCTGGATGAATTTTCTCTGCATATGGGTGGGAGAAAGAAAGATTATTGATAAAGATTTTAAATTGTGGGAGTCTTACAAATTTTTGTACTACTCAGAGAGAAGAGAAAATCAATAGAGCCAGTCTTATCAATGGCTGGGAGGATTCTCAATTTTCTCCATGATTTTCTATTCCCCATTTTTCGTGGCCACAAGATCAGCCGAAAAAGAAATTAAAGAAATTCAGCAGAAGTATGCCCCCCACAGAGATTTTATTTTCCAGGGACTTTTTATGGGCACGAGACCTTCGTGGCGTACAGGGAAGGCATCCGGAGAGGGTGGCCAAAAAGAGCGAGTGCTGCTGAGGGGTGAAAAATGCGCTGAAGAGTTGGTTGTGTGACATTAATGCCAAACACACCCATGTAGAAAATAAAAGAGAACGCGTGAGAGGGACAAAAGGCGGGGACTATGGAAGAAATTTAGGGGGAGAATGTTCCTGGACATGGCATTTTATCCCTGGAACACCATAAACCTGCACTTATAGGGGAAGATGTACATTGAAAAAAAACCATCCACTTGACTCTTCTGCTCACACACATACTTTCTTCCCATTTCTCCCTTTTTAATTCATACCAATACAATTCATGATGTGAGATTGAGGACCTCTATACGATGCTAATTGCCAAGGTTCTGGGAAAAAGAAGCTGAAGAGGCGAAAATAACCAAAACGAGGGGTTCTCTCGTAGAACAATGAAAATTGCTCAATAGCATCCTTGACCTTATTTTTCTTTCAACGAGGTATTCAAATCTCACAGAGATTCCTATCGCCAGAATCCATCAAGCAATGTGTAAAGAATTCAAGAGAGTTTATGGATGAGAGATTTTTGCATTTTTATATTAAGTTCTTCAGGAAAGTTTAAAATTTCATATAAGTAATAAAATGAGCAATAACTTGAATTTCTTTTAGGTAATCACGCAATTTGTACTTTCTTTTGCTCAATTGCAGAGTTTTGTAATAATTTCAATAAAATATTTTTTTTTATTACCAATTGAAGTTCAATTTATGAGCATTTTAATTGGTTAATTATGTTTCGTTGCATTTTGCCAAGAAAAATAATGCTTTGGAGGTTTCTTCAATTCTCAATTGATTCTTCTTCCAAAGTATTAAATTAATCAGGTTAATCAGCCTATTTTGCGACTAAATCAGCTCTTTTTCTCAAAAAATTCCAGCAAATCTCTGCTTTTTAATTTTTTTGAGAATGTAGAAAATCTTATAAATATTTTGAGAGAGGTCCTTCACGGACTTGGTTTAGCTTCTAATTCTCCTGAAAATTACTTCTATTAACGTGCAATAAATTCTTAAAGCAAAAAAGTTTTAATAATTTTGTCAAAAAGATTTCTTTAAAAAAATATTCTTAGGCATTTAAAAAAAATCTTCAAACATTTCTCTATAAAATTTTACAAGAAATATCATCAACATTTGGTTTGCTCTTTACATTCCTGACTTCTTACTTTCTTTTTTTTTTACCAAAAGGCATATAACATTTGCTTGCTTGCACCCTCCCTGTGAGGAGTCTTGGGGATTAAGTCGAGAGGAATGTCTCAATTGCAAGATGCTTTGGCTTTCATGGAAGTGAAAAGCCACACATTTAATTCCTCTCTCTTGTATGCATCGGAGAGAGATGGGGAGAGAGAATGATTTTGAGTACTAAGAAATGGTGTGGGATGTTAGAAATTGAATGAAATGTATTCAGGAGAAGAGATTTCTTCTTATAGAACTTCCTACATTATATAGCCAACCCAGAAGACTTAATGTATATTTCATCGCGCTATGGGGGGAAAAGAAAATGACTTTTGAACACATTGCCCATGTCCCAGCTCACTTTACTCCCAGTTGAGCAGCCGGAGATTTTTCCTCTTGACTAATTAAATAAAATCAGTGCTTGTGGTGGAAAAAAGACTAAAAGTGATTGTTCTTGCCATCTCAAGTGGCTCAACTCTTTACATGGAAAATCATCTTGCAATGAGATTTATACTTCTCTTTTTTCCTCGGCTGCGCACTTGCTGATCCATATTAGTTCGTTGCAAACAAGTTGTGAAGCTTGCTTCCATAGAGATGAATTAGGTGCAAAAAAAATGCATTCTACATGCCCAAGAATTTCATTGCAAACGAATAGGAATGAAGACAAGATGAAAAAAATGACGCACCCACTTTTTATGTCTTCTCATGTGGACTCGTCGTAGCACAATAATTCAATTTTCTCCATTTATTGATGATTAATCAATAGAATATCTCATGAGTGCAATTTTCTCTCAACTACATTGACATTTTATCAAGATTGGGGGGAAGAAGAGGGCAAAGAAGAAGGCCAATTTGTGTGTCCCTCGCCATTAGATTCCATTATAATTAATTTGATTGAATAATTAAGACAAGAAGGCATCACATTTGCTTCCAATTTCTTAACATAAGAAGTCAGAGCGCAGAAAAGACTCCCCCGTACCACAATCAGTGTTGTGTTGTGTGTTCCGGGAAAGGTATAGAGGCAGTGTGTGGTGTGGATTTGAAGGTGTGATAAAAGCAGTGCGTCGAAATTGGAGAGTCACGGGAACTTCTTGAAAAAGTGCTTGGAACAGTGTTATGAGAAAATGAGTACGCCAATCACGTCGCAACAGCAACAAGCGGGGGTTCAACAGCCGCCCGTAGTACCTCAGGGTGGTCCTCCGCCAGTTCCTGCCACAAAGCCCATTCTCTCCTCACCTGGGGCCTATATGGCAAACTTTGTGCCACCTGGTGTCCCAGCGGGACCAACAGCAGGCATACACGGGGTCAATAAGCAACATGAGAAGCCCGTAATTGCCGCCAGACCCATTCCACCACCCACACTCCCCAAGTACACCTCTAGCTTTGGGAAGATTGATCGTGATCGCAATGAATTCGGCAAGATAGATCGATCTGAAAGGGAAAAGGTGCGAATTTTTGCAAGAAATATATAAATGTATTTTCCAACATATCCAGCATTATATTTTTTTATTCACAATCAGGGAAAGAAAAATGATCTTTTAGCTTTAGCAAAATATTTTTTATACCTTTATTTTAATTGCCATTTGCGTGGCGCTTTAAATGCTTATTGGTGTGGAAGTTTTCATGAAAAAGCTTTTGAAAAAAAAAGCTTAAAAATTGCTTATGAAATGTTGAGAATCATTTCCAATGCTCAGAAATCTTCTGGCTTCATGTAAATTTGCTTAAGTCCGCCAAAATTCAGCAAACAATCTCAAAAATCATTTACATTCATTCATAGAGATGAATAAAATGCAATTTTTTTAGCTAAATAAATAAGAAGAATGATGGAGGAATATGTTAGCCTCTATTTTATATTCAGGACAATTTAGGAGCTCCAAATGTTTCCTCGAAGCACCTTTGGGAGCCTTCGTGTTGTATTTATGCGCATGAAGATTAATCATTCATGTGATTTAAATCAACGAAAGCACTTTGAAAGAATTGGAGGTAAAGAAGATTGGAAAGCTGGAAAAAGGATTCGGAGGCCGAAGAGAAAAAAATCATAAATATTAATCATTTGTGAGATTTGAACTCACGGCTTTGATGTGAAATTTTAATTATATTTGCAAAGAAAAGTCTTTTTATTAATAAAAGGAAACATTTCTGTAGTGTTTGTGCGAATTTTTAAGCTATATATAGATAAAATTTATTATCAGTAAAGTCTAGTTTTACTGGAAAATCAAAAAAAATTGTAAAGTGAGGTGCAATTTATCAATTTATTTTGCGATAACAAATCAAATTTATAAGGTAAAGTCAATAAACCTGTGTGAGAGTTTGCGTGCAAATAAAACAACTCCAAAATTGATTGAAAATTCTACAAAAAATATTTAGTTTTTCATGAAAACTTCCACAGAATTTGCAAAAATAAGTCCATAATGCCCCTCTAAGGCACCAAATTGAACAGCAAAATTAGGAATTAAAACGGCTGAAATGTAGAAAGACTAATTGAGAAGTTTTTTTTTGGGCATCAACAAGAAAATTAAAGACATTACACACTTAAGATACTTTTTTTATCGTTTTCTTAACCGTAATTTTCATCGCAATTTAGTTAATCCATGGTCTATATTTTTTTACACACATTTTTCTCTCTACAAATGTTTAGTTTCTATTTCAACAATCTTCCACTCGAATACAAATGGGATTAAATTCTTAAACCTTGTTGGAGGGAATTTTTTTTTAGTAGTGAGAACAAATTAGAAATGTGTCACAACACTTTTTCTTTTTTTTTTTTTCAAACTTCTTAAGTCAGTTTATGGGAAGTTTTTTCTTTAACTTGGTGTATGAAAAGACATTTTGAGAATATAGAGATGAATGAAGAAAATTATTATTATTTTAAAGTCATGTATTTTACCAAAGATCGTTTTTATATTTTCTTTTTTTTCCACATTCCTCATCATCAAAATCACGTTCACAAATGTTCCATTGACTCGGTGGAATTCTCTAATTTGTGGTTATCCACTAAAAATGTTTATTGTTGTGTGACACGGGTTTTGAGAGCAAGCTGGCGATGAAGGAGGGTCTCGTACAACGAAATAAAGCGTAAATGTCGTTAAGATTTTTTTTATTATGCTCCCCGCCTGTGTAAATGGATGGAAGGATTGCTATTTAAGTTCCCTTCCATGAGATGAGAGCATAAGTTTCAAGAGTGCCGTTTTAGAAGTAGAATAAATAGTTATAATGATATACTTCTGTATAGATTTTATTTGATCTTTTAACACCAATTCCGTATTAGAAAAAAAAGAGGAGGGAAACGCATAAAAAGAACATCAGGAGGAATAAATATATATTTTTTCTCAACTCTATCGTGTCACTATAAATCCACATGAGTGGCATATTACAAAAAGTGGAAAATATCATTTGAATATTATTGTAAATGAAAAATGAGACTCAATGTGACGTCTTGGAGTGATCAAGAATCTGTGAAAAATAAGAGCTTTCCGCTCTGATTGTTATTTGAAAATAGACATCTGGGTGGTATTGTTGCTCTCATCGTGATGATTTTAAAAGCAAAATCCGGAATAATTTTTTTTGTCCATTTTTCATTGAGCAAAACTCTGTTGAGATTTTTCCTAAGTACACACAGAAAAATTATTCGTATTAGTCGAATGCGAGTGAGATATTCGCACATAACCTCACATTGATTCGCATTCTCCAATGTAAACAATATAGGAAATACTCGTCATTAACGAATGCGAGTGGCACACTCGCAAAAATTGACAGTTTCACTGCCACTTTTGATCAAAATTTCTCTGTGTGTAGCAATTACTCGAAGACTTTTTAAAGAGAATTAGGATTTTTTTATTTATTGGAATATTTAATTCAGCTCAATTGTACAAATCTGTACATACAATGCATTTTCTATACTTTATTCAAATACACCTTTACACTAAAACTCCTCCTCAGTGAATAAGACGAAAAGTCTGTGTTTGAAAGAAGACCTCTGATTGGCTTTCAAAACATTTTCTTATTATTTCTAACATACGGACTGGAGCTTCAGTGCAAGGTTAATTTGAACAAAGTATAATTTATGTACTCTCCTCATTTAAAAAAAAAAGTAATTTTCTGCATTTTTACACCACACTGTAAATAAGTCTTCCTAAGTTCATGGCAAAGGGGTTAATTGAGTTCAAGTTTGTAAAGCATTTTATAACTTTTCTCCTTCCCTTTTTTTTGTAACTAATTGTGAGAAAAAGTGTGGAAAATGTCAAATGCACACCATAGAAGACAAAAAATAATAAATAAGAAATCATCTTTGGGTGAGAAGCGCGTGTAAAAGAGACACTAAACGATTTATTAGGGAGTCATTGATGAGGCGGAAACATTTAAAGAGAGTTAAAAGAGAAGAAATCTCTACAATTTAGTTTTTCATTGTAACCAAAGAAATGTAATTAAAAGAGAACGAAAAAGAGAGATTGGATAAAAGTAATTTGTACTATTGTTGAAATCTAAAAAGGAGGGCATTGGCGGATCCTATCGTATTCCCAGTCTCGATCGATTGGCGTATAAACAGAGACTCCTGGAGCAAAACGGTGGACTGGGGGGCGTCGTAATTGAGAAGAATGGAAATGGCGATAATGCTGTCCTTGCATCAGCGGTAAGACATAACATACATTGACCACAAAACACCCCCCACAAATCATGAGCATCACAAGGAAACTCAAAATTCACATTGTGCTGTGGAAAAATTAAGCATTAAAAATAAATTTGAAAATGCGTGTAGTTTTTGGGAAGAGAAATGAAAGAAAAAAAGATTTATTTATTTTGAGAGAATTTCACGAGTGAAGTTTTTTTTTTTTTGCTTTTTTGAGCTTCAAAAAAATCATTTTGATCATTATATTGCTTTTGATTATCTACCACACATACCTATAAGCTTTGAATTGTAGTTTTTCCCATCATTTTTTTTATTAATAATTTAATTATGATTCATTTTCTTCGTGTGTGCTTGAGAGTGTTGAGTGGTGTTGTATGATTATTTGGAGAAGATGAAATTTTATTGAATAAATAGACATCATTTCCTGTTTGGTCTGCATTTGCTCTCTTCTGCTCTCATTTAGCATTCTTTTTCTTATTTTCCTTTCTTCATCATTTTGTCTGTGTGCTTGAGAAAAATAGACGCGCGCTGGCAAAACCGCCAAGTGATGATTAGTTTGGTTTTAAAAAAAAAGAAAGAAGAAAAAAGTTGGAAGATGAAGAGGGAGAGAAGTTTGATGAGAAAAAAAAGAAAGAAGAGGAGCATAAAACAGATTAAAAGACAAGATGAACTTCATGTGAGATATTTTCTCCAATATGTTGGTGTGACTTTATATACCGAATATGTCAACAGTTGCATGTGATAAGATAAAAGAGATTACTCGTCCTCATAAAAGTGCATTCCCAAAGATGGATTTGTCGCAAAGAAATTCTTCATTACGAATTTTTCAGCGATAAAATTCCAAAATGCTTTCACATGAAAATGCGAAACTTTCCGGTCAGCAAAATATGCCATCACAGACATTTTTTTTTCAACCATTCAGCGTGTGATTTTATTATTTAATGAACTTTGATAGAATGAGAATTATGTAAAAAAAAATAATACGCAGCCAGTTTGTATATATATATAATTTTCTCAGTCAGGGATGGGCACTGACACATTGTTTTTCACGGTATTGCTTCCAATTTTCCCAAGAATTTACGTTGGAAGATATTGATTCAGATGGTTTTCATTTTAACTATCGCAATGTAAATTTCTTGCTAAAACTCCTTTTTAAACAATAAATTCATGTCATTCAGTAAATAATCGTTAAAATAGTTTTTTTTTAACGTAAGTTGTATTTATCTGTAATAAAATTTGTGAATGAGAAGAATGTAAAATTCAACAACATACAGAAATTACACGCTGTCCCAATTATAATGCTTTTTATCTCATCACATTTAGTACTCTACAGTGCTGTTTGAGCCAACACAAGGTTAATTGAAATGACTTGGTTGGATTCTCTATGATTTTCTTGAGGTTTTCTGTGTACTGAAACGTCTTTGATTAAATTGTTAAAAAAAAAGATAATAATTTATTTTTGCAAGAAAATAACATTGTGCTTTAGAAGAAAATTATTATTAGCCAAGGTTGGGGTGTTTAGGTGTCTAAACAACACACTAAAAATTCAGTCAGTTCCGATTTTCCTTTAGAAGTCAAAAAAAATTATTTCCCGGGTGAAATTTACATTAAAAGTTTTCCAAAAAAGAATTTTAAACGTTAGAATTTCTCAAAAAAATCTTACTGTAATGCAACAACTCTCAATGACGTTTACTTAATCAAAATCTTCATATAAACCTAAACTCTTAAGACGTTGTTTGTAATGCATTTTAATCTAAAAATGCATTTTAAAAGAATCTTCCAAAAACCATCCTCTATCTCTATAGAAGAGATTTCAAAGCTATGCACTTGATTTATTTGCACAGAAAAAAATCCAATTAGTTAATTCTATAATAGAGGAAATATGAAAGAAAATTCTTCAACAATGGATTAAAGGATGTCATGCACAATACAAGGGCGAAGTACCTAATTGAAGGAAACGCAGAAAACAATTTTAACCCACCCAGTCTTGTAGGGAATCAAAAAAGGATAAAGAATCGCCAAAAATATTCACCATTTTCCACTGGGGTCACAACGAAAAAAGGCAATAAAGTTTTGTAAAAATTCAAAAAAATTGACCGCCATTCGCCATTTTGTTCATTTCAATGCATGAAGCATATGTTTCAATGCTTCGTCAATATGAGCTTGTCGATGAGAGTTTGACACTTCATTTTTTTTTTTTGGGAGAAAATAAAAAAAATTGCGTATTTTTTAGTTTAATTATCGTGGTAAATGTGTTTTACGTGTTGATTGAGTGATTTTTATATCTGAATACCTGAAAAAAGAATTCCCGCACAGCCTGTGACCGTCTCAGCGAGCACATCATTGGTCGTGGAAAAGGTCTTGGGAAAGGTGGTGCCAAGAAACATCGTAAGGTTTTGCGTGACATCATCCAGGGAATCACAAAACCAGCAATCCATCGTCTTGTCCGTCGTGGTGGTGTGAAACGCAAAGGATTCCAGCGCAGAGGATCTCTCGATTCGTGAAAAAGTCATCTTCAAGACGATCCACGACCATTGTTTTTGGATTGCTTTGTTTTGTAACGAGAGATGTGCTCGCTGAGACGGTCACAAACTGTGCGGGAATTCATCCTTCAGGTATTCAGATATAAAAATCACTCTTGAACAACACGTAAAACACATTTACCACGATAATTAAATTAAAAAAATACGCGATTTTTTTTATTTTCTCCCAAAAAAAAATGAATGAAATGTCAAACTCTCATAGACAAACTCATGACGAAGCATTGAAACATATGATTCATGCATTGAAATGAACAAAATGGCGAATGGCGGCCAATTTTTTTGAATTTTTACAAAACTTTATTGCCTTTTTTCGCTGTGACCCCAGTGGAAAATGGTGAATATTTTTGGCGATTCTTTATCCTTTTTTGATTCCCTACAAGACTGGGTGGGTTAAAATTGTTTTCTGCGTTTCCTTCAATTAGGTACTTCGCCCTTGTATTGTGCATGACATCCTTTCCTATTCATTGCATTGGGCTAAAAATTCACAATAAACAGGTGAAAGGATTACGAAAGGCTCGTAAGTGTGACTGTGAATGAACTCATTCAGGAAATTGCTTTCAATGGAGAGAAATTAATATAAATTATATCCTAACAGAAATATTATAGCAATAAATTGAGCACCGCTAAATGCTTATCGCATTGTTGGACTGCAGACAAAATGAAATAGCATAAATGACCTACATTTGCCTATCAATTGGGTTGTTTTATATTTTATGTTTGTTTTATTTTATTTTTTCTTAACTATCGAATGACTGAAATTCATTTGGATTTGGTGAAAAATCACATCATTTTTGTGGCTTTAGCGTGATTCTGGGGCATTGTTTTATAGAGTGATAAAAAAAGAAAAAATATATTTTTTGTAGCATTTTCCACGCTGTGTTAATATTTCATGCTACTAAAGAAAACTAACATTTATTTCTTTTTGCATTTTGTATACCTACTACATCACACATATTTTTGGACTAATTTTAATCTCATTTATTAATTTATTTGGTTTCCTTTTTGAATTTTTAAAGCTCATAATTTATATATTGTTTTTTCTTCTTCTTTCCCTTTATTTTCGGTTGGTTTATTTTCTTCGGATGACACGAAACAATACACATGAAATACAAATTTGGGATGAAATTTTGGCAAATTTTGTTGCAAAATATTCAGTTACAATCGAAGAGGGAGATGTTCTTCAAGCAGGAAACTTCGACTAATTCCACGGCCCTCAATAATCATAACAATCACAATGTTACGGCGACACAAGTAAGTTTCTCAACTCGCACAGAGCTACAAAAAAAAAGTTTCAAGAAAAATTAATGCTTTTGATCAATTTGCTCTCTGATGGTTGGTAAATGAAAGAGAGTCATCACACGCATATGACAGAATCAAAATTGATCATTTTTTAAACTGAGAAAATTTCTCTTTGGACATTATTTGACGACTTTATTTACTTGCGGGAATGAAAAGAAAAAAATTGTAATAAATAGCATTTCAATTGGCTGCCAAAGTTAATGTGAAAAAAAAAGAAAGAGATTCGCAAATATAAGTTGAAAGAGTTGTGTTATTAATTGAACTCCTTTCGCGCAGCAGATTTCTGCAACGTCAGTATCTTCAGCCACAACACCATCGGCAGTGGACAAAGTTGTCACGGCCATTAACAATGGGCACACAAATGCCGCAACAGTGAACAATTTGAATAACATTGCAGCTGGGAAGGATAAGAGGGATTTCGCGCACGAGAATAATCATCAGGATTCAAATAAGATGGTCACCGAGAGGCAGGATCGGGAGAAGCAGCAGGCAATTGTACGCCCAAAGCCAAAAGAGCTCGAGGGTTATGTTGGATTTGCAAATTTACCAAATCAAGTCTACAGAAAGGCTGTTAAGAAGGGATTTGAGTTTACTCTCATGGTTGTCGGTGAGTTTTTTTTCTTTAATTAGAAAATTCCATCTCTCTGCCCTCTTTAAGTTTCTTGAATTGAAAGAAAAAAAAGTCCGGATAAATTGAATTGCTAACAAGTTCATTATAATGAACTACTGATAGTCTTTTGACCCCTTTCGCGTCAAAACGATTAACAGAGACTTCGTGGAACCGAATGTAGTCTCAATGAATGAAGAATATATAATTTTCTAGGATAGAGAGATTAATAAAACTCATCAAACGCATCATAAGTAAATAAAGACAGATGCTTGTATTTTTAATCAAATTCATGCTTTATGGATGATTTGGAGATTGTTTGATTAAGATTAAAAACTTCAATAGTATACCGCTAATTTTAAACAGAATCATCCATCTCTGGTGTCATTGAAAGACTTGAATTTTTACTTTTGTTCCTCTGCCTTTTACGTTTTATGTAGAAGCTTTACAATCTATTAGCGGAATAAAGGAGGTTTCTTTATTGCTTCCTTTAATGGTGAGTTTTACCATACAGGAATGGATAAACTCCTTTAAAGGATTAGAAGGGATTTATAAGTCAATAATGAATTTTTATACCGGATCTCTAAATAAGATAAAATACCGTTAAAATCGTTATAACTCTTAAACTGATAAAAGAAACCAAAAAAATCGTTAAAAGAATTTAAGAAAAAAAAAAGGAAAATTGTTAATTTTTCAGGTGAATCTGGACTGGGAAAATCCACATTGATCAACTCAATGTTCCTTGCGGATATTTACAATCAGGACCAACATCCGGGACCGTCTCTGCGTGTGAAGAAAACAGTCCAGGTGGAAACTACGAAAGTTTTGCTCAAGGAAAATGGTGTGAATTTAACACTAACCGTCGTTGATACACCCGGTTTTGGTGATGCTGTCGACAATAGCAATTGGTGAGTTTTTCAAACTAAAAAAAAAATATGAAAAAAATGTCCTAAAAACGGAAGGATTTTTAACGGTTTTGGATGCCTTTGTAGTTGGGTACCAGTGATTGATTTTGTTGAGTCAAAATATGAGGAATACCTGACGGCAGAATCTCGCGTACATCGAAAAGCAATGTCCGATAGCCGTGTGCATGTCTGTCTCTATTTCATTGCACCATCGGGGCATGGATTGAAGCCATTAGATGTAGAATTTATGCAACGACTCTGCGACAAAGTCAATATCATTCCAGTTATTGCCAAAGCGGATACAATGACACCGGAAGAAGTGCAACTATTTAAGAAGCAGGTAAATAATTCTTTGTTTCTCTTTTCAATAATTTTTCTTATATCTGGAACAATATTGTATAAGTTTCTCGTGAAGAGGGAAAAAAAATGTGAAACGTTTAACTGAAATTTGAAATATGTAAGTGAGAATCACACGCACGAGCTTCGAGGAAGGTTTTTTTTGCTATATACTTTGGTAAAACAATGCTTTCTTGTTGTTTTTCTCACAATAAGATCTATTTGTTTGGTATGTTCATCGAGTTCTTTGCTCGTTATTTTTTCTTTACAATCAAACTCTTTGAAGCTTCTGGTTTTTTCATAAATTTATTCATGACAAATTTCACGTAAAAAAATGATTAATTTCTTAAATTTGTATGGAAAAATAAGGAAAGGGAATTTAATGAGAAAAGGGGCCATTAGGAGCATCTCTTCTTACACTTTATGATCTTTTGATGGGTTTTATTGTTACATTTCAATTTCAACCATTCTGGATAGATTCTCAATGAGATTGCCCAGCACAAAATCAAAATTTACGACTTTCCGGAACCACTGGAGGATGAGGAGGAGGCTAAAGTGCTGAAACAACTCAGGAGTCGTGTTCCATTTGCTGTTGTGGGTGCAAATGTGGTTATCGATGTCGATGGGCGGAAGGTTCGTGGTCGGAGGTATCCATGGGGCGTCGCTGAAGGTATTATCTTGAGTTTATTTTTCTTTTTTGTGGTTTTTCTTCTGAAGTAGAGGGTTGTGTCGTGTCCCCCAAAATGAACAAACACAGAACTTTTAACAAAAATCTTCTTTGGCACACAGTGGAGAATTTGGAGCATTGTGACTTTATTGCGTTGCGAAATATGGTTATAAGGACACACTTGCACGATCTCAAGGATGTCACCAACAACGTTCACTACGAAAACTATCGTTGTCGCAAATTGGCAGGATTGGGCAATGATGGCAAGTCTGGACGATTGAGTAATAAGTAAGTGAAAGAAATAATTATTTATTCAGACTATTATACTTAATTCCTCTAAACCAACCTCCTGATGATTCCCAAAGAGGTCTGTCTTGTTCTTTTATGTGATTTAAAATCAAGTTTTGTGTTTTTTATTAATTTAGAAACTATTTGTTTTTATTTTAAATTCCTTTTGCGAATTTATTCAACACTCAATAGTTGATCGCCGCATTTCATTAAAAGAAAAAGTTTAGATAAAACATCTTCATCCCTCAATTTTTTTTAACGAATATACTTCCTCTGAATGGATGAATCATTTTGAATACTAAATGATTTTTTTAAGAATCTTATTTTGTTTTACCAAAAGAAATTTAATAAAAAAAAAATGAGATGTACATAAAAGAACGAAAATTGGAAAGACTTTTTTCTGTTAATTTTGGTTATATATTAATTTTTCTTTCTTTTGTATGCGTGTTATCTTATGGCTTGTTATCCCATTTTAAGTTTCATCTCTGAACTTTATTTAATTTTTTACTCACCACTAAAACATATTTTAATCTCAGTTTCTGCAGTCAAGGGATTTTAAATTCATTTTTGATTGTTTGGTAAGTCAAATGTGACGACAAGAAGTTTTTTTTATACAAAAGAAAAAAATATATAATTTGATGGACGAAAAAAAAACTTTGAAAATAAAAAAATACAACAAAAAGACGATAAAATTTCTCTCTTGACGAATTTTTTTTTAACAAAACAATTTTGATTATTTTTTTTCTATTTTTAATCTTTAATTTTTAATCTCTCAATGTGGATGGTCTTTTTGCTAGGAGTCACACTATGAATAAGAATAAAATAATTTAATTAAGAACATTTTTACGTAAATATTCGTTTTTTGTTTAGTTTCTGAGTTCCATAAAACATAATTTGCGGCATTTTTCATGTGGAATTTCTATTAGTTTTTTTCTTTAAATTTATTTATCTTAAAATTGAGTTTATATACATTTTATTTTCTTCAATAACCTGTATTTCCATCTCATTGCACCATTCATCAATCACATAATTTCTATTATGGTTTGGAATGTCTTTTATTTCTTCTTGCCAATGCTTCTGTATGTAATTTCAGTTTTCTTTTGCCTTTTGGTTTCATTTCTATTAATTTTTTTTTATGTTTTTTGTGTGTGCAACACGAAATTTCTCTCACATGTCACGAAAGCAATTGACTCAAATATTATTTTTGCATGCTCAATCTCGCTATTCAAGAAAGGAAATGTTTTTCTTTTTCTTTTTTAAGGAGATTTTGTGGTGAAAAGGTAATCGAAAGGTCTGACTTTGAGTACATTGAAGATTTTTCTTTTGAATATTAAAGAGTTTTTGTTTGAAGGAGATTTGTTCTTAATGATTTTTTTTTCTATGGTCTCACAAGAAGTTAAAAGTCTAAATTGCTCAACAGAAAGGATTTTAAGAAAATTCTTTTAAATTTAATAGAAAAGTAAAGCAAAAAATGTTGAATTGAAACACTCAAATCCACTCCTTTTAAGAAATTCAATCGATGTGGCGTTTATATTGCCGTCAAAGTGAAAGCGAGATTGAGTAAACTCTCTAATAATTTACTTTGAAAGAAACGAAGCGTTTTTGTTTCATCTTGAAGTGTTCTTCACTAAAAATTCTAATTTATTTTTGGGTTATACGAAAAAAACAAAAGGAACCCCCTGGCACAGATGGAGGAGGAAAAGAGGGATCATGAGCTGAAAATGAAGAAGATGGAAGCTGAAATGGAGCAAGTGTTTGAGATGAAGGTGAAGGAGAAGAAGCAGAAGCTGAAGGATTCGGAAATTGAATTGACTAGAAGGCATGAGGAACGAAAAAAGGTGATTTTTCTCCGGTTTATAAATTAATTTGTAAAGGAACGATGGTGATTATTGTTTTTTTTTTCTTTCCTTTTTGTGCAGACACTGGAGATTCAAATTAGAGAACTCGAGGACCGACGACGCGCCTTTGAGCAAGAGAAGAAGGAATGGGAAGAAGCAAATGGGGTGACACTTGAGGAATTGAGGAGGCGCAGCTTAGAGGCAAATAGCAAAGAGTGAGTAATTTTCAAAGCAATTTAAAAAAAAAATCTTTTGCAGCATCCCTCTAAAATTTTCTCTAAAAAAAAAATTACTTCTCTTTAACTATCTCATTGTCATTTTTATTTATGCCTCTTTTAATTTTTAATTATTCTCAATTTTCTTTTTCCTTTTTTTTACCCACATTTCTCAAAAAAAAAAAATGAAACACGATATTTAGAAAGAAAATTGTCAAATTAACACTGCGATAAATTTATTCATCGTGAGACATAAAAAAACACACAGAGAAATCGACACAGTTTGTTTACAACCTTTTATATGATTTTTCTTTCTCTCAACTAATTTACAAAAAAAAACTTTAATGTCCAATGCAAAGAATGTAAAAGAAGATACTGGGATATAATATTATTATAAAAAATACATTAAATGATTTATTTTGGTTTCTGCTAAATGAGCTTCAATTTAAAAAATATATAATATTCATTGAAATCATTAATCGAATCATCTTTATTTTTAATTCATTCACATAATAAATTTGATTTTGCTATAGTGATTTTCGTGTGATTTTGGGGATGGATAACAAACAAACACAATTAATTATTTAATTAAAAATGCTTTGGGTTTTGGGATAAAACAAGAGAGATTCACATGGATTCGAATTTCTGTGATACTTTTAAAGATTTTTGCTGTTTTTAAAAGGAAATCTTTATTAAAAGAAAATAATTTATAAATGAATTCTATAATAAAACGTTCAAGAAATAAATTTAGAGAACTGCTGCTGTTTTATATCACATGTTTTTTAAATGAAACATAAATAAATAAGAAGAAGATTTTACTTTTAAGAATTCCCTGATTGGTTGATAAAATGTGGGCAAAGTGTCCTCATTGGTCAATTCTTTTTCGCGCTACGTCATAACCTGGTGGAGCTTCATTGCAACGTTCATTTGAACAAAGTATAAATGCAGAGAAAGATTGAATCCACAAAAAATAAAATTCTTTACGAAATTTAATCCATGTGAATCTGTTTTTGTCAAAAAGAGACTAAAATTCTTGAATGAACATAAGAAAATGCTTCAAATGGTGTTTGCAGTTATTTAATTATTTCTTCACAGAATCCTTTTCAATTTTTGTTTTATTTAATTTCCTCTTTTTTTGTTTGAGTTTTTCTTTCAAATAAAAAATATTTTGTTTACGATTTAATGATTAGAAGAACAGAAATGAATGCTTTTTATGTGTTGATTTTGTTCGGATTGCCAAAAGATTTTTTGGTAAAAATAATTTGAAGAAAAAGAAACATAAAATTGCAAAAATAAAAGGAAAAGAAGTGCACCGATTTTGTTGTGTAGAGGAATGGCTTTTGACAAGAGTGTTGTGTGGGAGTGTGCGGTTTGTTGTGTAAGAAAGAAAAAAAAACATTTTTAGGAGTGCGTCAATGTCTTCCAGGGGTGATGAGTCAAAGGGTCGTCGTGTTTTTGGATCGCTGCTGCGACGCCACACAAGCTTTGGTGGTACAGAATCATCACGAGCTGCTTCTAATGCTAATCTGCCAACAAGTCCGCAAGAATAATTTTTAAAAATTTTAATTCAAAATCTTTTAGAGTTCTTTGGGTACTTAAGAATTTGAAAAAAAAAACAATGGGTTGAAGTGAAAGCAAACAAAAACAAATTAACAGCTAAGAAAAATATTTAAAGGGCACAATAGGAGTGTGTCGGTGTCATATAGAATTTGTAAGATATTTTCGTAGTTTCTTTTTTTAGCATTTCTTCAAAGTTTTTATTCATTTTAGTTTAAAAAAATGATTTATTACACCAAATAATGTACATTCATGGAGGTTTTCTTTAAAGCCATCATTAACTTTCATTGCAAATAATCATGAGTGTGCGTGTATGTTGTCTAAATGAAAGGCACTGGTTTATTTTTTAAAGTAATATTTTATCTTGTTCCTTAGAAATAAGGGAACAACCGGCTGGAATTTATTTATAATATTTTTTAAGTCATTGCAGCTATTATAATTTTTTTAAAAAAAGATATCCAAAATTAAGCATTAAAGATTTAAATTTTTTTTCATTAGTTTTTATTACATTTAAAGTCTCAAAAGGGGGTCATT
The DNA here is from genome assembly GCF_024334085.1 of Lutzomyia longipalpis. NCBI lineage: Eukaryota > Metazoa > Arthropoda > Insecta > Diptera > Psychodidae > Lutzomyia > Lutzomyia longipalpis. The sequence continues at coordinate 12,992,703 of NC_074709.1, read as the reverse complement.
ACGAAGACATATATGGAGATAAATGCTGAGGTAATTTATTTTCCTTTTAAAGAATTTTTTCCTTTATTTTTTCTTACTCAAAAAATGCGTGTTTTCTCTGCATTTTCATTCAACTATAAATACCCCAGTGTTCCTATTTTGCTGATTTTTTATTCTTAAATGTTTGTGTAATGTATTTAATCTTATTTTTTTTAATGTCTTTTTGGTGTTGCTTTAGTTTTGAATATTTTGTACTTAGAAAAAAAGAAAAGAAGATGAAGAAAGAAAAAAACCACAAACTTCCAATTCATGCATTTTGTAGATTTATTCATACACTTTCACTCACAAAAGAACCTTCTTATTATATCCCAGTATATAAACAAAAAAAACTTTTTTTTTACAAAGCTGAAGAGAGCAGGAGGAGAAGAAACAAAGTGAAATTTATTGATTTTTTTAAAGTTCTTTCTCAGAGATTTTTTTGTCAATAAAATAGAATCTCAATTTTCTGTAAATAAAGTGCCTTTATTCACTTCTAATTCCTTTCCAAACATACTGTACAGAAAAAATTAAAAAAAAGAAAAAGTATTTTGTATAAAAAGAAAGAAGTAAATTAATACAGAAATGTAGAAAACACATTATACGTTCCTCACTTCTCTGCATCTCTCTCATTCAGCATGACTGTAATTTACACGTATATTTATATATTCTGCAGTAATACCATTTTACCATTTATGAGACACTTGAAGGACAAGCAAACAAAAGTCACTCTTCTCAATTTTTTATTCTTGTAAATTTGTAGTTTTATTCTCAATCCCTTTTTCTGTTTCCCTTCATTTTATTAATCATCTTCATCTGTGACACTGTAAAAAAAATGTTGAAGGCAATTGCATACTTTTAGGTGCATTTTGGAACACTTAAAAGTCATTTCGAATCGATTTAAATATATTACAAAAATTACATTTCTTGTTTCTTTTGACCCTTTGAAACATTTAATTGTAAAATATTTTATTTCTCGATTTTGAATGAATTTAATTATTTTTCCAAGGTGGAAATACATTAATTATTTTGTAAAAGAAGTCAAAAAAAACGTTTTGAATGAGAAATGTCTTCTGAAATTGCTTCAAACAGAGTAAATATGGTGATACAAAGACCGCATGTTTCAATGTTTCCTCAACAATTATTGACGACTAAAAGTATGCAATTGACATTTGATCAACAACCAAAAGTTCCTGCAAATTACAGCGTTACAATTATATTTTATTGATTAATCTCTTTCACCTCATATCTTTCTATCTTAATTCCGATTGAAATGAAAATAATTCCATTTTAGAGATGAAAAAGCATAGAAACAACAACAAAAAATCCTATTGACTGTGAATTGATTATTAATTTTCAGAACGGTGGACGGAAAAGAAAAGAAAGATAAGAAAAAGAAAGGTTTGTTTTGAAAGTAAACACACGTGGATGAGGACTATTTGTGTTCCCCCATAAAAAAGAAAACTACACCCCTTCCCCCCTATATATATATACGTTTTTACCGATGCGTGTTTGTATAAAAAAAAAGAAATATTCTCATTAGATTTTAATGGATAAAAGTAAATTTTCTGTCTCCCCTGTCCCACAGTATACAAATATGTATTTTATGTTTAGTCCTAATTTTATCCTCCTCAAAAGAAGATTTTTTAATCCAAATTTTATGTTTTCCAAATATTGAAAGTAAAGGAAAAAAAAACAAAAATCTTAAAAAATTATTGAACCAAATTTAGTGAGTCTTATGATTAAGGAGAAGCACATACAAAAAAAAATACTTTCGTGTAAATATTCTTTAGAAAATACGACATATGCAAGATCAATATAAAAGAAAAAATAGATCTTTATTAAAATTAACAACAAAATATTCAAAAAAAACAAAAAAGGCAAAAACTCTTTAAATTTGCACACACTATTCCAATTTAAAAAAAAAAAACGAATAATCGGCAGTGTAGAGGAATTTTTTCCGAGAAGAAAAACAGTTAAAAATGACAAAAAAAAGAACTTTTGTGTAAATATAGGCATAGATATTAATTTGTAGGTATAATAATATATTATTTTTTTATTTGAAAATCGAAAAAAAATCCCCATGAGCGTGAAATTTGTAAATAATTTCATTAAAATCATTCTACTTTTCAAGAAAAAAAATCTTCCTATTTCTTTGTATTTATATCACTTTATAGAATATTTTCTTCTTTATTTTTTATTCCCCTTTTTAAAATATATAGTTTCATTTACAAAATATATCTCTAAAATATCTTTGAAAAAAAAACAAAGAATACAGAAAATACCTTAAAAGTATTCCGTGCATTTTATATTTAAAAAACAAATTATTCGCTAAATTTTACTTTCTCTCGTTAGAAGAAAACAAAAATAGAAGCGAAACTAATTCCAAAATTTAAATCATAAAAATCGTGTTTAACTTTTAAAAATCTCTCTGAAAATTCAAAAAAAAAAAAAGTAATTTTCTTGTAATGGTCAGAAAAAAAGTGTTGCATTTATATATATAAAAAAAAGTAAAAGTAACAAGTAAAAAATTTCCTAAATAGTGTTATCAATAGAAAATGTAATAAATAGTAAGAAATAAAATTAAGATAGAACACATAAATTTATTTGTGTGTGCCATAAATTATATTAGAGCAAATAAAAAGGCATCGAATATTAAAGAAAAAAAGAAAATAATTCCATTTTGTTTCTGAACCTTTTTTGATATTTTTTTTATTTCTCAGTAAAATAAAAATTCGTAAAGTGATTTTGAAAAGAAGGAAAAATGTGTCCAAAATGTAAGCTCAATTTATTGGTTTCTTTTGCATCAAAATAAGCAAAAGAAATACTCAAAATCAATTTTTCAAAGAAATTCATAATATAAAAAACTTTAAAAATTTTTTACCTTAAACACCGTAAAGTGTTTAATTTTATTAGCAACTGTTTTTAGATGTTGTGAGAAATTTGATTAAATGAAAAAAAAAACAAGAAAATTTTTCAAAGGTTTGAGAGTGCTTCACGTTTCGATGAGAGAATTTAATAATAAATAAATAAAAATATACATAAATATTCTCCAACGAAACAAACAAAATAATATGAAAAAAAATCATAGATTTTCCGGAGGAAGAGATAAATAATTAAGTAATTAAAATAGAAATTACGTGAAATTTATTATTTCTTCAGAAAACAAAAATAAAAAAAAAAACAATGCTTCAAACATAAAAAAAACCAGAAGCTCTACCTTTCTCTGTCGCCGCGCAGATCAATTTGGATTTTTTCTTTCCTCAACAGCAAGGAACCTTTCTTTCCGTTTCGCAACATTCTTTTTTTTTAAAGAAATAAACTCTTAATTTCTTCAGCTTCGCACTTGGGTTGTTGTGGTTGTTGTGACGGTGGTTTCAGCGCTCGATGGTGGCAAAATCACGACTTGATCGTAAGTTGGTGGTAAATCTGAGGAAGAATAAAGAGTAGAGGGAAGGACAAGTGGGTGAGATAAGGTGAAAAAAGTTGATAAGCATTCATTAGGGAATGTACAGGAAATATGGTACACAAAAAAAGAAGAAATTGATAGACACTGAACGACATTTTTTTGTGAATAATGAATTTCTATTTATAGTTCTTGATTTTTTTCTTTAATTTTCTTTTAAAGTTGGAATCAAAAGTAATTTTTAATAGATTTTTTTAAAGAATTTTCTCTATTTATAGATGAAGTTTTCTTTTTAAATATTTCTTCATTCTCAAATTGGCATATCATCGGAAGTTTTTGGCCCTTTGAGGTCCATTCTACGGTATAACCGTAAAGGGACAAAATATGATTTTTTACAACTGAATTTCTAAATTCTGATACCAAAAACTTGAAATTTCAATAAAAAACCATCCTACTCAGCGACAACTGACAGTTTCTTTATTCTGTTTTTCTAACGTTTGATATATAAATTCTTGTGATTTCTAACGTTTTTAAAGATCTAATGTTTGATATTTAGCTTCTCTCATTTTCTAATGTTCTTTATATTAAATTTTCAGCCATTAAAAATATTTTCCTTGAATTCTTGCATTGTTTAAGGGTTTAGTGCCCTTAATATTTAATGTTAAAGTTATCTAATTTCTAATCTGAAAGATCTATGAAAGATGAGAACTTTTATAATTCAAGATATGTCTCTGACTTTCTAACGACTTATGTTCCATACCTTTTTTAACATTTCTAAGTTTACTGTGTATGCCTTTGATGCTCCCTAATTTTTAGAAATTAACGTTTATAGAGTCTTTTACGTTTATTACATTCTAAATTAGATCACGTGCCTTCCAATTAAATAATCGTATTTGTATTGTTATAAGTCGGTTATAAGCTGGTAAAAAGATTCAGCATAGAGATGAAAAATCCATTAATTTGAATTTTCTATTGTTTACTATTGTGTTAAAAAAAATTGTTAGCCAGTGTAATCAGAATGTTGATTGGGGATATTATGATATTACGAAATGAACATAATTCTACGTAAAAAACTTGTTCATGATTATACTGACTGACAAGGCCATCCCATAACATATAGATTAACATTAACAACTAACTTTGGATTCTGACAGAAATATCTTTATTATCTTTTATTCCTTTTTACTTTAATTTTTCTTTTGTACAATCATTTAAAGTGACTTCAGATTTTATTTGTGATTGATTTTTGGGAAATTTTAGAGATTCTATTCGTTAAAAATCTTTTTTCTAAAGACCTATTTGTGTTCTTTAATTTTTAAAAAGAAAAAATTCAAGAGAATTAGGAAAAGTAGGTATTGAACTCACCGTAAGCCGGGGGAAGAGTCGTACCACCTTGTTGCATTCCATTAGCTTGGATGGGTTGCCCAAAAGCAGGATAGGTCGTTCCCAGTTGCTGTGTCGTTGGGATTGTGTAGATGACTGTATTATTATTCGCTCGTACTATCCGCGTTCCCGGTGGAAGTGTCTGTGCTCTCCTTCTTGCCGTATGGACTTTATGAGCGTACTGTAAGGGAGAATGGAAGGAAACAAGGATGATTCACCTCAATCCCATCACTGCTACACCATCAAATACTCACCAAAATGAACCAAACGACAATGAGAGTCGTCACGACAATCTGAAGGAAATTGAAAAATCAGCAAAAGAAGATCTCTAAACAGGACAAATCATTCCTTGAAAGTCTTTGCAAACTACTCACCGTGATCCAAATGAAGAACGACATTCCTGCTAAACTTCAGGGGAACACACTGAGCGAGCACTTGGCTATTTCAGGTGAGTGGGAGTGGATGTGTTATCATATTTCACAAGTCAATCACGAAAGTTCTCTGACGATTGCCTAAATATTCGTGAATTCTTATCAGCGATCGTGTTTTTTTTTTCACCTTATCAGTCAAAGACAAGAGGCGTCCTACAAAGTAACAAAGGGCGATCAATTTGTATCGAATGTTTAGCGCAATTTTGATAAAATTCGATTCAATCATTTCTTTATTAAATTTCAAAGTCTTTGATGGGTTTAGGAAGAGTTTTTTAAAGATTCATTATGCTAAAAACTAAGGAAAATCATTTAAAAAATATTTTGGCGCTACGTTCCATATAGGAACAGGGCCGGCCGCCCTATATGATGTTGTTGTTCTCCTTGCGGAGAAGTAGTGGGCGGCCTTGCTAGATACTACCACGTGTGGGCCATTTTACGGATAGGAGTGTATCAATCTCCTGATCCAACCGGTCAACGTCATCTAATTGCACGTTGGCGGATGGGGTGCGTTTGCCGGGTTCTGTATTCGAACCGGCGACCTTTGGATGCGCACTCAAGCGCTCTATCAAGCGGTGTAAAAATGTTTTAATTTGAACCGATTTACTTTATTTTCTTTGCTCTAAAAATGATTGTATTGTCGTCAATGCAAAAATTCAAAAGAAATTAAAAAGATGATTAATCATGGCAATTGTGGTAATCCATAAATCTTCTTGATAATCTTCAAAGAAAATCATGAAAAATTCAAGATGGAAGTGCAGTAAAATCTTTTAGGTTAGCGTTCTTTTGTATTGCTGTTGTGAAGCTAAAGAAATAACTTTCTAAATTTAATAAAATGACAAAACTACTCAGAATTGAATCAAAAATTGGAGTTTTTGTAACTTATTCAGATCCAACAGTTTAAATTAATGGTTCTCACGCATCTAGTAGACATTATTTATGGCTGCTAGGATATGCATATTTTGAGGTTAGCGTCCTTTTAAAATGTCGTTATAAGATTTCAAAAAGGGTTTGCGTGTTTTCATAATTCTTAATTTACTGTCAATTATATCCTGAATTATCTATCTCCTTAATTTCAATTTAATGAAGTTAAATTGAAGAATTTAGAGAATTTTTACTGAAAATTACACTCTGTGCAACTGACATTAAAAAAATAAACTGAAAACGAAAAAAAATGTAGAATTTCAATTTGATTTCTATTTTATTCAATAACTATCATTCTTTGGAAATAAATTTTCTCAAAGAAACTTACAAAGCATTAAAATATGTTCCTAAAATAAACCACAAACGTGCTTGAGAGAGCAACTCGTTTGAATTATTTATTAGCCCCCTTTTGGGTGAATTCCAGCCAGGATTACGCTCAATTGCTAAAAGTTCATGGAGAGAAAAACAAGAATGATAAATTGTCCGATAAGATATTGATTTATTTTTTTTCTTTTTTCACATTGAAATTACATTTAGCAAAGGAATATTTGTTATTTTATCGTCTACTGCATTACACCTGAATATTTTGCCTGATTATCCTGGGTTTTTTTTAGCCTTGTGTTGTTGACGTTGTTGAGCAAATATTTTTATGTGGACATGAGTTGATCAGTGGCAATTTGAATCTTCTCGCCTGGCTTGAAGGCAGGCATACCCAGGTAGGGGCATGAAGCACAGCGAAAAGCATCGCCGAGGTAGCAGCTGCCACATGAGGATTTGGGAGCAGCTGCTGCTGCGTTGTCCTTTTGTTGTCCACTCAGCTCCTCGGCAAGACCACATGTGCAGTCTTTGCAGGCCTTTCGCTTTCCTGTGGTACCACAGACACGCAGAGATGCCTCATCGGGTTTCTTCTTGTCGCTCTCATCCAGCAAATCATCCTCATTGATTACCTCGTCGTCGTCCTCGTCATCATCGAGCTTCCAAACGGCTGCTTGTGGTTTCTTCTGGGCAAATGACAGCTTCACCGATGACCCGACTTCGTAGTTTGGTTTCTCAGCCACAAAAACTACCCGTCATTGGAAGAAAATCATCAATTTATCCGCGGAAGTTCTAGAAAATTCTCTATAACTATGCACAACTCACCATTACTCGACTTTTTCTTCACATTGACATATCCAGCTTCCTTGAGTTGGGACTCAAAGCTCTCCAGGAGGGATTCATCGCTGCGCAGGAAGACAAAGACAACGGGCTTTTGGGGCTTCACGAGATTCAGGAATAATTTTAACTTTTCCGGAGTTGTGCTATTGCTGGAACAGTGTGAGATGACAATGTCAAAGGTGGAATTTGTGTACGTTGAGTCCTCGATGCGATCTGAATTCTCCACACTCACGACCACATCCTTCAGGGAACGAATCTCACTGACAGCCTTCTCCAGACCAGACTGAACTTTGGAAATCCAAACGTAAAGGACGTGATTTCCTGGCTTTACGTACTCCATCGTTTCCTCCAGGTAAGTTTTCTGCTTTTTCCTTGGATTGCTTCAACGGGATTCAATGCAAAAGGATTCTTTGATGTATTAAAAAGAATTTTTCGTGATGAAAATGGGCGAAAATTCCTCGAAAATGTGTTAAAATCCTCTGAGAAAAAAAGTCTTAAGAAAATCTCTCTTTGTTGACTAAATTTTGACAGCTCAGCCAAGAGCAGGTGTCAAATTTTCCCCTTTACAGGGAAGCAGCGCCCTCACCGTTCATTAGGCACAACTGTGATTTGTAAACATTCCTTGAGAAAAAATTTACAAATTTCGCAATTTTTCTCACAAAATCTCCCCCAATTTCTCTTCCATTTCTCATATACAGTGAAAAATAAAATACCTACATTAAATACGAATTAAAATAGAAACTCAAAGACGCAGAAAAAACCGGAAGTTGTGAAGAAATCGCAAGAATTGGCAAAGAATCGCATTCGCTTTCTTTCAACCTTTGACCTCGCGAGTACTCGAAAGATTAAGGCCAAAGACGGCAATCAAGTCTTATCTGGCTTTTTTTTTGTACCTGTTGGAGCTGTAAATTAATACATAATTTGCTTAACGTTGTGCAATAAAAAAGGAAAGAAAAAATCGTGCGGAAAATGTCCCTGTCAAAGCCAATTTTCAATTTAATCGGAACATATTTTGAACAATTGTTCAATCACCCCATCAGGACAAAATCGCTAACAAGGTGAGTCTCCCAGTTTCTCTTCCCCGCGCGGGAGCTTAATTTGCTAATCTGCTTTGGGCGTCTTTTCAGCTGTGTCATCGCCACTACGGGCAATATTGTGTCGCAGAAGATTTCCGGGAGTAACAGCATTAATCCACACAGTGTCTTTGCCTACGGACTTTTTGGGTAAGATCAGGAAGAGATTTTTCAGCAGGGCTTTCATTTCGTCAATCTCTTGAAGTCAATAGCGCCCCAGAGCCATTGAGAAAATTATCACAGCCAGTATCTTGAGAGATACGATTCTGGGCGAGTGAAGAGAGTATAAAATTCATTATTATTCTTCTTTATAGCTCTTTGAGGAAAACACGTAATTTGCGTGAAAAGCTTTGAGGAAGTGTGATTTAATTTAGCTGGATCCTTAAGTAAATAAACCAAAAAATTCGTTTTTTTATATAAAATTGATCAGCAAAATATTCTATTTTGATGATTTTGATCAAAATGAGCAAATGGGGAGATTTTCCAATTTTGAACATAAAATCTGCCTTTTGGCCGGGAAAAATGAGAAAATTCTTTATAGAAGTTAAAGTCAATTGCCTCCTGGAAAATCTATTTATTTTAAAGACTTACTGTGAATTAACATTAATTATCAGTCATCAAATGGAGTGACTATGCATGATTCTGTCTACAAACTTTTAATGACCTTATTGCAATTAAAACGCAGCTAAAACTTTATTTCCGACAATAAAAACTCTTTACTCGGATACTTTTTTAGCTGTGTTTCTTTCAGACACAGCTTTTGTGTACCGAGCAAAATCGAAAGTCGTCAGATCGGGCTCAAACTTGGGATGAGCACGAATTAGGGTCCCCACATTCCAAAAAAAACGTATGCGCCAAAAAAATTTTTTGTCCGGCCGGCCGTCCGCCGTGGTTCAACCTTAAATTGCAAGAGAACGGTAATAGATAGAGACTTGCGGTAAACGGCAAAGTTTAAAAGTCGACTGGAAGACGTCCGATTATGACGTCAAATTTTACCCCCCACCCCCCCGTCCGCCATTTTGAATAACCTCAAAATTTTGTTTTCGCTATATCTCAGCCCCTATTATAGGTAGAGGTCTGAAATTTTGATATGTTGTAGGGGCCATCAAGAGCTTTCCAACGATACCTCATTTTCGAAAATCGGTCAAGCCGTTTAGTCAATATGGCCGCCACAATTTTTCATCGAAAATCGACCATAACTCGAAAACGGCTTGACCGATTTTGATCAACCCGGGGTCAAATGAAAGATCTCAAAAAACCCTACAACTCTCTAGAACATCCGAAGTTTCAAAAGTGACCGCTAGGGGGCCAAAAATCAAAAACAAAATTTTCGATTAGTTTTCGATGAATATCTCGAAAACGACGACATAAATTTTTTTCATTTTTTCATATGTTGTAGCTGACCATATTATCTAGCTTCATGCCAAAAATGAAGAAAATCTATGGATCCGTTCTCGAGATATAGACTTCCAAAGATGGCATGTCATATCTCGGGTTCTACAAGTCCGATCTTGATCAACTCAAGCGCAAATGAAAGGTTTCGAGAAACCCTACAAATGTCTAGAACATTGCAACTTCGAGAAATGACCGCAAGAGGCGCTAAAGTCAAAAACAAAGTTTTCGAAAATTTCGAACTCGAATTTTTCGAAAATGGCGACATAAATTTTTTTCAGTTTTCGATATGTTATAGCTGACTTCGAGACCTTTAAAACAAAAAAAAATTATGAAAATCTATGGATCCGTTCTCGAGATATAGCCTTCTAAAGATTTCTTAGGGTATGACTTTTCTACTTTTCCCGACTTTGCGCGTATTTAAATTAATTTGCGTTCTAGTTTGCTCACACAAAATTGGTACACTGAAAGAAACACAGCTCCCGTAAGCTTGGTCAGCTTACCAGTACATTTTATTTATTTATTTGAGAGTTTTAATAATTCTTGAAATTCTTTTTTATTACATTTTCTAAAACTCTTCGATTAAAATTTTTATACAATTTCTTTTTAATTTAAAATTTATTTAAATAATTTTTTCTGCTTTATTTGTTTTTGTCAAGAAATATTTAAACAATTCCGTCACGATTGTTTCTTGTATCTTGAATTGTATGAAACATTTGCCCTAATGATTCATCAATGTCTCATATGACAAATCTTTGTTTTACAGAATTTTCCAAGTTAGACGAACAACTAACCCTTTTGCGTTCAAAGAAAATGAGGAAACAAAAATTTAATCAAGGAATTTATGAAAAACGCATTCTTCTACATAAAACTAACTTAAATATTTTCAATTAAAAAAAAAAAACGTTTCACGTTTGTATCAGCGTTTGATCTAATGTACGGGAAAGAGTTAAGACTTGCTCAGAATTAAAGATTTTCACATTTTTCCCAAAAAAAATTTTTTTGTTATAAATTCAGGATTTAATTAAATTTTTAACATTATTAATAATTTCACGTAGCGTTTATTTTGTATTTTCCCATTTTGTTTTTTAATAGGATTTTCCCAAAAAAAGTATACCTGATGATGAAGGGAATAATAGCTTTCGAAACGTCACAGTCAAGTTTAAAAAAAAATCCTATCAAAGTTGCTAATCTGAATGAAGGAAAATGATTTTTCCTCACTTTAGGTGGAATACCAATTAGGCTCATAAAATAGAAATATGGAAAATAAAGTCTTATCAAGCTGAAATTGGAGCTTATTGTGCTTCCCGTATCAGCTATTTGATAGCTTTTCACATAAACATTGCGGAGGGTCACTTCTACACAACAATAATTTCTTTTTTTTTTTTATCTGAATAATTTCCATTTTAATGTAATTTTTTTTAAAGCTGCAGCAATATTTAAAAAAAAATTTGAAAAAAAAACATTTTCTGTTGAATAGATTAATTTTTGGCGGGACCATTCCTCACTACTTTTACGCCTTCATCGAACGAATCTTCTCGGATGAAGTGAAATTCCGCAAATTCTACCAATTCCTACTGGAACGTCTCACCTTCACGCCAGTCTTTCAGCTGTGCTCCCTGTACTTCCTCTCGCGCTTTGAGGGGAATAACCATCAGGTGGCCTTTGCAAATCTCTACAAACTCTACTGGCCCATTCTTCAGGCAAACTGGAAGTATTTGTCCCTTTTTACCTTCATGAACATCACATTCCTGCCGCCAATTCTGCGTGTCTTCACGGCCAACCTCATTGGATTCTTCTGGATTATCTTTCTGGCCAACAAGAGGCGTCAAGCGGCCAAGAAGACTGAATAATTTGCAAAACAATCTTTCTTCAATCACAAATGTGGCATTTTATTAGGGTTCTTTTTTCCATTAATTCATGATTTTTTTTCTTTTTAATGCTTTAAAGAGGATTTTTGCAACTCTTTTTTTTGTTAGGAGCATTCTATGGTGGATGTGGGGAATTATTATTTTTTTCTTTTGATAAATATAGTTTGTTTTGCGTTCCAAAATATCATGCCTTTGGGAATATAAATAGGTTTTTTTTTTACTAATATAAATAGGATTTCAAAATAAATAAATAGAGCATTTCAGGGAGTGGGGGGAGAGGTTGACACTTGAAGTGTGCGCATAAAAAGGAAAGAAAAAATTGCACGAAAAAATCAAGCACTTAAAATTACAGAGATTATTCGACTTTCTTTTAGTGACTAGATTGGACTAAAAATGGGAAAGAAAGAAAACATTTAAAGGAATGTTTAGGATTCACAAAAGGATTTTTATGCGTCTGTTGTAATTTTTTTTGAACAAATATTTTAGGACAAATTTTGTGAAAAAAGTTGATATTTTTGATAATAAATAATATTAAATATTGTAAAAGGGAAACAATAAAATATATTTCTTGTACTAATTTTGAGGTTTTTGTCTGAGACAATATTATCTTCCAAATTCTTCGTTGTTGGAAAAAAACTCCTGCAGAAATTAAAATTTTTTCCAAAGTTTTCGGCCCTGCTCAAAGTTTTCATCATTAGATACATAAAGAACCCGGAAGAATGTTAACCAAGGACGTCGAGAAAATCAATAATTTTTTCAAAGTTCTTTCTCATTTCCCAGTGTCAAAAAATTAAAAAAAAAAAACAATTCAAAACTGTTTTACAGTGAAGCCACACCTTCAAATTGAATTTGTTTAACCATTAGATGATTTTACTGGCCACCATGGCCAATTCGATTTTTTAAATAGTCAAATAATAAAATTTAGTTAAATTACTTCAAGTCCGTTGTAATAAAAACATTTTTTAAAGAGAAAATTAAAGACAAAGTTTGAAGTTAAAAATTTTGAATTCTTTAAGGGTTAGAAACGTATCAAGACTAAATTATATCAGATTGAAATATAAATGAATAAGAAGAAGAATATATTTGGGAGAAAAGATTGTTAATTGGCTAATAAATTCTTGCGAAGCGTTCTCATTGGCCCATTCGTATTACGTCATGACTCAGTTGAGCCTCGTAAGCGAAAGTTAACCAATGAAAACACACTGGCCGAATTGATTAACCAATAGGAGCTTCTTCTTCAAATTAAGTTTCTTCTTATTCATTCACATTTCACATTTTCATATTCTAAGGCGGAGCTTCAGTGTAAAATAATTTTAAAGAGTTAATATATATTTTTGGTTTAAATTGAAAAATAAAAATTCAGCCAAAAAAAAAACAATTTTTGTGAATCCTGGTGGGGGGAATGCTTTAGGACATAGAGGATTTCTTTCTTTCTTTTTTGTGTTAAATATTATAAAGTGAAAACTTTCACTTCTTTTATGATTTTCATTTTGTTAATAATTTTAACATTCAATCCTAAACACAGTTAAATTGCTGATTGCTGTTAGTTGCGCCATTTTCTTTTGTGGGTTAGTAGTAAAGACTTATTAGTGTGGCGACGCGGATCGACTTTTACTCCTGGAGCCATTGCGACTGAACGGAGTACTGTAGCTACTTCCGCTCGATGGGCTCGACGGTGTTGGTCGATGGTATGGAATTGGCCGTTTCCTTGCGCTGCATTTTGTGAGTGTTTTTGTTATTTTGTGGTTAATTGGATATACAACATTTTTGGGTTAATTATCTCACAACACAGAATTAAATTCTTTCACTGCATGCAAACTAAAAAAAACCTTTAATAACACACAAAATTCTACCGGGGAAGGACACCAAAAAGGACACGAAAGTTGCAGAAAAGAAATTCTCTAAAAGCTCTGGAAATTAAAATAAATATTTCTCATTCAAATGAAGCTTTTGCCTGTTTTCCTTCCACCGAAAGAAAACAACAAAAAATCACCATTCAACTAAAATAAATAAAAATCAAATAAAATAAAATCAAAGGATAAATTGTAAGAGAATCTTACATTTTAATGCATCATTAATCATCTCACTCATTCCAAACTTCGATCTCTACGTACAGTTGTCTTGAACATGAAAAAAATGTTGGGTGTTTGTGAAGCAAATTTAAAACCAAAGAAAAAAAACTTAATGATCGGCTTTTAAAATAAGGATTAAAGGTGTGTCACAAAAAAATCAATTTTTTTTCTTCTTTTGCTTCCATGAATTCCGTGAAAGTCATGAAAAAAAAATAAAAATCTCGCCAATTTTATAAGAAACACATCAATCACTTTATCGGCGATAATAGGATCTCTCTTTACTAGAAAATAAAAAAAAGAAAGAAAATATAAATAAAAAATAAAATTCATCGTGCATTCTAGCGAATTTTGGAAAAGGAAGTCCAAAAAAAAAGGAGTGAGGATCGCGTCAATCTTACCTCGTGATCCTGCGCCGATCGAGAAAACTCGGTGATCCACGACGTCGGGGAATTGATGGTGATCGTGAACGTTCAGTTGAGTGCGATCGTGATCGCCGGGAGCTGGCCGAGGAGCTCCGGGAGCTACTGCTGCGACTCCCAGAGCGACTAGAGCGCGATGAACGGCTCGACGCTGAGCTTCCGCTGCTTGAGCCACTTGATGATGACGAATAGCGGGATCTAAATAGAAGGATTTTATTTTATTTTTAATTAAATTTGATTTTTTTCTGCAATTTATTAAAAAAATAATTCAACTTATGTTGAAAAATAATTTGTAAAGTTTTGCTAAAAGTTTGCTAAAATTTTTGTCATTTTCTCTTGAATTCATTTAACAAATTAATTGTTTTAAACACACGCAATTTTCTTATTATTTTGCCCAAACTTTGCAAAATCCGTTTCTATAGTCCGATTGGAATTTTTTTTGAACTCAAAACTAATTTTGAATAATTTTTTTCTGCAAACTTTTCATTCTCGAGATATTCAATTTCCGGATTAAAATTCCCATTTTAACCTCTAACAGATGTCCTGGAAATAATTCTGTCAAACTTGTGGCATATTCATAGACTTTAATTTATGCTTAATAAGATTTTAGCCTTATAACACTCATAAATGCTTACGAATTTTCACAATTTGACTTCCGGAATTTACTAGGTATTTAAGCTTCCGAAACAAAGTATGTAAATATCTCAAAAGAGTAAAGAAGTTACATAAATTACAGAAAAAATCATATTTAGTAGAAGATAATCCCTTTTCTGCAAATTGAATAGCAATTTAGGATAACTAGAGTAGCATAGAAGTCCCACCAGGACAGAATTACACAAGAAACTTGTCCAAAAAAAATTAGAAAAAAGAGGCCATTTTGTTTTCTTTGAAAACTAAGAATTCGTCTCTAAATAGTTAAAAATGTTTGTAGAATATAAAAAATTAAGAAAAGTCTAGCAAATCCTAACCCATTTCTCTTCTTTTCCAAAAAATTATCCAGATTCGGAAGAAAGATTTCAAGATCTTGATGGAATATTTTTTTTTTCCAAATAGAATTTCAAGATTAAAAATTTAACAAATTGACTTTATAGAATCAAGATAAAACATGTTAATTTTAATAGAAGAACTCATTATTACTTTCCGGAAACTCAAGAAACTTTTGTCCTTTCACAAAGACAAAAAATCCTTTAGCAACCTTCAACAAATAACTTTTCTTTTTCACTTTTAAAATAAAACGAAGAAATAATGAAAAAATGTGGCTAACTCACCTCTTGGATGATCTAGAACGGCTCCTTGATTTTCTAACTTGCTCCGGACGTTCACTCCCGGATGTTGAATCAACTTTGGGCTTAGGTGATGATGACACCTTTGCCGGAATTGGGCTATTCTTCCGCACTGGTGGTGCCTGTTGCTGTGCCACCGGCGCTGGTTCAACTTTCTCCTCGGGCTTCCTTTTGGGTGACGATGCACGATCATTTATCTTGAATGGCGCAATGACAATCTTGGCTTTCTCCACCTTTTGCTCCACCACCTTTCGTGGCTCATCATCCTCGGAGCTGGATGAGGAGGATGACGATGAGGACGATGTGGTGGACGATGATGATGATCGTTGCTCAAATTCCACCAATTTCGTCCCACTTGTCGCTGCAATTGATGGCTGTGGCTCAACAAGGGGTACATTGATGGGGATACGCGATGTTTGTGTTGCATTTGTCGTTTCCGACGTTGTACGTTTCTTCTCAATTGTCTCCTTTGCCTTTGCCGCTAAGCCACTCTTGAGGGCAATCAGCATGTCCAAGTCTTTCGGTTCCAAATCCATTTTCTTCATAAAAAGCTCCGCTTCGGGATAATCACGTGACCCACGTGCCTCCTCTGTGCTATCAGCACTCTCATCGCGTTCCGTTAGGAGTGTCTGTACCTTCACTACCGGTTTATTCGGCATGCGTTTGCGTTCGCGTGATCGTGAACGTGTCTCCTTGCTGACGGTGGTGGCTTTCTCAATTGACGGTGTTCTTCCGCGACTTGATTTCTTCCCCACAGGTGATCGGGATTCTTTATTCCTTCGCTGCTGCTGCTCCTGAGCCTTCTTCTCGTCTGCCTTTCGTTGTAGAATATCCTTGTACCGTTCAGGATTGCGTCGTGCCGGTGAGTAACTCAGTGCTGATGAACCACTCGATGGTGATCGTGATCGCCGTGCTGGTGACTTAGATCCCCGCCTGTCTCCACGAGCATTTGTTCTTGCCTTCGATGTTGAGGCTTTCGCGTCGAAACGTGTATCGTCAGCTTGTCGATCATTTCGCTTGGGTGATGGTGATCTTGTTCGTCTACGATCATTGCGATCTGTGCGATCTCGACGATGATATTCCGGTGATGGAGATCGTCGTTTTTTCTCATTCGACGTGCGGGTTATTTTACGTGCAGGAGAACTACTGCCACGAGAGTCTTGCTTGCGTTTGGACACTTTGGGACTCGGTGTCCGATTTCGGCGATCACGTCGTGGTGATCGCGATACATCACGCCCAACAGAACGACGTTTTCCTCGTACTGGAGATGCCGAACGATTCTTCTGGGGAGTCTTTGAACGCTTCTTCTGCTGGGGAGTCCTCGATCTATTCCTCTGCGGAGTCCTGGAGCGATTTTTCTGCGGAGTCCTCGAGCGATTTCCTTGAGGTGTTCGTGATCGATACCTCTGTGGTGATCGCGATCGATTCTTCTGCACCGATCGTGATCGTTTTCTCTGGGACGATCGCTCTCTACGCTGCTGAGATCGTGATCTTGACACCTTACGCGGCACATCCTTCACCGGTGTCACACTTCTACGGCGACTCTTATTGCCCTTCTTCCTCCCATCCTCAGATACGGATCGCTGACGGCGATCTCGTGATGGTGGTGTTGATGATTTCTGATCATATTTTGAGCGTTTTGGTGTTGCGCTCTTCTGCCTCGATCGACGAGAACTTCCCCGTCGTGGAGACTTTTTCTTCTCCTTCGAACGCGATCGCGGTGATTTTCCACGGCGATCGTATGATTCACGATCCCTTCGACGACTCTCACGTTTCTCCCGGCGATCACCCTTCTTCTCATCCATCTCCTCACGTCGGCGTTTGTCATGATTCCTCGATGAGTGCTTCTTACTGACTTCCGGAGAACTAAACATCAATACCAAAAATAAATTTAATTTTCATTCAATTTCCTTTGAAAAAAAAAATTATTTACCTATCTCTAGAATCCTCAGAATCTGATCGTTTCTTCTTCTTTGATTTCTTCTTCTGTGAAAAAGAGAAAAAAAGAAAATTTTCTTTAGTAAAGATTGAAATTTAAAGGAAATAAATAAAGTGAGATTCAAACTGAAAAACAATTCACAGAAAAAATGAAATCAGCATCAATTCTTTACGCAATGATGTTTCAGCAGCTTTTTCTTTTAATTTAAAAAAAAAATGGAAATACAATAAATAAAAAGAAGCAATGAATTTGCCATTAAAAAATCCACCTAAAGTGAAATGCTTTTGGTGTTAAAATTCACTTTTTTTTTAATCATAAAAATAATTTATCAACAATTACGACTAAATTTTGCATTAAAATCTATGAAAGAACGTTTTGAGGATGTTAATCACAATCACATATATATATATAAATAGGAGACATAAAGAGATAAAATAAGAAGGCACAGGTAGTACAGATAAAAGTATTTTTTCTTTAAAAAAAAATAATTCAAAGAAAAAAATTCGTAGACGTTGTTTTTGAAAGATAAAAAGGATTACAAAGTGATATTTCTTATATACTTATTCTTTTCACTTTTTTCATAATTTTTTTTTGGTATTCAAACGCGCACGAGAATTTTTTTTATTATCAAAATACTTACAGCAACTTATTAAGGATCTGCCTTGAGAGCTATCCTATTTAATGAAGCAATCAGAGTCAAACAAAACAATAATTGTTCACATTTTTAGTCTTTTTTGTCGTTTCCTGTGAGTTTTTTTTAGAAAAATTCTTTTTTTTTTTAAATAAAATTGAAAAAATAAAAAATAAAAATAAATACTTGAGCAATGAAACCTAAATTATTTTTTTTATTTTCCTTTTCTTTTAATAAAGAAAATCTTTATGCCATGTAATTGAAAAAAATGAAGCCTTTGAAGCAATTTTTTTTTAATTCTAATTTACCTGAAGATTTTCTGATTTTCCCCAAAGCAGAGGAAATTCATTGAATTTTATTGATTTATTGCGTCACAATCATACATTTAAATAAGGAGAAATAATGTATCTCACTCACTCCATACGCACAGTAAACAATGAATTACAGAAAAGAAAAGAATGTAAGATGAATGGAAAATAAAGGAGTGAAGAAATATATTTGATTGAAAAAATAGAATGGAAATGTTCATTTTGGATTAACAAATTTTCTCTTAAAAAATACTTTTTAAATTAATTATTTAGTAATTAATAACCAGCGAAGGATTTCTACAAGTTTTTTTTTACTTATGTACACATTTCGAAGATTTTAATTTAAGAGAAAAAAATTCAACATAGTTCTTGCTGTTTTGATGTTCTTCTTCGTTTCATCAAGAATAAAATGAAAGAAAAACTCAAAAAATCAACCCGAATATTTCGCAGAAAGAGAATAAAAAAATTAATCTCTTTCCATTCACTACAAAATCACCTTTTCTTTCTTTGAAGATCTCTTCCTTTTGCGATCATCCTCGCTGTCTGAATCATCCGAATCCGATGCACTATCCGATGAATCCGTTGGTGTTTCAACTCTTGTTTTCTTTGAGCTTTTCTTCTTTTTAGATCTACGTGAAAGAAGGTAAATTTGTTAGAAAACAAAATAATCTAGAAAAAGAATTTTTAAAAAAGAAATCGAATTATAGGAATTTAAATGCTTGGAAAAATTAAACAATAATATAAATCTCATTGTTATCATATTCCTTTGTAAATATATACTTAATTTCAAACTATATATTAATATTTATACTTAAACACGATCTCTCATATAAATATTTCACAGACACAAAATTAAGAAAATAAATAAATTAAATACAGGAAAATTCAGGGAAATTATACTTTTAAAAATAAAATAAAACATTAAACAATGTTTTCCTTTGAAAAATAAACCTAATAAGAAAAAAGGATCACACGGGATATTTTTTTTTTAATAAAATTTCATCTTCATTTTTTTATTACATTGTTTTTCCATACAATTTTATTTATTTTTTTATTTTTACCTTCATTACGTTTTCATCAATAATGGTCTGTCTTTAGAAAAAATAGAGATTTTCGTGAATAAAATTGAAAAAAATGTTGAAAAAAGGTTTTATTTTTTTTGGTTTGTTAAATTTTTCAATCAATTTGGATTAAATTAATTAAATTTTCACGCTTGCAACAAAAATAATTTTTGCTTCGTTAACAACAAAAAAATCACAAAAAAATTAAAAACGAAACACACAAAAAATTACATTTTATTTTAACTCTTTTTAGAAATTTTGAGGATTTGATAGAAATAAACAAATAATAATTAATATAAATCGCATGCCAAAAATTTAATATTTAAACTAAAATATTTGTTTTTTTTATAATTAAGTTGGTAGTAATCGCTTTGATTTAATTTTTCTTTTCTAAATCAAATTAAAACTTTAACAAAATAGTTTAAAAAATACTTACCTATATAATATAGTAAAAGTAATTAATTTTATTAGAACTATCGTTATTTTTATTATTTTTCTCAATTCTCAATCGTTAGCCTTTCCACCTCTTAACAAAATTAAAAATTTGGCATTGAAAGTCAAAGAAAAGAATCTTTTCGTGCTTTCAAACTTCACAAAGAAAAAAAAAACAACAGAAAATAACTTTTATTTGCAAAGTACTTACTTATCCTTTTTCTTCTTGGACTTTTTTGACTTCTTCTCCTTCCTCCTCTCTGGACTTGAAGACCTGATAATTGTGTGATAAAAAATCAAACCAATTGATAGAATGAAAAATTCTTTTTTCTCTTTTTTTTTACTTTAAATAAATTTCCAAAAAAAAGAGGAGAAAATGCAAACTCACAAATCGCGGGATTTCTTCTTCTTTTTCTTCTTTTCCTTGGGTTCCTCTCGCTCGGGCGACGGAGTCTTCACAAGTGCGTACCTCTTATTCCTTAGACGATCAACCTGCTTTTGTGCCAGCAACTCCGCTTGGAGTGCAACACTCTTTGCCAAATCCTCCTTAGCTCGTCTTTCTGGATCCAAACTCGTACCTTCCATAAAGTATTCAGAAATCCCAAAAGCTTCTCGCAATTTTGCATTTTTCTCCTGCTGCGCTGCAGCTATTTGATGAGTCTCGCGGACTCTGAAAAACAAATTAGAGGAATTTTTTTTTCTAATCTCTTTAGCTTAAAAATTCCTTGAGGTAGCACCATTAAATGTTTTGTAAGAAATGCTTTTTTATGCCAAAGAAGTACGTTTCTAATTTTAGAAAATAATGTGCATGTCTTGAGTATATCAATTTAAATGACATCCTGAATCTAAATTAAATGTCTAAAGCTAGCATAAAACCTCTCACAGTCTCGAGGTTAAATCAAGAAGAAAGTTAAATTAATTTAACGAAACGATATACGATTAAAGGCGTAACTTTAACGCCCACGTTAGACCAATTTAGATAAGACTGATCACCATTAACAGCTGACCCTTAGCCGATTTCTTTTTACAGGAGATATTAGTTAATGAAGAATTTTAACGATGCTTCTAAAATGATTTTTCAACTAGGAAGATTTTTTACTGATAATGGCTGAAGAAACTTTAAATCGAAACGTCGCTGAAAGAACTAAGACGATCGTTCTTTAATGATTATTTCTGAACAAAAACTGAATTTTTTTACAAACTAACTTTTAATGCTATTTTCTAATTGATTATTAAGCAATAAAGTTCTTTAACGGGCTATTAGCGGCTGATGTTTTCACGTAATTTTTTTCAAAGGAAATATTTAGTAGGTAACGGATTAGTAATACTAACGAAATTTTAACGAATTGCGTTTTATAGTGAATTAAAATTCGCAGATATTATTCATTAATGGATTTTAACAGCTAAAATTTGCTTACAAATTTTAACGATTATCGTTTTTTAACGGATTTTTTATCGGGTATCGTTTACTTACTATTTCTTTTTTGTCACTTATCTAAAGGATTTAATCAATTAAAGTTTCCAAAAAGAAGTTTTTAGGGCGCGTGGGGCGCCGTTGCCTGTTTAAACGGCTTAACTTACAAAATTTATTTTCAATTGACTACGTTTGCTAACGGATTTTAAACGATTAATGTCTTAACGAATCTTTACAGATACTCCAATTGATAGATTGGGAAACTCAACAAATTTTAACGTGTAGATTTTATAACGAATTCTTATCAATTTACGTTTACACAGACGTTTAAACAGACAAACCAATAAAATCAAAGGTCTTTTTGATAAAATGTAAATCACTTTAATGGTAAGTCCTGTATACCTAAATGTATTACGCCCATTGAATTTAGCCTTTCTGCAACGACCCATCCTTGTGGGATGTTGTGTTGCAACTGGATGAGCAAGTGCCTTCGTGTTGCACTTCTTTGCAACAGTGGGCTTCTTGAAACATGCGCAATGGCAACAACAGGATGCATTTTGAATGTTCATTCTCCTCTTCATCCTATTCTTTCGGTACTGAATCACACGACGCATCTTGCTATTCATGTACATGCTGCCCTTCTGGCCTTTTGGCCGGAAGGTAATCTTTGCATTTGGGAAGTCATGCGATACGAAGGATTTGTACGGAATTGGTGACTTGGAATCATCGCTGTCCGTTGCAGGAAAGAACTTTCGCGGTTGATGATTCTGTGATAGCAAACGATTGTCGTGTTCAAAGAAATTTTTAGATTTTTTTGCTTTTATCCTTCGAAAGGCTTTTGGAGGGAATTTGCGCTTGATCCCCTCACAGTGCTCTGTCGTTGCAATGTGGCAAGCAAGAATGCTACCATTCTCAATCGTTGCAACTGTTTCACTCCACATTTCTTTGCTATTTTCCATTTTTGCCACTGAATCCATATTTTTTTTTCTTTTTATCAAAAAGTTTATTTGGAAGACAATTGATTTATTTATTTATTTTTTTGTAAATCAATCACTTAACTTTTCTTATAAAAAACTTCACAAGTTTTTATTAAAAATATTTATTTTTATATTAATTTTATTGGAAGACAAATTGATTTTCTTTTTTATGTTGTAAATACTTTTAATTTTTTTGTTTCATGGAAAGAATATCAAAAAATCACTTGATTCATCCGTTGGATCTCAACAAGAACTGAGAATCCTTTTTTTATGGAGTAGAGACAAATCATCAATGTTGGGAAGACACAAGACCACCCCCTGGAAGACTTTTGTGATTTTCTCATAAAGTTTATTTTTGTGATTTTACATAACGTCGTCTTTCGTGCTGCTTTTTGTCCTCATTTCATCGTTAAACCTTCACCTCGACATTTTCAATCATTCACAACACACTTGATCCCCCATTTGTGGGGGGTGAGTGCCGCTGCCTTTCAGCATTTTAGGGTTTTGCGTTTGGGTCCCGCACCATGCCGAAAGGGTCGGTGAGAAAAATCAATTACGCAACCCTCCCCCGCAGCTTTTCGCACCACCTTCCCTTTTTTGCATGAAAAACACATTGAACGCACAGCTTCTCTTTCATATTGAACTTTCCATTAAATTGGGATTAGACTTTTCTTTTCCATTCTCTGGGCGTAAGAAGATCCGGTGTTAAAAGAGAAGCTTTTCCATTGATTTTCCACTCATGGCAATTGCACGGAAAAATCATAAATTTCTTCCTTTTTAACACAAACACTGAATGCACAACGAAGTATTTCAAAGAATTCTAGTTGAAGGTGTAATTAAAATGTATTGTTGGTTGTGAAATAATTTACAGGAAGACCATTATCACGGTTGAATTTTCACAAATGCACCATTTCGGGGACGCCATGGTGCTATAATTTTCTCTCTGCGTCACTCCTTTTGACTTTTAAGGATGAAGGAGATGAGGGAAATTCATGTATTCAGCATCCTCAGATGCGCAGAACATTCGTTCTGGGACGAATTGGGGAGAATTAATGCTTCAGATTGAATTATTTTATTCTAAAGAAATGAGGAAAAATCGGAAAAGGGATTAAAGAATAAAAGGACATGAAGAAGACAATAAGAAAAATTGTCGGAACGTCGCTGTATAAAAGAAAAGCTGAGTTTTCCATGATTTTTCTTCACTATTACATACCACAATCAATAAAGATATACCCTTTAATTGATTTCTTTATAAATTAGAGCCAGAAATTGCTTTTTTTTGCTTATTTCCACATTCCAGCGACGATTTGATTTATTATTTAATTTTTTTAGAGGAAGCCTAATTTTTTGATACGCAACCGACGCATCCTAAAATCTCAAGAAGATAGCGGAGCATTTCCCATTCAAAGAACTTAAAATTCTTACAAAAGAATCAACAAAGGATCAAAGAGAGTACATCCCCTATTAATTTGGGAAAATGGGCGGAAAATTCACGGATGAGCAAGGATGCTGTGCGCATCCTTCGCCATTTTGCACAACACATTGACATGCAGGAATCGATAAGCCGCAGTGTAATAAATTGGGTGGATTTTTTCATGGATTTTCTGCATCAATAAAATACTATCTCGACATGAATATCAATTGGCATGTCCCCAGACTTCCGTGAGAAGCAATTCAGCCCACTTTTTTGCACCCATTTCGTGCTTTATCGATAAATTTTCGCAATTCTTTGGAGCTTTTGATGCTTTCTCGCGGAAGGGGAATTTACACAACAGAGAGATTGAGAATAAAATTGGAGAACTTACTGAATCCGCCCAAATTCATCGCGAGGCGCATCTTCACGTCCTTGATTGAGAAGTTTCAACCGATATGCATCCACTTTGTCCATAATCTCATTCAGGGGGAATCTGTACGTCCGGAAAGGGAAAAATCTCAATTAAAAATAAAGTTTTTTTTGCTACGTGGTGGGGGGGAGTTCTTACCCTTGTTTCTCAAGAATCTCCTCAAGTTCTGCACATTTCACCTCAATTTTGCGCTTCCGCTCATGATCGAGAATCTCCTGATTGGGCCCCTTATTGGATTGCGCATCCAATTTAGCCAGATCCTCGTCTGTTTTGTACGTCACGGACGACGACTCCTTCTTTCCCGGACGCACAAATGCCCAATTCCTCTGGACGTGCCCATTTGTCCCGGAACCCCGTGGGGTTGTTAGCCCAATGCCATTGTACATTGTTTAAAACTTATCACACACACCTCTAAGCACTGATATGGAAATTTTTCATGCCAATTTTGGCTTTTTTTCTTCTCTCTCAATAACCCACCCCGTGAAACGTTTTAATGCCGGAAAAATTTTCCACCCTTTTTCTCGGGCAAAATTCACCGTGAAAAACCAGCTCCACCTCAAAAATTTCTCCTCCAAACTGATTTGTACAATCTTTTTCACAAAATAATTACAAATTAATTAAATATACCATGATAATTTAATTATTATTTAGAACGCATTTTATTTTTCACAAACTGCACCAAAAATCGTTCTAACAACCAGCACTTGATGTAAACGTAAGGATTTTGCCATACATGCTATGCACGGACGCTTGAATGATGAAACCTATCAAGTGTCGGGAATCTCGTCGGGAATTTGGAGAATTTAACCTCTAGGCCGCCAAGCGGGGTCGTTGAACGACCCCAGCCCTATATTTCGTGCTATAACTTAATAAATATAAAAGATACCATTCCCATCTTTTGGAAATAAGTTCTTTGGTTATCTGAGGAGGTTGTGTAAAAATTTCAGCTCAATCCGACCACCACAAGAAAAGTTATTAAGGAAAATGTAGAAGAAGGGAATTCAAAAATTGGTGTAACGGCCATGCTGCGGAAAATTTCTTAGAATGAAGTTAGTCACATCATAAATCATATGGTTGAAGGGGGTTGAAGGGTTGTGTTTACTTTCTCACTTTACCTTCTCAGTGTCAGAATTATCGCGAATAAGTAACATAAACAACATAAAACATAATTAGAAGCATATAAATGTGCAAAACAATAAAGAATATTCGAGAAATATTGCCATTTATCACGGTGCGGGAAGTGAGGGGAATGTGGGGAACTAGTGAAAAAAATAGCAGTTGCGGTCAACTTCGTGGCAAATTTCTCACGAAGAAAGCGTGAAAAAGGAGTGAAAAATGTTTTTCCCTAATATCTTCTTCTGCGTGTTTCCGGGTGGCGAATTTGTGATGCAAGGGGCAAGAGGACTATATAAGGAGTCTAAAGGTAGTGACCCGACAGTTCCCGGTTATATGGTTTATGAGAAAATCGACTTCCTTCTTGGGGTCGTTCAACGACCCCACCTTGGCGCTCTAAGGAAGCTCCAAGGTCTTGGCGGCCAGCAGGTTAAATGGAATTTTTGAAAAAAAAAACTCCTAATTCTCTACAAAAAAAAATATTTTTATTCCTCATCACTGGATTCTACAGAATTTTCAGCTTTTCTTTGCACAATGATTTTTCTACGTAGCTCAAAAAGGATAACCGCCAGAGCTGAAGCTGTATTGAGACTCTCAACAGCCTCAGAGATGGGGATGTGAAGACAAGAGCTGCTTTCGTACAATCTCAACAATCTGAAATCAAAATTAAAAATAAGCAAAAAAAAAAACATTTTTCATAGTTTCCATTGTCTTACTTGTACGCCTCAGGTGATACACCGTGAGTTTCTCCTCCGATTACCACGGAAAAATGGTGATCAGTTCCCAGGTTAGGGAGTGAAAATTCAGCCACATCTAGTGGTGGATGTGCATTGGTTGTTGCTTTCTTAACGCTGCTCTCGGAAATGAAGACAGAATTCTCTGGAGGTAGGATATCTGGTAAATCTTCCCAGTTAACTGGATACCTTATTGGGATCTGGAATTGTGCACCAGCTCCACCACGAAGACTCTTCGCGTCAAAAGGATCTGTACATCCTTTCATAACAATCACCTCTCTGCATGGCAATGCTGCGCAAATTCTGATGGCGCTGCCCAGATTATTGGGTTCCCGGATGTTGTCACAGATAACACTTATAGGGAGGATATTTTGCGCCTTGGATACAACATTCTTGGGACGCTGGAAAATTGCCAAAAGCCCCGGAGATGTAGTCAACTGGGACCATAGTTGCAAATCCCTGTACGTTATGCGGAAGAGTTCAGCTTTCGAGGCTCTTTTAAGGGGCTCCAGCAATTCCTCCAATTCTTCAGGACGGCTAAAGAAGAGTTTTTCCATCTGAATATTGGCTTTGAGAGCTTCCTCAATCAATCGACGTCCTTCCACCAGCAAAAGTCCCTCATTTTTCTGCTTCTTCCCCGAACGAAGCAGCATCATTGCATCTCTAAAACGTTCGGGAAATGATTAGAAGGAAAAATCACAAGAATTTGGTGATTTTTACTTACCGAATGGTTGGATCGCGATAGGCAAGATCCCGATAAGATAAATTTGTCTTTTTATCAGTTTTTAATTCAATTTTTGGTGATTTCTCATCTGGTTTTGCTTTTTTCTGAGCATGCTTGTAGCTCCTGAAACGTTTTGTTGACTTTTCCACCCAATCTCGCCCTACTTCTCGTCCAAATAAATCCTCCTCGAGCTTTTCTACATTTTCCACCTCATTGGGACATCCACCAGCTACCGATGAATGCAATCTAAAGCTGGAATAGGCAGCAGGATTGAAACTCCTTGAAAGGATTTCACTTGAGAATCTTCGGAAGAATTGCATTTTTAGGTTAGAAAAATTTCTTTTCTATTTTTTATGCAAAGTATGGTTTCATCTCTTATTGATTTGATTAAATTAATCCGAATAAGAGTTCTTTTGACTTGTTTAAACACTTTTCACATTATTATTCTAATAAAAAATGCAGAATGAAACTGAAAACAATTTTTCTCAAAACATGCAACTATTTGTTTTGAAAAATATTTGAGGTTATGTTATGCCCGAGAATTAGCGAGAATGTCAAATTCTCGTGATTCGGTTGTGCCCGAATGAATAAAACGAAGAGAAAGAAGAAGAAAAGTTTTTGTTCTCGCATCAAAGAAAAATACGAGGTGAAGAGAAAATTTGTATTTGTGCCCATTTTCGCGTAATTATACCCATCAAATTGGTATGAAAGGGGTAAGTGAGCATTCCCTCAATCAAATTACATTATTTTCATGCAAATCCATTGGAGTTTAATTGGGTTTTGGGGTCTTCTTTGTTCCCCATCTTCACCACCATACTTTTTCCCTTTGCTCGCGAATATTCCGTCGTGTGTTTATTTAAATTACGACGCAATGCTCGGAATTAATGTTAAAATCCTTAGAAAGTTATCATTCATTGCCCTCAGGATAGTCCCCGATGGGAGGCACCGGAAGTCATTCTAACAAAAGGGATGCAGGGATATTTTTCTCCTGCACAAAAGAAGCCATTTCAGAAGCAAATCAATTTCAACATTCATCCCCCTCTGAGTCTGCTTGAAGCGTTGAGAAAATTCTCAATTTTCTGCTGAATTTTACTACTTAAAGTGATTGGAAAAAAATACTTCCTCATAAACTAATTACGGGAGCTAGGGGCAGGATGGTTTTGATGGTATGAATTTATTGATTGGCTTGAAAAAAGGCGGAAGTATAAAATGTCTGAATCTCTCGTGTTTTTGTTACAAACTTTAATTGCTTTTGTGAGAAGGAAAAATGTTTGCATGGAGAAGAAAATGCATTATTATTCACAGAAATTGTAATCTAATTTTTTTTATTCAAATATTTGCCCTTTTGTGATTACAAGGCGAGAGAGAGAGAGAGAAAAGTGAACAAAAAAAAACATTTAACAAAATCTTCCTACCTCATACAGAGGAGGAAGGTATCGTGGGGCCCCTTTTCCGCAGATTTTGAGTCCATCACGTAAAAGGAAGTTACTCGATGTTGTCCGCTGCAGCTCCTGGAGTGCATCCTACATCTCCTCGTAGCTGAAGAAAATCTGATCTTCATTTTTTCTCACTTTTCTTCACAAAAAACCGCGACCAATTTTGTTGGCGCTGTGGGTGAGGAGGAAGTGAGAGTAAAACATATTTTCTAATGCCATCTCACCTCATTCTTTCACTCGCTCTCCAACAGTTACTGTCTCACTCGTACGATTAGTTTTTCGCAGTTTTCTCGCTTTTTCTGCCGAATTTCCCAGCGAAATTGTGTTTTTTTTTGTAACGAGGATGCGAGGGCGCATCGTTTGGTATATCCGGTTCAAAACCCTCAAAATCTGCGGCAGAAAAAGTCGTGCAAAATGGAATTTTTAATCCGGGGAGTTTCGCGCCCAAATTATTATTGGAACTCCCCCCCCCCCGCGGAGTTTTCCTAGCAAGTTTGCAAGTTTCAAAAATGAGTTTTTCCATGAAAAAAAAAATATTTTAAAATTTTTCCGCTCATACCATGTTGGTACCCATGTGAGGGAATGAGATAGCATTTGGCGCACCTAAATTGAGAGAGAGAAGAACCTAGAAAAGCATAGGGGAGACCGGGACAAAAAAAGTACTTAAGGGTTTGGATAGAGCTCAAAATATCTTATTTCCTAAATAGATAAACATTTACATTTTACTTTAGTTGTTTGAGAAATATAATATTTTGAGCTTTTTTCCAAACCCTTAAGTGATTTTTTTGCCCCGGTCTCCCCTATTGAAGAAAAGCCCCCCCAAGGTCTGGTTGACTTGAAAAGTTGCGCGTCAGTCAAGCTCCGACCGTTCTCGCGTCATCAAGCTTCCCAAAAAATTGACTATTTCGTGGGTTCCAAAAGTGAGACAATGAAGAAATTGTTTGTGCTATATACATAGATATTTTGTAATATAGAAAAAACATCATCAACTACATAATGTTGATTTTGGAATAGAAAGTGCACTGTTGCCAGTCTTTTATCTCTTTTCCACCAACGAACGTCTACATATTGATACATATTTTTTTAACATTTAAAAAAAAACTCTTGAACAGAGGAGGAGTGGGGGAATAAATTATTAGAGGCTGTGTGATTAAATTAATCTTCATTCTGTGCAACATAATAATATAATTGAGTGATGCTCCTTCTGCGGTGTCACGTCAATTTATAAAATTTATGCTCAACCTAAAAGTCTTATCGTTTTAATCATAAAATATACTTTGTCTATTTTTCCTCACATACATGCATACATATGTATATAGTTGCAAAACCAAAATGAGCACAATGAAGGTCTTTTTGTCTACTACGCCCATACTTTGTGCGTATTTTATATGTTTTTTATTTGTATCTATAAAATAAAGTTTGACTAGGAAGTTTAAAAGATTTTTTTTATTAATTCGTTAAGAGATTTTCGCTAAATCTCCGCAAAGGAAAAGTGAAGAAAATTGACAAAGCAAAATTTTGAATTATTGATTAGTTCCTTGTGAAAACTTTCCAGGGTATTTCTCCCTTACTTTTGGACTCTTTTGACAATACATTACGCAGGCACCGAAGAAAGACTCATTACGCACTTGTTAAGGGTGCCATAGTTTATATAAATGGAGTTAAGTGCTTAATAGAAAGGATTCCCTAATTGTTTTCCATCCTCTCTTGTATTTGTGAGAGTACCTAACGTGTGAATTTAAGAGAGATTAAAAGTAAAGTAACATAGAACTTTAAGTTATTAGGATGAATTAATTCTAAGGGAATTTGACAAGTTGGAAGATGATTGAAATTAAACGTTAATCCTTATCAGTATTAGTACAAAACTTATTAATTACCCTCAACTAAACATGGGGTAAATCGCAATTAAGTGACTAAAAATTATACAAAAGTTATCAGGGGTCTAGATGAATTAATTTTGTAGTAAATAATCTAACTATTAAGGATTTTTAATTATTTTTTTTTAATAATTCTCAAAGTACCTGCAGAAAATCCTATCTATAGAAATGCTTAAAGATTATTCTCAGTCTCTTCACTAAAATTCTTTTTTGACAAGAATCCTTGTTTAATATTCAGTTAATTATTTACCTCTTCCGAATTTTTAAATTTTTTTTTAAAAAAGAAATTGCCGAGAATTAAAAAAAACAATCTCTGTGGATATTATTTCAATCATCATCAACTGTTTATTAGTTGGTAGTTTTATTCTCTTTAATTTATTAGTTATTTTGTAATCAAATTGTCAACATTTTATTTCTCTTATGAACACCTAACTAAAACACTTTTTTTTGCAATCAATACAAGGGAGGAAAGTGTTTTTGTATTTTTATCACATCGCATACGAGTCAACCATAA
Organism: Lutzomyia longipalpis; assembly: GCF_024334085.1. NCBI lineage: Eukaryota > Metazoa > Arthropoda > Insecta > Diptera > Psychodidae > Lutzomyia > Lutzomyia longipalpis. The sequence continues at coordinate 12,962,278 of NC_074709.1, read as the reverse complement.
AAATCGTGAATTCGATGGTGCTTGAAAGAAAAATTTATATATTGAAAAAAAACAGCAGCTTCAACATAACGAAAGAGGAAAACAGTGTGGCTATAAATAAAGTAAAGTTGGGTGAGGTGAAAAAAAGAGGAAGAGCAATATTGAAGTTACATTGAGGAAAAAAAATATATTGAGAAAATAAGCATGTTTGATGTGTTATGCAGAAGAATTTTCCTCAATCATTTTCCGAGTACATAGTTCAAATTGGTTCAAATCGATAGAGTGGATAATATATGAAAGTTTGAAGAAAAAATGGCGATAATGTCGCCTTCAGGGATTTTTCTTTTATTCAATTTGCAAATTGATAAAAAAAAAACTACAAAGGCGGATGGGGCTAATATTTTTGTTATGAATTTTGAGGAAAAGAGAATTCAATAGAATTTCTGCTATTCCATGTAGAGAGTCTATTCTAAAGTGAATGATTAGAACATAATACATATAATTTCCTAGGTCAATGCCTTCTCCTCTGTTCAAAGGGTTTATTAGAATTGCTTTGTGCTAGAAAATCAAGGGTCTTCTGTGGAGGATTAATAGATTGAGACTGTGGAATGATGGAAGGAAAGGAAGTTTGGTGTCATAAGGAAAGGCAAAGGTGTCTCCGGGAATTAGTGGTGTGATAGGAAAATTGTGGATTTATAAAATCATTTTCATTTTTTCATAAGGTGAGAAATTTAAATGAATTTTCATTTTAAATATTTATTTTTCTTTACGAAAAAATTAAATTTTGCAAAAAGGATTTTGCGTCGTTTCTTTGTTCTCTCTCTTCTCTCACAGAGTGCAAAATGTTCGATTTATTAAGTGAAAAATATATTAAATCTGTGAGAGAAAGTGAGTAAGAACATATGTAGGAGCTACTTTGTGCTAGAATGAAATAGATATGGAGAGTTATGTTTTTTTTTTATTCTCCTGCAATTTGAGAGAGAGCATAAGGATTTCCAGTGTAGGTGAAAATTTGAGGACCCTAGGACGGAACCTTGTAGATGAGGGAGGATTTTTGTGTCACAGAGAGAAAGCATCCAGAGAGAGAGGATTTTTATGTTGGACGGTCAGGGGTTTAGGTCATAGGGGACGAGGGGACGAAGTCTCTTTCACACCAACAAAGTATCAGCAGCACCATACATACATACACATATGGTGCTGTAACGGGGAAACTCAATGTTGTCAGCATAACGTTGTGTCAACATCGAGAGTAAGAGAGAGAAACAGCATTAAATTGAAGTGGAAAAACAAGAGAGACGAGTGGATTAAAGCACCCAGAACAGCTGATCGATACACGAACATGCGCTCTTTGTACATAAATTTTGTACATATAAAATGAGAGGGAGAGAGAGAGAATCCAACATTAATGCAATGGATGCTCAAAATGATCCAAATTTATCTTCACAGATTTACATCCCTAATTTATTCTTCTTCCTTTACTTTTCCTTAATCTCTGGCTAAAATTATATCATCAAAAATTTTACCCAGTTGGTTTGTTTTTTGATGAATTAATCTCAATCAAAAATACATCAACTTGAACGATTTTTCTTGAGTGTGAGAGAAAAGAGAATTCTAATATCAAAAATAAACGATAAAACTCTTTGGAAATCTTTTCGCCAAATAATAACAAAATTGTTTGTTATGTATGGCGTCATGTTGGCACCATACCATTGATTAATGTTGCTATAAACTCCAAAAATATTATATTGAAAAGTTCTTTCAATATGATTTAGTCACGAAAACAATATTTTGAAGAATTTTTGAATAAATCTCTTCAATCAATATGTTTTTTATTGAAATAATTCTCATGTCAATTTTACATTTATTTAATTCATCAAATAAAACTCCCATTATAATGAGCTCTGCAGTGGAATGAGAGAAAGAGACAAATTTACCTAATCATTGTCTTCATTATTGAGTAATCTCAGTACATAATTACATGCTTTGATGGTATATAAATTGCGAAATCAAATTAAACATAAATGAGAAGTATAATATAATGAAGGGCACCTATTGAAAATGTAGTATGTATGGCATTAAAATCAGCTGCAAATGTCAGTGCTAAAAGTTTTTGGAGTGGGAATAGACGCTCAAATGATTTGTTTTATTATTACACTTGGAATCTGTAGTGTAGCCTTTCTATAAAACAATAAATTGTGCTGAGAAATTAATACTTCGTTTGTGAATTAATTTATTCTGTAAGCAAAAAACTAATTCGTTTAAGTGTATGAAAGTCAGCTAATAAAACTCTTTTTCATTACAAAAAATTGTATTTGAAAATAAAATATAATTTATGCTGACAGAATATTAATTTAAGCTATTTTTGCTGATAGAATAAAAAGTTTTGCTGACAGAATTTTATGCTTACAGAATAATTGATTGCTAACAGAATTGAGTTATTTCCAGACGGAATATATCTTATGCTTAAAGAATAATTGATTTGCTAACAGAATCGAGTTATTCCTAAACAGAATATATCTTATGCTTTAAGAATAAAACTATTCACTGACAGAATCGAATGATTTCTCTTCAGAATATTTAGTTAATTGGACAGAATAACATAAAAAATCACAGCTAAAAGTATTTTTTCTTAAAAATTTCCAAAATAAAAAGAATAAAAATAACAAATTATTTAAAAAAAAAAGAACAATTAGTTATGCATTGATCCAAATGAGGCCACACACAGAGAAGAGAGCACCGTGATAATAGTTGAAGGGAGGGCATTAAAAATGATCCATATGAATTAGAAGGTGTGCCTCATTGTGAAGACAATTTTGCTGCCATAAACTTCTCTTGTTACTTTAACCCAGACAATGATGGGTTGTTTCTGCAGAGAGCATTTGCGAGGCACGATATGGTGGTGCTCTACAATAAATTCATCTCACGATTGAGTTAATTCTTAATTAGAGATTCTCCCTTTCTGTATTGTCTATTCACAACATCTACCTATTATTGTGTTGTAAAATTGTAAATCATGTCAGCTTCAGCCTTGATGATCTCTCTCTCTCTCTCTCTCTCTTTCTTGTTTATTTACTAATTCATCCTACAACATTTATATTTTTTCTCATCGAAAGCAATAATAATATGTATATTAAAAAAAATATATTTTCAATTTTATTAGAAATTCTTCAGAATAAAATTTTTATTTCAAATGAAAATCTAGAAAACTATTTGATCGAAATGATGAAATGTTTAGAATAAATTAAAGTAAAGGTTTAAGTGGAAAGACGACGATTTTTGAATTCTCTCTCTCCCTCTCTTATGCTTGACTACGGGCATCATATTGTTGGTATCACACAAAATCCGTATATATACCTACATTATATTATATATAGCATAATAAAGAAAATGTAGTCAATTTATGTAATTTATGAAATCGACTTTACACTCCGCCACTCATCCGTTGTGTAGCGTTTTGTGAACCACATTGGGTCTTTATCACAGTGATTGCCACACCAACGAACCCAACACACAGCAATATACCTACATTACATACTTTCATTTTCCATAACTTTTTTTTTCCTTTAACTTTGTGAATTTCATCGCTTTCTGGGAGGGAGTCAATTTATGTGAAATATCACATTTTTTTTGTTAATTAAAAAATATTATAAACATATTTTGTGAGGAATTTCGAAAAAGCAAAACATCGCTGGAAGTTAAAAAGCGTCAGCTATGTTGTTTTTCTCTTAAATTTCTTTATGGAGTAAAAAAAATTAAAGAGGGGGAAACACTAACTTGAACCACTTAGCCTTAAGCCCCTTAAGCAAAAATAATGGCGTTAGGAAAAAAGAAAAAGAAACAACATCCACAAATTGCTTGTGTTTTACATTCTCATCTTGAGCAATCAACAAACTCCCACTGAAAATGAATTAAGAAAATAGGCAAGCGAAAGAAATAAATAAATTGACTTTATTCTTCTCTTTTTTTTCCTCCTCGTCTATCTATTAATGCCTTTTCCATGACCAAGAGGAAAATCCAGCACAACACAAAGCTCTCTTTGGGTGTGAAATAATTTTCAAACCTTTATTCCGTCTGTTAGTGTATGTAATGTACGTTGTTCATGTTTGATTGCACACACCGTTTGAGGTCTCTTTTTAGCAAATTAGTTTAGAGTATTAAAGAAAAGTTAGTCGTGGGATTTGATGGAGAATTTCAAATACAGAAATTAATTAATAATATTTAATTATCTATATATTTTATCAAACAACGATCTAAACAAAACAATAAATTTTTATTTTAAATATAAAACAGAATGAATTACAAAAGGAAAATATCATAATCTAAAATGATCAGCAATTTGTTGTGCTAGGTGTAGTTAATGATCCTTAAATTGTAATTAAATTTATTTTTTTAAATAATTCAATTTCTATGAGTTTTGCAATAGTATTTAAAATAATAATAAAATATGATTAATTGTAGTTTCTTATGGATTTCTTTGCAGTAATTTATTATATTTTTGTCCGAAGTATTAATTGCTTAAATATATATTTTTCTTCAATTTGTTTCATATAAAAAATTGTATTTATCAGAATAAGGATAAAAGAAAACTCTAAATGAAGCAGGAGACCGAGAAAATAATGTTTTTGTTTTCTAAAAAACTCTTGAAGTCCTGAAGAAAAGGAAAATCCGAGTCTTTGAAACCTCACAATAGAATAAATCCAATGTCTTTTTAGTGCTTCATTCCTTCCAAAATATTCAATAGATAGAACAAAGGAAGGTTCTTAACAAATAAAATTTGTATTTTCTTTTATAAATTTTCAGATTATTTTCATTTGACACTGGATTCTTGTGGAGGAAGACGGCACTGCAGTAGACGGTTTAGCACAAGACGATTTATCATCTTGTGCTCAAAGGACGAGGGGAAAAAAGTGGGTGAAAGTGGGAGAGAGAAAAAAAGAAGAAGGATTCTTCGTTTGAAAGACAAACGACCACACTGAGAGAGAGCATATTTTATGCTTCGCTAGATAAATCCTTTTGAAATTTTTTTCTCCTTATTTTCATTTTTTTTTATTTTGGGGAATTTTTTGTTTTCAAAAATAAATTTTGTGTGAAAAAGGAAAGAAATTTCCTTTGAAATAAACCTTTTCGACGGAAGGAGGACGATAGCAAGAAGTGCGTCAAGATGTCGTCTCCTAGTGCGGGAAAGCGTCGCATGGACACGGATGTTATTAAATTGTGAGTTTTCTTTGTTAAATGTTTACGTGTTATTTAATTTTATTTATTTTGGTGGTATTTTGTTGAAATATCTGTTGTTTTTTTCTATAGAATTGAAAGTAAGCATGAAGTGACTATATTGGGAGGCCTCAATGAATTTTGCGTAAAATTCTTTGGACCACGGGGAAGTGAGTAAAAGAAGTTTAAATTCTGATTAAGAGATTAAAGTACAAAGGATTTGTTTTTTTTTGTGTAAACCAAACAGCTCCCTATGAAGGTGGTGTATGGAAAGTTCGTGTCCATTTGCCAGAGCACTATCCCTTTAAATCGCCAAGTATCGGCTTTATGAATAAGGTGTACCATCCAAATATTGATGAAGTTTCGGGGACTGTATGCTTAGATGTCATCAACCAAGCATGGACTGCTCTTTATGGTTTGTGCGAGAGAGAAAAATATTTAAGGAATTTTATGCTGATTCTCTCTCATCTTCCTGACAGATTTGAGCAACATCTTTGAATCATTTCTGCCACAGTTACTCACATATCCAAATCCTGTGGATCCTCTCAATGGAGATGCGGCTGCTATGTATCTTCACAAACCCGAGGAGTATAAAAAGAAGGTATCAGGTAAGGAGGAAATTTTATTTAACAATTAATTTATTTGTTGCTGAAAATTAAATTTTATTTACATAAATAAAAATGAATAGACTACGTGAAGAGATTCGCGACAGAAGAAGCTCTCCGAGATCAGGAAAATGTGGATAGTTCCGACAGTGAATCCAGTATGTCTGAATTTAGTGAGGATGAGGCACAAGATATGGAGTTATAACAGCGACTTTCTGTGCACACGTTTAATTATTACTATAATATTAAATATAAAATTAATAATATTTATATAGAGATGATGAAGATGATGAAATTTGACAAACATGCTATGCTGTTAATATATTGAAGAATTGAAGAAAATGAAATAGTTCGGAGCTGATGATACCCAAGAAGTGAAGAGAGGTCAAGAAAAAAAATTTAAGTGATTGAAAAAAAAATGGAAAAATATATAAATAAAAAAAATAACTTTAACGATTTATGAAAAAAAGAAAAGAAAGATGAAACTACAATTTAACTTAAATAGTAGCGATCTATATTAATGGATTTCAATGAAAAACATAAGAAGATGAAAGTGAGTGAATAATTTTTTTTCAAGTGTAATATTAAAGTAATATTTCGATGATAATTGAGTAATTTTTTATTCACTTTTTTGTATAATTATTTTTATCTTAATTTTGTTGCTTATGAAATAGAAAATATATTTTGTGTTGACTCGTTCATGTCGTGTAGGACAAATTTAACTTTTTTTTGCAATTATTTTTATCCCTGTCTTTTCACCAAAACCGTGCCATTTTCAGATAAATTACAAAAATAAATTACAAAAAAATAAAGAGAAAGAAAATGTTGGAATCACAAAAAACGAAGCTAAAACAATCCTAAAGTTGGCATAAAAAATGAAAATATTTTTCACATCGTGATTTCTTACAACATTATGATTTTCTTAAGAACATTTTGAAAAAAAAAATAAAAAGGATAATAAAAAATATTCTGGATATATCTCCCTAAATCATTAACAAAGAAAAAATAAGAGAAAAAACATTAAATTTTTAGTAAAATAGAGTCTTTAGAAGAAAAAAAACCATCGTGGAAAAAAATGTTTATATTTTTTGAAATATAAAAAAAGAAATGAAAAATAAGCTGAGTAATTGAACATATAATACAACTTTTTTGTGATGTTTGACTAAGAGTTTTAAAAGAAAAGTAATTAAAATGTAGAATTCGATGAAGAGAAAAGTTAATTAATGATGGATAGATAAACATAAAAAAAACAGATAATGCATTAATGCAACAAAAAAAAAGGAAAACTAAATGTCTTTTCAATTTGATATTTTTCTTTATTTTTTTCAACTTTGATGGCGATTAGAGATGAGATGAAAGTTTATTAAGATGCGAGAAATGGTAGTAATGTTTAATATAAAAGAATCTTCTGGGCTTAACCACTGAACCCACCCTCCCCACAATTTCCCTTTCCCAATAAAACATAGAAGCAAATTCTACCAAAAAGAAAAACAAAGAATTCTTTTCCGCTCATAGAAAATGCAAAAAAATGTACTTAGCGGAAGAAAAGAGAAAAATGTTGTTTAACATTAGTTCTTAAATAGTACAGAAATACAAAAAAAAAAAAATAAAACTTCATCTGTTGCAAAATGGATTAAATAGAGAAAATATCACACAAAACAACCCCTATATAAATGTCTCTCCCTCCTCCACCAAATACAGCCCCATTATACGCATATATTTTAATGTGTAGTATAATAATAAAAAGAAAAAAGAGTTTTAAAAAAATACTAAATGGATGCAATATCCGATTTTATTTTATAAAGAAAAATAAAAGAAAATATTTCTGTCAAACTGTTTCTCTAAAAAAGAAAACATATTAAGCATTCGTAGAGATAAATGGACAAGAACATGCTAAATGAGAAGTGTAACTGTAATGTAATTACTGAATATTACTATATATATGATTACGATAATAAAGAATTTTCTTGGTAAGAAAGTCACAATCAAAAATTTGTTTTTCTTTAATCGGAAAGAATTTCTCGAAATTTAATATACCTAAGAAATATTTGGGTGGTTTGAAAGATAATAATGAATAGGGGCGTTCTTAGAAATTTATTTAAATTAAAATGCTTTTGAGAAATTACAGCGATCAATGAAGCGAGTTGATTGAACCAAAAATAATTTTTAGGCGTTCCTTTGAGCTCAAATAAGACATTTTTGGCAAAAAAAAACCCAACTTAAAAATTTTCGGTTTTCGTCCTTTCTGATCCTGTGAGTCCTTGGGATATCCTTTTGTGATCATAAAATGATCATGGATTGTAAAGACATAGTCTAGTACTAATTTGGACTCAATATTCATAAAATAACTATACAAAATGAAACATTTTCAAAATCGAGTCTTTGGTTCAGCGTATGACCCAATGGTCGTTAAAGGGTTAAAAGACTCTAAAAACGAATAAAAAAATGAGTGGAATTTTAATAGAAGCTGAGATTTTCAAAGATTTAAAATATTATTAATCCGTGTTAACGTTTGTCCCATTCAAATTAATAGTTTTTGACATTTATTTTTGATGATTTAACGTTTGAAGTTTATTTTCTTAAGATTGACATTCTATCGCCTGTGTTTTTTAGTTTTTTTTCTTCTTATGACTATAAGAACCGGAAAGGGTTAAAGAATTAAAGTTTTATTTTTTTTTGAGCATTTAAAAGCCTTGAGAAGATCCGGATCCAAGCATCAATGCGGTAAGAGGAAATTAAAAAAAAAGAGAACAAAAAGAATTCTTCTCTTTAATTAATTATCCTAATTATGTGCATTTTCCTAATACTCTCTTCATGTTCTGTTAAACTTTACGAGTTTCTTTTTTTTTAATTAAATTTTTTTTATTTCTTTAGTTTTTATTTTAAAGCGGATCTTTGCTCTTTGTATTAACGTTGTATCAATTGAAACTCTATAATTTTTGTAGTTAGGTATATAATAGAATTTTCTCAAGCCTTTTTTTCGATTCTTCAAGATAGTGCCTGTTAGTGCAATAGAAGATTTTATTGCAATGAGAATAAAATCAAAACATTTTTCATTATACTTTCATTTTTATTATTAGAATAATAAAATTTTTGCTATAAACTTGTTAAAGTTCAACAATTTACTTTTTATTCAATAAAAATCATAAAAATGATACACAAGTGTACACATTAATAAATTTTTATGATCTAATTTTATGCTTTTACCGCTTTTTTCACATTTGGTTATGAGTGCAAAGGTTTGATAGGCTTACAGGTAAAAACAAATTATAAAGTAGGTAGATGTAAAAAACTTCCTTTCCGGAAGAAAAAAAATTTTTTAGGTTAATTTTCTTACTTAGCGTCGCAAAGCTTATGATTCTTTCACTTATATTTTGCTTTTTGCACTTGAAATAAAATTTTAAAAAATAAATAAATATTTACTCACAGTTCTCTCACATAATTTTTAATCCATATAGATGTAAAAATTACTTTTACACTTACGCCGATACTTTTTCACTTTACGCCACTCTCAAGTGAGTTCCCCCGAATACAAAATCTTCTTGTTTTGGTTGTTTTTTTGTGCAATCAGCTGGCAGTTTTTAAAAGCTCCGCGCGAAGGAAACACAAAAAGAGAACGAAGAAAAGAAGTGGAGAAAGAGCACAGAAAAGTGGAAGAAAATTGTTTCAAAGACAGAAGGCAAAATAAAGTAGTAAATAAGTTAATTGTAGGCACACACACAGGTCATTGGGAAATGATTTGAAAGTCAATTGCGTGGTGGAGTGATGACTGGAGGTAAAGAAAATTCAATGAGGGGGCTTTCCCTGGTGTGTTGTGTGAGGATGGGTGTGCAGGAGGAATTCCAGATGGGGTACAAAGTGCATTTTTTGTTACTCTAAAATTGCGTCTCTATTCCAGGCTTGGATTGAAGATAAGTGATTTGGAAGCAGTGAAGAAGTTCAATAAATCAACTTGATTCCGTACGCGGGAGCTCCGGCGACAATCCAGCTGTGTGGCACAATCTTATCGCGCATTGACGAGGGCAGAAAAGTCAATTGGGAGGCGGTGCTCCACCACACGGTATTGTAACAAATATTGAGGAAGGGACACACAAAAAATGGCCAGCTTGAGTAAATTTGTGGGAATTCCCACAACTTGTGTGGAGTACATGCACCCGTGGTCAGATCACTGTGTCAATGCAACAGCTGGTCTCCTCTTGCAATCATGCAGTGAGTCCCTCCGGATCTATTCGGCTGTTTACTTGGTGAGTTCAAGGACATTTGCCAACTGGCTCGTAGAATACTAAAATTCCCTCCTTTTCCTCACACAAAAGCTCTCCCTCGTGATGCGAGGGAAGATTCCCAGTCGAAAGGATTTACAACGAACACTGCACGGGATGCTGCAATCTACGGCATTTCTCACCACAAATGCCTTCACCTTCTCCATGTTCGTCTGCCTCCTGCGGCGATGGTTGGGTAAGTTGTACTTCCTCACGGTGGCCTTTATACCATCGTGGATGGCCAGCTTCTGCGCCATTCTCGTAGAGCGTCCATCGCGTCGTGGTCTCCTCTGTCTCTACGTTGCCAACGTAGCCACTGAGACCTACTGGCGAATGCTGGAATCCCGCGGGCTCGTACATCCCATCAAGTACGGCAGGGTGATGATCTTTGGCCTCAGTGCCACAATCCTGCTCCTCCTGTACCGCTCGGGATTGCACAAAACCCAAAATGATGGACTTTTTGACATTATACGCTTCGTTGTGGGAAAGAGTGAGGAAGCTCACGCAGAGGATGCCGAGCGTCCTCCTGATCGCCCACCCGTAGCCCGTCCAGCAATACCTCACGGGAGCATCCTTCGGATTGTCCATGACAAAGTAATGGGATTCCTCAGGGCTCTCCCGAAGCACTTCTCCTGCCCACATCGTGATTCGTGTGTTTCCTACACCCTCCAGGGTGGCACGAAGCTCTTCTGCGTTGGCCTCGGGCTACAGCTGACGCTCTCACTAGTCTTCCAGATGGGAAAAATCCTCCGGAACCCCTCGGCAATTAAACGAATCCTCCGGAGTCGCGATGTTATGAAGATTGCTCTCTTCCTCGGTGGCTTCTCTGCCCTCTTTCGCGCAACATCGTGCTCCCTGCGTCATCTCCTTGGGCGTGATTCACCATATCACGCAGTGCCAGCAGGACTCCTGGCAAGTACAATGTTCTCTCAGTACCCCGATACGAGTGTCTGCCTCTACATTATGTGGAAGATGCTGCAGATCACTTACAAGTTGGGCATTGAACGAAAGATCGTCCCACGAATCCCAGGAGCAACAATCTTCCTGTACTGCACCTTCACAGCCACCCTCTTTCATGTGGCAATGGTGGAGCCCCGAAATCTCCGACCGAGTTACTGGAAATTCCTTCATTCACTCTCCGGTGGTCGTTCAGCGGCTATTGATCGTATTCCTGTGGACCTATGGGGACTTGAGACGAGTAAACAACTCATGGAAGTCCTCAAGAGCACACGCACGGACTTTAATGTGAAGTTCCTCCTCTAAATGGTACACACACATGGGAATGCAACAGGAAGTCATTCCATGAGAATGTTTGGGATACATCATTTGGGAATTTTTATTTTTGCATTAAGACAACAAAAAGATTTTGGAACAGAAATATATTAGAGTGGGGTAATATTAAAATTAAACTTCTTCCTCATTGAGCAACATATTTGGGATGCCATTGGAAATGGGAAATATCCTCCCTGTTTCCGGGCATTGTAGATTCCCTTCGATTATGTCAATTTCTAAGAGGATATGGTGCAGTCGCTGCATTACTTCGGCATCTCCTGTTATCTGATCACTAAACTCCTTTGGAATGTCTCCGCCACAGCCTACCTGGGAGAAGAATTTAAAGAGAAAGAAAGTGTTAAGATCAAGAAGTTCAATGGGTGGTTCACAAATCATGGCTCACCTGTTCAGCGGCAAAACAAACTCCCGCCCAGTCTAATCGTGGTATCATTCGTGTGATAAACTCCTGATTGTAGTCGGCACTCTTTATCTCCTTCTGAACAACCTAAAAGTACCAAAGAAAAGAGTTTTAGAAGAATTAAAGGGAACTTCCTGAAAAAGGTTTCCTTTCTTACATTCAACTTTAGCGGATAACCAACTTTGACGCCTCGAATGAATTTCGATGTAAGAAAATTGTACGTTAGTAGTTTCATTGTCGCTGTGCAGGAAGTCACCCACAAACACGTTGTCAAGATGGGGAAGGATCTCCTCACGAGGATTCACCAGAAAGAAAACAAGGAAGTTGCGGTTAGAAGTGTTTCTACAGAGATGCATGAATGGATGATTCAATCGACGAATAACTTACAGCGCCGCTAGGCATTTAGTGTGGTCACTGTGAGAACTAGTGGAAAGTTTTTTTTATTGTGACGATTTCTGGTCAAAATAGTATTTTTTTAAAGCAAAATACCCCAAAATATGCCCAAATAATTAGCTGAATTAAGAGCAAATTTGTGCATGAAAGGGATCACGGGGAGAAAGAAGCAAGCCGCTTGTGTTTTAATGCAGGGAAATTAACAAAAATTGCGGAAAGCTTAACCTGTTGGTGTGCTGTATGCCCCGCAAAACCTCGATGTGGCGTTGATTTGGAGCCCCATCGAGTGCACCTGAGCTATTTGGAATTTCTCACAGAAGCAGGACACTGGACGGCACCATCCTGTCGAAGGTTATAACACGAAGTGCAAAACGCAAAATGTATCAACAGCAGAATATGCTATCTTTCACCCCTGACGCCAATCGAATCATGACGGTGAGTGCAGCAATGAAGATTTTTGTTTATGCGCGCGAACTAACCGGAAGGTCTTCCCCCCCCCACATCCCTTTGCAGCAGTCAAACAACAATGGGATCATGAATTATGTGTCAGGGTACCCACAGGAGGTGGATGTGAAGCTGAAGAAGTTGGCATTCTTTGACATTCTCGCCACATTGGTCAATCCATCCCTGCTGGCACCCACATCGTCACAGCGTCTTCATGAGAACACCCTCTATTTCACCCTGTCACCCACCCAAGCTACGGAAATTGCCAGCAATCGTGACATCAGGAATGCCACAAGGGTTGAGCACATAGTGCAGGTTCAGCTGCGATTCTGCCTCATGGATACAGCCACTGAGCAGGATGATTACTTTCCACCCAATATCTCTGTCAAAGTCAACGGGAAGCAGTGTCAACTGCCGGTGAGTCCTAATGCGCCTCCTTGGCTACTCATCCTCATCTTTTGCCCATCTGCGCTCTTATTTTCCCCCCAAAACATCCACAAAATCCCCCTAAAAGGCTGAAAATGAACCTTTCTTGAAAACAATCATCAAATCAGGTTTAGGTTTAAACCTAAACCTCGTTAATTTTAAAATGGCGAAAGTTCATGGAGATTTTCTTCCAAGAAGTCTCTTTGCAAATTTTTACAATAATTCTTATCCAAGAGTAATTTGGGATTAATTCCTTTAAAGAAATGAATTAGTTTTGATTAATAGAATTTGAGGGATTTACTCTGAAGAATTCTTAGCAGCTATTAACAACTCATTGGCATTGTCTTATGAAGAAATCGATATGAATTTATCAAGAGAATTCTTCCCTCTCAATGATAAGAAAATTCTATTGAAAACTTCAAAATTAGGGGAATATTTGAGATAAGAGAATTTTTTCGTGGAAAATAAAACAATTAAAATTAATTCAAAAAAGGGGAGATTTTGGGATTTTCTATTTATTATTAATTTCTTTATTATAATAGATAAATGAATAGAAAGAATATACTCAAAGGGATTTTATAAGCATTTAATATCAGATAATTTTCCAAGTAAAGTCAGAAATAAAAAAAATGGGTTGATTCTGATAAAAAATCTTTTCTTTTTCTAACCATTTTAACAACACAAAAGTTGTAAGATGGTCTTCTTTAAATCGTTTTATTGTCATTCTAAAATACATGGAAAAACAAAGGATTTGATGTTCTACCAGAAAGATCTTTAAAGAGTTCTGGAAATGTAATTTTCCGTCAAAAACTCCATTAAAGAAAGAAATAAAATGTCAAATTCTTCTAAGATTTTTCTCAGAATACCAAAAATTTTATAACGGACAATTTTTAAGGAAAAAAAAGAAAAGAATTATATCAGAATTTATCCCTAAATTAATGCTTTTGAGGGTTTTTTTTGATCAGAAGAGCACCAAAATTTTGAATTCAATCATTTTTGTGGTTTTAATTGAGTTTAATTTGTAATAAATTAAAGTTTTTAAGGGAAGAATTTAATGGATTTTTTTTAAATTAATTTTTCATGACTCTGGATGTTGAAAAGAGCTTTCACGAATATTTAAGACAGTTCAAGGAGTTTTGGAAATTATTTAAGAACAAAATTTCCAACAATTCAAAAAATTTTAAGGATAATTTATTACAAGAATGAAAATAAAGTTTTATCAATATTTAAGAAGGTTTTAAAAAATTTGTTTTTAAATAGTTTTTAAAAAATCTTCAATCTCTGTAAATTGTCAGACTATTCCTTAATTTTATTATGCCCCTAAATTCTTATTCTTTATACGAAATATAAATTTTTATTTGTTACAAAGAACTCAAAGAAACATTATTTAAGGCCTTCTTTCCCCATTTTTTTATCGTTCTAAAAGTGTTTGAAAAATGATTTTTCTTTTTTCTTCCCTCCAAAAGAATCCCATTCCAACAAATAAGCCTGGTGTTGAACCAAAACGTCCACCGAGACCTGTAAATATCACTGGAAACATAAAAGCATCACCTCTGGTGACAAATACCGTACAAGTTAGTTGGTGTTCGGAATTTAATCGTGGTCACGTTGTCTCTATTTACCTTGTAAGTCTGATCCTTTTCTTTTTCTTTAAAGAAAAAGAAGAATCTTCTAAATGGTTTTTGAATTTAAGGTGAAGAAACTCACATCTCCACAACTCCTGCAGCGGCTTAAGACAAAAGGAATTAAATCAGCTGACATTACGAGGAACCTAAGTAAGGATTCTTCTGATTTTCTATTTTTTTTCCTAAATAATTTTTTGAGAGAAATTTTAATATTTTTTCGGGTTGCAGTCATAGATAAACTAAAGGAGGATGCAGACTGCGATATTGCCACAACAATGCTAAGGGTATCACTTATATGTCCTCTGGGGAAGATGAGGATGTCAACACCATGCCGTGCATCAACCTGCTCCCATCTACAGTGCTTCGATGCGTGTTTGTATCTACAGATGAATGAGCGGAAGCCCACGTGGAATTGCCCAGTGTGCGATAAGCAGGCAGTTTATGAGAATTTGGTCATTGATGGGTGAGTTTTAAGGAACTTTTTTATGAGTTTCTTGCTCTTTTCTTAATTTGTTTTCTCCAGTAATACGATTTTTTGGGAATTCTTTTGTAGGTACTTCCAAGACGTGATTGCATCGAAGAATCTTGGACCTGATAGCAATGAGATTCAACTACATGAGGATGGCTCATGGAGTGTACACGTCCTGAAATCAGATGCACAAACACTCGATACACCAGTTAAGCCAGCCCAGAAAGTTGAGATAATTTCAGATGATTTAGGTGAGTGTTGGTGAAGTTTTTCTTCATTCGAATTTTAAGTTTTAAAAGTTTTATCTGGATTTTTTCTTGTTGAAATTTTCAAGTCTCAAAATTGGTCTAGAAAAGTTAAATGCTCAACTGAAATTCTTAAAAGTTTCATGATAAGTATTCATAAAACTTTTCTTTTACCGAATTCATTTGGATTTTTGTGAAAATAAAATGCTTTTAAGGACTTAAAGTCAAAGGTTGAATTTTGCTGAGAAATGAAATTTTCGAAGCTTTTTCAAAGCTTCATCAAGGGGTGGCTATCTGGCTAAAAATATTCAGATGATTCGTCAAAGAAATCAAAAAATTCAGCAGACGAACATTTATATTTTTTTAGTCCTAAATTGAGACTAAGGAGCAAAAGCCTAAATATAGTACTTAATTCTAGTCGAAGTAAAATTCAATTTAGCACTTTATAGGCTAAAATTTGGTTTCCTTTCCCATTGCATTCAGTATATCTTTTCAGCTACAATTTTTTTTACTATGTTTTTGGATAAAATTTAGTACTTTTAATTATTGAAGTTAGTACTTTTTCGGCTTGAATTTACTATTGCTTCGGCTAGAATTTAGTATTTTTCAAAATTCAATCATAAGAAGTAAATTTAATAATTCTAAGTGCTAAATTCTAATCGAAAACATACCAAATTCTAGGTAAGAATATAACAAATTCTAAGCGAAACAGGTCTGAATTCAATAGGAAAAAAAGTATTAATTTTTAGACCGCAAAGTACTAATTTAGAGGCGGATAAGTACAAAATTTATGCCGAAATAGTACTAAAAGGAATCCTAAAAAGTAGTTTCTTACCGAGAAAATACTGAATTCAATCGGAAAAGTATTAATATTAGTAATTTTAAGGAGACAAAGTACAAAATTTAAGCCGAAAAAGTACTAAATTGAATCTTACCGAGAAAATTTTGAATTCAATCGAAAAAAGTACTAATTTTAAGGCGAATAAGCGCTAAATTTAAGCCGAAAAAGTACTAAATTTAATCCTAAAAAAAGTAAATTCTAACCTATAAAGTGGTGAATTCAAGGTGAAAAAGTACTCAATTGCTGCTGAAAATGAGAATACATTCAAATCTTCTGAAATATTTGTGATTATTCGCAAATCTTCGGTTTATGCGCCAAAACAGTTAAAATATTCGGCAGATAAACCACCCCTTGAATCTTCTGCAATGCCCCAATTTATCCCCAATCTCCCCTATTGCTGCGATAAATTGAAAAAATCAAAAATAAATCCTTTTTTTTATTTTACTTTTCTTTAAACTCCTATTAATCTGCCAAAATTATATTTTTTTCTTTCAATTTGAACTAGAAGTAATTTCGACAAAGTGCGATGATAAGTCGGGCAGCAATCACGGGGTAGAACCTTCATCCACCACAGGTGTCACAGTGAGTAGTTTTGCAATTAAAAAAAAAATAAATCAAAGAAAATTCATCAAATAATCAATTTTTTTCCTTTGTTTTCTTTGCCCCTTTTTTTGCAGGTTGATCTAACACTGAGTGATTCCGATGATGATTTACCTCTGAAGCGAAAGCAAAATTCTGGCAATTCCAATCGCTAGCTGATTTTTTTGTACAACCTTCATTTTCTTTTTAATTTAAAAACTCTGAACAAAATCTCACCACCCCCACTCTTTTTTGTCCCCCCTTTGGTATGTTAGAGGAATTGAAAAAAAATTCAAAATGTAAACTAAAATGGATAAAATAAACAAAAGAATAGAACTTATTGAAAACAGTGTATGTGTTTGTTTTAGAATTTTCTTATTTTCCATCTTTTTTTTTTAAATATAAAATAAAAATATTTTAGTCGAAAAAAAATTTGAGTAACTAATACAATTTGATCATTTTACATTTAAGAGAATTTCTTCTTTTTTTTTTGGTTATACATTCCCCGTGCAGAAAAAAACCTTTTTGCACATTTTGGAAAGAAATATTGGCTATTTTTTGTTTGTTTTGTTTTTAATGCTTCTCCATACAATTTTTATAATATAGCTAAGATTTTCTTTTCAATGGAGTAATTTACACTTCAATAATGTACTTTGTTTTTTCAAAGAAGCTAACTATTCACGATGAACCACCAACTTTGTAATAATTTAATTTTTTTTTGTTTATCCACTACTCTATAGCAACAATGTTTTACTATTTTTTTGCTTTATGTATTTGTTTTTCACAAAAGAAAGAAAAAAGAGCTGGATGTAATAATGTCTTCTACGTCTTTTCTTTTTCCACAGACATTCCATCCTTCTCCTTGTTGTCCTTGTTTTTCTTCAATATAATTATTTTTTCTTTTGAAGTTTTCCATTCTCTTCGTATTTTCCATTTTATTTAGATTTTTTTTTTAGTTAGAACAAAGACATTCCCGATATAGACGAGCTTCCTCCTCTCCTCAATGTGATTTAGTATTGTAGAGATTTTGACTAAACACCCACCAATCCCCCACATGCGAAGGATATTTTGGCATTGCCACACCATCCGCCCCATTCATCATAGCTAAATTATCTATTGCTACTGTGGCACAATTCGCCGCTGGAGCTGGACTCGGTGTAGCTGGGAGTGCCCTCGGTCCACGTTGGTGTCGATCCCTCGCCCGAATTCCACGCTAGGCCGCCCTTGGACCCGTAGTGGCTGCTCCCCGATGAGATGTCCATGCCCAAGTGACTGTGCACTCGAATCTCTGAAATGCTGTGTAGAGAAAATAAAATAAAATCAACACATTTTTAATTTTAAACCTTTATTAATCCATTTTCAACACGTCCAAATAAATTCAATTTAATTGACTAAAAATCAAACAAAATGGAGTAATTTCAACTAAATCTTTACGAACTTTTAAAAATCTAGAGGAAATGATTTAAAACCTAAACCTAAAGTCTCCTTAAAAAACTAGAACTAGCAAGAAACGTTAAATTCAAATGCTACGTTTGGGACTTCTATTACTGATCCATTCTCATACCGGCAAAGCCACACAGAAATCTTGTTAAAAAATTTATAAATTTTTAATTTAATCTTAAAGTCATAAAATATTTATTTTTCTTACTAATTTCTTATGATTTAAATAAAGAATTCGTTGTAGTTGAGGAAAAAAATCAGATTTAAAAAAAATTATTTTGTTTAATTCTTTTGTTTTTACATGAATTAATCAATTAGATAAATAAATAAAGGCCACTGAAGGAATCAACTTTACATACTCAAATTCCCAGACCTTAATTATTTCATCGAAATAAAGTGGAATGAGTTCATTTTTTCACTACCAAAACTGATATTAATTGCTATGTTAAATAATTCAAAATATAATTCATTAATAAATCTTTTTATAGACATACCGTAAAATTTTTATATTTAATCATTAAAAATGAACCTTTTTCCGTTGAAAGTAAAAGCCTATTGGAAATTGTTTTATGCTACACTAAACTAAATCTAGTAGGGTTACCATCTCTAGGGGTTTAATCCGGAGACTTCGGGTTTCGGGGTATGATCTCCGGGCTGCGAGTTTAGGATGAATTTCTCCGGGTCACACGGTTTTAATTTTTTTTGCTTTAATTTTCGGCTGTATTCAAAAACTAAAAAATCCGAAATTGAAAATAGAATAGGAATTTTCGATTTTTTAACTAAAGGAACATTGTCTTAAGTCAGATCTCAGTTTTTCTAAACCAGAATAAACTTCTTTAAGCAACACTACAGTTATATTCAAACTAGGTTTAAGTTTTTTTTAAGTCAGTCCTAAGATTGTTATGCAAGACTTTTGTTTTAGACTTGACTTATGTTTTTTTTAAGGTCAGATTTTTAAGGTATCAAGATTAGATCGTGCTGAATTGAACTGAGTCTGAATACGTCCTAAAAGTCTAATCTAAAAGAACTAAGGTTTGGCTTAAGACAAAAAAGGCCTGGCTTAATAAACGGCCTAACTTTGTACCTTAAGTCAGACTTAAACTTTTTAGTCTTTCCATTTTTGAGGTTTTACACAATTTACCTTACAATTGTTTATGATGAAGTTTTTATAGTTAAACACAGGCTAGGTCTGGAATGCACTTAACACTACCTAAACATAACCTCGATTTAAAAAACTTAAGATTAAAACTGAAGCCTGGTTTAAGTAAACTTAAGCCCGGCTTAAAAAAATTCAGCCTAATTCCTTATGCTAAAGAAAAATTCGCGAAAAAAACGAAACTTACAAACAAAAACCGACTTAATTTTTTTCAAAATTTCATTACCTATCGAATCGAGAGATCGACGTAATTTTTTAGTATTACGGACATTTAAAAATTTAAGGAAGGGGGGGAGAGTAAGTAAAATCTCCGGGTCAGAATGTAATGTGAGGTGGTAACCCTAAAATCTAGTCGTAAATTTACAATTAAATATTTTATTGAGTAGCAAAAGAAATTATCAACATTTTAATAAACGAATAAAAAGAACTCTAAAGTCTCTATGAGACAACGACTTTGACTCACTCGCAAAACAGTTTAAAAGGAAAGTTATTAATTTAATTTTATTTTTTTATTTCCATCATCGAGTTCCGCCGGAAAATGTTAAGAAAATAAATTTTGAATTAAAAAAAAAAGAAATTTTAAGAAATGTTTTCCCCTCAAGGGTTGTGAGAAAAAAAGAAATATCTTGTAGTTGTCTGTATATTGAAGCGAACTTACCTCACAACATCCTCCTCATACGATGTGGAGGCCATCGTCTTGTTGCTGCCCGCAGCAGCTCCCGGTGAAGAATGATGCTTAGCCAGACTAGAACTGTAATCGGAGATGTCATCGAACGGCGGTGGTGGTGTTGAACATCCAGACGGAGCCGTTCCTGCCGAAATAAAAGAAATCCGTATTAGACGATCCTTTTCTTGAAGATTTAATTGGAGAGAATTTATTTCTTTTTTAATAATTTTACTTTGTGAGCTTTTTAAAGATTTTTTTCTTAAAAATTTAATTTTTATTGACTAAATCAAACATTCAGGCACACTAAAAATTATTTTTTTTCTTAGTTTCAGTGCTAATCTCTCCTTATATTTTCTTCTCTGGATTTTTTTTTTAAAAAGCCCACAAAGCTTTTAGAAAACTTTTGCGAAAGTTAGTAAAATGTGTTAATATTAAAAAAAAATTCTCAAGACTTATATCATGACCTTAAACACTCTATAAGAACATCCTTTAAAGGAATAAAATAACCTTCGTCGAAGGGAAAAATGAAAATATATAAAACTTTATGAAAATAAAAAAAAATATCGTCTGTTTTCAATTTTTCTTTTATCGGGGATGATTGGAGAGACTACCTGTTGATGAGTGATCCAAGAAATCATCACTGGCAGCACAACTGCGATTGGAATCCACGAGTTTACGATTATTTGGCGATTTTCGTGGCGGAACGGGCGGTGGGACTTTGGATTTTTGAATCTTCGACTTGCTTTGCTTCACTGGCGCTTGTTGCAGCACATTCGCCACAACATTTTGATTATTACTCGCAACGGATGTTGCTGTTTTATTCTTATGCGGAGTATTCTTCATTATTGAATTAACTACGCGCGCGTCCACGTTTATTTGTTTTTTTTTATTGTGTGTTAGTATTGTTAAATTTTTGTTAGATTAAAAAAGACAAACATCCATCGAGCAGCATGAAAAAAATTATTTCTTTATTATCTTTACAATATTTATTGAAGAATTAAAAGAATAAAAAGAATAAAGATTCAGAAACAATAGAAAATAAAGAATTTCTCTAAAAAATAATCTACTTTTGTGTTTAAATTACAAAGATTTAGTCTGAGAAGGAGTGATGATGACTTGTGTAACAATGAAAGGAATAAAAACTAAAATATTGTGCATAAAAAAACTAAAAGAAAAAAAACCTTAATGTGCTTCTATCATGTAAGTTTTGAAAATTTGCATCAAATATGCATCAAATTTACCCGGATTGGTTGTTGAATTGCTAGTGGAATTGGAAAATGGGGGATGATTGGTGTCCCCTGGGAATGCTAGAAAATTTTAATAAATAATACTTTTGTTAGTTTCCATCCTTAAATAATTCTTTTCTTTTTTTTTATTAATCAGAAAATAAAACAGCAAAAAAAAGACTTTTCCACAGAAGCACTATAAGTGAGGGCAACATCAAACAATCATGCAATAATTTACTCACTTTTTGTACGATGTTCCGTACCTTGAAATTCAATATCATTTGTTGATGCCTTTGTCATCATCTTTGAAATACTTTTTCGCTTTGATGGTGAATGTTTGAGAGCTGAAAAGAAGAAAATTTTGACAAAAAAAAACATTAAAATTAATAATAAAAGTTTTCTTTTAGAAATTCTTTTTATTAAAAAATTAATAAAAATTATTTTTTTATGAATTAATTAATTTGTTATCTTCTATCAAAATTTTATGAATTCAATTAAATTTCATTTTAGGATGAAGCTTCTATTTGTCTGTGATTCTTTTGTTAACCGAGAGCAGTAAAAATGTTTTCTTTTTTTTTTAAACATTCAATGGAAATGAAAGTTAAAAAAATTCTTCAAAATTGAAAATGTTTAATTCTTAACGTTTTTTTTATAGAACTTTTTTTTTCAAAATAAAAAGAATTTTTCTTTTCATCAATCATAAATATTTTTGTTTGATAAAATTGCAAAAACTTCTCATTGACAAAAAATTTAGAGGAACAAAGCATAAGAATCACAGCTAGAATCTCATTGAAAAAGTAAGTTGTGGGTGGAACAATAAAACAGGAAAAGTTAAGCAAACATTTCACACACACAGTTGGCAGATTTGTTGATTTTCCCAACACTTTTCACTTTTTCTTCTTTTTTTTTCCTCATTCCATTTTGGTTATTTATCCCATCGCCTCGGGAAAATATGTCTCTCATCTATTATACCTACTTTATGTGATGAAATATGATTTGAAGTGATCAATGGAAATTATTGAGGGTGGAGAGAGAGAGAGTTAACAATGAGAAGGGAATGAAAAGAAAGAAAATCTACTGAAGAATTCAATGAAAAGGTAAATTAAAAGAAAAATAAATCTACAAGGATATAATTTTGTTTCGTTAAAACGGAATAATAAAACCAAACTAAAATTTATTTTTAAAACAAGAGGATAATTACCAAAAACAAAAATTACTGGGTTTGAAAATGGGGTTGAAAAAATAGGAAATAAAAGTTTTTTTTTAATTTTTTTTACACAAGATTACCTATATAACTGGTGACCAAAGTACGAAATTTTCTATGATTTCCTTTAATCTCAGGAAGGTCCACTTTAGCGGCAGAAAGAAAATTTACAAGAGTTTCTTTTTAATCTCATGGATAGTGTCTCAATTTATTTATTTTTTTGATCAGAAGATGAAGATAAAAGAGATAGAGAGAAAGCGATAGAATTCTAAAAAAAATCATGATAATAATTTACCCAAATGTTACGATAAAATAAAAAAAATTACCCAATTTTTTTCACCAAAAAATACTCAAAAAAAATGATTTTCTGGGTTGGACGAATACACCAAAAACAAATACATACATATATTTATTTAGAAAGAGATTTATACTGTTTTTTTTTGGAAGACGCAGATGATTCAATCAACTCTGAATGATGAAAATGCAAGATAAAAAAAAAACAATAAATTGATACTTACGTGACGGAATTTTCTTGAAGACTGTTTTTGCCATGAAATCTTGAAATCTTTGAGCATAGAACGATGGTCGGCATACAGATACTGTGTCCTGATAAAATGAAATGAATAAAATAAAATGAAAACCACATCACGTGTAGAGATAAAGGAGTTTATTCTTTGATCTATGAAAAATTTCATTATTCAGAAAACAATTTTTAATTCATTTTATGGAGAATTAAAAAAAAACCTGAAGAAATCGCCAAAAAAAAACAAGGGGTGTTTATCTGAACGAAAACCTTCGAATTATTCGTCAAGATTCGGTTTATTTGTTAAGATTCGGATTATTCGTCAAAAAGTTTCGAAATATTTTTCAAGAAGATTCAAACCTGTCGACAAGATTCGGATTATTCGTCAAGATTTGTATTCGCCCAGATTAGAATTATTCGTGAAGAAGTTTCGAACTATTCCTCAGGAAGATTCGAAATTTTCGTCGAGATTTGAACTATTCGTCAAGATTCGGATTTTTCGTCAAGAAGATTCGAAGTCTTTCTCATGATTCGGATTATTTTTCAACAATCCGATTATTCGGCAAGATTCGGACGATTCACTAAAATATGCCAAATATTCGCCAGATAAACACCCCTTGCAAAAAATGTCTCTTTTGACCTTATTTTTGTGGAAAATTTTGAGTTTTTTTTAAGCAATTTCATTAACTTTTCTTAAATCCCCACAAGATAAAAAATTAATCAAAATTCATAAACATCGTTGCTTTTTCCTTTTCACTTACCCCATCGTGAATAATACTTTTGAACGTATGTTCCAGCTTCTT
The DNA here is from genome assembly GCF_024334085.1 of Lutzomyia longipalpis. Taxonomy (NCBI): domain Eukaryota; kingdom Metazoa; phylum Arthropoda; class Insecta; order Diptera; family Psychodidae; genus Lutzomyia; species Lutzomyia longipalpis. The sequence goes on along the minus strand of NC_074709.1, from coordinate 12,938,493 downwards.
TTTGAGTCTGTACGACTGCAGTATGTCTATGATACCAATAAACAGCAAGAGTCTCTCACCCTTTTCACTTCTTGCCGGTATTCCACCGGGTCTGTGTTGAAGAAACAGAAAGAAAGAGACATTTTAATCAATTAACAATTCATTCAAATTCTCCACTCTGCATCCCAAAATGAAAAGGTATCATGTCCCAATTTACATCCTCATCGTCACAACGTTGAGCAATCCCAGAGGAAATAAAAAAGAAAAACAAGGAATGGGAAATGGGTTCATGGATATTTTATTGGCGTGTTCATGTATCTGATTTTCAGCATCATTTCGCAAGGATCCTTCCTCGCAATTCCCCATGAGAGGAGATTTTCACATTTTGAGGTCATTGTGTGGTTTAGATTTTACACCATATAAACTCCTTTTTGTGTTTATTCTTGCAATATGAGAGGTAGAAGAAGAATTTTAAAGTTCTTTTATGTTCTGACGTGGTTTATTAACTCTTTTCTTGCTCTCGTATTCGCCAGAAGAATTTTTCTTTTTTAATCAGGAGTTAAAAAAGAAATTTTAATTTTTCTTCTAGATATTTCACATCACACCAAGCCTTCCTCAGTTGCTATTTAAGAGTTTTTCTTTATTAAAATAAATTCTTAGAAGATTTTTTTCTAAGGAAGGCTCGTATTAATTCGAAAGCTCTTTGTTGAAAAAGAAATGTACTGGTAAGCTGACCAAGCTTACGAGAGCTGTGTTTCTTTCAGTGTACCAATTTTGTGAGAGCAAACTAGAACGCGAATTAATTTAAATACGCGCAAAGTCGGGAAAAGTTGAAAAGTCATACCCTAATAAATCTTTAGAAGGCTATATCTCGAGAACGGATCCATAGATTTTCATAATTTTTTTTTGTTTGAAAGGTCTTGAAGTCAGCTATGACATATCGAAAAATGAGAAAAATTTATATCGCCATTTTCGAAAAATTCGAGTTCGAAATTTTCGAAAACTTTGTTTTTGATTTTAGCGCCTCTTGCGGTCATTTCTCGAAGTTGCTATGCTCTAGACATTTGAAGGGTTTCACGAAACCTTTCATTTGCGCTTGAGTTGATCGAAATCGGACTTGTAGAACCCGAGATATGACATGCCAACTTTGGAAGGCTATATCTCGAGAACGGATCCATAGATTTTCTTCATTTTTGGCATGGAGCTAGATAATATGGTCAGCTATAACATATCAAAAAATGAAAAAAATTTATGTCGCCGTTTTCAAGATATTCATCGAAAACTAATCGAAAATTTTGTTTTTGATTTTTGACCCCCTAGCGGTCACTTTTGAAACTTCTGATGTTCTAGAGAGTTGTAGGGTTTGTTGAGATCTTTCATTTGACCCCGGGTTGATCAAAATCGGTCAAGCCGTTTTCGAGTTATGGTCGATTTTCGATGAAAAATTGTGGCGGCCATATTGACTAAACGGCTTGACCGATTTTCGAAAATGAGGTATCGTTGGAAAGCTCTTGATGTCCCCTACAACATATAAAAATTTCAGATTTTTACCTATTACAGGGGCTGAGATATAGCGAAAACAAAATTTTGAGGTTATCCAAAATGGCGGACGCGGGGGTGGGGGGTAAAATTTGACATCATTATCGGATGTCTTCCAGTCGATATTTAAACTTTGCCGTTTACCGCAAGTCTCTATCTATTACCGTTCTCTTGCAATTTAGCTCTGAACTCCGGACGGACGGCCGGACGGCCGGAAAAAAATTTTTTTGGCGCATACGTTTTTTGGAATGTGGGGACCCTAATTCGTGCTCATCCCAAGTTTGAGCCCGATCTGACGACTTTCGATTTTGCTCGGTACACAAAAGCTGTGTCTGAAAGAAACACAGCTAAAATTTCTTCTAACCATGCACGAAGCAAGAAAAGATTTTAAAAAATCATTCTTCAAATCATAAAATCTTACTTTGTTCAAAAACATTAAATGTTCTTCCGGGGAATTTTAACATTTCCATCGTTAACTCACTTGTATAGTAAAATTCGTGTATAAAATTTACTTTTCAACTTGCAAAATAACCCAAAAGTATGTACGTGAGGAAAGACTTTTCACATAATACGTAAATGGTAATAATAAGTAAATTGCGATAAAGTTTATAATTCATTTTGAAGTTGATAATTTGATGTGTTGTGAGTGTGCTCATATATATTCACTCCTTTCGAAGCTATTTTGCTTTTGCCACGAAAGTAGGTGAAACATACTTGAAGAAATGTTTGCAAAACTTGTGCTGAATTAGCAGCAAGAATTTCAATGTTTTCAAGAAGGTCTTTCGTGCAAATTTTTTGTTGATTTGGATGGAATTTTAAAAGGAAATTAAAACTGAAAGAAATATTTTTAGACTTACGGAACATCATCTTCATCATCAATTGGTTCACTGGCCGCTTGGATGCTCTCCATGGCTGTTGAATGTGCCACAAGTCGCTGCCTATTGACAGAACGACTACGATTGAGTGCTGTGGCACCACCGGAACGTCTCTCTCGTCTATCCCTCTCATCACCAGCACCATCGAGTGATGATTCACCCGCGAGATCCTCATTCTCCCGCATTTGAGCATTCTTCTCCTCTTGCTTATCCTTCAGGCTTAAATCTAAATTATGAACACCAACAAGGAGGGAATAGTCCATAATTTTGAACGATTCCAACACCCGACAATCCCTCTGGATTGTCTTAATCAGCGCATTGTAAGTGTCTGCCTCGAGAAAAATTCCATTTGGATGGTGCTCCATAAAATCCAAATCCTTATATGTTGGTGATTTCTTCTTCATTTCCGCCTTTGAGGCGCGCCTCTTGTACGTTGACCCCTTCAAATCGTACTTTAAATGCATCCTCACATACGACGGCAACAGGTTATTCATCACAATTAATCGCACATTCTTACTATTGCACTGAAAGCAGTAGAGCCCAAAGAATTTCGGCAGGAGTGTCCGGGGATTTTGATTGAGGTTCATATAGTAGCCCGGAAGGAGTTTCTGCAAAAATTCACCCTCTTTGTGTTGTACCGTCTTTATGATGAACTCATCGTCGTCAGTTAAGTAAAATATTGATCCAGAAGCTCCTGGATTTGATAGCTCACGCAGTGGTGCCGAACACATCGACATCTGGATGGATAAATAAAATACGGTCGGCGGGTGTGAGAGAGATGCGATAAAAGTTTTTCTTTTTGTTTACAAAATCAATTCAAAAGCTGAACTTTTTTCTTTCACTCTGGTTCTCTCTCTGAATTTTCTTCATTTTGATTAAAAGGGAAGAAAAAAAAAGGTTTAAAAACTCACCATAAAATCATCTGGTTGGATACCAAACAAATCTCTAAAGTAACGGAATGCAATCGGAGCATAAATCTTAAATCTAAACTCGCTATAGTGATGTGCTGGCGTAATACTTGAGCCTTCTGGCGGAAAGGATATCGTCTCAATCTCCCAAAAGTCCATCATTAGGAGATCTCTTTTTGGCTTTGACGCCAAACTCCCAACCTATCGAAGAAAATAATGCAAAATTTAGAGTATTAAACAACGTTTTAAATAGATAAAAAGAATGATTTATGAGTCTATGTTGAAGAAGATTGTGATAACCAATTCAATCTAGTTGGGATAATTCTAACTTTAGATGTTTTAACGATTCTTATTTAACGTTTGGGGTTTCATTGCTAAGTTTGACTTTTATTTTAACGTTTACCGTTTTATGTCTATTCAAACATTTGACGTTCCTTTTTGAGTTTGACATTTTTTTTCAGACGTTTAATAATTACTTTCTTACGTTTGACGTTTCTTGTCTAAAGTTTGACGATTCATTTCTATACCTCTAGTTATTTAATTTCTAATTTTTGACATTTCTTTTAATATTTTATTTTTTAGCGTCTGACATTTCTGTTCAACAATTGTCATTTTATTTTCTAACGTTTGACAGTTTCTTTCTAAAATTTGGTTTTTATTTTTTAACGTTTGATAATTCACTTCAAATAGTTGCCAATTCTTTTTTTTTAACTGTCAAAAGTCAAAATTGTCAAAAATTTTATTCTTCATTTGACGTTTCTTGTCTAATACGTCATAGTCGCATTCTTTGACGTTTTTTATATGTACTCGAAAAATCCTTCTCTGACATTTTATTTCATAATTACTCAAAAGGAAATAAGTTCTTATTAAAAAAAAAATTTAAACTATCTGAATTTAAAAGGTGTTAAAACGCCCAAACTACCCACATAGCTACGCCACTGAAACTTATTGTCTGTTAGTAATTCCAACAATAAAGAAATAATAAAAAAAAACATTCCCATAGCATAATAAATATTCCATATTGATTAGTTAGTAAATAAACTCTGATAGGCTATTTTTTCTATTTTTAAATTCCAATTACAATCTCCCACGAGCAAAAGTAAAATTTGATTGTTTTCTTCTCAAATCAATATTATTTATTATTCTTGTATGAATATGAAAATATAGGTGGTCGCAATTGTCCAGCAAAGTCCATCGATGAAAAGGCTTGGAAAACATTTTATCTCTCTTCATCAATCTCTCCAACATTTCGCTTCATTGGCAATCTCATTTGAGAATGAATGTTTTCATTAAAGTAAAGTCATATGGTTGACATATGATTGACCTTTCGTAGCTTTAGAATAAAAATCTAATAAAAAAATACTGTTCTATGTGTTAAATGACCTGACATGGCAGTTAATTAAAATATATATTCTCCCATCGGAATAAATCAGAATGAAAACTGAAAATATATTGCGTGTTACGCTAATTTGTACACTATATACGCCTCTCCATATCAAGATTAGATTTCAGCCTTTTTTTATGTGGGAGGTTGTTCTCTGAAATTAACTAAAGGAAAATTCTTCTTCTTCTGTAATCTAACGATGTAAAGATTATTTATGAAGAATTTTCCTCTTCAATTTTCTACTTAAATAACTCTTTTTTCCCCATTTAAACACTTTGCCATAAATCAGAAAGTTAACCCCTTAATTTATTTATATTCCACAGGAGAGAAGGAGAAAAATAATAAATAAATGTCCTACTTTTTACTTTTTAGCTGTGATTCTTTCTTAAATTTTAAACAAGGATGAATAAATAATTAAATATTCAAGAGATTGTTTTCATTTGATGGAAAAGTTTCACAGTTCACACATTGTTTGGCTCTTTCACATTGAATAACATTTAAATAATTTAAATTGTACCTGGATATAGGGGAGGATGGGGTGAAGCATATTTAATTTTTTCATCGTAAATTCAATGAGATAAAATTAATTAAAAGTGTTTTAATGGATTTTATGTTAGAAGAAAGTAAAAAAAATAATCCTTTCTTTCTTTACTTGTTAAATTTCTTAGGTCAGTGGCTTAACGTTCGACATAGACTAGTAAAATACCGAGTATAGTGGGTTCAAATCCCGAATGAGCAGGAATTTTTTTGGCCTAATGATTATCGCTTAAAAACCATTTAAAAAAAAAACAGAAATCTGCAAAATTTCTTCTTTAACAATTTATAAAAATTAAAATTTATTATTCCTTGAAAACATTCATCGTGAAATATTATTGTACAAAGATTAATTTGCAAATTCTTCGCAATTTAAGAGACGTCACCCGTGTACACCATATTAAACTATATTGATACAGAAATGTCGATTGACGTCGATTATGTTCATATTGAGTTGAGATACACGAACGATAAAATTTACATTTGCTGTTGTATAGTGAAGACTTCTTCCTTATCGAATTGCTTTTGCAGAAATTCGATAAGGAAATTCATTGGAAAAAATTCCCGTCTCAATGCCTGTAATGGTTTAAAGACTTCACGTGAGGAATTGATAGGAATCTCTATTGAATTCTTTGAATATTTCCAACAGGGCTAAAGCTCACACCTAAACTATCGCGGATCAATGTCAAAAAAATTATATAAACGCATAAAAATTTCGCAAAGATCTTTTTTTTTAATAAACTCTCACTATTAATTATTTCTTTTATATAATAAAGCAATTAAATTGAGAAATTCCTCACAAAAGATTATCACCCATCGTGCATTAAGGTATAATATGGAAGAAATTACGTCGAAATTGAGAAATTTTTCTTTTTCCACTCTCTGAAAATAAAATCCCCGGAAAGCTCACGAAAATAGAACAAAAATAAAAACTTTTCTTTATGGAAATTTGAAGAGAAGCAACAATATCGTGTGAAAATTCACCCGCACAAGAGAGACAAACAACAGTACGGTGGAGTGGAGAGTCTTTTTGTGTTTAAAAAGTGACGACATGAGTGGTGTGGTGAAAGAAATGAGGCCATAATGCTGATGGGTATTTACCGTGTGCTGAATTCCCAATTGGATCGATCCCATGATCTGTGATGTTTGGATCTTCTTGTATGTGATTTCACCACCTTCACCCACACGCCGATGCCCAATTTTGCGCTCCTTCTCAGTCTTGTTGTACCTGGACCGAGCGGAGCGCACAAGAATGTCGCTACCCACATCGGAGGTATCCTTTCCAGCCGCCAAACCTGTCAGGAAGCAAAGTTAAATATTTTTTTTTCCCTTGAGAAATTCTTTTGAGGTTTTATTTTATTCTGAAGATTTTTCTTCAAAGGATTGCAGAAAATTCCTAAAATTTTGCCCTCTTATCGCCGTAAAAAAATCGTGAATAAAAGAGACTTAGAGATCCTTTAAGTGACCAAAGGAGAGCAATTAGAAGCGTTAGATTAGGCCACAAGAAGGTGTATTCTTGTAGGAAAATTTCGTTTAGTTAGTTAATCATTATTTAATTACTCTCTGCGAGGCTTTTTGGGATATTTTTAGGTCAATCTGACCATTAAAATACCTCCCACCAGGAGGATGGAGGAACATTAAGTATATGTAGCTAAAATTCTAATTCAAACGCGCTGCTTACGGCTGTCGGAAGGGAAGAGAGCAGCAGCACACCTGCTGTGAATGATTTGATCATACAGGTGAAAATTGTGTGGAAAACCCATCCTTGGTATGCATGCAGCAGCAATCAAAACATCTCCACGGGGATGACTCATGCCTTTCTATTGACACACCAACATTGTGGCTCTTTTGACTCACTGCCAAGCGTCAAGGTGAGTCAAGGAAGTACCCCAATATCTGGAGATGCCCCCATGCTATGGGACTGTGTCCCCAGGAAGCCCCGAAAGGGCATAAATTGTGTGCGAAATTGAGGGCATTGAGGTGTGCCCTTCGCCATGGAATTTTGTTCGCAATGAGAATATCGATTGGCGGATATCTCGCACATTTTCAGCACACTTCTCCTCTGCCCAAGAAGCCCCCGTTTAGCTTGTAGCCCCACCGTGGAGCCTCATACAGTGATCTGTTTGACATTCATAGGGCGACTCACCTTCATTGTCTCCGGAATCTCGCCTAGCGGATCCAAGGGAGGGAATCTCAATTTCCTCAATCGAATTCACATTGTCTCCCGAAGCCATCTTATTTATATTTTCACTCCAGGCCACAGTTTCACTCACTGAATCATTGGTGATTACCTTTTCACGCACACGCTCACGCACTCAAACACCTTCACGATGCAATGCTTTCACGGAAAACGCGCTTTTTCGCACCCTTAATTTAATAAAAGGAATTGATTTATCATTTTTTCCTCTTTGGAATAATTTTTTCTCCACTCTCTGACATTTGGCACCTGTCGCGCCATCTGGAGGTCACGGCAAAATCACTGAAACTTTGGAAAAACATTCAATGAATGAACATAACCTCGCAAATTATATAAAAGCAAAACAAAAATAAACAAAAACAATTTTATAATTTCCTATTTCAATGCTTTTTTATTGTTTTTCTTATAAAGAAAATTAATTAATGCATTTTTTCGTGAAGAATTGAAACTATTCTATCATAATTTGTGCTAATTTTGCAGAATCATTGTGAATTTTGTGTTTGTTTTGCCATGAAAAATTTGGTGATTTTCAAATTAGCTTCCGATGAGAATTCTCAGCAGGAAATCCTGCAAAAATATGCAGAAAATGGAATTCTTGCTACATTTATAACACCTTTGGTCTTTGCATTTAAGAACCTAAAGGAATGGGGAGCAGTTTTGCAAGGAGAGAAGGAGAATTTCCTGGGAATAATCTTCACAAGCCCTCGAAGTGTTGAAGCATCATTGGAAGCTCTCTCCCATGGAAACTCCCTTCATTCTTCCTGGCATACTGCACACAATTACTGCGTGGGCCCCACTACGTCACAATTAGTGAGCTCAAAACTCGGCCTTCAGTGTCAAGGGGAGGATTCCGGGAATGCTGAAGTTCTTTCGGCGTACATTCTGGAAGACATGGCAAGCAAGGGCTTCACCAAGGGTACTTTCCTCTTCCCGTGTGGGAATCTCAAGCTTGGAATATTGGAGAGGAAACTCCAAGAAGGTGGATTCTTCGTTCAACCGTTTGAAATCTACGAAACAATTTGCAATCCCGAACTTGAAGATGACTTTGAGAAGAATTTCCCCAAAGAAGCTGAATATCTCTTATTCTACAGCCCTTCCTGTGTTGCCTTTTCCCTGCCGATTCTCCGGAAGAGAAGGGAGAATGTGGAAAAGCTCAAATTCATAGCAATTGGTCCCAGTACTAAAAAATCCATTGAAGATGCTGGCATTGAAGTCTTCAGAGCTTGCGAAAAACCTACATTGGAGCATGTTTTGAAGGAACTATCTTAGAAATAAATTTATTCTTTTACTATTCCGGCTTTTTCATGTTGCAATTTTCCCCAAGAGCCCCCTTTCATAGCGCCCCCATATAAAATTAATGTTTTTTTTGACTACTTTTTGAATTTGGCGCCATAAAACGTAGTTCCAAAAGCCACCACTGCTGTTTTTCGGTACATTTTGTATAAGAGATACTGTCTCCCTCACACTTTCAATTTTTCGCAATTTTCTCGCGTTTTCCACCGAATTTCCCAGCGAAATTACCTTTTCTGTGACCAGCAAGCGACGCCGCGTCGTTCGGCATCGCTAGTTCAAAACACTCAAAATCCGCGCCAGAAAAAGTCGTGCAAATTCCCCAAAAAAATCCGGGGAGTTGCGCCACCAAATTTTTACTGAACGTTCTTTGGGCCCCCCAGAGCCACCCGCCAACTTTTGGCGCCCCAAAAATGAGTTTTTCCATGGAAATTTAATTTTTTAAAATTTTTCCTCCCCACTACAAACAAACATTTCACACACACACTCAAAAAAAACTCACCTACACAAAATGCCAGAGTGAGAGGAAAGTATTTTTTTTATGCCCTCGCAGAAAATAAGTGAAATTTTGGAAATTTTCTATGCAATTTTCCAACCATAGAAATAAACATTTTCGCGAATCCCGCATGTAGATGGCGCCAAGGGAGTCAAGTGACGTCTTTTCGTGTGTGTTCCGTGCCAGTCTGCGAATTTTCTCACAAATAGCGAGGAAATTGGTGGAAAATTCAACCGGTGCGTACTTGGGGTGCTCCACGAGTGTCACGCGCGCCCCACTGAGTGCTCTCTGTGCTGCCCATTGGGTATTAGTGGGGTGAAAAGGCATTTGTTTGGGAGGGCGTCTCGTACCGTGCCCGTCCTGCCCTCGCGCGGCATCGCGGTGAAATAGTTTTGTGTGATTTTGTGGAAAATCCAAAGAAGTCCGCGTGTTTTCCGCATCGTTTTTCCGGCAGTTTTTCACGGGGGGTGGTGGGTGGAAAACTGTGTGTGTGGGAGGAGGGAAAGTTGGGTTGTCAGTGCCGAGAGATGACCGGGTTTAGCTCACTTGAAACATTTCTAAAAATCCTCCAAAATCCATTCTTTTGCTAATTTTTCTTCGTCGGGGGGAAAACGTAAATATTTTGATTTTTCACATTGATAAAAAAGAAAAATATTGTTGTTTTGTGCAGTGTGTGAGGGATTAAATTTCTCCATCGCTGCGGCTTAGGGGGACAGAGCGAGTGGTTTTTGGCTTCGGAAGAAGTGTCAAGAAAACGTAAAACGTCCAATTAATCTTTTTTTTTCTCATTGGACATTTTGCTCTTTGTCAATTCAGGTGCTGTGCAAAGTTTGGCGTCGCGGAACTCTTTCAACGTCGTTTCGTGTGTGAATTTGTGCCCCACGGGGCCCCCAAAGGACCCAGTTGGACTCCTTGGTGGTCAATTGTGGTGTTTTCCGTGAAAATTGGCGTGAAAAATGAGTTCGAATCACTCAAAATCGAAGGAGAAGGAACAACGAAAGAATGATTTGGACCAACTCAATCGTCTCGGTGATGCTCAATCAATTTTCGGTGAGAATTCCTCGCGGTGCCCTCCCCTCCCCCGCCCACATTGAGCCTCATTTGTATGACTCACACACTGTTGTCCATTGTGCTCACAGATTGGTGGTCAATGGCCCAACTGGCGGCCCAGGAGTACTTTACGCGTCTCCACACGACGCCCAATTTGGCTGCCCAGATGCCCTTTGGTCGTGCAGATCTCGCGGCGATGTTCAATCCAGCAGCCATGGGGCTCACCGGGGATGCCAATGAGCAACAGAAGAATGCCATGGCTGATGCCTACAGGGTGAGGAATCTCCTCTATTTGTTTTTCTCAGCAGAAAGACTCTCCTCCCTACGTGGATTACCCAAAAGACTTATTTGATTTTCTTTTTTCTTTTTGCGTGTGTGTGTGTGTGTGTGAAAAGTTGGGAGATTTGTCAGCAATTCTGGCAAAGAGCTACGGAATGAATATCCCCACGGGTAATGAGAGGAATGATTCGGTCAGCACAACAGTCCCATCGACGTCCTATGAGGACTCTTCTCGTAAATCCAGTGAATCTCAACCAATCATCACTAATTCATCACAACTTGGATACCATCCAGGCAATTTTGGTCAGTTAAATCTTTTCTTTTTATATTTTTCAAAGGGATTACTGTCATTTTCTTAACATTTGTTGGTTTTTTTTTCTTGTATTTTATTAAAAGGAGAAAGAGGAAATCTTTAGAAACATTTTAATAAAGGCTTTTCAGCTAAATCTGGTCCCCTAATTAGTTCAGTTCATAGAGCAATAGAGATTTTCTTTAAAAATTGATTAAATTTTCCAAAAAAATAAATTAGGGTAATACAGACCAAGAAAAGCAAAATCTGGAAATAGAAACAGATAGAATAGTCTTCGGAAAATAAGTTCTAGGATAGAAAATTTCCTGTTTAAATGAATTAAATTCTTTTGTTTTTCTCTTTGGGAAATATATGATTTTGAGCTTTTCTATTTGAATCCTTTTAGATAGACAAGAATATTATAAAAGGTATTGAAACAATAAAAGGGAGTTTTAAAGGTCCTAAATTAATATTAAAAACTATTTAAAAAAAAACATTGCAAACAATCTAATCAAGAGTTCAAATTGGAAAACAATTTGTAAAGTTTTGATTGTTTCTGAATGATTCAAAAATTCTATTGAGATATAAAAGAAAAGATAGGGAATAAACTAAAAGTCAAGATAAGAAATACTTTTAGTTTAAGTCTGAACAGCCTAGCGAACCTTTTTCAGTTTAAAAACAAGTTTAGTTAATTCCTAACGGTTGTAAAGTGCCAGAAAACTATTTTCTAGCTTTTCTATCTTGAATTCTATAAAGAATTTTATAATAATAATGTTTAATTTAAGTTTTTTTTTAAAATTATTTTTGAAAAATTTTGAATTTACTGAAGTTTTTAACAAGAGACGATTTTTTATTATTTATAAATTTTATTATTTTATTTTTATTGTCTATTTATTATTTTTTCTTATTCTTTGAATTCTTAAGATTTTTTAGTATTTGCTTTATTTAACGTTGTTTAATCTAATTTCTAGAAAAGATTTAAGAAATTCGATTTTTTTTTTGATAAAATATCTTTTATTTGTTGTGTTGTTATTCTATTCAAATTATCACTGCATTGTGGCTGCTGTTTTGTTCCAGATCTCGCATCTCTTGCTTCAAAGTCTCGCCTCTTCAAGGGTTACATGCAGGAAATGACTGGGTAAAACGCAAAATATTAACTAAAGTCCTTTTCTTGGTAAATTTTTAATATTTCTTAATTTTATTTTTTACTTATTGCTGCTTTAGGTCCGCACCATCTGATGAAAGGTACAAAAAACTTTTTAATTAATATTTTTTTCGATAATTTTTCATTAAAAAAAATTAAAAATTGTTTGCAGTGACTCTTCGTCTCTGTTGGGTGTCCGACTACCTCCGGATACGGAGATAATCAAGTATACATCCTCAAAGGGGGGACCAAAAGTGCCAGGTACAACAAAAAGAGGTCGTAAGAAGACCATTTCACTTGATCCAAATCCCTTATTAGGTGGTGGTGCCGATGAACAAGAAAGCTCCACAGGGATTGCTTTCGATGCTGCTAAACGTCCACGTTTGGTGAGTATTTTGCCAAAAATTTATTAATTAACTTTCTTCTCATCTCTTTGTTAATCTCTGTCTTAAAATGTGTTTTGAAGGGGGAACATATAAAGAAAACTAACTTATCACGTTAATTTATCTAATTTTGTTTGAATTTCCATGCTCACGAATTTTGTGGAAACTAAAATATTTTCTCTACTATTAATTTGACTTTTCTTTTATGCTTGTTTTCCATGCTAATCTTGTGCTTTTCTTTCTTTTTTTGTGTGTTTCATTATTGGGATAAAAATAGGACTATGATTACAACAAATATACAAAACAAAATGATCAAGTGGAGGTGATTAAGTTACCTCCAACAGCAACACAGGCACATCAAACAAAAGGTGAGTGAGGATTTTAAAATATTTCTTTTTAACATTAAATGACGAACTAACGAAATTTTTGGTTTAGCAATGAAAGAAGATCTTCCGATTTATCAAACTGAACCACTTAATCTTGAGGATAAGCATCACAGTGCGGGTGAAGTTGATTCCGATGGTCCATTGAATTTGTGCATGAAACCCGATTCAAAGTCACAATCATCGAAATCCGATGGTGGGACGAGTTTGCAGAACCTCTCGAGCTTTACAGCAGCTTTTGGGACAAATCAGCAATTCGATGGCAATCGTGAGTTTCCCTTTTTCTTAATTATTTTTTATCCTTAAGGAAATTAATTAAAAAATAATCCTTTTGTAGTTCAATCAAAGGAGAATCGTCCGCGGAATTTGGGTCGTGGTGTGTCAAAGCCGAAGAAGAATACGGTGGCATCGCTGCTTGCTCAAAGTCGCGCCGTTGGGTTGAAGCCATCAATCACAAGTCAACTTCTTCTTGGTCAATCGTCGGGTACGGAGAGTACGCGTCCACCGTCCGTACCGCACCAATCGCGCAACATTCAAGATGGGCAGATGGACGTCTCGACGGATTCGGAGAGTGTTATAACAGACTACGGGGGGCAGTCTGAGTCGGAGACAGAGGAGGCAATTAATCTGGAGGAATTGCTTGTGCCACTGAATCAGGGCTGGAAGCGTGAGACCGTGATAAGGGGACTCACGAAGACGGGTCAAATAATTGGCGATGTGATCTACATGCCGCCCAAGAGTCAGCTGAAGCTCAAGACAATGGAGGAGGTGGAGATTGTGATTGAGAAGCAATACCCCGTGCTGACAAAGGACAATTTTAGCTTTTCCACGCGAGCCATTCTGGGGACATTCCTCCAGGCTCCGCTCACATCCACGCCCGTAACGCGCGAGGAGGATCTCATAAGGATGACGGATGTGGATGTGATGAAGCGTCTCGAGGAGCTCAAAATGTACACACGTCACACACAACTGGGCGTTGAGCAGCGAATTGAGATTGCACGACAGCAGCAAGCACTGCGGGATGTTAAGAAAATCGTCAAGGAGGAGAATGCAAAGAGGGATAAGGTAAATTAGTTAATTTATTCCTTTTTTTATTTTTTGCAAATTGATCTGTTTTGAAGGATTAAATTTTAACGGAGAAATGCTTCAGTTGTGAGATTTTTAATAAAAAAAATTTATTGTTCAAAAACACAAAAGAAAAATGTACTGGTAAGCTGACCAAGCTTACGAGAGCTGTGTTTCTTTCAGTGTACCAATTTTGTGAGAGCAAACTAGAACGCGAATTAATTTAAATACGCGCAAAGTCGGGAAAAGTTGAAAAGTCATCCCCCAAGAAATCTTTAGAAGGCCATATCTCAAGAACGGATCCATAGATTTTCGAGTTTGAGCTATCGTTGGAAAGGTCTTAACCTCAACTATAATATATTAAAATATGAAGTAAATCGATAATGGCATTTTCGAAATATTCGAGTTCGAAATTTTCGAAAATATTGATTTTGACTTTAGCGCCTCTCGCGGTCATTTCTCGAACTTGAAATGTTCTAGACATTTGTAGGGCTTCACGAAACCTTTCATTTGCACTTGAGTTGATTAAAATCGGACTTGTAGAACCCGAGATATGACATGCCAACTTTGGAAGGCTATATCTCGAGAACGGAGACATAGATTTTCTTCATTTTTGGCATGGAGCTAGATAATATGGTCAGCTATAACATATCAAAAAATGAAGCAAATCGATAATGGCGTTTTCGAGATATTCATCGAAAACTCATCGAAAATTTTGTTTTTGATTTTTGGCCCCCTAGCGGTCACTTTTGAAACTTCGGATGTTCTAGAGAGTTGTAGGGTTTGTTGAGAGCTTTCATTTGACCCCGGGTTGATCAAAATCGGTCAAGCCGTTTTCGAGTTATGGTCGATTTTCGATGAAAAATTGTGGCGGCCATATTGACTAAACGGCTTGACCGATTTTCGAAAATAAGGTATCGTTGGAAAGGTCTTGATGTCCCCTACAACATATCAAAATTTCAGCCCTCTAGCTATAATAGCGACTGAGATATAGCGAAAACAAAATTTTGAGGTTATTCAAAATGGCGGACGGAGGGGTGGGGGCGTGGATTTGACCTCATAATCGGATGTCTTCCAGTCGATATTTAAACTTTGCCGTTTACCGCAAGTCTCTATCTATTACCGTTCTCTCGCAATTTAGCGTTATACTACGGACGGCCGGACGGCCGGCCGGACGGCCGGCCGGAAAAAAACTTATTTTTGGCGCATACGTTTTTTGGAATGTGGGGACCCTAATTCGTGCTCATCCCAAGTTTGAGCCCGATCTGACGACTTTCGATTTTGCTCGGTACACAAAAGCTGTGTCTGAAAGAAACACAGCTAAAATCAAAATGAATGATTTAGTGAATATTTGAGACTATTTTTTTTTAAAATATTTTATGCTATTTTAAAATTTATTTAATTAAAAAAATATATTAAAAGCCATGAAAATTTTTAGAAGCTTAGCCAGTTTGCACGTAAGAAATTAATTAAAGGACGTCTAAAGAACATTTAAAATGAAGTGTTAAGAGTGGAGTTTTTTTATGAAGATTCAAATATTTCGATTATTTTGCCGAAACACGACGATAATTCATCCGAATCTTGACGAAGAGTTAGAATTTCCTTAACGTTTGGAGGATTTTGCTGGCCAAAGTGGCCAATTCGACTTTTCAATCGGCGCAAAATTAAAACCTATTTAATACTTCGTAATAAATCTACATCTGTGTATAAGAAAGTTTCATTACTTCAATGTCGTCGAAAGAAAACTTGGAAAAATATTTTCTTTTGAGAAAAAATGAAGGTCAAACTTTTGAAGTTAGAAAACTTGATCCTCTAAAAGTTAATGAATAATCTGAATTCGAACGAATATTCCGAATCTTGAAGAATACAAATCTTCTTGACGAACAATTTGAATCTTAACAAAAAATCCAAAATTTGTCGGAAATTTTTTTTTCCGAATCTCAACGAATAATCCGAACCTTGACGAACAATACGAATTTAGACGAATAATTCGATTCTTAAGTCTTCTTGACGAACTATCCGAATCTCAACGAAAAATCAGAATTTTGAGAAATAATTCAAATCTTCAAAAATCACGACGAAAAATTTCAATCAAACGAATAATCCGATGATTTTTATTCACATAAACGCCCCTTGCAAATAATTAACTAAATTATTTAACGACTGCTGCATTTAATTAAGCAACTTTTGACGTTATTTTTTCTAACGTTTGATGTTGCTTTATGATGTTTGACATTCCTTTTGTGAAGTTTGACGTTTATTCAATAGCATTGGTTGCTTATTCTAACCATTTATCCTTCTTTTATATCGTTTGACGTATAGTCTAACTTTTGACGTTTCCTTTCTTTCATTTGACGTTTGTTTTGTTTTTTTTTAGATTATCTTTTATTAGTTTCTACCCATTTTTTATTTCTACAGTTTCACGGTTATTCTAAAGTTAAATTACTTCTTTTCTATACAAGTTTACAATTTTTTCTAACGTTTGAAATTTCTTCTTTTGTTTGACATTACTTTTCTAACATAAGGCTTTTTTGAACGTTCGATATTTCTTCTTTAATATCGGGCAAATCTTTTTCTTCCTCTTTTTTAGTTTTCTTGTTTTTCTAACGTTTGACATTTATTCTAACGTCTAGTGATAGTTTTAATGTTTGACGTTAATTTCCAATCGTGTGACGTTTATTCTACGGTTTGACGTTTCTTGACAATCATTTGAATTTTTTATAACGTTAAACATTTTTTTTAACGATAGACAATTATTTCTCTAAATATTTTCTAAAAATTAAAAAAAAACGTAATATTTTTAATCTTCAATAGGTAATCTTTTTTTGCAATGAATAGTTAAGACTAATTAAAAGTAAAACTTATTAGGTGCGCTATGGGTTGTGCCTGAGTCAGCACAAACACGTAGAAAGATAAAATAAGAACAAAGAATATGTTGTCTGGCTAATTGAATCTCCTCTTGATTTGCATTGACTTTGTTTTATTCTCTTAAAAGTAATATAAATTTTCATTCCCATATTCTTCCACGTCAGCTGAAGGAACACGAGAAACAAGATAAAACGGAGACACATCGTCAAGAGCGCCAAATACGCAATCAGCAAAGTACAGAAATGGCGAGGCGAAAACGTGAGGAAAGTGATCGACAGAAGAATGAGGAGATGCTGCGGAAAATGCAGGAGAAGGAGCTGAAGAAGCAGAAAGCGTCCGAGAGGGAACTCGAAAAGGAGCGGAGGAGACATCACAGTGGACTTGTGAAGTTGCTCGAGATTCGACGCAAGTACGAGGAGAGGGAGAAGAAGAAACATCAGGTAATTAATGTTTGATATTGTGCTTCATTAGGGATGATCGAGCTCTCTTCTGCTCGTGTGTGTGTTTGTTTGTTTCTTCTTCGCATTCGCGCCTCTTGTTGTTTTTTTTATTTGTTTTCTCTTTACTTGCGCGAGTTGTTGTTTCTGTCCTTCTTTTGCAAATCCGTCTATCGCTCCACGTTGGGGATTTTGCGGTAAAACTCACGCGGAATTGATTCTCATCTTTTTGATGAATTAATTTACCTCCCAGGAGATTACATTTTATGATCACTTTATGAGTAATGTTTCGAAAGAAAAGCATTAAAAGATGTAAATTAATTAATCATATATTATATTTAATTTCTTTTCTCTATTAGATGGTCTTGGATAAATTTATCATGCGTGAGAAGAAACTTGCGACAAAGAAGCGAGATTCGGAGATTTTGTGTGAATTAAGGAAACCCCAGGAGGATTCGGAGATTCCGTGTGAGCAGGATTTGCCCAAATATGAGAGAATACCGAATTTATCGCTGTCCGGTGAGGCATTTGCAGATCTGCTGATGGTCTATGAGTTTCTGCACAATTTCGGGGAGACTCTTGGCTTTGATATGGAATCCCTGCCGACGCTGCAATCGCTCCATTTTGCCCTTGTGTCCGATAGTGGTGGTGAGGCCGAAGAGGAGCTTCTTTCTGTGATTACGCACCTCCTTGTGTGTGCCATTGAAGACCCTGGGATTCCCAATCCCGGACGGCATACCACCCTCCTTGGGCAGTCACTGCGACAGGCGGACATTACGAATGCGAATGTTTCGGAGATTTTGCGAATTTATCTGTATGCCGCTGCCACGGGAGAGGTGAAACAGCTGACGGGAGTTAATTTTGAGCGGGATCGTGAGAAGCGGATTGCAGATCATCACCAGACGACATCCGATATGGCCATTACGAGTACATCGGGGAAGAATACGCAGTACTATGAGTATTTACATGAGAACAGTACGTGGAAGTTGTCAGAGTGTTTGCGGGATAAACCATTTGTGGCATTGAGTCCCATTACAAAGGCACAAATTCTTGCGCATTTGTGCAATGATTTGCTAATGAATAAAGCTGTGCTAAAGCAAATTGATGGGAGCCTCGAGATGGCATCAGCAATGCGAAGGGATCGCTATTTGATTGATATTAAATTGCGAAAATACAAATCTCTCCATGCGCGAAAGGTGAGACTCAATATGATAACAGCTATGCTCAATAGGGAGACAAGTGTTGAGCCCACGGCGAATGAGCAGGCAACAGCTGCGGGAAAGCCGCCTGAGAGTGCAGAGAAGAGCTTTCCGGAGGAAAATCAGCAGCAACAGGGGGAGTTTGAGAAGGTACCTCCGGATGGGAATGAAGAACTGGAATCGAAGGAAGATTCAGCAAATAGTAGTGATGCCATAAAATTTGCTCAAGACGACGGTGCAACGGCGGAAAATCATCCACAGGGGAATGTTGATGCGCATCAGGATGCCAATCATCCGGAAACACAACATCAGGAGAGTCACACTGAGGTACAGTCAGTGGAGAAGAAACCACCCGAATCAGATGGGGAGAAGGCAAAACATGAATTTAACGACACTGATGGGGATTTTTCCGGAAAGATTCGTGATCTCAATGATACGGGAATAACAGATGCGTGTTTGGATGATGATATAAGTGATTTGGAGGAGGATATCCCACTTGAGGAGGATGAAGATGAGAAATTGAATGTGGATGAGGTACAGAAGAAGCTGGAGAAGGTAATTAAATCATCCCAAATGACCCGGGAGACCCTCAATACGAACCTCAAACGTCTCCGGGCAACATGCTTTGGGCAGGATCGCTACTGGCGAAGGTATTGGGATCTCCCGAAGGCAGGAGGGATTTTTGTGGAGGCCCTTGAGTCGTGTCAGCCGGAAATTGTGAAGTATCATGAATTTTTGGAGATGAATGTGAATAGGACGTCTGAGGATGGTGATGAGGAGGATGAGGACGAAGAGGAGAAGAGTGCATGCGAGGAGGATGATGAGGAGGAGAAGCCAGAGGTGAAGAGTGAGAAGGGGGATTGCATAAAGAGGGAACCACTTGTGGATGCGGCGAATGATGATGAAATGATGGATATTGAGGATAGTATACCCACAAATGCAATTCTGCAGAAGAATGTGGAGAAAATGGATGAGGAAGAGATGAAACCACCACCAATCCTCGTTCCGGAAGACGTTAAGAAGGAGGAAATCATCAAGGAGGAAGTTGTGGAGAAGAAGATTGTGCGGAAAGAGGAGGAACCTTGTCGGGAATTTCGTGATGATAAGATGCTCATAACGTGCGATTGTGACCCAAAGGCACACATTGGGAAGCTTCCGGTGAATTGCCCAGAGACGAATGGATGCATGAAGAATGGGGATGTACCATTGCTGGAGAAGTGGTTCTCCATCCTCCGGAAGCCCGTTCCGCTGGAGTCTGAGTGCTCAATCTCTCTGCAAGCGCATCTAGCCTACATGAATGTCTCCTGCGAGGGGATTGTTCAGTGCCAGGGGAATCCGTGGGATATTAGCAATAACATCCATTTCTTCAACATTCACACGGATTCCTCGATCTTTGCCGATCTCAACATGACAAATGAGTCCGTTCTCACGCTCTCCGGGATAAGCGATCGTGAAATTGAGCGTACGCTCAATCGTATTGATGAACTTCATGATGATTTTGATTGTGAAATTCTCGATAGGAAGCAGGGCTTCGGCAAGGGGGATGATCATCTCAATGGCTTCCATTCGCAAGTGACAAACTTCTCACTTGCCAATCTCAGTGCGTACATTCAGTGCGAGAGCCCGACGCCACTGCAAATGACGCTGGAGGAGCAAAAGCAACTTGAGGAGGTGAAAGAAATGGGATTTCCGCGGAAACTCGAGCAGAATTTTGTGCCACGGGAGCTTCGTCATGGATGGTGGAGGATAACGGATGAAGCTCGTGTCAATGAAATCCTCCAGGCCACCCATACGCGTGGTGTCCGTGAGACTGATCTACGGCAGAATCTCATGCAGTACCTCAGGGAGAAGCCCAACTTTGGCACAAATTGCCACCTAACGACTGACGTGGAGATCAATGGGGAATTTGTGGATCCCAAAATGGTGCCTGCCTACAATCCGAGGGTGTGTGAGCGTGTCATCAAGGCGCTCCTGGATCAAATTGAGGGGCTCGAGGATAAAGTTGCGAGTGCCTCGATGCAGAACAAGGGGTGGGTTTTGCCGACAAAGACTGAAGATATGGAGACGCCGGAGCAGGCGATTGAGCATCTAAAGGAGAGAATTTTGGGCTTGGAAGCTGCCATTGAGAGGAGGTATCTCAAGCCACCGCTTGGGAGTTGTACGGCAGATGCGCACCTTGCTGCCATTGCCCAGACAAACCAAGAGCCACCCAAAGAAACTCAGAGCACGTCCAATCCCTCAGCGTCACCGAATAGTTATCAAGAGACGGAGCACCTGTCGAAAGGTTAGTTCTTTATTTATTATTTCTTTCTTCCTTCGTAAAGGGAGTGGGAGATTTTTATCATTTTTAAAAATTAAATAGAGAATTTAGTTGGAACGAAAGTAAAAGAAAACTTTGAGTTTCATGCAACTTATTGCCAGTTGAAGAGATTTTGTTGGATAAAAAAAAACTCATTTTTAAACATTTATATACGAAATTAAATTTTTATTTGGAGATTGAGTGAGATTCTATATGCCTTGGAGTTTACCTGATTTTGTATGGGATAAAATACACGTATATGCTTAATCTTGCGTAGGGAATCAAAGAGAAAATTTAAAGAAATATTTTGAGTAGCAAATTTTTGGATAAAAAGGATTAAAAGTTTGGAAAAAGTTTTTTTTTCAATTATACTTGAATATTTTCTTGTAAAATTTTGTTTTCCGAACCGAGGTAAACTTCAAGTCACTGAACAAATTTACAAAGTTCTGATAAGAAATTTGTCCGGATTTATTTCTAGAATAAGGGGGTTTTCATACATGAACCGGTTAACTCCTTTCTGTGACTTATAATTTAATATTTTTTCGTGTTTTTAAAAGGATAATTTTGTTAAAATGATTAAAATTAATTTAATAATGAAAGAATGCAGAAAAATATAATTATTTCTTTATTGAATTGCCCAATACATTCATAGTTGTTTGAGATTATTTCCCTAAGTTGCATGCAACTTTAGCTGAATCTATTAAACGTTGACGCAATTAAATTGTTGCAGGTTATTTAAGGAAAATTATTTTTCTTTTGAGCCTGGAATTAATTAATTAACTTAATTAATTAATTAAATAAATTATTAATTTGTATTTCTTGAGGTATTTTCTTTCCCTTTAAGCACTGAAATTTTTCAATATAAGGAGATTTATGTAGGGGTAACTGGGGCAAAATGTTATATCGCAAGGTTCGGAAAATGGACTGAAAATGCATTTTCCCATTGAGATAGAAAGAAATCGTGTGAGACAAAGTTGTAGCCCGGAAAATTTCCTATAAGACAGTCGTCATTATAAAATTAAAATATTTTCTCAGTACATAGGGGAGACCGGGGTTAAAAAAGTCACTTAAGGGTTTTAGAAAATTTCAAAATATCATATTTCCCAAATAGAAAAAGCGAAATGTATAGCTCATTTGTATAGGAAATTTACTGCTCTATAACTCTTTCTCAGACCATTTTGTTCTATCTAGCTAGGAAATATGATATTTTTGGCTTTTTCCAAACCCTTAAGTGACTTTATTAGCCCCGGTCTCCCCTACCAAGGAAAATATACTTCTCAAATAAAATTAACAAATTGCCCCATGTTCCCCTACTAAAACGTATAGAAAAACGTTGAGAATCTATTTAATTCTTTAAGCGTTAATTCACTAAAGTTTGGTACCTAATTAAAATAAATTTATTAAAATAATTCGAATCTTTTTACTTTTTATCAAATAATATTTTAAATAATTTTGCTCAAAAGCTTCGATTCTTTAATACAAAAATGATCGAAAGCAATAAATTGGTTTATCAAAAAGAAAAATATCCTTAAAAAATAGCAAAGTGAATAAAAACTTTTACAGAATGCCCAAAAATGTCCAAGGATTTGTTTTTCTCTCTTTTTTTTTACAAGAGTGAAAAAATAGGCTTTTGTCCTTAAATGAAATTATCCTTGCATAAACAGAGAGAGAAAGAGAGCAGAGAGTCTCAATAGAGGGTGCCTACAAAAAAAAAAACTGCAAAGAATAGTTAAATAAAAAGTTTGTGTGGTGTGCAATTGTGTCTGTCATGTTATTTATTTCACCTACAGGATTAGTTTCGTGGCGTGAAGCCGTTTGCCGCTCAAAGACGACAGCTCAATTGGCAATGACGTTGTATGTCCTGGAGTCGTGCGTTGCATGGGACAAGAGCATAATGAAGGCGGTAAGTAAAAATGAGACATTTTTTTTTACAACAAACTAAACTACCCCCTGCACGTTGTATGTCCCACATGGGGGGTGAGCTTTTCTTGTTTCAACAACAAGAAAGAAAATAAAATGTGTGGTCTTGCAAAATATAACGCAGCAATGGAAAAACGGCATGAAGATGAATATACATGTAAATATTATTAATTCTCAAGGAAAGGGGTGCAAAACATGTGAAAATGTTCATTTTCATAAAATGCCCCCCTTATTTTGTTGTTGTTGTTGCAATTTCAATTTAAAGAAGCGTCGTGGCTAAATGAAATCGTTTGGGCATGCGAGGACGCGGTAAAAGAAGCCAAAAAGAAGAGAAAAAAAATTGAAGGTGAAAAACATGACAAAATAATGGTGTTTCTTCATTTTATTGATTTCCTGAGGGATTTTTCGTGGACAACCGCAAGCTTTCTTTTAACATAACTTTGTGTCCATTTTGCGCACCAAAATACATCCATAATTGGCATATTTGTCTCTGTCCCGTTCCTTAATTTATTAGGTAGTACAATAACACATCAAAAAAATTGCCTCGTTTGCCACTCAATTAATGTGCAAAGATAATTTCCCAATTCGTCTTCAAACTGCAAACTCCTTTTTAGCCATTAATTGAAATGTTTTTTTCCTTTCTTTTTTGCCTCTTTATAAGTTCTTCTTTCATGCATTTTTGTAATTTAATTGTTATTTTATTGAGAAGGTGAATTGAATTGCTGAAATTCTTGATTGAACTTTGAAGAAAATTGTTTTTTTTTTATCCTCTTAATCTCAAACTAAACAAATTAGCAAAATTATTGGGAAACTTACAAGTAAAATGACCCCCAATAACTCCATTTAACAGCAAAAGATTTATTATTTATAGAAAAAAAAACCAATAATAGTGAAAAAAATGTGTGTCGTTCATTTCACCTTTTATCTTGTTTAGTCTGGCTTAAAATAATATAATATTAATTTATTAGTAAAAGAAAAAGAAAAAATAGTAGGTATGACTTAATTGACCGGATCTAATGCAATCAAATGCACATAAACATTAAATATTATGTGCACTTCACACACTAATTGAATTTAATGTGTTTATATATAAATTGTGAATTATCATTTAGAAGACATAAAACAATTTTAATATATAAGAAATTATATTACTGCAATAAGTAGATTTTCATGTTGCACAACGCTCGAGCTATCTTATAGTTTTTTTTTCTCTTTTTTTGAATTTGTATTTAATATAAGAAAATTGTTTTAAAATTTTTTCCTTCATGAAATTTATTGTATATATAGAAAATTGTATATTTTCAAAATGTTTTTACTCAATTTGTGTCATGTCAGGGAGTACAGGGGGTGATGGGGGGGGGGGAAGCGGAGGAATGAAAAGGAATTTCTGCATTTGCTTACAAATTATTTAATTTTAAATTGCCCGTTTTCTCTCTTCTATTTTCTTGTTTTATCACAGAGTTACAAAAAAATATATTTCTAAATAATTGATTTTCAATTTATGGGTGATTTTTAATGGAAATTTAATGACTTTGAATGAAAAGTTGCAATGAATGGTGGTGCGTTGTGGAAATAATTTGAAATTAATCGAACGGCAAATTTTTGCCCATCAAATGTAGTTTTATTTCAATTTGACCCAAAATTTCTTTGGCTGTGGCAAAATTAATTGGCACGTTTGGAAATGAAAGCATCGATGAATGCAACGAAGTTATTTTTTCTTACGTTTTATCAATGAAAGTTAATTTGAAAAGCATAGAAAATTTATAGTTTGAATTTAAATTTTCTATTTAATTGATTTTCTTTCTTTGCAATTACTTTGAAAGGTTCATTTTTTTTTAATTTATTCGGTGTGTTTTTGGAGGATAATTCAAATGAATATTGTACCATTTAGGAGAATAAAAATTAGAAAATGATCATGAGTGAGATTTGAACCCATATTCCTAAGGATTGATATATGTTGAGGTACAAGGATGTGATTAGAGCCTCTCGGCTATTTAGCACTTGAATTAATTCTATTCTGATTTATTTAAATTCCTTCTAAATAAAAAATAGCAATAAAAAATTCAATTAATAATTATAAAGTTTTCGAAGGAAAAGTAGTTTTTACCACAAGAAATACTTTTGTTTGTGTATGAAAGGCATGCAGAATAAGATAAAACATCTCTTCAGACGACTCTGTTAAATTTAATGATGATTCATTTTGTTCGATATTCATCGAAATGCAATTTCAGATAAAGTGTTAAGGCTAAAGTCAATAAATTGAGGTGTAAATGGCTACTTAGTGCGCAGTTATTGAATTTTATTTTTTTTGGTTAAAAGAAGAAATGCAAATTAAGCTCTTCTTGAGCATTTCAGTGTGTTGCAATGATTTTGCTCAGCATTTTGTGGATGGAAGAAATATGTAAAAAAAAACATCATTGCAAACTTCATAATTAAATTAATAATTTTCAAAGAGAATTAATGTTAATATAGAAAGAAAATCCTGAATTTGTAAGCTCAATAAATCTTTCAAGTTATATTACATAAAACTCTTCAAATGAGACTCAATTAAAAATAAATTAGGATGATTTATTGAGTTGGGGGAAAACTCATGGCTTTCACACAGAGAGTGCAATTACACATGCACTGAATTTTTCTTCCCAAAGCACACACGCAAATCACGAAAAAGAACTGCGTGTCTTGCAATTTCTATAATTGCTGTAACGCTGAAAATTCGAATCTCACCCTACAAAATGCCCTCCATTTTTTTCTTCATTATTTTATTCCTTTTAACCATCATTGCCACCAATGTGAGGTGTAATTACAATGGGTAAGCTTTAGCACGTTGCTGGTGTGTAAGTTTTTATTTTTTTGCTGTCGGCAAGAGTGGAAAAAGTCAAAGAAAAAGGTGTAAAAAATCAATTGAACTTCATAATACGTAAAGGCAGCAGTTTGTAATTTTTGGTGTGCAAAAGTGAGAGACAAAATTATTACTCATCCCCAAAAAAGGTGGGACAATAAAGATGTCATATTTATCGTTCCTTTTTTGAGAAACAATTTTCTTCACTCATAAATTCTCATCCAATTTATGGCACTTTATTGCGAGAAATTTCACCAAAAGAAGAATCGAATTTTTTTTTTTGGAATTTGCAGTGCATTCATTGAATTAATTTGCAGTTCAATATTTATTTTGAGTAATTTTTTTGGGGGCATTGGAAAAATTATCAACGAGTCTTTATCTCATTATCATTAAGGAGAAAATTTGATGATTCTAACTTCTTCGTTTGGGATCCAGTTAGCCGAGAGGTTCTAGTCGTGTTTGTTTTTGAAGCTTTTACCATAATTCTACTAGCGTGGGTTCAAATCTCAATTAAAATATTTTTTTCTCATAGATTTTCTTCATATTTCTCATTAGAAAAAAATGTTTTCCTGAAAGTTTTTTTGGTCAATTTTCAAGCTTAAAATTTTACAGAAAAACTAAATTCAAATTTAAAGCGTTTTAAGCTGTTTTTAGTGATAATCCAATAAGTCTTGTGTGTTGTATGTGAAAATCTTTCTCAGATGAAAGCTCCAATAAAGTATTCTATACAATTTCTTGATTCTTCTTCTTTATATATTTAAACCAAAAAAAAAACTAGCCCTCCTAAATAAACATAATCGTCCGAAATATCTGTCCAAAAAATAAATTTATTTAATAATTACCCAGGAATTGCATAAATAACTTATTAAATTCCATTGAAATGAATTTTGGTATATGTATAAAGGTATTTCGCCCAAAGGGGGTTAAAAGAGCGAAGGTAGAAGAAGAATGCACCACATATCAGTGTGCAAGATTGAAATTGTGGTGGCTGCTTTAAAGCTTGTTTTAGCGACAAAATATCGATAGCAATAATTAACATGGCTTGTCCTTCGTCTCTTTTGTACACCAACAAATTCTTCTTCTTTTTTTTCCTTCAATGGATGCCCCAACCGCAGAATTGCCAATTTTGCCATTCGGGTGAGAATGAGGACAAGCTGCTACTGTGCGATGGGTGCGACAAGGGGTTTCACACGTATTGCTTTAAACCACGTATGGAGAAGATCCCGGAGGGCGACTGGTACTGCTTTGAGTGCGTAAATAAGGCAACGGGCGAGAGGAAGTGCATCGTGTGTGGCGGACTGAGACCACCGCCGGTTGGCAAGATGATCTACTGTGAGCTCTGTCCTCGCGCCTATCATCACGACTGCTACATCCCGCCGCTTATGAAGGTGCCACGGAACAAATGGTATTGCCATGGGTGCATCACGAAGGCACCACCATCGAAGAAGCGCGTGCGAAAGAATAAATCATTCAATAGTAGTCAAGGGAATTCCTCCATGGAGGAATCATCGTCAAAAACATCCTCAACTTCCTCGTCATCGGGTAGTATTGCACGTACGGCATCAACGGACGATGCTAGTCTCCTAACACAATCAACATCGTCAGCATCGGGACAAAAGTCATCCGGCACATTCACACCCAATACATCAGCAGTTGCTGATACGTCGGCGTCCGTGAGTGATGCATGTGAATCGAGTCTCGATGAGAATTTTGTCATGCCTGGGACATCAGTGGCTGTTACTACTGCACCGGAAGTACGGGAGAAGCCCAAGGAGGAGAAGAAGGAGAAAGTTTCGAAGAAACTTATCAAGGAAATGGCTCTCTGTAAGACAATTCTCGATGAAATGGAGGTGAGTTTTCTTTTACATCGATAATTCTGAATTTACCTGAAACTTTTATGATTTTCCTCTCTTTTAATAATATCATTAAAAAAATTGAAAAGAAACTTGAAAGCTTTAAAATATTTTTCAAACTAAAATTGAGACATTTGAATCCTTTAAATTCCAATTTTGTTTCTAAATTTATTTTTTAAAATGATCTTCAAGTCACAGAAAATTTAAATTTTAATCCCAAAGTTTTTCCTTTAGACGGACAGTTAGATCAATCGGCTAGCATACTGTCCCGACAATTCAAATACAGTAGGTTCGAATCTCAATCGTATAGAACTTTTTCTTTTTTTTCCTTGCACCCTTTTTTGTGAAAGAAAAACAATAAAAAACATTTTTTCTTCCCTTTGTGTCTGTTCTGACTCAGCTCCATGAGGATGCTTGGCCTTTCTTGTTGCCTGTCAACACAAAGCAATTTCCAACCTACAAGAAAATCATCAAATATCCCATTGATTTGTCGACAATCAAGAAGAAAGTTCAGGATATGGTGTAAGTTTTCTTTCTCAAATTGCGTCAATTAGTTCAATATGAGTTGGTGTGTTCAGGAGCAAAATGCCAATAAAGAATTTTTCTTCCTTTTCTTTTCTTTCTTCCCGCGCGCATTAAAGGTACAAATGTCGAGATGAGTTTGTGACGGATGTGAGGCAAATATTCAATAATTGCGAAGTCTTCAATGAGGATGATTCACCCGTGGGCAAAGCCGGTCATGGCATGCGAAAATTCTTCGAGCTTCGATGGAAGGAGCTGATTGATAAGAATGTATGATGGCGCAA
Source organism: Lutzomyia longipalpis (assembly GCF_024334085.1). Classification (NCBI taxonomy): domain Eukaryota; kingdom Metazoa; phylum Arthropoda; class Insecta; order Diptera; family Psychodidae; genus Lutzomyia; species Lutzomyia longipalpis. Next base: position 12,910,477 of record NC_074709.1, on the reverse strand, counting down.
TATTTCGCACTCCATGTGAGTAACTTAATGATATTTTATTTTATTTATAAAACTTACTTTATAATAATTACTTAAAAGAAAAACCGTCGTGTTTTTCTTTTGAAAGGAAAAAGAGAAAAGAATGAAAATAAAGAGAAACCATGAGTATTTTTTTTATATATAAAAATAATTATTTAATTGGAAAAAAATGAATTAAAATTAAGGATTTTTTATATTCTTTTTATAGAGAATTTTTTTTCTCCAAAATTTAATGAGAGAATTAATTGAGAGTTTTTATTCAAAGGAAAGCATTTTGCATTAGGTACGACGTTCATGACCTAATTTCACGTAGAAATCTAATGATTTGGGATGGGTTGAAAGAGCAAGTGTGTATTACATACTTGTCAGAGACCACAAATTGCATGAACGAAGTAATGACAATGATTGAGGAATTATGTAATTCAAAAGTACTTAATTAATCAAATGCGTAAGAGTCTTCATTCATAATTCGTATGGGTGGGTGGGGGTTGCGGTGAAAAGTTTCTTTCAATTACCGTTTCATTAGAAAATATTAAATATTCGGTTCACTCTTCATTTTAGCCCTTTATCTCCTATAAATAATTCAGACACGTCAAATTTGTAAATTATATTGAAAAATGATAATTGTCCGCAAATGAGGGAGAAAGAGAGACAGAAATTAAAATTAGCTAATTTAGGTGAATTATATCTAATAACTAATTAGCTCCCTGGGAAATTTCGTGGAAAAGGCAAAGTGGAAAAGACATGAAAATTGTTTGAGAGAAACAATTGAAGGGTGGAACCATTTAATATTCAATGACTTTTTCTCCTCTTGAAAAGAAAATCAATCGATATAGTTTCAGTGTATCAATGTTGTGTCTTGTTTGTTATTTGGAGAATAAGAAGAAAAAAAAGTAAATGAATGAAGAAAAACACGTAAAAAAAAGAAAACTCTGAAGTAGAAAAGAAGACAGAATAAATGGTTATAAATAGAATTTTGAAACAAGAGAAAATTGCCACAAGAAACTTACAGGATATTCTCATGTAAAGTAGTTTTTATTAAATTATTTAGTAAAAGAAGAAAAAGTGAGAGAAAAAGAGGGTGGAAGAGGTAAGAAAAGCTGAAATAGTAGAAAATTTCTTCATTGAATTTCCTTTGATACATAATGAATTAATGTTTAAGAGATTCTCATATAGGAGGAATATAAAATGAGATTTAAAGAAAAGAAATTACATTATAATGAAAAAAAAAAAAAAACAATTAGAACTAAAGTCTTCTTTTGAGACTTGAATTAAACGATTTAAAGAAAGAAAGTGAATGAGAGATGAAAGAGTTAATTATGTAATAAAGAATGAAAATTCAATGAATGACTTTTATTTTGATTTATTTCAATTTTTCTTTAGGAATTTTCCTTTTGGTGTGGTGAGATTCCAATGTGAAACGCAAAGTTTTCTTAAGATTTTACTATGAGATTTTTTTTGAAAGTATTTTTTTAAGAATTTGTGTGCAGAAAGCTTTCAGAAAAGGTCAAATACTTCAGAATAAAAAAAAAGTGTGAAAAAATTGTAGAAAAAAATTGTAGAAACATTGCATTTCACATCAGAATCTAACCAACTTGGACGTTTTTTCCTCTTTTTTAGTCGATTAAATTAATTATAGCAAATATTTCAACTTTTTTACATCCCTAGAATTGGCTGTAGGTTTCTTTTAAAAAGAATTTATATATTTCTATCAATTTTGACAGTTCACTTATGGTTAGATTCTGATGTGAAATGTAACGTTCCTATTCGATTTTCCTACACGTTTTTTTCTTAATGAATAAATTTTCTTCATTTCTCACATTTTCCAAAGCTTTGAAATAAATCTTTTCGATTCTCAAAAAATAATTTCTAAAAGACCGAAGCAAAAAAAAATTCAACAATAAGTTTACTTTACACCAATTTTATTAACCGTTCATCAGAGTTCAAGTAAATCAATGTCCCAAAATGGGAAAATTAAGTGGCTATAAATTTGTAGTTTGGACATTACATAACGACGGTTATTGCACGTAGAAAGAAAATTGTCTAAATGGTGAGTTTGACAGCGTTTCAGCATCAATTTGCTTCTGAATTTACAATCTCTCTTTTAACTCCTTTTTTTTGCATGATTGAAAGCTCTGCTTTATGGCAAGTCAACACACAGCTTATATCCATCCACCTTCAAATGAACGATGTTTAACTAGCAGTTTAATCTTTTTCCGGCACTTACGGGCGGATTGTTACCTACATTCCAATACCTAACACAATATAGGGTGGAAAACTAACAAATAAATGGTGTGGTATTCAATCTTTTGTGCAAAAGAGCCGGAGAGAGAGAGAGAGAGTGGGAAAACCCTTTTCAATTAACAAGACAAATTCACCTTTGTGAGAAAGTCGGAGAAAATCGTTAAATATTGACAAAGTTGCTCCATAAATAATCCCCAATTGGAGCTATATAGAGTTCCTTTCGTAATATAAGTTTTGTAGGTAATGTGTTTTGTATACAATCGTTTCTTTGGGGCGAGTTTTGTAAATTATTTCTCCTTGCATGTCTCGGTGTTTTGTGGTAGAATGTCCCATTAGAAGGTAATCTTGGAAATTTCAACTTGATTTAATTTCTATAAAATGCCTTTGTTATACGTTCATTTGATTTAGATTCCTTGGAAATTAGATTAATCGAATTTCCCGGAAATTATGTATTCTCTTTCCTTTATTTTACGATTGCTGATTCCCCATTTTTGTGGGATTTTATGTAATTTATTTTTGCTAATTTATCTACTTTTATAATTTGCTGATTAATAGAAATTTATTTGAATATAACATCCAACTTTCCCCCATCTTGGGATTTTTCAATTAATTTTAAGCTTTTTTTGTCCTGGACATTTGCTCTCTGTGCCGCGCATTGAGTGTGCAGAAGAGAGTGACTTTATAAGTTAGTGTATAGTGTGGCTTTGGAATAAAATGGATTATTTATGGGTGTTGGTTTTTAGTATAAGAAGAAGGAGGTTTGCTTGCTAATACAGCATGGAATTTCCACTGGGGAGTATAATGATAAAAATTGTGATAGTGCCGCGGAATGAGCGAAGAGTGTGGAAATTGCCTGCATTATATATATTTCTTTCAAAAGGAGAGTATCGGCGACACTCTCCTTTTGCGCACAAAATGCAATATCATCAATTTACAACCATAAACTTTTATATCATCCAGCAATGTGGCTGTGAGAATGCTTTTGCGCCTTTTGGATCAAATAATGTTTCAACTCTGGTGGTGGAATTTTCTTCTATATTATTTTACAATTTCAATTGAGGTGTTTTGTTTGCCGACGCACCACGTTGGCGTTGCTGCGCCGTGCTAAGTGGATAAACTCTTTTTTTTTCCTCACACACATCTCACCTCGAATACTTCTTTCGCGGCTCTCGCTCTGCTGCAGCACTTCCAATCAGCCCAGAAGAGCCCCACAAACTGTATGGAGGATCTCTGTGTGTGAGATTTGTAGAACAAGGTGCTGGAAATGCGTCAATTGCTACTCATCTCAATCTCCAATAAGCCAAAGAAGATGCCCGACAGCTTTATTTATGCGCGCGCGGTTTCTTTTCTGCATTTTACCTTTATGTACAATACGAAGAAAAAAGCACACGATTCTTCCATTTTATTGGGTCCTTTTTTTATCCCCTCAGCGTCGCGCATTTTTGCATTAATCACACAGAGATGGAGGAATTCTTTATATTAGATGAGATTAAAGCACTGATTAAGGAGTTCCCAAAAATCACTTTTTTTCAGTGTCTTTTGCTGCTCTTCTAAATCCTACAACTTTTTATTTTGGTTCTATCGCGCGATAATTGCCTCAGTCTGTTAGAACAATGTGAAAATTCTTTTCGTCAATAATGGCCGCACGTCAATTTGGTAAAGTGAGAATTTTTAAATTGAAAAGTAAATAAAAAAGTCATAGCTTGTCCCAAAGAAACTGCAAATTAAATTGAATTTTTTGAGTAAAATTCATTTATTTCTTAAGTTAATAATAATTGTTTATTCACATTCCATTCAGGTGGATTTTTTTTCTTGATGCTAAAATTAATGTTCTAAAATAAATCATTTAAATGAAAGAAACATTGAATCTAATATGAATTTTTAAAGTCTAAAATAAAGTTTTATATAACTCATTTTTTTTAATAGGTAAAGATTTTTTAAACTCAGGCCTAACGTTCAAAAAAGTTTCTTCATTAACTTTGAGTGCATAAAAATAATTTTTTAAATTTTTATTTTCACAAAAGTCGAATAGATTCGATTAAATAAAGATTTTTAGAATTTTTACGAAAAATTTCAAGAATTTTTGGCTCAGAACTTAACTGTTCTAAACAATTTTGAAGTTACATAGACTTTTTGAAAATCTCTAAATTTTCTGGGAAAGCCTTGGGTTTAATATCTTCTTAAATCGTTTAAGGAACGCAATTGTGACATCATTTTTATCATTTTTGGTTAAATCTTAGCTGGTAGAACATTTCCTGAGAGGGAAAGCCTCTGGAAATTTCTTATTAACCACTATTGTTTGATCAAATAATATACAAATACGAATAAACTCCTTAAAATTGACGAGTTTGAATTAAGAGGATTAAAAAAAAAACTTTTCGTTTTCCCTACTTAGGTACTCAATTAAATATCATGTTTTTTGCTGTAAACAGCTCTCAGCGTGCAATACATAATTAATTAAGTACCTACATAATTAGGTAGGTACTCTATTTAGCAAAATAAGCAATTAATTGCTCCAACAGTTTCTACGGCACACCTTGTGTATATATTATTATTGTTCTTAGTGCGAAAGTAGATACCTTCACGGAAAGAAAAAAGTTGTACGGTACAGAAATTGACATATATCCAAGCCAGAAATTCTTATATGTCTCTACCACGCATAATTTGTACTCGAGCCAGTTATAGCTCCAGTCTCGGCTACAAAAGAATTTTAACTGCCTCACAAATTTTGTCATTTTTTTCCAATAGAGTAAAGATTGATGTGATTTTATAGGATAAAAGGTCAGTTTGACTGATCCTTGGGAGTAGGAGCTAGAATTTTGATAAATCTGGGAATAAAGTTCAAATGTCTGATGTCATTCTGGGGATGAAAAATCTGCCCGGGAAGCTCACATAATGCACAATTTCACTGAATTTTGCACTCAGGAGAACCTCCAGTGACTCCTAGAAGAGTAAGTAGGTTGAAAATGTCCAGGAGCATGTTGAGAAATTCCGCGAGAAGGTCATTGAGATCATTGGGAGTCAGAGAAACAAAGGGAATGAATCCACGGAAGGAACCACTATGAACAGAACATGCACAATACTCACATAAACATGGTCATTTTCATAAATCACTGGGAAAACTGTGAGATTTTTCGACAAATCATGAGATTTTACTGAAAATGGGTCCAGAGGAAAATTGCACTTCTTCAGAGAAAGTCAACAACACCATCCCATAACCTAATTTTTGAATGTTTTGATTTTTCTCTAAAATTTCTGAGCTAGAAATTTCAAATGCCTGGGAGAGACATAATTCATTTCTACCCTGGACATTATTATATTCTAACGCCAAATAGCTGGGAGAAATATTTTTTGTGTCTACCTTGGCTATTTATTTTTTTCCGTGTTCTCATACGTACAAAAGCACACCAATTAATTAGCATGTGAGATAAGAGTTGTTTTCTTTTGGGGGTTTATTTTTCTTGCGGCAAACGTGTAAATTATATACTTATTAAATTTGCTCACTTTTTTTCACATAAATAAAATGATTATGACGAATTTTTATGGAAATTTTTTGGGTTTTTTTTTTCTCTCTCAAGAGTTTTTTTCTTTCGGCAACTTTATTGAATATGCGGCTGCGGTGTAATTTTGGGTGCAATTTAATTTTAGATCAGCATTGATGAGTTATTTTAAGTGTCTCATTCACGATTATGTGTGGTTGAAAGTTGTTGACATGCAAAGGAGTAAAATTTATATTTATTGGCAATTTCATCGCAAATGGAAAATTTAATGCATCCAGCAATTTAGCTCTGTGTAAGAAAACGCTGACTGCGAGATAACGAAGGTATTGAGGCTCTTGAGATGTAGCTGCGGGAAAAATTATAAAAACTTTACCATATAGGGTCCTTTATAAGTTTTAATAAACTCGTCGTAGGTTGAGCATTATGTTTTACATAAATCATAATTTTCATTTAGAAGATTTACTTTTCCCTTATTATTTTCTAAATTATTAGAGTTTAAAAAGAAAAATTCTTGTAAATTTTTCCTTAAAAACAAATCAATATTGAATCTCTTTGGCTAAAAGAAAAAATCATTAAACATTTTTTGTTACCTTCAGAAAGGTATAAATAGCAACAAAAAAAGAAGAGTATATATATCACAGAATCCTGTCCGTATCTCCGTAAGGATAATTTGTTATGTGGGCAGTGTGGAGGAGGAATGAAAAGAGCAAAAGGACCTGGGAATGGAGCTTGAAGAAACAAGCAAATGGCGGTACCTTTTAATGTGTCGGATGGCCGGCAAAGTGTCCTTGTTTTGTCATATCTCCTCCACTAAATGGTGCATCCCTGCGGTGCACTGTTGTCAATTCGGTAAAAGTTTACCAAACAATAATTTGTGACACCCTCAAATCAATTGTTTCCCCACCAAAGACGTCAAGGTGAGATAGCAAGGCACACCACAGCGACAATCTTTTGAAGGAAGCACAACGTACAACAAAAAAATCTATGCTATGCAAGGAGAGGTGGAGACAAAAAGGAAGAGAGAAAGAGGGAGAGATTTGTTGTGTCGTTTTGTAACCACCGCAATAAAAGGTAACAATTTCTGATCCGCTTTATCTTGCAACACACCAGCATCCTCCAAATGGGGCCACCCACGTTGATTCTCTCTTGTGCCGTTTCCATTTCACACACAACACGAAGAGAGCTCGAGGATGGATTTCTTGTGGGCTCACACCGATCTGCAAAGAAGATGAAGAAAAAAACGTCATTTGGCGGCAACTGTGTTGTGCCGTTTTAACAGGGCCCAGAAAAGATTTTGAAAGTCAAAACATTTTGACTTTTTTCTCATCACACACAAATCTCCTTTTAGGAGCTCCCAAAAAATCTATCGCCCCGGCGCATCAACATCAAACGTTGCACACCTCCAACAATATTTCACTTTCAATACAAAAATTCAACTAGGACACTTTTTTCTCCCAGCCTTTCCTTTTTACAATTTATAAAACCCACAACTTTTTTGTTGTGTGTGGATAAAATGTCCTTTTGTTGCGACATTTCGGGTGACTTTTTATTCTATCCTTTGACTTTGTCCTTTTTCCTTTCTGCCTCCATTAAAAGGAGCACTAAATTGCAAAAACTTGTTTAAAAAAAGACCTCCAAAATGATCTTTTTGAGGTTGCAACAATAATTTGAAGGGAAAGAAAAGGAGAATCAGACACCGCGCTATTGAAGATGCGAAAGATTGCAAAACAAACATAAATATCCCGAGAGATGAAAGAAGAGATCTCCAATGCAGAATTCATCACGCAATGAATGATTTTTCTGCCCTGTTGGAGCGTCTCAAAAAAAAAATATCCTGCAATAAAATGAAAATATCATCATTTTTATCCTATTTCGGAGATGTTGATAAAATGAAAAAAAAAACGCCCTACACACAATTAAGGACATGAAAAGGATTAACTTTCAAACTGGCTGAATTGCCTTGTTGAATGCGAGGAAAAGGATGTGTGGAAATAATAGGAGGGAGTTGCTGATGCATCTGCCATGTGAAAAGTGAACGGTGTTGCATCACATAACACTTCCGGTAGAATTTTCATCCCTAATCCTTTGATGGGGTGTCCTTCGTGAAATACAAACTAAATGTGTTATTTCAAAGGGGATGGAAATATCTCTTTCAAAAGCTTTCAAAATGTTTTATTTTGCTTTGCAAATGGAGATATATTTTGTAACATCTCCTCAATGAATTAATTAAAATATATATTATTCCTTTTTTTTGTGTTGAAAATATTTTTTAAGGGATCGGATTTCAAAGTGGGGAAGATGATGAATTTTTATAACGGTCATATTTTCATTTTTTTCAAGTATTCTAGTACTAAATTCTACTATTCTGTTAACAAAAACTTCTATTAGTTAGTAAATTCTAATCTATTATCTGTAATTTGGCTATTCTGTGAAGAAATTTTTCTACTTCTACTTTACTATTTTATCGACAAATTCTACAATGGACTATGGAAAATTTCTTATAGAAGAATAGACCTTGAAAAGAACTTTAGGTTATTTTCTTGAGCTTTTAACTGGAATTTCTTTTTTATGAAAATTTCTTTCTTAATTTCTTTCTTTTGGACATTAAATTCTAAAATTCTGTCACAACATTTTATTCTTGTAAAACTACTTAAAATACTTTGAAAAAAGCTTCTTTCGGTCCAGATAAATTTTGATATACGATAACGTTTAACGATTCTTAGAAAAAAAAATATACTCGGTAATAATTTTTCAACGTATTTCCACAATAACATATTAAGAAAACTTAACGACTTACCTATAAAAGTATATATTCCGATCATACTTGATAAATAAATATTGACAAATCATACAAATTCGCTACAACTATCACAAATTAATTACAGCAATAATTTTTCTATGAAATATAAGAAGAATAAGTTGTTTAACGGCATATTTAATATTCTGTGTTTACTACTTTATACCTATATACTCCTGCGGAATCAACAAATAAATTTGTCCCATCAATTTTTATATCCTTATGCGACTCATCAATTTTTTTTCCTTCATTAATGCCAAGGAAAAGTGAATTTTATATCATTTGGTATTTCTACCTTGAAAGAGAAATAAACATAAATTCTTTCTATTTCCTATAACTATCGACTTTTATGGATATTTATTATCATTTTTTTTTTGCAAAAGATCGTTAAGTTTGAATCCTTTTTAGGATGAAGGACTTACTAAGAGTGTAAAGGGTTAAAAATAATTTTAAAAAATCAATGTTCATTAGTTTGAATTCGATGCTTCAATGTTGGGATGAAGATCATCCGTGTACATAATGGTTTGAAGGCATCGTATCGCATCGCATCGAGTATAAGATTCTTCTCAATATAATAAGAAGACGGTGAAAAATTTTAATATCTTCACAACGGGGAATCATTTCTTTTGTGTCAATTCCAACCTAATCAAGAGATGTTCTGGAAAATGGTGAAGGTTCAAACTAATCAAATAAATTAATGTATTTTAGTGGTTCTGGGGGGTCGCATGGGGCAGAACCCAAAAGCGATTTGGTAGCCATTTTGAGAAATTCTTCTTCACTCGCATACGATCGCCTTTTATATATAGCATATAGTCTCTCCCGTCTAAATTATCGGCATTTAATTCAAATGTTTATATTTTATCTCCCATTGGAGATGGAGGAAAGAACAGAAGAAAATGTAAAATGTCTGCTTTTTTTCTCTTCGGTAACATCATTTACCATTTAGTAAAAGAATGAAATGTGTATGCTCTTATAGGAGGGAGAGTAAGAGAAGGTAACAAATAGGATGAAAAAAATGTAGATGAAAAGAAGAAATGGTAAATAAATTAAGGGCTTTTCAAGCTCAAACATTGTTCTCTTGTCCAAATTTTTTTTCATCTCTCCCATCCTCATCCCATTTACGCTATAAAAGTTTTTATTCTTTTCCCTTGTTCCACAGATAGTTTTCAGGAGATAAATTTCAAAATTAGTGACCATTAGATACATTTACATTTCAAATGGAACGATGGAACTAACATAATCTTTCGATTTCTCGCCCCGTGTATGCACTTGTCACACACTTCTGTGAAAGCCGCGAGAAGGCCGAAAATTTTGTATTACTTACAGAAATTCTTTCCCATTTTTCTCAATGGTTGGAAATCTTATACATATATCCTATTTTTTCAATCTGTAATATTCCTTCACTATCTCCTTCCCACCCTCCTTATGCTCTCGTGTGGGAGACAAAAAACAACACATCTCATGAAATATCTCTCTCCGGGGCACCCTCTTTTTATTTTTCTTACCCAATAGGATCACAACAGGAGGTCACACTAATAAACTCTGCCCTTGTTGGATGGCGGACGAAGAAAAAAAAGCCGGACAACAGCACCAATTTACCTGACCACAGAATGTGTACATAATTATCGAGAGGATCAAATGGTGAAGATCTTTCAAAATAGACACCATCCATACAATATTGCCTAACAAAGGAATATTCGTCAAAATCAAAGCTAAACTTGTGTATTAAATAAAAATTTGTTGAGAAGATTCGAAAGATTTTATCTAATTAATACTTAGAAATTGATGGGTTAGGGGATAAAAAAGTCAGACAAGTTGTGAGGGAAAGCTCAAAATTTCCAAATAGGATTAATTCGGAAAAGCTGGAAAAGATTTTTTAAATAATGTACACATACATGCCCATTTTTCAGCATATCAGGCGTATTAGGAATCAAAGCAAAAGAAATTATCAAAGGACTTTATGCACAATAATATAGTAAAAATTTTTCTTTCCAAGAAATTATCAAACTAAAATAAGCAAACTCAAAGAAACTTTTAATAGAATATTTAGAAGCGAATGCCTTTAATTTATTGCAGCTATCTTGTTTTAGCTGTGTTTCTTTCAGACACAGCTTTTGTGTACCGAGCAAAATCGAAAGTCGTCAGATCGGGCTCAAACTTGGGATGAGCACGAATTAGGGTCCCCACATTCCAAAAAACGTATGCGCCAAAAAATTTTTTTTCCGGCCGGCCGTCCGGCCGTCCGGCCGTCCGGAATCAATCGCTAAATTGCGAGAGAACGGTGATAGATAGAGACTTGCGGTAAACGGCAAAGTTTAAATATCGACTGGAAGACATCCGATTATGATGTCAAATTTTACCCCCCACCACCCCGTCCGCCATTTTGAATAACCTCAAAATTTTGTTTTCGCTATATCTCAGCCCCTGTAATAGCTAAAAATCTGAAATTTTTATATGTTGTAGGGGCCATCAAGATTTCCTGCAGACCAGGCAATGGCACTGGTCTGGACTTGCCGGTTTCTTGCGGCCCGGTTGCCGATGTCTTTTAGGGTAGGCTCTGTGTGTTACCCCATATGTGTGTCTTTTAGTTTCCCCACACATATCTTTTTGCCTTACCCTTACCACCTGATAGGGGCCTTTTTCTGTGTCCTCCAAGGTCGCGTCTTCGGCCTACCATGCTACTATTTAATTATCACAGATAATTATCACAGGTGATATCACAGATGGGGTATCACAGCTCGTTTTTGTCAATTGGTCACGATTTAAAAATGTTAAAATAGTAATAAATAGGACGTCACAAATAAATAGTTAAAAGTACCCTTCAAAAGTTAGGGTATACAATTAACACTTAGTGACGTTCCACATTGTAGAAACACAGTTGACGAACGATAATTGTTGCATGGCAGGTACAGAGGTAGCCTAGAGATCTAATGATCGTTTGGCTCTGATCGCCCATCGTAGTCCATGAATTGGTGGTAGATTTCAATGGATCTACGAAGCGCGATCATGGAGAGTCGAATGGCCAGCTTTTTTGTGTAAATTTTCAGCCGTTTTAAGCCCTCGATGGTCTCCTTGGGGAGTGCACCCCGCGTGCCCACTACAATGGGCACCACTAGCCCTGAGGGAGCGTTAAATTGCTCCTGGGCAATGGGAAGAAGGGGCGTGTATTTCGCCATCTTGTCTCTAAACCCCTCGGCGAGGCCATCCATATCCTCATGGCGGACGGTAACATCGACCACGAGGACCCCTTCCCGATTCTTGACAATCAGGTCGGGTTTAAGATAACCGCCTTCAGGGAGGGAGACAGATGGTTCCTTTGAAAGTACAGCCCCGGGATCCTTCTTCGCCACCTCCTCTATGACGACGTCGAGGATTTTATTGTGGCGATGGATCCTAGTGGATTTGTTGTGGGTACACTGACCCATTATGTGGCCAAGAGTCTCTGGCAGGACTTTGCACTTCCTGCACATTACGTCGGTGTGGGCAACGTATTTTTTTGTTGTGACTTTTGTTGATAGTGTGTTTGTACGCGCCCTTAGTGCCGAAATGTAACGGCACGGTTTCAGCATTTGTGGACGACATAACCACTGGTTCCCTTCGCGGGAATCCAGGAAGGCATCCACTGCTCTTCCCTGCGCCACACTCGACTTCCACTCCTCTATGGTTTTCTTCTCCTCTCGCGATTTATAATCCGCGATTGTTTGAGAGGACTCGATTGGCCACGGCAGTCTTGCAGCTAGTGCAAGCTGTTTTAGTCTGCTGTTTAGGCTTGATACTGGTGCGAGGTGTTTTATGACCGGGTCCTCGGATTCGAAGTATCTTAGGCCAGACTTTATAGCGGTTGAGATCACTAATGTCTCAAATTTGGGGACCGCCAGGCCACCATCTCTATTGCGGCAATACAGCAGACCATTGCACACCGATCCCGGTAAGTGGAGTATTTCTTTGATCGCCACTCTTATATCTTTGTCTATATGTCGTAGAACGGTCATTGATGGAGTTACAACCGTGAGCTGGTACAAATAGTGTGGGATTATGTATCTGCATATGAGCTCTGTTTTTTGGTAGGGTTTTAAAGAGAGGCGCTTCACTCTCTCTAGGCATTTCCCCAGCTCATCCTGTAGATTTCCCAATTGTACTCCGCTCCATGGAGAGACGCCTACGCCAAGGTAGCGTAGCGATGTTTCTGGTTCAGCATATGGAACTGGCTGGCCGTCTCTGAAGCATAGTAGAGGGTTTTCTACATGCCATGATTTTTGGTGGGGCAAGGGCGTTATACTAAAGGAGCTACACTTTGAGGGAGACACCGTCATGCCTAGAGCACCTAGGTATTCCTCCGTAGCCCTTAGTAGTCTTTGTGCTCCTTCAGCTGTATTGGAGATCAGCAGGATGTCATCTGCAAACCCCAAACTACTCAGTCCGCACCCCCTCGTGAAATGAAATCCGTCGATCATTTCGAGTCTCTTTAGGAGCGGGTCTAGTATCGCGTTGAATATAAAGGGCGATAGTGGATCTCCTTGCTTGACACCTCGGTTAAGTCGGATCTTCAACTTCGACCCTCCGTGCGCTATTTCTGTTTCCGCACACTCATATGCTTTTTCTACTAGGCGGATCGCAGTCTCTGGAAGTCCCATCCCTCCAAGAGCTGGTCTGATGGCCTGATGCGGCACTGTATCAAATGCCTTTGACACATCAATTTGCACCAGCGTTAGGCCGTCCCCTTTTTTTGCAACAGAGAGCACATCTCGGAGAATCTGCACGTTCGCGAAACATCCCGGCTCTGACACGAATCCCTTCTGTCGAGGACAGAAGGCTGTCCACATTCGATACTTTTTGTCAATGATTCCCCAGAAAAGGCGAGATAACAGGGAGCTTATAGTGATGGGACGATAGCTGTCCGCTTTTGCTGGGTCCTTACCATCTTTAAGGATAAGTGTTGTTCTGTTGGTGTTCCATTCTGAGGGAAGCTCTCCAGTTATCATTATTAGATTCAGCCACACTCGGATCACTTCCTGCTCACTCTCGCCTCGCAAGTGCCGTTTCCTGACCCCATCTGGCCCAGGTGCACTTTTATTCTTGATTTTCGATATCTGCCGTTTGATTTCATCGGCAGTGATAACACTTAGAACATTCATGACTGGAGTTGTTGCGGCACGTTCTCCCATATCCGGGAGATTTACTAGTGGTCTCATACCCCACAATTCGTTATATAGAGTTTGTACCTCTTCTGACGAAGGTATTCTTCCCGTTTGCTCATGAGGTTCTTTTCCCTCGCGTACATATTTGGCGAGCAGACCAGGTTCTTTTTGGTACATATCCTGAGCTCTGGCATAGGCATACCTTCTTCTCGCACCACGCCCCCGCCCTCTCACGGCGGTGTGCCCGTGGTTGCCCGGCACTCTTGCCGTCCGCCCAGGTACTGTTTCTCCCTCAGGCCGCGACACTTTGATCGTGAAAAAGTGCAACACAAGTGCAGAGACCTCATTAATGGAGGTTACCACACTTTCATCTGAGTTGATTATCTTATGCAGTTCTGCTTTTAAGGAGTGTAGCAGTGTCTCTACCTCCCTGAATGATTCTATGGGGGTTTGTGCCATTACCTCCCTTGCCACATACTTCGCCCAGTTAATCTCGTCCGATGGGAGATCACAATGGTCTGCTGCGCTGGGCACCGAGCAGTTGAGAATCTCATCCGGAGACTCCTGGCTGGAGTCCAATTCAACGATGATCTCATTTGTTTCCAATGTTTCCACTGGAGACTCTATGTCATGTTGTGGTATCTGGGAACCTACATCCATCTCTTGTGGAACGTTTGGGTTTTCCATCACGCTCTCCGCATGTCCTTCCGTCGTGGCTTCTTCTATCTCATCGTCCTGGCTTTCTGGTGCGGGCTCGTTTGTACCCGTCAACCGCGGCCACGCCACTTCTCGTCGTACTTTGTATACTGTGGTATTTCTTTTCGATTTAATACCACCATGAGTTCTTCCTGGGAGTTCCCCAGAGTCGAACATCAGTTTAGCTATATTCTTTTTTTTTTTTTTTTTTCCAACGATACCTCATTTTCGAAAATCGGTCAAGCCGTTTAGTCAATATGGCCGCCACAATTTTTCATCGAAAATCGACCATAACTCGAAAACGGCTAGACCGATTTTGATCAACCCGGGGTCAAATGAAAGATCTCAACAAACCCTACAACTCTCTAGAACATCCGAAGTTTCAAAAGTGACCGCTAGGGGGCCAAAAATCAAAAACAAAATTTTCGATGAGTTTTCGATGAATATCTCGAAAACGCCATTATCGATTTGCTTCATTTTTTGATATGTTATAGCTGACCATATTATCTAGCTCCATGCCAAAAATGAAGAAAATCTATGTCGCCGTTCTCGAGATATAGCCTTCTAAAGTTGGCATGTCATATCTCGGGTTCTACCAGTCCGATTTCGATCATCTCAAGCGCAAATGAAAGGTTTCGTGAAGCCCTACAAATGTCTAGAACATTGCAAGTTCGAGAAATGACCGCGAGAGGCGCTAAAGTCAAAAACAAAGTTTTCGAAAATTTCGAACTCGAATATTTCGAAAATGCCATTATCGATTTACTTCATATTTTTATATATTATAGTTGAGGTTAAGACCTTTCCAACGATAGCTCAAACTCGAAAATCTATGGAGCCATTCCCGAGATATAGCCTTCTAAAGATTTCTTAGGGTATGACTTTTCAACTTTTCCCGACTTTGCGCGTATTTAAACAAATTCGCGTTCTAGTTTGCTCTCACAAAATTGGTACACTGAAAGAAACACAGCTCTCGTAAGCTTGGTCAGCTTACCAGTACATTTCTACTTCACGAGCAAAAAAACTTTGTAGACAACCCCAATGCAGGTTCAAAAAGCATAAAGAAATGATCAATACGTTTTCCACTGATCTTATCAATTTTTTCCATAGTATAAGACAGAATTATATTGTAATAAAATGCCCATGCAAAATAGGTACCTATATGAAAAAAAATTCTATGAAATAGCCAAGCATATGGTGCAATTTGGAGCAATGAAGGGAAAAAATGAGACGTCTTGAGAAAGAATTCATGGTATTTAAGGTACAATAAATCACAAAACCCACCACTTATTCATCTTTGTAATAAAGGTACCTAATTCCCTCCAAATTTATACTATCATGCATTTATTTCCATCGCATACGAGGGGGCACAAACCCTCCTTCAGACACAAAGAAGTAATTTTTTATGTTTAAATAACTGAAAGTTTTATTATTATGTAGTTGTCTCAATATATGAAAATTATTTGTGAAAATCTTCATAAAGTCTTCGATGGCGTAGAAAATGCGCGGAGAGAATAAATTAGCACTAAATCCGTGTGTGTGAGTATTTGTATAATATTCACATAAAATTTGTTAATAAATCAATTGAGCGTGTTTCCAATTTGCAATCGTTTTTCCCAACAACATCCGAAAAGAACATAAATCGATTGGAGAGACGAGATGGAGGAGATGGAAGAAAAATGAAGAATTCTCTGGGCCCAAAAGCTCTCTCTACCTATTTACACATTTCGTGAGATTTTTGGCAGAATGATTGCCGGAGTTGAAGAATTTTATTTTATTTTTACTTTTTTGCCTTTCTTGGCTTTTCATCTTGCGCGAAAGCACCACCGCGCCGAAACAGTGCAACGAAAGAAAATGCCGGAGAAAAGAGAAGAAAATGCCATAACATGTGATTTTGTTGGGTGTTGTAAAACGAGCTTCACAATTGCTTCATGAGTGATGTTGGGGTATGGAACATGGCATTCCACTCTTCGTCTCCTTCGCTTCGCGTCAATATCGCATTTGCTAATAATGTTATTACAGGTATAGCGTCGGCTTAAGATGATTGGTACTTGTTGGATGATCAAATTACTCCTGTAAACGACTGTGTTTGTCCCGCATACAGTCTCATACATAAAATTCACCTCAACTCTTCGCCGCGCAATGCTTTCGCGCTGAAACACTCTGTGTGCAAGAAATTCAACTGTGAAAAAAAATTGTATGTATTGTGGTGGATTCTTGAAAATTTTGCCTGCAAGAAAATGGCTCTACCTCCGCAGTCTTTTACCACCATCTTCACGCCAGTAAATATGAGTGAATTTGCGGTGAGACAATTAAAAGACACTTGAGGGGGAAATTTGTGGCTTTTTTCCCTTCTCGCCACCAAAATATGTGGATGAGAGATGCTTCAAAAGATTTAATTAGAGAAGGATTACACCATCTTATTTGTACAAGAGCTCCACAATTTGGGGTACTTCACGATTACCCCAAAAGCCCACAATTAAAGTCACATTTTACCGCATTTACCAAGAATATTAAAACATATTTTAAAACTCAATTTTGTGCAGAAATGCTTCAGATTTGAATGGAACTTTTTCTTTCCAAAAAGCTTTAAGCTTTAATTAAAATATGGCCGTGAGGTGTTTATAGAATAAACATTCGAGATTCTTCTGAATCTGACTAATTTTTCATGCGATTATGTCTAAATAATTTTATCATCAGGATGAATATTTCTTCCCAATTTGTTGCCTTTTAATTAGATGAAAATTTGCCAGCTTCTTAGCCAAACGAAAACGGCAGTGATTAATTAAGGAATAATCTTTTTTTTTCGTAAGGTTCTAAAGGGGTTAATTTTACTTTTTGCCATAAAAGGATATTTTCAGAGCTTTTCGGTTAAGTAGATTTTAAGAAAGCTCCAAAATTAATTGACTTTTTCAGAATTTTTTGCCTTTAATTTTTATAATTCCCTAAATCAACAAAAAATCGAGTCAGTTGAAGAAGACATAAAAAAAAGATTTCCCATGAAATTGTTGATTTTCCTTAACATTAAAATTTTATATTATATTTCATACAAAAAAAAGCATTTTAAAGACGATTTTAGGCCATCTTCCCCTATATGGAGTACCGCGAAATAAAGTATGTCCCGTTGTTGGAATTAAGCACAAACTCATATTGAAATTCTTGTCACACATGCGTCGTTAATTGTCAGATTAAAATTCACATGAAAAGTTATAATTTAGTTTTAAAACGCAAACATTGGCATATTTTTCACAATATGCATCATAAAATATCATTCCTGGCAAAGCAACTTGTTTTCTTCCTTTTGAATAAACTTAAAAGCATAATGTATATGTATTTTATTATGCTGAAGATGTTTTGCAATTATATATCAGTTCCATCGGTCAGACCATTCCGTGCGCGTTGACGTTAAATGAGCGATCAAGTTAATCACGCTCTGACGCTTCGTGTTCGATTCGCGAATAAAATTTGCGAGCTACGGAGACGACACGGTGAAGGGGACGGGGGGGGGGGCAGACGCATAGGCACAGGTATATTATTAACGAGGTAAATTGTCGCTTCGCTCCAATTTACCTCGCCCCGCTTCGCTGGGAATTTTTGCGCTTCGCGCAAATTTTAGAGGGAGAAAGGAATTGTGATGAATTGAAATACAGTCGTGACCTCGTGGTAGGACCGTCGTCAAAATGACTTCTCCGCGGTAAAACGGCTTCAGAATGAAGAATTTTGCCTTCGCAGTGGGACAATTAGTATTCTACCTTTCCAATAGTACTAATTGTCCCATTGCGAAGGCAAAATTCTTCATTCTGAAGCCGTTTTACCGCAGAGAAGTCATTTTGACGACGGTCCTACCACGAGGTCACGACTGTATATTTAATGGAAGATTTATTCGTTGGTAAAAATCGTCTGGTATCAGGAGTCTCTGTACCAAATTTCATCACGATCGGCCCAACGGTGTAGAAATGCATAGATGAACAGGAACGAAATTTTAGAGAGACCTTTCTTTATTATATAGATGGGCCACGCAAAAACTTCCAACAGATATTTCAAAGGGAAAAAGTGAATTTCGCACAACATTTATGGCGCCGAATTCAAAAAGTAGTCAAAAAAGCATGAATTCTATATGGGGGCTATATGAAGGGGGGCTCTGGGGGGAAAATGAATGCCGTTGGTAAAAACCGCCTGGTATCAGTAGTCTCTGTACCAAATTTCATCACGATCGGACCAACGGTGTAGAAATGCATAGCTGAACAGGAACGAAATTTTAGAGAGACCTTTCTTTATTATATAGATTAATGTTTTCTCTGTGAGAACGTTGTTGGGTGATTATTGACACCTTTTAGCGCAAAAGCCATTTTTCCATATCGCTGAGGTGACTTTTGAGTGATGTTTAATGAAATAATTAGTGGTATTTAAATGTGAGGATTTATAAATGTATGTTGTGCGCGAGATGTTGCTCTCATGTTGCAAATTATGATTTGCACCATGTCCTGTGCATAAAGGGCTAAAAGGTAATGCCACGCACCTATCTATGTGTAAAAAAAAACTATGCAAAATACATATCATGATGGATATATAATAGTTTGTACCTGTAGGGCACAAATCACATGTAATATACATAATTCTTACATAGAATGTCTCTTAACTTCTCAATTGACATACCTCTACGGGGCACGAGAGAAGAGGTGGCATAAGAGAGGAAAAAGAAGTTGCAAAGTCTGTGGCGTTGGTTTGGATTGGATTAGTATAGTGCGGAGAAAAGGTTGAAATTCAATATTGCATTGCACATAGTTGAGGGACTTGCGAACATAGAGCAATTTACATATTATAATGTTGTCACCAGTGTGATGGGGAAGCATTTAGCGGAGAGCACGCCAGATGATTGCTCAGATAGAGTTGTGCTCACCCAAGAGCACCGCGCATTCAACTCCCGGAGATGCCTCTTTTGGGACGCAATTCCGCGCGCGCGAAAGAGCGAGATAGGGCCACTCCATTATCCCTCCGTGTCTAATTAAGTGTATAGAATGTTAACATTGCACCCAACCCCATATGTATAGATATTAGTTTAAAATCTCCTCCATGGACTTTTTTTTATCGTTCTTCCACTCACGGTTTGTGTGAGCCTTCACAATATAGCGAGGACTTTTGCAATTGATCGTTTTTGGCATTTTCTTTTTAAAATCAAATTTTTGTGGGATTTATTTTAGAAGAATTTGAAGCTTAATGTGTCAGATTAGAGTTTAGGAAAACTTCATAATATCATTTTTTTAATAAGATGGAAGAAAGGGATGTAAGGATATTCTTATGGATCTTTTTCCGCCCTTTAACTTTTTCTCAGAATATTTGACTCTGTTTCATTGAGGAATATGAGCTTTTGAGCTTTATCACAATCTTACATAAGATGATTTTTTTTTGCCTCAGTATTTCCTTATCTGTTTGATTTCTAATAAAATTGTGATCTTCTTGCACAAAATTCCATTAAACCCATTGAACAATATTAAAGATTACTCCTTAACGAACGACCAATGGGATGTTAAAAGTTACAAAAAAAAATCTAAGAAGAAGCTTATGTAGCACCCGACTCACTATCCAGCGAATATTAACCTAGCTCTTAGAGTGTGTACCCTTAGATTGGCGGTAACTGTAACGGCTGCCCACCCTTCGGCAACGGCTTCTGCCTCTAGGTTACAAACCCTCAAATAGACGAGAGAGTATGAGATTCACAAGAGAATGTAGGAGAGCACTGAGAGAGTAATTAGATGGGAGAATAGCAAAGAGTGCTGATGAGTGTAGGGAGAATTAGACAGAGCTCAGCCTTGGACGTGGGTGGCTGCAAGCTAAAAAGTGCTCTATAGATTAACGTGAGGAGAGGGTGGAGGTTACTAGAGGAGTTGACCAAAGCCTCTTGTGGCGCCCCCCTATTCAGGGCGCCACACTTATTTATTTTAAAGCTCTCCTAACAAGTTTCACAGATAAAAGCTGAAAAAATAATCATAATATAGAAAGTTATGAAAAGCTTTGAAATTTTAATCTAACTGCATCTCTCAAGTATGATCATTAATCAGCCCAACCGTTTTGTAAGGATTTTTCTTATAATCAAACACAGTCTTTTTTTTTTACAAAAATAGTTTAGTTAAGAATTAAGAGCTTGTTTTGCTTCTTCTGAATGATTTGTGACCCTCCAACAAATAAAAAATAAATAAAATTAAAAGAAAAGATTTAAGTGAATCTATTATTTTCATTAAAAACTTGTTTTTATCCTTTTTCCAATCATACTATCAAAATCGGATAACTGATTCGATTTTGGCATTCGGTTTAACATGACATTTTCGTACAATTTTACAGGTATTGCTCTATAGAACGAACTATTTGGTGGATTTTGAAAAATCTCATGTAAAAAAAATTGGGAAAATGAGAGTTATTTCTTACATAATTAGTTATAAACCACTTTACGAGCATACCGCGAATTTACCTGTATTATTGATTTTTTTATGCTCCCTCATCTTCATCGGACACACTCCATCGACGCAATTGTGCGGACGAGTAAGATGATTGTGTGTGAAGCATATGCTGCATCTCTGTCATCTAGCTTCTAAATGGTGTACATGAGAGTGAGATGGAAGAACAACCAATGATTATTGGCTCAGAGTTTGAGGAGAGAGAATAAAGTATGATATGAAAATGCAATTTGTATAGAAGGGGGGAGTGTCTCAGCGTCATTCGCTGTGTTCTTTGCCCATCCGTGTGGAGTCGCATGAGAGGAGAAAATGCAGTGATGCGGGAGAAAGAATGAAAGAGACGGGCTGAATGTATATAAATGAGAAATCAGAACGTTCTCCCCTGGAGACTCTCTGACTCCACCCAGACTCCGAATCTCTGCTTTGCTTCCAAGGGGTAGAGTGAGACGGCGTCTGTGATTTTTCTCACATTCCCCGGAAAAGGGGATGGAGGAACAAGGATGACGCGGGAAAATCTCACATGCTGTGCCAGCGCAGCATCCATCGAGTTAGGGGGACCCCAAGAATTGGATGTTCTTCGTTCGTTGTTCGTCTGTTTGTGGAGGCAAAGAAGAAGAAAAAAAAACTAACCAATATTAAGTGGATGATATACTCTCGTGGCGGCCAAATGTTGAATCAATTTCAATTTTATTAGCTAATCTCATCATATTGGATCGTTGCTGTGATGCTGCTTTATGCCAGATACATATAACGAACCTAACAAACGCTTCTCTCCGAGCCCAAGCTTTTGGCTGCTTAGAGCCACGAAGCATTATGCAGCAACATTTCTCATTATATTTTGGTGATTGAACAATTTGTTAGGAGGAATCTTCAATGTATATAAATTGATTCTTTGTAGAATTTAAATTGATTTTAATTAATAAATTTTTTCCCATCCACACACGGCTCTTTTTTGTGTCCCTTTAAAAGCCCGCCCCACACATAATAACATCAATGGGTGAATAAATTTGTTCAATTTAGTATAAATTATTTAATCAAACCCCAAGAAAGTAGATATAACGTTGAAGAGGAAGAGAATCTATAAAGAATTCTTTATACCAAAAATTACTTCAGCTTTCGTTCTCTTTTTTTTTCTCCACCCTTTTCGGTGTATTTTAAAGACAAAATTGCTTCATTTCCTGTAGCATTTTTTCCACCATTACCGCCATATTCTTCAAAAATTCTTTTTGCTCATCTTTCTGTGAGTTTTTTGTTGTTGTTTATTTTCTGGGGAAGAACTAGCACTCATCGATTATACCGTGGGGAATGTTAATAAATGAAGAAATAATTAAGCATACCCCTCAATAATTATTTAATTGTTTCATCCGCAAAACGACCTATTTTTTGTTGTATTTAGCACATCAGAGTTAATAGAAAGATTAAGTGAGATCACGTAAGCTCACTCTAAACGTAGCTGCGTGTAACTCTTTAAGAGCTGCGGTACTGTATTTATAAGTCGGAACTATTAATTCTGAGAATTTTTTTTTTCAAAAAAAAAAAAGAAAAAAAAACATGAATTAATTGAGATTTATTTGCTAAAACTATTTTTTATCGTTGATATTTGATAAGCGAAACGGTTAAAAAAATTTAAATCTATACGTTGCTCTGAATTGTCAATTTTGCTTTAAAATAGAGAATAACTTCAACGATTTCTCATTAATTTGAAAAAACTGGGGTTGATTCTGTCAAAAAAAAACTTTTTTATTACTTTGACTTAAAAGTTCTTTTAAGATTTTTTTTATTAATAAAAAAAACAAAGATTTATTTGGTCGAATAAAAAGTCTGAATGATCTTTAAGGAGCGCTGGAATAGTAATTTTACTTAAAAATATGATTAAGGAAAAATACAGTCAAAATCGTTTAAATCTTAAAAGATTCTTCTTAAATTAACAAAAATCTTACAACTGACAATTTGAAGAAAAGATTTCTTTTTTAACAGAATCATCTCCACTATTCAGATCTTTTCTAACAAAGCCAAACTAGAACGAAGTTAAGCAACAAATCAAAGAACAATATTTAATAAAAGAAAATAAAATGATTTAAAAAGTGATAGAGTGCAAAATGCTATTGAACACGTGTCTGTAACATTAGCTGAATGTTTGTTGAAAGAAATGGCAATAAATTGGAAAAGAATATTCCCTGTTTGGAAATATTATTGAAGAAAAATACTCTGAAATGATTATTTTTCCATTGCAACATATGTGGAACATGACATAGGGACATTGGGTAAGAAGAGAGCATAAGACAGCATCGCGCGTTAGATCTTTTTCCCATCTTTTATGTGAGATTCACCCGTCTTTGCTTTATATTCCGCGCGAAAGTGCTTAAAAGGAGAGATTTATGGGAGTATTTAGGAGATGTGTGGCACAAAAAGCTATGAGATTTAGAGTGTCTTTTGCTCCACCATTTATCGCGCGCGCCCCGGAGATGAGTGTTTATGTAGATTTAGGACCTAATTATAATATTTGAAATTCATTTAGGCATCGTCGGCAAATTTCACACGTTCATCTTGGCGGTGTCGCGCTTCATCACGGTCGAATGATAAAGGGTTTTCTCCGCAGCTTTGCCTTCCCTATATTAACAACGTGAACACACTCGCGGTGTTTTCACCAATTAACGAGCATCTGCAATTAATTATGCTGTAGAAATAATAAAAATCTATTAAGCAACATTAAAAGTGACTCTTGTGCGAATGATTGCAAGATAACAGATTTATTTAATAGATGTTACCACAAACAAACACACTTGGCGTAATTAGAGGAACATCAGTGGAGTAATTAACACTCTTTTGTTCCGCATAATATGTGAGGAGCGCATTTCATCATCTCACTCGCACATTTTCCATTTATTATGTTGTGTGCTCTCCCCCCACCCAGCTTCCATCCACATGGAACCCCCGCGGCAATTGCATTGAGAGCTTTTTGCCGGAAAAAATTACATCTCATTTGCTGTGGATTATTATTATTTAATTTATATACATATATTTATGCATTAAGAAGTTTTTCTTTAATGTTCTTCTTATGTATGTTTATTTATCAGGAAAATCTGGAAATTTTTTTTTAATTCAGAATTGAAAGAATTTAATTGATCGAATAATTCAGTCAAAGCGTTCTCATTGATCAATTCATTTTATCTACCCCACAACCAGTTAGAGCTTTAGTGCAAGGATAATTTGAACAATTGAGGTAGACTTTAGAAAAATAAAATCCAACGTAAAATCAATCAATTATTCTATGAAGAAAAAATCAAGAAATAATTTGAAACGTCCCGCCAACATGTGAAATTAATATCACGCAAAAATCACATGCAAAGAAATCCTAAATTGACTCTGTGTGACCACAAATTGTCGTTTTATGCCAAATTCATATGCAGCATATTTTTTCTGCATGTGCAAAATTCAGCAAATAACATTCCCTCCCCGAAAGGCTATTTTGCAACCACGAATGGGAATCTTATGTTGCCTTTAAATACGCGGGACTCCATGAGGAGAACCCTCATATAGGAATTACTAATTTTCTCAATAAGCCAAGAATGGGTGATGTAGAAGAGACTGCGTGCCGTCGGATGAGGAGGCCTCAATGAGGGAAGGGAATCACCTCTTTGATGCCCCTTGAAGGTCTTGTCTCGAGAGTGATCATTTAAATGAGTCAATTTTGCAGCGGCCGCACAATTTTGCATCGCAGTTGGAAGAGAAAAAAAAGAATGGTGAGGAGGGGGATCGCACAACCCTGGGGGAAATGTGGGGTTAAGAAGAGGAGCAATAAGAAAAATGATTGCGATCAATTGCCTCGAAGATTGAGCACGCATATCCTCACAATGTATACGTCATAGAGAGGTTTTTCTCTTCATTAATCTCATACCATCCACCAGTGCTGTACATACATACATATATGTATACATAGGTATACCTTGTTCCAAATGGTTCCAAAGGGAGAGATGCTGTGTTGTGTGGTGAGATGGAATTCTTGGACCTGGGGTCCCACTCTGACACGCAGACTTTGACGAGCTGCCGCTATATTGCTCCCGCGATGCTGCGCGTTGTGTGGAACTTGGCCATCCGATCCCGATCTCCGTGTCTTTTCCCTCCTCACTCTCGCGTGGTGGAGCTCTCTGCGGCGCGGTGTCTGTGGTTCTTTTTATTGCATACACATCAGCTTGTTCCACCACATGTGGGGAGCCGGGAGTGCGACAAGCGGAGGGCCCCAATGTGCCTCAATGGAAATGGCATTTTATACACACGGCTCTCTTGAGGTAAAATTTATTTCTTTGCGAAAATTTTTCATTTAAATTTTGCAAAAAAATCAGATCATAAAAAAAGAAATCTTGCCATATGTAACAATTTAATTTTATTGAACTGATGTACAGGTAGTTGATACAGGTAGTTAAGGTGCAACGGATAAATCAGTCAGACGTATGGGTTCGAATCTCATAAATGATCAACTTAATAAAGTTTTTTTTCTGGCCTTTAATTTACTTTTAATTGCAAGGAGAATTCTAAACTATCATGTCACTGTTTAGGATTGAAATAGTGTGTTTTATAAGATATTTTTCCTTTTTGTAACATTAATTTGCCGTGGTCTAAATCTAAATGGGACGACTTAATACTTAGAATATTTCTTTTTAAATTATTATTTCATAATTTGAAAAACTAATGAAAATTTTCCAAATTTTCAAATACCCATTCTTGAATATTTTTATAATTTTCCTACTTGAATTCTTTTAAATTGAGAAGATAATTAACTGATAATTTTTGATATAAAGGAAATATTTTCTAAGCATTTTCTAGGAAGAAAATAACCTTGTATGAGTCTTCAAAGTGGCCATTCAATTACATAAAAAATGTAATATTTTCCAAAGTTTGGAATTCTGTCAACTAAGAACTGATTTTGTCTAATCCTTTGTATGATTTTATATCGTTCTAAATATCCATAAAATTCTAAAAATAATATATTAGTTGGTGTTCCACTTCGTGGCCAACACCAAGTATTTTAATATCGAAAAAATATTTTTAAAAACCATTTTCAAACATTTCTTGATGTAAATACATAAAATACATTTATTTATTAAACTGCACAACGTAATTTACGTAAAATATTGCTCAATTTCAAAACTTTATAATATTGGATAAATAAACGATATATTTAACCCTTTCAGGTCTTTTGGGTCATACGCTGACCCAAAGGCTCGATTTTGAAAATGTTTCATTTTGTATAGTATTTTTTGAATATTAAGTTAAAATTACAGTCGTGCTCTCGTGGTAGGACCGTCGTCAAAATGACTTCTCCGCGGTAAAACGGCTTCAGAATGAGGAATTTTGCCTTCGCAGTGGGACAATTAGTATCCTACCTTTCCAATAGTACTAATTGTCCCACTGCGAAGGCAAAATACTTCATTCTGAAGCCGTTTTACCGCGGAGAAGTCATTTTGACGACGGTCCTACCACGAGAGCACGACTGTAGTATAAGACTATATCTTTACAATCCTTGATCTTTTCATGATCACAAAAGCACATCCCCAAGGTTTCAGATGACCAGGAAGGACGAAAAACCGAAAATTTTTGAGTTGGGATTTTTTACTAAAAATGTCTTATTTGAGCTCAAAGGATCCCATAAAAATTATTTTTAGTTCAATCAGCTCGCTAGATTGATTTCGGACCTGAAAGGGTTAATAAGAACCTGATGAAGGAGATAAAAATCCTCGAAAATTCTGTTAAAGAATAAAAGAGATCTTTACTTTAAGACTTTGAAAAAAAAGCCAGTAAAATTGCGTCTTCCTCACAATAAAATTCTTATTATTTTCTTACGCGCGATGCCGCGAAAGAGGGTTCAAAGAAGAAGTGAGAAGAAGAATTTGTATTTAACCTTGTGTATACGAATGCCGTGGACCACCCAAGTTGATATTGTAAGCTCTCCTCAAATTGGGAACCAATCAACACAATTTTTGATTTGATAAGTAGTGTATACCCCCGGTACACGTTTCAGAATAAGACAAAAACAACTGTCACTCCGGTGTGCTCACATGTGAAGCGAGGCAATTAAAAAAGTGCAGATTGTAATGCAATAATTAGGGTTGAGCCGGTAAATTCTTCTTGTGCGAAATGCGGTGTAAATGGTTGACTTTGGGTGATCGATTCACGTTTTGTTGTTTTATGAGAAGATGCAAATTAATGTGCGCGTCCATGTCTGCGCGCAACCATGGATGGGATAGTTATCATCTAAATTGTCCATGTAAAAGGCAATATAAAGTGTCCATGAAGATTATTCTATATTGCCTTGTGATGATGATGTGCCATTGTTGGGGGGCCAGAGGGGGCTGCACACATTTTGGCCGAGTTTTTATTGCCCATTCCAGGCGTGATTCGACACTCTCACTCATGCCATATATACGCATCATAGCCATGGGAAAAGTCCAACCATAAGGGAGATCATTAGGAACTAATTAGAGAAATTAATTGCGGATATGAAATAACACTCGCGGCTTTTCACTCCACGAAGATGGAAATTCTTAGAACTGTTGAATTTTTTTCTCCATCATTCCTCACAACACACCGAAAGACTCTCAACTCGTTCACATCTTATTTTTCTAAAAATATATAAATAACATAAATGTGAGAAACACAATTGCAGCACTAAAGCCCGCGAGAATCAAGCTTGGTGGTCTTTTTAATCCAACTCAATATACAACGAAAGTTATCTAATTTCCTTCTCTCTCTCCGCGTGCAAGAATGTTTAATTCGCAAATGGAAATTCTGCATCTTCTATCGGGATTTATGCAATGCTTTTTTAATAGATTTATGGCTCTAATATATTTTTATTTTGCTCTAAAAATGTTGACTGGTGGTCGCACGGCTGAAGATGTTTTCTTTCGCATCGTTTTACCACTAAGATCGCGCTTCTAAGTGGATGGATTAATGTCAGAATATAATTTTTCAATGTTGAATATGAAGAGGAATTTAAATTTAGGTGGAGACTAAAGTTATAAGTCACTAAATAAACCTCTATCGATAAGCTAAGTTAAAAAATCGTTTTAGTTTAAATTATTCAAATTGATCCAAATCCGTTTAGAAACATCGGTTAAATCGGGTTTAATTATAAATTAGCTGGTATCGTTAGTAATGAATTATTTTCTATTTGTTTGTTATTTTAACCCTTTGATGATCATTTCTTTATGGTCCTCAAAGGGTTAACGAGTTCAGCGCTGATTTCTTTTCATTAATTATTTTATTTTATGCCATCTCAAGGTATTCAAACAATATTATTAAAACTCCCTCACGTAACACGTATAGGAAAATCAACTTCAAAGGCATTTGCGAAAAGGTGTTTTTCTCAAGAACGTTTTTCCGCGCACGACCAGACTTACCATGATTAAGCTCACCATGTATCTCTCACTGTGAGTTTAATTGGTTAATTTTAACAGTGGTAAATTATACAAAAATATTTCTCACTGCTGGAAAGTATTTAAAGTCCACGCTGATCTTGGTGGGATTAATTGAATTAAAGTTTCGTTCTTTGAGATTCATTTTGCTTGCGGAGGAATCTCTGCGCGTTTCTTGCTGCCCCGCAATAAAAGTGTCGGCATCATTTTTGCAAGTGCTCCGATGCTACTCGGCCGTGGAGTCTTCTTGAGACTTCTTCATTTGCGCTTTACTTTCTTGTTGTATGTTACAGTGAAGGGACTGTAGAACGAACATTGTAATTTTTTTGGGATGTTTCTTAAGTCGTTTAAAAAATGTGCGAAACTAAAATATTTCTCTATCTGAATGACTTATTTAATCATTAAAGGAAATTAATTTATTAATATTTCTATGGTGAGTACAGATGGGCGTTATGTAGGGTAACCACTGTATTGAGTTGTTTGTACACCACACCACTGCAATTGCCGCAACATTGTCTGTACTCACGCAAATTGTTAGTTGCTGCGCCTTGCAATTCCCGCGCAATCTCCATCCAACCCTCTCCTTCAACTTTATACGCTTTTTTTTCATTCCAAAAAAATCGTACGTCGTGGCTTTTATTGGTTTTCGTGGTTCAGCAGCCAAATAATAATTTGAGATGCCCCTTTTTCTTCCACTCTTTCCCAAAAGAAAGAGAAAAAAAACCTTTGAATTCCCTTCTCATTCCAGAAGCATTAGGCATTCAACGTTTATCTGATCAAATTGATTGCGATGAGACGATTCGTGTGAGAGGTATTTTTGTCAATTTGATCCTACTTTTTCATTGTCGTTAAAGGAGCACTATGAAGAGTATATGTTTTGTCACACTAATAAATTTCTCATTGTCACAGAGCAATCAAAAAGAAAAAAAAAAGAGAAATTCAACACCCTCTGGCAACGCGTTTTTTCCTCCTGTCTGGCACGTCTTTTTTTTAATTAAATGAAAATAAAACTTTATGGTCATTTTGGGTGATACATATAGAAGTATTTCACAGTGTACCAACACCCCTTTTTTCCAGCCGTCGTCCGTAGTGCGCGGGGGAGAAAATTTACACGCGGAGGGTTTGGAGAGTGTCACAGGAGAAGTTTGGGCGGAAAGTGTAAAAAGAATTTTTCAATTAAGTTCCTTTCCGTGACGAAATCGAAGGACATTTTTATTTAATTTCCAATTCCCTTCTAAAAACTTGAGAGAGAGATTAAACGCCTTCAAATGAATGTATAAGAGTAAATCGTCACGGTGTATCATTTTCCACCACTTTCCCCTCTCCCTCCATCCCTCAATCCGTTTTTATTGCGTACCTACATTTTCCCGCTCGATTGGACATTGGGAATGTCTTCAAATTAAAAAATGTTTAGAAAAAAAATCGGTACGATCTCATTTTGGACCACGAGAGAGAGGGCCTATTCTGTATGCCGAAGGAGTACGCACATTTACGCACATTGAGTGGCAAAACGTCTAATTACACGAGTCTTGACGGCATAAAGAACTAATTAGTTTCTCATTCATCCATGCATAATGGGGGTACCAATTTAGATTTTATTTAATTAAGTGATTTTCTCAGTGCTAAAAGCCAGCACAAGTCCCATCGCATTTCAGCGCTTGCCAAACTACTGTACGGGGCTGCCATGACTCCAATGTTGACCTGCAACTCCGTGACTTGGGAGTTTTATTTGAAACTTTACTCTCCAACAACAAACTGCAAAATGCATCACGATAAAATGGTGCAAATTATTTGGCATTAGGAATTGATTTTCTCTGCTTTTCATTCAAATTCGCGCGCATTCACTTTCAACTTTGTCCAACAATGAAGATTTCACTCTGAGGAAGGGCCTCAATGTTGCACAATGTTGCAATTGATTCGTGAAAGATTTTTTTTTCAAATTCTCTATTGGCGGGATCTTGTGGATTGATGTCTTAAATTATATGGTGCTCTTTCAGTTCAAGTGAATTAATTTTATTTGGAAAATTTAATTCAATTTTGAATTCTTCTGAAAAATCTCACAGGGTTTGATTAACCCTTTCGTGATCATTAAGTCCTATACTTCAGAATAAAAATTATTTAAAAAAAAAATTCCAAATACGAGTTAAATATTAGAATAGAGTTAATTATGGAAGAAAAATAAGACAAAATTAATGTCTATTTTGCGTAGTCCTGTCAAGCTACCTCTAATTATTTGCAATGCTCGTGATGTTGAATTTAGTCATTCATTTGATACTGAAAATCGCACACAAGCTCCCATTTATTGTTGCGCGGGTTTTTCGCATTTAATAGTGAAATAATTGACAATAACCGTCATTCATCGACTAAATCAATGCCAATCCATTCTCTTTGGCTTTTTCCTTATACAAAACTAATTTCTTAACAAGGATCTCCCAATGAAATTGACGTTCAACATCAGGGCAAAAGTATGTAGCGAAAGTAGATAGAGCTCAGTTTGACAAACAGTGGGATAAATGTTTAAAGACATTCAATTATGTACTATTATTTGCTCCTTTTGGCTCTCTGGTACATTAACGTGTATTACATGAAATTTTGCGAAAGCTTGTGTCTCTCGGAGATGGATTAAAATTGGATCCTTACCATTAAATTAAAATTCCACAAAATGCCGCCAAGAAAAACTTTTTGGGGAGGATTAATCCTTCGTTATCTCATGAAACATTCGGGCATTGCATCATGATATTTATGCTGTAGAGTATAGATTCTCTCAGGTCAGTTAAAACAATTTCATCTTGGAAATTTTTTTTTTTTAAATCATCATAAATTCGAGAAAATATGACATGAAAGGGTTAAAACAATTTAGTCTTTAATATTTTATGTTGAATGGAAAATTTTTTGACTTTTCTAAGTTTTTCAAAATAAATCTGCAAAATCGAAAATTTTGAATTAAAGTTGCAATCAAAGGAAATGGCTTTTTACAAGTCAGCGACACTTCGATGTCTCTTAAGATCCAATCTTCTATCTAACTTGAGGAATAGATATTGTTATCATACCTTTATATTAAACTTCTGAATGAAATTTCATCATAACTTACCCCAGTCTACGGTACCTTTCACTAGAAGAATAATTATTTTTTAAAATAAGATTTTAGCGACTTGTTAAGCAATTTTATCTCAAATATTGTATTAATTTATTTAACAACAAAATTGCATTTGAAGATATTTTGCATTGATTAGAGGTATTGCAGTTAAAGTGTCTGAGAAAACTGATTAGATCTTACACACTGTAAAGAAAACTTTAAGAAAGTATAATAAAATCAATGATAAAATAGGACGTCACAACATTAAATTTAATATCAGAATTTAAATCCATTAATTTTTTTCGCAGTAGATTTACTTTTATAAAGCGAAAGCATTTATAAAAAAAAATGAAAGAGAATAAATTACACGGCTCAAATATAATTCAAAATAAACGATCTTTAAACTATTTTCTCTCGAGAGAGTGATCAAGCCATAAAACAACTCTGTGGCTCACAAATGCCATAAGGCAGTGGGAAATAATATTGTTTACTCAAAGTAATATTGAAAGTTTCTTTTTAATGGATTATCTCATGAGATAATCGTCAAATGGATTAATGTCTAATTCCGGCTCTAATAACAATTAAGAGTTCTCAAATGTAAATATTTACCTTTACAGTCAATTTCCCATTTTGTGATTTTCGCTGCTGGTGCTGTCAAGATGTCAATTAGAATGGATTTTTCATTTATTAGATCGCATGCGAAGTGAAGAAGTTTTCCGCAAATGAGAAATACAACGTGATTCTTGGAATTCATTAATAAAATTAAATGTATTTTCTCTCTCATTTTTTTTCCTCTCATTTTCTCACTATTGGGAATTTTTCTTCATACAATTCTTTATAATTTTTTTATACACATTTTTTTATTATATTAAGAGATTATTTTTATACTCAAAATTTAGACAATAATTTATACAGAAATTTCTTCTAAACTTTATTGTTCTTCATCAATGATTTTGTTGTTGTTGATTGAGGTAATTCAATATAGAAATAATTTTTTAAGAAATTATTTTTTATGAGTTTTAAGGTAGCTTCTGAAGGGGATGAAAATAAAATAGAAAAAAATCTCTAATGTAGAATCAATCATTTAATTTATTAAGTACAATCTCTAATATTTCTTTCTTTTTAATATAAAATGAAATCTATATTTACAGGAATATTTAACTCTTTATTCACAAAATTGCTATCATTCTCCACTTTTTATTTCACCTAAATCTCACATTCTCTACTTAAAACGTTTTATTTTCTCATTTAATATTTCACGTTTAAACCGATATAGTTTAGCAATGGCACTGTTCAATATATCATTTCTTTTTCTTCATTTAATTTAAGATTTTCACTCTATAGAGATTTTTTTTAAATGGTAAAATGGTAAATTTTATATTTTCATCAATTGCTATTTTTTCATTTTCTGTTTATTTTCTCTTTTTTTTTAAATATTATTTTCGACTCGACACCCCAGAAGAGTTTACCACAAATTCCAGGAAATCTGGAACTTTTTTCTTTTCAACCCATGGTGGTGCCTCAGACTTTTGCTTGTGCGTGCAACTCCTGCAGCTCTTCCTCCTCACGCGTGAGTGCGATTGTGGAGTGATTGTAGAGCCCTTGGGCCATGAGCTGGAGCGCCAGGGGATTCTTCTGGCCGGACGCCTTCTTAATTTTTGCCCTCTTATTCTGGAACCATATCTTTATTTGTGCCTCATTCAACCCCAATTCCGCACTCAGCTGCTGTCGCCGCTTCTCTGTGAGGTAGCGATTTTCACTGAATTCATGCTGCAATGCAATTATCATCATTAGACATGGCGGCGGGATAATTTCTGACAAAAAAATGGCAAAAAGAACTTCCGAGAAGAAAATTTTTATGTGCCACAGGAGCAATAAAATTAAAAGAAGAAAAGGAAAAAAAAACCCAGACGTACCTTCAGCCTAGCCAATTGGGAGCCACTGAATGCAGTTCGGGGTCGCTTCTCCTCCGGCGTTGGGGTTCCTTTCTCCGACGGAGTTTTCTTCTGGCGACGCGTTCGAGGACCTGTAAAAGGATGTTTCCTTCATTTTAATTAAGCTTAATTTTTTGCAGCGTTCGGAGCACGCGATCTCAATTTTAGAATAAAGAAAATTTTTTTAAAGCTTCCCCAGTCACTCACTTACATAGAGATATTAGTGGAATATAATTTAATTATTATTCCCATTATTCCTAATTTAGAGAAAAAAATCCTTAATTTCTAAGAGAATTTCTTCATGCAATTCAATAGGAGTTTATTCATTTTTAGGCGTTGCATTAAAATTCATCAATTAACCCTTTAAGAAAACGTTTTTCCAGATTTTCTTTTGACGAACTTCTAGTATTTATAAGTTGACTACACATAGATGTAGACTTTATCAAAATAAGTTAGGTAGATTTTAATCTATGTCGGTTTAACAAAGTCAGATTGGCAGCGTTTACCAGTTTTGTCCTCCAAGTGTTAAGCAAATATTTTCTAAATCAAATTTTATTTTCAAAAGTCTTTAATTATTTCATGATCATCTTTATCCTCTTTATCTAATTAATTTTTGTGACTTGATCTTTGAATGAATACAGATTAGGGCCTTAAAATTAACAGCCACCTTTCCAAACCAATACAAAAAAATTTATAATGTCTTTCTGAAGGAAAAATTCTTCAATTTTTTTTGTGTTAAAGAGTTAAGAATATAATAAATTCAATAACGCATATTTCGTAATCGTGGGATGAGTTGCAAAATATATTTTTCCAGTAGTTGAGATTGAATGAAAAGGAACATTATTGGGAAGAATTTCTTTCAATTGCATTGAGACGGTCTATGCCAGGGGTTTGTAGGGGAAATGAAGGAAGAAGGTATAGGAGCAACGTGACACGAACATCTGCTAATTCACACCACACGGGAGGATAAATAGAAGAAATATCTTGCCTTGAAATGGATGAGAAATTGAATTTAGTATTTGTCTATTGCACAAAAAGGTTCTTGTTGCAATTCATCTTTCTATGCGCCTTCCCATATTGCCGTCAAAATGGGCACATGATATTGTTAATTTTTGCTATTAGCTCGAGCCCCGCCTGTTCAACTCTCGCCGCCCAATGTGTGCCACCAGAAGCTTTTCTGTGTGGCCACAATGGCAAAAAAAAAAACATTTCAATATTTCCCTTCTGTAATTTGGTGTAGGAATATGAACAACAAGGGGAACCCATCAGGGGGTTACTTCTGTGATTCAATCTTTCTTTATATACAAAAATCCCTCATCGGCTTTTATGCCATTTTCTGCCTCAATCATATTTATGTTGTACAAAAAGGAAAATCTCTGCACATACATCAATTTGTTGTGTATTGTCTAAATATCCTGCCTCTTGTACATGTTACCTAAACAATATAATAGAGACCAAAAGAATCCACTTAATGATGAGTATTTTACCAAAAGGACAAAACATCTTTAATTTTCTTTCTCTCCCCCGAAAAGAATAAAATATTTTGGCGGGAACAGTAAGAGGAGCGTGTGCGCATGTTGAACAAATTAATTGAATTACAGTAGAACCTCGACTTTTCATCACTTCGTCAAAATATGTAAAAAGATTCAATCAAATCTCTCATGCTCTTGTGAATTTGATTGATTACTCAAAGTGTTAGATGAGACGCGCGCGAGTTCTTGGCCCCATTGCTTTTCAATTTTTGTCTTATGGACAACCTTTCACCCACAAAAAAAAAAACCTCTTAAATACCGAACCAGCAGAAATGTGGACAAATTGCTTCGTATTATGATATTTTAATGCGATTTCAGACACTTTTCCTTACAGCATTAAACAATGCGTTGACCACCACCACCACTTGGAAATATTCCAATATAAATAGGATTGAATCGGATTGGAAAAAGCGCGCAAAATGTGGGATATGTGCATACATATAATTTTCCCCTCTTCTCTTGGACTTTTCGCGCCCAGACAAGCGACCTTTTGTGGTTACGCTGAAAGGTGTCGATCGTACATGATAAACATCAAATAAAATTGATGAAGTGAATATTATTTCTACTATTGTCACCGCATTTATAGAGAGAATTATGAATGAGCTCTGAGAGGAATTGCATCACCGCACGTGATTTGTTTGCATTCCTTCTACTATACTTATATACATACATATATAGACTATTATATATTTTGAGACCATAATTTTTGCTTTTCAACTGATAAATAAATTGGTATAGTTTTTTTTTATAATTCTCTTTCTCTGTAAGTCTCACGGGTATCTTTCAGCAAACACAGTGAGAAAGGAATTTATGTGGTGTAAAATATTATTACAGCTGTGAACTAAATAAAATAAAACATTTGATAAATAAATTCGAAGATTAGATTAAAGAAATTGCCATGTGAACACTTCAAAAATACTCAAAAATGTATAATTATTCGGAATAGTTTTTGTGCCTGATATTAATTATTTTTATTCAGAAAATTGTGAGATTTTTAGGATGATTTTCAGTAGGTATTTTGTTAATTTTTCCCACATTTTTACGACATTTACACAAAAACGTTGATGAAATGAAAAATTATTCGTTTTTTTTTGTTACTTTAACTTTACATATTCGTTATCTTCAGATTTATTCGGTTCTTTAAGGATAATAAATTTTTAATTTTTTTTATGTGACATTGTTATGTTTTTAATTCGATAAAGTTGTGCTTTTGAAATATTAAAAAAATATAAAAGTTAAATTCACTTTAAAATACGCGTTTATTCGATTGAAGATTATAAATATTCGGAAGAGCTTAAACATGATATTAATCTAGGAATAAAAACGCATTTTTATTCTTTTAAATATTTTCCTGATAAAAGAAAAATTTCGAATTGTTTCCCTAAACGCACAAACTAGTATATCAATAAATTAAGAAGTAAGAAAATTGTCTTTTGTTAAATTCTGTTCAACAATTTTATTTCCGTTTTGAATTTATCAATTCAATTTAAAAAAAATAAATATTTAAAAATTTGTAATAATATTAACTCGATTAGTCTTTGAAAATATTCTTAGCGAACAAAAGCAAATTTTCCATTAATATGCAGTACTAAAATGCATAAACTCCTTCAGTTCCCAATCATGAGGTATAGATTTTAAATAAAATAGA
Source organism: Lutzomyia longipalpis (assembly GCF_024334085.1). Classification (NCBI taxonomy): domain Eukaryota; kingdom Metazoa; phylum Arthropoda; class Insecta; order Diptera; family Psychodidae; genus Lutzomyia; species Lutzomyia longipalpis. The sequence goes on along the minus strand of NC_074709.1, from coordinate 12,874,033 downwards.
AAATTTTTGCTTTCATGGGGAAGGTATAATTACATTCAAAATAGATGTCCCATGTAGACCTTGTGTGTGTGCACATTCTGTGTTATGTTAAAAATCGTTTTTGAGATAAGATCAAGAATTCCACAAGACAGTCCAATTTTTAGGGCACTTTTTTCCAGCTCATCTTCATGTTAATGCATCACATTTTTTTTGTCTTCCTGGAGACAATCATTGAGGAGACAATTCATCCGACGCAGTGAAATTTAATGCATCACATTAATTTTGAGTGAAAACAATGGGACAATCATTTGCTGTCTCAATGGATGGACGATCTCATTCACAATTGAGACGATACAAATATTTAGTTTTAGTTAATTCTCATTTTTCTTTGGGAGTGATTCTTTTATTTAGTTTTTTTTGTCGTTGTTGTCATCGGTATCGTCAAATAGATTGGCTCATGGATATGACGACAAGCTTGATGACTTCAGAGAGCGGTGTTTTGTGAATGATTTTAATTGAATTGTGATGAACAAGGTATAAAATTTATGGAGATGTTCTTATTAAATTATTTTTTGTTGTTTTTGTTCAAAGCTATCCAATTATTATGCAAAGTGGATCGATTTGAAATCATAGAAACAACACTGAGAATTAGTTAAATGTCTCTTTTATGTCGCAATAGCACAGATTCCTCACCCATTCAAAAACTTATCTCTCTGGCATTTTAATTATTTCATCAATTAGTGGGACAAGAGGAGAGAGAAAAAAAAACACAACAAGACGGCAAGTCAAACAGGATGATGCTTTAATCTTATGCTATATGAGTTAGTTAAACTGTTTGACTTTTTTTTTCACCAACTAAATATTTCTAACTTCCGTGGGATTTGTTGGCACTTTTGGGCGATTGCATAAGAAAGAAAGAGATTTGCAAGTTTATCAAAGTTCAGCGGTGCATAAGGTCTGTGTTTGTTGTGGTTTTATAAATAAAATCAAATTGTGGCATTTCTTCATTACAAATGGTTGTCACTATTATTGATTTCCTTTTAAAAATTTATATATAAATTTTCAGGGAAGTGACTTAAAACTCATTTTCTTCATTTCATTTCTCTCATCAATTTCCCGTCGGTTAGCCAGCGCGTGAACCGCGCGGTGGCTTCTGTTGCTTTCTGATGCCCTAAAAGCACCATCTTACAAAAGTTCACGTGAAAGTCCAATTAAGTCCATTTGATGGGTCTTCGATTAACTATATATAATACAATATAATGCAGAGAAGAAGTATTTAGTATAAACAGGCTTGTTCTTACTCTCAAAGATTAAATGAAGGAGGTTGGTTCATCATGATGATTATTATTACTGTAGCAGCATTAAAAGTAATAATATTCTTGTGTAGATTACTTACTTCGTCCTAAAAGAAAAAAAAGGAAAGAGAAAAAAATGTTAAATTTCCATTAAAATATCCCGAGATTTATATTGGGCACATAAATAATTTTATATCTTAATTAATTATCTTTCACAGAAGATATTGTGATAATTTTCAGAGAGACAAGAGAGAGAGAAAGACAAGGAGGGAGAGAGAGAAATCAATTTAAATTAATTTCGAAATTACATTTTATATGTTATAGCATTTCAGCAAAGTGAAATGATAATAAAGTTTTGTACAATGGACATGTGAATGGAGTATAAGACTGCTGGATTGATTTGATGTGTGTAGACACAATAAATGCAAACTCTATTAGCAGTGGGCATCAATGTGTAGCCCGCGGGCATATTTTGTGGCCTCAATGAGATATTATTGTGGCTTTCGTTGTATTTTATTATTAATTGCCATTATTGTCTGGCAATTTACAATTTTTTTGTATGTTTTCCTCTCTCAGGTGCCCTTTAGTTTTGAAGTTTTTTTTTTATTTCTTAAATACATTTCAATTTGATCGCAGCTCAACCAAATTTGAATGTGATTTTTTATGAATAAAATTTATGCCTAATACATACAATTATGAGAAAAATAATAGCATAAAAAATGCACATAAAGAGATTTTTTTTAGAGAAAAATCTCACCTTTTCTCTTATTTTCTAATAATGCTGGATTTTCAACGTGAAAAAAATTAAAAGCCAAAATCATCTCATTTTCAATGATTTTCACTTCAATTTTAAAATGAATAAATAAAGAATTTAAAGAAGAAAATCGTCAAACAACTATACGTTGAAGAATTTTAACTGTTCAATGGTTCCAATTAATTTGTAGACCACATATTTCTATGACCACCACTGTCAAAAATTCCACTTCAAAATTAAATTAGTTTCAATTTAATTTTATCCCCTTTCTCCCGCTCTTCTTTTTCAGCCCAATTGAATATAATCATTTTCGAGTCTGTTTTTTTCTGGTGTGACACAAACACTAATAAATTTTGGGCTGAATTTGAAAAGGGTTTTTCCGGACTAACATGAGACTCTCTGTCTCTCCGCGTACACTGCCACACCACATGACGACAATCTCGTTAGAATGCTATTTGGGGAGAGAGAATGGAAACCGCAGTTGAATTACATTTATTAGATATTTCATTATATTGTACATATCTCTGTTTTTTTTGTTCTGTCCTCTCAATAATAAATGGCCCTGCTTTTTTGTCATGGACGTTCATTGGATAAAATGGAGTAAAATGACTTTCCCTTCGTCCCAAAATGCACAGAGTGGCATGAACCACTCATAGTTGCATCAATAATGTTAAACTTTTCCCCAATTCAGTGCCGGGAATGACAGTACAAAAATTTCTGAAAAGCAAGTGGGATGAAAATGAATGGCTCTTGGGAGTAGTGGAATTGATTGAAGTGTAATTTATGCTGCAATAAATTAATTAATTATATTGTCGAAAATCAAATCACTCTGAAATAATTAGAAACTGTCTAAATGTCCTGGTACATAATTTATCTTGTCTCTGGCTGCTATATATTTTAGACTTTCTATGGCCGTGCAGATGGAACATCTTCTTGCATTGGGTGAGTCTGTGGTGCATACAAATGAAAATTCAGACAAGGTCTATTTCGAAAATGTTCTTTTTGGCATATCTGTGGTGAAAACGACCGAGTTTCTTTTCCTTTTCTTCCATTTTCCCAAAAATATATCATTACAAATTTGTCTTCAAACCACTAATTGTCGGTTAAAAGTGTAATTTTCTTCTTGTTTTTTTTTCTCCATCTCGTGAAAAATATGTGCACCTTTCATATGAAACATATGTTCACGGGGGCACTCTCATCCCCCATCATACTCTATCAAGGCTCATTGTAACATGAAAATTAGACCCAATCATCATTCTAATAAGGACGTTTTGTCCATCGCGAGTAGAGCTTTTTTTTCCTTCAACATCAAAAAAGAAGCGACAACATCTGGGTATCAAATGTGGGCAATTTTCTTGCTAATTTTGCATTTTATCTATTAAGAAAAAAAGAAGAAACTACTGCCCGACAGCCTCTTTAGGCAACTGGCCATAGAAGAAAATCTCAGCATATTAATGAGAATGAAAAACATTTGTTGCCTGCAAAAACATCGTGCAATTGCCACATTTGTAAATTTGCTTCAGTTGAAAAATCAACATGAAAAAGCATTTAAAATTGGTTTTAAAAATAAATCTAACGTCTGTTTTGTAATGTTTTGCATTATTTATGCGTTTTTTTTGCGAAGTTTCTTCACGCAAAATAGCTTTTTGCGTTTAGAATTTGAAGTAAAGAATTTGCCTGAAAAAGACAAAGTTCTATTTTTTTTCTATGATTTCTTGAGAGCTTCTTTCGTGTATTCCAGCTGAAAAATGACTAAACTATTCGTCCATGACTAAATTAATAATTTAATTAGAATTTTTGCTTTTAATTCCATAACACAAAACAAATTGATTTATTTGATTTTCTTTGCACAATTTTCTTGAGTTTAATCTCAAACAGAATAACTCTCAAAAAGTTCTAGAGCAATAGAAGGTAGTTACAAATATTCAAATGAATAAAATTCAAAATGAGATTAACGCCCGATTAGGCAGTGTCCGGTGATTATTGAGTGTTAATTTTAGTTAGATACTTTAAGGTAAAATTCAACACTATTATTAATTGAATTATTGCGCTGAATTTTCTCTCAATTCTCTTCAATTATTCACAGATTAAATCACTAAAGCTTGAGTTGTTAGAAAAAATTTACTACCGTAAGCTCTATATGGTTTATTTCAATTTCTTTTGAGAGCTTTGTGTGTTACGATAAATATGTAGGTAATAGTGGAAAAGTGTATGGAAGTATACATAATTGTACATAACACACACACACATAATGCTTGGGATTTTGAGAAATCCTTGCATGGACATAAATTTAGGTAGAAGTATGCTAAAGTGGTGAAGATTTGATAAGACGATGGCTGATATCGATTAGGTTTCACAGCATTTTGTGTGCGGTGTCTTCCTTTGCGGTCTAAATTGAATTCCACACGCTATATAGTATATCGGTTGGGGGTGGAGGAGGATGGAAATCGATGGTGCTAAATGCGGAGGAAACACTTGGGTTTTGTATGTTTGCGGAAGGAGTGATAATTGCCTGAATTTCACGATTTTCTCTATCAAATCTCTGCATTCAACCCATTTATCGCCTTTTCAGCCACAAACTGTTTCATGGGCGTGTTAGCTCAATAAATCCTTCTCTTCGCTTCCCAATCTCACAATCAGTGCTATAACACAACGCAAACCATATGAGAAATCATGCGTAAACATAATCTTTCTCTACCTCACTCCAATAAACTTTTTAGTACTATCTATACTTTGAATAATCAACTCTCATGTTTGGTCTGTTTTTTGGGATGCATAACATGGTGATATGATAAAATAGTCGTATGTGTAAGATACATATATTTTTCATCATCCCCCTTTTTTTGGGCTATTAGAGGGAACGAGTGAAAAATAAACCCTCTCGATGTTTTTGGTGTATACTAGCTCAATTTTAATCTCACACAATCCATCTGACAACTTTCACCCTCTCAGAATCCCTCCTTTTGGGGTGTGTCGAGTGGGTGAGTAAATAAATGGTGAGAGGGTGTTCAGCCGTTGATAGCCCGCCAAATTAATTTCATTGCACATCATCGGAGAATTTATCTACTTCACGCATGTTTGTGTATTAAATAATCCATTTGGCTTATTTTCCGCCATTCCCTCCCCATTCAGTGGAAAACCCATGAATTTCCATGAAATTTTCATGAAGCCTCCTCCCCCTTCTCTTCAGCTCATGGGGGATGGAATTCCCAACAAAATTACTCCGGATCATTGAATTTAATTCACACCAAGATGATTCTTGTCTCAATCCAAAAAGCAACTATATGTACTTGCAAATTAGCTGTTTACGCTGAAGAGGAAGAGGAGGGTGCTGTGTATGTATGTATAGTTTCTATTAGGAATATATTTCTACTTACAAACTCAAATAGGGGAAGATGTTCTGCTAACTTTACAGATTTGATATGCATACCTATATTAGAATTCTTGGCAAGTAAATTGGAATTCTCAGTAAACTACATAGAGGGAGAGGGTGAGTGTCACAAGTAGTAAAAGTTGGGTGAGATCTGTGAAGATCTGGCCTTTATGCAAATACGGGCTTGTTAATATTCCCTCAAAGGGGCCTTAGAATGTGTTAAATATAGCAAAAAATAATAATCTATATTAAAAAAAAATTGTGATTAATCTAAATGATTTTTATTCAAAAATTACCTTTTTAAAATATCTGATTTTAGAACAAAATATTTTTACTAAATTCTTCCTACAATAAAGTTAGAGACTCCAGAATAGCGTGATTAAAATGAATTAATGGTGAAAACTATGAATTTTCCAATTAAAAGTAGGTTTTAAAACAGATAGTTTTATTACTTATTTTATTATAAGACTTGATAGTTTTCATATCCGGAAGACGAACATATTTAATCATTCATTCAATTCAAATTTAAAATATTTTATTAACATCTTCTGTTTGTTTTAAATTTTTAAGGAAATCCTTGTGCATACGCGATCCTTTAATGACTCAACTTGGAATGATGAAAGATTTTTTTTTATTCTATTCCTAAAACAATTAAATAAGACATTTTTTTCTCTATGAGAATTTCATTTAGAAGGGAAGAAAACATAAAAAAAATTAATAATGTGAGATAGAGAAGAGAAAAGCCGATGGAATGTGTGAAGGAATGAGAAATATTTTTAGCATCAATTGAAGGCTAAAGCTGAATTGTCTTGAAAAGGAATCAACGAGTGTTGAAGAGTGTCGTGAATCACTTGAAATCAAGTGAAGAGGTTTCACATACAATTACCATAAGTAATCAAGAGAGCAAATACGATCATCGTGTTGTTCACTGTGCCAACATAATAAGCAGTTAACACATCCAAAGAGGGAGAGATTGCTTGTTAAATACAAGAATGTTTAGCATATTTTCTCTAATTTACCTCCTAACTCATCACTACTTGTGCATTATACCATTTTTTTTCTTTCCTGATGCTACAAAATTTCAGTTTTAAAACCTATTAGAAAAGAGGTTTGGGATTTCTTCCTTCTAGATACGATCTTTTGTAGTAATTAGTTCAAAATAGAGAAGATCCTCAATGAGATCAAAGATTAAGAAAAAAACTTCGATTACATCACCACAATGGAAGCTTTTGAGCAAATGTGACGAGAGGGTGGATTAAGAAAGTGCAATCTCCCATTTTTCATTCACTTTTAATTAAATCTTCTCAAGCACCTTTTAACAAGAGCTAAAGCAAGTTTTGTACAAGGAAATTATGAAAATATATAGAATAGTTGCAGAGATAATCGAGATAATCGTGCAATTAAATTTTACCTTACTCTTGCGTGCAAAACTCTGCGCAGTGTCCGTTACATTTCAAATAAATAAAAATTATTCTTCTGCGGGAAATTCTCCATGGCGGCCTCTTTTATTACACTACAATTCAAAGAAACTCCCCGCGTGATAATATTTTTCGTTTCAATGCTATAAATTCAATTACAATTGGATAATTCTGTCACCACTGTGACTAATTGAAAGAAGACAAAGTGTTAAAATAAAAAATGTCCATTAAGAAAAATAAAAGTTTTCATACACAGATTAATGATTAACAATTATTATTCATTCCATATAAATAAATATTTAATTAAAATCAATGCCAATGATTTTTTTGTCTTCAATACCTGATCTCCTATCCCTCTCGCACGCTCACGTCTTTTAATCATTAACTATATTAAATATCAAGATAAATTTAACAAAAATGGCAAAGAAATTAAATATGCAATTCGGGTGGAGATTAAAAAAAATATGTACATTTTTATTGAGCAACTTTTCTCCTTCCTTTTTTTTCTCGAGGAGAACGAAACAATTGGACATCAAACAGCGAGCCGTAATGAGGTGATAAAAACCCCCAAGTAAAAGCCTTTTAATATGGTTCACATTTAAATGAGCTCGTGACTTTCCATATCAATTGAATTGCAATCAATTCTCGTCAGAATCGATTTGGAGATGGAATTCAATTAAGATTTTTGTTTTAACACGGGTTGAGGCATTCAACAAAGGGGCTGTCAACTGTCAAAATCATGGTCAAATGTTTCATTTAATTAAATTAATAAAATAGCAAAAAAACAAAGATTTATTCCATAAATCCAAATCAAATATAATTAGGAGACTTTCTGATCTATTAATCACTCCTTGATGGTTCAAAGGAGTTTATTCGGCTATGTTCGAGGAAACCTCTCATTTCGAAAATGTTAACCTACTCAAGAGTGAGATTGCAAAATATTTTTTTTTATCGCACCCTCCTCATAATTTACTCGGAAAAACATGTGAATCAGTATAAGATAAATGTGAAATAATTTCTGTCTCATCCACCACTAATTCCCCCCATTAAGAATGTGGAATCAAACGAGAAGCGCGCAGTGTTGTTGGTTTAAGCCCCAATCAATTTTTCCTTTTTGCTTTGCAAAAAGGTGGCCCAAAGTGTCTGCTTTGGATTTCTTTTTCTTGACGTGTGTGGCTTATTCGAAAAAGTGCCAAACATGTGAGTGATGCTCCCTTCCCGGTTTTTTTTTGCTAAAATAAAAGAACACCACGAAGATGATCTTAAATCGCGAAGCAGTGACGGATTTAAATCACACAGGGGCTCCCATTTTTGCATATATAACACAGCTCGCATATAAATTAACAGTGGCGCCCAAAATTGTACAAAAAGAATACATCTTTCTGATATTGATGCTTTTTTTGGGGGGATTTTAATCGTGCACTCTTTGTGGGAATCATCTGGCTTCGTTTTTCTTTAGAGTCTAACCATTTGTCTTTTTTGTTGGGATTTTATAGAGCTCATATGTGCGGATTCATACCTTCAACATCCCACAGCTATATACAATTCTTTTGCCCCAGAGATGAGAATAAGCTATAAAAGACATTATAATTAATTTAAATCTCATACTATTATATAGTAAATGTGTGAGAGATGAGGAAAGAAGAACAGTTAATTATGAAATTTTGAGTGGCGGGAAAATGGAAGAATTTCAAGGCAAAGAAATTCCTTATTTGAGTCTTTTCCGCGAAAAAAGTTACATATATCCGTTATATTATCCGATAAAATGTATACAAAAAAGAGACGGAGAAAGACTTTATTAATGCCTTTTCAATTTCTCCCGTTTGAGATAATTTTCACGATTATTTAAATGGTACGAATTAGCTAAAAGAACGCGCGAGATCGTCGTGTGTGGTCTCCGCGAAGTTGAAAGGGAATGACATTATTCTTCCTCTCTCTTCGTTTTTCTGCCATGATTTTAATTTAATTAAATTGCACCCCAAAAACTTCTGTGAAAACCATTCACAAATTCCCAATTCCATCTGCCATCCGTTGGAGAATCGTTTTGGGGAATAGAATAAAAACTAATATCGTCCCAAAATGCACAACTCGGAATTTTCTTTTCACAACCTCACACGCAGTTTGAATGCATTTTGTGTACCATTGTTAATGGCTTTTAGTGGGTGGATGACTCTTCACAAAAAAAAAAAGAAATCCTTCAATCCAATTAAAGTGAGAAACAATTTCCATTTCGCCAAGCTAATGGGTGGAATGGGGTATTTTTTTCTTTTCAATGAGCAGAAGAAGTTAGAAAGAAAAATCGAACTATTTCCAAAAGATTTTCTCATAATGCTTACGTGACAATTGAAAATGTCGATTAACAACTTTTGGAAGTTGTTCGATGAACGAAAAGAAAACTAATTCTGCTTTCGCTTGTGCTATATGTACTGTACCATATATATTTATAGAAAAAAAGGCCCATTTTTCATTCGACATCGACCTCACACAAACACCGTGAAAGCTTCTTCAAAAATCTCTCTCGCACTCTTTCTGTGTGGAACGAAGAATGATGCGGAGGCCCCCCAAAAACTTCTTAACGATTTATTTGATTCAACATTCGCGAGTGTTACAAAATTCACTCCACCAAGCTGGAATTCCAGCTCTTTTTGCACCCAAAACTCAATATACGACGTTGTGGGTGTTTTCGTCACACTCACGGCTGCTCCCTAAATCGTTCGCCTTTTGAAGGAATTTTCACAAGCAGACAAGAAAAAGGGAAATCTTTGAACACATGTCTTCCTTGGAATTTCCATATAGCACCTTCTTGTTTCCACCATTTTTCACGACAAAATTGATATTTACACGGAAAAGGGAGTGTCACACCGTGTAAATGGTTGTGCAGCTTCTCGTGAAAATTCACGATAAAAATCAAATTTCAATTAAGAACCCCAACAAGTGATGAAATTGTCGAAGAACTCACAAAAGGTACATAATGCCTATATCGTGCTCTTAGGTCTGTATGAATGGTCCGAAGAAGCATAAAAATATACTTTTTGTTAGCCTTGGAAAAATATTAATCCAATTTTATTACTTCTACTTTTTGGGATGAATAATTTTTGTATTTAATAAACAATAAAATCTTTTACTTTCGAATTTTTTGTATTACAGTCAGGTAGTGGTTAACGTCGCATGGGATATACTCTTTCCACCCATTAATAATAATGAGTGGAAAGAGTATATCCCATGCGACGTTAATCAATACCTGACTGTACTTGTTTCATTTAAAATGTCAGGAACCTTGTTTAATAAAAACAGTATAATATACAGTGAGATCTCGCATTATTATTTATGTTTTGTCCCAAAATAGTATGAGTTCTTCAATCTAAATTTAAAGATCTTGATTTCCTAAAAAAAATCTATTTTATTACTGAAAAAAAAACTTATCATATCAGAAGATATTTATTTTAAATAATAGCCTTGATGAAGGTGTTAGCAATCTCCGAAATATCTTGGAAAGAATTATATATCTTTTTATTTAAATCTTGAAATATTTCTCAATTTCGTTTAATTTTTTGTTTAATATTAACTACTTGAGAAATATTTCAGAAAGTTCTTTAATTATTTCTGCAAAATATTTTTTTTTCGTTTTATAACACTACTAAAATAAGAAATAAAATGTTTAAATCTTTAATCTTTTAATATTTTTTAAAGAAAACATCAAACTCTTCAGCGCCAAATTAAAAGAAAAGAAAATTAAAGATTTTTTTTACAGAATAGATCTTAATATTTCTTTTCTTTCTCAGAATAAAAATATTCTTCAAATAAAGTGTGAAGCCCGTGAAGATTTTTAATTTTTTTTTGCATTTTTTCTTTTACATTTCGAATTTTCTTCATATTGATTCTCTAACAAATCTTTTCTCACGCAACTGAGAGAAATCATAAAAATATGGAAATAGAGGAAATAATATCTTCTAAATATCAAATAAATTTCAGACACGAAGGCGCCACAAAACAGTAAAGATTTCCAAAGTTAAACATCATAATAAATAATATTGTAAATTCAACCTACTAGTCTCGTTCTCTCCTCTTCCTCCACGTGATCTCTTTCTTACATTTTTTTTTCTTGCTCATCAACCTCGGACAATTACCAGAAAAATCACAGAGAGATGACTACTAATATGGGGGAATTTGGAGGCGCTCAACAACTTGGGCTATATCATCTCTCTGTGAAAAAAAAAATCACAGAGAGATGATATAATTTTTCTGATTTAATTGAAATGTAATATCGCCATGGAAGATTATTTTGATATGTGGAAATTAATTTAATGCGCGAAATGATATTTATCTCAATTTGGACGGCAGTGTGGATAACAAAAAAAGAAGTTGATTGAATAAAATACGCGAGGGAGAGAATATAAAAAAATTAAGAGATAAATTGAGGAAAGAAGAAGAAAAAAAGAATTATTTGAATACCAATTGGTGTCATGTATTTCTTTTATATGCAGTTTAGGCGAGTTATTAATAAAGACCACACATCATCTAATATTTAGACCACCCAGCTCGATAGAAGAGTACAACGAGAGAGAGAAATACAGTGGAGTCCCATAAAACTGCAGCGTAAAACATAAATACGTAACATGTAAATTAATGTTTTCGTATTTTATGTTTCTCCGCGATTTTTCGTCTCTCACTGTACGCTTGCGAGCGCGGATTTGGACGGTGTGTGTGCGTTCTCCACTGGATGTGTGTATGGGATTTCTTGATGGGTTTTTACAGTTAAGGATGTCTTTTCTTCAAGCCACTTCTTCTTCCAACTTCTTCGCACTGCTCACCTCCACACTCTTCCATATAAAAAAAAACGTATGTAGTATATTACATTGTTATTATTTTTAATAACTCTCATTCAATCCGGTATTCCCTATTAAGTCCCCACCTTCCCTAATTTTTGCCTTATAATTGAAAGTGTGATCATACCAATTTATATAGTAGGTTCCTACTTCGTATAGGTATAAGAGAACAGCAATAAAAACTCTCAAGTATCTGTGAGCGAAAATTTGCTCTTGAGGTGTTTAATGAGCGTCCGCATATAATTTATCTGCACAAATGGCTATTTAATAGATTTTCATTGTGTAAGAAAATCAATGGAAAATTGAGTGTGCGAAAAATTGGCTTTTGGGGTTAATTTGCAAAAATTTCTTCTTGATTTAATAAATTTTCAACAGAGCACCTTTCTCAGGTGTCCAAAATAAATCCCCCATATTCGTTATGTTAATGAAGAAATATAATATATTATATAGTTTAAGAAAAAAAAGCAACAAGATTCATACTGGGAGGTATTTGACCTCAAACTGTGTGATATTCGTCCATATGACTGATATATTGAATGTACCTGGCGCTAAACTCTTTATTTATTTTTTCTTCTCATTTTTTCCCTCCTTTCCAGCTCTTCTGTAAACATTCTGCCTTTTTTTCTCCCGGACAACCGAGGGCATCTCTCCATGAAAAGCATATTACACATGTGTGGCGTTCTCAAATAATACGTTAATAAAAAAAGAAAGGAACAGAAGGAGCTCCCAACGAGTTGGAAAGAAACTGAGATTGTGTGTTTTTCCCAAACTGAACATCTCTTTTATTGATTTGTCGGACGTGGGCTTCTTTTTTCTTTATAACCAACTAACCATTCTTGGCTCTCTCCCAAGGAGGGATTCTCAAAATTTTTGGAGAAAAATCGAAAGTTTTGTAGATCGCTCCGTGTGTGGTTCCCTCTGAACGTGAATGAAGTGACCGAAAGTGGATTGAGAATCTTTGCGTTGGATAGCCTGTGAGTCTTTTTTTTATATTCATCTCTTGTTGAGGCGCTTCTTCCACACTGAAACCTCTGCCGGTGATCCCAAAGAGGTTTATCAGATGTGAGTAAAATGTGTTAAAAGAAAATTTATTTTATTGGAAGAAAATCCAAAATGAGAAAATCTTTTAAAAGAAAAAAATATATAAATGAAAAGATTTAGACAACTTTGCTTGAGTCAGGCTAAGCTCTAGCCAGGGTTCTAGCATGCGTCGAAGAATTTTAAGAAAATACATGCTTATTTATCTTGCAAAAAGACATTTAATCTAAGCAAGAATATTCTTTTAAGTAGACAAAAAAAGAGAAGATTCGTAGTAAGACCCTTTTGACCTTATGCATTAAGGCTATAATGCAGGAGTCTACTGTGAATTTTATATTGAATTTTTAACGAATTTTATTATCAACGATCCTTCTCCAAAATTTATTTTTCTCATATGCATGCTTTTCTTAACATTTCTAAGAAAAAGAAAACTTCAAGAGTTGAGATTGAGAAACCTCTTGAGGCACAAGCAGTAGGGTATATAAATGCCTTTTCATTGATGTTTACACACATCATAGATTTACAGTGGATGGGCCTTTTCTGGTGAGTGAGAGACACCCAGTAGTGGCTGGAAGTTTGATTTGTGACGGGATGGGTTATTAATTTCGGGAATGTGTCCACAAAAGCGATTACCGAAAGGACAGGAGCATTAAGATGGGCATTATAGGATGTTTTATTTATTTTTTTGGAATGCTTCTCTTCTCCTGACCATCTTTCTCTCTCTCTCGCTCGCGCGGGGGATTTCTTGGCGTCTGCCGAAGATGATGGTAAAGAAGAAAATACGATGATGATTCATAGAGAGTTGAGCTCTCAGACACTGTTTGGATTTTTTTTATAGGTGAAGGAGGATATTTCTTATTCATGTTCAACAACACAGATGGAGGAAACTCACCTGAACTGGGTCTATCACTGTATCTGGTGCAGTACACCCATGCTGGCCACACCATGGGTCCATCCGATGAGGATTTCGATGCTGTTGCTGAGGAGAGATTGGCTGTGGATTGGGAGGTGGTTGTGCCACCACTGCTGGAGAACTTTCTCTCAGCCGTGGCAGTCAAGTCTATGGCGGTGGACTCCTTGGCGCCGGGGAATGCAATACCCTGGCTGAGTTTGCGAGACACGGCGGATCGAGCGCTCGCCAGGGATTCACTGATGCGGCACCCAAAGTCCGCCTTGAGGATGTTGTCAATGCTGAACTTGAGGGTGGTCTCGTTGTCGAGATTGTTGATTGTGCCGTAGGATTTGAGCGGAGGCGACAGTGAATTGTCCCGCGACAGCGTGTTGCCGGGGGATATTGATTTAACACTATGCCCCGTGTGCCGGAAGCCAGGTGAGTGGGACTTTGTGCTACCACCATCATCATCCACGGGTGGCGGTGACTTCCATTTACCACCCAGGTGTGGACTGAAAGCCGACTCAGGTCGCCCAATCTTCTCACCTGGTGACCCAGCATCCTCATCCATGGCGGCGGAATCACCTTTCTGGCATGCTAAGCTATTGCTATTGCTAGTGTTATCACAAATGCGGAATAGTCGCTTTATCGAGTGGCTGTTATTGAGCTCCGGCGATGCAGGGTGGAAGCGTGAGAGTTCGTTGTTCTTCTCCAGTATCCCCTCGAAGGTACGCGGAAGTCTGTCTGTTGTTGCCTCCATGTGGCTCTTGAATGTATCACTTGAGGACTCCTTGGGTGGTGTATGCCGGTACGTTGTGAATGCTGTTCGTGTTGGTAAGTTCTCCTCCTCTGATGCCATCTCCTTACCCACGGACAACTCACTGTCACCACTACAGCTTGATCTGTCGCTCTCCATATCATCCACCTTCTTCAAATCCATCTCAGCACGACGGTAGTGATTTACTTTGCTGTCAATGCGCTCCTGGATATCTGGACATTTGTCCGGAAATGCTAAACGAGGTGCTTTTAAATCCACTAGGGGCTCGTATGTATTTCTAGGTGACATTCTATCTCCTTTTGCACAATATTGCATCTCCCAGGACCTTCGGCTGCACACTTTGCATAATATCGATGGGATTCACGCGGCACCTGGCAGCACCTACTTCCTCTGCCTCAGTCTACAATCTCTCAAAAATTGTGCAGCCAAGAGGTGTACCCCTATGGTGCGCCAAGCGACGGTAAAACACCTTTTATTCTCAACGATTGTTTTTATTCTTTTTTTTTTCTAAACTTAATATTTGACCAATTTATTGCAAATATTTTTTAACCACTCAATTACTAATTCTGCGTGAAATATGTCTTTAACTTGATAGCAACTAATCCATTAATTTGCTCAAGGCATACAAGTTATTAATTAACACTTCACTCGTGCTACATATAATGTTGATTATATATGTAAATAATGTCCCAAGCTCGGTGTAGTCTCAAGCACAATCCTTGTAAGGGATACACTTTTGCAAGAAAAAAATAATTTTAATTATATTTAAACGATATTTAGTGGGCTACGGTAGCCTCCAAGATTTTTAGCTAAAGACCCGGAACTAGTTAGTCGCGCAATTGGATATATAGATTTCAAAGGGGTAGTTGGCGCGCAGAAAGAAGTCTTGTCACTGCAACAACACGCGGGAGATTGAGTTGTTGGTGTCTCCTGGGGGGCATCAACGATCACAAAAATTGTGGTGCCACAACGAAGGATGATGGGAAATGAGTTCTTATGGTGGATGTGGGTAAAAAAAGACACACACCACGGATAGCACGGGAGAGCGAAGCAGCGAGCGGTCGACTCCGGTCGGTACCATCCGTTTGACTGCCAACAAGCGCTCTGTGAAGCAATTTCGAGAGAGAGGCGGGAAGTTGCTCAACCGCACTTGGGCGGGAAGTGCCCCGATTGGTGCCGAAATGGCCAGCCTCGAAATATAGATTTTTCCACCATCTAATTAGATTGGACTGTGGTTTTTTCATACCTGAACTGGTGGAGCCAATCCCGCATGCCCTGGGTGCCCAAGCACGGGAGGAAGAGCACATACAAATACATTGCACCCTGGGGATTTCCATGGACAAGGAGTTTCGGGACCAATCCCTCCGATCCGACCCAAGAGCATACAACCAACATACAACATACACTACACACACATTGAGCAGCATTTCTACTGTAAGCTTTGTGTAGCATAAAATGAGCCCATGCTCAAACAACAACTGCACCTTCTGCACGAACGGACACTTTGTACACATCAAAGCCCCTAAATTATCAGCTTATTGCACACAACGAGCGGGGTGTGTAATTAAAAATTATTCTTTTAATTAAAAATCAATGTCCCACCACGGATATTGTCCATCGTACTATGTATATATATAGCCAACCAACATACATAACTACATAGGCACATATATAGGCACAATCTCATGAGGCACTATATGTTTGATTTTTTATTCATCCACCTCAAACGCATCGTCCATAATTTAGAGCGGCTCAATTTGTGTGTGAAGGGAAAAACATTGTTGGGTGTATATTCTCAATTAAATACACCATGACAAGCTACAATGATTAGAAAATTAGTTGGGTCAGAAATTGTGTTTTGTGAAATTTTTCATGTCTTCTCTGATGACTTTTGAAGGATGGTTATATTAGTTCAGGGGGTTTAAAATCATTTTTCTCAAAGCGGAAATTGTGGTGTTGTTGTTTTTTTCCGTACATAATGTATCTCTTTCCCAAATTAGCTCAATGGGGAGTAAACTAAATAACTACCTACCTACCTACATAGTACATACATATCTCTCGAGAAAGCTATGTTAGCTATGTGGGAGGGAAGTTAGATTTTGGGATTTTTTTTAGTCCGTTAAGTGCTGTGATTTTGCAGCGACGGAGTTAACATGAAATTTCAGGAAGAAGGATTCTCTTTTTTTTAAATACAAATTTCCAGCTAATTGAAGACTATGAAGTAACTCTAGTATTTCCTTCTTGCGTAACACAAGACAAATAAATTTCTAATATAACAAATGTTCCGCTTAGAGCAATATTTGTAAGAAAAAGCTTGTTAACCGTCTGAAAGTCATGTCTAGAATTCTCAAAAGCTTAGTTTAGCGAGGTATAATAAGACCTGTCCATAGATACAAGATTTTTAGGCAAATTACACAAATTTGTAGGGTTAAATGAAGTCTTATTGACTTCCTAAAACATTCCAACAAGTTCATTGTTCGTTTCACAACAAGAAGAATATTTTATTAATAATTATTTAAAAAAAAATCTTTATTTCAATCTCTGAATTTTAAGGGTGTTAAATGCACATGTTGTACCACCATACACAGAAAATAAAAGTTCGTAGCATTGTTCGTCAAATTTCTTGAAAGGTTCGTAACTCCAATGCTTTTACATAGGAAAATTCACCTCCAGGTTCGTATAATGGAGTCAACCTCCCTGGGAGTGAGACCCCATTTTACGAACATGGAGGTAAATTTTCCCATGTAAAAGCATTGGAGTTACGAACCTTTCACGAAATTTGACGAACAATGCTACGAACTTTTATTTTCTGTGTATGTACTTCCAGGATCGCTCAGCTACCGTACTCGGCGTACAAAGGGTTAATACTTTTTTCAATAATTCTACCACACATTCTTCGACATTTTAGACTGAATATAGAGTTTTTGAACTCGCACAGACAAAATAGCAAAAAGTGTGATTTACCTCATACTCCTTTTCTTTTATGGTATGCTCACGTTTCTCTAAAAGCTAGTTTTTTTTTATTACATAGGTATCCCAACAAGAAAACAATTCCAACAACACAACAAAATGGAACTGAATCAGCAATAAGAATTGAGACGAGAATAGAACAAAAAAATGTGGCAAAAAAAATCTTCCAGTAATTGGTTTGTTCATTTAAAATTCAACGTAAATGTATGAATGTATGTGGGAGAGACTCCGTGTGAGGGAGGTGGGTGATCAAATTAAAAGCTTATTCGTTAAAATTGATTACAATACGCTCTCTGGGTGAGATGTTAAATGAGGTGATTCGGGTGTTTCTTAGGTTTTTGGGAATACATCACGTGGCTTTTTTTTCTTCTTCTTAAAATAGTCATTTAATCGTTTTTGGGCTTTTGCTATATAATATACCCGTGTGAGGCACATTATAACTCAATATCGATATGTTTCTCTTTTTTTTTTGTTAAATGATGTCTTTATTCGTGTCGAAAAAGAGCGTTTTGTTGATTGTGAAATTTTTGCTCCGCGATGGACGCGTTCAGCAGTGTGCAAGAATGAAAGAGAGAAAATAATTTCATGGTTTCGCGCTTGTTTTTCACACACAACATTCCAACCTTATTTATATATAAATATATATGTATATACATGGTGGGTATTCCATCTCATCCCCAATGAGCAAGTTAAATTGGTAACATGAGAAATCCAACAAGCTGCCAACGCATCGGCGGCTTATTAAATTGATACTGAAAACCCTTACGAGATGATGATGATGAGAATAAAAAGACGGTGCATCAACACGAAAAGTTAAAAACGCATTAAGGCCCACGGATTCTTATGTACTACCTATATGCTATATGTTCCGGCATATGAAAGAAATTTAGCCAGCATCAATCTTGCACGCCTTTTTTCTCTCTCTTTCAAGAAAAGTCTCATTTAGGTGAAAGATTTCATTTGCATATCTCCCAAAAAAAAAACCACCGTCAAGATTCTTCCTCTTTCTGCGCAACCCAAACACCGCAATGTATTTATCGTGGTGTTTTAATATTCAGTGGTAGCACCACTTGAATGTTCCGCGTGTCCACTCCCCAAATTCGGCAGAAAGCTTAAGTAAAGTTGAGTATTTTTTTCGGACAAGTTAAGATAAGATTTCTTTTCCTTATTGATTTTACTTTAAAAGTTTTTCCCAAAAAGAAATTTGTCTTCCCCCAAATTGTTTTTTCTTCGTCTTTTACATTGAAACTTAAATGGAATTTCAGAATAATTATAGAGTTTTTTAAAGTATAATTTCAATATCAGTTTTATATCACATTTCATTGCTTCGGGGAGACGGTGGCCAAAGAACAATCTCTTCGGTTAAACTTTTTAACATTAATTTTGAAAGGTGTGGGACTTTCTTAATCCTAATAGCCGGTGAAACGATATCTTCAGTAAACAGTTCTTATTTATTTAAAGTTTGTAATTTTGTAATTTCTTTATCTAATTAATGGTTAGAAATTTGAATTAGGGGATGTTCCAATGAAAACTTGAAGACTTTTTTTTAGGGATTTTTGTAAGAATTTTAAAGTAAAAAATAAATAATATTTTTACATTTTCGTTTAATGGGAAGATATTGATTCTTGGCCGAAAACTATTCTACAAGAAATTTAACGACAAAGTTATGAAATTATTAGAAGGTTCTCACAATTTTTTACCAAAGTTTCTTAATCTATCGAATTTATTTTGATGCGCGATCTTCAAGAGATCACATCACATTATCTTAAATCTAAAAGTAAACCTAAACTTTTTCATTAGAATCAACTAGAATTACCCTCAATTTTTTTTAACAAGCCATCTTACAGAAAAGTACAAAAAAGCTCGTATTTGAAAGAAAACAAAAAATTATAGGAATGTGTAAAAATGTGTGTTGTAAAAGAAAATGATCGTGCGGTTGATTTAGTAAAGCTCTCATTGATTTCTTCAATTTAGTAAGGTAACAAACAAGCGAGGAGCTTTTTCTTCTCGCGCGCCCAAGAACTTGCTGCTGACTGTGAGGGGTAATTTGGAGTCTTTTCTGCGTATAGACAAAAAAAAAGAACCGAAGCAATTGAAGAAGGGAAAAAGCATTGTTAGTAAATTCCTTTCTTGTTTTGCAATTTATTACTTCTTTATTCTCCTCTCCTTCTCTTCGTTACCTTCCTTCCACACCGTCTTCATTGCGGCGTGTCCTTTTTTTGCCGTACGGCTCTCAAGAGTACATATTGAAGGAGCCTTTATACATATTTCCACCTCAGCATGGCGAACGGTTTTCGTATATTTGTAGAAATCCACACC
The DNA here is from genome assembly GCF_024334085.1 of Lutzomyia longipalpis. Taxonomy (NCBI): domain Eukaryota; kingdom Metazoa; phylum Arthropoda; class Insecta; order Diptera; family Psychodidae; genus Lutzomyia; species Lutzomyia longipalpis. The sequence continues at coordinate 12,854,391 of NC_074709.1, read as the reverse complement.
AAGCATGAAGAATTATATACATACGGCAAACAAATAATGATCTATAAATGGTGTATACGCTCGCTCAATGGGAGAATGGTGAGAAAGAGGTGGCACGAGAAAGGGGCAGATGCTTTTTGATTATAGCTTTTTCACAAAACGATTTGCTTTGTAACATTAAAATGTATGATGTACTTCATAATCGCTTTCATACACCGCACCACAGCAATTCTCTCCTATTTTACTCCATTCTCCGCTTCACCATACAACGAAAGTTGTGTATTTATCGGAGTTAGAAGAGGCGGAGTATAGCATGGAAGAGGGAAAATAATACAAATCGCACTTATTATATACATTTCATTTTATATATATTTAATAAATATAACAACATTATTACTTCGTCATCTCAAATTTACGCGTGGTTTACTTAGGATGGAGCAAAACATGCAAGGAATCATTTCAATTTGCGTTTCACACGATGGAGCACCCAACGAATGGGAAGACAAATCGATAATGATGCGGTAGAGCACAATAAGAATAAATTGACTACCGATCTTATTATGTTTTTAATAAATAGAATTTGCAAATCTTCAATCTTTTACATTTCGCGTATTTCCATATTATTTTATTATATGTACAAATGCATTGATTTCTATGCAATTTATGACCTTATTCCATGCACTTTGACTTTAATCAAATTATGAATTTTGATAACTTTATTGTTTTCATGTGAGAGAAAATATTTCATTTAACGCATTTAACTCTTTTCTTTCCATATTAAAATTTTAAATTAATTATCAAAATATTTTAAACACAGATGGAGAAGCCTGGTAACCGTTTCGCCTCTCCATTTTTAACACGAAACATGTCCTTTCTTACACAACTAATGAAAAATTCTAACTCTAGAACAATTTGGAATTTTTATCAACAAAAAACTATCTTCTTTCGCATTAATTTTATCATCTCCGATGTCTTAAACTCCTCATAAATATCAAAAGCTTTCCACGAATGAAAATACATTTATAGAGCTTTGTTACCGATTAAAGGTAAATAAAGTCCAAACTAATCAACTTTTATAAAAAATTTCCATTTCAATACAAACCGACGACATTTCCAGTGAGAGATCATCATAACTTTTCCATTGAGAAAAGCCTGCAATAATTCTTCTTTAAATTTTATGCACTTCTTAAGAGCATTTGGGATTTCTTTTGAAATTCCTCAGAGTTTGTGTTATATCAAAATTTATGCTCTCTCAGGTATGTCGCACAATGTGATATCCATTCTATGCGGAGACCACAACAATCAAATTGAATTTTTGCTTCGAGATGTTGGTGCGAGTAAAGAAATTCAGGTAGTTGGATTTGATGGAAAAAGAGTCATTCATAACATGAACTTTTACATAAAAGAATTCTTATTCATTCAGCCGATCAAGCGAATACCGAAAAAAGTCTCTCTATTTGAGTGATTTTCTTCAATTCGTCACGTTTCTGTAATTATTTCAGTGGCCTTTTAACAAAATGAATACAGTCAACTGAATGAGGAGATTCTATTCAGTTTTTTTTTCCAATGTGATAACCCCTTTTGGAACTATCCACATTGACAGGAATATAACTCAATAAATATGCAAGGAATGACTTTAAAATTTAGAATTAATAATTAAAAATAAAATTCCGTTTAAAAGAATGTTCTAATATTTTTTTTTAAGAATGTTGTAAAATGTATTTTAAATTTTCTCAACTGATTTGCTTTCTTTTCAATTATTTTAAGTTATTAGTTGGTATACCACAATCGTGGCATACCAAGTATTGTAATCGTCGGAAAAACCGACCCTCTCAGATCGGGCTCAAACTTGGTATGAGCACGTTTTAGACATCCCACATTACGAAAATGGTGGTGGAAAATTTTTGATCCGGCCGGCCTGCCGGCCGGCCGGTGCGCTAAACTTTGTGTTATAGCTCGAGAACGGCAATAGATAGAGACTTCCGGTTTGAGGTTTTCTATAGAAATGTGGGTGTAAAATTTCATTTTTTCGCATTTTCAGAATCCAAGATGGCCGCCGTCCGCCATTTTGATATACCGTTAACTACTTCCCTTATAGTTAGAAGTCTGAAATTTTAGTATGTTGTATAGCTCAGTGAGACGTTTTCATCAACAATTCATACTTGACGATCGGTCAAGCGGTTTAGCAAATATGGTGGCCTAAAGCAAAAAGTGTTTTTTCAATATATCTCGAGAACGGCTTGACCGATTTTAACCATCTTGGTATCAAATGAAAGATATTGCGAAGCCCTACAACTGTCTGGAACATTTCAAGTTCCAAAAACATCCGCAAGAGGCGTAAAATTCAAAAACAAAAATTGCCTAACTTTAAGGGGCAATATCTCCGAATATCTGTTATCGTTTTCCTTTAAATTTTGATATGTTGTAGCCTGACTCAATATCTTTCACCAGTCCGAAAATGAAAAAAATCTATGTCGCCGTTTAGAAGATATGGCCATTTGAAAAATTCTTGAATTTGAAAAGTTCTAAGAGTCATATCTCTTGAACGGATTGTCCGATTTTGCTCAATTTGGTATCAAATTAAAGGTTTTGCAATTCTCTACAACTTTCTGGAACATCAGAAACCTCTAAAACCATTCCTTGAGGACAAAAAGTCCAAAAAACTGTTTTGGTAGAACAAAAATCCGCAATTTTGTGTTCTGGAGGTGACCTTGAAATGTATCGAAATATATGTCAGATTATAGCTTATTTCAATACCTTTCCAAAACTAGTCAAGAAATTTCTGTATGTGCAATAGAACTTGAGATATAACAATATATAACAAATAAGACAAAAATGTCTTACGAATTGATGAATTTAATAAAAAAAATCAACTTTGCCTACTAATACTACTCAAAAATTAAATTACAACGCATAGACTGACCCATCCGCGTTGTGGTATACCAACTCTAATAACTGGACGCGTTATGATTGACTTTTAGCTGTGTTTCTTTCAGACACAGCTTTTGTGTACCGAGCAAAATCGAAAGTCGTCAGATCAGGCTCAAACTTGGGATGAGCACGAATTAGGGTCCCCACATTCCAAAAAACGTATGCGCCAAAAAATTTTTTTTCCGGCCGTCCGGCCGTCCGGCCGTCCGGCCGTCCGTCCGGCCGTCCGCCGTAGTTCAACCATAAATTGCAAGAGAACGGTAATAGATAGAGACTTGCGGTAAACGGCAAAGTTTAAATATCGACTGGAAGACGTCCGATTATGACGTCAAATTTTACCCCCCACCCCCCCGTCCGCCATTTTGAATAACCTCAAAATTTTGTTTTCGCTATATCTCAGCCCCTGTAATAGCTAAAAATCTGAAATTTTTATATGTTGTAGGGGCCATCAAGACCTTTCCAACGATACCTCATTTTCGAAAATCGGTCAAGCCGTTTAGTCAATATGGCCGTCACAATATTTCATCGAAAATCGACCATAACTCGAAAACGGCTTGACCGATTTTGATCAACCCGGGCTCAAATGAAAGCTCTCAACAAACCCTACAACTCTCTAGAACATCCAAAGTTTCAAAAGTGACCGCTAGGGGGCCAAAAATCAAAAACAAAATTTTCGATGAGTTTTCGATGAATATCTCGAAAACGCCATTATCGATTTGCTTCATTTTTTGATATGTTATAGCTGACTATATTATCTAGCTCCATGCCAAAAATGAAGAAAATCTATGTCGCCGTTCTCGAGATATAGCCTTCCAAAGTTAGCATGTCATATCTCGGGTTCTACAAGTCCGATTTTAATCAACTCAAGCGCAAATGAAAGGTTTCGTGAAACCCTACAAATGTCTAGAACATTGCAACTTCGAGAAATGACCGCGAGAGGCGCTAAAGTCAAAATCAAAATTTTCGGAAATTTCGAACTCGAATATTTCGAAAATGCCATTATCGATTTACTTCATATTTTAATATGTTATAGTTGAGATTAAGACCTTTCCAACGATAGCTCAAACTCGAAAATCTATGGAGCTGTTCCCGAGATATGGCCTTCTAAAGATATCTTAGGAACCTCTTTCCCAGCTTTTCGGACGAATGAGAAACCTGCATGAGACGGATGCAGGTGCAATTTCAGTGAGATTCTCTCACTTGCATGTCACTGATACTGTTTCACTCGCACGGAAGGTTTTTCGCAATTTTCTCACAAATTTTCATGGTAAAATTTTGTTTTTTGTAACCCGAACGCGATGCCGAGTCGATAGGTAATTCCAGCTCCAAAAACTCAAAATTCGCGCCAAAAAATGTTGTGCAAATTTCGCAAAAATTTCCGGGGAGTTTCGCTCCCAAATTTTTACTAAAAATACTTGGGGGCCCCTAAGCATCCACAGCGATTATGAAGCCCTTAAAATGAGTTAGCGTGTTTCTTTCAGACACAGCTTTTGTGTACCGAGCAAAATCGAAAGTCGTCAGATCGGGCTCAAACTTGGGATGAGCACGAATTAGGGTCCCCACATTCCAAAAAACGTATGCGCCAAAAAAATTTTTTTCCGGCCGGCCGTCCGGCCGTCCGTCCGGCCGGATCATAAACTTAAATTGAAAGAGAACGGTGATAGATAGAGACTTGCGGTAAACGGCAAAGTTTAAATATCGACCTGAAGAAATCCGATTATGAGGTCAAATCCACCCCCCCACCCCCCCGTCCGCCATTTTGAATAACCTCAAAATTTTGTTTTCGCTATATCTCAGCCGCTATTATAGCTAGAGGTCTGAAATTTTGATATGTTGTAGGGGCCATCAATACCTTTCCAACGATACCTCATTTTCGAAAATCGGTCAAGCCGTTTAGTCAATATAGCCGCCACAATTTTTCATCGAAAATCGACCATAACTCGAAAACGGCTTGACCGATTTTGATCAACCCGGGATCAAATGAAAGATCTCAACAAACCCTACAACTCTCTAGAACACCCGAAGTTTCAAAAGTGACCGCTAGTGGGCCAAAAATCAAAAACAAAATTTTCGATGAGTTTTCGATGAATATCTCGAAAACGCCATTATCGATTTGCTTCATTTTTTGATATGTTATAGTTGACCATATTATCTAGCTCCATGCCAAAAATGAAGAAAATCTATGTCTCCGTTCTCGAGATATAGCCTTCCAAAGTTGGCATGTCATATCTCGGGTTCTACAAGTCCGATTTTGATCAACTCAAGTGCAAATGAAAGGTTTCGTGAAGCCCTACAAATGTCTAGAACATTGCAAGTTCGAGAAATGACCGCGAGAGGCGCTAAAGTCAAAATCAAAATTTTCGAAAATTTCGAACTCGAATATTTCGAAAATGCCATTATCGATTTACTTCATATTTTAATATGTTATAGTTGAGGTTAAGACCTTTCCAACGATAGTTCAAACTCGAAAATCTATGGAGCCGTTCCCGAGATATGGCATTTTAAAGATTTCTTAGGGGATGACTTTTCAACTTTTCCCGATTTTGCATGTATTTAAACAAATTTGCGTTCTAGTTTGCTCTCACAAAATTGGTACACTGAAAGAAACACAGCTCTCGTAAGCTTGGTCAGCTTACCAGTACATTTTCTGATGTTTTTTAGTGAATCAACCTGTATGAAGTCCTTTATGTCTTCTCCAGCAATATAATTAAAAATTCAAACTTTCTTAATGTTCTTCAAGATTTCTCACCAGAATATGGGAACTTTGAAGGTAATTTAGCATCATTTGCATAATATGAAAATCTTCTTTAAATGACCCCAAATGTATATATATATATATATATAGCATATAGAATAGGGAGTTATTCTTTGTCCAAAATTTCCCGCGATTACCATCAATCTCCTTTCTGTTAATCTCCGTCAGAGCGTGTTATGAAAATTAATTTGTTCATTTTATGGGAATAATATTAAAATTCCATCACGGAGATGATCCTAAATGTTAAAAAAGCTTCGGGGTCTTCATTAGGACTCCATCGTGGCACTCTAACTGCGAGGTCATGGAGGTCATCTGTGGTCACCACCACCGTGGAGACACATCCACACACTCCAGGTAGGCAGTCTTGCAGAAAAGTCATAATGTCGTGTAAAATTATTAATATCTTTTTCCCTGTGACATTTTCATTGCGATAAAGTGGCGTTTTACACCTTTTTAGCTCCACCAGCCATCATGCAAACGGAACCCATGCGATCGTTTTGAGAGGATCGTCTTCATATATGTAAGACACTCGACCGACGTGCTTGTGATCAAGTTGCTCATTCCCCGGAATGGAGTGGAGGAGATGGTTGAGAAAAAATTAATTAAAACCCCTGTCGGAGCTGGCAATCGCGGGCAAAATGGAGTTTTTTAGATGGTGCCAAAGGAAGGCTAATATAATGAGGCGGAGTGTCAATGACCAGGGGGAAATTTCAATTAAGCTGCACACCCAGAGAGTTCCCCTGGCCATACATTTCAAATTAAAACATTCACACACAGAATATTGAATAATCCGGCATGCCTATTTACATTGTAAAACCCACCACATAATTCCATGCAGAAAAAATATAGGAGACAAAGGGTTGAGAAAAAGGGGATGGTTCGAGAGTATTTGCTATGTATTTAATTTTTATTGCAATGAACATTTGATAATGCTACCAGAGCATAAAATCACTACATATTATTCGCCATGCGATACCATTTTCCGCCTGAGTGAGGGTGAATTTTCAATGTGGAAAATCATCTGCCCGGGTGGTGGATGTTCTCATGTAGAGGGAGAGAAGTGGGTATAAAAAGGGGTTAATAAGTGGGTTGGACTGAGAGTGTGTTGTTTATTCACTTACTAAACGATCCCTCCGGGCAGGGCTGGCATCATGGTTATGGAAAATAAAAAGGGACACGAAGGGGGGTTTGGAAATTTTGAGTGAGTGAAAAAGAGAGATAAAACTCTCACGAAAAGGGGTTGTTTAATTTTTAGCCCCCAACCCCTCCATTCTGTGCACACAAAAGCGCCCAAGTTAGACGGGGTTGGATGTGGAATATGATTAAATTAAAATTGGGATGTAAAGCAATACAGAGAGGTTGATCATAAAAATTTCCTTTGCGATAGAAATAAAAATCACAGCCTTTCAGCATTTCTCGCAGCTTTTTTTTCTCTTCCTCAAAATTTTGCACAAATTGTTGGTTGTCCGTTCCATAAATTCGCCATAAAATATTTTCGGTATATTTATCCTTTTTGATATCCAAATTCACGACGGTGTGCAGGTGTGTTCGGGAAAGCACCATATAATTTTCTCTCATATGAAATATTCAACTTGAAATAAAATTAATTTGCATTATAATAAAATACTGCACCAATATTATTTGCTAACGTACTGTTAGATGGAAAATTTCAAAGGGATTCATAAGGGAAAATATTTTTCCAAGGGGTGTTTAACTGATGAATATTTAGTTCTTTTACGGCTGGAACAGTGCTTTATAAGGCTGATTGAGGCAACAAGTTTTTCTGCTAGAACTTAGAACTTTTTGAGCTAGAATTCACTGCTTCTTATAGGCTTGATTTTAGTAAAACTTCTTAGGGGTTTGCTCCTTAATCTCCGCGGTTTGACAAAAATCAAAGGTGTTACCTAAATCTGCTAATCTTTTGATTTTTTTTAGATTTAGACCATCCTTTTGAATTTATGTTAAAAGACATAAAATTATGTCTAAATTACCTTCACTTGTTGTGAGTCATCTTCAAATTATTAATTTTCCATTCATCTACAAGAACGTTTAATAAAAGAACTCCGAATAAGTCAGCAAGTTGGAGGATTATCTTTACCGTAAAGAACAAAAGCTCCTTGTTCTAGCGCTCTGATGAAAATTAATTATTTTGGCGTTTTGTTCTTCTTGGCTTTTTTCCTCTTTTTGAGTTATAAATTTCTGTGCGAAGCATGACGATTTTTTGAGGTCTTTGTCTTGTGGTTTGAAGCGTCTGGTGGTTGGTTAAAGTATAATTTAAATGTGAAGAGGATGTTTCTTAATTTGACCAAATGGTCTTCATTTTGATTATGCACGCTCCAAAATACAAAAGATGACTAAAGTTCAGTGTCAGGAAACCCAAATGGTTTGACCTTTTGCGCCATGGAAGGATTAAGAAAGTCCATTGTAATTAATCAAAAACCAATTACTTGGTCACGTCGCTCATATCTTCGTGCTCTTTTCTCTTTTTTTTTCTTTTCATTTCTTATTTTTCATCACTTTAATGTTGTATTCTGTGCTTGTTGTGTGTATATTCTTTGAGAAAATTACCCGCTCGAGGGAGTTGGGTGAGAAAAATCGTGAAAATTTTATCACTTACCGCACAGATTGGCTTTCGTGGTAGATGAAACAATATAATGTGTGGCTAACACTCTTCACCCCCTGAAGGGAAAAAGGATGGTGTGTGTATGGATGGCAGGCGGAGAAGCTACTTTTCGAGAGACAAATATTGTCGAACACGATAGAATGGGGAAAAAATTGGTAAATAAATGCACATAATACTGCTGCGTGCACAAGAGGGACGACGAAGAGGAGCATCTTGTCGAAACTCCGGCCCCCTACGCCATTAGGGTGCTAACAACGCAGCTTGTTATTCAATAAATATACGGACAATCTGTGGTAATCACTAGTTTTAGGGCAACACACGTGTTTTTTATGTGTGCAAAAATGCACATACGGCAGACAATCGCTGTGGCATCATCATCGATACCACGATGCGTCCAAGAAGTGAGCCCAAGGGGATATTTTCTGGTGTATTTCTCAACACTAAATGGATATTTCAATATTTATCTATATACATACATGTATACGTATTATACGTTGAATGAAGAAATTTTCATGTATTGCGAGGTTGAATAGAGAAATTTATACAGAGTATCATTTAGAACCTTTTTAACCGGTATATAGAAAGGTAGAAGAATGAGAGCATAATCTTTCAATAAAAAATATATAAAAGCTCTGTATAAAGTACGTAAAAGCTTCTTAAAATCCGCTAAAGAAAATTATTTGTGTCAAATTGTGGCAAAAAGAAGTCTTAAAATGTTAGATTTCTTCCCATTGGTATTGACATTTATGTACAAACATAATTAAATGTTTCCTAAAGTATTTTTTTTTTTCACTGCTAAAATATAAAAATAATAATTGTAAAGAATATTAATATTGAAAGAGAATAAATAAATAGAGGCGCAAATTAAAATCCAGATAACCTCCCCTTGGGCGAGGTAAGTGAAAGAATAACAAGAGGTGGTGAATATTTTCGTGTTATTCCACAATTCTGTTCTTCGGTGTCCCTTCTCCCTGCATTTTTGCACCGCACCTTATCCCAAAAAAAATTCAGCAAAATGCGCGTCTTCCCGTGGCCAGAGAGAACTTGTGCGCAAATGTCTTGTCCCTCCTTTTTATTTGTGCTTCCATCTTTCCTTATTTTTTTTCTGCCCAATCTTTTCGATATCTCTTTTTTCGTGCTGACGAAAGCGCAAAATTTTAGCAGAATTTCTGCGAAATTCACCAATCCAGACATTCTTTCTCATATCTTCCTTCCAATATATTCCAGACCATCTCTGCACAAGGACAAATTTATCAATGTTCAGCATTTTAGCTGTTTTTGCTGGTCTTTATTTCATCCACAAGAAGCGCATCTTAAACCATTATTTTATGCGAGAAATATTCTTATTGGAGCTTTCATGACCTTATTCTTACTTTTTCTTCCCCTCAATATTGTCACGCTTTTTGTACATAAAATTTATTTCTCAGTGGAGAAATAAATAATAATAAAAAAGCTTTAATTAAATTGAAAAAACAATAAATAATATTGACAATGAAATTCGAGAATATTATACATAAAATGTTCATTAGGCTTTGAGAAATTTTCTGCTCAATAAATGACAACAAAAATACACAAAGCAATAAATTAAATAAAATTAATATAGAAACATTGGAGGCTATCGACGCGGCCTAAAGAATTTCTATCGTTTATTAGTTTTTATTAGATAAATTTTCATTTTAATAATATTTTTCTTATTTTTTATTGAGTAACTTAACTGTGTATTTGTACAGTTATTTGTTGGGTTTTTCATTACATATTTTTAAAAGTATTTAAATGACTCAAACTAAAAGGAAAAAGAAGTAAATAAAATGTCTAAATCTTTGACTGAATCTTCATAATCTTCAGACTTTCCAATCTTAAGAATCCCTTTTTACTTCTTAAAAATTTGAGCACCTGATTTACTTTACTAAATGAATTTTCCTTAAAGTAAGTTAATGAATGTCCAAACAACTTTTTTCCCTTTTACTCATTAATTCATTACATGAAACATTCATCAGCGCCGTAAAATATTGCACGTATTAAATTGAAAAGAAAAAAGGAATTTTGAAGGATTTTCATGGGAAACAGCAATTACCAAAGGTAATATATTTTCACATAAAAACCAAAATATATACACATTAGCATGTTCAGACGCATAAATGCATTTGTAATTAAAGACTTTGAATATGTATTAAATTCTATGCGAGCGCGTGCATTAACCTCATAATATAATCAATTTCTGATATCAATATTTTTGTGTGCTCGAAATAATATCGTTTACTCTTGGGCGATGTGAAATAGAGTAATTTGAGAGAGCTTCCCCGTCGAAAAGTCTTTGCGTGTTATGCAAGAATCTTGTGTACACTCAGCGAAAACCACGTACCACGCAAGTTAACCCCCGTGGTGCATATCACCACGATCGAGAAGAACCACGAAACGTGGGCATATTCACATCAAATCGTGGTACAACTTTCAAAATGTGTGTAAAAATCACTGAAGAGCTTTATCCTCGAAAAATTAACCCATGAAATATGGTACTTGTGGTACTATTCACCTCGTATGATCACAAGCTCTGGAAATCAACCATGTTCGTGGTGCATTAGCTCACGCGTGATCCTAAGTGGTATTTGTGACGTAAGAATTTCTATTGCCTCAAAAATTTAACCCACAATCAGTGGTGCATTTGCCCATGTGTGGTTAAACGAGGTACTATAGATCTGTAAGTTATATAGACCTCAAAAATTTAACCCACACTTGGGGTGCATTTGCTCACACGATGGTTTTACGTGATACTTCTCATTTTTATTATCATCTTTTGCAAAGAAAATCAACCCCACTTCGTGGTGCATTTGTCCACGATCGTGGTACAAGAGTGTGAACTTAATTTTTTTTTCACTTCATTGTACCACATCGCTAGTCACAGTAGGTACAAACGCAGAAAATCAACCCCTATTCGCGGTGCCATTCGCCACGATCGTGGTGAAAATATGTATATAATAATTGTTAGAGAAATATTTTTAATTATTTTTATAATTATTGAATAATAAATTACAAACTTTTAATATTTATTTGGTTTAATTAATTTTTTTTAATATTATTTTTATATAATTGTTTATTGCGATTTTATTATTATACTTTCGTTTGATATTAAATTTTGTTAATTTTTTTTACAACGGGTCTGTAATATTTAAACTGTCCCTTTTTTGGTGTAATTTATCCAAATTTCTTTAATTAATGATTAATTATTTATAGGCTTTGATTAATTATTTATAGAAATTTAAATGAAAAAATGCACCCATGATGACACACTTTTCCAAGAAAAATGTTTTTAAGAAACATGTGGTCCTTGTAATATCATAGTACTTTACAAAATAGACTTAATATTACTTTTTATAATAATAAAAAAATATCTGTATTTATAACAAATAATAATTTGTAATAATGATAATTTATGTATATTTATTGTACTGTTATATGTATTGAAATAAAATAAAACAAAAATAAAAAAAATATATTTTTTAAATTTTCTGTACCACGAATGTGGGTTGAATTTCTGCGTCTGCACCACGATCGTGGCGAATGGCACCGCGAATGTGGGTTAATTTTCTGCGTCTGCACCACGATCGTGGCGAATAGCACCACGAATGGGGGTTAATTTTCAGCGGCAGCACCACGATCGTGGCGAATAGCACCACGAATGTGGGTTAATTTTCAGCGGCAGCACCACGATCGTGGCGAATAGCACCACGAATGTGGGTTAATTTTCAGCGTCTGCACCACGATCGTGGTGAATAGCGCCACGAATGGGGGTTAATTTTCAGCGGCAGCACCACGATCGTGGCGAATAGCACCACGAATGTGGGTTAATTTTCAGCGGCAGCACCACGATCGTGGCGAATAGCACCACGAATGTGGGTTAATTTTCAGCGTCTGCACCACGATCGTGGTGAATAGCGCCACAAATATGGGTTAAATTGGAAAGTTTTGAAGCACAATTCGTGATCATTCGTGGTGCATATGACCACAGGAACCAGTTTGCGTGGTTAAATATGTGACGCTTTTTTGAACTTTCAACTTTCAAAGTTTTGAACTTTTTCGTAAAGCTGTGTCCAAAAACCACGTGTGGTGAAATGTGGCGATATTAACCACGTTGCACCACAAATAGGGGTTAGTTCAATTTGTTCGTTTTCGTGGTGCATTTCACCCCCATTTGTGGTGAATATGCCCACGTTTTTCGCTGAGTGTAGAGGTATATAAAGTCAAATTAGAGGTAGAAAATCGTGAAATTCATTCCCCAAATATGGATTATGACACGTGAATGAGACACGAGAGAGACACAATAATTTTACATACAAGAATTTAGTTATTTTTCGTCCTTTTCTGCATGATTTTGATATTGATTGATGTGTGCGCGCGGGGGAGTTTGTGACCCAATTAATTGGTTGACGGTTAAATTTGAAATGTTTCATTGTGGGGGATGCGTAGAACATGGGGCGGTTTTAATTGGAATTTTCATGCGGGATAGAAGGTGCGTAAAATAAGCCAGATGATCACTGGAGGATATAATTTGTGCGTTGTAATTTTGAATTATGGCACAAAAGAGGAGTCATACAGTGGAATAATCCATTAAGCATGTTTAAGCGAGCACACGATGGGAGGTTTTTGGGGTAGATAAAGCATTTACTTTCTGCGGTATTATTTTATTGTGTTAAAATCATAATGATGCCCAAACAAGAAGGCTAAAGAGACCCACAAAATTATGATGCTGCAATAAATTCACCAACAAGAGCTCTTTTGTCGCACAAACTGCCCCCTTCACAACATCACAGCCCATATTTATGGCACACGATTTTCCATGTGGCCCATCAGTGTGGAATGTGGCAGTTGTGCGCCCTTCCTCGCCGCCCGCAAATGGAATGGCGAAGCGGAGTTACATTTGAGGCTTTTTGGGTGGTGGTTGGGAAACCCTAATTAAAATAATTACGACGTGTGTATGTTTTAAGTACAGCGGGGGCCCCATATAGAGAGAGAGGCGCATCCCCTATTATGTGTGGAGACTATGCTCGTTTTAAATGCTTTTAGCACACTCACTTGGCTACAAGAATTATTATATGTGATCCGCACCCACAAATTTGCCTCTTGTTTGATTTATATTCATTTTCTTCCACCATAATGGGCCTCCCCCCTCTGCAACATCACCGCCCAACCACCCCCTTCTGCACATCCCAAACCCAATAATTATCTGATGGCATTATAATTTCACCACATCCGTACACTTTTGTACTGTAACGTGCGCCTTTTCTCTTCTCCATATACGTGAGAGATCCAGCACGGCATGTAAAATGTGCCGAAATATAAATTATAAATATGCAAATATTAATTATGGGTGAATCTTATCGCTAACTAAATAATTGGTCTGTTTTTTTCGCATTCTTCATGATGCTCCGAACCATTTGAGAGTTTTACCAGAGAAACAGTACAAACTAAAAGACTTGGTGCGGCAATAAAACATCATACATTATTATGATGCTATCATATGTATACAACACACAGCATAATGAGCATTTGCATACAAGAAAAAAATATGTTGTGTACTAAACAATTTTCCAAAAGAAAGCAAAGTGACGAAAATACTGATGAGGTGATGAGAGATCTCTTCTCAAATAGTCTCCCTCTTTGTTTTTTCTTAACCCCATCACACAAGATCTCAATTCTTTTACAAAGATTTTTCCATTGCGATCTTAACTCATGCGCATATACAGAACAAGAAGAACATGGAAATGAATGAAGTGCAAATTGTTCCTACTTATACATCAAGGTGTGATTAACTAGTTCACAGAACATGAACTGAGAGGTCTTTTGCACATAAACAATACACACAGAGTAAAGTTCTTGTTTAATTAAATAATTTTGTCATCACCGCAGGTGTTGAAAGTTTCAATAGTTTTCCGCAATGAAAATTTGCTATTTATGACTCACTCGCTGAGCAGGTTGACATTCGGTGAACCAGTTGAAGAGCTCTGGTATCAGATTGAGAAAATGATTTTTTTTCACGTAAAAAACAACAAAATTTTCATATTACAGTGATGCTCCGCTGAATTATTATTTTCAACGTTAACTATGTGATGTTGGGAGTTTTTTCAAATGCTAAAAATTACAATTATTTGATTTATCAGGAAGGATTTTATTTATCTTATTTGAAGTGATTTTTTCCATTTCCAGTGTATTGGAAAAGTATGAAAAACGACTCAAAAATCTGGCTGTTTAGGTTTCTTTTTATAGGTATGTTAAAAGAAGTTATTCTAACCACTCCTCAACACCTTAAATTTAAAAAAGGAACTTCAAACCTTAGAATTATAATGTCAAACTTAAATAAAGGTAGACACAAAGGTAAAAACTTTTTCTTACTTTTTTGTCTCCTTTTTTAAAGTTTAACATTAATTCTTACATTTGACATTCATTTTAAACGTCAAATGTTAGAAAACAATCGTAAAATGAATCCATCTGAATTCTTGTATCCTTTCTTGCGATCCTTAATTTTTTTTTATACGCTCATGAATTGTTTTCTGATAACGCCCCTGGTAAAATAATGTCTTTCTGCGGTGTTCTACTGTATTTTGGACAGCTTAAATAAATTCAAATATTAAGTGAATATAAAGCTCATTTCTAATTTTTTCATAGTTTTTCCAGAAGGAATTCTGGAAGAAATTCCGCAAGGAATTATAGAAAAGATTTTTGATTGAGATGGTAAAATTTTCTAAGATTCCTCAAGAGGCATCCAAAGGCATCAATAAAATCATTAAAATGGTAAAAAATATCTCAATTGACTTCTTCACCTCAATTTTGCAACATTCAACCATCAATATAATCGAAACAATCAGATTCAATAATTTTTTTGGGAATTAATTAAAGCCACAAATGGAGGTTTCATGAACAACAACAACAAGTAAAAAACTCATAAAATTATAAAGCTTTTGAGAGCTTCATGAGAGATGAGTTTCTCCTCAATTTTTTTCTCTGTGCATTGTGGAAAAGTGATTCTGCATAAAATATGAGAAAGAGATGAAGATTCCCAGATTCCTCCGCAACCTGTTTGTCTTCCAAAATAATTCAATTCCATCCTAAAATCTCAATCAATTTGAAATGAAGTCTCTGATCGCGTCTTTAGTTGTTTTTTTTTCTTCTCTTACACACTCAGGCCCATCTCCACAAAACGAGAAATTTGGTGCGCTGCTCTTTTTTTCCAGCTTCTTGGGCAGCTCACATTTTGTGAGTTTTAATTTCATGTTTGGAAATAAATTTTAATGTGCTTTCTTAGTTTGTGATTCGTTGAGAAATTTCAAACGTCTTATGGACATCGAGAGGGAGGGGAAGTTATAAACTTCTTCATTTTTATTGTGTTGTATAGCCCATCAGGAGTCTCTCTGGGCCATCTTCTTGTACCTCTTTTCCCGCACCAACATGATGGTGTAGCTTCATTATGTATTTTGTGCTTTTCGGTGTCCAACTGTGGTATAGAGAGGAATAATTTTGTCCGCCAAAGATGAAGAAGATTGCTCTGCGAGTGGAGAATTAAAAGGAAAAATGTGATTAAGACAGAGCGAAGAAGTGGTCAGGAGGAGTATATTAAGAATGGAGAATACAATAATAAGAGAAAAAATATATATAAGAAGATATTGAGACGCCGACACTCTCTTCTTACTCTTCCAATGGTCGATTAGGAGGTATAGAAGAACAGCGGACGGGCAGAGAAGAAACAACAACAAAAAAAAAGCCTAAAAAATGAGCATTAACAACCCATGAATATTACCATCGAATGGGAATGGGAGAAAATGTTAAAAATCTAATGGTTTTTTTTATACCTGTGTGTGTTGCTCCTCCATCTGACTCCTCTTCGCATCCGAACGCTTTTATATATAGTGTTCAAGTTTTTAATAATATTATATTGCGAAGCTCATAAAATAAAGCCAAAGGTAGAAATGTTTCTTCTCCTTTTAAATGGTATACCATCAATCAGATAAAAAAGCGCTCCACAGGCTCTATCATTTTGTAAAATGTTCCTCTCAGGGGCCTCCACCACTGTGTCCCTCCTTCTTCCTCCCAATAGCCCCCGCGGATCTCCTCACCATCTCTGAGGTCTCCTTTCGCCAGAATCGTCGTCAAGAAAATGTAATATTTCTCAATAGAAAACTGTGCGTCTGCCCAGCTTTTTTCTTTCTTTTTTTTAGAGATATCTCTGTGTCCTTTTTTTATTCCTTCGGTGCGCCTTTTTAGCTGTGATTCTTTCTTCAAAGAAGCACAGCTTCTGTGTACACTCAAAAATGCAAAGTCGTCAGATCGGGCTCAAACTTGGGATGACCACGAATTAGGGTCCCTACATTACAAAAAACGTATGCGCCAAAAATTGGTCCGTCCGTCCGGCCGGCCGTCCGTCCGTCCGTCCGTCCGTCCGGAACCTTTCGCTTAATTACAAGAGAACGGTGATAGATAGAGACTTGCGGTCAACGGCAAAGTTCATATATCGGGTGGAAGACATCCGATTATGAAGTCAAATCCAACCCCCCACCCCCGCGTCCGCCATTTTGAATAACTGTCAAATTTTGTTTTCGCTATATCTCAGCCCCTGTAATAGCTAAAAATCTGAAATTTTGATATGTTGTAGGGGCCATCAAGACCTTTCCAACGATACCTCATTTTCGCAAATCGGCCAAGCCGTTTAGCCAATATGGCCGCCACAATTTTTTATCGAAAATCGGCCATAACTCGAGAACGGCTTGACCGATTTTGATCAACTTGGGCTCAAATGAAAGATATTAATGAGCCCTACAACTGCTCGGAACATCGCAAGTTCAAAAAAAGACCGCAAGTGGCGCTAAAATCGAAAACAAAATTTTCGATGAGTTTTCGATGAATATCTCGAGCACCGCTTTATAGAATTGCTTCATATTTTGATATGTTATAGTTGGCTATAATATCTTATATCATGCCAAAAATGAAGAAAATCTATGTAGCCGTTCCGGAGATATCGCGTTTTAAAGTTAACATGTCATATCTTGAGTTGCATAAGACCAACGCCCCGCGAAGCGGGGCTTTTTTATATGCACATATAAAAGTAAAGTAAAATATATATAAATGCATAGATATATACATTATATATACATATAAAAATGCAAAGATAAAAATATATAAACTGCAAAGATAAAAATTAAATATAGCATGGATGGAACAGTATAAAGCGAAAGAACGGTAAGTAAAACTTACGGGCTGTGATTCTTTCTTTGTCAGTGAAATGTGAAATTAACTGAAAATTGAGGATGGGCAAATTTTGAGGAAGGCTTTCGCGCGTACCGAATCACAGCCAACGCCCACGATTAAGGCATTTCACAAATTATCTGCGCGTTGGCTGTGATTCGGTGCGCGAGAAAGCCTTCCTCAAAATTTGCCCATCCTCAATTTTCAGTTAATTTCACATTTCACTGACAAAGAAAGAATCACAGCCCGTAAGTTTTACTTACCGTTCTTTCGCTTTATACTGTTCCATCCATTTTTCATCACTGCACTGCTTCAAAACCAATTGGATTTCGAAGATTGTGTGTTGAAAATGATGATGACATACAACATAAAATGATAGCTGAGAGAGAGATGATTTGAAAACATCCAATCCAACAAATTTTTCCTTCAATCTCCGATCATTTCTTTGGCCTTTTTGCCTGTCTCCTTGGGTAACCAGAGGAGCGACAGAGGGAAGAATTTAAAGGAGGTAAAAAAAAGAAAACGAACAAGTATGAATCCCAAAGTATTTTGTTATGTTTTGCCGTTGCAGCATCACGAACGAATTTATCTATTTTGTCTCGCTGCGATAGGAAGACTCCACCACACCAAAAGGCTATTAAACACCAATATTTGTTGACGCAATAAAATTCACCTCTTTAGTGGACGATAGAAGGCACTTTTTATTGAAATTCCAGCACAGCTTAAACTTGAAAATCCAATAAAATGCGCGGACTATCCCCATTTTGTCACCCCCCACCATCGCCCCGCGAGATCCCCTATTATGTACCCGCACCACATATATGTACATAAATATTTTCCTCATTCTGCCCCGAAGGGAACGATGAGGTGGAAATAGAGACGGCGTGGAAAAAATCAACAAATAAGCGTTATGGAGTCGCTTTCGCGAATAACAAACTCTTTTTACCGCCATTTTATTACATATATATCGTACATATGTATGTACATATGTAGGTAATACACTAAAAATTCAACTCCAGGGGTTCTTCATTTTGCACTGATTTGTCCTCATGAATAAAATTTCTCTGATGTTTGAGGGGGAAAATTAAAAGACATATTCTGGATTATAATATGCTCAACTGTGAGGAAATTATGTTAATTATTGCCCAAGCAATTAAATTAGCATAAAACAATCAAATGGAAATATTGGAACCCAAGGA
This sequence comes from Lutzomyia longipalpis, assembly GCF_024334085.1. NCBI lineage: Eukaryota > Metazoa > Arthropoda > Insecta > Diptera > Psychodidae > Lutzomyia > Lutzomyia longipalpis. The sequence continues at coordinate 12,835,673 of NC_074709.1, read as the reverse complement.
ATTAATTTGAAATCGTAAAATTAATTTTATTGAGTCCAACTGAAGCATTTTAAGATGTTTTTAAGTATTTACTCATAGTGTGAGAATATTCATTTCGTTGCGGATTTATTATAAGTGAACATAATCGTCGTATATGTTGCGGCATGTGAATCTCCAATTATTACCTACATTTTGTTGTTAAAGTTGAACTAAAAATTACGGTGAAATGATTAACCCGGATTTTCGTAGAGCTTGAAAAAATTAAATAGTTTGGAAAACATAAAGTTATTAATCCTGATTTGCTCATTAAAAAAATTGAAAATGCTCAAAAATTTTATTTCGCAACTTTGACTGCCTAAAAAAAATATAAAAAGTTTTTTATTTTAACAAAAATAAATTAAATTAAATTAAAGAACGAATTTTGGCACTTCTTAAGCGAAATTCCAAGAATTTCCGTTAAGAATTGATTGCTTCAAAATCCAAAATGAAAAATATCCTATTTCATTAAAGAAAAAAACATCAGAAAAAAATTGAAAAATCAAATAAATTGAATTGAGATTGAGACAAAATAATTAGCAAAAGATTGATTCATTCATTCGCTGTGAAGACTGATGAATAGATAAATTCATCATGGAATTGCCCACCAATAGAGAGATAAAAGAGATTATGTATTTTGAAATATTATTTTGCTGACAAAATAAATAAATTCATTCAGTGCTAAACACACACATTTTATAAATTAGCATGTGTCTAAAAGTGCATAAATGGCTCTCTTGCACAACATTTTCCGTCTGTCTCTTTTGCTGATTTTTTTTTTTGCAAATTTCACGCGCAGATAAAAACTTCATCAAATCATTTAATTTTGCAACAATATTTCACCTGACAAATTCATTCACAAATCGTCGTACTTCTTTCTTCTCTCTCTCTCTCGACATCACTATCAGTGAGTGGTTGGTGTGTCTTTTGTGTTGGCCGCCTTTTATGTAATCCCGCACACGAGGTGTGAGAAATACATTTTCATTGCGTTTTGTAATTTAATCCCAACAACAACGCAAACCCGAAGAGAGAACCAATTGGATATTATATTATTATTATTCAAAGGCGGAAAAAGAGGTGAGGAAAAGAAAAAGGAAAAAAATTGGTCGCACAGACGTAATTGAATGAAGTGACAAATAAAAAGGGGAGAAAAAAAAGAATTTTTTTCTGGGTGTATACATAATTTGCCGTCGGTTCTATGTGCGTGCACTTTCATGTTAGATCCATTAATTATTTCTTCACAAAAGTAATTCTGGATATATTTTTCATGCGTGAATAAATTTGTCGCTTTTTTCCGTCGTCATCATCTTCGTCTTCGTGAATAAAGGAAAAATCCAAAAACCGCCATCGAGCAATTTTGTGGGACCGTAGCAAAATGGAGGGAAGATTAGTTCGATGGTTGTTTATTAGATGGGAGCTTTTTATATGGCTCTCAGATTGACCATAAAGTAGAAGAAGTAATACGATCCTCTTGGAAAATTATATACCCTTTACTACACAGAAAAAAAGCGATGAGAAAATTAGATACATAATCATTAAAATTTAATGGTTGAAGACTTTTTTTGGTGTTGCTTAAGTGATTTGGAGGTGTTTGGCTTTTATTAATGTGTCCAGTAGTTAGTTGAGGAGAAATAGGTGTACTTTCTCAGAGAGCTTTAAATTACAATCAGAGCTTTTTTGTCAGGTGGCGAGAGGATGTGAATTTCATTTAAAATCTCCCTTTTTTTGTTTTATACGATGTCTTAATGTTTAATTAAAAAAACTCCCAAGTTTAGGAGTTTGCTTTCAAATTTACTTTTTATTGAACTGAAGAACATTTCAAATGCCCTATAGTGCTCTAAAATTTAAATAATAAATAATAAATTTCATAAATTACTCTATTCTATTTAAAAGATTTTTTATCATCATAAAAAAATAAAAATCCACAAGTAAATCCAAACGAAGGAGATACAAAAAAATTAACTTTCTGGATTTTCAATAAAATCTTCAATACTTTAGTTTAGGGAATATCTCAAATTCCTTGTACATTTTCCAAATTTTTGTTCTAAGAAGTAAGTACAGGGTGGCCAGGACATTCGAGCATGATTTTAATCACGAATAACTTTTGATTGGATTGAGATATCTGAAAATTTCTGCCACCAAAAGATGCATAAGCTCAAAAAGTTTTATTTGCTTTATTTTTCAAGTCAATACATATCTTAAAAAAAAAATTGTAGCCACTAGAGCAAAAAATGTAAAAGTTACCATTTGTCTGGAAAACGATGAAATACACTGGATTTCATGTCTGTTAAGTTTCTCAAAACCCATTAAAATGTTCCAAAGATTATTAAACAATTGAATATTTGAATTAAAAAGGTCTTTCCCGATTTTATGCGACCAAATATTCAAGCATTCTAGGAATATTTTTGAGTAAAAGTAGATATTGCCATCATGTGCAATTCAGCGTTAATTTGACATGAAAAGCAGTTATTAGCGGTTAAAATCATGCCTTAATTTTCTGCCCATCCTGTACATAATATTAATTTTTAAAGATTACGTGAAAAATTGTTCAAAATTGTCTTACTCCGAAGCCCGAATAAACCTAAAGTTACAAAAAATTATATTCCCGCCTTTGCGCATTTAAATAAATTTTATTACAGTCGTGATCGTGCAGTAGGACCGTCGTCAAAAAAACTTCTCCGCGGTAAAACGGCTTCAAAATGAGGAATTTTGCCTTCGTAGTAGGACAATTGGTATCCTACCTTTCCAATAGTACTAATTGTCCCACTGCGAAGGCGAAATTCCTCATTCTGCAGCCGTTTTACCGCGGAGAACTTTTTTTGACGACGGTCCTACTGCACGATCACGACTGTATTTTGTTAATCGGAAAACTACCGTTGTTGAAAAATTCAAAATTTTAGAATAAAATCTTTTTTTCTTATTTAACTAAAAAATTAACATTTCTAGAAAAAAAAAACATTTTGAATTAATTGTTTTTGTCATTCAATATTGGAAATAATTGCAGTGAAAATAGATAAAAGTATATAATGAGTTTTTCCTCCACACTTAATTGTATTTTCCGTGCACAACAATTTCTTCATCGATCGTTCACATGATGGCAATTGAGGCTCAATTGCTGATAAAAATCTCGCTCTTGACAAGCATTAATTTCATTTCATTAGCATGCCTCTACGTTCCTTCGATGCGTTTAATTTCTTCATTCCCCATCATCAATCCCCGATTGGATCTACAATACAACAACAACAGCAACGTGCAAGAGTGATCACCTTTCTTTGAGGTTCATAAAAAAAACATGCAAAATGTCAATTTTCTCCTTAAAAATCAATTAAGTTTACCTTTAAAAATTTTTCTCATCAACATGATGTTTTCAAATTTAATTAAAACGTTTTTTTTATCGCAAAAAAAGGGTGGAAAAGTAGCCAAAAACGTGCATTTCAATACAAAATAATTCTCTCTCTCAATTAAAATATCTCATCACGACGCCGCCATTTGAAACCCCCGAAAGAAAGAGGGTGTGGGAAAGAGAGAGCGAGTGAGATGGAGGAAGAGGGAAGAACACACTGATTACTTTATCGCGGAAAACAATTCGCTGCTCGAGCTCGTAAGTGTCTGGCTTAACACAATTACAGTAATGTCAATTGTTTTCTTAACTACACGCTCCTTCTTTTTCATTTTTCCACCTCTCTCACTCTCCAACATACTTTATGTTTCAGCGTCTCTCCCTCTCACTGTGGCAACATTACATTTATACATAAAATCTCCTCCAAAATGCTTTTCCTGCCCCTTTTTGTGCCCACCACCATCACGCTCTATCTCTCTCTTTTCCTTAATGATTTGATCATTCAATTGAAAGGAGATGGAGCGAGAGATGATATGCTTTAAAAAGAGACAACAATATGGTATCAATTGATTTAATTCGGTTGTGAGAGAGAGTTGGAAAATAAATTGAAAGGGCTGCTAAGTAAGCTAAATCGCCTACCTTATGTTAGTTGTGATTTAGACAGGGCTGCCAATTTACACTTTATATAGCCTATTCGCTCTATTCAACGTAACTTTGCACTAAAAGTTAGATTCTTCACTCTGAAAATTCTTGAAAAGGCTGAGCTTTAGTGCAAAGTAAATTTGAATTCGGTTTTCACACGAAATTATTCTTTACGCAAGAGAATAATTTTTTTTTGATTTCGGTCAAATAAGAATTCCTATTCTAGTGGAAGAATTCATTCTATTTTAGATAGAAAAGGCATAGAACCAAATAATCATTTTTTCTTATCAGAAAGTTAAGTTAAAAATATTTGCTAAATGAGAAAGACGATTTTCTTTTGAAATAAGATTTCTGCTTAACACACTGACGACGGGTAAAATACTTCCCAAAGGTTTTTTACACGACATGTAACAATTAGTCACTGGCGTCCAGAAATGTTACCCGGTGGGACCATGGTGTTCTTATGTTCTTCGCACGTTATCAGAAAATATTTATTTGACACAATATTCAGTTATGTGTAACACAAATTTTTTTTTAATACAGTCGTGCTCTCGTGGTAGGACCGTCGTCAAAATGACTTCTCCGCGGTAAAACGGCTTCAGAATGAAGTATTTTGCCTTCGCAGTGGGACAATTAGTACTATTGGAAAGGTAGGATACTAATTGTCCCACTGCGAAGGCAAAATTCCTCATTCTGAAGCCGTTTTACCGCGGAGAAGTCATTTTGACGACAGTCCTACCACGAGAGCACGACTGTATAAAATTATCGCAAAGAAAACACAATTTAGTTTTCAAAAATCTTTGGACATATTTGGCATTTTTTCTCATGCCAACATAACCGCACTTTTATATTCATGTGGAAAAAAGTCAGATTTATGGGATAATTTCAGTGAAAATCTCTCAGACGAGTTTCCTTTTTGCTATTAAACATTATGAAGAATTTTTTTTATCACAAAAATTAAATTGAGGTTATGTAAGAGGAAAATTTTCTTTTCGTAAAATATATAACCTAAATCACCTGATGATAACGTCAACAAGCAGGTTGACTTTTTTATTCTAAAAATTCTGAAAACTTCATAATACATTTAGCACATTTATACATGTGCTAAATACATTTAGCACATTTATACATGTATTTGTGACAGTGTGATTTAAAAAAATCTAGAATATTCTAAATTCTTAGTCTGTTATTTCTATTTCCTTCATAGGATAATAATATCCAGAATTATCATTATCTAGAATATTCTAGATAATTCCTTTTTCTTGTCACAACTAATTTGAAATCTTTTAAATGCTGATTTCAAATCATTTCATAAATTTAATAAATAATAGATTTATTAATCATATATGAACACCTTACGAGTCAGCAATCAAAATTGGCTGAAAAAATGTTGGAGAAGTTTTCCTACCGGGTAAATGTCAAACGCAAAAAGAGTGGCAAATTGTTACAGCGTACAGAATTGAGAACTGTCAGTGGACGCCGATGTGCGTCAAGCCGTCCAGGATGTGTTAAAAAAATCATTCATTTGGAATAAAGTTTTCTTCAAAAATTCTTTAACAATTTTGTTCTCAAAACAAGAATTATTAAATCTTTTCGACGTGTAAAAGAACTTTTTTCAAACTAATAAGAAAGATTTCTCTTCATTAAAATAAAAAATCCTCCTACACTAAAAAAAAACAATTCTTCAAAATAAAGATTTTTCTGTGAGAAGGAACAATCGATCAAGAAATAAAAGATTTTTCTCAATTCTTTGAAGATTTTATTCAGAATTAAGTGAGAAATATAAAAGGGAAATCCACTCAAATCTTCATAATTCGTATTTAAAAAAAAAAGAAGAAGAGAAAATCCTCCAGGAAAAGACGTCTTTAGTTGTCGCCAACCTCCATGGGTGTTACTTTTGTATTACTCCCACCGATAGATCCTCCTTCATTGAAGAGATACTCATCCTGGTACTCCTTGAGAATGCGACTGGATCGACTCTCATCGAGGAAGAGTGTGTAGACCTTCTTCACGTCCTCAATGGTCACTTCAGTGGCACGGCGGCGTCTCGCGAGGAGATTTGCCGTCGTGATGAGCTGAATGGCATACCGGAGGCTCGTCTCGGTGGCAATCCGCGTGAGAACCGTCAATCCATCGGAGCTCATTTGGCAATCTTCTTCCTCGCAGCGAATCTTGAGGATTTCCTTGAATTCCTTCTCTGTGTACGGAATTGTGCGGATGATGATCATGCGATCGAGGAGGTCGATTGGGATGCCATGGGGGCTCTTGTAGTCCGTGCCACGGATGCGTGTGATACCTCGATTTGTGGCCATAATCACCACGGGAGCCATGTCACTCTCGAGGGCACGATTGAGGTAGGAGAAGCACTCCACATCAAGCATGTGAGCCTCATCGATGAAGAGAACACCCGGATTGATTTCTGCCTTGCCCTCTTCGCGCCATTCTGCCACTTTGTTGTTTATCTGATCCCTCACCTCCTGCTTTATCTCCCCCGTGTCACCGGAGAAGAGTGCAAGGAACCCATGGGTGCGACTGTTGATCACATCAATCTCATGGAGGGTGACTGTGTGCACGACTTCCTTCCTCTTCTGCAGCTCCCCTTCCGGGCACTGCACGAAGCGTGTCTGAACACCCGTGGCATCATAATCACGAGCCCTCGTGAAGCTCCGTCCCAACTTATTCACCTTTCCGGACGCCTTGTCGATGGTAATGATGTCACCAGCCTGAATTTTTGCATTCATGAAGCACTCAATAATCTTATTGCCCAAATCGTAATTTGTCTCCATTTCCGTTGTCTTCAGCGTCACCTTGCCGACCTTTTGACCCGTTCCCGTGGTGGGGCGATCAATTTGAATCTCCACAACTTCTCCCTCAATTATCTCCGTCTCCTCCTTAATCCTCACCCCAATACTCTTTCGCAGTGCCTGCGAGAGGGCCTCTGTCTTGCTCATCTCCAAGCTGTAGATCTCAGAGCCGGACATTGAGGTGAATGGTGTTTCCAATCCCAGAGCTTGAGCCATTCCAACGGCAATAGCAGTCTTTCCCGTACTCGGTTCACCAGCAATGAGAACACATCGCCCAGCAATCTTTCCTTCGCGCACCATTTGAACAATTATTCCAGCTGCTTTCCGGGCATCCTTCTGACCCACCATTCCTTGTGAAATATTCCTCGCTTCGAGCACATCATCGAGCCCAAGGCCACGAATATGGGAATGTGCACCAATCCGCTCAATCCTTGTAATCTCACGCACCTCCAATTTATCTCCTTCAGCCATTTCTTATGGGATTCCTTCTGGTCTTCCTAGAAACGTTTGGTCAATATGACTTTTAGGTTAGGTTCAATTTGTTTGTTCAATTTCACTGAAAATACCTTATTATTTGCAAATATTTCACTCCTTTGTTCCTTCGTTGATCCTTATCTCCAGACAGGATGTGAAATTTCTTCCAACTGAATCGTATTTTGTGGGATTTTTACAATTTTTTTACACTTGAAGAAACAACCAAAACAAACAGCAATGCCAGGGAAAATAACATAGAAATCATCGAAAAATCATCGAAGAGGGGTTGCGCGAAAAAATTTGAACTTTAACGAACTTTTTTTCTGTTTTTTTCCAAAAATGCGATTTTCTTATTTTTCTTCCAAATTTTTGGGCGCAAAACACATGTTTGGAGCTTCTGGGGTACTTACGGGTGATCCGGGGCCTCCGGAGATCCGCTCCGTGCGGGATTTGGGGCCCACGAAATTTTGAAATTTTTGACGGTTGGGGATTTTACACGACTCTCATTTCCCGGAAATGGATTTTCGCGAACTTTTCAAACCAATGATGCCAATCGACGCGGCGTCGCTTCCTAATTGCAAAAAATTACTTCCGGTCGGAAAATTCGGCGGAAAACGCGAGAAATCTGCGATAAACTAGAAATGCGAGGGAGACGGATAGCGGTGAAATGCATCCATCTCATTTTCTCTTCAACAAAATGTAATAAAAAGGGCGCCAAATTCAAAAAGTTGCCAAAAAAGCATCCTTTCTTTATTTAATTTCTTTAAAATAAAATGCAACGTTGAGATTTATACTAATTCTTTAACTTACTTTCCGACCGGAAGTTAGTTTTCTGTGTTCAGGAAGATTCAACGAGCTAATTATTTGCGAAAATTTATATTTGTTGATTTATTCTTTTTTTCCTCACCAAGGATCTCTTCACTCCTCAAAGAAAATAATTAATTTTAACAATTCTAAAGCAGATGTGGAGGTCCTGATCAGTTCATTGAGCCTCCTATTCAGTCCATGGCCAGCAGAGATGCTTCCTGATTTTTTTTGGGACGATACCTAACAATGCACATCCTTAAAATCATTATCAAGTAAAAAAAAAAAGATATTCTGACTAGCTTCCAGTCAATTCCGGCTACTAGAGAAGCTTCCTCGTGCTTCTTCTGAGACAACAAATCCTCAACAAGGGACGTCCGAATGCGCAAAAAGGACATGCGCCCCACGCATGTAACATTATTTTGTCGGCGCAAGGACACTTCAAGGAGGGGTTGTTTTATTTATTTTTACTCTCTCGCTGGCACATCGCGGATGAAAAGTGTGTTATCACCACCGATAATGGCATAGTTTCACCGTTATCAGGACAAATTAATTTATTTCTTAGTGGTGAAAGGTAAAAAGAATTGTAATTCAGAGACTGCAGAAAAGTGCGTGAGCTTTTGTGCTTTTGTGGGTGTTGTATGGTGGAAAAAGAAGAAAATTTGTGTCCCTCCCGAACGCAAAAAAGGCGTCGCGATATCGGAAGACTATATTGATTTTTGTTGAGTCGCAATATTGTGTGGAGATTTCTCCCCACTATCACAGTGCCCCCCTTTTGAGCACCCCACACACATCTGACCAACAACAAATAAGGCGAAACACGGGACTACTGGCGGGTGCTGTCTGTGGGGCGCCCCCTTTTTCACCGGAAGCGGAGAACCAGCAGGTGAAGCAAAATATGTAATTCTTTTCTTTGTCTCTACTTTACTGCAAACCTCACCAACACCCCCATCCGGAAATACCCAGAACCCCACACACACATCCCCCCACATTTCCCACAACGCCCTGCATGAGTGCATTGAGTGTGAAAATTGTGAAATTCTTTAGTTTTTCCTTTAAAGTTAAAAAAATGTGTGAATTATGTACAATGAGAAAATCACAGATAAAAGCTCCAAAAGCTCTTGTTCTCATTAAAAACTATGTATGTGTGTACATAGAAAAGAGAAATATGTAGTATGTGAAAGCTCTGGAATGAAATTTCTTAAATAAATTTGCATAAAGTTAAACAAATGAGTGTAGGCAATGTAATTTATTTTGCTTGGAAAATTTAGTGTGTCGAAGATGAACTTTGAGATTATTAAATATTTGTAGGAGAGAATGGGGAAAGGGAGAAAAGCTCTAAATGAAAATCTCAATTTTTAAAGGAATATCAAACTTTCGAGAGCTAAAAATGATGCTTATTTGTAGCATAAATCATCACAATGCTCGCACATAATGTTGATAAGATTTGCAGAGGATCCCGGGGCTATTTGCAGGACTTTTCTTAGAATTAATCTCCAAAACTTTCGATAAGTTTCTCATAACATATAACCGCTACTAATGGAATGAAATTCGCAGCTTTAAGCTTGTCTTCAAGCATGTTTTTTTTTATATCCTTTAAGGAAAATTACTTTCGGGGCTAAATGTTATATCTTTGGGGCGTTAAGATTGAACACATTGGATATCTATTTTACCCCATAATTATCCTTTTCTCTCCTAAACACCCTTAATCTTTTGAATTAAAGGATCTATTTGGATTATTTTCCAATTTTCAATTCAATTATAATTCAGAATCTTCTTAAATTGACATATTTAACTAAATATAAAAAACAAAATAAATAATTTGTTTCAGGCGCTTTTAGGACAAAAGAAATGCACGCAATGGGAATCCACTCTGCTCTTGCTGTTAAACGACAGCGCAAGAGGCGTGATGATCAAAAGAAGAAGCGGGAGCGACGACATAGTCTCCAAAGTGCAGACAGCCTCGACACAAATGCTTCCTCGACCCGACGCCGGTATGGACGGTACGGGCTCAGGAAGCGCAACACTGAGAACTCACTACTGGACCAGCAGGTGGTCTCCAGTATTGGGATGCTTCACATTGGTGTTGTATTCGTAGTTTTTGGGATCTTCCTGCTGGGTGCTGGTATCCTCCCCGATGATATGTCTTCATTTAATTTATTCGGTACGTATCACATTGAGTTCTAAATCGTTCTAATTTATTAAGTTAAGTTCTAATGTAGAACACTCTTGGAGCAGGTTAACATTCAATACAGTAAATTACCCAATATTAGGAGACACAGAAGTTAGGCAAAAGGGTTTTTCTTTCAATTATTTAAATATTCTATTTTTTTTCCTTTATTTATTGCTGATTCTACATCAGCCAATAATATTTTTTATCGACTAATTTTTCAATAGAAAAAACAATGGGGGGTGTTTTTGAAATGCACTGAAGCCATTAGAGTAAAAGTAATTCCAATTAAACTCCTTCAACACTGGAGAGCTGTTTGCATGCCATTAATGACTCTTATCCTTGTCACCTTCACTCAGCAATCACACATAAAATGGGGGGGGGGTGGAGAAAGTTTATATATATTTCCCTCTTTGTGAGAAACAAAATTAATATTTTTTTTGGCAAATGAATTTATAATGAAACAAACTTTAAAATGCTTTTGCTTAATTAATTTTTATCCCTTTGACTCTGTCATAAAAATGGTGCCAATTCCAAGAGATAAATAAATAATTAAAGGATTAAAAAAGATATTATTTCCTCGGCGATAAATGGAAATTTAATTTTCATGACAAAGTGCATCAAAAAATGGTGTGGAAAATTTGATATTTGCATGAATGCATTGTGAAGAAAAATCCTTCGAGTTTGTCCCATTTTCCTAAGCATTAAAATGTATAATATTATGACTTTGTTTTCTTAATTTCCTTTCTTATCACGTAAGTAAATTCTGCGTGATAGTTTTCACTGATTTCCTTTCGAGTCTCACATTGGAATGCAAAATTCAGCACGTTTAAGGGAAAATTTTATGCCTTTAGCTACATAAAAGCAAAAAAGTTATGCTCTCTGTGGGTGAAAAGGACGAGTTAAATTTTCTGCTCAATTATTAGGAATGATTTATTATATATTCAATAAGACTGTCTAACCTAGTTGAAATGTATAGGGGAACGTGGCCCAATTGCGACCCCCTAAATTCTGTTTCAGAAGGATTGAAAAAAGTCATATTAAAATGAATTAAATCTTCCCAAGTTTGGTACCATTGGAAAGGTCATTTAATAGGCTAACTTTGTTCTATAGATGCAAACATTCTATCTCTTACCTGTTCTGAGTAATAATCGAATTAAAAAAAGTTGCTAAAATTGCACTTTTTCACCACGGTGTTCTAATTGCGACCCCCCGAGTGTTCTAAATGCGACCCCCTTTTTTTGCCGTAATTTGTGGGTTTTTCACTAGTAGATCACATTTATCACTACTATAAATAGGGAAACTGCCATGAATTACCCGGAAAAGCCGGAAAATCAAGAATTTATTTTCATTCTTCCCCACATTTGTTTTGACATTTCGCCCTTGAGGTGACTACACACACTTTCACACACACCGACAATTGCGCACTCACTGACGTAATTCCCAGAAAATCCACGAAAATTCTTCTGAGGAATGCGTAAATTACACTAACTGCACTCCCCTTTGGCTGTAGGAACATTTTCACGGCGAAAAAACTTTCAAGAAACGTGAAAAAATATTGATTTTCCCGAAATCAAAACACAGCGCGGTCTGTGTGAGAGAGACACTTCCACACCACTACACGCATGCGCGACTGCTTTACCGTGGTGAATGGTGGAAATAGACGGTCCGAATTGAAACATTTTGGGGGTCGCAATTAGACCATTCTGCATGTATTACATTTTCACTTAATTACTTAAAATACCTAAAATCTTTCAAAAAATTGTAAATCAAGTAATAAACTAGACCCTCTAAGCTACAGAAACGCGGCATAATATGAGACATAATAGTGGGAAAAAAACTCATATCAACTTAGTTTCTAAAATCAGAAAATGTCGGCCAAGTGCTGAAAATGAATTTTGATTTTTTATTAGTCCTGTTGTGTACCAAATTAATTTATTTTAGGCGCTAACATTATCTTACTATAATATCTTCATAATGTAGTGAAACTAATTTTATAATATTTCGTCATTTACGAGAAAAAGGGGCGGTCGCAATTGGGCGGCGGTCCGATTTGGGCCACGTTCCCCTATAATTTAAAAGTCAGAGGATAATTTTTGAAGTTACATAGTTGGTATTCCAAATATGAGGAAATTGGGAAAATTGTGATGTAAGGATCGGAAAAGATTTTTTTGCATGTTTTTCTTCATAATAATAATACAAAAACTTTTCCTTAAAAACTGAACGATAAGTTGAAAAATAGAAAACGTCTTGTCAGACTTTCAAGAAATCGGGATTTATTAATAAATTGAGTGAAAGCTTTCCTATGAGAATACCAAACTCCCATAACGTCTGCCCATTAGCAACAAGCTATCAATTTAATATGTAAAATGGTTCTTGTTGAAAATTCTCATGGAATTTTGTTACGATATATATTTTAATTTAATTCAAATATAGAACAAAATATTCCGCTTTAATATACATAATGCAAATATATTTATTCTAGTGGTTGCATATTTAAATATTCACGCGAATTTCACATGAAATAATGATGATAAATAAAATTTAAATTAATTATTCAGACAAAAGGAGTAAAAGCAAAATAATACACCATCACATGTTGAATACCTGAATTACCGAAGTTTGATATTTAGTACATTTATTTGTAGTAATTTTAAAATAATTTTAGGATAATGTAGCATAAATTTCAATTCAGGAAAACATAAATTGAGTTTAGTGGATAAATGAAATAAATCAGCATTTATGAATCGAATAGAAGCATAAAAATGGCATTTTAGTGGAAAAACGTGTAGAAAAATTAAATTTTCTACTGAAAGAGAAAAATTCTAACATCTCCATTCTAAAATGATGCTTTTTGTAATTTAAAATGAATAAAAAAATTAATAAATGAGATGAAGCAATTAGTCATTCATTTTAACAGCCATTCACTCGCGTAAATTCTTTATAATCATTCTTTACTCCATATAATAAATTAAAATTTCTGACTTTCTGGTTCGCTATAAAAAACGTGATGTGCATTCATTACTTTCATTCGCATTTTAATTTAAATCCACCGTCAGTCAATTTATCCATAAAGAATGTAATTTTTTTATTCGCCTTTTTCATTGAGAATTTTTCGAAGGATAAGTAAACCTCAATAACATTCATAATGATTTTTTTTTGAGTTCATGCCAAAGGGTGGAAAATTTCGGGTTGACTTTCTTAAGCAAATAAAAAATCAATTTAAACACCCACACTTTATGTATTTATGGTGAATATTCGTTTGTTGGATTTTTGGAATTTTGAGAAAAAAAAATCTCCCCCTTATTTGGCTCCTTCAGGCGTATGCGCTTATTGGGATCATTTTTAATTAAATTCCTTCAATTCATTCCGCTATATTTTTTCCTTTAATTCAGTTAAGAATGTGTCAGTATAAAAAATTTACGAGTAAAATAAATTATTCGTCAATCACTGATCAAAAGCTCCTTTCTATTGTTTTATATTGTAGTTAAAGCTTTCTATCTATGGCTGGACTTTTTGCTGCATTTGTATGAATGTGTTTTAGATAATGCTTTCACAAAGCTTGTAGAGATCCTTCCATAATTTTGATGAACTTCTTGATGAACTCAGTAATTTCAATATGAAATTAAAGCTAAAAATTAAATTTAATGACTTTTGCCTGTGAGAGAAAATCGACAAATCAGTGTTCTTAAAAATTGAAGAGCCCACACATAAAACTTTCCGCATGTTCTCAATAAAATCTCTGCTCTTTTGCTGAACTTGCAGAATGGGGCGCTAAAAAATTTGCCTTGGAATGGGAATTTCGATATGTTCTGTCGGAATTGCATGAGATTTTGAATAATAGATGTAATGGATTATGACTTGCAATACTCCTAAAATATTAATATAGCGCAATAAAGGCATCTGAGCATGAAATGATTGTGTAGAAGACATTAATTCGGAAGCTGAATTGTATTGATTTTATTTTAGAACAAAAACTTTCGTAGAGAGATTTAAAGATTTATTTCTATCTCTTTAAGAAGTTTAAGCTCTCACAATATTGTTCGCAAAGATTAATTCTTTACCCCCAGTGAAATACTCAAAGCATATTGTACATAATTTAGGTACATAAATCTCATAATTGGAAAAACCACTTAAAAGGAAAATATTTGAGAGTGGCTTCCCCTAAACCGCGTGTCAAACAATAAACTTCAACCTTTTAAGCACACATTAAATTATTCACTAATTAATATTTAATTTAGCGACTTTGGGGAATTTATTTTTGGTCTCTTAACTAGAAAGCTCACAAAGCTCACAAAGTTCACGTGTTAAATGTGATTTCTTGTATGTTCTTGTACATTGCAGCTTTGGAAACGTGGTGGAATGAATTGGTGTGCACCGGAGCTTTTGCTATCGGACTGGGAATCTTCCTAATAATTCTGAATTCCTTCATAAGTAAGCGCGAAGAAACGGATTTGGAGGAATATGTTCAGCGTCAATTGACCCGATCGCGGTCAGGACATCGCTTGGAACGTGATGTGGAGACGGGCTGTTTGGCAACGCGTCAACACCACAAGAGTCGCCTACAGAAGGACCTTCTTCATTCACCCGCAACGGAGTCATCCAATGAACCCCTCTCCTCAACAAATACACACGATGGTAAATGTTCCTTCTGTGTCATTTTTGCACCCCACAAATCCACCCATTCACCACCCCATCCTCTTCACCATTTATATGTACGAGCATCGAACACTAAAAGTTTTCTCTCTTTCTCATGCCATTATTCTTCAAGTCCATGGCGCTACTCAATTATTTGGGAGGTCATTTTCTTTATTCATTCCAATATGCTGGATTCTTCTTCTTATTAACTCCGCTCAAACATACAAATTAAACAACTTAAGGGGTATAGTTACTATTCAAATTTCTTTTGATCCTCCTCAGATTACAAGAATAAACATAGTACAACTACATATATAATTTTCAGTGCTTGAGGGTGTTTTTTCCATTACACAATGTAATCCTCAAGGGAAATCATTCGCATTGAGAGCAAAAAAGCCCTTTGCAAGATGAATTTATTTTCTTGTGAATTCTCTTGAAATGCATCACATACAAAATGTTACTCATAATATGTGGCTTTCAGTTACATCGTATGTAGTAAAATGGGGTGAATCGGATTGTATTTAGCTATGAAATGTATTTTATAGTTTCTTTAATTGAGTTTTTAAGCAAAAATTTAATTTTGCTTGAAGTACCTGATGATATGGTTTTAAATATAAACCGAAACGTCGCTGAAACTATATGACAGTTATTAAGTTTTTTAAATTAATTCAAAGTCATTTAATCGGTTTGATATTTTATTGCGATATTTTCTTTAAATTTCCCTTAATTATTCACCTGGACCTATTTTTTATGATTCATCACAGTTTAAATGAAGATAAAATTAAGATTAAAAATTAATGAAAATCAAAATTTAATTTTACAAAATAATGGAAAATTAATAAAGTATTTGATGCTGATATCTTGCTCAACATTGTAAGCACAACTGGGGCGTGTTTGTAGTGTACTCCCCCGCAAAAATCACTACCACATCATTTCATACATACGTCTCTTAGCAAGTATATAAGATGAAAAAAAAAATGAAAGACATGCCCTTAATTTTCCACCCCTTGTGAAGCTTTCAAATAAGTATGACTAAAGTTTGCTTTTTTTCTCTCTTCTTTGTTAACGTTTCCATCTGTGATTCTATTCACCCCGTTTTTGCATGAATGCAAACTAATTATTAAGATTATGGGAGGTGGTAAAATCAACTGCAACGTGTGCAACAGTTCATTGTCTCTCTAACTCCTTTTCTCGTATAATCTTGAAAATTGACTTATCTCATCCATTTATGCGCATTGTTTGATTTAATCATCAACCAAACATGAGTTTCCTGCAGATTTCAAATCAATTTTCCATGTGATTTCATACCGCACCTTTTAGCATCTAACCTGGTGCAGCATATCGAATACATTGAATATGTTTTATGGTAGTTTTGCGGTGATTTCTCAATGGAAAATTCCATAAAGGCAAAAGGTTTAAAGAAAAATCATCCCCGTTAGCTCTCGAAATAGGGAAGAAAATCGCAAAGAGAAGTAAATTATTGATTACTCGAAAATATCGTAAAAAGGACTTTATTCATTGCTACAAAAAAAATTCTATTAAAGAAATCAATCAGAACAAGCATAAACTTCAAGATGATCTAAATAGAATAATAAATCGCCAAAGAAACTCCTCATTTTCCTCCAGAATCAGCTTGGGAAATCCAGCAAAGATTTTCCCAAAAATGCAATCAATGACGTCACTATTGTCTTTTCTTGTCTCTTTCAATACAGACCTTTTACGCGTTTACTCTAAAGTTTCGTCAGTTAATTTGACAATGTACTTTTATGTTTAATGCATTTAAAGAGATATAATTGTAACATCATTATTTGCATTTATGGGAAAATATTTATTAAGAAATTTTTTCCAGCTGATCCCAGTGGAAAATGAAAAGCTTTTTTAGTGATTTTTTTTATTCATCTCTTGATTCTCCATAAGAATTTGTGTAAATATGGGATTTTTCATAGAAAATCGAGTAAATTCTTTCATGGTAACGCATTAACTTATATTCAGGAAATTAACTTAACTTTATCTCTGTATTTTAACTCTATTGTAGACCCCACACCCTATCTAAAATTAATTATTTTACTTACATTCTTCATTTCCTGTCCCCTTCACCCTCCAATAACGTGGACGGTAAAATGGTGTGAATTTTCACGTTTGTAACAATCATAAAAATTCCCACACTTTCTGTGGCCGTGTAAATTAATTCCCGGGTACTTTTCACAACCTGTTAACTCTCCCTCTCTGGCCTCTCCGGCTATATAAATCGTAAAAAGTGCCCACTTTATCGCGAGCATTTTACGCGATTCAATGGGCAATTGGCTGGTTAGCTGTATGCGAGGGATGTAAAATGCCATGTGCGGGGGTGTTGACGAAATTCTTGTTAGAAAATCCAATTTGTAACACAATACGACACACAGTCGTCGCACTAATCTTTACACTTGAGGATTTTCTTCTAAAAGTCTCTTCTTCTCTCTTTTATTTTATTTGCAGGACCACTCGGTGGGGATATTCTCCTTGAGCAAATACTCGAAGAGGACAATCGGTATGACGAACGAAGTGGTGAGATTGTTTCATCCCTTTCCAGTGATAAGAAATTCTTACTTGGAAATGGACACACAAACTCTGTGACTATCACCAACATTTAAGAATCTCATGCGTTTTATTTTCCCCCCAACTCTTATCCTTCGCTTTCTTTACCCACCCACCCCCTTCTCCCCATCATACACTCCCTCCCACCCATTTTTTATATAAAGGCGACATGGCGTATGAAAAAAAAAAGAAAAATCTCACATTCACAATTATCATTGAGACAGAAAAAATCCGCATTGATCTTTTTAGCTATATAGAGTGGTAAGGAAAAAAAAACTAAAAGAAGAAAAGACGTTGAAGACCGTAAAAAGAACTTTTTCGAATATAAAAAAAACCTTCGTAATTGTATTCGTATAAATTTACTTATAAAGAATAATAATAAAAAATCATAAATGATAACCTTTTTCTAATGGAACAGAATCAAATTAAGATACAAAAAATAAAAATTCTTTACTTCAATGAAAAGAAATAAAAATTCAAAAAAAAATGTTAAGCTATGGAAGTCGAAGAGATAAAGTTTAGATAGGCTCAAAAAAAACTGTTTAAAAACACGCTATTGTCCTTTTTCATCTCATTATCTCTTTAATGATAAAAAGAGATTTTTAACCCAAAAAAAAGGAAAGAAAATCAATTTGAAATTTTGTAGCTAAAGAAACACTTATTAAAAAAAAAGAAAATTGTGAAAAGTAACGATAAAGAAATACTTAAACTATGAAAATGAAAAAGAGGGACAACAAAAAAAAATGTTCGACTAGAGAAATAATTATTAAATAATAAAAGATAAACGATATATTTTAAAAATGCATTTAAGATATAAATAAATTTTTAAATCTCTTCTCATTGCACAAAAAATATTATTATATTATATATTAAAATCTTCTTATACAAAGAAAAAAAATCTTAGAGAAAAAGCATTTTAAATACTCGTTGAAAATCTTTTATTTGTATTTATAATTTTATATTTAAAGAAAAAAAAGTTACAACGACTTTTCGTTTCAAAGAAAAAAGAAGAAAATGCGCTTAAACATTGCTCAGAATTATCCACACACAAAAAATATAAATGTACCCGTTTTTTTTTTGGCCATCATCGATACTCAGCAGAGCACTCAGAGTCGCGATATAGAGGCAGGAAGAATATAAAAAGAAGAATTATGACTTTTTGTGGCTTACCCCCCAATAACATCAATAGAAGCTCCGGTGACATAAGAACTCTTATCGGATGCAAGGAACGCAATCACTTCAGCGATTTCTGCAAAAAAAAGCACAAAATACACATGAAGAAAAAACATTAAAAATAGATTAGATAAATTTATTATAAATAAAACACATTTTTCTCTGCACTGAATGACTTTTTCAGAGAACACGATAAAGAAAAGAAAATAAAATTACAAATTATGCAAAAACTTTCAAAGCTTTAACATTAAACTATTGTACTCTTTCATACTTTTTACAAATCGCTGTTGCTTTTAATTTTTCTACAATAACAGAAAAAATATTTTTTAATTTAATACGTTTTTATTCCGTCCAATTGTATATGTGAAGTTAATTTTAAAGGTTTCTTCTTTGCAGAACATGAATCTCCTTACACAGGGCGTGACAAAAGAATTAATATTATTTTTGAATTACGAAATTCTGTGATTTATTTTATGTGAAGAATTAATCTAAAGTTGATTAAACCGACTAATTGAAACTAATTTAGATTTTTTAAAGAGTTTTTTATTATAATGCTCTAACGCGGTTATTTAGCTTATCAAAGGATGAACGTACGATTAACCCTTTAACGACAAAAAAACTTATTTCAACGTTAAAAATCATAATTAAGATTTAAAAATTAAATTTCTTTTATAAAGAAATTCTATTGTCCATTTAATTAGATTTATTTAATTTTATATTGTAAACAAATTATTGCTTTTGCCACACCCTGTGAAAGATTATATCAAACAACAATTACTTAAATGTACAATTCAATCAATTCAACACAGATACAAAGCGATTTATACTTTAAAATCTTAATTTTAAATCTAAATAAAATTCCCCAAAGCCAAAAAAAGATGCTTTCCCTCTGTGCCCTTCTTTTGATATTAACAATGAAGAAGTAATAAACTTGTTTTGTGTATTTTTAAAAGAAAAATTTTCTTATATTTAAATGTTGTCATAAATTTTTAGGGAATTAAAAAAATCTTATAAATTAGAATTTAATGAAAAAAAATGAGAAAATTTTCGATTTTATGCTTTCTCTTGATGGCAAATCTCACCAAATGCGCATGTAAAATATTTATTAATATATCCCAAAAAATTTGAACCAAAATATCAATTCGGAAAAACCCACAAACCGCACAGAACAGGCTTTCAAATGAAAATCGCATGTGATTGATATATTGAAATTATTCTATTTTTTTTCACCCTGCAGTCACACCACCCTCTGAACTAAATTTATAACAATTATTGTGATAAATTCCTTGCTAAATCCATTGATTAAAAAAATTATTACAAAACATTCATCACTCTCGTGTTGTTTTAAAATTAAATTTCCTAAAGTAAAAATAAAAAAAAGAAAGAAAGAAAGAAAATGATAGAAAAGTGGTTGAACCGATTAAATAAATTAAATTTCCAGTAATAATATAATTTTATTTTACAAAATGATATAAAATCCATTTAGAGCTCAATTCATAGAATTAAGTTTTATTCCCTACTTTATGAATGGAAACGAATGGAAAACTCAAAAAAGCACTACCATTGAAAATACTAATAAAATTACATAAAAAAAAGCATCATAAATTGATATGTTTGAAGCATTTCGTGAGATAAACATTACTATATACATTACATATTACAATCAAAACATATAAAAAGCGACCAGAAAAAAGGGTCACGTTTTATTAGAGATATTTTCTTCACACCGAAGGGAATTCCGTGATTTTTCCTGTGCTATAGCATTAAAAGTATGTATAACATCATTCTCCAAAGTGTGTTTTATATACAACAATACAAAATACATTATATGGTTTGTGTATATCACAACGGGACGGAGTGGAACAAGATTATCCATTAAACATTGTCAATGACATAGAAAAAATAAAAGAAAAATGAAAAAAAAAATCAGAGAAAAAATTCCAAGAAATTCTTCTTTTTCATTAAAATCCACGAGCGACATATTTCCCAGCATTGAAATATGCTAATATGCTCTCCCTTCGAGCATTTTATCTATGTGTTCAAGTGTCTGCATATTAATCACATCCCACCCCCGCAACACGCAACTCCACCCCCATTAAATTGGGACGAGTATTTAGGCAGAGAGAAAAACAAATATTCCACATCTGGAGCAATCAACGATGCTCTCCGTGAAGAGCCATTTAATGGAATAATTAATGAACTGTGAATAATTAAGAAGTCCATCTTATACATATCAAATGCATTGGGATTATGTTTTGTGGATGAGGGAATGTGTAGGTGATTGATTTCTTAACGTGCTGGAAGCTTTTACGCATTAAAGTTTTGTCCCAAAGTAAGTTTTGGACTGAATTTTGGCAGAGTGAAATCCACTAATGTGAGGAATGTGAGTAATTAAATAAATAATTATTTCATACTATTTTTTTTTATTAAATTAATATTTCAAGAGGACTATGAGCTTTAATTTCATCTCTGACAAAACTAAAGAATAAAATAGCCGAGAGGTTCTAATTGCACAGCTTCGATGTTTTCTCTTTTTCCTCTGGATACTTAAGTAATGTGAGTTCAAATCCCATTAATGACAAAAGAATTTATTCTGTTAATTTCTTTTCCTTGTAAGATTTTAAAAATTTCTGTATTAAATCTTATTCCGGATCTTTCAGATTTTTTTATATTTCTGAAAAAGAATTTTCAAAAATCTTTTTCAAAACACAAAAATTGTAAGTTTCCTAAAAAATAGTTTATTAAGAAAACTATGTAAATTCTTTTCTGAAAAATAAAAATCCCTAATTTTAATTTTGATAATCAATCGATCATTTTTATTTAATTTTACGTAATTAGATAATTTAAATTTTGAGAAGCTTAAAAAGTATTTTTTAAGGCATTGAAAATAAATAAATAAATATTAAAATTAGTATATTCTTTAAAAATTAATTTTAGTTCATATTTTCTTTCTCCCCATATTAATCCATTCTCCCTTTAGATTTCCAAGATTTTCAAAAAAAAAGATTTTTAAATTTTTCGTGCAAATTCTCTGAATAACCCTGTGCTTGGCAAACTTTTTAAGTTCTTACGGTTCTTTCAATTCTTTCTAATACAAAAAAGATAGATAAAAGAATGGAGGGAAACTTACCCTCTGGCTCGCCGAATCTCTTAAGTGCCGTTTGCTGGATGATCATGTTCTTGACCTTGTCCGGGACAGTACCGGTCATTGGGGTGTTTATAAAACCCGGCAGAATGGCATTGACCCTAATGTTGAACTTCCCGAATTCCTTGGCTGCTACCCTCGTCATTGCTTCCACACCTGCCTTACTGGCTGAGTAGTTTGCCTGCCCAATGTTCCCGGACTTTGCCACCACGCTTGACAAGTTGACAATGGATCCACTGACCCCTTGTTCCACCATGGACTTGGCAAATGTCTGAAGAACCGTAAAAGATCCCTTTAGGTTCACATTAATGACAGCATCAAAGTCCTCTTCTGCCATCTTGAGGATGAACCCATCCCGGGTAATCCCAGCGGAATTTACGACAACCGATGGGGGCTTTTTGTAGCGCTCCAGGCAAAAGGCAAGAGCAGCCCGGACACTAGTTGAGGAGCCCACTTCAATGGAAACCGACGAATGGGGATCCTTCCCAAGGAGATCAACTGTTTCCTGGGCAGTTGACAAATTCTTATCAGCCGCAATGACTGTTGCACCATCCCTGGCAAGAATTCTACATGCTGCCCTTCCAATTCCGGAACCGGCACCTAAGAAAAATTCAACGTGAGTTTTTCCATTGAAGGAAATAATAAAAAAGGTTCCCTTTTGCAGGATTTGTCACCTGTTACAAAAGCCAATTTCCCTGCTAATCCCGTCATTGCTGTCGCCCGCTAATATTGCTGTAATAAAATTATATAACTAAGATTATGATAAATGCAATGTTTACAAAAAAAAGCAGATTAATCACGGAAAAATTAAAGGGCACCAGATGTGTGAGAGTGAGATGGAAAATGTACATTTGAGCGTGTGAAAACGAGAAAGACATTGTACCCCAGTGTGTCCCATAAATTGCCTTACATGCGAATTTCTTTTACACGAATTTGCAAAGATTTTACATTCTCACAGAGTTTCTTTATAAGATTATTTTACATGATATTTTTCAAAGAACTTTTACAAGAAAATTCTGCAAAGTTTTTGCACAGAAATTCTCAAAAATGAATAAATCAAATCGCATATTCAGGGACAAACTAATGCAGAAAGTAGTAAAAGTTTGCAAACACTGGCGCTGCTGTCTCCCGTTCCGTCAAAATAAGAAAATCAGATTCTCTTCGCAATTAAGAAATTATTTTCACATCTCCAAAAATCAGTGAAAAACTAGTCCTTCTGCGTGAGAAATTGTACCCTTGAGTGCTGCAGTGCATTGTGTGTTGCAATTTACGTGAGTTTGTCGTGAGTTTTGGGGTGAAAATCGTGCCATTTGAATCGCGGAAAAAAAGAGTGGAAAAGATGGTGTAAATATCGAAAAAATTCTTCATCTCCACTTTTTTTGCCAACTACACAGTCGCACAGCTGTGATCTTTTGCAATTTTCGTCGCGGGCGGAAGTGCCACAGGGCGCGGAAGGTGCATCACCTTGTCCACAGCTTGATTTTCACGCGCATTTCGGGTGTCTGGGGCGGTGGAGGAGGGACGAAGTTGAGGAGAGAGAAAAAAAAAGTTTGCAGGAAGGAAAATAAAATAATGCAAAAGTGTGGAAAGTGACGAGAATTTCGGGGTGAAAGAAATTATTTGTTGTGTTACTGAGTCACCACACGGCAATGGTAATATCATGCTGAAGATGGCAGACACAGCTAGTGGTCCCGTGAAGCAGCAGAAGCAGCACGGTGTGCCAAAAGGTCATCCGGAAGCTGCGAAAGTGGAACCCCTTCCGGGGAGGCGTATCAATGATGGAGGAGGAACAAAGGGAATGTCCACAGATGGTCGTGGTGGACAAACGACGACGAATACAGGTGGTGCTGCACCGAGTCTAGGGCGTAAGCCAAAGGCATCCTCCTTCCAGATTACATCCGTCACCGTTGGCACCCGCACAAGTGCCGACAATGGCGAGGATAGTGCCGATGATCTCGATGAATCGCACAGTCACACGGATGACAATAGTCGCGTTACGGATCACGGGAATGAGACACCGAGCTTCTCCGAGGACACCAGCTTCTCCAAGGAGGATGTCTTCTACAGCTCAAATGCCCTCGGGACGGCACCTGTAATCCCAACGAGTTCCCAATACGGCCTCGCTATTGTTTCACCCGAACTCAATGGCACGGCCACCCTTACGGATGTCCATGTGAGTCTCACGGATGCTGGCATAAATATTGTGGGGAATGCAAAGCAGAATTGCGACGTGGACAAGGAGGGTCATCAGCGCAATGAACGCTTCAAGGTGGTCAAAATTGAGAGCACCGAACCCTTCAAGCGTGGGCGATGGATGTGCATGGATTATCTGGATCATACAACACTCCAGCAGACTACGACGTCCTCGGAGGGGGCACTCGATGGCACAGACGACACCGCCGCCAAGGTGAATAACATACTTCCCGGACAGACAGCACCGGCGGTCTTCTACAACTCCACAGCGGCTCCTGTGCCCGCTACGGATGCGCTTCCAGAAGTCACCACCACAGCCCCCGTTGTGGCCACTACCACAGCTTCAAACTACACAGCCCAGAGTATGCCATCGCATCAGGTAATTTTCTCTCTCACCTTGTATTGATTTTCCTTTAAAGCTTTCAAAGAGACCATAAAGAACTCCAAAAAAATCTCCTTTTAATTTTTTGTTGTTTCTTTTCTTCCCTCCCATTGACGTTATTTGAAGAAAAACCTTTTGTCCATCAATTTGCAGATGCAGGAAGTTATTGCATCTGCAAGTAAGCGCCCCCCAAAGATGACAACTATGCCACGGCATCAGGGACAAACACAGCCCGCTCAGTATTACAAACAAGCACTGAGCTCAGGGCAACGACATACTTCGACGCAGGAGTACACACAGGGTGCCACACTACCTGCGAATCTCAACTTCCACGATACAGCAGGACTCGAAGCGAGTCTGGCCAGCTTAAGTCACAGCATCAGTGGCCAGCAACAGCATCACAGTACTTCGCCAAAGGTACGAAGGAGCGATGAGGCGCGTTCAGTGGCAACAGCCGAACTCCCATCTAGTCAGCACCATCCGGAGGTGGAGAAAGTCAAGGAGGGTGTAGCCGATGAGCCGCCAATTGCATGCGATCGAGTAGTCGCCACAGAGGTGGTGGATAGTAATTGTGTCTCCACATCCAGTGGCGTTAATTCACCCACTGTGAGCGTCGTGTCGCCGGAAATGACACCCGACGTGGCCACAGAGGTGGAAATGTCGCCGGAGCAGCAGCATTTAGGTGGGGCCACGCCGGCAAATCCCGATGAGACTACCCCCAATGACGAGAGTGAAAGGTAAGTTCATCTCTCAAACTCCTTTTGTTGAACTTATCCACAAATTAAAGGGTTTTATTAATTTTTTTTTAAATTTTTGAATTTGCGTGAGAATGATTGTGAGGGGTTTGTCATAACGAATAATGAGGTACATTTACAAAGCTTTTTTTTTCATTTGAGCAGCAACAGAGATTAGTGGTTTATATATGATCTTTTGGGCTTGATTTTTTACAAAGAGTAGCATTTTCTAAAGTTTTATCTTTCTATTTTTGTAGACAAAGGAGAAAATAATAAAATAATATTTAATTAAAAAGTGAAATAAAAGAAACATAAATTGATTTAAAAGAAACGACTAATAGAATTCGAAAGTTATAAAGATTTAGTGTCCTTAACAATATAAATGATTGTTGCATTCGATTTAATAACATTTTTGACATTTCTTTACTAACAAATGACGCTACTTTCTTAATGTTTGATATTCCTTTTCTAGTTATTTGACCATTTTTTCTACTAATTGACAACTATTTTCTAACGTCTGACGTTTCTTTTCTATTACCTGACATTTATTTTTTTAAGTTTTTCATTCTTTTGAAGTTTTGATTTTTTTCCACTGATTGACAACTATTTTCTAACGTTTGACGTCTTCTGTGATTTTTCCCTAAAAAAATAATTTTTTTGACATTGAAAGGAAAACCTCATTAGCTTAAACTTTAGGGGCTTTTAGACACACCATTCCTTGGTACGCAATTTTGAAATTTTAATTTCAAACACATAGAAACTAAATTTTCCCCAAAGGTACTAATTTTTCTGTTATGTTAAGCCCCTTGTCTTGCTTGAATCAAACTTAAATGTTACTTTATAGCGGGCATGTGTCTTTAATGCTGCCGGAGGAATATTGATTTAAACATAACTTTTTTTTTGTTTCAAATTAATGCGCCAAATTAAGAAATTTTTCAAGGTGAAAGGCGTGGGAATGTTTAGTTTTTTTTTAAACAACGTAAAAGAAACATTTCACTATGAGAGAAGAAAAAATTTCTTGTCCATTCGTGCGGTCTTTCCGGTGTATGGCAAATTTTTAAAATCTATATTAAATGGATGGAAGAGGCGATTTATATGAGGTGTGAAGGCATTTTATTATTAAATTCGTAATTGAGGAATTAAATTGCTGTGAATGGAAAATCTTCCCACTCACAATCATATATGGAGGATTTCTTCAATTAACTCCAATTTAATATTTTGTACATCGTACATGACAATGGCATTTGCAATTTATTTATTTGTAGTAGTTTTTTTAGGGTCTATTATCACGTTGCAAAGGGGGTATAGTAACGACATATTACTTCTTATTTTAAAAATTGTATTTTTAGCAACATTATTTTAATTGATCGCATGGAGAGATTTCTGTTTAAAGAAAGAAGTTTACGTGAAAAAAAAAGTTAAAAGTAAAACATTTCCTCCTTCTCGTTTATGCCACAAAATGACCTTCGTGGTGAGCAACAGAGGCGCGCAAATGAGGGGAACACAAATGACAGAGAGACTTCTTTTTGTTATTTTCTCATACAACACTAGAGCACAATATTTATAAACACTGTCTGTCTATCGATTACACAATATATTTAGTACTGCAGAACGTGGCGAGAGCGCGTAAGATGAGGGACAATGCCGCGGTCTAACAAATCATCTCAATTGGCTACCAAATATATTTAAAATATGTAATTGAAATGTTCTTCTAAAAGAAAAATATTTGTGACGACAGAAATTTCTACTATCAATGAGCTTCCTTCGGTGTATCAAAATGATCAATTTGTTCACTTTGTCATCGGGGGGCAACATTGTCTCATCATCTCGGGGCAATTAGGATTGATTGTTTTCCATCTTTTTGTACCAAAATGCCCTTGAATATTGCAAAAGCAAACCCATATTGAGTTGATGAGAGATCTCTCTACAAATTCATTTTCTTCCTCTTCCTATTTTGTTGTGGAATCTTCTCATAAAGATATGTCAGTGTCCATTTAATGCAATTGCAAATAAGAATGGGTTTGATTAATTACTTATAAAGTCAATTAAAACAAAACAAAAAGGGTGGATGGGGAAGGTAGACTCTTAAAGAGCCACATTCAACGAGCTTTTATTTCTTCAATGGAAACTAATTCATATTGTTGGCTATGTGTAGTATTATCAGCAGTGAGGCGTAAAATGAGTTGGATTCAGTGGAAATCCACACACATGATGATTCAATGATAAACCTACTCTCAAATATTTAATGACGTCTTCGTTCTTTTATCGCACACGATGTTTTGAATTAATGCCCCATTTTCTATCTCTATGTATTACATGTTTTATTGCTTCGTGAATTCCGCATTTTTTTTTTTGTTATTGTTTTCACCGTTTACAACAGAAATTCTTTTGAAAATCTTTTATTTTTTTATGTTGTGTTTTTGATCTATTTGCTCAAAATTTTCAGCTAAAGGATGAGGAATGTTGGAATAAATTAAAGATTGAAATCCAACACAAAAGAACCCCATAAAGACACCCCATTTGACGGTACACTTTAGGGGTGAATCAATCGAAATAATAGGGATATGTTTCTAACAGTTTGAGGAATTTCTTTTAAAAAAAAATTTACCTTTTCTTTAATTATTAAAATTTAATTTATAGAATTTTTATTTCGAAACTAAACGTTTTGACCTCTTATTTTTTTAACCCTTTGAAGACCTCTGGGTTGTTTTCTTTTCACAAATGATCCTATTAATGAGTCTTTGTATAATACAACAGATTTTTGTACAATTTTCCACTAGAATTTGCTGCGAAAAATTCATCAGTTTAGTCTAAAATAAAAATGTTAAAAAAATGACATCAAAATTTTGTTTCGTGTCATGAAACATTCCTACCTGATGTTTTGTTAATCCTTTCGCGACCGCATGAAACATTGAATGATTTTACGATATTATTTATTCTGCGGATATTGTCAGAGAATATTTCTATGTCCGAACGTATTTGTTGGTAACTTCTTTGTAAACTAAACATATCATTGAAAAACAATTAACCCTTTTGCGTTTTTTTGGGTCATACGCAGACACAAACGTGTAATATTTTGTTTGCTTGAATTTTAATGAATTTAATATTGCTTTTCTAAGTTAGAAATGCGTTAAATTTACGTTAATAGGGCTAAAATAACTAAATGAGAAATTATGTATGAGAGGATCCATAGAATAAATGTCGTGATAAAAATAGCGCAAGTTTCAACGTTTCTATGTTTCACGAAGACGCAAAAGGGTAATTCTAATTTTTTTTTACTAACATTTAATGAAAAAATCTAATGTTTCACTTTTGTTTTTACGTATGATCCAAAGACCGCGAAAGGGTTAATGAGTTTTGATAAAGATATTATTAAAACACTTTTCCAGAATTCTACAATGATAAAGAAGTTTCAAAAATGTTTCAGAAATATCCAAGTTAAAATAATGAAACATTACGATGAAACATCAACGAGAATGTTTCAAGTATTCAAAGAGACATTGAACACAATTGTGACGTCATTGATTATATTTTCAATTCTCTAAAAGATTACGCCGAATCTTCTCTCAAATTATAAGTTTTTTTATAAACTATCCCTTTAAGGGAAAAAATTAATAAACAATTTTCCTTTAAATAAGAATTCCAAAATGATTTGCAAATTATAAAATCTTACTAAGGAGATAATCCAAAAATAAATCCAACATTCAACAACTTCTCGTTTCATTCCAATTTGAAAGATGTAAATTAGTATATTATGAAAATTAATTCTTTGAATTGATCAATTAATGTTTTCTTGGGAATTTCTGTTGCTTCTCTCAGTTAAATATATTTTTGGAGAAGATATTTTTGCATTTTTAATTTACATACAGAGAAGAGAAGAAGTTTTGTTTATATAGAAGGAATAAATTTATACAATTTTGCCCGCATTTGAATGAATAGGTATTGAATGAAGATTTTTTTTGCCATCTATCGATTGATATTTGTGATCTGTTAAAAAAAAAGAGGTGTACACGTTTGAAAATTTATAGTGAGTGCAGAGGACACGTTAAAATGCGCATGAGTCACGAATTTTCCATCACTTTTACTCCGTTTTCTCTCTCTTGACGGGGTGGAAAAGTCATGGTGAAAATGCGGGGGAAAAAGACGCAGCTGATGTTTGATTTTGGCGGGGAAAATGTGTGCGAGGGAGACCTTTTGGGATGTTTTTTGACTATACACAAAATAAATTCCCAAATGCACAGAAGAACATGCGAGAGGGGCTCCCCTTTGGCATGGGGAAAATTAAGCAAGAAAGGAAGACAACAATAGGAAGTATGCAAGAGAGGGAGAAAGAGAGTGTGAATGGGAAAAAGGTTTTGTACCCGATTGTATGTGAGAGAATGTGGATCGATTGAGGCAAGAAATGGCATCTCTTCGCACGACGGACGGATCCTTGTGTGGAATTTATTCATTTGCATCCCCATAAGCTTGTCTAAAAAGTGCCTTAAATGCTTTGGGGGGATATTTTCTGTGTGAGAAAGAAAGTGAGTTTGTTTGTGAAATTGACGAGGAAAGCTTTTTTTTTTGCAAAAGTTTTCATGGATAGAATTTTTATGGAGGGTTGTGTGGAGCATGCCCTGGGAAGCCCTGGGATGGTTGTTGTACGTAATTTCCAGGGACTTCCTTGAGGCATTGTCTCACAATGAGCCCCATTTTTTTTTCTTGCAAAGCAAACCAAAGAAATCAAGGAATTTTCTTTGAAGCGTGAATGGCAAATTTTTAATTGAATATTCTCTTCAATTTTTTTTCTTTTCAGTGCGTCAGGAACGAGTGCTGTGGCTATAGACAACAAAATTGAGCAAGCAATGGTAAGTTGGTGGTCAAAATGAAGAAGGAAATTCACCAAATAAAAAAAAAGTTAATAAAAAATGCTAAAATGACAATTTTTTTGGGATCTTTTTAAAGGATCTGGTAAAGTCTCATCTGATGTTTGCTGTGCGTGAAGAGGTGGAGGTGTTAAAGGAAAAAATAGCCGAACTAATGGATCGAATAAATCAACTTGAGGTGGAGAATACAATACTTAAGGCAAATGCAACGCAAGAAACCCTCTCGCAATTGTCTGCGACACTTGCATCGGGAAAAGTTCAAGCGTCAAATACAGGAAATGGATCTGCTTCGTAAGTGTAAAAAAAACACGCACGTTTGACAACAAGAAATATTTTTTGTTTAAAATTTAAATTAAAAAAATCAATTTTAAAGTGCTACGATTAAAAAAAAAAGAACAATCACACCCGCTAAAGAACCTTGTTATCATTTTTTCTTTCTTTTCTCTTAATTTTCATTTTTAAAAAGAAACAATATTTAAATTTAAATAACAAGACATACAAGTCTTTGATGAGATAGAAAATTGATGAAAACTGATAAGAACATCCCAATAGAGAACAAGTGTCGCAAGAATTTAGTATAATAAAAAATATTTAAATATAGAAATGAGATGAAAATGCAAGCAAAATCACAAACAAAACGTTATCAATGTTTGCCATTTTTTTAATTTTATTATTTAGTGGCTATTATTGACTAATCTGTCCACTACGTTGTTTATATTACATATTTCTGTGAATGAGAAAACACGTCTTTTTTTTTTCAAATATCGAGTCAATAATTTTGTAAATTATATTATACTTGTTTTTTTTTTTGCATTGTAATTAAGAAAATGTAATACTTATTTAATGTTTATTATATATTTTTTTGTTGTGTAAATTGGGCTGACAAGGAAATAAGTCAAAAAAAAAGGAGGAAGATAAATGCGAGATTTGCGGGGAAAAAAGTTGTAAAGAAAGTGTGTGAGGGACGCAGTGAAAAATTTATAGGAATTATGTTGTATATAATGAGCATGTGTAGCATATTATGTAGGAATTAAGGATAAAATAATGATAGTTGAACACACACCAAAATAGTGTGCAAAATTAATTTGTTTCTTTTCCTATCTTGTGTTTTTTGTCCTCTCTGAAATACTTTTTTTTTACATTTAATACTGAGGGTGAGTAGGACTAATTTGTCCTTCCGCAAGAGTATGCCATAAGGAGCTGTAGATAAACCTCTGAAATCCTTACAATCCCTATACAATTTTAGCCAGAGCTTTCGACGCTTCTATGCGTCTCTTTCAAGGGCTGGAATTTTTTTTTAAAAAATTTTTCTTACAAATCTTTCATAAGGATTAGTTTGGACTCTACTTGAAGTGACCCACAGATCCTTGGCTGACGTTCCAAGGAGGTTAATGCGTCCAAACTCACTCTCAGTTATAAATCCACGTCAGTTTTCAATAACAACATATTTCTTTGGCTGCTTTTTCTTTACATTGATGAATTTTCAGGAAAAAATATTTTATTTGGAAAGTTTTGGAAGATTTTATCATGACGTAAAAATTTTCAAATTGAGGGAAAAAAATCAATCAATTTGAAATCAATTTTAACAATATTTAATTCTCTTAAAGATCTTTAAAACCTCAAAAATGTTCTTTTGATAATTTCCCCCGGAAATATTCTTAATTTTCCCTTATTCTATACAGAATGTTAATCTATCCTCAAGGGTTAAAAGTAAAAATTCCTAATTAAAACTTTTCCAATAAAGATTGCGCGTTAAAGATTCAAGATTCCATTAATTTTATTTTTTATTTTCATAAAAAAAAATCTTCCAATCAAGACAATTAATTAATAATTATTTTTTCTTGGCAGCCAAAGCAATAAATAAAAAATCAGAATATTAAAAAGAATCGCTGTGACGTAGTTGTTAAAATCAAGAATTTTTATTTTAAACAATAATTAAAAAAAAAAACAGTGTTTACTGAATTATGGGAAGAAAACAACTCTGCAGAAGAAATTCCATTTTGTGCGTCAATCATCCACGTCTGGCTTTTGCTTTTATTGTCCTTTTGCGCCTAAGATCCGATCCTCTCCATGTCTTCGCGGAAAAAGGAAGCCATTTCTTTTCTCTCCCCACCTCAATATCATTGCAAATTTTGCATAATTAAACTTGTAAAATCTGCAATGGGAAGAAAGAAAATTCAAAAAATAAATTTAACAAAGTAAATTATACAATTTAATCGTCACGAGAGAATGAAAGAAGAATAAAAAAAAACTTTAAAAAAAATAAAATATATTTTATGTGTATAACTTATTCATAAAAAAAATAAATAGATTCAGCAACAAAGAATGGAAAATAAACGTGAGAAGTGATAGAGAAGAGCTGAATGGAAAAAAAATGTGAATGATTTAGATTCTCTTATTGTGGGGGTTGTGCTTTTTTGCAAAATACAAAAAAAAAGAAAAGAAAAAAAAACAGCTAAAAGAATTAAAAACCAATGAGATTCAGTGGAAAAGCCCAACCCCCTAAGGAATAAATTTAAAGAGGAACAGTAAACCCAAACAGGAGAAAAAAATCAGAAAAGTGTGATCTTGTAAATAGAAAAAAAAAACGATAAATAAATTTAATCATCCATAAACAGAGACTATCAGTCATCGTTTGAAAAGAAAAATCCATCAATCCCACACAAAAGCCCCCCAATAAGTAATTCACGGAGCAGGAAAATAAATGTACAATCAAGGTGGACTCCCCAGCACGGAAGAAGAAGGCTCAGAGTTGAAGGAACTATCGATTCCAATCCGTACACGTGTGAGTGCTCAATCGCGACATAGGTTGATTCCATTTCTTTTCGCATCCACCGATGAAATTGATTTTATTTTATTTTATTTGAAATCACTGCACAAATATATTTCCAATTGGAATTTCTCCCTGCTTCACGGATCACATTCAAACAAGACCGCGCGCGCGAAAAGATGCTGGGAGTGAAAGAGAGGATATGGTCTAATAATTAATTATTGCATGAATGCATTTTCCATAATTATTTTTGTACAAAACTCTTCGACACACTGTGGCACAGAAGTGGGGGAGGTTAAGGCAAACCCCCATGGCAATGCTAACCTATACCTACCACCATTAAATTAGCACCCAAGGTCAACCAAAAGGACTTCGTGGAAAGCGTGGAAAGGTTATATTTACCCAACGGAGGTCGTGTTCAATGAATTGGTAAAGATTGGAATGAAATATTGATTAATGAACGTATGTGAGAACTATTGTTTTTCCCTAAAACTATAGACAATAGAATGATTCACTAAAAAAAATCGTCAAAGTCTCACAAATCAACCCTTTCTTTAAAATTGCGCCAAAAATTCATTGGAATTTAGCTTAAAGAAAAGAAATTCAACAAAATGCGCGTCATTTTGAGGTCATTAATCTTCATTTTTCAATTAATTTCCCCCAATCTGTTTAAATCTCTCATTGTGTGGCTAACAAAGTGATTAATTGAAAATTTAATAGATAAAAAAAGGTGATTTTTTACTCCAAAGAAACCTCCAAAAAAAAAAACAGAACATTCCACAGAGAGCATAAAGAAAGATTTTCTCTCATTGTATTGAGGAAATCTCGCGCGTTTTTTTCTCTTTGATTTTGTATGTTTTTTGTGTGAATTATAGGAAAAAAAATTGGCAATTTGGGTGAAAGAATTGATTGGGTTTGTATTTGTATTTGGGAGGAGCTGAGCGAAAAAAAAAGAAGCATAATTTGGGAGCTCAATCGAGCGTCATTAAATGAGATTTGGTGCCTAAAACAAATTATCTGTCATGCTTTTAGTGGATTTTCCGCATCCGGTAAGTTAATTTTTGAGAGCGAACGAAATCATTAAGAAAAATTATGAAATTCACAGAAAATAGTTTAAAAAAAAGAGGACAAGAAAGTTCTCTTCTCCATCTCTTATGGGGCTATTGTATGGCAATTTTGATGGTTATATAAATCTCTCATCAGCTTTAATTCCATCCCAAAAAAGTGACAAAAAATAGATCGTGTCTTTTACTCGTTCTTAAAGAATCTCATGGAATACAGAAATTTTTCTTCTCAACGTGTGATGAGAGAAAAAGAAATTGAAATAAAACTCCTAAAGAAGTGAATTAAACATTGATGCGATAAACTGTATTTCCCATACGGACTATGAGAATCTCACTACACCACATATATATTTTGTAATAAATTTTTCTTACATCTCTCTTTCATCAATAAAATCTGCAAATTCTGTAATTTTTTGCACGTTGCTGCATAGCTCGACTTTCACCGAAAAAGCTCTGCTTATTGCTTTCAATCGACGATAGTTAATGTTTCATCTGAAAATGCATTATTAGTGTCTTCTCTATTCGTAATTTAGCATAATAAGGTTGAATAAGAAATCGCTAAAAAAATTTCCTTTTGAATTAGCTGAGAAAAGAACGACAAAATTTTGCTAAAAATACAAAAAATGACGTCACAGTTATGTTCTATATCCCATTAAGCACGTGAAACATTCACGATAAAACTTTATCGGGAGTTTTAATAACAAATTTTTATGTTTCATGAAATGAAAGATCAGAAATACAGGTAATTGTGACGTCATTGTTTGCATTTTTAAGTAAATCTATGCAGGTTTTTTTTTTTCAAATGATTCTTATGGAAAAATTGGAAGTTTATTTGGCAATTATATATTCTTTTTCAATTCTTCGCAAGATTAAAAATTCTAAAGCTCTGATTTTGGTCAGAATTTTGACAACGCATTTTTTGCATTTTTTGACAATCTTTGCGAGCTTTTTTCTATATAGTTTCTGTGAAAAAAATGGGGAGTTTCTTTAATGATTTCTTTAACTTTTTTGATTCTCTTCAAGATAAAATGATTCACCTTTTCTTATGTTTTTTTTTTAATTTAATCAAATAAATAAATAAATAAAATTCTTGAAAACACAATATTCCGACTGAAAATCTAACTTTAAAAATTAATAAATTACTCGGTCGTCAGTCCTATCAATTCATAAGATTATTAGTGTCCCGATTGTTCCCTTAAATGTTTCCTACGGCTTATATTTATAAAAAAAACTCCTTTAAGAATTTACTTGATTTTTTTTTATTAGATATTCTCTTTCTTAGACATCTTAGAAGTCCGAATTGCCTTATCCTCCCCTATACGAATTATTCAGCAATTCATTTACAATTAAACACAAAAATTCTCCTAATCATATTTTTTTTAAAGAAATTTAAACGTTAGAATTTTTCTTTCTTTTCTTCTTAAGAATAAATACAGAAAGAAATAAATCTTCACTGTAGCTTCTGTTCTGCAAGAACTTACATATTTAAAAAAAAATTCCCACCACTAATCAAGATGTTAGATGTCTTGTTAAAAAAATAAGCATAATTCTAGTGAGAAAGTGCGTTAAGCCGTAATTTAACATCCGTTACCCTACATTGTGCGTGTATTTATTTTTACTCATGAACTTGACTTTTGTGCTTAATTTAAATTTATACAATATTCTCTCACATTCAAATTGTTTGTGTTGTATTAATACTAAATCCCCCAAATGCTCAATTAAGAGTCTTTCTCTCTCTCTCAGTGTGCTCTTGTGACCCCCCTCACTCTCTGTATGGGACGGTTTGGATTTTTATGAATGAAAACATTCCTTTTGTACAATGGGAAGATGAAGAACGTTCTGGAGAGTAAAACGTTAGAAATTCTTTCATTATGAATGGGATTGAGGAAGTGATTGGTGCGGTAATGAAGGTGAAAGAAAAGAGGAATAAAAAAAAATAATCTCTCGAGGGATTCTGCATGAGATTATCATAAAATTACCTATCCATCGTCAAGTCCATCGTCTTTGCGAATAAAGTGTTTTGTGAGTATTTGTTCGAGTTGTTTTGTGATGTTAGTTTTTCATCATCATCGCATATGCGAATACAGGTGAATGAAAATCGAGAGGCAACTGTAGGTATTTACAATCTGTGATCTACCATATTCAATGTACATAATACAAACATAATCCCATCTACATGCGAATCAAGACATAGATGCAATCTATCGGTATGTTATTGAGAAGAGAGCGAGATGTGCAGCTGAAAGCTCACAGGTGGGTACCGAAGAATTCCAGCACCAGTAAACGCATTAGTATGATTTGAGTACTTGTCTCAGAAACAGTTAAGTTTCGCTGGCAGCAGCGAAGAAAGAAGGTTCACCACTCTTTTCTTTCTCTCCAAAAAAAAACAACAAATCATTCAGCAAATCCGAAGAAATTCATCACTATCGTGTGTCCCCAAACAAAAAGACTCTTTTCACCAATAATCGTGCATTTTTGTCACGTCCATGTGAAATTTATAGCACAAAACCAAACTTAAAAATAAAATCAATAGGAAAGCCCCCAGTGAGCCCTTTTGTGGACAAAACCCGGAGATAGTGTGAAAATATTTTTCTTTTTGAATCAATATTTAAAATAATAAAATCAGTGCAATAGAAATTTGTCGTGTGACGTGCAAAACTTCTCTTCATGCCATCCAAACACAACAATTAAATTTAAATCTGTGCAATGAAGTTCCGTGTCTCAAATGCAAAACATGTGGGAAGTTTATGCTAGCTGCTGTCCTGCTTTTTATGCTACATCATAACGCAAAAAAAAAGTAAACTTCCACCAACACCAAACTCTCGTACTTGTGACTCGTGCGCGCAAAGAGACTCTTATCTCAACTGACCTGTGACACTAATTTTTAGCGCGTAAATTAAAAAAAAGTGCATTTCTTTACACTTAATTTCATTAAAAAAAAAGTGTTCTTTACAACAACGAAAACCTCCCTCAATCTACTCGTGAAAGAAAAGAAAAATCATCCTCAAAAAATTAAATTTTCAGAGTTTTTTGTTATCTCAATGCAATTGTGTGTTCCCGTTTTCTGCGCAACTTAGCGCATTTTAGAGGAAGAAGATACAACATCAGCACAAAAAAAGGAAGAAAAAGAGACAATTTGTGCTCAATTATGTGATTAAATACAATTTTCCTCAAGAGCAATAAACATTCTCTCTTTCTGCAAAAAATAAACACCAATTCAGTGATTTAAAGTGACTTGAGGAGGATTTTAGTGATCAAAAGAAGAAAATTAAATTAATAACTTTTCAATATTTCCCACTCTCTTTTCCCAACAATGAATACCAAATTGTTGAATTTTGTGATTTGGGGTGAGTTGTGTGTGAATTTTTCATTTTAACTGAAATCTATAACATTTCTACTGAAAGAAATTCTCCCAGAGAAGAAATTGTGATTGAATTTAAATTAAAACTGATAGAGAGGAAATTGCTTTAGGAAAAAATTAATGTTTTAATTAAGTATACAGTGGAGTTTTGCAGTACAGCCTGTCTAAAATTAAGCTAGAGACAAAGAAAACTTTAGATTCTTCTTGCATTGGAAGAGAATTTTCAATTAATTTTTACGCAGGATAATTTGTTAATAATTTTTCTTTTAATTTCGTCGCTTTCATCAACATTTATAAAATGTTCTTTTTCTTTTATGATTTTATTTATTTCGATTTAATTTAACGTGTTTCATTGGGCAGTGCATGACTTTAGTGGACGCGAAAGAGTAAAATTTCCCATATTATGAGAACCCTTAAA
The DNA here is from genome assembly GCF_024334085.1 of Lutzomyia longipalpis. NCBI lineage: Eukaryota > Metazoa > Arthropoda > Insecta > Diptera > Psychodidae > Lutzomyia > Lutzomyia longipalpis. Next base: position 12,798,107 of record NC_074709.1, on the reverse strand, counting down.
AATGAATAAACTCCTTTAAATGTGAGTCATTAAATAAAAATTCAATTCCGCAAAAATTTAATACCTTTAGAAGTAAAAACTTCTTGGCTTTCTGTGGGATAAGGCTGTGCTGCAAGACTCTTCTGGATTAAATTTATTCAACAAAAGGTGTGCCAACAATAATGGATTTATTTTTGCACAAAAAACAGTGAGAAATTCCAATGCAAAACTTCATTCATAAAAATCTTTCCTCAATTCATTCTCACAAGAAATTATAAAGCAAAATGAAGAATTTTATTGAAAGTGATTAAATGACTTTTCTTTTATTCTATCGAAGAATTTCAATATAATGAAAAGATTTTTTTTTAATTAAAAATCAATCAAAAATTTGTCTGAAAGCTGCACAAAAATTAATAAAAATTCGAATTATCTGGCTAATTTTGCAAGCTTATTGGATATTGTGAAAAGATTTTTTTTATTGTAATTTAACAGGCGCGGATCCAAGGGGGGGGTTTTGGGGGTCAGAACCCCCCCCGAACTGAAATCAAATGCCTCTTGTGAGGGAAAACTAGAACGCTGTTATAGTAGGCTATAATATATCAAAAATGAAGCAAATCGATAATGGCGTTTTCGAGATATTCATCGAAACTCATCTAAAATTTCTTTTTAACTTTTGGCCCTCTAGCGGTCAGTTTTAAAACTTCGAGTGTTCTAGATAGTTTTAGGGTTTGTTGAGAGCTTTCATTTGACCCCGGGTAGATCAAAATCGGTCAAGCCGTTTTCGAGTTATGGTCGATTTTCGATGAAAAATGGTGGTGGCCATATTGACTAAACGGATTGACTGATTTTCGAAAATGAGGTATCGTTGGAAAGGCTTTGATGGCCCAACATATAAAAATTTCAGATTTTTAGCTATTACAGGGGCAGAGATTTAGCGAAAACAAAATTTTTGGGGTGATTCAATATGGAGGGCCGGACGGACGGACGGCCGAAAAAAATCTTATTTTTGGCGCATACGATCTGGATTTTGTTAGTTGATCTCTATTTTTTTTTAATATAAAAGTTAAGATTTTTTCTGAAGATTTCTGCAGTTTTTGATGGGTATAGTTTTTTTTATTTGGCTGTGTGGATGTCGAAATGATGTCCGGTCCCAGAGAAATTTAAAAAGAAGTAGTCTAAAAAAGGTTTTTTTTTAAATTTTTAACTTAAAAAAAAATCTCAAACTTCTTAACCCCCCCCAAAATTTTTTTCTGCGTCCGCCCCTGTAATTTAAGAAGCTATTTCACTGATAAATAGAGGATGTTAATGATTTAAAATTAGCATTAAAACCGCATTGGGTGATAAATTACAAACTCTAAATTATTCCATTGAATTTATCTATCAACTTCAACATTTTTGATTTCTTTACTATACCATACAGAGAAGAAAAGACTTCTAATGCAATATTTATAAGTTTTGCTTCTTCAAGATTGAATTGCAAATTTTCCGGTGAAAGTAATATTGTATCAATAGAGTTGATAAACACACACACACAAAAACATTCTTTAAATAATTTTTTTTTCTTCGATAAAAAAAAAGAATTTTTTGAGGGGAAAAAATCTCTCAACATTGATTAAAAAAAAACATTTCGTGTTTGCACTTTGAGATGAATTTCATAAATGCTTAGAGAACCATAAAATAATTGAAATTCATGTTAATTTATGACTTTCTAAATAAAATAGATGAATGTCTGTTTAAATATTAAAGAAAAAAAAAACAGAGAAATAAAACCTCTACTGCAACTTGTAACAAAGAAGGTGCAAAATATTTCCATTTTTTGCGATTAACCGCGAGATTATTCAGCAGTGTATTAATAGACGAGGTAAATTGTCGCTTCGCTCCAATTTACCTCGCCCCGCTTCGCGGGGATTTGTTGCGCTTCGCGCAAATTTTAGATGGAGAAAATAATTGAGATGAAAAAGGTCCAATAGAAAAATTATTCGTTAGTAAAAATCGCCTGGTATCAGTAGTCTCTGTACCAAATTTCATCACGATCGGACCAACGGTGTAGAAATGCATAGCTGTACAGGAACGAAATCCTTTCTTTATTATATAGATGGGCCATGCAAAATCTCCAACAGATATTTCAAAGAGAAAAAGTGAATTTCACACAACATTTAAGGCGCCAAATTCAAAAAGTAGTCAAAAAAGCATGAATTTTATATGAGGGCTATGAGAAGGGGGGCTCTGGGGGGAAAATGAATGCCGTTGGTAAAAACCGCCTGGTATCAGTAGTCTCTGTACCAAATTTCATCACGATCGGACCAACGGTGTAGAAATGCATAGCTGTACAGGAACGAAATCCTTTCTTTATTATATAGATGGGCCATGCAAAATCTCCAACAGATATTTCAAAGAGAAAAAGTGAATTTCACACAACATTTAAGGCGCCAAATTCAAAAAGTAGTCAAAAAAGCATGAATTTTATATGAGGGCTATGAGAAGGGGGGCTCTGGGGGGAAAATGAATGCCGTTGGTAAAAACCGCCTGGTATCAGTAGTCTCTGTACCAAATTTCATCACGATCGGACCAACGGTGTAGAAATGCATAGCTGTACAGGAACGAAATCCTTTCTTTATTATATAGATGGGCCATGCAAAATCTCCAACAGATATTTCAAAGAGAAAAAGTGAATTTCACACAACATTTAAGGCGCCAAATTCAAAAAGTAGTCAAAAAAGCATGAATTTTATATGAGGGCTATGAGAAGGGGGGCTCTGGGGGGAAAATGAATGCCGTTGGTAAAAACCGCCTGGTATCAGTAGTCTCTGTACCAAATTTCATCACGATCGGACCAACGGTGTAGAAATGCATAGCTGTACAGGAACGAAATCCTTTCTTTATTATATAGATGGGCCATGCAAAATCTCCAACAGATATTTCAAAGAGAAAAAGTGAATTTCACACAACATTTAAGGCGCCAAATTCAAAAAGTAGTCAAAAAAGCATGAATTTTATATGAGGGCTATGAGAAGGGGGGCTCTGGGGGGAAAATGAATGCCGTTGGTAAAAACCGCCTGGTATCAGTAGTCTCTGTACCAAATTTCATCACGATCGGACCAACGGTGTAGAAATGCATAGCTGTACAGGAACGAAATCCTTTCTTTATTATATAGATGTAATCATGTAATTGAACAACATTTTAGAAAAATTAATTATATTGAAGAACTTCCTCACCGAAGAGCTATAAATTTCTTCTTGAGTGATTTAGCTTTTTTTTAGATAATGTAGTTGAAACTCTCTGATTTTCCTTAAATTTATTTTTTGGAATCTTTGATTATTTTAGGCCTCTTCGTGGTGATTAATTTTGACTTAACTTGTTCTGAAGACTCAACAGCGAGATCCATCAATTTATCCGTAAGATTTTTCTTTTTTTTTAGGATCGAATGAAAATTAGTTTAAATGATTCGATTTATATGTATTTTTTAGATGGCCTGGCGTCCTGTTCATTTCCCCATTCAAGCTGTTCAGGCGGCCGTTCAACCCGTCCAAGCTGTTCCGAATCTTCAGGCAGCCCAATCTGTCCATAAGCCACAGGCAACGCAATTTATTTCCATACCAACCCTCGCAAAAGCCAATACAGCGCAATTACTGCAAATCGCTCACTACAACGCCCAGCTACTCAATGCCAAAATGAAGGATCTTCAGGCGCAGTACAGCCAAAATAGGAATCCCTACTCCATTTTTGGCGCAAATGCATCTAGTCCTAAATTACGTGCGGCAATCTTCAATGATATCCCCCTGAAGACATTTACACCCAAGTACACGGTCACCACATCCGGTCTCACCCCCGTGTCGTCCTACTTCAACAACAAACCCGTCTATCTCAGTGAGATCGACCACCATCTACCCATTGTGCACCCATCAACACCCAAAGTTCCCAATGTGGTCCCATCTGTCGCAATGAGTCCCACAATCACCCACTACAGCTACATTCCTCTGCTTTCTGCAAGTCCGAGTTCATTGATATTCAGGTGATTATATACTACAATAACTTTATAGATGCAATATTAGGTGTATCAAAGGGGCATTCAACTACATTATTTTATTATTTATTTAAAAATTTAATCTATTTTGAAGAAACTTTAGAAGAAAATTCTTTGTAAATGTTTTAGAATTTTTTTCTATAAACCTTCCATTCTCTCTCTCGCGTTAAAAGAAGCCCTTATGGTGTAGTGTATTCCATCAGCCCTTTATAAACTATTTTAAATCAAACTGTGTAGTTGACAACCCTTTGATCTCATTGAGAGAAAAAAAAACTTTCATTTGAATCCGATTCGGTTGCATTAACTTCTTGCATTTTTTTTCTTCACTTCATTCTATCTTCTCCGTATGACACGCAAACCCGTGGACACGCATCCCCAGAGATACACCTGTAGTGATGCCGGCAGCACAAGCGGCAACATTTCAAGGCAAAACAACACTGAAACCCCATCCTGTCCTCAATAAGCTCCAAGCTCATCTTGCACTTGCAACGAATCATAAGCAACCATATGGAGCCTATTCGAATATCCTCGAGAAGCTCACAGTGCCCATTTTAACGCCGAACGTCTACAAGAATCACATTGTGGCCTCAAATTTCGTCAAGCATACGAAAAATGTGCCTCCAGTGTCGAAGATAATCAACAATGTGGCCCCAAAGAAGCCATATCAGGAGCAGAAACATCAGCAGCAGCAGCAGCAGCAAAAGCTCAGCCCTAGTGAAGTTCCACCGCGTGGTGATGTAAAGTTTGAGAAGGAAAATAAGACTAAAGGTCACATCTTCGAAGATGGACCTTTTACGCCAATTCTGAGGGAGAATGCCGTCATTAAGGACACCAAACCAACACTAAAGTCCACAGATGTTCTCAATGAACTCAATCGGCATCGGAATATCATTCAAATCATGGAGGGTTTACCGCAAATTCCCTCAAGTGTGTCATCCGTTGATATAAGTGGAGAACAAAACTTCCGACCAATTGAACTTTTGAAGAAATACAACATTTCAAAGTCACCCCTTCAGGATCTCACGCGATTCTCCTTCCAGCCGAGTAATTTTATGGATTTCACAACACCATCCCGGAAGTATCCGCTCCTACCAACAGTTCCCACGACAATGATGTCATCTGCACAGAAACTCTCCCCGACACACTTTAAATTCAACGAAATAAAGGATCCATCGGGAACATCTTTCCCCCCGATGATACCTTTCCTACCAACCCCAACTAGCTATGGTAGCATCCATCTGCGGAAGCCTCAATTTAGTGGGAGTCATACATTCTTCACAATTGAAGATGCCGTCACGGGGACTACGCCAACGCGCAACACGCTCGATTTTAAGGATCTCTTTGACACAACAACTGAACTCATAAAGCCTGTTATTGAAGACACCGTTGACGTGACTACAATTGCCCCGGAGCCCCATACTCATTTCTACAAATACATCAAATACCCATCATCATCATCCACAATCACCGTTTACGAAGCAACAACACCCCGATCGAAGCTAAAGCCTCGCCGTAGGAAGCCCGGCGGCAATCGCTTCAAGAGCACCTTCAACGATCCAAATTGGAATGAAAAATTCGCAAAAGAATCAACTAAAGAGTCCGTAAAAATTGAAAAGAACGTCACCACGGAGGCTAATGAAATTGTATCAACAACCAAACATTCTGCACGTTTCCGGCAGAGACCTAAAGTTGATTCAACGACAACAACAACTGCAGAACCCACGGAAATTCCCACAACAGTTGTCACGGAGATTCTGGATCAAGTTTCCCCCACAACGGTGCGCTCATCAACGGAAGATGCCATCAATAGCACAACAACAACAACGACGATATCAACAACGTCAGCTGCAACACAGAGTGCATCAACACTCAAACCAATTGCCAAATACAATTCAATCAGTAGACCGAGATTGAGTTTGAAGAACAGCAGCTACTATCTTAGCAACTTATCAACATCAACAACAACAAATCAACCTTCGGAAATTGCAACAACACCCAAATTTACGCGAAAGAGGCTCCCAACACGACCATCTACAACGACAACAGAGGCGAGTGAGGAGAAAACTTCATCAACTGAATCCAGCACAACAACAACCGTGTCAACGACAAAGAGATTCCATCCAACAAGAAACAACAACTTTACTCGATCATCATTCACGAAACCCACAACTGAAGGTTAGTTTTACTATTTTTTTAAATTTCTTTTATTTATTTTCTAACAAATTACATTTTTTTTTTCAAAAGGTTCCGTTTCTCGTGGACCATCAACGGCATATCCAACACGTCGCGGAGCAAGTCGTCTTGATTTTCGGCATCAGAGACCATCAACATCAACCTCATCGACAACAGAGGCAGAAACATTGACGCGATCAAATACAAATCGTCGCTTCCAGAGTACTCAAGAGAAGGCAGGTAGTACGAAGCAGAGACATCGTGTTGATGAACCAACATCGCCTGAAAACATCAAAATTGACACAACAACTGAGCACAAACTCGAGACGTCAATTATGAAAATTGCAAAAAACGACCACTCATACCGTCCGTATGCCCATCAAACGACCAAGACAACTGAATCCATGCTCAACTCCAATCTCATCAACGAAATCTCAACCGAGAAGACAGCCAAGAGTGTGAATAGCAACAACAAGAATCGACGAATACCGGAATACTTTACGATCGCCACAGACGACCCCATTCTACCCATTGAGGCATTCTTTCCCAAATTTGACTGATTTTATGCAATAACAACAACAACAATAAAAAAAGAACTAGCGCAAATTTAATTTCCCATGTTGTAAAAAAAAATCTTATCTTGTCTCTATAAACAAAGAGAATTCGCATCTCAAATTATTTTGTTGAATGAAAAGTAATAATGAAAAAAAAGGAAAGACAAGAATATTAAAAAAAAAAAAGAAGAAATAATTATGAAGAAAAAAAAAGAAATTAATCTTACTTGATCTGTTTCCCATTCCCACTGAGAGCTGTTTTGCGCGCTGGCGTTTTTCTGCATCAGTAAAAGGCACTCCAACCATGGAACATTCGCGAGAGATTTGCTGGATTTATAGCTTGCTGAATGAGCCTCTCCACTTGAGTGCTGACCGAATGGACGGTGGTATTGGATTCGCGACCACTGAGCTTCTCATTAACTCGAAACAGTGCCCGTGCTGCTGATGCATTTTTCTGCTCACTCACATGGATACTCCCATTTGCCGATGCATCAATCGCGGGCTGTTGGCTCGTGCTCCAATTGCATAGAGGATCATAGAGAAGTACCTCGAGAATTGTGTTAATTGTTGCTTGATTTTCCCGCAATACCTCCATCGTCATTTCGCACGAACGACGGAAGACACCGTCTGTACCCAAGAAACCCATGGCTGACACCATGTCGCGCGTCAAGCGGAACGGCACAAGTTCCGGGGTGCGTTGTATTAGGCCCCTCTCGAAAGAAATACCTATAAAAGGTCAATTATTTTAAAAACTATTTTATGGAAAAATTAAAGCTTTAAGGTCTTAATGAAAGTTTGGAAGATTTTTACATAAAAAAATTTTTTTTGACTTAAAATTGTATTTTTAATTAATAAATTTCTAACGTTCGGTTTTCAACTTGATAAACTTCTAACGTTTCATTTTTAAATCAATGATCTAAAGTATTTTGAGTTAATTTTCTATTATTTGATTTTTTAACTCAAAAGAAGATTTTTTAAATCGTTTTCTAACGTTTTAATTTTTTTTTCAATAAAAACCCTTAGAAGCATTTGATAAAAATTTAAACTTAAAAATTAAAAGTTAATGTTTAATGAATTAGAAAATGTTTAAGCATTGAGCTTCTAACTCATTTTTGGGTAAGTTTTTCAGTTCAATTTTCTATTATTTGATTTTTTAACTCAAAAAAAGTTTTTCTTTAATCTTTTATTTAACTATTGTGTCTTAATGAATTTCTAACGATAGATTTATAACCAAATTTTTAACTTCATTTTTAATTTAAAAATTTTGAAGTCTTTGATTTTTAACTCGATTTTTTAAAGTTTTCTAACTCATTACATTTCTACCGTTTGAATTTTAATTCAATAAACCAACGAATAATTTTTAACTCATAATATTTTTTTATGAATGTTTTTAACTCAATAGATTTCTTATATTGATTTTTATACATATCTCTGAATTTGTAACGATATTTTAGCCACAAATTCATCAACTTTCAATTCAAAACTCAATTGATTTTTTAACTCACCAATAAATTTTTAACATTTGATTTTTAACTCAATTTCTAGCGCTTATAACTCACCTTTCTAGCGATAGATTTTTAAACCATTTTTATTCAATTATTCAAATATTCTTCTTACGTTTGAATTTTAACTTTAAAAAATTCTAACGGGCGATTTATATATTTCATTTCAAACTTATAAGTTTTAACTCAATTACCTAAATTTTTAACACAATAAACAACAAAAGGAACAAAAATCTTTAAACCTTTAAATCCCTTTAAAAAGTTTTTTAAATTGATAAAACTCACCAAAATCAATGTGAATAATTTGCGCTGTCTTCTGATCCAAAAGAATATTGCTTAGATGTCGATCTCCAATTCCCAGGATGTAGCCCACCATTGACGTTGAGGCCACGGTGTTAATGTAGGTCAATCTCTTGTCATACCACTCCCGCGGATTGGAAAACTCCTCGATGAAGTAATTGTGAAAAACTGGGCGGATTTTTTCACATAGCTCCAAAAATTTCTCCAACTTCTCCTTCGGCTCACAAGGCGAGTAATCCATCACAATCTTCCGTCCCTCACTGAAGGATATTTCATGTGGTCTGTAGCGACTGTGTGCCTTGGTCAGGTACGATGAGAGTGGAATGGAATTGGCGCAGAATTCCATGTATCCTGATCTCTTTGTAAGCGGAATAATACGGTATGTTCGAATTTGGAGCATCTGCAGGTGCGGCTCAGCCCTGAAGATGTCATTTATGTACAAGAAAACCTGCTGCATCAGAGCATCCTGATGGAGATCATCATTCCCCTTGAGAATGATACTTCGACTCTGCCCATCGGAGCAACGACACTTTAGGAGCTTTGGGGCATTAATTCCACCCATTAGACTGTATTCTCCCGGCCAATTTGTCACGTCTGAAATGTTTTTTTTTCGCGTCAAAATCTAAATGATTTTTTTTCTGAGAAAATTAAAAAGAAAATGTGAAAACTTACGCGTAATGTTGGTATATTGGCAATCCTTTCGAATGGGCAAATCCACAATGGGGAGATGGAAGAGATTCCTGATGCCAATTGTGAAGATCTTTTCATTTGGACTCAATTTAATATTCCCAAATGCGTTCTTCTCACACTCCTTGTTGGCCAAATCAATCAGAGCCGTGCTCACATCGTACAAATCCCGTATAATACTTCGAATTTTCTTATCCCTCTTCAATTCCTCAATGATTTGCTTTGCATTGGTTTGCAGCAATTTCCCACTTTCCTCCTCGTGTGCATCAAGAGCGTCGTACGTGGCATTCTGGAGGGCCATTAGATGATTTAGCGAATGATACGGATGCTCTTTGCAACAACGTAGAAGCAATCGTGCCAAGAGGCGCGTAAATGCTAAATCAGTATACCCAAGACGTGATGCAAGCTGTGGGAGGACTTTGAGGAATTTGTAGCTGGGCACATCATCGAGTCCCTTCTTCAGGATTCGCATAACATCGTTATTTGACGGGTTTGAGCACCACAGCGACACAAGTCTCGAAATGAAGACATCCGAATTGTCCCCATGAGCCGCCAGGTAGCTGTAGAACTCCAGCGCAATGGCCAAATAATTATTCCGATCTGTATGAATATTCTTAATCTGCAACTCATCCAATTTTCCATTTTTCATCAAAACTATCCTCTTCATGCCCAATTCCTTCATCAATTCCTCACTCGGTGGCTTCTGTGCTGCCAACTTCTCCACCTCCTTCTGTGTCACCTTCATCCAATGACACTTCTCCTTATACTCATTCGAATTCACATATTTATCCCTTTCCGTGTAAATTTTATCTGCAAATTTCGCCATAGCTGTGTAAATTTTAATCCTCTCCTCTGCAATAGCCTGCAAATCAGTGGTGGAAAGTTGCTCTTCGTAAATCTCCAATTCATCTTTGGCCTTCATGAAGTAATCCTGGTAGATAACATTTGGATCCTCAGCCATATTCTCAGCAAAAAATTCCCCACAAGTCCACAGTCCGGTGATTCGAGTGAGAAATGTTGCATATTTCGCATCATTAATCAACGAAGAGAATAGCTTCTTAGCTAGTTCTGTGTACCCAGAATTCATGCACATTTGAGCATCTTCAAGCAGGAATTTTGACTGAAATAAACATTCAAACACTTACGAAACATCATGTGTAAAACCCTTTTGCTAACTTAACGGAAATAATTGTTATTTTAAGGTGATTAAGCTGCAAAAACCTTAAAGTACTAAATTCACGTCTAAAGAACTAAATTGAAGTTTAAAATGTACTAAAATTAAGCCAAAAAGTTCTAAATTCAATCGCAAAATACATTAAATTCAAGCCTAAAAGTACTAAATTGATGCCTAAAAATTTATTCTGGCTTCTAGGCCTTAGAAGGCTAAGATTGAAGATAATAAGTTAGGTACTAAATCCAAGAATAAAAAGTATTATATTCAAACTCTGAAAAGTACTAAATTCAAACCCCGAAAAGTACTAAATTGAAACCCAAAAGTACTAAATTAAACCTAAAATTACTAAATTCAAGTCTAAAAGGTACTAAATTCAAGCCAAAACTATTTTTCGGTTTTTTAGTCCTGATAGGCAAGGCTCAGATTGCAAAGAAATTTCTTTAAAAAGTTCCAAATTCAAACACAAAAAGAACTAAATAAATTCAAGCCTAAAAGTACTAATTAAATGAATGTTTATAAACAAACAAACAACAACACACATAGCCATTTGTCCCATTACTGGGGTTGGCTTCTCACACACAAATTTTGGCTTTGATTTTTAATGACCGGCTGCCGACCTGACGTCAACCTCAGAGAGGCATTTTTGTTGCATTGTGACTTTGTGTTAGGAATATTCCTCATTCATAAGTTTTTATCACAAGCAACGGTGCAGAGCAGTCAATATCAGTTCAAGAGTTGCCTCTCGTTGTAATATTGCACTGGTGGGAACGAGTGGGGGCATTCCCGACCGAATGAGATCTTTTTTCATATCTGCATTACAGCCAATCGAACACCACCGAGCCTCGAACCCGCCGACCCTCCCAGGGACAGAGCAAACGGACACTGGGACCGTCTGCTTTGCCACTGCTCTACTGGGCCGACAATTAAATGAATGTTTATATGAAGAAAATATTCAGATTTGCCAATTTTATGATGAATCCCCATAAAATAAAAATCCTGACCAAAACGGAACATTCTCTTGACCAAAAGGAGAATTTTTTTTTTGGCCAAAATCCTAATTTTCTGATCAAAAGATTTAATCCGTTTCATATCTATATGACTAAATAACTTCAATAATTTTGAATATTTAAATCTGCTTTTTCTATCATTTTTTCATTGAATAACTTTTGTCAATTTGGCTCGTAAAAAAATCAGTTAAAAGGACTGAAATATTCTGCTAAATGTCATTTCACTAATTACTTCAGTCTTTTTAACCAAAGATCAGATTTAATTCATAAATTTTATGTGGAAGAGAAATTCAAGAAAATATAATGGGGAAAATGTAAAGAAATCTGTAGGGAAATCAACGATTAGAGGGTACACATAGAAAACACGGTGATTGCATTTTCCAAATAGTTTCATGATCATTTTATGGATCATCGAACAATTGAGTTGTGTTTGCATAAAATCAATTTGTTGATCATTTTTTTCATTTGCAAAAAACGTGCGAGTCTGCTGAATTTATCACATCTATGCTCAAAAACTCTTTTACAATTTTCTCATATTAGATATTTTGTGTTGCATTTTGCAGGATGAATGATTTTGAAAGAAATCACTTTATATTCCATCACGAATACTTTCGATAAAATTTGTTCGTGTGTTGAAGATTTAAAAAAAAAAAAATAAAATATTCTTTCCAAGAAGAAATATTTCTCATGCAAAATATAATTTTCTCCAACGCACTCACAGGTGTATTGCACTGTGGAAAATTTCTCTCACACCGCCCAATGCCAAGATCGATCTCTTTTAATTATTTTACACGCAAATGTTGGTCAACAAAACGAAGAAAATATATAAATTAAATCTTTAACATACCTGCATTTCATCGTCGAGAGTGAGACTTCGGAGGTACTTGAGGTACTTTATGGCGATATTATCGTGATTAGTCACTCGTGCTTCTCGCACAAGGTTCATGAGGGTCCTTTGCTTCTGCCTGACCATCTCAGCCGTGTCATCTGTTCCCAAAATTGCCAATCTCTGTGCTAGAATCTTCTCCTTGTCCACAAAGGATGTATGAGGCATTTCATCGTGCCATTGCCATTTCTCGAACAATCTTTCCATTGCATTCGCACGATTAGAACTAAAGTGAACCACACTAAAATCCTCCACCTGCTGCACCTGCCGCAACATTGCAAAGTGATTCTGGAAGATTTTTGTGGATTGCGGATTTTTCTTTCGCATCAACTCAATGATATCCATTCGACATTTCTCAGTGAAGAGACACATTATATTCTCGTCACGTTTGTGGAGATTTTTTAGGGCGCTGTAGTGATCTCTTTCAAAATCAATACAATTTTCTCTGATGGCTTCACTTGGCTCGTGGTCACAACTATCCAAAATACTCCAATCGCCCATTCTCCAGGCACAATCGAAATTTTGCTCAGACGACAAGCAATTTGTGAGATAATAAAGGCCGGATCTATTTGAAAAATTAGTAAATTATTTCTATCGAGTTTTAAATAATTTTATTCTGTTTATATTTTTTTTATTGTTAATTTTTATTTAATAAGGAGATAGATTAGATTTTTTTTTCAAGAAGAAAACTCTAAAATTCGACAAGGAATTTGTTTTTGTTTTTACTTAAAAATCAGCAATTTACATTTATTTTAAAAATTAATTTAATAAAAGAGTCATATGCAGAATGCATGAGAAATGTACCCATAAAATAACCAAATATCGCTTTTAAATTATTATAGGACATTGTCAAAGACTCAAGAAAAGTGTGGTCATTTGCCGGAAAAGTGCTGGAAAATATACGAATTTTTCCATTGAAAGTCTAACCTATAATAATTTTCTATTGGCAAAATTTAATTATTTATAATAATTAAATAAAGAACTCAAGCCCTTTTACTTCTGAATTCTTAGATTGATAGAAAGAAATTCCTCACCCAGAAAAAACTCACGTTTTTTACCAGAGCTTTCGACTGTGGAAAAATCTAGGAACCTTCTTCAGGAGAACAGAAAGATGCAAATTTTAATAAAGATTTTCACGTAAATATTATAGACTTGACTTTCAATTGGAAAATTTGTATATTTCCCAGCTTTTCCGGGAATCTTCTACAACTTAATTATGTACTCAAATTACTTTATTATTTATTTATTATTTGCAAATTTATTTTCAAGATTAAATCAAGAAACTTACTTCTGCAGAAGTTGCTCAAATTGGCATGGCTGTTCCAATTTAAGTGCATTTGCCATATCTCTCTCCACAAAAGCTCTCCCAATTGATGAATCATTATTCAAATACCACAATCTCATTTCTTCCAAATCATAAAATGGTTTTGCTGCATCCTTCTCCTCAATTGCTTCGTAGCACTGTAAATGATTAATTTTATCTTTTAAAAAATACCTTTTTTAGGGAAAATTTAATTTTTAAAAAAAGAACCTTTATCATAATTTCCCTAATAGAGGACGCCAAGATGTCCTTTGAGCTCTTCTTGCAGCTGTACAATTGATTTGTAATCCACATTTCAGCATAAACAAGGGCATTTGTGTAGGATTCACTGTAGCAAGCAGCATCGGCTATTGGGAAATTATCCAAATCAATTCTACTGAATTTTCTTGAATTTTCCTCATTTTTGTGAGAGCTACAAAACCAAAAAGAAAAAAATCAATCAAACATTTTTTTTCTTTTGGAAATTCACTGAATTCATGCGCAAAAATGGCATTAAATTCAAATTCACACGCAGGGACTTACACGGCATTGTAGTAGCGTATACAGTCACAAATTGCAAGCATGATCTGTATTGATTTCTTATTGACATGAATACTTGGGAGGCATGTTGCTTTCGCTTCGGCATATTTTGCAAAGAAATCATTTACGGATTGCTGAATCTCACGATTAATCGGTTGATGGTGGATTGAAAGTAAAAGTTCAATGAGAGTTTTAATGAGAAATTCAGCAAAGGATATTTTTCTCATTGCAATTTCCCTCAAGGATGAATTGCCAAATATTGCAAGGAGTTTATCAACAACTCTCAAAATCCACACATCATGATTGTCCCCCTGTTCAACGATGAAAAGATCATTTAGTGGATGATTCTTCACGGTGGTCTCATTAATGTTCAGGACTTGATGCTTCGTTCGGACACTCATGAAGATTCTCTTCATTCGCATTCCCTCAATGCCACGTCCAATTGAATCACTAAAAAAAGCATTGAGCATTGTGGATGCTGCATTTGAGACAAATACATCGCAATCCTGCTGAAGGTCCTGAAGAGACTGCATGATTTTCCGATAGACCGTTAAACAATTTCTATCGTAACTTATTATCTGCAAAGGAAAAATCTTTTAAAAATTTATTTCTTTTTATTTATTTTTTATTGGCAGCATTACATCTTCTTTCCCATCCTCCGGTGAATTTTGTGAGAGATTTGCATAGCTAAATTCCAAGAATCCCATCTCACTGAGACACTTTGTCGCCTCCAAACTTACTCCATCATCCTCACATTGTGCCAGCTTGATGAAAATATCCGTTAGCTTGTGAAGAATTGTATTGGCGTGGGGAAAATTGGTATTTTCATACATTTTTGCCAATTTCTTTGGATTATTTGAGAGCTGAAATTAACGGAAATAATTTAAATTCTTCAAAAAAATCATTTAAAAAACATTAAAATTTACCCCTTACCTGCTTCTTAAGGTAATGAATGCTGTCAATATTGGGATTTTTAATAGCAAGAAAATGCTCAATGTCACACAAAAGTCCACCCTCATTATCTCCATCCTCCTCCTCCTCCTCAGTCAACAATGCATTGCTAAAATTCTGACTAACAATAACATTCTGCGTCCTTCGAATTGCATCAAATTCCAAATCTTTCGGCATATTGTTAATGACTTTGAGTGCATCCGCAAGACATTCTTGCTTCCGGACAAAGAGGAATGTTAGGCTACTTAGCGCTCTCGCCTTCACACCATCATCTTCTGTTTTCCTAATAATACTTGTTAGTCTATCAACAACAAATTCCAGTTGCTCCTTCACACCGTCCAAAACATACTCAAAGCTTCCCTCGAGGAATGTTTGGAATTCCCTGAGAAGTACCACAGCAATGTGGACTGGGAAGGACTTTTTGCAAAGTAGAATCAGGAGAAATCTAGAGATTTCGGAGAAGAAGAAATTCTTCGTAATGCCATCCTGAGAGCCGTTCTTAATCAGTGTTGTGAGTTTTCGTGAGAAATAAATCAATCTCAGAATGGGATTTAGCATTTCATCTGTGTCTGGTGCAAGGTAGATACTCTCCTTTAGTCTCATCCCAATCTTTACCACTGCAAAGGGTTCTCTGGACTCAAGAGCACTATAGAGATCATCTTCAGTACCCAAAAAGTCTTGCTAAAAAATAAATTATTTATTTTCACATTAACCCTCCGTACGCTATTGCTAAAATTCTTAAGCGCATTGCCATGGGGTACGTGACTGACCCTATCGATTTTCCTCCAAATTAAATGCATTTGTTTCTAGATAAAATGAGTGTTTTTTTACTTCTTAATACACCCTAAGAAGACTTTTAGCCATTTAATAGAATAAAAAACTTTTCAATTTGATTTTTTTTTGGTTTTTCGAAACTGATTCATTCTAGATACTAATCTAGACACAATCTAATTTAATATAGTGTAAATTTTAGGTGGTACACAGAAGCTGTGCTACTCTTTTCTTTGAAAGAATCACAGCTAAAAACATATCAAACTTTGCAACATTATATTGGTGAAACCGCTTGATCGATTTTTCTAACTAAAACTCAAATCTGTTTGCAGTTAAATTTTAAATTAATTTACTGCTTGCAAAAAAAAAGCTCAGCTATTAGCTCGATTGGGCTTAAATGGAGCCCGTTTGGATCTCTATCACCTACCTCTTATGGCAATTGGAGGGTTAAAACAGAGACTGAAGATGTTCGTTATAATGACCGAAACTTAATGAAGAGCAAACAATTCATTCTTTAATATAACGTATTTTTTTTAAATAACAAATAATTTTCAAATAAGGAATCATGTAAATAATAAAATAAGGAATAACTGATAATCAAAATACAACTTACACTGAGCTTTTTGTGGCAATTTTCAAATTGTTGGCAGTTGAGGGAGAATTCCGATGGTTCGAGTTCTCTTCGAGGGCATCCAAAGAGTCTTTCATATTCTTCAGAATCCCAAAAATTCTCAAAAAGTTTCATAAGAATCCGCGGTATATTCTGTTTTATCACATCATCAATACTCCCAAAGTTTTTCACGAAGAAATCCTTCAGGTAGCAACACTGCCCATTGTGCCCCGAAAGGATGAATGGAATGCAATCAGGGAGGGATTTCTTGACAAGTTCCTTCAACTGTGACCGCGGTATGTCCTCCAATTGCTGGAGATTCTTCTCTTGCCCATGATAAATGAGAATTTTTGGGAAGATCTGCCGATACTTTTCCATAAAGCTCCCTCGTGTGGAGCATCCAAAGATCGTCGTTGGGAAGCTTTTGAAGAGAAAGTAAATTTACAATTTTTGTGATTCGATGTGAGACAAAAATGATCGAAAAAGTCTACTTGGGACGGATAAAGAGGGCGAATCTTTGGGTTGCAGTTCTTTCTCACTTTTTCGTCTTTTCAACAGGCGCCCAAAGACACGAAGACAGATCTTTTTGAGAGCACCAGCAGACTTGTTGTGTGAGAAATCGCAATAAAAGCGATTCGAATGGTAAAAGCTACGCATAGCGCGCACACATTTTCCCGCCAATTTCTCCTCTATACAAATATTTTACTACGGGAAATATTTTCCTTTCAATTTAAAAAGAAAAAAAAATCTTAAATAAATATACATATTTATATGAGAGGAGACCTTGATGAGAGAGAGATCCTTGATGGAAAAATCCTTGACATTGAATCATTGCGAAAGGAGGTCAAGGAGAGAGCAACATCAATGCTACATGAGGAATCCACGTGTGCCTGGTTGTAGCGCATCAACAACACCTCAAGCTCAGACAAGGTGTGTTGTTCGCAAACTGAACACAGCCAGGATCAAAAACCAAACACATTCGTGGGTACATTTTAAACCATATTCCCATCATACGGGCATTTTTATTACACTGCTCTATCTCACACACGCTACGGGAAAACCGCATTACTTATGCGATGATCTGATACTAACATATCAGGCTTTCATAAACAAAACCCAAACCCTACACTTCCATTCCAACCATATTTTATTAGCAAAAACACTCTTCTCTGTGAGAAAATTGCGGAGATTTCATTTTGCGCGCAAAAGAAATATGTAATGTTGCTTCGACATTCAGCAGAAATTTCATTGCAAATACCTCCATTGAAAAAAAAATATTTGACGGTGTTTCCACCATGAAATATTTCACTGGCACCATTTGGCATAGAAGAACATGAGAAATGATGGCAAAAAAACATCTCAAATGGAATGAATCGTATTGAAAAGTTATATAGAAAACTCGCGCGCGCCCCAATGTGATGGTGTCGAGTTGCAAAGGATTTCACCACGCGCTTGCAACATTGCCGACAAAATCGGCAGTTTGTTAGAAAATCCTAAGCGGATGCCAGAAGATCTTGCAACGTGTAATAATTTTTCGCGCCCATTTTTCGAAGATTCATCCATAAGGTTTACAATTTCAAAGGAAAACATGAAACATTTGAAATTAATGAAATATTGGGGATTACTTGAAGAAAAAGTTTCTTTTATTTTTTTACGAAAAATCTTCCACGATTAAAGATTTTTGGATTAGAAATCTTTTAATCCACATACAGTACTAGTCCACATAAACGAACAATCTGATGTAGACTTCTACTGTACTTAAAAATCTTTAGAGATTTTTGAAGGAATTTTAGACCAAAAAAGTTTTGTTTTTCATTAACAGCAGCGAAAGAAAAAATAAATGAATCCAAAGATTTGAAAGTTAACAATTTGTAAGTTCTTGTATTTTGTGACAACTTTTGTTTTTATGGTTTTTATGGAAACTTAAGGTAATAATAATGGAGTAGATTTTGATAAAAAAATCTTTTCTTTTCTAACAACTCAAAAGTTGTACGATTTTAACAGTTAATGCTTTTAGTTAGTTCTGTTGTCGTTCTATAAAAGAAAAACAAAGAATTAGTTGTTTCCGAGAACAATCTAAAAGAACTTAAAAGAGCCCGGAAAAGTAATTTTCTTTCAGAAACCTGTTTCCATAAAGAAATTAAATGTCAAATCCGTTAAGATTTTTCCCAAAATCCCAAAATTCTTATAATTGGTGAATAGTAAGGAAAGAAAAGAAAAGATTTGTATCACAGAATCTACCCCAATAATTAAGAATCTTTCTATCTTCCAAATCTTTAAAAATTCCCTTATATTTTTTCTACATAACGTTTAAATGAAGTTAACAAGTGTTAAAATTATTAAATATATTTTATAATTATGGTCAATTCTGTACATTCTGTTAGTAATCAAACAATTTTAGATTTAAAAGATTTTTGGTATTCTGATAAAGATTTTGGAAGATTTTGACAATCTGAATCTTACATACATATTATTTTTTTTATAGAATTACAAAAGAATTATAAAAAGAACCAAAAGAACCGATTTTAAAACATTTAGAAACAAAAAAAAAATACCTTGCTGGGGTAAAGAGAATTAGCAAACTCAAAATTATTATTATTTTATTTTATTACCTGTTTTATTATTTTGAAAGTTAATGTGTTTTAAATGATTCAAAATTACGCATTATAATCAAAATGGCTGCATTTGTCGCAAAAAAAAACAATCAAGAATTTCTCCCCATTCTACTCATTCGATTTTGATAAAATACAGTCATTACCTTATGCACTCTTCATACTCGTTATTTTAAATGCGCGAGAATAGTACATCCGATGATTATGTCCTTATATAGGGTTTCTTGGGGGAGTCTTTACTGCACTGCTATACCCTATATTCGTTTATTCATTAACCAAAACGCAAAAATTATATTAAAAATTAAAAGAAATTCTTGACATTAAAATCATCAAATAGTAATTGAAAATTTCATAAATTTCCGTGAAAAATTTCATAGCATTGCATGAAAATGGTGAGTTTGCAGAGCATTTTGTGTTTTTAACAATATTTTTCTTATGACCATTTGTTTGTGGCGAGTCGACATAATCATCTGAAATGTCCACGGCAATCATAAAAGATAAATTAACATTATAGTCTACTAAAACATTATCATGGCGCATATTAGACGAAAAGAAGCATGATGACGCTGCTGGGAAGTCATTTTGTTTTACATGCGACTTTTCGCATCGTAGTCGGCAAAATGTCAGAAATTTCCACCAGGACAGCATAGAATTAACTGTTGGATCATGTTGCGGCTTTTCTTGTCAGTCAACAGCGCGCATACCATGCATTGTTGGGTGAACACGTGACGGCATTGCCGAAAGTTTTACCCCAAAGTCCGGGAATGTGTCTCATGTTGTTTTCAGCGGACGACAGAAATTCCAAGAGTGGGAAAAAGGCCACATTTCTCTTTTGGAAAGTATCGCGCGTGAGAAACTGGAAAGGAAATTTTGTAATAATGCGGCGAAAATACGATGTGGCCACACCGACAGCTAAAGCCGGCATGTGACTGAATATATCAGCAGGATGGCAGAGATTACAGGGCGTCACACTTATTTGGGATTTGTGGAATTATTATATGTATTACAGGAAATTTGGGGGATGAATCCAAGACGCGTGCATGAGTGAGAGAGGTGCTCATGTGACACGTAAGACTTACTTACGACAAGTCACAAGTTTGTATGAATATCCAACTAGGCGTTCATAAGATCCGGCAACGTACGCAATAGCAATCTTTGGGTATCAATAATTATGACGTCTCCAGCGACTTTGGCGTTGCAACCGTATTTGTAGTGTGGAGGGAGGAGAGTTCTCAAGGTGGTCGCGAGAGAGGGGGAAAAGCAATCGAGACATCGCTACAAAGTCGGGAATCTGTCTCGAATATCGCATCCGGAGCTCATAAAAATCGCGCCTGTCTATACACACATTTCATACATAGTGTGTGTGAAGAAGAAGAAGAGCGGGGAATGAGAAAACCTTCAGTGTGGCGGCCACCATTGTAAGGCCACAACGAAGGTCATAAACATTCTCATACATCGCAACTACTGTATGCCCCCGCGCACCACATTTTGCACTTTAAACGCTCCTCATCATTTTGCAAAATAACATCGCAGCGCTTCCGAAAAGTCAGGGAATCTTCTGACATTTCTACTGGGTCACCAGACGATGGTGAATTTCCACCGCAAATTTTGTTCAAAAATACTCATGTGAATTTTGTACACAAAATAGGCAAAAAAAAGTCTTATTAGGAGCCGCCACATTTGGCCTACACTGCTCTTTTTTTGTGCTCACCAGCAACCTCATGTGGAGTCACATACACCTTTTTGCTCCATTCACACCAGGCGCTCATAGCAACATACAATGCAGAGCATCATCAAAATCTCTTTGCAACATTCAACAACAACAAATATTAAATAATTTGTGTGTGCGCGGACGTTGAAAAAAAAGGGAGGAAAGATGAAATAAGTTTTCCCATGCCCGGTTAGTGCCGCTTCAAAAAGCTAACTTTGTGCAGACAGGGCAGCATAAAATGTAAAACTCACCTGTCAAATGGTTTTCCATGCCTTGACCACAACTCCACCAAATCCGGTGCACAGTACTCCACATATTTGGTGAACATTTCTGCTTGCTCGTTGAATTGCGCATCGTGCAGACGTCGTAGGATGGCTAAGAATGAGAGAGAATTTTAACGTTCAACATCACGTACATTACCTACGTTGCAAGAGGACTCAATAGCAGCTCAACTTAATTCAAAATTTTTTTTAAATTTTTGTTGAAAAATAAAATAAATCAGCTTATACGGATCTCTAAACTTATTAGTTTTCCTTCTTTTCTAGCTCATCTAGCTCATCTAACTACAATATCTTTGTATAATAATTATCAGTTAAAGATTGGCATGAGAAGAATTATGTAATTAATTATAATCAAAACGTCGCTAGAATTGAAAAAAAGCCAATGAGAAGGATGTAGTGTAGATACAGTAGGGGAGACCGGGGTAAAAAAAAGTCATTTTGGAATTTTCAAATGCCAATTTCTCCCAAGTTATAAATCGGAAAAAATTAGGGTGGAAAGCCCTATAAACCTACAATTTTTGACAGTAACTTGGAGGTTATGCGTTCAGTACCTTGAGAGTTAAAAAAGAAAATAAATTTTTGGCTCATTTCCCAAACTTTTGCGTATTGGGAAAAACCTTCCTTCAGCGATTTTCCAATCTGATAATTTTTCTCACTAGCTGGGTTACTTCAGAAAACGTTGCCAAGGTGTATTTTTCACTAACTTTTAATGATTTTTCTGTACAATTATTTGAATCAAAACACACCCCTTGGGGTAGATCGTGTCAACCCATGTAAATCATATGGGAGTTCGAAATTTTCGACATATTTTCTATCCATTTGTTCCAAAATGGCGTAATTGAGAAAATTGCAAAATTCTCTGTTTTAGTGCGTATAAAAGTGAAATTCCTTGTCGTGAATCAAAAGGTGAGAAGTTTAGCTATCAACTACTATCAATCTCTCAGGTGGAAAATCATTGGAAATGTCGGAAAATTCGACCGACTTTATTTACCCCACACTGGTGACTATATTTACACGACGAGTTTAAAAAAAAAGTCTGAAGCGGAAGGGTTCAGGGAAAGTTTGAAAACTCTTATTTCCCGTGGAGATAGAGAAAAGTGGTCTGAAACGTCTGAAAGAAAGTTGTAGGCCAGGAAATTTCTTATAAGAATGACCTATCGAGGAAATTCTCTTGCCTTTGGGGAATCCTGCAGATAAGGATTTATGCAAATTGACTTTTTTTACCCCGGTCTCCCCTACAGACCTTATATAATGAATAATCGGATACATTATTCGTTATATAGGGTCGATACTGTACCTGTACAGCGTACAAGACATTCTTTTTAATTAATTTTAACATATTACTAGTTAACCCATTCGCGTTATATGGGTCAGAGGCGTAGCAAGAACGAAATTTTGAGAGGAATTATTTTGTTTTGTGTTTGTTTGAGCTTAAGAATTTTTTTGCATGACATTTCTTTGCCCAAGAAGCCCAGGATGTTAAGCAAGGTTAAAGAAAATAATGCCAATAAAAGATTTGTAAGTAAAAGAAAAAAAACTAAAAATTAGTAGAAGAGAAAATTTATGAAAAATAGCCCATCACTAAATAAGAAAAAAAAAGAGAATAAAACCTTCGAAAACTATGCAAAATTGTTTGAAGAACGTTAACCGATCCCTCCCACACATCTAAAAAATATTACCTGAACTTAAACAACAAAACTTCAATGCAAAGTTCTGTTCCGTAGAATAGAATAAAAAATTGATCAAGAATCAAAAAATAAAACAAATACTCACCTTCATCGATATTTTGTCTTTGAAGAAATTGAGCAAATTCAAAGAAGACAAATCTTCGAGCCGGCATACAGCTCACAAAGATACCCTGAAAGAGCTGCACCAGCAGTGAGAGACGACTCTGGGCAGTGTCTCTATCCCCATCTGCTGATTCACGGAAAATCTCCGCTAAATCCTCTCGGGGGAAATGTGAAAAGTCCACGACATCCTTTCCACTTGCAAAAATCTCCACAAATGCCTGCACAACCGTCAGTTGAATGGTGAAGGTGGGAAAGACGAGGAATTTCTTTAGAACCTCAATAAAGGTCTCAAATGTATCCTGATCATCGGCAATCCCATTCCGGAAATAATGCATGATGAGCCTGATGAGTTTCGTGGCTGTTTCATTGCGATAAATATTGCGCAGGGAGAATCCCGTGAGACGTGTTATAATCTCCAACATCCTATTGAGGTATTCAGTGTTTCCATTGAGGAAGTAAACAGCTGCATCCTCATAGACATCCAGAAGTTCCTCAATGATGTCCTGACTCTTATTGAATCTACCGGTAAGATCTGCAATCTCTGTGCACGCCCATTCTCCGAGGGATTCATTGTAGGGACACTGCACGATGGTTTTGATTACATCAAAGTAAATGGGAATGCATGTCTTTGTCTCCTTGTCCAGGAACTCATCACACATCCTCCCGAAGGTACTTTCAGCAGCATCTGCGTGGAATTTGTGCATGTAGATGAGGCATTGAAGACAATTTGCAATGTAAATGCGGTAGGTATCTTCATTTTGTCCCTTTACGTGTCGACAGAAGATCTGGAAATGCTCATAGATCCACTTAATCATCCCGGAAATTTCACAATTCCTCGCCAGACCGTGAATGTCCTCCCTGAAGAAATTTCTGAGTATCTCGCAGACATTTGGTATGTGAATCCGGGAGAGTTGATGCTTCTTCTGTGTCAGACACTTCTCCACTTCCTTTACATTTCGAACAACATCACATTCAAGAGTGTCCAAAAAGTCCCCAATCCCATGCAGAGAGAGCTTCTTCAGGCTGCTGTGGAAGAGGACAAGTACTTCGGCGCGTTTTATAAAGTACATCGCAGCTAGATCCTTAGAAATGTCTTCCGGAAGAATCAACAGGTGATTTGTAATTTGGCGCAAGTGAATGAGACTAATTTGCTCCTTTTGTGGCAGAACCTTCGGGCATTCAGGTGCTCTCTGGATGAATTTATAGAGAAATTTATGCTTGAGATCCCTCTCAATACCCTCCGTAGCCTCAGTGTACTTTTCAACTCGAATCTTCCCGCTTTTCTTCTCCTCCACCCACGTAACATTCACCTGGACAGCGTGCATGACGTACACAAGAATTAGCTGAGCCACCAAATGTGATGGGAACTTCATAAAAATCTCCGTTGTGGAACAAATCCACTTTACAAATTCCTCCCGAGGATTCTGATCGAGAAACAATTCCTTCGCATTGGAATCATTGAGAGCAGCAATGAGAATTCTCATCTCTTGCTGCCCCAGGAAGTTCTTTGCAATCTCCATTCGTTGCTTCAGTGGAAAAATTCCCGAAGTAATCATCATTGTCAGCAATTCACCTACACAGGTGGGTTCCATTGAGGGCATCTGAAGGATCCTCTGGGCAATTGTGAGGAACTTTTCGCGACATTCTGGAACACTTTTCAAGGTATTGAAGACAATTTTACAGCACTGGCAGAAATATTCCAGAAGAACTTCCACTTTGAGGGATGGCTGAATGTCAAGGAGAATCCTCAGGACTCCCTGGAAGTTCTCCTGACTAATATGAAGATCATTCCTTTGGATAACTTCGCAGAGAACACAAAACCACCCTAAATCGTATTCATGACTAGATATCGTTACCATTTCGAGGATTTTATCGAAATCCTCATTGAATTTAGCTCTCTTGTTGGTCTGCTCGTCAGTTCCTTGTGTGGATTTGCTAATGAATTTCGTCTTCACGAGATCCACAAAGAGACAAGCCCCAAACTTCACGAGAAATGGACAAATTACAAACTTCTTCCTTTTATCCGATGGCTTTGGTAGTTGCTTGAGTTCTGTATCCAGAATATTAAACATCTTTAGTTTGAGATTGTTCCACGTGAGAGCATCTACTGCGTGGGATCTTCCCACATTTTCCGGAATAGAATTGAGGATGATGATCAAGTGGAAGAATTTAAATGTCAGTTCCTGGTGGGAGATAAAAATCTCATTTAGATGGATTTTGCTTGATTTTCACATGGATTAACTTACCCGATTTTCTTCATGTTGAGTCTTCCGGTGATTGTCAATGATCCTCTGTAGGATCCTGCGGGAATGTTCAGCAATTAAGCAGGAATTCTGGACGGCAAGTGCTTCACAGACAGCATATTCAATAGTGAGAACTTCTCTCTTTGTCAACTCTTCATTTGCTGTTAGGAAAATCTCCTCAAACCTTTCCACGAGAGAGGAGAGATGTGTGAGAATTTGGCTATTCTTAATGCTCCCGTGGAGGACATTTCCAATTCCCGTGAGGATGCCAACTTTCGAGATTGTTCGATCCTCAAAATATAAATCCACAAGGATTGTCAGGAGATCTGGAGAAGAATATAGGATTTAATGCAAAGACAGAGCATGGAAAATAAAAGTTTCTCACCTTTCCACTGAGCCAATTTCACCTTACACAGCGTCAGATCATTTTTCTTCAAGTATTGCACGAGAATACTAATAAATTCAGCCCCACAGAATTTCAGGAAGTTCTCATTTTCGAAGACACCGATGAATCTCTCCACAATGTAGATGCTATCGATGAGGAAAGGATCTGCAAGGATATACAAATAAAATTTTAAACACAGTCAATGTACTAAAAAGAAAGCAAAAACTCACTTTCAATGACAATCCCCATTATCTTATTGAAGCAGATATTAAATGTATCCAGCTGCTTATCGGACTTTCCTGCTTTGGTGCATTTTTCCACTTGCTGGAAGAAAAAAAACTCATTGAAAGGAAATACAAGTGGAAATCATCCACATACCTTTCCAAATCCCTGCAGGACATGATCAAAGAGGTGCTTTGTATCAAAATCAATTGAAGTTTTGCGAGCAACAACATCCTTAGCCTCAGCGGAATCCAGGAGTGCACTCAATTTCTCAATTCCCTCCCTCCGGACACCCAGAGTGTTTGCAGCTGCACTTTCAGAATGCCTTATTAGCTCATATTCCAAGTTATTTGCCATCTCTCGGATGGAAAATACTCCCACTGCTCTTCTTTTACTATTTCCAATCCTATTTAGGCAGTATTAATGGGTAAATCACAGAAAATTCTTTGCTAGAAGTGAACCAAGATTATTTCAAGCGCCAAGATAACCTCACTTCTACTTATGGCCGTCTTTGGAAAACAATCGATGAACTTCCAGTCTACTTTGATTTGTCTTACGAAATTCTCTATATTTCGGCATTTTCCACATTGATCATGTCGGAATTTTTCACTTGAAAGAAATTAATGATTTTATTCCTTTCATTCCAAAATATGAAAGAAAATTAATATCAGAGCGCAAGAAAAATATCTTGAGAATTAATTCTTACGTTGATTACAACAATACGGAGTTTTGAATAAGATAAAATATTGAGAAAAGTAACTTTTCAAAGTCTATGAAAAATTGGAAAGAATTTAATCTTATTTGTGTGCCGAGAAAATCGGCATTCGGTAGAACCTGTCGAGGTAACCCGCACTGGGGATGGTGTCGCTGCGATCGTCTTAGTTCCATCGCAAGTTTTTCGACAGTTCTCACCAAGATTTTTTGACCAAAAAAAGTGATTCGTGTGTGTAAAATAGTGGCGAGAGCGCACCCCAAATTCCATCAAATCCTTGTACAAGTACCCCCCTTTAGGCCTGTGGTGCACAGTGTGCGCGGGGCGTGTGGGAAAGTGGTGAAAAGTGATGTGGAAAAATGTTGTGTAACTCGTAGAAAGGCAGGCTCTTGGTTTTGTTGCCTCTTTTTCCCCACACACGACACCAGCAGGGATTTACTTGCATTGGCTGTGGCGCCCCCCGATTGTGGGCCCCAAGAGTGCCTCGAAGCCCGTGACGTGGGTTATTTTTCTTCTTGTTGCGGTAGTGTGGTGGAGCTGCCCTCCGGGCGGACTGTGTGACAAGTGCCCCCGCGTGAGTGTGTGCGTGTTGGCAAGACGTAAGAGATGGCTCTGGACGCCCGGAACAATTCGGCCCTCTTCAAGCGGGCCGAACAGCTAAAGCGTTGGGAGGAATCGGACACCAACCAGGCTACGGTGGTGCCCAAAAACGCCCACGCGCGCAAAGTTAAATTCAGCGCCGGATGCGTCTTCCTAGCCGCCTGTATGGCTGGTGATAAGGATGAGGTGCTGCGTCTCCTGGAGCAGGAGAATGCCGACATTAACACGTGTAACGTGGACGGATTGACGGCTCTACATCAAGTAAGATCTCTCTCCTCCCCTCCGTTGTTCCCTCTGCTCATTTGGGAGAGCTGTGAGCACTTTCTCCGCGCGATCGCCATTCGGGACGCGCGCGGGGTCTCCTCATGCACGCAATTTATTTTTGTCACCACCACCCCTGACCCCACTGCGTCGCGTGCTGTCACTCTCCCGTTAAAGAAACGTGCAAGATGCCACAAAAGAGCCCCAAAATGCCCCAGACGCTGTGACAATTTTTCTCTTCCAGAAAGCGATGTCACAGCTCGCGAGCTCCCAGGGATGCTCACTCATGCGGCGCGAAAAATTTTCTTCCTCAAATTGTCCCCGCGCGAGTGCCATCGCAATTGCTTTAATTTTAGCCTTACATTTTATTTTCTTTTTATTTTGAAGAAAAGAAAATGCCCACAGTGAATTTCAAGTTGAAGAAGATGTAAAATTTATACTTATTCCCTCATATCTATACACTATGCGACACAATTTATATTGCAAAATTGATAATTTTTGTCTTTTTTTAATTTTTGATAATTTCTACGTCATTTCAGATCTTTTTTTTATGTTAAATCGTATTGGATGTAAGAACAAGACTTGATGAAATTTTGTTCTTAAAACAAATCAGAATTTTCTTACAAGACTAACAAAAATAGCTTGATGAAAATTCCACCCCAGGCAGGCAAAGAAGTTGAATTGAGAGTTCTGTTTCACAAATCTCCAAAATTGGATTTTGTTGATCCAACAAAGGGCGAGCAATTTGCTTCTTTTGCATTTTCCACTCTTTGTTTTTCTCCGATGGAGTTTGTTTACATTTCCCACCCCCATCGTTGCACAGTGACCGACCTAAAGGCGCAGAAGCCGTTTTTCAATGAAATTCCATACTCTTCTACAACATTAAATTGCTATGCATTTACGTTCCCTCCTGTTTTATCCTTCCACCGAGTATTTTACGATTTTCCCCATATTATGAGTCCTCTCTCCCCTACATTTTGCTGTAGTACGGAAAATGCAAGAAGGGTGTGGAAAAATCAATTTTTCCGGATGCAAAAAAGGGGAGTTTTGGTGCAAAACGTTTTAAAGAGAGCACGAAGAACATTTGAAAAAGGAAATTATTCTGGAATTCTTCCTCCACGTTGCGCCAGAATTATTGCAAAGAAAAAGTCTATTTTGGGCTACGTTATGACGCGATTTGAATTTCCTTGGAGGTTTTTTTTTTTTTCTAGAGGAAAATTTATTGATGGTCTCACAAGTTGATGTAGTAGTACATAAGATTCGGCGCTTTTCCTTCATATCGCTTATATAGTTTGTATATAAATGACGATGAGAAGAAGTTCATGTTGTGTGAGAAAAAAAAACAGGAAAATTTTACACTCATTTTCCTTCATTCTTGTGCCTGTCTTTCATATTTTTCCGTTTTATAAAATAAAATTTATTTAATATACAATTTGTTCTTTAATTTCTAGAAATTTCCCTGTCTCCATGCAATCTCCCCATATGTATGATGAAAGAAGGAAAGGATTTATCATGAGAAAAGTTTTTTGCAGCAATTTTTATCGCATGAATCATTCACAAATTTAAGCTTCATGGTTGATATTTAAACAAAATGAAAATCTTGGAATTTGAAATAATTATAAATTTCAAATTAGAGAGAAAGGGGTTAGTTTAATAGTTAATATTAGAATAGCAAATCCTTGGTGGATTATATTTAGTTTATTTTCATCTATTTTTGAAGCATTATTAAAGTGTGACGGGTCAGAGGAATTTTATCCATGTGCCTCATTGACTTTGAGACTGTCCGGAAAATAAATTCTCAATGATGTATGAATTTTCACACTATTAGAATATTTTTACTCAATTCTATCATATACACTATGCAACGAAATTTCCATTCCTCTACCTTCAAAAATAATAATAAAAGCTTAATATCTTGATGCGTCTTAAGGTGTTTGTCTTCATACAAAAAAAAACTAAAGGTAATATATTCGAAATAAAATTTATTTACACAACTTTTGTGTCTCACGAGAGACATATTACACAGGTGCATGGCAATTGTATCGTAAACATTATTTGCATTAATATGTAGCGCTGTGTGTTGTCATATTTTCAAAATTATATCGACTACATTTTAATGTTGGGGAACATGTGACGAGAAAACAGTTCAAGTGCTTGTCGAATGTTCACAACCTGACCACCTCAATTTTTCACGCGCCCTGAAATACTCACCTTTAAACGTCCTGCACGTTTACTGCACACTATAGAGTGTAAAACTCTCACGTTTTTCAATGGATTAAGCTTGAGGAGTTGAGTGAAATTTATTGATTAATTTTCATTTTCTTTTAAGGTGTTCAATGACAGATGATTTTTGAGAATAAAATGCATTCAAATAAAGAAATCGAAGAAATTGTAGGTTCTAATTAACTACACTCTGGGTTAAATTCACAAACAAGTTAGGCTTAGTTAGTTTCTTGAAAAAAAAAAGATTTTAGTTTTTAAGATTAAGCTTTTACAGCTTTAAGATTATGTCAGACTAAATTCGGACCTTAAACGTAGCTTAAAAAACTAAAGTCTGATAATGAAAGACTTAGGCTTAGAATGAAGAAAAATCTTGGGCTAAACCTAATAAACTTAGCTTGATAAGACACACTTAATAACACTTAAGCTATGCCTATTTTAAGGTAGGCAAAGTTTTTTAAGCCTAAACTATAATGTTTAATTTTAAAAAATCAAGCTAAGTTTATTAAGTTTAGCACAAGTTATTATTTCATTCTAGGTCTAAGTCTTCCATAAGCCTAAAAAATTTAACTTGTTTTAAGAAACTTAAGCTGGACTTGAACTGAATAATTTTATATTAACCTACATTGAAAACAATTTTCTGACATGCCTAAAGTTCAAGGTTCTTTAGGCACTAAAATTCCTTATTGGTTACTACTCTTCTAATTTTGAATATGGTCTACAAAGTGTTTGTTCTTAAAGTTTTCAAAAGAAAGAAAACTTTAGGGAAATTCACCTGTTGCGGTCAATGTTTACAAGAGATTGTTGAGAATGTACCACAAAACTCAATTCTTGTGTGAAAATTTCAACTAATTTCCTCTTACACAATTCTCCAGTTGGATTCTTACGTGGTTCACATAATATATTGATGCAATAATATTACTAGTTAGAGGTGTTATAGATTAGTCCATTTATTCTACATACTTATACATATGTTGTTGTACAAAATGCTGGACTTTTTGAACCCTCTGGGCTTTTGTTTAATATGTACAACATACATATGTGGAAAAGAGAGTGAGACAATCACTCAATAGCTATAATAGAGAGATATGTTTCTTGGAGAGTTTATTTTATTTCCGTCTCTCTACATATTGGTCAATTTCAAAAGCCAAATAAGTAAATAAAGAGATTTTATAATAAAACATGTGCTAGACTAAAAGTTAACTTGTATTCTAGTTTGTCGTATTTTGTGGTGTCTCCGCATCATATATACTAGTTTGTATAGAATATAGCTAAACCACATCAGCCACCATCAATTCTGATACAGTTTCTCTATTAATTTTATTAATTTCCGCTCTGTTAATTTATACACCACTAACTAAAAATAATATTAATTTACACACATTTAAGACTCCACTTTGTGTTTCTTTTTTTCTCTTCATTTCGTTTCTGTAATTAATGCTACTGTAGTTTGTCTTTTTTTTTTGCTCATTTTCTTGTTTATTCCCTTTTTGTGATGTTGCTGACAGAGTGGGATTCTTATAGTATATTATGCTCTCTCTCTATGATGTTTGTCTTATTGAGATCTTAGATTTATTTATCTGATTCGTCTCTCGCGGGATGATCTTTTTGTAATAAAATATATAAATGTACGTACATATATAGTTACTCTTAAAATGTGTATCAGCGATGATGTCAAAGTTGCGTATAAATAACAATCTCGCACTGTGATGAGGCTTTTGACCTTTTGAGGAAATTTTCTTCATTCTCCATGCCTTTGAAAAATACATACATATAAACATAATAATCGGAATCTTTTCATGTTGTGTACACTGATGCGATTGTTAGCCTAGTTTTCCAGCGATAACACATTCAATGTTGAGAAACTTGATGAGCTGAAGAAAAAACTTTTTTTTTGTATTTCTAAAATTAAATTTTATTTTTAATGCTTATCAATTTGTTCGCGGATTAATTTTCATAAATCAACAACGATTTGTTTACAAAGATTTTCCTTTTAATGACTGTTTTTGATTAGATTTCATTTTCTTATAAACTTTTTAGCATTCTAATGGGTTTCTTTTGGAAGTTTAAGGATTTTTTGTATTCTCTAATAAAAATAAATATTAAAAAATTTTGAAAGCTTCTTAATTTCTTTAGTTAATTTGAATTGATTTCAAATTTTAGAATTTATTTTTAAGTACTAATTATTCTCTTCATACAAATTACTCAATTTTAGGAATCATGAGAATTTTGATTAGTAGGCAGAAGATTAGGAGATCTAACTCTCAACGCTAACACAAAAAAAAAGAATTGACTTTGAGACATTCCTTCACATAAAGATTGTGCCTTATCATAAAACCAACATTGAATTCTCTGTGAGTTTAAAATGGATTTTTCTCGTATTATGATGAATTTATGAGAAAATATATTTGTTTTTCTTTCTCACTCACTTTTTTTTCTCATTCACTATATGGATTATGAAGATATTTGATATACCAACTAAAAGAAAAAAGAAAAATTACCCAGAGGTACATTTATTTATTACATAAGAATTGCACCATGTAAAAAAATGTCTAGTTTTTCATGTTGGTACATACCTACATTGTATATATATAATTTGCCATTGAAAAGATGAAAATAGCGATGTTAACACAATGTAAGTAAAAGGTGTAGTCATCACCAAGTAAAACAATGGAATTGTTTCTTACGCATTTTTTCTTTTAGCATAAAGCCACCGACTTATGATACTTTTGGGATATGAGAAAATATTTTTTTCTTCTCAAACTGATTTATGCAAAAAATAAATAAATAAATAAAATACCAATGAAAGGTGTGAAATATTTTGATAATTTTCTTCTTTAACAAAAAGTAAAACAATGTTCCGGAGACAAAATGAAATTTATTTTTAGTTTTGTTGTATTTTATGGTGCAGAAAAAATTATGAAATATTGTTGATAAATAAAAACATTGTTAGATTTCTTTTCTTCGCCTTTTCTTTATTCAACAAAGTCTCTAAAGAGAAATATTATTGCGAATTTGTAATTTCTTCACTCATCACCCCCATTACGTAGATAAATTTTTATAATCTTGTTAAATTGTTGCGAAAATGCAATGTATGGAACGAAAGTTAGTGTTGATTTAGATATAAATCTTTTGCTTTTGAAAAGACTGTAAGTTTTGTAAAAGGAAAAGTTGGAAAATCAACAAGAAAAGCTGAAGATTATGAAGAATAATTAAGAGCAAATCAAGACATGGTTTAAATTTTCAGATTAAATACTCATGAGATTATAATTACAATGATAGTATGTAATAAAATAAAATAATGACCATTACATTGTATATAAAGCAATTCTCAAAGTTTTCACTCTCATGCAACTTTTTGTGATGTTTAATGAAAGATATTTTCTTTAATTAAGTTCCATAATATATACCTAATTGACTAAATAAATCACAATGTAAAATCATAAAAAAAAACATCATCATGATGAAACAAATTGGCAAAATGTTAATTGAGAAATCGATAAATTGTAAAAAAAAAGAATTTGCGAATTATCGTGAACATTAGACCTAATTCAGCGACCAAGAAACCCTTGAAATCTTTAAATTTTGTACTGAAATTTCAAGATTTCAAGCGAATTTCAAGGGTTTCTTGGTCGCTGAATAAGGCTCATTATTGGTATTAAAAATGAAATTTCACAATATCTCATCAATAAATAATAAGAAGTTTACACAGAGTGTGTAAATGTGTTAATTATTTAATTTATAGAAGACGAAGAAGGAGAAAAAAATGAAGTATAACCGTGCACGCACAATGTCAAAGAGATGATGATGTATACATGAGAGATGGAATAAAAAATTAATAAAAAATAAAACTACCTCTGTCTACAATATAAATTCTCATCATCTCCAAGTAAATAGATCTTCACTCCTGGCTTGGTGCTCTCCTTCATTACAACGATTATTGTTATTATTATTTGTGACTTGTCTTGCACTTTTGAGCTACGATTGAAATTAACTTTTATAGTATAGTGTCTTTATAAATAAAAAAAATAAATAAAATAAGAGATGAAGAAGAAGACAAAATAAGCGTAGAGAGAGAGCATCTATAAATGTACATACATATAATGCTGTTTGTATATTTATAGTGTGCAAAACAAGAGCGTACAGACAGACATTTTCTAATATATGGAACTCTCCAGCAATAACAAAAACAGTGTAAACGACTTGAGAGAGAGACCAATTAAATGGAGCTGATCTAATAACTTTTGTACAATTGCAATTAAGTAGCACTTGAGGAGATGGGCAGAAAAAGGGGCATCACAAAAGAGACCTGAATAGAGAGATAGAGAAATGAAAGAAGGGACGCCAATGTTAATCTCATAATTCTCATTGAGTCATTCAACTCCGCGGAGAAATGAGATTGAATTTATATTTGCACTTTTGCAGTTAAAGATTAGCTAAAGAAGTTATTTTGTCAAAGAGCTAAAATTTTGAATTTATTAATCATACATAATTCAATTCAGTGAGTCAATTGGCTTAATGATTAGAGCATTTGACTACCATCTAAAAGGCTCCGGTTCGAATGACGGTCTGGACAAAGTTTTGATTTTTCTTTTCTTCTTTTATTTTTTAATTTTTTTTTAAGTTTTTTTTGTGTTATAATATTTATTGCGGATGAGATTTCAAAGACTTTTGGAACAACTTTTAGTTCAAAAATTAATTTCACACCATAGCAGAATGCAAGTCACATTTTCCACTGACAATGTGGAGATTCCTGACAAAGAAAGTTTGCAGAAATGCACAGGGATACGGTATGCAATTTATTGGATCAAATACCTCGCGATGGAGACAGTAGCTGAAAGAAAAGAAAAAGAGATCCCACAATCTCTCAAACATGATGGTGGTACATAGTAATATATATGACAAAGAATGTGAGGAGATGAAGTAAAAATTGCTCATTGACTTATTATTCTCAATTCACGATGAAATTTATGACTCTTTCATTGCCCATAGAGTTGAGGAGAGTGAATAAAAATTAATTTAGCTTTAATTAATGAATTTAACTTTTTCACCTTCATCATTCGCGAAAAAAAAGTATGTATATGTGTAAATGTATACAGTTTCAAGAAGATCTCCATTCCGCGTAAGTCTTTCATCTCTACTGGCCAATTGTGTGTTTTTATTTATCCATCTTTCATCTCACTTCAACGTCATACTAATCATCACACAGACTTTGCGCGCTCATCGTTGTGTCTCAATGTTAAAAATGAGAATTAGAACGTCTTACTAACCGCAAACATTGCGGTTTTTATTAACATTTTCATTTTATAATGTTGAAGTTTTTTTTCTTTCTTCTTCCCTTTCCACTTGGCCTATCACACTAATTCATTCCATAAATGGCACCCATTCATGTTTTATGTGTAAATTCACCATACACAACACCGAAAAAAAAAGTAAATTCTAGCGTATTTTGATGACTTTACGCGCGATGCTTTTTTTCAATGGAATTGGTAGCGAATCACAGAAAAATTCAAAGCTACAGAGTGACACGATATTTTATTGATTTTGCTGTGTAATTCAACAGATTGACTTTCAATCGTGTTAAAAACAGAGTTGAGATTATTTTAGAATATTTTGCATTCAAGGGCATTTAGGGGAAGATTGAGTGAAATTCAAAAAAAAAATTCTCGAATAAAATGTGTTAAAAAAGAAGTTTTTCTTTTACTTAACATTAAAATTTTTTATAAGAAAAAATCTTTGATTCCGACAACTCAGTGTAATGTCCGTTGAAATTACATTTTAACACCACCACCGTGTAAATATTTAAGGTATGCGGGAGACATAAAATTTGCACACCTCCAATATTCGTAAACATCGTAAAAGATGATTTAAAGGTCAGTGTTAAGCGTCAAGATAAAGTGCAAGGTGGTCGCATAACATAAAAAAAATCATTTAAAGGGTTCTGAATGTCATTGTAGAAAGGAGCTTATACGTTTCTGTATGAAGAAACCCTTCATTCGTGGAAATAATTGAGATAAATGTAATTTTGTACAAGACCAAAAAGAAAATGGAAAATTCTACCAGAGACTTAACCGAATAATTTTTATTTCCTTTAATTTAATACTCTTTAACTTTATGCTTAGATTTAGTACTTTTCAGACCTATACATAATAATTATTAATGGGAAACAATTGAAATGGAATATCACATTGAAGAGGGGGTGGATTTTAGAATTAAATATGTATGTTATGTACATTATATTGTTCTAATATAAACTTGTTGTTTTTAGTAAAATGAAATAGAATAAGATGTGAAATGCACACAGCAGAGATGATGAAAATGAAAAGATCAGCGACATGAAGTATCCATTACCATTAATCATTTGCCCTGACGAGAAAATTGTCATTCAAGACGCGATATATGTATGCAGATATTGCGTCAGAGAGTAATAAAAGTATGTTTTAACATTCTACATATAACAATATCACTCTCTCGTCTCTTTTTTTGTTCATTCTTGTGTATATAACATGTGCAGAGAGATGAAAATTCTGATGCTTTAGCAATGAAGTGAAAAATTGAGAAATAATTATGACCCAAAGACCATTAATTTAATTACCAAATCGAATTGTTCACTTTAGCATTACAGTGTTATTCTTTCATATTATGTTCTCATTTGATGTTTATGATTTTTTTTTAATGTGATTTACAGGGGGGCTTTGCTTTACATATTGACCTTTTTATTGATCTCTTATTTATGTTGTATGTTACTGTACATTTATGTGAGAGTATGATGCGTGATAATTACCCCTCAACATTGTTGCAAGGTGGAAATTCTTGATTAACATCATTTGAGTCGCGATAAAAAGGAGTTTTGTGAAAGAACTTTGATTTACAATCATTGCAATGAAGGAAAGAGCAAAATATCGCACGTATAAAATGAGGGAGGATGGAGAAGAAGAAACACATGACCACAGTCGATGATAGTGCTATTATACAACAATATTTCCGAAATAACTTTTGCGGAATCCACCCACCCACTCAATAATGGCAATAGTAACATCAATGTGTAAGCAAAAGCATATTTTGCTGTATGGTATGGTGTGAGAATTGTCTGTCTCACTGAAATACATCCGTGGTGTGTGAGAATATTCAATGGGTGAATTGAAAGGAAGGAGAGACCACAAAGTATTTTAATATGGTTAAATTGAGAAATTTGTCAAAACGTTTAGCCAAAAATATGTGAGGTGAATGAAAAATTGTTTATTTTTGTGCTTTCAACGATTTTCAACAAAATTTTATGAATGACATTTTTTAGATTCTTTCTAAATTCTCTGTTTCACTATGAGCTCAAAAAATTTTCTCTTTCTTCATTAGAAGGAATAAGAGGTTAAATTTTTAGAAAGAATATTTTTGACCTCTTAAGAAATATCTAAATTGCCAAGAAATCTAAAAGGAATTTTTAAACACCCAAATATCCTTTCTTGAAACATTAATTCTTACAACGTTCAAAATGTTTTCATTTTATTATCCTTCACCGTAAGTTACCACATGTACATCATTTTTTAACCTGCTGGCCGCCAAGACCTTGGAGCTTCCTTAGAGCGCCAAGGTGGGGTCGTTGAATGACCCCAAGAAGGAAGTCGATTTTCTCATAAACTATAAAACCGGGAACTGTCGGGTCACTACCTTTAGACTCCTTATATAGTCCTCTTGCCCCTTGCATCACAAATTCGCCACCCGGAAACACGCAGAAGAAGATATTAGGGAAAAACATTTTTCACTCATTTTTCACACTTTCTTCGTGAGAAATTTGCCACGAAGTTGACCGCAACTGCTATTTTTTTTCACTACTTCCCCACATTCCCCTCACTTCCCGCACCGTGATAAATGGCAATATTTCTTGAATATTCTTTATTGTTTTGCACATTTATATGCTTCTAATTATGTTTTATGTTGTTTATGTTACTTATTCGCGATAATTCTGACACTGAGATGGTAAAGTGAGAAAGTAAACACAACCCTTCAACCCCCTTCAACCATATGATTTATGATGTGACTAACTTCATTCTAAGAAATTTTCCGCAGCATGGCCGTTACATCAATTTTTGAATTCCCTTCTTCTACATTTTCCTTAATAACTTTTCTTGTGGTAGACGGATTGAGCTGAAATTTTTACACAACCTCCTCAGATAACCAAAGAACTTATTTCCAAAAGATGGGAATGGTATCTTTTATATTTATTAAGTTATAGCACGAAATATAGGGCTGGGGTCGTACAACGACCCCGCTTGGCGGCCTAGAGGTTAAAATTACATTCATGCAATGAAGAGTTTTTTATGCTAATTTATTGATTTGGATGTTAAATTGACAGTTTGATAAATCGACAATCAATTGCTATTATTATTCTTCTGTCGTACAATTTTTATGTACATTTACATTTTTTCGATCTTTGAATGTTTGTGGTGGTTTATATGGCGCCGAGAAGGTCTTTGAAGAGAGATGGTTTTTCTCAATAATACATTCCTATGTTTATTTATTTATTTTTATTCTTTGCCAAAAAAAATATTTCTCTTATTTCTTTTATTAAATGATTATTACTTGTTATGTTGCAAATACCAGAAAAATTTGATGATTGATGCATATTAAGGTTAGACCCTGCCTATAGGCTTGATTAATGCGTAAATTTTTCTTATTAACTTTAATTCCACCTGTGGATTAATCTGCGTGAATTTTTTTTACGCATATTTCAAAATAAAAAAAATATTCGATAAATGATAAGTGGGGTGAATAGAATAAAGAAAAGACTATACAAATTCATCAATGATTTATTTTCAAAAGAATTTTCTTTATTTATAAAAAACATAAGATTCGTGGGAGACAATATTTTAATTAGATATATTCTCTCTGATGCCAAGAATTTATTTTGCCACATTTTTTTTTTGCAAAATTAGTAATTTGTAAATTTAAATTTAAATAAGAATTTCATTCATTTTTCGCGTGTGCATAAAGGTGTCACGATGAATTAAGTATGCGGATAAAGAGCTAAATAGTGTGATAAATTACCCAGCTAGCCTCGTGTGGCTGTGGCTCCTGTGGCTGCTACGGGGATCCACAGTAGCGCCACCAGACAGTCCCAATTCGTGGCTCTTTCAGTTTTTGCCGTGACCGAAATTGGCGGCCACAGGGGACCCACGAATGGTTGCAAATTGTGACCATGCAGAATTCAATGAATCTTGAAAATCGTATTTCACGTATTTAACACCAATTTAATGTAACAGAAACTTTATAATTTCAAATAGAGATTACTTAAAAATCGATATCAATCGGAAAAGTATAGAATTTTAAGAGAATTAAACATTTTTGTAAAAACGGCCACGAGAGGGTCCCAGAGCAGCCACAGCGGGGACGAGACGTTTACAATTTATGTGGAATATTAGCAGTTTTTTTAGCTTTTTCTTGAAAATAAAATATCTGGGCATCTTTAGTATGTTGATAACAACTGATAAATATCATTTTATCTAAAATATAAAGAAAACAATTTTTTTTTAATCAGCCACAAATGTATAGTCACAGGGGGTCCCCTTTTTTTTTGGTTCGTGGCCGCCCTGTGGCTCCTACTTTGGGAAATTTCCCAAAATAATTTTTTGAGCCACCACCGCGGCGCTAGTTATGTTGAGATATTTCTGTGTGAAAGAGAAGCACGTAAACGTCATATTCCTATACTCTTCATACACATTAGCGTAGATTACTTGGTGACAGACCCAAAACGCATTAGGGAGACAAGGATAGAAAAGTGAAACAAATATATATCCGCAAGCGATGCGCGAACCACGTGGACGGCCACTACGCGGTCACCACACGGCCACAGCGATCCTAAGAAGTGCATGACGTCACAGCGATGCTTCTCACTCACAAGATCAATGATTCTCCGGGAGATCAATGCCAAATGAGTTTAAAATAAAAATATTAGAAAAAAATATTTTTATATTTTTGAATTAAAATATGCTTTTACATTAATTTAAATAATTAAAAATTATCCGAAGATACTTTATTAAATTTTTCGCGTTTTTAATTCCATTTTATCAATGCTCTCTTTAATTACTAATTATATTTTTTGTGATCGTTCAAACCAAAAATCATAGTTATTCATTTTTTAATCAGAAAATAAATTATCTTTAAAATAAAAACCACTCAATCGATATTTAAGTACGTTCAAGAGAGAAAAAAATATGTTTTACCGCACCTACTAAATAACAGGTTAAACGTAATTTTCAATCTTAATCTTAGGTATGAATATAGGTAAAAATTTTAACACAAATATTACTGTAAGTATTTTCCTTTAGTTGAGACAATTGCAGGTAATAAATTGGTTTTATGGTATTGTACTGCCGAAAGGCTTAGTAGGGAAAACTAAAAGATTATGCTCCAGGTAGCAATTCGAGCAGCACTTGGGCATCAATGCATATGTTAATATTGGAAATACCCAAATGTTTTGCAAAAAAACTCTTAAACTTTCCAGACGCACAGTAAAATATATGAATTCATTTTGTTTGCAGAAAATTCATATTATTTAAAGTCTCGAAAACAGCGTATTTTCAGTTTTTAGTCTTTGCAATAGCTATCTATTTTACGTAAACCTACGAGAATAATGTTTGCAATGGTTCCCTATTTAGCCCATATGAAGCACGTGGAAAAATATCATTACAAATAATCTTATTTTCTTTATAATCCTGGACATTTATTGGCATAAAACAATGTCAGGACCCTTCTAAAAGGGTTTAGTTTAGGTTTTGATCAATATTTTGCAATTTTATTATTTTACCCTGAAAATCGTCAATTTTAAATCATTTAATTAATAAAATTGCATTAAGGACCCGCATTTTGAGATTATTCATTAAATTTCAAGACGTAAAGTGGATATCGCATTTATTTCTGAATGGTTGATACCCCGAAAATCTGATTACAAAGTTATGATAATTCTTTGACATATTATTGTATATTTCATGAGGGAATATACCATCGCCATGCCCTCTATGTATGTTGTAGAAATATGTATATTTTGAAAGAATATTTTTGGGATATTTTTGTGGGAAATTTTTCTGGATGCTTGCGCCGTAGCCACGAGCCATCCACAGAGGGGACGTCACAGTGACCGGTCACGATTTATTCCCCATTTGTATGTCACCTGACCGTGTGGTGGCTGTCTGGTGGCGCCACAGGGGCCACCCATGACCGCCACGGACCGCGTGGTGGCTGCTGAAGGTGTGCTGGGTAAGGTGTCAAAAATTTAAATAATCTAATTTATTCAAGAGGATATGATGATGATGCAGATGAAGAATGAAAACTAGATGTGATATTTTGTGGCACGAGCCACAACAAACATATCTCATCTCTTCCCAAGGGGGGTGAAGTCAGTGTGAAAGAGCAAGTGAGGAAAAAGAGGTGAAAGAGAGTTTGTTGTTGAGCCTCAAATTACCATCCTATTATTATTCTTTTGGTTTTCCCATTTGCACAGTGCTGCAGCAAAATGTGTGTGAGTGGTGCAAAATGGTGCATTTTATTCATGCACGGGGTGGTCCATTGATGATGAAGCCAATCATCCCATCTATGCGAAAATGTGTGCCTCAGTTTGCCTCATATTTTGCGCTATTCTCACATTTTTTTTTTTTTTGTAAATAAACTCAAGATTGAGCTATAAAATTTTACGATGCATTTTTCTGCGTGTCACTGACCGAGTTGTAATTTTTTTTTATATGTGTGGAGGAGACTTTTTATTTATTTTGAAGACATAAAGTCATACAGATAATTTTCTCCCAATTTGTTGAAATTCGAGTTAAAATTATCTTGATTATACAATTTTATTGAGAGAATATTTAAAATTTGTCTCGAGATTGTTTCTTCGTACTCATAATTAATTATGAGTTTGAAAAATCTTGGAAAAAATGTTTTTTTTAATGTTTTTATTGGCTACCTCGTAGACTCCACGTCACCACCTGGAGGAGAAGTTTTAGTATAAGAATAAATCAAACAGGGATCTTCTTTTCTGGAGAGTTTACTTTTAGCTGAATGTTCAATAAAATGTGAAGAGTTTGTGGAAATATTTTAATGATTTTGAGAAAAGGAAGAAATATTTCTTAATCTCTAATCCTTTAAAATATTTCCTCATACTTTTCTACTTTAAATAATAGTTTAGAAGAGATGCAAGAAATAAAATAATAAGCAATGTTGAAATCTGTAACATAACCTTGTGAATTTTCTATTGTAATTCGTATTGTTTCACATAAGATTGTTATTTTTTCATCACCATCTTCATGCTTTTATATCTTATTCTTTTTTTTTCTCTTTCGAGAGCAAACCTTAATGGGTTTTTAAGAACATCATAATGTAATATAAAATACACGCGAATTGCAAGCAAATGAGGAAGACACAACATATATACCTACTTATATATGAAATGCATTTTATGTAGATGAAATAAAATTGTGACAAATTGAAGCTCTGAAAATGTTTAATTTTTGGGTTAATTTTGTTTGTAAAAATGCAATTTGTGTCAATAAAAAAATAAAATGTTGAATTTGTATCAATGTGAAGAATATTTTGCTCCCATTTCATCTTCAATGTCAGCTGCGTCCCAAAAAGTCTCTCAAGGAAGGACATGATGTGCAAATCTATGTGTTAAGAGTGTCTCACGTCAATTGTGCGTGTATGACGACTAATTCTCTAACTCATTACATTTTATTTTATGCTCTCTTGTTTTTCTTTTTTTTTTCTTCTCAGAAGCATCACATAAACTAATAAGAAATGATTTTTTTTTGTTATTTCACACATAAACTGGTTTTTTTCAACTTTAGCTCTCAATAAAAATGCAAATTCAATTGATGATTAAATTATCTCTTAAGGAATTATCACGTTTTTTTTTTCATTTCAATTAACTTCTTTTTTTTTTTTAATAAATAATTGTTTTGGATTTGTTTTTCTTCATGATGTTTGCATAGAATCAGAAGCAAGTTGAAAGAGAGGAGCTTTTGTATTGAAAATTTTTAAAGTTG
The DNA here is from genome assembly GCF_024334085.1 of Lutzomyia longipalpis. NCBI lineage: Eukaryota > Metazoa > Arthropoda > Insecta > Diptera > Psychodidae > Lutzomyia > Lutzomyia longipalpis. Next base: position 12,755,584 of record NC_074709.1, on the reverse strand, counting down.
TAGCTATAGAGAAGCTCTCCTCTCTTGTATTGCCATAAAATCATAATTTATATGCCATTTGGCATTTGGTAGTTCCGCAAATGTATAAAATGGTAGCTCATCTCCAGTTTTGTGTGTTGTTCGAACACTATAGTGCAGATTGTGTGTATGATGGTGATGGTTAAAATTAGCTATACGAAAATCATGTGAAGTTTCTTCTAATATATTTATTCCTGTTTTAAACTTATCTTTATAGCATTTCTTTCAAATACGATGGGATAGTTTTTTTTCTTTCTAATTTTAGAGTTTGTAGTACACTAAATGGGGAGGATATGATGGCAATTTTGATAAGAATAGCGATGTTTTCTTTCATTTAGTAATACTCGAAAAAAATCTCTTAGTTTTCAATATTCTCTCGGTTTTATAGGAAAGGAAATTGATTTGCAATTTAAGTATAATTTCTTTTCTTTTTTTTTTTGTTTCTTTTAAACTAATTATGTTGAAGAAATAACTTCTTGTAATTTAATAAAGGCGCACATGAAAAGAAATTTTCAGTTTAATTTAAATTATTGTTCTGATACATAGTTCGAATGTTTCAATGTATCATGTTTCATGCGGTTACGAAATCGGTTAAAATGCATATAAATTCAATTAGAAAAATATTTTTGAAATCAATAAAGTGAAATAAGTAAAGAGAATTGCCCTTCAAACATTTTAGTTTTCCATTTTATAAATTTTCTAATTTGACTTGGAGCAAATCTAATTATGATTCAATTAAGATGATCTCTGTGGTGCGCAATTATTCTTTCGGCTCATGCACGTTTCTTTGCGATCTTTTTTACTCTATTTCTCTTTTTCTAATGTCGGCTTCTTGAGTGCACCATTAACATAATTAATTTTCTCTTTTTCCGTACTCTCCGTATAGGCTTGCATCGATGACAATTTGGATATGGTGGAGTTTCTAGTGGAACACGGAGCCGATGTCAATCGTGCCGACAATGAAGGTTGGACACCTCTTCATGCCACAGCTTCCTGCGGGTAATGAAAAAAAAAACAATATTTAATATCTTTTGTATTAGATTTGGGGTGGTTGAGAACAAGAAGAAGATCAAAAGAAAAAAAATGTTCGATTTGAAGGCGGAAAAAAGAGCAGAGGAAATAATTTGGACAAAGTGCTAGAAAAGCGTAGAAAATAATTAAATTATGAAAAAAACATACATGCATATGTAACATATATGTATATAGAAGAGTTTAGAGAAAATAGGGTCACTGTGAGTTCAAGTAACGCAGATTTATTTATAGCACGTGATCCGTTATAATTAGATTTTTCGATGCGAAACTCTCGTTGTCGAATGCTTAAAAATTGAAATGTGTGTGCTTCGTCTCTTTTGCACTTTCTTCTTTGCCATTTCGCACGCGATTGAAAAACTTCCACCAACCGTAATACATATTCACTTTTCGCGCCACTCTTTCATTGCCAAATTTATAAAATTTCCCGCTCTCTGAAAGAGAGAGAGATAGATGATGTACAATACATACATCTAGATCAAGAACAAAAGGAACTCATGCAAAAAAAAGGAAAATAGTCTGTCTCTTTGATATTCACAATAGTGATGATTTTTCTTTTATCATTTTTGGCATAATATTGAAAGACAAAAGTCAATTTCTGTCTTCAGTTGCTGAATTTTATGTTTTTACAAAATAATTTCAATGAAAGGGCACAATAGAGGAGTCAGGGGTTAAGTGAAGCATCACTAGCTTTGACTTTCATTAATTTGTTTAAAAATATTCTTTATTTTTGTGGCTCCTTTTGAAATTTTTATTAAATTTCGATGAAAGCTCTGTTTAGCAATAGAATAGTGAGATATTTAGCCACAGGTTGATACTTTGTTCAAATTAAACAGAGTGGTTTAAATTAAAATAGTTTAAAGTCCTGAGGAAGGGACTCAAGCTGCTTCAAAAGACAGTTTTGATAAAAATTTAACCTAAAAATTCGAATTTCTTTTTCTTATAATTTTGCTCCGATACTCCAATTCTGCTTAAAATATAATTTAAATTGAATTTACTACAAAATTAATTGGAAATGAAATTTAATTAAATAAGAAGAAGAATATGCATCTCAAAATAACTCTGATTGGTTGATAACTTCGGGGAAAAACATTCTGATTGGTCAACGTTGTTTTACGGGGTGGTCCTACGGGTTAAGATTAATTTGAACAGAGCATAACCACATGATTAATTTTCTAATTATGCTGTAAACATAAAGAAGAATCAGTGAAGTCTCATAAGAAAATGCAATGAAATTATTCTGAAATAAAAATAATAATTATTAATTTTATGTGTATAAAAGTGATTTTAATTGAATTACATATTTTATGTTCTCCACTGATGTATGGAGTCTTAATTTATTTCTAAGAATTTATATTGTAATGTATGAAAGGAATGTCTATCAATGATCTTTTTTTTTCTTTTCTCTCTTCTATTAAATGACCGCAATTTATCAGAGTCTTTCATAGAAATGGAATTTTATTTCATTAAAGTTTTATAATTTTTTTGTGTGTGCAGATTTGTCAGTATAGCGCGGTACTTAATTGAGAGTGGGGCAGATCTGTCTACGGTTAGTAGTGATGGGGAACTTCCAATAGATCTGTCCACATCAAATAGTATGGAGGATCTTCTGCAAAAGCATATTGATGAGCAGGAGATTGATTGCGAGGAGGCACGTTCGCGGGAAGAACGAATGATGATGAGTGATGCAAAGAGGTGGCTAAGGAGTGATGCATCGGAAGTGGATAGACCGCATCCACGAACAGGAGCCACGGCACTCCATGTAGCCGCTGCAAAGGGGTACAATCATGTCTTGAGCCTTCTGCTTGCGGGACGAGCGAATGTGGATAAGCAGGACAATGATGGTTGGACGCCACTACATGCTGCGGCGCATTGGGGTCAAAAAGAGGCGGCCCACATGCTAATCACGGCACTGGCTGACATTGACACGAAAAATTTTGCCGGGCAGACAGCGATTGATGTTGCTGATGGATCCCTGGCACGGTATTTAGAGGAGATTAGGAAGAAGAAGAATAAGAGGCGGCCAGGCAGCCAAATAAGGTATTGTTGACATGCTTAAAAATAAATGAAAAAAAAGAGAAGTTTGGTGGATAAAGGAGACACTCCTTAATATTTTTTTTGTTTCCTCCATAATAATTTCAATAGAATCCAGGATGGTTTGGATGCAAATAACGAAACACCACCCAAAGTGATTCGTGTGGAAGTTAAGCCAGAATTGAAAGATGGTAAGAATTTTTTCAATGAATATTTTTCCCTCTCTTTCTTTTCATCTCTTCAAATTATTTTTTTCTTGCAAAAAAGAGGTGATAATTGTGCTAAAAGAAGAAGAAAAATTTAATGATAAATGTATGAGAAGAGATGTGATAAAGATGTTTTTTCTTGAAGAAGAAGAAATGCGAGGAAGAAAATTAAACTAACCGAATGATATTTAATTAAATTAATGCTGCCCCATGGTTAAAAACAAAACAAAAAACATGAAGCCCGATTCACTTTTTTGCACCGAATTGCCGAATGTGATGACCCAAGCGATTCAGACTACACTGAATCAACTGAAAGTACAGCATCAAGTCTCTCAGAGTCAATAGGTAACACAAGAATGATGTACAAAGAAAAAAAATACAAAGAACAAACACTTCAAGGAATGTGTTAAATTAAAAGGAATGCGGATGATTTTCTTTAATGGGATTCAGTTTGACAATTTTTTTCTTGCTGTTTTTTTTTTCTTTTTGGGGGAAAGGAAGTTTTTGGGGCACATTTTTTTATGGTTGTAGGAGCGCAAAAAAAAAAGCAAAATTGAATTATTTATCAAATGCACAATGAGTTTTTATTTTTATTTTAATGAAATTATGCAAGAATTTTGGTGAAAGATGACACTAATGAGAAGTCAATTGAGTTGTGTTAAAAATTCGTTAAATCGACGTGCCCGAGCGATATGAAGTCTTTTTAAATAATAATTAATTTTTAATTTTTTAAATGCTAAAATTTTTAATCAGGAATTTTTACACAAACTTTTTGATTTTCTCATTGTGTAAAAATTGTTTAATATAAATAATTAGCTCCTGCGGTTATTTTCAGATTATAATTAATGTCCTTAAAGCGATTAAAGCTCTCATTTAATCATATTTAAATTATAATTAATTTGTCCGAAATTAAACGTCCAAAACTACTTAAAATTTCTTTGAAAAAAACTCTCATATTTTTATTTGAAAAATTGCAATTTATTTTTTTTTTAATTCTGCCAAATGTTAATTTTGTCACCCACCTCCACCTTTAATAGTTTTACATTATTTATGTTAAGTAGCATGTGATTAATCCGATAATTTATATGTTCGGGAAGAGGACAATAAATTTTACAGAGAGGATTAGAATTCATACACGTAGAGAGAGATAATTCACATGACTTGGCAGAACCACAAATCAATAAATAAAATCACTTTATAGAATTAATAAATAAATGATTAATTTTACACATAATATATCATCTGAAAATGACCGTAGATAAGCTATTTTTTCATTAATTTTATTGTGAATATAAAATATTCATATCATATACATAGTGGAGTATCTATTGTAAAAAATACCTATAATTAATATTTTATTTGTATTACATATTTTATAATTTAGAATTCATAAATGATTGTAAATAAGAAAATATGTGATAAATTAATATAATTATTGCATTCTCAATGAGGGGGAAAAATTATTAATTTTAATATTTTCTTTCTGTGTGTTTTGTGTATCGATAGAAGAGAGACCGAAGGCACCAAGTGAACAAATAACGAATCGTCCGGAAATAATTGAAGAGGATTCAAATACATGGAGAAGACCACCAATTACAACAGCTAAGGCACGTGCCCGACAGGAAAGTCCACCGAAAAGTCGTAAGTTTTACTTTTTTTCCGCAATATAATTACTTTCAAGAAACTCTTCAAACCTCCTTAAATTTTTTTTTTAAACTCTTTAACAAATCAAAGAAAAAACAAGAAAATATCGTGGTTGGAATATTAAATGAAAGAAATTATTAATTCTTTTTTTGGCTAATTGTGTCATTGCAGAAGTACCGGACAAAGAGGTTACACCATCGGACTCTGAAGTGATATTAAGACGAACACAGAGTTTTGAGCACGATGAAAAGTATGTAAAAAAAAAACTAAAAGAAAAATATTCAACATCATTTTATGTACATATTTCTAACACAAAATTCTCATCATTTTTCACAACAAAAAATATCCAGAAGAGCACAAAATTATTAATTTCATGTGCTTCTTTCAGTATTAATGGAAAATAGTTTTTTTTTTATTTATTTATTTAATGTTTAACTTTTAAAAAATCATTTTCTAAAAAATACCGCTAAACTCATAAAGAATAATTAATTCTTCTTTCAATTTATTTATTTTATATTTCAGTGTGTAAAAAAAAAATATTAGAAATTATCGTTCTTTTGTATTGTTTTGAAAATTTCTTCGTGATGCAGAAGAAAGACTTTTTTTTTAATGTTTTGTGTGTTTTTAGAAGCTATTTGTTGTTTTTTTTCTTTATCGCTAACTATCTCATTGCTGTTGTCCTGGCATTTTTTTCAACTGTAGATTTTATCAAAAATATCGAGAACTCCGGGCAAGAATAAAGGCAAATTCCTGTCCAGTTCTCCCTGCAACACCGGCAAAAGGGGTTGTCGGGGGTGGACCAAAAACTGTTGGCAGAGTAGACAGCACCGGAAGTGTGGAAGTTCGTGGAAATACTGGAGTTGTTGTTAATACAAATCCCTCACAAACATATTCGGTACAACGATCAGCTTCACTCAAAGATTACAGACAAATAAGGTATCCTCCAGAGAATCTACAAAACTCTCTCACTTTTTTTTATCTCTCTCTTTCTTCTCGTACAAAACACAACAAATTATGAAAAAGAAAATATTTGAATATTATGTTTAAATTGAGAAAAGTAATAAAAGCTTGCCAAATCGTTTAATCTGTGTAACCTGCATGCAATTTGCAACTTATTTTGCAAAATCATTCATCAATCTAATTTTTTTTAAATCTCAAATCATTTATTATAGAATTTAAATTGCAAAAAAGGATAAATTCAAATGAATATATCATTAAAACATATAAATTCACATAAAATTAATTGTTAAAATTTTTCCAACAGAAAAACTCCAGTTTCACCACCACAGAGTCCAACGACACAAACACCAACAACTGCAGCATCTGCACCAGTTAGAAGGTAAATTATTTTTATGCAAAAACATGTAGAGATTTTCGTACTTTTTTATATAGAAAAATTGTAAAACTTTCCATAAAAACTTGTGACCTATCTGTATAGGAATGTGGAGGAAAATGTGGCATCTGGAGTCGAACAGACTAACAATAATGCCCAAAGTCAAGCCCAAAGTAATCAGCAAACCACAAATAAAATGTCTCCTGGAAATATTTTCAAGAATTTCTTCAAGTAATTGGGTTTTCATTTTTCAAACAAGAAAAAATCTTTTTTTTTGCAAATTCTAAGATAAAAATGGAATGTTAAATTAAAAGGGAAAATTGACAAAATTTTATTTTAAATCGTCATATAAATGTTTCCTTTATTTTATGTTTTATTTATCGTCTTCTTTTCCATTTTTATCTTAGATTTGTATCGTTTTTTGTTTAATTTTTTTTTGTTGATATTGTGCCTCCATTAAAAAAGAAAATTTAAGCTGATGATTGCCTCTGTTTTAATGAAAAATATTTTATTTAATTGATTTAATATTTTCCTCTCGTGTGACTTTTTCTTCTGAAAACTAACTGAAAGGACTGAAAATTTAATAAAATGTTCTGTGTGGAATGAAAAACAAATTCTTACGACTAAAAGCAAATTCTAATGTTTTAAATCTTTAAAATCTTCAAGTGAGGTGTCCTTAGTTTAATTTTTAAGGATTCCTTCCTCAAATTATTTTCTTTTCTTTTTTTGGCTTGTATTAGGTCATTTGTGCCACCAACACGTGATGAAGAGAGTGAGACACAACGAAAAGCTCATGCCAAACGTGTTAGAGAGACAAGAAGATCAACCCAAGGGGTGACTCTTGATGAAATTAAAAGTGCCGAAGAGTTGGTGAAGAAGAAAAACCTCAACAATAACAATGCAAATGCAAATGTAAGTCTCACTTTATTTTTCTAAATTTTATAATAAGTTTTAGTAGAATGCAGTTGAGATAGAAATCTCTCTTATTTAAATTAGATAATTAAAAAAAAAGAGTTTTTGCTTATTAAGTGAGAGAGAGAGAGAGAGAGATGACAAATTTTGGTTTTTGGGCATGCTTGGGCAAAGGGCTTATTTTTTTTCTGTTGGAATTTCTTTAAACCAAAATTTATTCCTAATTTCATTTGAAACATTTTATTTTGAGAAAAAAGATATTTTGGAAGATTTGTTGCTAATTTGTGATTTTATTTTGACAAAATGAGTTTTTTTTATCCCAATTTCTGTAAATAAATTAGAATTTTGTTTTTGAACTGAAAATTTATTCGCTTTGACGAAGGTTTTTATTCTTTTCATGATATAATCTTTGCCCAAGCTTCTTTTCTATATCCAAAAGAATTCTCCCATCTGATCTGTATTAAAGTTTAAAGAAAAGAAAACTAAATGAATTTCTCAATTTTATATATTTTCCAGGATAAATTTGACTTCTTCACTGTACATTTCATTGAAACTAATATGTCTCATTGTTCATTGGTGGAGAAGTAATATTATACAGAGATTCTCAAAAAAAAACACATTAAAAAAAATTAGGTAGTTTTTTCCCACGTGCATTTCCATGAGAAAAAAAATGAGAAAATGTTTCTCCTGTGTTGTGTTTTTTGTCTCTTTTTTTTTGCACCAATGCAATGATTAAATTTTTTATATATATTAAAAAAATATATATTAAACACACAATCGAAAATTCTTTATATATGAATAAAAAAATCCTCTTCATAAAGACCTTCATCGAAGCGAATAATTTGCGTGTCGTTCATTGTTCTTTTTTTATTATTTGTTATACTCTCTTCATCTCTGAACAAAAAGAAACATAATAAAGTACATTTTGTAGTTCTATGACCCCAAAAGGTGTTCAAAAAGCCCGAATGCCTACCCCTTCAGCTTAGGCTGTTTTGCGTAAGAGGACTCTCTCTTCTCCCACAATGCACTGTTAGGGGTGTCTTTCGAGGATGGAGTCAGACCGCCTCGGCTGAGACAAGTGGTAAGACTCATCAGGAGTCAGAGCGTTAGTGTATGTGACATTTTGGGTACAGTGCCGGGAGTTGAAAGGGGGCGGAGTCCTCCAGATCCATGAAGCCCCTACTTCGGGTACTTCAATTTCGTGAGAATTTGAGAGCTTTTCTTTGATTATTTTCAAAGCTTAAAAATATTTGTCAAAGATTCTTGAAGAATGTTTAAAAAAAAATTAATAATTGATCTATGATAACAATTTGAGTTGGTTAAAACTAATGTTGACGCAATTTTACCTTATTGTGACGCAGAAAAAGGCTAATAATGACTCAATTCCTTTACCGAGACTCGAATTTTCCCTTATTTTTTTTATTTACATGGAATGATTCTCAACATTTGACGACTTTAGCGCAACTAAAAACTAACGCATTAAGATCTAAATTTAAGTAAATAATTTAACGTTAAAATTTTATCTTATTTGAGACTTTTGTGAGAGACTTTTCTAATTTTTTCGATGTCAAAAGACGTCAAAAACAATTTATAGACTAAAAGAAATTAGCCAAAAATTACGTGGAAAGAATTCTAGAAAAGCGAGATAAACGTTAAATAAGAAGCGTCGAATTAGAACAGAAATTAAAAAAAAATTAGAAGAAAAAAACGTCAAATATTCATAACAAAAAAAAAACCTAAAAATCTGCCTTAAATTCAAAAATTCTGATTTTCAAGAAAGTTCTCAAAAGAAAAATTTTTTTTTCGTAGTTTATCTCAAATTCTCACCTAGAACACATTTTTTTTTACATAAATCATTCTCTTTTTGTCATTTGTAATGTCTCTAAAAATCCCTGAACCACTCTTTTGTTTTGATCTTAACCCCACAAAACCAGCAGAATGAGAACCCATCAGCAGTTGCATCAAATGAGAGAGTTCCGGGAAATGTGGTGGCGGTGGAGGCAAAGGCAAGTGCCACCCCGGGGTCTCCTCCGGATGCACAAGACAAGGTATCAAAGGTATCACCACCATTGGCTGTCGATGTGGGAACAAAGAAAGAACCCGATGAGGTTGTCACGGCAACGTATACGCTGACAGCCCCACAGGCAACAACCGGGAAACGTGATAGTAGTGATGATAAAGTTGTTGTTGCCTCATACACAATTTCCCCACCACCGGCGGCCGCTACGGCGAATGATGTGACATTTAGGGCATCAATACCGTCCGCACGGGATGATGGGGCACGCACAGGTGGTGGTGGTGGTGATGGCGATGGGAGGAAGGGGGTAACAACAATCTCGGCAACCATCAATGTGCCTAGTAGCAACAAAAAGACTGATTTGGAGGAATTAACGCGGACAGCATCACCGACTGTTAAGAGTAGTTTTAGATTTGACAAATTGGCAAGTGATAGGAAGGGGCACGAAGAGGTGGAGGGCAGTACGAAGGAGCCGCAAGTGGTGGAGATGCAGCCACCGGAACGGATGCCGCGGTACAAGAGATCCCTCTTTGACATGGACAATGCCAGTTCACTTTCACTCGCTGAAAAGCTCCGGAATGAAGCCAATAAATACTCAGAGGCTAGTCGGGCTACTGTCATCACGACGTCTGGGCACACAGACGTAGTGGAGGCTGGAAGTAAATGTGATCCACCACAAGCATCTCCGCTGCATCAAGCAACACCCGATAGGCGTCCCTCGTGGCGACTCAAGGTTGACACTGGGAGCAAGGTAAGAAACGAAAAGAAAGAGCCATCAAATTCCTTCCTTTCTGTATTTTTTTATTTAATCCAACACACGTCCCTCTTGCATGATGCTTTTTGTGCAAATTTCTCTTAAATCTCTCAATAATTTATCTCTGAATATTTATTTGATAAAAAAGGATTTTTTTTGGGAGAAATGATTAATCTTTCATTTTTTTCTCTATTTGTTTCATAAATTCAGTTTAAATTGGAAGAAGTAACAAGCTCCAGTGATGCAGCAGTGACAACAACAGCAGGAAGTAGTCCAACGAGCACAGTGATACCAACTGTGAGTGTCCAGCGTCGACCAAATAGCGTAATAAGTGGATCAACGGCCACAACAACAACCACAGTGACCCTCAATCCGAGACCTGTATCCGTACCGTTGCTACCCAGTTCCGCGGCTGCCCTCGAGGCCCAACAAAATGATCGATCACCATCGAAGGGGAGTAGTGCCAATGATGCGGATTCATTGGTGCGACGATTTAAAAATAGTGATGATAAAGGTGAGAAGAAGCTGCAACTCATGAGTTTTTGTTGCACACAAATTCTAAATTCTTAACCTTTTCTCTTATTTCTCTCTCTCTCTCTCTCTCTCTCTTGCTTGCTGTGTGTGCAGAAAATGATAAAGAAAATGATAGTCGAAGTGTTCAAGCAACTCAAGCAGTTATACAGAGACGACGACGTCCCAAAAGACGATCAACTGGAGTTGTACACGTTGATATGGATGTAAGGATATTAAAAAAATATATTCTGAATTTTTATTCTTTATTTTCAACAAAACTCTTTTTTTTTTGTTTCATTCAGGAAATTGATCCGGAACGTCAAGAATCACCCGTCGATGGTGATGACAAAGAGGTGAGTAATAGAGAGAAGATTTGTGTTTAAAATTAGTTACAAATATAATAGAAAAATTGTTTAGACTCCTTCACCCCCCGTAATAGGCGGCAGACTCATTTCTGTCATGTTAGAAGCAAAAAAAAAAATACGGGGCAGTGGGAGCGAGAGATTTACAGACTTGCTAGGAATTTTCAAAAGCATTGATGAAGTAATAGCCATATCATCTGTTTATTTTTACCTCAATCGCGTGCCAAAAGTCCCTACGTCATTGTTTTGGCAATTTATTTTTGGGTCAAAGGTTTGAAATTAATTTTTATAAATAAAAGGAGTTTATTGAACGACTTTTTTTTTATTTCTTCAATAAAATATTGAAAAATCATAAATTAATCTGATGGGAAAACTTTATGAGGATCATACATAAAAATCCCTTTATTTGGCCTTATTCAGCGACCAAGAAACCCTTGAAATCTTTGAATTTTGTATTGAAATTTCAAGATTTCAAGCGAATTTCAAGTGTTTTTTTTTCTTGGTTTTTCTCACAAAACATAAAGCGCATAATGTTTTCAGGAAGAATTATCTCATTTTATTTGCACTTGAAATGAGACTATGAGAAATTTATTTATTTTAAATGTCACCCCTCAATTAACTCTTTTAATTTATTGGAAATGTCATACGTATGGCGTACGAAGAGAGATTTCTTTTGGCAGAATCTTTTTCATATAATTCTTGATTTTTTCGTTGCTCTTGCTGTTAAATGCAGATGTGAAGATTATTTTAAGATTAAGAAGAAGAAGGGTAAAAAGTGTTGTGAAAAGTACGACGATGATGGGGATTGATTGTATGCAATAAAATATCCTATACGGGAGAGAGACAGTTTCCTCAATAAATAAACACCAAAATTTCCTCTGTGCTCTGGCCATGTGGGCTTTTCATCTTCAAATATACATACGATGAGGGAGTTTTTCTGTATAAATTAATTTGTGGTTTTAAATCATAATTGCGCCATTATTATAAAATTTATCTCACTCAACTAAAATGTATGAAAAAAAAAGAATTTTTATATAGTTAAAATTAGTTCTTGTGTGTTGTTGATGAATAAGTTTTTTTTTTAATGAGAATGAAAACTGTCTAGCGGTGATGCAGGAGAGTTTAAAATTGAGTCGAGGTTATTTAAATTTATAAATATAATTTTATGGGGTTAATAGAACATAAAAGGTGATTTCTTTTTTTTTCTTTGGGGGGATTTAATTATCATCATCACAACAAAGCAGGTGAAGTATTTTTGGTCTATAAAGCATTTTCATTTTATACATCACACAGCTGAGAGAGTTATTTTCTCATTGATGAAGATTCTCTCTGACTTAGATCATGATCTTCGTGGTTTAGTGAAATTTAGGAATTTTATTTATTATTAAAATTTATGCGAGAAAGAATGCATAAATTTTGGCATAGAAATTGTATACAAAATATTATGTGTGTTTAACATAGAATCAATTTACTTTTTTTCGCGCGTAACATCTTTTAAAAAACATCAAGTGGGAAACATTTAGAAATTTTATTTTGTGGTTTTAACACCATTTAAATTCGCAATTAAATTAAGGCGAAAGCATATTTTATTCGATGAAATTAAATTGATACTAGATTGATGTCTTTTGATTGTGATTTTTCTTATAAGTTTTATCCATTAAATTATAGAGTAAAAAGCTTTCAAACATCCTTTAAAAAAAATAATGGATAAAGATTGATAAAAAAAAGAAACTTACTTTGAGAAGTCTTTGGCTAACAAAGACACATCTCTAAAGATTTGTTAAGATCTCGGGGGAAAAATTTTTAAAGATAGTTTAAGAAAAAAAATCTAACACTGACGGGAATCGAACCTGCTTCACTCGCAAGCCTAATTGGAAGCGCAAATTTTGCGACTAGAGCCGCATGGCTATCAATGTCTTTATTACACGAAGGCAAGCGTTTAATTTACAAAATAATTTTTTTTGCATTTTTCAATAGAAAAACTAAAGGAAAATTAATAAAAAATCAACTTAAAAATGTTATCGCTAAAAAACTCAAAATCAACACTTTTAATCGCTTCGTAAAGAAAAACATTTATCATAGACGGTGAATATTGATGTTTTGTTGTTGCTACAGAATTTCCTTGAACGTAGAATGAGAAAATGTTCTATTTTTGGTGTAAGATCACTAATTTATCTTTTTGGTAATTCTTAGTAATTATTTCATCCAACTGAGTAATATACGGACAGATTTAATTGAGATAAAATTTCCTCTAAAATGATCGTCTATGAACTCTTCGTTAGTCTCACAGAGTTGGTAGAAGAGGGCGGGAATATGGTGACAACGCACCCAAAAGAACAAAAAAAATCAGCAGACATTGAATGAAGAGAGTTGAGAGTTTTCGCGAAGAGAAAAAAAGAAGAAAAAAAACTGAAAAGAAAAAGAAAATCTTGATGAACAGATGACGTCAAAATGTGGGTGTAGGTGGTGAACCATTAGAGAGATTTTCCCGCTGAATGATTTGTCCATTTTACCGTGCACTCATCGTGAGCACACACAGACATCTTCACGATCTTATTTTTTTTTCTTCTTCTTCACAAAAATCTCTCCTTTTTATCCCGTATGGGTGTATGAACAAGATGTACGATCACTTGGCGATCGTGAATTGATCACGAGATGAAAACTTAGAATAGAACAGAGATGCTTTAGTAATTTCAAAATGAAGATATTTAAAGTGAAATTTTCACGCGAGTACAAAATAAATTTTCCTGATATTGCGTTGCAAAATTCCAATAATTCACAGACATTGCCAAAAAAAAAACGATTTTCTCACTCTTCCTTTTAATAGTTGAATAAGGAAATATTAAAAGTAAAATAATACTCGCTTCATTGTTGGGTTGATTTAAATTAAATTCAAGAACATTTTTCTCAGCCAAAAGGACAAAAAGAAAAAAAACTGTTATAATTGAAGGATAAAATTTGCAAATTTTCTTCACGATCACCCTGTTTTCGTTTCCACACATGATCGAAGATCATGTCTTGTGAATGTCTAACGAAAAAGAGAAGGAAAACTTTTGTGTGCGAAGTGCGAGAGTTTTCATCAGTTTTTCACATAAAATTCGCCTCAGTCATCTTTCGATCTCTTGTGCGATCACTTCGCAATGATTGTGCCAAGATAATTTATATTTTTTCGCGATTCTGGTTAATTCAATCGAAAACAAAGACTTGTGTGTGTATAGAGATCACAAATTTTAGAGAGAAAAAAAGACGAAGAGAATTAATTTATTTAAAAAAAAATCTAAATTTATAATTTTTATTTCTTTTATTAAAATATAAAAATAAATAAATTGAGAAAAATTGTAACTTTGGAGGTGGAAAAAGAATCAAATCAAGCCAATGTGTGCGGTGTTGAAGTGTGAGGAAAAATGGGACTTTGTGTGAGCATAAACCTAACACGATCGATTGAGAAACACGAAAAAAATCCTTTTATGGTTTTGCGAATTAAATGATTTATGAACTAAAGAATAAATTATTTGACCATAAATAGCCCTCAAGTGGTTTGTTCATTTCCACTTTGTCTCTCTTTTTTCTCACCATACAATAATGTGTGTTAAACATGATCTTTTTTTTGTAAAATGTAATTTTTTTAATGGATTTTCTCTGTAATTGCGATCTTGTTTTTTCTTCTTCTTGTGAATTCTTTTAAAAGATTTTTCTTTTTGTAAAATAAATGAAACATTTGGTCGAGTTTTTTTTTTACAAAATCATGTGCAGCACGTGTTAATAATTTTCTTTCTCTCAAATTTTCCTTTCGTCATTTTTTGCGGTTAATAAACTTTTTTTTTTTGGGTAATAGAGAAAAAAATTGTGACAGGGTCAGGAAAAATTTAAATGAGGAGAAAAGAAAATAATAATTATACTCAACTAAATACCAAAAGTTCACACTGACTGAGAGATTCTTCACCTTCCAACGAAGTCATGTAATTGAGGAAGTGTCTTTCTCTCTGTTGGGTTCTCTTCGTCTTTTTTCACCTCTACTATACATATAACCAACATTGCCTGATGGTGTTTTCAACACATTAGAAAATTTCTATAATTATACACACCATCTCAGGAAAATAAGAAAAGGAAAAATCTTTGTTTAGTGCCCGTGGATTCCGTGATCTTGTCGTGTATGAGAGAGGAACAAGAAAAATAAAAGAAAAAAGGGTGTGATGTGTGAAAATTAGTGTTTATAGTGGGCATACCTATATGTACGGTGAAAATCATAAGAAAAAGCTTAAGCTTGTGTGCCAAAAAAAAAGAACACAAACGGTGTTTATTTACACGCAAAGAAAAAACAATTTTCCACTACGTAGTGCGCAAAAAAAAATTTCTCTTAATTCCTAATTAATTACTCGCGTGAAAAATAAAAGGATATTCCCACAAACTTAATGTAACCGAAGAAAATGTCCTTCAGAATTTCACGTTCTCGCAATATTGAGCCATCGCTCAATCGTCGTAGATCACTTTCGCAGTCACGTCTTGAGAGCTCCACACCGACATCGTCGTGGTCAAGTCGACCACTCAGTGGGAGCTACTACAATGGGGGCACGGTAGCTAATTTGAGGAATCAATATCAAAATAAATATGGCTCCAAGGAATCACTGTATAGCCCGACATCGCGCAAAAGTTTCTTCTCCAATGGCTACTATTCAAATGGAAATGATTCCCGCTATGGCAGCAATAGTAGCCTCTACGGCAATTCCTATGCCGATCGCTACGTTAGCCCGTACTCAAATTACGATAATGGCGTAACAACAGCTGGGCTTAGTCTATCCCTCGGGGCGTCCGGATTGAATTCCTACAGTTCAGGCAGGAAGAGGGACTACACACCGTCGAGAAGTTCAAATTTACTATCAAGCAGTAGTCTCGGGGGATCAAATACAAATCTCAATTCCTACTCAAGTGCAGCCACTGCCAATATTAGTCGAAGTCAATCCTTTAGGGATACAGATCGAAAGAGTCGAAGTCGAACACGTAGTCGTGGATCAGCCTCAATGAGGTCAATGAGTGCGTCATCGGAGAAAAGCGAGGGATATGAAGTAAATTTATTTTAAAAATTATTTTCTGTTTTATTTTATTTTTTTTTTTCAAAAATAAATAATGGAAGAAATGAAAAAAATATTAGCGGCTCTAGAATATCTGAAAGTAACTACATATTAAGGTCTCAGCATTGAGGGAGAGATTTTTAAGGATTTTATCAAACGCCAGAAAAGAAAATTACAAAATCTCAAAAAATTGATTCAAAAATTTAAAAAAGAAGAAAATAATACAAAAAGAAAGATTATCTAACTTATTTTTTTTAATTTTTCTTTTGTAGTCTGGCAACGAGCAACCATCTTCAAGGTCTCGCCTTCAATCAGCAAGTTCAGTGGATCAGACTGCAGAAAGTAAATCCGATGCGGGGGATGTTGAAGAGAATGGCGAGTTGATTGATTACAAAGCTCTCTATGAAGCTTCCAGGTAAATAAAATACTCTTATAAAGAAAAATCATGTAAAAATAATTTTAAAAAATTTATTTTTATACATTGTTGTGGTTTAAATCAGTTGAAATTTAGACCAAAGCAATTAATCATTATTCGATGTTTCAAATGCACATTACTTCAAAAATGATGTGCCAATGCAAGTGGGTAGAGAAAACACTTAAGAAGTTAATTGGTTATTGGTTCTAAAAATTGATCAAGTGCCTTCATCAAAGGAAAATTTAATATTACATAGCGGGAATATTTTTAGAACTAAAATGTGAAACTATGAAGAAAATTTTTAAACTCTTCATAACTTTTCTTTATAATTTTGTTTTACAACAGAGTCGAAATTGAGAATTTGAAAATGCAGTTGCAAAAGAAGGAAGAGACACTGCATAGCACCAAAGCGGCTCTAGAACGATTCACAAATGCTGTAAGTTTTCTTTCTTTTTTAATTTTTAATAGTTTTTTTTTATAAACAAAAATTCAAATAAAAGACTAATTAAAAATTCTTATAGACAACCAAAAATTCATTATCTGAACTGGAGAAACGTGAGAGAAGAGCAATGGAGAGGAGAATGTCAGAGATGGAGGAGGAATTGAAGGTAAGGGTTAATCAGAAAAAAAAAAAACAGGAATTTCCTTTGCAAATTCTTTGATGTTTTTTTTATTATTTCTTTTACAAATTACTTTCACACGAGAAATGTGTTAGTGAATGTGAGAAAGAAAGAGTATACGTGCATCTCAATCGCAATTCTTTTTTCTTCTGGCTTTTCACGATATATTACAAAAAAAATCAAAAAATTAATAAAAATATTTTTTTTTAATCTTTAGAAGATTTATTAATAATATTTCAAAATTTTTATATTTAATATTTAAATGGTAACTGAATAATTTCATTCTCATTCTATCCCATTTTAATATTTTTCACATTTTCATTCATGAATCTATTTTTTTTTTATCTTTTGATTTTTGTTGCTCTAATTTTTCTTTTTTGATTTTACATTTTTTTCAATTTCACTTTTTATTTTTTTCACAACAAAGAAAATTTTGCACACATTTTTTTACAAATCAAAACAAGATTGCAAAACAATATGCAAAAAAAAATTTTTTTTTCAAAGTTTTCGTTCATCACATCAATCATATTTTTGATAAAAATAAATAAACTTTTTTGGCAGTTGTATGAGAGAGAAAGTGATGGATGAAAGAGAGGATGGAAAATGTTTAAATAAAAAAAACAAAGAATTTGTTTTCTTTTATTTCTAATTTCTTTCTTTAAAAATAAATATTCTATTTAGCTTCTACAAAAATTCAAGACTGAGAATGAGCGTCTACGTGCCGAGAATCGAGCACTTACACGAGTTGTCTCGAAATTAACAACATCCGCTCAAAATCAACTTCATGGCAAATGATTTTTTATTTGATAATTTAAACAATAACAAAAAGATCCTTAAAAATTAATAGGACGTTGTGTGAAAAAAAAGTGTGACAAAAGGAGTTTCTTTTTACGATCTTTTTGGCAGAGAAAAAAATGAAAATCGGAATATTTGCCGAGAAAACAAAAAAACCTTTCAGTGCTCAAAAAAGTCTCAATTTTGTCACACTTAATATTAAAATAAAAATTGATTAAAGAATAAAAAAAAGAAGAAACTGATGAAGAGATTGCAAAGAAGTTGATCCATCATCAAAACCACACCGTCGTCTTCTCTCGCATGATTCAAAAGCAAAATGTATAAAAAATCGAAACGAAATTTGGGGGTATGGACAAATTAATATCTTAATTAATAATTCTGAAAATTTGTTAAACATTTTTATTTGAAAGAAAACTCACACAATATGCCAAAAGTGTTGGTGCATTTTTTGCGTTTCGTTTTCTTTACATTTTTTTATTATTATTTTAATTTGTTGTCTCTCTGTAACCCAAAAATAGACACAAGTAAACAAACAAACCAACAAACAGTACATCCCAAATACTTTTCTTAACACTACACACACATCGTACCTTTAGAAACACCCCACGTGTGCTTTTTGAAAAATCTAACAAAAAGAATGATTTTTATTCAAAAGTAAAATCTTTTGTTGTTTTAACCAAAGACTTTGTTATTGTTGAAGAAGAAAAACTTGTTAATTATGTTTCTAACAAATTTTTATGTTTTATTTAGATAAAGGAGATTATTCTCAGACATGTATGGAAGTTGCCTAAAAAAGAACGAGAAATCGCAAAAGAAACTCCTGGAGCTAGTATTCTCTAAGAGTGAAAATCTCTCGTGATAAACTCCCGAAGGCTTTTTGCAGGGAAAAAGTGAGGAAAACTTCACGTGAGCTTGATCCTTTAGGAAAAATAATGCATCCCGTAAGATTTTCCCGGTTTTTACGTTTCTTTTAAAGCGCTAAACCCTTCAGGAATTTATCACGGGAGTTTTTCACTCTTAGAGAATTCATGCCCTGATCTTTGAACAAAAATGTTTCTTTGAACCTGAATATCTTCCATACATGTCTGAATAGCCTCCTTTTAACTAAATTTAGGAAATTTTGTATTATGTGTCTGTTGGTTTTTATTAGTGATTTTGCTGATAATGACAAAAACACATCTTTTTTTTTTCTTCTTCATTTATTTAAAACGTTTTTCATGTTTAAGAAAATTATATGTTAAAAAGTATGTAAAATGTGTGCATTATTTGTGTCATTAACCCGGATTTGACCACCAAGAATGCTCCAAAAAATGACATCTCTGTTGATTTTGAAAACATCTAAGGAGAGTAGAAAAAAGAAGTTTTTATTTTTTCAAAAGTCAAAAAAGATTCGATTAAAAAAAGAATTAATGGAGAATAAAATTTTATAAAAAATTTAACAGAGAAATTCCAATGCATTTCCAGGTTAATTCAGAGAATACGAATTAATGGCAAAAGTCTAGAAAGACACAGATTCTTTACTTTTAAGAAAAGACATGCTCTGCTCATTTTTTGATCAGATTTTTTCCCTTCGTCAGAATGGAATATTTTCCTGCCCAAAATAGTAAAGTCTATTGACTAAATGAATAATTGACTGATCTATAGTTTGGTGTAAAAAATTAATTATTGAGGTCCATAAAAGGATTTAGACCCAAGTTAGTTAGAGGATTAAACTAATGTAGACGCAAAGAATGCCTAATTTGGACTCTAAAATACCTAATTTGGTAATTCAGATAACAAATAGTTTAATTAAATAAAAGAAATAAAATAAAATAAAGTTCTTACAAGAAATTTTAAGAATTTTGGTTTAGAATTGACTTTTGTAGACGATTTTAAAATCAGACTGGGAAATTTTGAAAACTAAAATCCTGTGAATATCTGGGTTAACCCTTTCATCTCCACATAAAGCATAAAAACAAGTTTTTATCATGATATTTCTTATGAAAATGTGCTTTCAGAGAACATTTCTCAGTCAAATGTTGGCTTAAACTAAACTTATTTCCCATTTAGAAAAATTAAAAAAAAAGAAAATAAAATATTTCACATTTAGTTCAGCGTATAACCGAATGAACCTGACAGGATTAAGTGTCTCTATACTTTTGCTCATAATAACGTATTTTAGAATTTATGCGAAAATTATTAACATCTTCATAAAAAAATGTACTGGTAAGCTGACCAAGCTTACGAGAGCTGTGTTTCTTTCAGTGTACCAATTTTGTGAGAGCAAACTATAACGCAAATTAATTTAAATACACGCATAGTGGGGAAAAGTTGAAAAGTCATACCCTAAGAAATCTTTAGAAGGCCATATCTCGAGAACGGATCCATAGATTTTCATAAATTGTTTTTTGTTTGAAAGGTCTTGAAGTCAGCTATAACATATCGAAAAATGAAAAAAAATTATGTCGCCATTTTCGAAAAATTCGAGTTCGAAATTTTCGAAAACTTTGTTTTCGATTTTAGCGCCTCTTGCGGTCATTTCTCGAAGTTGCAATGTTCTAGACATTTGTAGGGTTTCTCGAAACCTTTCATTTGCGCTTGAGTTGATCAAGATCGGACTTGTAGAACCTGAGAAATGACATGCCAACTTTGGAAGGCTATATCTCGAGAACGGCGACATAGATTTTCTTCATTTTTGGCATGAAGCTAGATAATATAGTCAGCTATAACATATCAAAAAATGAAGCAAATCGATAATTGCGTTTTCGAGATATTCATCGAAAACTCATCGAAAATTTTGTTTTTGATTTTTGGCCCTCTAGCGGTCACTTTTGAAACTTCTGATGTTCTAGAGAGTTGTAGGGTTTGTTGAGATCTTTCATTTGACCCCGGGTTGATCAAAATCGGTCAAGCCGTTTTCGAGTTATGGTCGATTTTCGATGAAAAATTGTGGCGGCCATATTGACTAAACGGCTTGACCGATTTTCGAAAATGAGGTATCGTTGGAAAGCTCTTGATGACCCCTACAACATATCAAAATTTCAGATTTTTAGCTATTACAGGGGCTGAGATATAGCGAAAACAAAATTTTGAGGTTATTCAAAATGGCGGACGCGGGGGTGGGGGGTAAAATTTGACGTCATAATCTGACGTCTTCCAGTCGACTTTTAAACTTTGCCGTTTACCGCAAGTCTCTATCTATCACCGTTCTCTCGCAATTTAGCGTTGTACTCCGGCCGGACGGCCGGACGGACGGCCGGAAAAAAAAATTTTTGGCGCATACGTTTTTTGGAATGTGGGGACCCTAATTCGTGCTCATCCCAAGTTTGAGCCCGATCTGACGACTTTCGATTTTGCTCGGTACACAAAAGCTGTGTCTGAAAGAAACACAGCTAAAACTGAAAATAAAAATTAGAAAAAAAATGTTCTAATTTTTTGTGTCAATTGATCCTATTCTGTGACCAAGAAATCTTTAAGATTTCAAGGATTTATTCTGAAATTTTAAGGATTTCTTGGTAGCAGAATACGACGATTTTTAAAAAAATCATTTTGTTTTCTGTTATGTGTTTTAGCAATTTTTTAAATTTATTTTTCTTACTCATTACACTTTAAATGTTTGGTAATAAAATAAGTTTGAATAAAACTATTTTTATCTTTTGCAGCAACAAGAAGTTCTCAAGGCGGAAAATCAACGGCTCAAGGATGAAAATGGGGCCCTTATTCGTGTGATTAGTAAATTAAGTAAATAAGAGATTAAAAGAATTATATAAAAAATTTCTCTACTAGTTCTTAAAAAAAAAACAACAAAATAACCAACAAAAACTCCAATTTTACATAACATTGATGGAAAAAACTACATTTTATTGCGATATAATTAAATGAAAAGAAAAAAATGGAGTAGCTAATCAAAGTTTTAAGGCCTTCTCCGTAATTTCTTTTTTTATTGAAAAAAAAACTATATTGACGTCGTGAAAACTTCATGTGTCTAAGGAAAACAAAATATAAAAAAAAAACTATTATATAATATAAAAAAAAACTTTTTTAACAATAACAAATTTTACAGTAATAAGTCGTAATTCATATTTAATAATTATGTGTATTTAAATGTGAAAGAAAAGAGAGGAAAGAAATAATGAACAAAAGAAAATGATAAAATTTTGCAAATTAGTGAATTGAAAATTTTTGATAAATTTTTTTTGTGTCTTTTACAAATGAAAGAAAATTGGAAAAAAACTAAAAAATGTAAATTAATTTAATTCTTTCTTTTTTCTTATATAATGTGTATAACAAAGTTAGGGAATATCGATTGCTGCAAATCAGATTTTTAAGAAGAAAATAAGAAGAACATTTTACTAAATAAAAAATTTATAGCGAATGCAAAAAAAAACAGTCAATTAGCAATAATGAAAATTGTTTAAGATAAATCAGTGAATTTTCAGTTTTAGCACAGATAAAAAGAAACTAAATACTTTTTAAGCTGAGATAATTATTAATTGTATTTCAAAATACTTTTTAGCAAGATGAAAAATTTAATCAAAAAAATGATATTTTTACACGAAACAAAGATAAATGTGAGAAAAGAAATTCTGTGCGTGTGGTAGATTGATTAAAAAAAAACAAATTGGAAAAGAATTTTAAGGAATGATGATGAAAAAAAATTAGATAAAAATATTTTTGCTAAAATGACAAAGCGTCCAAAACTTCCACAAAAAAAGCCTCGAAATTGTAGCTTATATAAAAAGTAAAATTAGTTGCGAGTTTTTCTTTGCAAAATGAAGAGAATATTTCGAGAAATTTATCTCTTATTCTTTTAGCGGATTTTTTTATTTATACTGTTTTAGCATCCAACTGAAAAAAGTTTTTTTTTAGAAAAAGGATCTCGAATGTTTAATTTTTATTCAATAATTTTCTTTGTTTTTCTTTTGTATTTTTTGTGGAGAGAGTCGAAATTGTTATTTTTTTATTTTTCAAAATCACAGAAAATATTTGCTTTACAGGAAAGTAAAAGAGAAGAGAGAGAGATACAGGAGATGAAAAGAAATGAAGAGTTTGATTGTAAAACGTGTTAGTATGTTGTATTTTACTCATTTTACTCTTATTTTATTATTATTACATTATAATATTTTGTAGGTAAGTTTATCTTTCTTCAATTGAGAGTATTAGTCACTTATTTATTTTATTTTCTCACCTTGTATTAATAAAATGAAAAACAAATTGAATGCTAAATGGAGAAAAAAAACAGATTTTTTTAAGGAAAGGAGAATACGATGAACAAAAAGCTCTTTGATGATAAAAAAAAATTGCATTGTAATAATTTTTAAATTAATAAAATTTCTCGTCTGAAAATGTGAAGAAATCATGAAGTTTTTCTTTAAAAGAAAATCTGCTGGGAAATTTTCATTGAATCCTTGAAAAGGAATTTATTCGTTCTTGTATGATGAACTTCAAGACATTTCAAAGATTAAAAAAAGAAAGAAAACCGTTAGTCCTTTTTTTCAAGAAAATCTATATAATAAAGAAAGGTCTGTTTCTCCAGTGGAAACTGACGGGATGTTTTAAGTTTTTTGGTGTTTTAGGATCGGAAGGAATTTTCCTAAAACACCAAGAAAGGTCTGTTTGTTGGTGAACGTCGTTCCTTCTTTTCTATACAAATTCACACCGTTTGACCGATCGCGATGAAATTTGGTACAGAAGCTCCTTATAACAGGCGGTTTCAGATGGCTGTATTCATTTTCCCCCCAAAGTCCCCCTTCAGGTAGCCCCCATATAAAATTCATGCAGTTTTTACGAATTTTTTAATTTGGCGCCGGAAATGTTGTATGAAAATGATTTAAAGACTGTACTACCTTTTCTAAGAGGTTGTATTACTTTTTTGAATCGTTGTATTACTTTTTTTAAGGCTGTATTACTTTTTTTAACGGCTGTATTATTTTTTTTAACGGCTGTATTACTTTTTTTGGAGGCTGTATTACTTTTTTTATCGGCTGTATTACTTTTCTAAGTGGTTGTATTACTTTTCTTAACGGCTGTATTACTTTTTTTAACGGCTGTATTACTTTTTTTGGAGGCTGTATTACTTTTTTTTTAACGGCTGTATTACTTTTATAAGTGGTTGTATTATTTATTTGAATTGTTGTATTACTTTTTTGGAGGCTGTATTACTTTTCTAACAAGGGAAGGTTATACATTTAAGAGTACGGAATGGCTTGTAAGTGGTTGTATTAATTATTTGAATTGTTGTATTACTTTTAGAGAATTTGGAATTTGCTGCCGGAAATGCTGTTTGAAAATGATTTCTTCTCTTTGCAATATTTTTTTTGGGATTGATAAGTTCCTCTAATCTACTTATAAACCATCACATTTTCTTTCTCTCTAAAATTTGCGCGAAGCGCAACATCCCAAATATGAAAAGGAACGGGAAAAGTCCTGCCGCCTAGCGTGGAAAATGTCGCGTTTCCTGCGCACATTTTCCGCGCATTTTCCCCACCATCTGTGAGTCACGTTGTGCCATCTCCTAAAGCTCTCCGTAGCAAGCAATGAAGCTTCTCCGGCTCTACTCCTTCGTCCTGAACTGTCCTAGTTGGGGAAAGAGAATGACATGTTGCAAAAATTTCCCATTGCCACTCACAATGGCGTCGTGGAAGTGAAGATTTTCTCTTTTCTCGTTTTTTCCGGGACACTTTTCTCTTGTCCTGCGGGCCATTTTATTATTCCCCAAAAGAAATTTCCAACAAATTTGGTGCATTTTGTGATATATTTTAGTGCAATTTCCAAAAGAAAGACTTTTTTTTGTATTCAGTGAGCCAAAAGCTCATTTAATCAATTTTCCATTTTCGGCTTTTCCTCTTACACACCGCAAGGTTTGTAAACTCCTTCCCGTAGTTACTCTTTTGAAAGAAGAAAAAATCATTAATTTTATTTTTTCCCTTGAAATTTTGCAACCACAGAAGACAATTTTGAATAAATAAATAAATAAAGAAAAAAAACGTCCAACAATGGGGCTCGTGTGAGAAAAGCTTGCGAAAAGATGAAAGTACCGGACGAGCGCGCACACACACACAGGGGAGCCGCCAAAATGTGTAAAGAGAGGCGCTAAAGATCTCCTCCCCACATAAAGCACAACACAGTCGTGTCCGGACATTTGGGCTGTGCGGCTGAGGGAAACGAGTGTGTGTCCACAACCGGCTGTGGAGAAATATGGCTGAGATTGTGTCCCCCACGTCGGCAGTGCCTCCGCCACCGCAGAGAAAATCCACTCCTGACATGAGTGAGGAGGATGAATTAGATGCCTCTACGGTGAGTAATAATTCCCCAAAAATTCCCTCCTGCAGCACATTTCATCGCCGCATTGATGGAGTCTCTCTTGGGTACTTTCTGTGCTGACCACGTGAAGCGTGTCCGGGAGAGAGAAATTTTCATTTTTATTAATTATTATGTGGTGTACCCACACAACGACACGTACACACACATGTTGATCAAAATGAGAATTTCCCTCCGTTTTGTCTAATTTGCAAAGAGAGATGAAAATTTTGCATAAATATATTTTTGGGAAGAGTGGTCAGACTCTACTAGTGCAAGGCAGGACAAAATATATAGTCGTGGCATTTTAGGCCTCAGAATTTGTGGAATGGGATAATTTATATTTTTGGCATTTTCCCGCTTTTCCACACCACAGGAAAACCACAAATTTCACAAAAAGGGACACCCACACTACTTCCACCCACTCATCCCACAATTTCTCTATATATCAATTCATTTTAAACTAGAGGAAAATTGCAGAGGGAAGGAAAAGTTTTTCTATAAAAATTGAGGAGGAAATGAATGAATTTTCCGGTGTACAGCAAAAGAATTTTTATTTTATAAATTCTAAATTCATTAAATTACTTTTAGTAGAGGTGACTGGGTTAAAATGGGTTAACATAACGGGTAAAAATAATTTACAGTCTCGTTGAATGAATTAAGAATTAGAATTGTTTGATACTTTTGAATTTCTTCGTGAGAATTAATGGAAATTCTTTAAAAAAAAACTGATTTATTAGCTTTTCGTGAGTTCTGAAGAAGATTATAGTGAATTAGTAATAGAAAGTTAAAAAAAAAGTTTCTTTAATATTTAATTAAATTAGGTCATTTTAAGGATTTTTAATGTACATTATTTATTAAAAGAAGATAAATAGCTTTAATCCTTTCAGGCCCGCGATCAATCTAGCGAGTTGATTGAACTAAAAATAATTTTTGTGCGTTCGTTTGAGCTCCAATAAGCCATTTTTGGCAAAAAATACCAACTCAAAAATTTTCGGTTTCTCGTCCTTCCTGGGTCCTCTGAGTCCTTGGGGATGTCCTTTTGTAGTCATTAAATGATCCGGGATCGTAAAGACATAGTCTTGTACTAATTTGGACTCAATATTTGAAAATTAACTATACAAAATGAAATATTTTCAAAATCAAGCATTTGTGTCAGCGTAAGATCCAAGGGACCTGAAAGCGTTAATATCCTTTAGTACGTCAGAGCACTTAAGCTTACCTAACTTTTTACATACATGATAAAGGATTAGACCTGGTTAGGATGGGAGTTAAAAAAAAATAAACGATTAGAGAAAACTGTAGGTAATACATAGGTTGAGATTCTCTCTCATTTGTGGAGATTTTAGAAAGTTTCAAGCAATTAAAACTTAGGCGAAATAAGGATCTTATTGGCTTAACCAAATGAATTTGAAACAGAATATTTTGTAAGAATGTTTTTCAAATTCCTTAAAAAGGTAAAAAAAAAATATGAGCGAAAGTAGGGCGTCTTTCTCCAAAAACTAACTTTTTCATTAAATTATTGAAATGTTAAAAAAATGTAGAGAGAAAAAATTAGAGAATTAAGGAAATAAGATTAGATTAAGAATTAAATAATTTACTTTCTTTAATAAGCCCTACAAAAATCAGATTTTCTTCACTGATAAATTAAAAAATTTCTTTCCAATAAAGAGCGCCATCAAGAACAGACTTTTTATCGTCACAAAATTTCAAAGAAAAATCCGTAATTCACAAACCATTAAATTTACCTTATAATTAACTAATTTCTTTTTAAAAAACTAAGTATTGAGACAAAGAGACAAAGCCATTGTCTTATCGCTAGCTAAAGAAAAAAAAAAAGAAATAGATTTTGGTAATTTTTTATTGATGAATGGCGCCTCTTCAAGGTGTGTCGTTTTGTGATTGATTTTCATGCGAAAAAAAGGTGTTACTTCTTTGACTGAGTGAGAGACGGACCTGATAATTGCTTTGTAATTGGTATGTGAAGTATTATTACAAAAGGTGTCGAAAGATAGAGAAGAGGAAGAATTGTAAAAAAAAAACTAAATTTGCATTTTAAATTCATATTTCGCTCATATTTGTCGCACAAATTGAATTACAAAAAATATAAATAAATAAATAAGAAATCAACAATTTATCGTCTCTCTTTGAATTCCCCATTTGTCTGACCTGTGAGAGGCAATAATGTCTCTGTGTGTATGGGGAAGAATGTTGAGCAATTGTGCCGGAGATGAGTTGCAAACAATGGGAATTCCATGCGGTGTATATCATGGCAGAATGTCCGGAAATGGGTAATCAAAGAGTCGCACAATTTCTCCTCCCTCTCCGGACACTCTGTGTGGTGGAGGAGTTTTGCAGAAGAGAAAATTTTATTTCTTTTTCCCATTTTCAATACTCCCTCCACTTTGCAAAAGAATAAATAAATATTTTTTTTATCGAATAAAGAATAAAGATTTTTTTTCCTTTCCAGCACTCGCAGGTTCTTCAGCGCATGAAGACAGACAGAGTGGCGGTTACACGGCCAGAGGAGGACCGAAGACGACGCACAATTATTGTGGAGAAAAAGAATGGATCGTATGGGTTTACGCTTCAAAGTTATGGGATTCACTATAAGAAGGAACAGGAGGTGAGTTAAAGAATAAGAGAAAAAAAACTAAAATTTATCAAACATTTAATGAGAAAGTTCTTGAAGAAAATTTGGGAAATCTTAAAAGACTTTAATTATTTTAAAATGAAGGACTTTCTCTTCAATTATATTAATTTTATGAAAATTAATTATCTTTCTTAATTTTTCTCGGCAAATTATGAGATTTATTTGCATAAAAATATGTAATTGAACTCGTTGTTTCAATTACTCGCGTGAATTTATTTAAATCAAAATTTATCAGCGTGATAATATGCAATGGCTCGGAATTTATTGCATCTATCTCCCATCAAAAACTATTACCCATCCCCACCCCCCATCCACGCGGCAAAAGTGCCGTCAAGCATCAATTTTCCTTCATTCCACCCACTTTGGCGCAAAAATGGCATCGCCACAACCCCTTGACTTTGTTTAAAAAGCAGAAAATTGCCGGAAAAGCGTGCGAGAATGCTTAAAAGCCCTCCACAAATTGAATTGAGTGCCGGGAAAGAATGTGAAAATGACATCGTAAGGATTTTATGAGCTTTTCTGCTTCATTTTAACACATATTGGCCTAACAAACAAGAATAAAAAAGAAGCTCTGAAAGAAATTTAGAATAGACCCTAATCTTCCTTTGAATGTGTGTTCTAGATGGGAAAATTAGTTATTATTTAAAGGGGTGTTTATCTGAGTGAATATCTTCTGATTATTCTTCAAGATTCGGATTAATCTTCGAGAAGATTCTGAATATTCGTCAAGATTCAAATTATTCGGATTCGGATCATTCTGTAAAATTCTGAGTATTCGTTGAGTTTTGAATTATACGTCAAACTTTAGATTATTCGTTAAGATTCTAATTATTAATTGTTAAAGTTCATATTATTCGTTGAGATTCATATTATTCGTCGAGATTCGTATTATTCGTCACTTAGATTCGGATTATTCAGTGAAATTCAAAGTATTCTTTCGGATTCAAATTATTCGTCGAAATTTGGATTATTCGTCGAGATTCGGATTATTCGTCAATTAGATTCGGATTATTCGTTAAGATTCAAATCATTTGTTAAATATTATTCGTTGAGATTCAGATTATTCGTCGAGATTCGGATTATTCGGCAAGATTTGGATAATTCGGTAAAATAAATAGAAATACATATTCAACAGATAAACGCCCCTTGATATTATTATTCCTATTATTCCTATCAGCCAAGAGCTGTAGTGCCTGAGGAAGATCTTTTATGAATCGAAACGTCAACAAATTGGGGAAATAAAAAAAGAAAGAATTCTATGATTTCTCATTTTTTTATTGAAAAAAAAAATTAATTTTGAATTAATTAAAAACTGAAAAAAAAACCTCTTTGCAGGTGGAGATGATCACATATGTGGATTATGTAGAGTACGATGGTCCTGCATACCGAGCAGGAATGCGGGAAGGTGATGTGATCCTGTCAATCAATGGCACAGACATGGAGAAGGCAGATCACAAGACACTCGTGACATTCATAAAGGAATGCGATGCCCGGATGCGCATGGTGGTGTTGTTTGAGGATTGTGTACGCAAAGTGGAGCTCCACATGCGTTACCTGCAGCTGCAGAATGTCCTCCAGGGGAAAATGAGTGAGTTGGAGCGTATTTGTCTGCGCGAGAGGGAGCTCCTCGAGGGTAAATGGAAGACACACAGTTTGCCGGCGAGGAAGAAAGCCACTGCTGCGGGAGAAGAAGCTGTGGGTGAGGGAGAAATGCTGGGCAATCGTCCAACATCCACGGAGGACGTTGGGGGATTGGGGAAGCAGCAGCAGAAGAGCCAGCAGCATGTTGGTCCACCACCGACGCAAATGATGCTCGCCTATCGCTACCTCGATCCACACTGTCGCTACATTCTACGTCCATCCGCCTCAACGGGCAGTGGGGAGTACTTGATTAGTATCGCCCCGGCTGGACCACCACCCCAACCGCATCAGCAGCAGCAGCGTTGCCGAAGTCAGCAATACTTGCGACGAGTGCCGTCATCGGATAACAACACAACAGCCTCATCCCTTCCGGAGGATAACACAACAAAACGCTCCCAGGCACAGCAGCAGGAGCAAAAGGCAAAGTCCAGTCGTCATTGTCACGGCCATTCGTGCAATCCCTGCCATTTTGGACGCAGCAAGACCACCACCAACAATGGGGACAACGTGAGTCTCGATGCCTACGACCTGGCTAGCCCGTGCTGTGAAGCTCAGTGCATCCCGGTGCGTCGACGATCGCGACATCACAGCAAGGATCACCATCAGCATAAGCACAAGCATCGTAGCAAAGAGTCCAAGGAGAGACATCAGCAGCGAACACAACCAGCTGCCCCACCAGCTCCACCACCCCAATTTGCCAATCAACCAAGGTAAGCCACCCCAATGTGCAAGAGAAAAAAATCATCCCTGGGTGAAACCCTAACGCCCTCATTTCAGATACTACGACCTCAGTGCTGGCCTTGCAAGTCACTGCAGTTTGCACTCATGCACATCCAGTGAATTCGCAGCAACAACAGTAGACGGATCAGTGACATCCTACACAACATCCCTCAGCACAGACACCCTCTGGGATCCACACAGTGACCCCTCACGTGGGCATTCCCTCAAATCCGGCGCCAATCCCCGAACACGCACAAGTGTCTCGTACTACGCTCAACCCTCCCCGCATCAGAGCTTCCCCACACGTTTCTATCCCCATGCTCAGGTGCAACCAGTTTCGGGCTACGGGTATGCCGTGCAGAAGCCCAAATCCTGGGATAATCTCACAACGAAGGGTGGATATGGCTTTGGCTATGGCTACCTGGACACTGTGGCACCCAAAGTCAATCAAATACCCCCACAGCGGCATTCAATGCCCCGGAAGATGACTCCGGCCTACGAGCGGTATACAGCATTCTCAGATGTGGAGAACTATGCACCGCCACCGTCCCAATTTGTCCAGCAAACCACCACAACGACCACAACCATTAGTCTCGTTGGCCCACCGCTGTGTGAGTGCCTCGAGGGTGCCACGGTGCCGAAGGGTGCCACAACCCAAGCTACATCCCTCACTTCCGCCGCCGGCTACTACTCTAGCCTTCCCCCACGTGATCCCACAAAAGCCCCACAAGCAGAGATTACGCGCCTCTAGTGAGACTCCTTCCCCCAGCGCGTGTGCATCCAACAACAACAAAATATTCTAGTCATGAGAACAGATCAACTGAGCATTCCTAATGTTTGAAAAAAAAAAATGTTTGCCCCCCTGCCCTGCAACCCCCCTTGTTTAGTCTATTCCCCCTTTCTATTTAGACAAAATGCCTATATAGCTAAAATATGTAAAACTCAATTTATTACAATTTATTAAAATTAATTATTAAATGTCCTTATAGGAAAAAAAAACTTACGACTTCCTGCTTCATGATGCGTTTTGGTTTACTTACGGTTTGGTCGTACATTTGGTGGTCAAATCCGATTAAATAGAGATTCCTGGACGGGGTGTGTCTGGTTGTACAATACTGGAGAGTAATATCTTGATTATCTCTGTGAGATAATTTCATTTAAAGACTTTCTTGCTGATTTCACTGCGGAGTATTTTCTTCGTTGTTAAAGAAACGGAGCTGAAAAGGACAAAAATGATTAGATTAGAAGATTCTTCATTTACAGGAAGGATTAATTGAACTGAGAGACTATCAAATTTTGAGGAAAATTCAACCTAAAATCTCTCAAAAATTAAATTTGCATTGAGACTCCTCCCAATTTGTCAGCCAATCAGGACTCTTATAAGCCGACTCTTCTTCTTATTTATTTACATTTCAATTACCAAAAATTGATTTAACACTGCAGGACAAAACTGGCAATCGCTGCCAATTCGACTTTTTCAAGCTGTCATGGATTAAAATTTATCCAATTTATCTTGATGAATTCTACATCTATGTGTAGGCGACATCAAATACTAAAAGTTCATAAAAAAAAAATTTGGAAAAACGTTTTCTTCATCATTGAAAATTAAGCTCAAAGTTTGAGGTTAGAAATTCGTGTCCTCTAAGTGTTAAAATTCAATATTTTCATCCGAAGGTGGAGCTTAGATGAAAGATTTATTTGAATTGAGTTCTGCTGTTTATTTAAAAGAACTTTGCAATGAAGCTCTTCCTGCTTTAATGGGATTGTGGGTGGAGCTTCAATTACCCAATGAAATCACAACTGATATCTTTCATTGACTGATTGGCTTCTTATAAACTCAAGAAGAGCAATATATTGGTAAAATTCCTCGCTCGAGTCTCTTCAAAATGGGTTGGGCTTTGGTGCAAAGTTCTTTCAATTCTCATTTTTTTTTGCTTTCAAAATTCATTAAAACATTCTCATTGAGAGGCAATTTAATTTATTTGTAGGAATTTAATTTTCATGTTTAAATTTCAATTTCCTCATCTTCTGAATTCCACAATTAAATGCGAAAAAAAATTAATTTATTACTCTCTTCGGTAAAAAAAAAACAATTCAAAGAAGAATTTCAATTGACTCACCATCAGTTCCTGATGACCTGGCGCGTTTTAAGTGGGGTGTGATGGAAGTGGCAATGCCGTACTAGGTAGCTGTTCCGGTAGAAAGTAGCCCCGCACTGGGCGCACCTGTAGTGGGGTCTCATGAAGTGCCTGGCACTCCGGTGGTGCCCCTTGAGGTGCTCCAGGAGCTCAGCATTGTTGTCCCACGTTTTACGGCAACGGGCGCATTGGAAACGCTCCAGGTCAAAAAAGGAGGGAACATCCATGGTGTCATCTAGGCCATTGATTGGGGTACTCGTGAGGACTACTACGCTCTTTTGTGGGGGAGCTTTGGGGGGTTTCTTATTGCGCCACCCAAAGGGTAGTCGCCACGATGAGCGTGTCTCATCACGCGGCATTGGCGGAAGTTTTTCTTCGGGAGATTTTTTCTTCAGCGGCGGAAGATCAAAGCGTAATTCCCTGCGCACCGGTGTGCATCTCTTCACGTAGTCACTCTTGGTACGTCTAATTGACACTGAGGATGGAGATGTGATGATTCTTCCGCCCTTTATGGGGGTTTTCTTAAGAATACTCTTACTGGGTGTTGCCACACATGCCTCATGATGAGCTTCCTGACAGGGATTTTCCGGCTTTTCCTACAAAGAACACCAGCAAAGATTAAAGGATATTTCTTGAGAGAAAGATAAGAGAAACTTCTCACCTTCTCATTCGTTGTAAGTCCATTGAAGATTTCACTTAATCCCGGAGAACAGGCAGCATACAAAATACTCGGCTCTTCACGCATCCTTACCATCTCAGCGGCATTCTCCTTCTGCCAGTGCTGCAGGAAAGTACGTCCGTGACGTTTGAGGATGTGCTTCGGTAGTAGTGCCATGTGGAAGAAGAGTGCCCCACACACAGGGCAGGCATGGGAAGCAGCTAGACTCACATCCCCAGCCGGGGCAGCTCTCTGACGTCCAACATGTTGCTGCAATTCCGCATGATGCTCGCGCTTGAGGTGATCCTTCAGTGTAAACTGGAACATGTACTCCTCAGCACAGAAAGGACAGAAGAGACTCCGTGGGATGTGCAGGGCATTTGTCACAATATCCCCAGCTAGAAGGCTAATATCGAGATCCGTTTGCGAGGAGTTGCGCCTGGCATTCTCCTTTGCCTCCATCGCGAGGAATTCTTCCTCGAGTATAGCCGAGAAGTCAATACTGCCAAAAGATGATGATGAATTCCCCTTGAGAGCACACATAATTCCCTGGAATTATGTGAGATTTCGCCAGAGACGCACGAACTCAATTTATAAGTTATTCTTCCGGCTGTTTTCCGTTACTGTACGAGAGACTCGGGCTAATTTGCACCTTTTTCTTCTATTTTGTTTTCATTTCAAGGCACTTTTTGAGTTTTCTCGAGAAACTTTTCACAACATCGCAATTTTCTAGTAAAAAGATTATTTTTCATTCTTCTTATTATTCAATATTTTGCTTATAACACTAATAAATTGAAAGAGGAAAATAATTTTAAGTAATTTGTTAAAATTACCCCATTTTCCTCTAACTTGTTGCGCTTTGTTGAACCAGAAGAAACTCAGAAGAAACATTTTTTTCAAAAACATTCCGCTTTTGTTGGAAAAACATCGGACTTTCATGAGACGTTCTTGGAAATTGTCCCATCTGTCCTAAGACATAATCTCAAAGTTTGAGGAATATTTCTTCATATCGTCGATTACATCAGCTTTTGACAAAGTTAAAAAAATCTTCAGACAATTGCTGATATAAGCAGCGATTGGCAAGACAAATCAGACAGAGATTACCGGAATTTCGTGCAAAAATTGCTAAATTTATTAATAAAAATAATCTAAATTTACTGTGATCATTGCGTAATTGCCCAAGGACTCCCTCCGTACCGTCCCAGTGTTGGAATTATTCAAAAATTCTCAAAACCAAAGTGAGATTTTCTTGTAAATATTCTCAAAAATCTCCAACAAATTAGAAGGAAAAAATAATGGATAAAGGAGTAAGATTTTTGTCATCTCTGACTAAGCAAATAAGTCGTCTGATAAGCAAATTGCATTGTAGATGAATCCCACAACGAGGTTGGATGAGAAGAGGCAGCTGCCACCAGCCCTGGAGAAGATTCTGGCCATTGATGTGAAGCTCACAAAGCAATTTGTGAGGTAAGTTGGGTCAAGTTTTTCTACACAAGCTCATAACTTTTAATGGTTAATTTCTTCCTCAAAAATTAACAGCTTTATGCTCAACTTTTTGCCCATGAGATCTCTCCGTAATCACTGTCGTCTGCTTGAGGTGAGAAATTAAGCAAGAAAACTGCGCCAAAATGAGTTTTTATTGCTTTGTTTTTTTTTCTCTGCTGCAGGTGTCATGCCACGGGATTGTAATCTTGGTACTTTGGTTCATTCTTACGTGGCTCATTGACAATCCCGATCTGTATGAGATGCAAATTAATCTGCTGTTTGGCCTTCTCATTGATATTGTCCTCGTGGCATGCATCAAGGCTGCTACGAGGAGACGACGACCAACTGTTAATGATGATCCCTTCAGTATTGGCCCCGATAAGTTTAGCTTCCCCTCCGGACATGCTTCCAGGGCTGTTTTCATGGCCACATTCTTCACACTCCTCTCCCCAGTGTCCATCCTCTTCTGGCCACCAATCATAGCCTGGGCTGTAGCTGTCTGCCTGTCGCGTCTTCTCATGTACCGTCACCACATCCTGGACGTTACAGCTGGAGCTCTTCTTGGACTCCTTGAAGCCTTCATCCTCTACATTCTCTGGTGTGACAATGAAACCTCCCTGTGGATCATGAAGATCCTCTCGGATGATAAATACGTCGAAGGGCAGACGGGAATTTAGTGGGAAATAATAGAAGAAAAATCAACTAAAACTTTATTAAATTCCGTTTAAGCAATTTGGGCTTTTCTCTGGGAGAACATGTTGATTGCATTGGGCAGAAGGGTAATCCTAATGGGTTTCACATCATACTCCTCATTGTCAATGGAATAGTATTTCTCCTTTTCCATCATTTCCGGGAGAATTTGCACTGTTCTCGCCTCAATTGCCTCCCTTCCTGCTGCTTCCAATTGTCCCTGCAGGCGTTTCCAGCTCTTGAGGATGAAGCTGAATGATGATGCCTCAGCGGGGGAGAGTTTCATCTCCAGGGCGGGTTCTGTGGCAGTTCCAACGGTGATTTCTGAATGTTTCCCCTCGATATTGTATTCTTTCGTGCACATTTCATTGATTACGTTAGAAAAATCCCTTCCGGGAGTGCTTCCATTTGTTTTTGGGGTAAATGTTGACCACCACCTACCACTGTGGGCTTGTGGTGCTTTCTTCTCCGTCGCGCCACAATTGCGACATCCAGAACACGGTGGGGTGTACGTTATGTCAGCTGCACACTCCCACGTTGGACGTGAGCTGAAGGAATTCACGAGGAAGGCCATGTACTCCCTCAGTGGTCCTGTGTACCAGTACCTATCACGTAGGCACAGTATATCCCTAAAGGCACCCCACTGGAAGGATCCAACAGCATACACTGGACGCCTGTATTCCTCCTCCTGTCCCGTAATGACCTCAATCTTCATTACATGCCTCTTAGCTGTGTTCCCGCGGACAATGGAGATGGCAGCTTCTGCCAATTGTCGGGCTTCCTCAACACGATTCCTCTTTGCAGCTTCCACACCACTTGAGGCATTCATTCTACCCACTGGAAGCATCCCAATGGGGCATTTGTCATTCCCCTCACTCCTTCGAAGCACTCCTGTGACCACCTCTGATAGTGTCCCATCCCCACCAGCTACCACAATAGCACTGGGGAAGTGCTGCAGCTCCTCAATGTACCTCCGTGCATGTCCTTCAGAGTCCGTCTTGACAATATCCACGAGGAATCCGGCTAAATGCAAAATTGGTTCGCAGTACTTCTGGAATGCATCCTCAGCGGATCTCCTATTGGCTGCAGGATTAAGGAGGACAAGGACACGCTGAGGTTGCTGTCCCAGTACCGAACCAGCAGCTGATGCCTCCTCACAGTACTTCCGCATCAAGTTGTTGATCCTGCAAATGAAAATAAAGTGAATTAAATCAACTTTTGTGGGGATTTCTGGCTCTCTAGCCTTACTTGAGTTTATCATTGGCATAGGAGGCCCCGTAGCAAATGACAGCCGCGGCAAAAGTTGATTTTTTCCAGTGATTTCGCACATTTTTTGCAAATTTAACCACAAAAGCCATGTTTACACTGCACTCGCCCAATTCGCCGCGAAGCGACTTGAACCCGGTTTCGCCGTGTTCGCCACCAAACCAGAAATTGTTTGCCGACGTCAACAGGAGCTCGAATTTCCATATTTTAGTCATTTAGTCAAATCATTCCGATACGTAGAGATGGAGAAGAGAACACTTTTCATCCTTGTCGCCTTCGTGATTGCGGGCATTGCGGCCAAAAAGAGCGATGAAAGCAATAAACCGTCGTGGGCTAAAAAGGATATCCGGGATTATACGGATGCCGACATGGAGAGACTTTTGGAGCAATGGGAGGAGGATGAGGAGCCGCTGGAACCAGATGAGCTGCCCGAGCATCTACGTCCTCAACCCCAAATTGACTTGTCGAAGCTCGATATGAATAATCCGGAGGAAATGTTGCGAGAGACAAAGAAAGGCAGGACCCTCATGGCATTTGTCCAGGTGGCAGGTAATCCAACACGTGAAGAAGCTGAAACAGTCACAAAGATCTGGCAATCTAGTCTCTGGAATAATCACATCCAAGCGGAAAGGTAAATATTTTGACTCCCTATTTTTGAGGTAAATATTTTTCCTAACCAGCTGTTTATTCCCGCAGATACATGATTCAAGATGCTCGAGCCATTTTCATGTTCAAAGACGGTGCTCAGGCGTGGATTGCCAAGGATTTCTTGGTGGAACAGGAAAAATGCGAAAGTGTGACGATAGAGAGCAAAAAGTATCCGGGGAAATATGCAAAACCATCCAAGGAGGAGCTGTAGTGGCGGACTCTCAGTTTTTGTGTTCAATATGGAACATTTTGCAGCGCACAGTACCAGTTTTCGTGGCCAATGCAATCTCTGAAATTTAATAAAAGACTTGATTTCCATTGAGACTACCCGTTTTTTCATCCTCCATGTAGTGTCGATATAAAAAGGATCGTATCCTTAGGCTCAATGACGTAGTTCCTTGTATCCAGTAAATCCCAATCAGTTTCATTAACCAGCACCAATATCCCCGGACGCCTGAAGAACAAAGGATTTTTTTTTGTTTTTTTTTTTTTGAGGATCAAGGATTAATTTCAATTCAATTACTTACACAGAATCCTCCGTGAAAAAAAGCTCCGGACGATCTGTTGGCATGTTGATTTTCATCCACTCCAGCAAGTCACCAATTCTCCCTGGAAAGACAAACTTTAGCAAAGGATCTTCACTCTCTATACAACAAAAGGATCCTCACATTTTTTGCCTCCTTCAAGCTGCACTTCTCTCCTTTTGATTTTATTGAACAAAATCTCAGCTCCTCCTCTGAAATTAGGAATTATTTTAATTTTTCATTCAACTAGGATTCTCCCTTGTGCTCTTACCCAAATTCTAGAACAATATTCAAGGGATTTTCACACATTTTCCACAAGGACAAAGGACCCACGCCGGAATTATTTTGATTATGCTCAGTGACGTCACAGCGTTCTGTTTGAAAGTGAGGTTAGGTTTCTTGGCGGAAAAGCTTCTTGGGTTTTTTCTCGTTGGGAATGAAGCCCAGAAAAGGATTTTGATTAGAATAAAAAATCTAAGGAATTTTACTTGAAAAAGGATTTCTTCTGAAGCTTTTCTGACATTGTTTTCCTTCCAAGAAAAATCCTAGCAGAACTTTTTCAGAGAAAATCCAAAACCAAAGTGCCTAGAAAAAAACTCATCCCAAGAACTCAAAAAATGAAACAAAATCATTTCCTGTGGACTTTCTTTTATTGCCATTCAAATAGCAAAAAAAATAAAATAAGCAAATATTTGCTTAGTAGAGTCGCTGTGGGGGTCCCATGGTGGACTTGATGTGGAGAGATCGCACATTCTGCCAGTGCTTCTTCAGCAGCGACACGAGGAAATTGATGGCGAGATGGATGTTCTGCACAAGCTCATCCACGGGCATGTTAACGTGCCCCACGGCCACTGAGAGGCACAGCACCTTCTTCATTTGGAACTTAATGGTGGCCTTCACTTCGTCAATCTTCTGCGTCATGGACTCCGTGTGGGAGAGGAGACCAGGGAACTTGCCGGCCTTGTTGAGACCGGGACCCAAGAGACGTGGGATCTGCTTGATGAGGGATTCCGATGCGAGGAAGGCATCGTACTTCTTGGCGAGTTTCTTCACCAACTTCTTGTTCTTGTTCAACTTCTTCAGTGCCTCGGCATCCATGAAGGGGACTTCATTGGCCTTTGCCTCGTCACAGTGCTGCTGATCACCCAGAATGCACACCTGCATCTTTGGCCGGGGGATGTGCTTTAGCCTGCAGGGAGAAAAATTCGTTGTACAAAACTACTTCACATCTCTTTTCCAGAGACTTTTATCTAGGAAGAAGAACAGAAACTATTGTGGGCCACTTACCAGCCACAAATCAATAGTTTTTTTTAATAATTTTTTTTTGTGAAAAAATTAGAAAAAAATTCTTAAAACTATCGCGGAAGTTTTGTGGACTTCCTACTCATTTTTTTCGTGACCCTGAGTGGGGGTCCTCCCATTCAACTGGGCCAGACATACTTGACAGTGCCGGAGAAACGCTTATCCTTCTGCGGATCGTAGTTCTTCAGACCAATTTGGAGCTCCACAGTCTCGAGGAAGCCACGTTTCTTCTCCTTCGAGCTCGCCAATACGGCATTAACGCACTCATAGAGCGTGTCACGCGATACTTTTGTCCTGCAAAAACATCAAGCATTACTTTTTCATGCCTAAAATCCCATCTTTTTGGATACATTGTTCCGGAAATATACATTCCATATCCCTTTGGAGGACGAAATGGAGCAAATGCTTCCCGGATTTCTTTAGCAACATATCGTGCTGCTAAAGTATGGCAATTTCTCCGCAGCTGGCTTTATATATTGCATAAATAGTAATTCCCAATGAATGAATAATGTCTCTTGCGTGCATTTGAGACATTTTCATTGAGAAATTGCAATGGATGATGGGGATAATTGAGGGAAAAAAATTACTTACGACATTTTTGCTGGATCTCACGACGTGAAAGAAAGAAAAGAGGGCGCTATTGTCAAAAGTATTGACGTTCTGAGAAAGAGATAAATAACACTATCACCGCGCTGTCTCTTTCTCGCTTTCATCTTGAAGCGCCCTCTACTTGGCGGGAAAATGGATTCGTATTTTGTGAGATTTTAGCAATTTCCCAAAAAACAAATCCCCGAATTTCTTCAGTAAAACGGTAAATTCCGACGCAAGAAGCAGAGAGAATAAATTCATTCGCTCTCCCGTTATCTCTTCACGGTGACATGACAATACGGTCTTAGCGATTGCAGGCGAATCACTCACACAGCCCTACCAATTTCGCAAGGTTAAAGGTCAAGGCGGTAAGTGAGTGCAAAAAAAAAGTCACACACAATGAGAGATGATATTCCTCTTCGCGTAAGTAAAAATAAATATAATGCCCCTCTAATCTAAGATTGAGTGCCTGTGGTGACTGATGCGTGATTGTGTTGGGGAGATTTTGAGATTCACGCGGTGTCCAGAGAGTTTGATGAAGAAACACGAAATCTGGGCACGTTTGCTGCTGACCTTGGTGGAAAAAACTCAAATTTTTTCCCAGTGATTTTGCGTAATTCCATTCAATTTCCATCTGTTACATTCCCAAAATAACAATGGATTGCGATGTGAGTGAGATTTTGGTGATTTTTTTGGGGGAAAAGTGGAAGAAAATCATTTTTTTCTTAAGAAAAAATATTATAACCTTAACCTCAATTGGAAAGTTCAGTGTTTACATAATAATCCTTCATCTTCTTGCCTTCTCTTTTGCAGTGCCTTCCAGTAGTTGTGGCAATTGCTGCCGTGGTAACGGGTATTGTGCTGTACAAGTTTTGGTACAAGAGCACCAATGAGGGGACCAAGAAGAGCAGGAGCAGTAAGCCGGCAAAGCTGAAGACACTCCTGGATCCCAATGAGAAGTATCTACTGCCACTGATTGAGAAAGAGGAGATTTCCCACGATACCAGACGCTTCAGATTTGGTCTCCCGTCCAAGTTGCACGTCCTTGGGCTTCCCATTGGGCAGCACATTAATCTCTCAGCCACAATAAATGATGAACTCGTCATCCGGGCATACACCCCAGTGTCCAGTGATGATGACTGTGGCTTTGTGGATCTCGTCATTAAAGTCTACAAGCGGAATACTCATCCCAAATTCCCGAATGGCGGGAAAATGTCTCAGTATCTGGATGAGATGAAAATTGGCGACACAATTGCCTTCCGTGGACCCTCCGGGAAGCTGCAATACCTCGGCAATGGGTCATTCAGTATTAAGAAGTCCCGCAAAGATCCCCCGGTCACCATTCAAGCTACAAAAGTTAATATGATTGCCGGTGGCACAGGGATCACCCCCATGCTTCAGCTTGTACGCAATATCCTCAAGACTGGTACTGATCGCACGGAGATTGCCCTGTTGTTTGCCAATCAATCTGAGAATGATATTCTCCTGCGGAATGAACTTGAGCATTTCTCCTCGAAGCATCCGGAGCAATTCAAAGTCTGGTACACGCTCGATTCTACTCCTAGTGGTGAGTTTCAAATTTTTATTTATTGTATTTTCTTAATCAGCGATGAGGTCACCTTTCCTCACAGTTCTCACGAACGTCACGCTCTGGGGTCAAATTTTAATTACTTCCACGCGTTATCAAAGAAAGTCTCATTTGCACACAAATGCGTGCTCTTGGTGAATCTCTTTGGGGGCCACACAAGTGGCTCGTGTAGCTCATGTTCTAGTCGCTTGAGGAAGGCGCATTTAATCTGTTCTAGAAGTTTAGCTTATTAGCTTTTCTCTGTGCGCAATTTCTCATGAGATTTATAACGTTTTTTTCTTTTTATTATGAATAACATTAAGAATAAGATTTATAGCGCAAAAAAATCGCACGAAAACATTATAATTGAGAGAAAAATTAAGATAAAGCAAGAAAAGCATTAAACAGTCTTACTGTTTAGCCCCAGTCTTACCTAATATTTCTTTTTATGGTTTTTCTCATAATTTTTCATTAAAATAAATGATTTTTCAATATCTTTTAGCATCTTTATGTTAAATGAAAATGAAAAAGAAAAAATATTCTGAAATCTTTTTGTAGGCGAGATTTCCTTCAATAAAATAAATTATTATTGTTGTAAAAGTCATTAGAAAATAAATCGACATTATTCTCAAAGCAAACGCACACCTTTATAAATTTAATTTTCTTATCATTGATCGATAAAATGCAATTTCATTCAATTTAATTGAAAGAGACCTTGAAGAAATTGAGAGTTAAAAAATTATTAATGTTTGTTTCTCCCACCCAATTCTCTCCCGGACAGATTGGAAGTACAGCAAGGGCTTTATAAATGACGAAATGATCAGAGATCACCTCCTGCCACCGTCTGATTCAACCCTCGTCCTCATGTGTGGCCCACCGCCTATGATTACCTATGCATGTGTGCCCAATCTGGATAAATTGGGCCATAGTCCTGATCTACGTTTTGCCTACTAAATCAAGCAAAATAAGACAACTTTGGTGGAAGGAATGGGTGCAATCAATCACAAAAAGGACTTTCATCGCATCAACACTTCATGCTTTTTTTTTTCTTCCAAACTACAAGCTAGTTTTATTGGTCATTTTGTATAAAAAAAAAACTGAGTAGAAGTCTACATTATGGACGGAAGTAGTTACACTATTTGGAGGATATTTGAGAGATTCTAATCTCCTTCTCTCCCAGTATAATAATTGTTGTACCTTAAATGAAGCTCAATAAATGCCAGAGGCACATAATGGTACTCCCTGCAATGGCAGCTAATGATAAACTGATGGTTGGGGAGGAGTTGCATCTGTGATCGAGGAAGCAATAGCAGAAGGTTGTGCTGTCAAAGTGTGTTCGATGGACATCCAATTCACGGATGCTGTTATTCACGTAGTGCCCGAGGCGAACGTCCAGAGCAGCCGGGCGACATCCCTCGTACTTATCAGCCGGAATATCCGTCCGGATGGCACGGAGGGAGCTGTAGCAATCCCGGATAACTGTCTCACTGGCACCCTTCCTCTCAATCACCTTCATGCAGATGTCATCGTCTTCGGGACAAGCCTCCCCCAGGTAGCCAATCCCGCGCCAATTGAAATCATACAAACCACATCCGGGCGTTGCCGATGTGCAGCGATAGCACCAAATTGCACTAGCTGTTGGGGGTGGTGGGAAAACAATCAGCAAAATGATGATTCCACATGCTAATTAATTCCACTTACCTGTGTGGAATGTTGCAAGTGTGCAAAGAAACGTGAAAATTACGGGAAAATGCATTTTTTAGCAACTTTTCTTAAAACTTTTCTTTTATGACGGAAAAAATCAAAACAAACAACGCCCAGCCGATGATGACAGAACACGTGGCGAATAGCGGCGAAAAACCAGAGTGTTAAAAATAATAAAATTTAAACTTTAACGAACTTTTTATTCCATTTCGACAAAATTCGTGATTTCTTTGTTTTTCCGCCAATTTTTTCTCACAAAACACATTTTTGGGGTTTCTGGGGTACTTAAGGGTGCTCTGGGGCCCGCGGAGAGACGCTCTGTGCGGAAATTAGGACTGGTAGAAATTTTGACGGTTGGGTTACAAAAAAATTTTTGACGGTTAGGGATTTTACACGCACTTTTTTTCCTGGAAATGCTGGAAATGCATTTTCGCGAACTTTCCAAAAACTAATGATACCAATCGACGCGTCGTCGCTTCCTGATTGCAAAAACTTACTTCCGGCCGGAAAATTCGGCGGAAAACACGAGAAAATTGCGAAAAAGTGAATGTATGAGGGAGACGGATAGCTGTGAAATGCATCCATCTCATTTTCTCTTGAGCAAACAGTGCCGAAAATACCCAGTGGCAGATTTTGGAACTACATTTAGAGCGCGAAATTCAAAAATTCTCAAAAAATGCATAAAAAATATTTGAGGGCGCTACGAAGGGGGGCTGTGGAGGGAAAATGAATACGGCCACTCGAAACCGCCTGATATAAGGAGCCTCTGTGCCAAATTTCATCGCGAACGAGCAAACGGTGTACCAACAAACAGACCTTTCTTTAGTTCTTTATTTATATAGAATACACATACAACAAAACGGTTGAGCACATGTGAGGTCGCGGGCAAAGGTCGTCGTCAAGTTTATTTACTTTCAATTTGCTGCAAAAATATGTCGAAAGTTTGTGCAAAAATTGGACCATCGATCCTCAATGCGGATCTATCGCAGCTGCATGTGGAGTCACAGCGTTTGCTGGACAATGGAGCGGATTACCTGCATTTGGACGTGATGGATGGGCATTTTGTGCCGAATCTCACATTTGGGCATCCCGTCGTGAAGTGCCTGCGCTCCAAGATTCGCGATGCCTTCTTCGAGACGCACATGATGGTGGCAGAGCCACAGCGATGGATTGCCTCCATGGCGGATGCCGGTGTTGATCAGTACACATTCCACATTGAACCCGTTCTGGGGGATGTGGAGGGTATTTGCCGGAAGGTGCGTGAGGCTGGGATGAAGGTGGGATTGGCACTGAAACCCGGGACAGCTGTTACGGCGGTGCAGGAGTTTGTCACCATGGCTGACATGATTCTCGTCATGACGGTGGAACCGGGCTTTGGGGGTCAGAAGTTCATGGGGGACATGATGCCCAAAGTGACGTGGTTGCGGGAGAACTACCCAGAGTTGGATATTGAAGTGGACGGTGGCGTGGGGCTCAATAGCATTGATGCCTGTGCTCAGGCTGGGGCAAATATGATTGTGTCCGGAACTGCGGTTATTCAGGCACCTGATCAGCGGGCTGTTATTGCCACACTCCGGGAGTCTGTGGAGAAAGCCATCGGAAAGTCCTAGGAAGTTTCCTGCAGAAGGGGCTGATCATTCCAATCCATGGAGAAATTGAGCGAAATGCAAAATTTTGTGAAAATTGTTTAGAAAAAATAATCTATTTTTGTATAAAAAAAATTAAAGTTTTATAAATAAATAAAAAGGAAGAATTAAAAAAAAACAGGCGCATTTTTTAAATTATTTTATTTCATCATTAATTTCTTATAAACTTCAGCCAATCATGATTCTCATTTTTTATATTTTTTTTACCTTTTAAAAGAGTTTTTTTCTTCATTTATTATAAATTTGTTCATAAGTGGAATGACGTCATTTTTTTGTATTATTTTCTTGAGTTTTTTTTTCTTTATAATGTGTATGAGAATACATCGCTTTTAATGAAGAATTTATCGTTTTTACTTTACTTAAAAACTTTTACTATTTTTTCATTCTTTTTTTTTTCTTCTCAATGGCATTTTACATTTTCACTTTTATCTTGGGGGGAAAATGGGATTTTCTTCTTATTTCAATCTCTAAAATTAAACTGAATAAAAATAATAATTAAAGTTGTGATTGTAAAATGCTCATTTTTCTTTATTAAATTTAATTTTTCTTTCTCTTTTTTTTTGGATCTCTAAAATCTCTTGAAAACGCTGAAAAAATCTATTCCGTCATTTTTTCCTCCAATTTGAAATTTTTCTCATTTATTTATTTATTTTTTTTTATAAAAAGAACCAAAAAACTTCAATCATTCGACTTGAAATGCTTTATCCAATATTTTTTTTCTCATAATCCTTTATTTTTTCATTTACTTTTATTTATATA
Source organism: Lutzomyia longipalpis (assembly GCF_024334085.1). Taxonomy (NCBI): domain Eukaryota; kingdom Metazoa; phylum Arthropoda; class Insecta; order Diptera; family Psychodidae; genus Lutzomyia; species Lutzomyia longipalpis. The sequence goes on along the minus strand of NC_074709.1, from coordinate 12,710,596 downwards.
TTTTTTCTTTATTTATAAAGATTCTTCATATAATTATAATATATTTATATAGTTATAATAGTACACAAATTTATATTATTATTTTCCTTATTTCTTTTATCTTTTTCTTCATCATTTTTAATAATAATTAGTTCACGACTTGAATATTCCTTTTCATTATACAATTTTTTTACCATCAATTTCTTGTGTTTTTTTTTTACTATATTATCTTCGCTCCTCAACGTCTGCGCTTTTGAGAAGGAAACATCCGCAATTTTTGTCCTGTTTACCACTCTCCGGGATTTTCTTTAAGTTTTTCCTTTGAAATTTCTGGTCCTCCTTTTCGTGGGAATTTCTCATTAAGGACAAAAATTGCTGATGACCTTCTTTCGTCCGAATAGCTACAATAAGTTTTTTTTGTGTTGAAAAGTAATAAATATTTTTTTTTCTTTCATTACTTTCACCTTCAATGGTATGATTTTTATGGGTTTTTTTCTTTGCTTTATGAATATAAAAAAGATTTTTCATTTTTATTATATCTTTAATTTTTTTGACACACATTTATCATTTAATATTAATATGTATTATGTTTTTTTTCATCTTTTTTTTTATTAATGTTTTGTTAATTTTTCGCATCTAATTTTTCTTCATATTTTTCTTTCTTCCATTAATTTGTCCCACCTTCGTCGCTTGGCTGAAAGGTCATGGACTTCCAATTAAAAAATGACCTTTCAGGGAAGGGAGGAAGTTTGGTTTACATTTTCTTTTGCATCGTCCTTTCAATTCTGCCCCAAATACGAAGAAGTTTTCTCGTGTCAGAATAATTTCTTTTTCTCATTCTATTTTTTGGTTTTGAAGATTTTTTTTTTCATTTAATTTTCTTTCTCTAAAAATTACTCCACCATACGGTTTGTTTTTCTTCCGCTCTTTATGACAAAAATAAGCAGAAAAAGGGAATCCTGTGGATTTCCTTAAAAATTAGGATTTATTTTTATCAATTTCACTATTTAATGACTTTTTTTTCTTTTTAATGATTTTATTTTTTTTTTTTTCAAAGGTGTTCACTCGTGTCTACATGGGCTTTTTTTTTAAGAAAACAATCGGGACACGTGAAATTTTGTAGAAGAAGATCAATTAAAATTAAGAAATCGCCAAAAAGACTTTCAATATTTCTACAAGGATTAGCTGGAAAAGAAGCTGACAAAGATTTATCGAAAAATACATAAAATGACGTCACTGTTGTGTTTCTTCCAGAACGTTTTGATTAGAATTTTTCATGTTTCATGTCTTTGAAGAGAAAAACATTGAAGAAACATTAAAGTCCGCAAGGAAACCTACAGATGAATCATCAGTGTAAATGCTTCTTACATTGAAAGAGGTAAAACCACAAGAATGACGTCATTATTTGTATTTTCTGGGTAAATCTTTGCTGCTATTTCCCAGCTAATTGGAAGTCTTTTTTGTGAATTCCTAATCTTCTTTGAAACTCTACAAGAATATGTGTGTTCCGATTGTTTAATTTGTGGCCTTCCCCCCATATAGAAACGTATAAACACCTTTGCTACATACAAAAAAAAAACTCCCCAAAAAATGTGAAAATATTCCAAAGAGAAGGTGGATTTACTTTGTGCTATAGGTTTATTTTTTTCTCTTTTAAATTCATTCTCTTTGTATTTTGTTTTTACGACTACACACTGGAATATTTTTTTCTTTTTCATTTAAGTTTTCTTCTTCCTTACCCTTTATTCTATTTAATTTTATAATATTTTTTTTTACTGATAAATGCGAGAAAGTTTTTTTTTTCACGAGCAATATTTTCCATTTGCGTATTTTCTTTTTATATTAATTTTCTATGATTAAGACTATTTTTGTTTTTTTTTCTTTTAATATTCAAATTGGAAATTGATGTTCCTTTTTTTTGAATAAACATTTATATTATTTTATTTTGAAATATCTTTTTTACAAGATACCTTTCGGCTGGCGCGGCTATTCTGTCGTTTTTGTTTTTTTTTCTTTCAGAATATTCTATCGCTATTTTTGCTTATTTTATTTATTTACTATTTCTTTAAGAGATATTCTTTTTTTGTTAGTTTAAATGGACCACTTATGAAATATTTAATGCAGATTCTTCACTTTTTTTTTCAAATATTATTTTTTTCTTTTTTGTAATCTTCATTTATCTATACACCGCAATAGAAAAGAGGGGAAGAAGAAGGGTGGAACTTTTTGAAAGTTTTCATGTTTTTTTTTAGTTTATTAAGTATTAAATCTTTAAATATAATCACAATTTTTGAGGTTTTTTTCTTTTTTGAATTTCAAGAAAATTTCATTGTGAAAGTGATTTTTATGCTTTCCCAATTTTTTCATCTAAAATTGCATCCTCTCAAGCAATTTCTTTTAAAAATCTTTTAAAGAAAAATTCTGCGTGAAATCTCACAAATATAATTTTTTTATGTTTTTAGCAAACTCTTCAACACTCGCTCTCGCTCTCTTTCTCTCATGATAATAACTTAAAAAATTATCTACGCAATATTTCTAGAAATCACATTAATTAACAATATGCATCTAATATTCCTTTCGTCAATTGGTATCAATTTTTTTGCATCTCTAGATGTTTTGTTTTTCATAAATTAATTTTTTCTTCTTCTTTAATTTCCCTTTGAGGATTCTCTAAATGGTTTCCCATTTTTTTTTCTTCTTGACTCCTCTCTGTGACATTTTCATTTCAATTCGCAATTCCTTTACAAATAAAACCTCTTTTATTTGTTTTTTTTAGTTAAGCTTCAAAGATGAAAAATGTTTATTTTGTAACGTTTTTTTCTTCTTTCTCATGAAAATTTCATGAAGAAATAAAATGCAAAGTATGAAAAGTTTTGCTTAACACACTGACGACGGGTAAAATACTTCCCAAAGGTTTTTTACGCGACATGTAACAATTAGTCACTGGCGTCCAGAAATGTTACCCGGTGGGACCATAGTGTGCTTATGTTCTTCGCACGTTATCAGAAAATATTTATTTGAGAGAATACTCACTTAAGTGAAACACAAATATTCTTTTATTAATATAAAATAATCAAAAACAAAACAATAAAAAAAAGAATAATATTCAAATTAAAATACAATTTAAATTTCAAAAATCTTTCTTTAAGATTTCACTAACTGTTGTATGTTGAACATCAAATTCAAGCTCACAGAACAGTCAGAGGAATAGTTTAAATGGTATGATATTGGTGAAGAGAATTTTTTGCACATATTTGGCATTTTTTTCTCATTCCAACATAACCGCACTTTTATATTTACGTGGGAAAAAGTCAGATTTATGGGATAATTTCAATGAAAATCTCTCAGACGAGTTTCCTTTATTCTATTAAACATTATGTAGCATTTTTTTTACCACAAAAATTAAATTGAGGTTATGTAAGAGGAAAATTTTCTTTTCGCAAAATATATAACCTAACTCACCTAAAGTTTTAAGCGATGAAGATTTTCCGCTACAAAACACTTAAAATTAAATTTAAATGTAAATTTTTAGCTAGAAGTTAATCAGTAGCATAAAGGCAAACTTCCGGAAGCTTTTCTATATTCTATAATTCTCACTATTTTTCGGGCACGAGAAAAAAATTTGGTTATGTTGAAGCGAGAAAATATGCTAGATATGTCAAAAAAGATGCTTCGCCATCCGTTCTGAACCATTTTGAAAATTTTCTAGCTATTATATCACTTTATATTAAATAAAAATAAATGATAACGTCAACAAGCAGGTTGACCTTTTTATTCTAAAAATTCTGAAAACTTCATAATTCATGTATTTAGCTAATATCTACTCTGTGATAGAGTAATTTTAAAAAATCTAGAATATTCTAAATAATCTGCTATTTCTTGTTTTTTTTTTTAAGTTTTGAAAATTTTATTTCCCCTGACATGATATTTTTCATATTTTTTCCTTCATAGTATAATAATATCCAGAATGTTCTATTGTTCTATTCGTTCTATTGTAAATATCAAGATTGATAGAATATTCTAGATAATTCCATTTTCTTGTCACAACTAATTTGAAATCTTTTAAATGCTGATTCTAAATCATTTCAGAAATTTAATAAATAATAAATTTATTAATCATATATGAACACCTTACGAGTCAGCAATCAAAATTGGCTGAAAAAATGTTGGAGAAGTTTTCCTACCGGGTAAATGTCAAACGCAAAAAGAGTGGCAAATTGTTACAGCGTACAGAATTGAGAACTGTCAGTGGACGCCGATGTGCGTCAAGCCGTCCTGGATGTGTTAAACTTGCACATTAATTTTTTTTTGCTTTAGTTTAATGTTTATAAAAACTCTGCTTCATCACTCCTCCGTATCACCTTCTTCACAATTTTGACGAAATATTCTTTCATTTTGTTTTTAGAAAATTAAATTCAATTGAACAGATTGAGGAAAAAAAATAAGAGCAAAAGTGTGTTAAAACATTAAAGTTTGTGGTAAGATTATTAAGAAATTGGGTCGTATTTTGCAACCATGAAATCCCTGAAATTTCAGAATAAATTCTTGAATTTTCAAAGATTTCGTGCCCGCAGAATAGGACCCAAATTTATTTTATCGTAATTTAGGTGTCGATTCTACTAAAAATCTTTTCTATTTCCTCCTTGGGATTTGATAATGTTATCGATGTTATCAGATCTTTGGTATTCTGGGAAAAATACTTTGAATACTTCAACGTTTTTTGGTCATATCGTAAAAGAACAAATACTCTCAAATATTTCTAAGATTGAAAATCTTTTTCTTTTGATTTTCTTTTACAATACGACAATAGAACAATTCTGAAACATTGGGCCTTATTCAGCGACCAAGAAACCTTTGAAATCCTTGAATTTTGTTCTGAAATTTCAAGATTTCAAGCGAATTTCTAGGGTTTCTTGGTCGCTGAATAAGGCTCATTAATTGTTAAAATCATTCAAAAATTTTCTTGCTGCAAGAAAGGAAAAGAAAAAGATTTTTAACAGAATCGACGCCTAATACGAATTTCTTGGAAAAATATAAAAAAAAAAGTTTTCTTCCGATTTTTCTGGGATTTTTATGGGCGAAATCAGTATCACAACAGACACAATATGAATTAGAAAATCATTAGACTTTCCTAAATATTTCTTATCAGCAAAATTTTAACACCTTCTCAGTCAATGCAAGACTTGTAGAGATTTTCAAGGTAGAACACTTGAATCGAATATTTTGATGAATTTTCTCGTTGGAACAAGTAATACATCATCCACATTTAAGCCTCTGGTACAGCTAATTTTGTTTTATATTTTGCATCGCTAGTTTGCTATTTTTCCTCAAGATTTCGACATTTGGCTTCACGAAATTTGGAGAAATGTTCTTGCAAAAAAACAAGAAAATCAGCAACGGCAGATTTTTGCATTTTTTCCAATTTCTTAAATGCTATTCCGAAGCAAATTAGAGCTGTTCAAACAGCTCTAAACGCTAAATTAGGATTTTTTCAAATTTCAAAATTTAACACACTTTTACTCATTGAATTAAACACTTAAAGTTCGTTAAAAAAATCTTTAGAAACAAAAACTTTCCCCGAATTATTTTTCTTTTTTTTTTTTTAACTTTAGATTAACTGCAAAGAATACTATCCCTTCATACCCTTTCACCACCGACGCATTCTTAATTCTTTCCGCATTTTTATATGTTTTAAAGCAATTTAAAAGATTTCTTTTGTTCCTCTTTCCTTTGTCGTCTTTTTTTTTACTTCCTCTTCTATGTGAAACTGTGTGGGTTTTTTTTATGGTTTTTTTGTGCGCTTTTAATTCTCCATGTATTTTATGTTCAATTAAAAATATTTTTTTTCTATATTTTTGTGTTTTCTTTTACCTTCTATTTTATATAGTTATTTTTTTTTCTTAATGACACAGTGATATTTTTTTTGGTTTCTCAAACAGTGGGCATTTTTCTCAAAGATTTATTTTTCTTACAACCAATTTTGCAAAATTGTGAAAGAGAAAACAGAGTTTCTTATCGCAAAAGTTTACTTAAGCAAGTATTAGGTATAATATATTTTTCTTCTTTTTTTTCTCTTTAAATATAGGAAATGCATTTATTTCTTCCCTATTTTTTTCTCTCTCTCTCTCATTGACATTCTCACTCCAAATCTTTTCATAATTCCATCTTTGATTTGTTTTTTTTTTAATAAATTTTCACACGCACGCACTAAAAATGACTAAATAGAAATTATTACACATACATCTTTCACTGAAGTTATCAAGTGAAAATAAACAACATTTAAACAAATAATAAAAAAGAATTTTCATTAAAAAACAATTTTCACAAATAGCTACAAGAAATATTAATTTATCCATTACTACCTTATAGACACATTGATGAAAAATAACTCTTCCGTTTTTTTTTTATTTTTGCTATTCTGAAGAGAAAAAATATTTTTTTTTCTTCTTTTCAATTTTTTCCCTTCAACTTTGATCACTTTCGCGTGCTTTTTTGGATCCTTTTTATCCCTTTTCAATGATTTATTCTTTTTGTGTGTTTTTTTGTTGTTGTAAAAGTGGCACATTTTGATGATTCATCAGAAAAAATGTAGTAAGAAAAAACAAAAATAAGAAAAACAAGAATAAATAAAAAAAATAAACAAAATATTTACAGTCTATTAAACATAATCTGTTATAATTTTTTTTCTCTTTTCCATTAAATTACAAAAATGTTTTACAGTACAAATCTCTACAATTCTTTTATTAATTTTCTTTTATTTCGCATTTCTCTTCTTTAAATTTTTGTGTTTTCTGTATTTATTTCTTTTTCCATTTTTTTGTATATTTCTATGTTCGTGATAAAATAGAAATTTTAATTTTATGTAGTTCCATCGGATATTTATGTATAATAGGTATTACTATGTAGTTTTAGGGAAAAGGAGAATTAAATACAAAAAATAATCTGTCTGAGAATGGATTTGTGCTGAATTTCCTCATTTCTTCACCTTCTAAAATATGCGAAGTTTTCCTTCACTACCACCTATCTTTATTTATTTTTTTTCCTTTTATAAAGATTCTCTGGTTTCTGTTTCCCCGCACAAGTTGACTTGCAATTAATGACTTGTTTCATTTCTTTTTTTTTTAATATTGATTTATCTAATTATTGGGCTAAAGGTTTCTTTTTTTCTTCTCTTGCAAATGTGATCCACTTTTTTCTTCTTCTTCTTTTCAACTTGCCCAATTTTCTTTCTTTTTGCATGTTCTAATTTTTAAATTAAAAAAAATCTCCGCGTTTTTTTTTAAATCATGTTCCTATATTTTTTTTGCATATAAACTCCACAGAAACACGCATCACAATTCGATGTTCGAATTTGGCGTCTTACATTTTTTTTCTTCATCTTCGTCTACACCAAATTGTATTCCTTGAGATTTGACTGCAAGATTGTATCCTTCACAGCAGCAAATACAAATCTTATATTCTCAGTATCTGGAAGGGAGAAAATATACAAAGAAAAATTACTAAACAAATGATTCCAAAATATCTCTTAAATAAGTTTAAAAAAAAATTAAACATTTTAATAAAAACATTTTCATGCACTTAAATTTCTTTATTTGATAAATTTATAATTCTTCCGGTTTTTTCGCAGCGTTTAATACATTTTAGAACAAAAAAAATTAAGCTAAATTAAATTCTTTCAATGCTGATTGCATTATTGTATCTTTCACGGCACAAAATACCAATTTTATATTTTCCGTATCTGACACAATTAAATCCATGCATTTGCATTTGATTGCAAAGAAATAAAAAGAAAAAGAAAAAACAGAAGAAAGAAAAGAAAATAAATATTAGTAAATTACATCAAGAAATCAATTAGATATTTTGAAATTAATTTAATACATTATCATTTCGCAGAAAGCAAGATACGGAAGGAGGGCTAAATGTTAATGTAAAAAGCCAGAAGTGAAGCTTTTGTGAAAAATAGTTAAATAATAAAGTAACAAATATAAGAATTTTTTTTTACTTCTAATTTACCAAATTCTACAAGAATTAAGAAAATAAATTTTTCCCATGGGATGAAACTCATTTTGTGGAATTGGATTTTATAAAATTTAATTCTTTTCTTGAATCTTTTGAATTCTTGAAGACAGAGGCAATTAGAACGTTTCCGAACGCCCTAAAATATTATATTATTCCTTCATAAAATTAAGTGTAAAAAATCCTTCTTTTTCCATTGATAAAAATTGTTTTCATGCGCTAAATTTTCATGGAAAACTAATACCATTTTAACACTTGGAGGACAAAACTGGTGGTCGTTGCCATTTGAACTTTTTTTTTTCTAAAACGTCACAGAATCTAATCTAATTTATTGTGATAAATTCTACATATTTATGTAAGGAAATTCAATTGCTTCAGATTCTTTAAAAGAATATTTAAAAAAAAATCCTTTTTGAGATAAAATTAAGGTTAAAATTTGAGGTTAGGGGGTTTAGTCCTCTGGGCAGGCCCTGTACACGGTCTACTTTTTTGTGAAGTTGAAGAGCAAAAATGGCTCACTCTTTGTATGGGAATTTTTCGACTTCGGTAAATTTTTTTTAATTTTTTGACATTTAGAATTCTGATCGCACGCTGAGAATCTATCATTATAAGTATATATATAGAATCTATCATTTTGTAGGTTATTAGTTGTAGAATTTAATGGTACAAACGGATTTGAGATTGATGCTGTCATTAAAAAAGCGCAGTCCAACTTCATTTCGTACCAAAAAATTCCATACAAAAATTGAGTCGCGTACATGGCCTGCCTGTGGGTGTCAAGAGGAGTCTCTTAAGAGTAATTCTTTTAAATAGAAAACATTTTTCCTTAACTGATTTAGCGGTTAACGACTTTTAGCAGTTTTTTTTTTAAAATAATCAACGTATGACATTTCGAAGGATTTTTCCTTCTTCATCAGGTATATAAGTGGTACAATGAGTGCGAAAACTTTGTAAAAAATTACAATAATAAAATCAATCACAGAGCCGATCAACGAGTAACCTTTGAATAGCATTTTTTGTTGATTTTATAGATTTGTTTACTTTCGAGAACTTCTTAAAGACATATTAGCATCTATTAAACAACACAGATTTTTTTTGAAGTGGCTGAGAACGCCTATTGCAACAACAAGCAATTTTGATTGTTTAAATTATCCCTAAAGGATCCAAGTAAAAAAAACTCCAGCTTGTACCTCAAAATGAGTTCAATCCACTAATTTTTATTAATTTGTTTTTTTTTTCATTTTCTTACCTGTAGCGCAAGTAAAATGCGAATAAATAATTTTCTCCGAATCCGGATTAAGATCTACAAACATACGCAAAATGAATTCTCTGGCAGCTATTGCATCTCTCTGGGGTCCTGAAATTACAACAAATGCAAAGAAAAAAAACCACGGATGAAGATCAAAGAGCTATTAATGAATTTTCTAGGTCATGAATGATTCTTTTTTCTTTTAATTCTACCACTACTAATTAAATTTTAGCAACTCTAGCATAAAATATGTTGTATGTTGAATGAGTTTGAGTACCTATACGTATTTTACTCTTTATATAGTACGTCTAGCAATTAGAATACAACAAACACACATTCTGGCTGTTTTTGGTGTAACAAAATTTGGTTTTATCATAAAATTTCAGCACTGCGCGCGAAGCATCAAAAAGGGATGGGGCAATTTTATGATTTTGATAATAGAATACACCTGTGGCACATGTAAAATGTGAATAGCACATTCGTTCTGGATCTGGATTGCACACCAGGTATTGCTTTAAAACAAATTCCCTTGCAGCCTTGTCATCCTGCTTTGGACCTTTTGTGTGCGATGTTTATTTATTTGTTTGTTGTAAAGAGTATAAAAACAAAATATTTATGACTGAGATTTGAGTTTTTTTTTTCATTCACTAAAAAAATATCATTTCAAATGCATATTTCTATGCATTTTTTTTTATCTTGCGCATGTATTGCGAATTAATTTGATTAAAAAAGTGAAATAAAATTACATTTCGCCTTCGTTCAAAATTATATTCATATATGTAGTGTAGGTAGGTATGTAGGTATAGATATACATGTTGTTTGGGATTTAAATTGCTTTGAGATTAAATTAACTTACCATCATATTCTGGAAAATAATCTACCAGATGCGAATACATGATTTTCTCCTCTAGTAAATCCTTCTTATTCAAGAAGAGAATTACCGACGAGTGCTGGAACCACGGATAAGTTATAATTGTTTTGAATAAAGCTTTTGATTCCTCCATTCGATTCTGGAATAAAAAAAAACAAATAATTCAATTATTCTCACTATTTAATTTTTTAATAAATTATCCCTTTTTTTACCTCATTTTCCGATTCAAAAAGAATTTGATCATATTCAGAAAGTGCCACTAAAAAGATGATTGAGGTGACATTCTCGAAACAATGAATCCACTTTCTTCTTTCTGATCTCTGTCCACCAACATCTACCATCCTGTTTGCATAATTTTTTGTTGTTGTTGTTGCATTCAATAAAGTGAGGGGGAAAGTAGAGAGAGATAGAAAAAAAATACAAAATTAATCAAAGAAATTCATCATCATCAATCCACATGATGAGTGCATTATGTTTTTGTGAGAAAGTGCAAAATGAATTTGCAGAAAGCGCATTTTTATTCATTTATCTACAATTAATACCTTATTCAAAAATAATAAAAAAAATCATCATGCTAGAAGCCTCACAACATACACAAAACTTACATACAAAACATAATTTTATTTAACAACAATTTATGCCAAAATTAGATAGATAAGTATAAAAGAATGTATTTTTCATGCAGGAAAAAATGGGAAAGGAAAACAAAAGCCAAGAGTAAGCCGAAATATTGAGTTAGAATTAACAGAAAGTCTAATTCTTAACAATTTGTTGGATATTAAAGATTTTATGAAAATTTTGTTAAACAATTTAATTGAAATAAATTGAGATTTTTCACTTTGTCTCAAATTACCAGCATTCTAGAGAATTTTTAAATTATTAGCTTCAATATTTGCATCTTCTACTGTATGTTTATATATTATTTTTTTTAAACTTTCGTACGACGTTAGAAGTAGGTTATCGACCCCAGAGTTATATTTTAAATTTTCTTAACGTTCGATACTTTGATTTCTTTTTTAACTTTTGACGTTTCTAATCTTTGTTCTCTAACTTTTGACGTTTCTAAACTTTGACATTTCTTTTCCAACTTTTGACGTTTCTTTTCTTTTATTTGATGGCTCATTAACGTATTATGACTAAAAATTCTCTTTCAAAATTCATTCATTGAATTTTATGGATAAAAAGATTTCTTTTGACGCCTAAAGAAAACCCTGAACTGCATCGACTTAAAGGGTGCTCACTCAGATATGTATAGGGACACCACTGCCACTTGTTAACCCTCAATCAAAGAAATTGCAATGCAACATCTCAAATTGTCAGTTTTCCATTCAAGAACTTCAAACATTTCTTCCTACTTTCCATTCATTTCTATCCATATTGCAAAAAGATCAAGGTAAGAGATTGAAAATGGCAAGAAAAATCCATCTTCCTGTCTATTTTCCATACAATATTATCATGTTATCCCCACCGGATGGGCTATCAAACGAATATATTCTTCTTCAAAACATGTGCATTGGATTCCTTCTACTCGAATGCTCATCAATATGTACAACTCTATTTTCTCACACAACCACCCCTCGCCCAAAGTCTTTTCTTTCCCCCGTTTTTCTCTACATCTTGTCATTCCTCCTCAATCAGCCCCAAATCCACACACACATAAAGGTAAGAAACGTCGTGTACTCCAATGTGGAGCATTTGTATATTTTTTCGCGTGACACGATATAATTATTAAATCAAAATAATATAAAAATGTGAGGAGAAGAGGAGAAAAAGAGGACAAGGTGTAATCAAAATTAACTATTTCAGTGATTTTTGTGTGTTCTTCCAATATTTGACAAATGTTTTAGTATGGAGAACCTCTTCCTTATTTAGAAATAAAGACTAATTCTTCACATTCAACCCTCATATATGTATGTACCTTCTGCCACATACTAACATCATAAGAAGAAAAAAATCTCCAAAGTGGCATGAGAATGAAATTAAAATAAAAGAAGTATTTTTAGATTGTTGTTGATGCAACATATGTATTTATACAGCATGTAGGTACACATCGTGGTCTTTATGTTGTAAAAAAAACATAGCCCCCAAAAAGGTGGAGATGGAAAAATTCTACACGTTTGAGGGTCATTTACCTATAAAGGATTTTTCTTCCTCCTCTATACTTCCTTTTACTTTTCTTCTCTCCGTTTCTTTTACTATTCTCGCTATGAATTTTTTTTTCTCCTTACTCATTTTGAATCTATCATGTTCTTTATTATTTCTGCTTTTCCAAATAAAAATCAATATAGCAATTTTCTCATTAGGACTTTTATAGAGTTCGTCTACAAACAGCTCTAAAACATTATAGTATACAGTGATGTACAAAAAAATGTTAGCAAATATTTTCCTTTTAAGAAAAACTCCGGAAAAATTGTTTTTTGACCTCACTGAGATCTTAAATCTGAACGTTCGGAAATTCTTTGGAATTTAAACAATCAAGACAGTTCCTTCCGTTCGTTTGATCTTAAGATGGTCTAATCAACTCTTAAACTAGGCGTCTACAAATTCAAAATTCTTACAATCTAATTAAGAAAATAATATAGAAATGATTGGAATGGAACAACTATTTTGTACGCATCTGTAATATTTTATCTACATGATTTATGAAGTATCTTGTAATTGCTGTTACGATGTATAAATAAACCAATCTTTTCAACTAAATAATTTCCCATTTTTCATCAAATTTCAATTTAATTTTACTATGAAAATAAAAGCAATTAAAATGATGTTTTATATTTCTAGCAGGACTCTTTTAGCTGGCACTTCATTCAGCTGCCCTTCCTCATCAAATGACAAATTTTAGTTTTAATTTCTTGCCCACCAGGAGTATTAATGCAACGATTTCTTTTATTTAAATGGATAATACTAAAATATTTTTCATTTAGTATTAATTTTGTAGTAATAATACCTAAATATAATGCTATCCAAGTCAAATGGATACTCTAGGATTCCAGTAGTTGGAGCTCGGGCACGCAAAATGTCCTGTTCCGTTGGTAGAAAGTCTGGACTTTCAATTCTTGCCAAATCACTCAAATAACTAATAGAAAAGAATAAGGTAATACAAACAAACAAAAATAAATAAAAAACAAAGAAATTTAATTATAAAAATCTAAAGGAATTTTTTTCTTTAAGAAATTCAATACTAATACGGATAACTCTTCAAATTCCTTTAATCATTTTGTTCCCCATTGCACTTTCAACTCAACCCTTGAGTGCATTTCCTCCTCATGTTTCTCTCTGTTCTTTCTCTTTATACTTTTCACAAATTCCTATCTCCTCCCATATTCAATTTCACCCGCAAGGTGACAAAAAAAATCACCATATAGAAAAGAATCCATTTGTTGTGTCAGCTATTGCAAGAATAAAAAAAACTTGGCACAAATTGCAAATTGCAGCGCACCAAAAGACTCCTCTTTTTCACCTTTTTTTTCACAACTCTAGAGGGAATATTTTACATGTCTTTCATCATGTTTTGAGAGTATCAAACGAGACTCTTTTTTGTCATTTAAGAACGATAAATTATATATATTTTGAATGAGAGAAATAAGAACACATGCATATAGAGAAAAACATATATTTCTATGCTGAAATGCTGTAAAAAATTATCCGCATTAAAAAGATTCATTTCCTGTGTTTTTTTTTTCAAAAGAATAATCATGATTGTAAGAATTAAATTTTATAAAAAAAATTACATTTAATTGGGGAAAAAATTAAAAAAAATTGTGGTTTGACTTTTTATCATAAAAATTCGAGTCTTGTCATCATTAATTTTCTGTTGAAACGAGGAAATAATTTACCGCAAAATGCAGAAAAATGTTGGGAATGCCAAGAGAGTAGGTATGCTCTAAACCACAGTCATGGTCATGAAAATGTTTTAAAAGTTTTGTTAAAAAAAGGTTTTACTGAATGTTATTTAAATCAAGATCATTTAGAATCGAATGAAAATATTGAATTTTATTCTAAAATCTTTCAAAACAATCATTGAAGATTAAGATTTATTAAATTTATTGATTTTATTAAGAAAATTCAATCTTTTTTACAAAGGATTTTTTTACAGCATTTAACCTACATTTTCTTCCATCTCGCCATACAGAGTAGGTGCTTAAATTAATTACTAACACACATTCACTAATTTAGGGAATAATTATTAAGAAAACTTAAAGAAGTTTTATACCCTTTTTCCTTACTATGAGAAAACATATAAAGAAAATAATATATTATCTACGGATGCAATAAAATTGACACATAATCATTCCTTTTTTGCTTTTTTTTTAGTTTCATATATGGCTTTCGTGCACCAAAACAGAGATTTTTTTTTTAATTTACAAAAGAATATAGAAAAAAAATAGATGCCTGAGTGTGAAGATAAAGTGTTAGAAAAGATTTAAGTAAAAAAAAAAACAAATCCATTCTTGACAAAAAAAATTTGCCAGTTAAGAAAACACAAGAAGAAAGCAAGAGGCACATTTTTATTTTGATTTTTTTTTAAAAGAGAAAAAGAAGAAAATTCAATCAGACTGTACCTAAACCTGATTTCCTCTAAATCAAACGGATACTCAATAATCCCAGTCGTTGGAACTCGAACCCGTAGAATATCTTGTTCAGTTGGTAGATAATTTGGTGCAGCCACACGATCAATTTCCATTAAGTAGCTAAGATTTATAATTAATAAATTATAATAATTCATACAATATGTTAGAGATTTCTTCTTTTTTTTTTGGTTTCTTTAATCTACCCCCGCATATCCTGACTCAAAAATAAACTTCTCCTTTTAGGTTTTTTTTTATTTAAAATCTCTTTTCTTCCTAAATATGTTTTTATTTAAAAAAAATCTGTAAATAAGTAAGAAAGTAGAAGTGGAAAAAATGGTCTTGTACTTACTATTTGGCGGAATCTGTCAATTGATACTCTCGCCTTCTATCGTAGCATTCTTGGATTCCAGCATCTGACCACAAATCCTTAATGCCTTGAACGTAAGGTGGCTCAAAGGTTGTGACTGTCTCAAAGTCCACACTCCTAATCAATTCCGCATTATCCTTAAAATTTTTAGAGAGAGAAAAAAAAAGAAAATTAAATATTTTCATTAAAAAAATTGAAACTTCTATTACCAAAGGTATGATGAATATACGATACACATCATCATTTAATTAATTAAATTAACTCACCTGATTGTGTGGTAAACTGTATTGAATCTTCAAGAGGTCCATGGCTCTTATCATTGATTGCATTGCCATGAATATATTTTGATAGACAAGTTTGATGAAGCCCCGCTTATCCTCATCTGAGTAACCACTTCCGTGGATAATTCTCATCTGTTTAATGAATGTCGATTTTCCCGACTCACCAGTCCCTGAAAATTAGCAAAAAAAAATCATAAAAATCATTGAGAAAAATCTCAATTAAATGACAAAAAAAAGAATAAAATAATTTCCGCTGTTAAAAACAACATTGTTTGACAATTTGCATCATTTTCCTTCATTTGATTTCATTTTATTTGTAAATGAATGGAAGAGAAAATGCAGTGAATGAAATTAGTGGAAGAAAAGATGGATGGGAGGGAGGAAAGTTTGAATTTTCCACACATTCTCTGTCTCTCTCTGCCGTATGCTCTCACCCATAATTGGCGGGGGTGCATTTTCCAATAAATACCCCACAAACATGAATGAATCTCTGTGGTTGACAAAATTCTCCAACTTTGGGTGGGAAAGAGAGAAGATTTTCATGATAAATTGGAAGGTAAAACATTTCTCTTTCCCTTCTTTTTCTTTAAAAAATTTTGCATCCTGTACACGGGGTCAAATGGTTCTCTTTCAAAGTTTTTTTTTTTTGCAAAAGAAGTCGAGGATACACAGCAAAGACAAGAAAAAACAACATCCTGTGGAATAGAGTTCATCTCTGTCTCATAGTCATCCTCAATGAAAAAAAAAGGAACTCAAAGTTATTTTTCACAATGAAAATTCTTCTTCATGAAAAAGGAATCCATCCTAACATCTCGCTCTGTCATTAATTCTGCGCTGAATGAATGAGATGAGAAATTTTTCTGATATACCCGCGAAAATTTTTCATCTCATTCTCTCACTGATCAACATGAATTTATCATTCATCTTGGAATCTCCATGCACATGCGCTTTTCCAGAGGCTGCCTGCCTGCCCGTGTTTCGGTGCTTCATTGTGAAAAGAGAGACAACTAACCGGAAAATCCCGTAAAATGTATATATGTAGGACAGAAGCCATCACAACATCCGTGGATGGGAAAATGCATGAAAACACATCTCTTTACTACATTTTCATCCCAATTGCGGTAGTGGCTGAAAGGGGACAACTACATCATTCATTCCGATGCTGTGCTTTTTCCTCTCACCCACTATACATAATATTTTCCCAAAAAACCACATGCCATTACAGCGCATGTTCTATTCCCTCCCCATATCATACAATAATTTTCCTCTAAACCAGGGAGAGAGATACATACACCAAACACACATGAAATGAAGAGGAAAAAAAAGTTTATTTCTATTCGAGATATGTTGAAAAAAAAAGCAGCACCAAGACGATGGAATAATGTAACATTTGCACAAAACCCTGTGAGATTTTCTCGCACAGAGATTGTATCTTTTTTTCTCTTCTCTTCCTCAACCACCATTCCCATTTATGTAGTAAAAAGGGTGTCCCCTTGTATGGAAAACAAACCCTCCCCCCTTGTGGAGGAAAAACAATTTTCATATGGTAAGAGGGGTCGTCTCTGCAGCACATTTGGGGAAATGAACACTGCTGCTGAAGAAGATGAAGAGAGATGGAGGAGAAGTCAGCAAGTACGGAGAACAAAAAAAAAAGAAGAAAACTTCCCAATGAATCCTGCGGGTGAATGGATGAAAATCGTGAATAAATAAATTAGAGGAGAAAATGGTGAGAAACGTAAATAAACTTTCAGCACAAGCTCCCTTTTTTCCTCTTCACGCATTTATGTATGTAGAGAAAATCACACGAGATAAAGTTCTTTTTTCCCCGCCACTTCTTTTTTTTTTGGAGGTATTTTATATGTGAAAATCATTGCACGAATGGCTTTTTGGTGCTCTGTACCTTTACACACACACGCACGTAGGTACTCATACAGCATACATCTAATCAATTTTGAGAGAATAAAAAAAAAACATTTTTTCAATTTGATTATAATAATGTTTTTCTTTTTATTTTTTAAAGAAAAAAAACTAGGAGAAGTTTCTTTAAATTCTTTTGATTACTTTATATTTTTCTTTTGATTACTTTACCTATATTTATTAATATTAGAGGATGATTGAAAACAAATTGTTGTGTAAAGTTAAGTAGGAAGATATACCTAAAAAAAACAACAATTAAAAAAGCCCAAGATTCTTTATTCTAATGTTGGCAAAACATTGCAAATATTTACCAAAAAAATGCAATAACCACACCCCCATTATAATAGATTGGTTAGGTAGGTACCTAGCTCTGTTTTTTTTTAAAAGCTCTTTTGCTTCAGTTGATTCATCACAATAATTTGTCTTATATCTTTTATCAATGTTTTGACAAAACTTTGGTCTTTTTGAATAATTCAATTGGTAATTCAAAATATTTAACAATTTTATCCAGTGAAGTGGTATTTTGATAAATTTAAATTGTGAAAGCATTTCGCAAAATGTAATTTGACTGAAGAATTCTTTCAGTTTCACTAATATACTTCAGTTCTTTTGACCAAATCAAATTTTGACTGATAAACTTGTGCTATATTGACTATTTCAGTCTGCTTTGGTATCTTTTCATTGGATAACTTCTCTTTTGACTGTTTCATACTTGTTTTTTTTTTAATCAATTATCTTTTATTGTTTTTCCTGTGTCGTATCTTTGACCAAGTAATTTCAACCTTTATGATTGTTGAAATCGTTCCCTCTATCTTTCAATTGAATAGTCCATAATTATTTTGCTAAAGTGACTTTTTTTTTTTGATAATTTTTGCTGTTTTAACCAAAGTTTTTTAAGAGTGTAATTTTCCTTTTAAATACAATAACGCAATAATCAACAAATTGAATAGATTCCTTTGAGTAAATAACTTCTCAATGAACAGAAACTTCATTTTAATTTTCAACAATTTGTAAATTAATTTCAGTCAATAAAATGTAATAATGTTTATTAAAAAAATTAATTAAAATTTCCATAGCTCATTTTCCATTAGCCAATTTTCAGCATGTAATTTTTCTCATGCTGAATTCATGATTTTCTTTTATTAGATTTTAAAAATCAATCAATAATTCGTTCAGTAAATGAATTTGATATAAAATTATTAATTTATCCCCATGACTTTAATAAAATTTTGAATTAAAAAAAATCATCTTTCTTCACCAACAATTAGAAAACATTTTATAAAATAAATAAATAAGTAATGTATAAAAATTAGAATTCTCCTTCATTCCCCAGATAGATTAAAAAAAAACAATTTTATCTTTATTGAATTATTCCATCCCATTTTCTTCTTGAAAAAAAACATCCATTTAACTTCCTAAATTTTCTTAAAATTTCACTGTGAACTTCCAATATATAGAACAAAAAACCATATAGCACAATACGATGCCGGAAAAGGAAGTATCGCAATCAATTTGCCAGCAAAAATTTCTTGCCATTTTTTTCGCGGAGACTTGTGAAATCATTTATCAAAAAATATTGATAAATTCCACACCAAAAAAAGAAACAATATATTTTTCTTTTAACCAGATTAGATGCAACACTTCTGAATCCATTTACACGATAAACAAGAGATTTCTTGGACTGAACATTACTGTTGGATTAATATTTTCTTAATCATCATCATGTTTGTCTTTTGCCCTTTCCCCCAAAATTTCTCTCTCTCTCTCTGTTTCGGTAGCCTCTGGGTCATATTATGTGTTTTGGGTGGAAAATGGGTGAATTTTTGCCACAGAAATTCTGGGAGAGAGAGTGACTATATGGAAAATAATAAATTGATGGGTGAGAAGAAGGGGAGAAAAAAGAGATTATCAAGAGTCAGAGTCACTTGTATGATAATTGAATTGTTTTCCTTCAATTCTCTCCAATTCCCCCGGCATCGGGGAGGCTCATCTTGTCTCCGCGTGTACTTGACTACTTGACTTGTTACACCTTCAACCAACAGTGTGCTGTACTGCCCCATATAATATGCCTGACCACACATGTAAGAGTGCTGATCAATTAGCAACTTCTTGTCCATGAAAGCACCAGCCCTCCCTGTGGTGGGTGCATTTGACTGACACTGCGATGACCACAAAATGCAAAAAAAACATTTATACGTGAATGAGATTTATTTTTATTTGTGGCTTACAGTAAAGTAAAATGCAAAATATTTAGAGAAGAAAAAAAATTTTGTAGGAGGAGAAAAATTGACGAGAAGAGAAAAGTGTGTCTCTCCCTCCTATGTCTCTCAATTGAAAGACGAGATAAGAAATTCAATTGACGGAAAAAAAAGCTTCTTATCTCCCATCCTGGAATCCACAAGCAGAGAGCACTTGTATAATTCCACTTTGGTGCGAGTGAGAAAAGATGATGGAGAATTTTCTGTATGTTGGGTGCTCGGAAGATCATTTAATTCACAGATTGTGTCAAATTGGAAGTAAATTCTATTTGTGTGGGGGAGAGAGAGGTGAGGAGCATGGCGTGTACGTCCAAAACATCATGGTAGAGAGATCACACAATGTTGTGGTATGAAGCATCGTTGTTTACCCCATTTTATAGTATAAGGTATAATCATAAAAATTTAATTTTTGCGCCAGATTGCATTTTATCTCCTAGATGGCGCCATAATAATCTACCCAAGTCCAGCCTTTAAGTCTGTTCCAATAGATTAAAAACTTCTCAGGGAAGAAAAATGTAATATAAAAAAATGAGAAAACATTGATAGAATTCTAAAAATTTTATTTTATTAATCATTCATTTTCTGGTTTGATTACATATAAAAGAAAACACTTGAAATGTGATTAAAATAAACATTTCAATATAATTTTGATAAGTTTCCTTCTAGGAATTTTTGAGAATTTAAGAAAAAAAAAAGTATAGTACACAGTGAGACTCGAACCCAAGATATCTACATAATGAAGATTTACATAAGAGGTAACAAATGGAACCTCTCGGCTATTTATCGGTTTTATTATGAAGAAAAATCATAGAGAAATGTTGTTAACAGATCACAATAATATTCTGAATTGAAATAGTTTTTTTGAGAAGATTCAAAAACAAGAGATTTTATTACTATTATTATTTTAAAAATCCCTGTGATTTGGGAATTTTAATTAAAGAGAAATAAAACTTTTCTCATGTTTGTTTTCAAACTTATAATTAATTAATTTATAGCTGGACTTTTAGGGTAAAAAGAATACAAATAATGAAATTAAACATAAATTGAACTTTTTGATGCGGAATTTCTCATTTGTCAGCAGAATTTGCGCCAAGGAGATTATATAAAAATGTTATTCTTCTATGGAAATATGAGCTTAAAAAAAAAAAAGATGGGGAAGTGCATTACTCACCCAAGAGCAGCAATTTAAGTTCACGTCGGGCATCTCGCTTATCGCGTCGTAGTTGCCTCTCGATCTCCTGATTAATGCGTTTCTGCTCCTTGGCCTCCTCCGAAAGGCAGCACTCCATATTCTCACTTTGTCACACTTCCTGGTCACACAACACCCCCACGCTGCGCCCCGCACCCTGATCTCAGTTGTCACCACCCCTCCTGCCGAAATCCACAAGGGGTTCCAACTGTGTGTGTGTGTACCGTACACCCACTATGTGAATGTTTCGGGGCAAATTGATTCACTTTGGCTCTCTCTATGAGAAAAATCCCACTCACTGTCAGATGATCATGGGATCTTGTGCTCTCCTTCTGACCACTTTTGAGTTTTTTTTTCTTTTTCTTCACACAAATTTTCTTTTTTCTTTTTGCTTCACTAAATCCACTTCACTTTTCCTCTTCTCCTGTACACCGCATCAATACACCCCTGTGTGGGATTCACAATGTGAGTCCTCTGTCGTTCACGTCCTGCCACGCGGATGTACTTTTCAACTCCACAAAACTCCCGTCACGTGTCCCTCCAGGCAGCGAGTCCCTGCAGGAAGAGAAGGGAAAGGAAAAAAGCCCCCGGTGGCATTTATTTTTTTTTCTAGATTGTCTGCGTGAATGAAGATCAGGGGTTGGGGGGTGATGAAAGAAGGCAGGAATAGAGGGGGGCATTCTCAAAAAAAAAAATTAAATTATGAATTTTAAAAAGCCTGGAAAATGACCGTCCACGGAGAAAAGCGAATGGAAAGATGGGCATCAACAGGGAGTGCGCAGACTCGTTACAAGAAATCTTCACTTTTGATGAAATGTCAGACAATTTTGCAGGGACCACTTGGGAGGAATTTTCTTTGCCTTACAGAGCAAAAAAAAGCGAAAATCACAAAAACAGGAGAACTTCCGTAATCGCGCGGTTAGAATGAAATGGGGCCACAATCTGACCACCAAGTGAACCCTTCTGGTCAGCGGGTGGACTTTTTATGTCACCCCTGAGGGGCTTCCTTGTTCACTGGCCGTGTAATTGCATTAAAAATTCACTTGGCCAGAAGGGACGGGGGAGCGGTTGGTCTCCTTGGGCACCTTTAAATGGATTATGTGATACTGAATGCAGTGCTGATTTTTTCGCATTTCCCACCCAGACACCATCCCGGCAGCACATGCCCCCGTGTCCACTGGGAGCGCCCCCGCGATAGCCCGTGTGGTCACGCACAACGGGGTACCCCCCGGCATCCCGTTCGGGCCGCGAGAGTGTGAGGGTGGAAAAATGTCTCTCTCTCAATTTGACTGCGGCTCCCTCACCTCACGTGCCAACTCCGTGAAAAAATGCCCAGGTAGACGTCCAGCAGTGCCCACGGTCCTCTTCCACACAGTGTCGCGGTGCAGCCGGAGCCAGGTGAAGGGGGTGTGCATCTAAAATCCGTACAATCACTGTACAAAACGAATCATTTTGCAAAAATTGAACTTTCTTGACACGGGGCGAGGCCGATTTTTTTTCTCGCACAGAGACACACTTTTCACGGGACTACTTTGCCGCCCCGGGATGAGTTTCATGCACACAGACACTGTATGGCTCACGATGGAGACCCCAGCAGCAATTTACACCCATAAGTTGTCCACTTTTATCACCTTTTCACGAGAAAATATATTTAACAAAAAAGCAGCCGCAATAATATTAATGGCGCTGACTGCACAAATTATTGTACTGTACAACACCTCGCGCGACCCTCGGCGAAAACTCGCGCGAGATTGTCGGCACATTTCTCGGCATTTTATTCTCGCGCGCGAGAATATGCGGAATCTCGCGCCTTGGCGGGTGTGTCATCCGCAGTTTGAAATTCTTTTTCCCATTTTTCTTTTGAGAATTTGCTTTTATTCCCTCATAAATTAGGGGGATTTTCCCAATTTTCCTTGAATCATTTCCTTTGAAGTATCTCAGAATTTCTTATGCAGAAATTGCGGTAAGTTTTCTTGTTTTTATTTCAGTCCAAGAAATGAGAAAGATTTGAAAAAAAAAATCGTTACAAAATAGGAGAGACTTGGGCAAAACTACAATTTTTTTGTTAGAATAAAAATCATTTTGAGTTTTGAGCAAATATACTACAAATAAAATTAAAGAAAAAAATCACTGCCTCTGTAAATCAATTAATTCACCCCGCAAGAGCCTCCTCAAGACACCTGACCATCTTCCAGACCACAATTTAGAGGTTGTCGTGCACGTGGAAGCCCCACAGAGACTGCAGACGCGGGAACTTGTGAAAAAAATGCAATTAATCCAATTTTAGCGCCACTTAATGTCTTTTGCTTTTCTTTTTTTGGGTCAAGGAAAAAGCCTTTTTTTAACTTTTAAAATATTTATTATTCTCTCTATAATTTTTATTTTTTTTTTTAAATATTAATAATGTTATTTATATCGTTCTTTTTATTCCTTCCTCATCTTCTCTATACGTATCAATATATAATTATACACACGAATTTCGCATTTTTTTCTTCTTTCTCTCTAAATTAAATGTGGTACGTTTTTTTGTATATAAAGAAGAAATTCCTACACGACAAATTAAACGCGATTTTTGTGAAGAAATAAAAATTCACAAAATGAAAATTTCCAAAAGAAAATCTGCTATGAATCCTTTTTTTCCGCCAAACTTCTTTTCTGTTCCCATTTTTCCCAAAAAGAGGAGTTTTTTTATGGATTTTTTTGATGTAGTTTTTGTTCTTGTACAATAAAAGCAGCTGCTCAAACAATCCTGATTATTACTTATAAATTTTCTTTTTTTTTATTTAAGAATAATGTAATTTGTTTGTTTTTTTTTTAATTTAAAAATTATAGTAGGAAAGAAAAACTTAACATTACCCATTTCGAGGGATTCTATTTACATGCATTTGTTCGCATTGTCTGCAAATAAAATGTTGATTTTGGCAGCCTGAATTTACATTTTGCTGGTTGTTTCATTTTCCAATTTTATTCGTTTCTCTCAAACGATTCAAACGAGTACAAAAGACTGCCCCAAAATAGACGCTTTTTTTGTTTTATTTTTTTTAGACTTGTACAGCTTCTTGATAAGTCAGCCAATGAAAACGCTTCTCTGGAATTCTTTCAGGCCTTTCAGCCAATCAGAACTCTTCTTTTTGACATAGATGTCTTCTTCTTCTTCATTTACATTTAATCTGGGTATTTTTTAGAGGTAATTCCATAGCTTTCGACGCAATAATAGGGACGTTCATTAGAGATTTATAAGGCCTTAATTTTGGGACATTCGACTGTAAAATATTTTCGATAATAATAATAAAATCTTCTCCATCGCATGACTCGATATAAATATTTACATAAACTCCTCCACGATGCATTTGAAAATGTTTGTTTTATCCTTTTAGTTTTTTTGCCATCATTTTTTTTCTATTTATAATACTTTCTCAAATAAAAACCTACACGAATCCCTTCTTATTATCGTCACACCTCTTCTTTCTAATTAATATATATGACACAAAAATGACAAAGAGACACTAAATGTAAACTAAAATGATTTTTTTAATATAAATGATACTCTTTTTGTTTTTTTTTAATATTAATATCGTTAATTTATATTTTCTCATTGCATAAATCTTGATTCCTTTCTATTAAATATCCTTTCTTTTTTTTCTAAATGTTGCTGCAGCAAGGCACTTTTGCAATATATTTTGGCCCTCTTGAATTTTTTTTAACTTTGTTTTTATACAATTTTTTCATTGAAAGATTAAAATGATTTTTTTTAGTTTTTGAGTATAGTTCAGAATTAATTTATTTTTATTCTTTGCTCTTGATTTTTTATCTTTCATGAGGGAGGAGAAAAGACATAATAACAATTAATATTACGAGAACCCATCACGCACTAAAAATGAAACTAAAGTAAAAATAGTTTGTTAAAACAAATTAAAAAAAAGATGAAGTTTTAAAGACGAAATATGAGCTTTTTTTTACTTTTAAAATTTCTCTCACTCTGACGGTAAAATTGTAACAAGCACGCAATATATAAATCCTTTGTAAATTGATTTTCTTTTCTTTTCACTGGAAGTCCTAAAGTTTTCCCGAATTATTATCCCTTTTTTTTTTGCTTAAAAAATTTTCAAAGTGATTTTCTTTCGCACATTGAGAATAAAATATTTACGAAGCGAATTGATTTTTTCACAGAAGAATTCCCTCATGTGAAAAAAATATGTTGGGGTATAAAAACAGACTCTGAGTTTCAAAATTCTGCGCGATAAATTTTTCTTTTCGTCTCTTAGATTGCAAAAAAATGTTCTTCAAGAGTAAAAAAAATGATTTCTCTTGTTTTACAAAGGCCTTGTAAAGTTGGCAGGGAAGAGTCCTTTTTCAGTTGAATTCTCTTTAACGCCCATCAGCCAGCCTTCCTCCTGGAAAATTTTTAAAGAAAATTAAAGGTTTGTATTTTGATCGCAAAAACAAAATCGAATTAAATAAGAAATAATCGGAATTTAAGCCCCGTATAAGGAAAGTTAATTAGTTGGTATACCACAATCGTGGCATACCAAGTATTGTAATCATCGGAAAAACCGACCACCTCAGATCGGGCTCAAACATGATATGAGCACGTTTTAGACATCCCACATTACGAAAATGGTGGTGGAAAATTTTTGATCCGGCCGGCCTGCCGGCCTGCCGGCCGGTGCGCCAAACTTTGGCTTATAACTCGAGAACAGTAACAGATAGAGACTTCCGGTTTGAAGTTTTCTATAGAAATGTGGGTGTAAAATTTCATTTTTTCGCATTTTCAAAATCCAAGATGGCCGCCGTCCGCCATTTTGAAATACCGTCGACCAGTTCCCTTAAAGCTAGAGGTCTGAAATTTTAGTATGTTGTAGAGCTCAGTGAGATGTTTTCATCAACAAATCATACTTGAAAATCGGTCAAGCGGTTTAGCAAATATGGCGGCCTAAAGCAAAAAGTGTTTTTTCGATATAACTCGAGAACGGCTTGACCGATTTTGACCATCTTGGTATCAAATGAAAGGTATTGAGAAGCCCTACAACTGTCTAGAACATTTCAAGTTTCAAAAACATCCGCAAGAGGCGCTAAAAACAAAAACAAAAATTGCCTAACTTTAAGGGGCTATATCTCCCAACATCTGTTATCGTTTTCCTTTAAATTTTGATATGTTGTAGCCTGACTCAATATCTTTCATCAGTCCAAAAATGAAGAAATTCTATGTCACCGTTTAGAAGATATAGCCATTTGAAAAATTCTTGAATTTGAAAAGTTCTAAGAGTCATATCTCTTGAACGGATTGTCCGATTTTGCTCAATTTGGTATCAAATTAAAGGTTTTGCAATTTTCTACAACTTTCTGGAACATCAGAAACCTCTAAAACCATTCCTTGAGGACAAAAAGTCCAAAAAACTGTTTTGGTCAAACAAAAATCCGCAATTTCGTGTTCTGGAGGTGACCTTGAAATGTATCGAAATATATGTCAAATTATAGCTTATTTCAATACCTTTCCAAAACTAGTCAAGAAATTTCTGTATGTGCAATAGAACTTGAGATATAACCATTTTTGTCTTTCGAATTGATGAATTTCATTAAAAAATCAACTTTGCCTACTAATACTACTTAAAAATTAAATTACAACGCATAGACTGACCCATCCGCGTTGTGGTATACCAACTCTAATAACTGGACGCGTTATGATTGACTTTTAAATGAATTCCTACGATTTTCTTACCTGATCCTCAGGATCATCGTATTCAATTACTCTGATAATGTCACCCACTTCGAAGCTAAGCTCATCCACATCCTCCTTTATATACCGATATGTAGCTTTAACACGATAGAGTGTTCCTGGTGGAAGATCCGTTGGTGTTTGATCTGTGTGTGCAAAAGTTAAGAGAATTATTTTTTTTTTCACGTCAATTCTCTTCATCCAACATCTTTGCCTTAAATTCTTTAATGTTTCTCTTTTTTTTTATATCGCGAACAGAGGTCAATATATATGTACATTTGTGATTCAGTGTGTAAATAAGTTAATGATTCGATAAAGTGTTCATTAAAGTGTTAAAACTGGTGTGTCGTGTTATTGCTTTCAATTAATTCATTAGTATTACAGCGGCAATCAATTCCAAAGTCAGGTTAATTTACGGAGACAATCGTAGCGTTGAGACAATTTTTTTTCTTACAAAAAAACAGAAATTTTGGGGAAAAAATTTGGGGATAGAAACAGAAAGAATATAGAAAAAAAATACAGGGAAAGATGCAAACAAATATACATATATAGAAGGTTCTAATAATCATACAAGAGATTTATATATAGAAGGAATATCATCTTCATTCGCTCGGGACATGGTATCGACCCACAAAACGACACAAATCCCTCAATTTTCTCGATTTTCTTTTCAATTTTTTTTTCTTCTTACGATTGATTTTGGTTTGATGATGTGAATTTGTCTTAATTTTCATTTTACCTGCAGCAGTGGGAGCTGCAGCTGCCTCCTCTTTTCCCTTCTCCACATTCCCATTCACAGTCTCAATTGTATCCGCGGCATCGGAAGTCACTGCCGCGGATTTCACTTTGCCACCCCTCTCCTCAGTCGAGGACACCACCGTAGGCGTACTATTTGCCACATTGGCATTCTTCACATTGTCTTCCGTGTCCTCAATTGCCGCCACCGCCGCCGCCGCCCTGATGGCCTCATCAGTGTTCTGATACGATGGCTCCTCCATGCCCTGAGCATTTTCCATCTTCTCATCACTCAATGTGCGAGACGGCGGAATTTCCCGGGACTCTCGGTGATTATCCTGCTCCCCGACACTTGTCGGGGTGGACGCTAAAAGAAGAAGAACATTCGAATTCACAACAGCACGCTCCCGTTGCGCCACATTTCGCCATCTCCCCTAATTCCATCAAAAATCTTCCTCTTCATTTTTTCTCTCTCTCTCTTATTTTTCCTCATCGCCACCCATCTCTACACATCCCCCTTTCACGTGTCGCCAGAGAGGTGGTTAACACAAAAAAATAAAACATTATTTTTGTTAAGAAAAATTACAACAGGGTAAGAGAAAATAAAACCCAAAAGAAAAGATATTAAAATAAAAAAAACAGCCAATTCGAACAATAAAATGAATTTAGTTGTTATGGGCCAAAAATAAAGTGAATAAAATTAATAAAGACAAATTAAGAGAGGTAACATGAGGATTTTCATTGTCATTTAAATGATTTTCTCTATTAACTCATTTTCATTTTAATGTTTTGTTTTCTTGTTAATCAATTAACCATCGAGAAGCAATTTTTCTTGCCAATTTTGCTCTTAATATAGTTAGAGTTTTTTTTCTTTTAAATGTTTCTGAGATTCCTCTTTTTACTATGTTTCATTTTATAGGAACATCCCATTCAACACTGTTGTATTAGCTAAGAGAATTGTTGGCAACAATTTTATGAGAAAAGAAGTAAAATAGCAGCATTCAATCGTTAAGTAATTCAACAAATAATTCAAAAAAAAATATCACAATTTTGAAAGCAATTTTCTTTTAATTCCAACATAAGACTCGAACTTATGATCTTTTGATTGAAAGATCATTGCTCTATCTATTTAGCTAATCAAATTATGAAATTATAAAAATATTTATATTTTTTTTAAAGCTTTTTAAGGGAATTCTAACTTAAGAATTTTCTCCAAGGGGAGTTTATCTGAACGAAAATCTTCGATTATTTGTTAAGAAGTTTCGGAATATTCGTCAAAATTCTGATTTTTCTTCAAAAAGATTCGAAGTCTTTGTCAAGATTCGGATTATTTGTCAATAGCCTGATTATTCGTTTTAAGATTCGGATGATTCCCTAAAATATTCAAAATATTCGCCAGATAAACACCCCTTGGTTTTCTCTTTATTTTAGCTCATCATGTAAGTTCACAAAGGAGATTACTCAAAGACTACGAAAAGTTGTAAATTTTTCATTTATCTTCAAAGGAAGTAAATCATTTAAAAATCTTTTTATTTCAATATTAAATATGATAAATACTGTGCTCTATTCAAGTGCTCCGGTGCAATTGACTAATTAAAAATCCAACTAATCTACTAACTAATTTCTATTCTTTAGCATTTTCCACAAAAAAAGTTTTTGAATTTTGAGATCTTTACAAAATTGCCAAAATACCACAGTGTTGCATGGGAGAGCCGAAATAAAACAGATAAAAAAAGAAGTTCTCTTCTACCTTTTTATGATAAGAGGGTATATGTGGAATATGGCTTAATTCATTGTACTTACGGCTATTGGCATTGGCGGATCCATTAGTGATTGTTGTATTTGGATAGCTATTGTTACTGATTGTCGCCGTTGAATTTGCAATTGCCTTAATTGCTGGCTGCTGTGGACTGGACGGAGTGGAATTGACTGAGAAAAAAGTACCAGAGAAAGGAGACAATTTATTGGGGATGAGGCTCTCTTCATGCTTGATAAATTAAATGTAATTTTTTCTTTTGTTGGTATAAAAGAAAACTCTTCTCACCATTTGCCTTCTTGAGTGTGTAGGATCCACGCTGTGAGTCTGTCGCCAATTTATCGACAATAGCTTCCAATTCTGCATAAATCTGTGTAAGTATATACAGAATAAACAGATGGAGAAAGATTAGCTCCTCACAGAGATGGTCAATGAGGAAGTTCAATAAGAAAAAAATGCTGCTATTGAGCTTTACAAACAGAAAATGTCTAATTTGGAGGAGACCTCTTTTATCCTCTCTACTTTCTTCGCACGCATCTCTTTGTCGTCTTTGAACGCACAGAGGCATTATATACCTAACAATTATTATGATAAATTATCACTATGTAGAAAATCACGTGGTAACCGTGCACGATAAATAAATATTTGTCTCCTCATTGATTTGAATAATACAGTTGAATAAACAATATATTCCTACTTTTTCTCTTTTCTCTTTTAATTACTGCTCATGTTGGCATAAAAATCTCTCTCTTGAAGGTTACTTGAAAGCCTTGAAAGCATCCTTTATCTATAAACTATCCTATATTCGCCTAATTAATTGAAATTTTCTCAGTAAGATAATCAATACTGCAAAAAATTCACGTTCAGCACATATTTTCTCATATTTTTTTTGTTTTAAATATCCCTTGAACTTACTTTATTGGTCTCATTGTGGAAAACTTGTTCAGATGCAAAGAGCGTTTGGAGATTTGTAACCAGGAAGAGAATCCGTGAATCATGTAGCGCCGGAAGT
The DNA here is from genome assembly GCF_024334085.1 of Lutzomyia longipalpis. Classification (NCBI taxonomy): domain Eukaryota; kingdom Metazoa; phylum Arthropoda; class Insecta; order Diptera; family Psychodidae; genus Lutzomyia; species Lutzomyia longipalpis. Next base: position 12,680,679 of record NC_074709.1, on the reverse strand, counting down.
TCATCGTGAAGTTCAGAATTGAGCAATTCATATGTACGTCGTGCCTCCTCAAGTTGTTCACGTCCCTTTGTTACCTTAACATCATCCTTACGTTTGGCGGCATTTGCCTGGAGATTTTGGAACGAATGCCTCTGACTATCGTAGTCAATCAATTTCCTATTGCGCTTCTCAATTTTCTTTTTCATCTCCGGAAATTGCGCCGTGTACGTATTGAGGGGTATCAGCACCTGATCGCCGAGTTTGTGCGAAAAATCCTGCCATAGCACCTCAATTGCTGCCACTTGGGCATGAAGTGCTTCAGAGCCTGCCCATTGATTCTCATACACCTCACATATGGCATCCATTAGGGATTTCGATGCAGTCTGCACGGCTATAAAAATCAATTTTAAAAATAAATTTTTTTTTCAATAAACACTCCTTTTTGCAAAAGTAAAAAAAAATGTTTTTACCTCGAATGCATCGTATGTAGTTATTGAACTCCTTCTGCAGTCGATTTGCATTGCCTTGCTGCCGATTGAAATTTGTTAAATGCTCATCGAAAATATCATCTGCCGTTCGATCGACCTTTCCCAAATTTTGGAGGATCTACAAAAATTAATGAAAGAGGAATGTCAGCCATTAAATTTCTTGTGAAAGAAAGTTTTGGAAATACAAAATTTTTCTTGTATTGTGTTGGTCATTTTTGCAGAGATATATCGCCAAACTCTCTCTATTGTTGCCACATTTCTTCACAACAATGTCTGCAGAATATTTCGCACAAAATCAATGATCATCCCATAATGAAAACTCAATTTATAATTTTATTAGCTTGAGCAGCATCAATTGTGTAAATTTATTTTGCTAGAAGGCAAAGTGAGAGTCTGTTGAAGATTACAATCATTTCAATAGGTCAGAAAACAGACATTAATGAACAGCAACGTTGTAGGATTATCCATTTAGTGATTTAGTTTGAATTTGTGGTAAAAATTTTGCATACTTTTCAGAATTATTTAATTTTTAACTAATTTCTTTAGCTATTTAAACTCTAAAACTATCAATCCCCCCATTTCTAGAGTTTGAACCAAATTCAACTTCAAATTCCTCCGGCATTTGAATTAAATAATTAAATATTTAACTCAATAGTGGAATCAATAAATACAAATGGGTCATCAATTGGCGTCTCTGTTTCGAAAGAAAAAAAAACATTCAGAGCTTGGTTGAAAGATCCCACAAGAAGCAATACACAGTAAACTTCCCAAAAAGAAAGGAAACTCCGCACATGGTTTCCCGAATCAATTTTTAATTTTTGGTGTAGTTTTATTATCAATTTAATGTTTCTTCAAGCCGATTTCATTTCCAATATAACTCATTGAAAAATAAATATACAACACACAAGTAGAAAATTCACGCACGCAAGATGTTTCCCATTCTTTTGACCCATATTCGTGCTCAAGTTGTCGGTCAATTTCCTGGTCTATTTAAAGAGTTGAGCTGATCGAGTTTTCAACCATCTTCCCGTTGTCGTGTTGTGTGTCACCAAAATGCGAGAAAAACGCACAAAAGGACCCGCAGACTATGTCGTGATGATGCACATGATTCAAAAAGTTGAAATTTACCCCCAAAGAAAAATTTCTCTCTCAGCGCGCAACAGCATCCTCCTGCTGAATTGTGAGCGCAACGAGCAACACCAGCCACATGTGCTTGCGTCCCAATGCAGGGATTTTGCGTCAGTGAGCCAAAAACAGGTGAATGACCATATATCACGGTGAGCCACATAGGTTAAATTGCCGCGATGATGATGGCAGAGTTGCACAGTTAAATAGGCATCAGCGCAATATGTTTATATTAAATTAATTTTCACGCATACAAATGCTTTTTTTACATGTAAATGAAATTTTCTTCCTCACGCAAAATCATGTTTTTTTCCACACTCTCTCCCTTCTATGTATGTTCTGCATTCTAAACTCATTAACATGAAGCCCATATGTAGAAAATTTCTCACACATTTTACCGTCAACTGTGCCCGCATGAAAATCCTCTTTTTTGTTTCTCTAAAAAATTCTTTTTCGCTCAATTAAGTCCCCTTCTCTGTGTAAAATATAGTATATCAGTAGAAAATGTAACAAAACCATTCTCTGTCCTTCACTCACTCAAAGCAAAAAAAAAAAACATTAAAAGATTCATAATAACTCTACCTGAAAATACGATACAAAATAATGTAAATTTTCACACAAACCCACACTCAATGCCACACATGTCTTCCCTAATTTTGTAGCAAGAAAATGAGATAACAAGAGAAATTTTCCTATTAACTCGCATCATGGTGATAGTTGGGGTGATTTAACTTCCTACTTAACACTTGGAGGACTTTACTGGTACTTGCTACCAATTGGAACCTTAAAATCGTCACTGAATAAAATCTATTGGACTCATCTCGATGAATTTAGCATCTATGTGTAGGGAATTTTAATTACTTTCAGATAGCAGAAAGAAAATCTCGAGAAAAGTCTTTTCTTTGGAAGATAATTGAGGTCAAAGTCAGAATCCAACGCGGAGGATCAAATTGGTAATAACTACCAGTCAAAATCCCATACATTTTTGCCGTGGTTTTGAGGTTATGTTTCCCCATATTTCCCAATTAAAGTACTCTTGTTCACTTTTCCTCGGTGAAAATCATTAATTTGGACTAATTTTATTGCCGGAAATGACTAAAAAGTTACTTGAAGAATCAAAGTTAGTGATGATTTAGGCGAAATAATAAATTATGCAAAAATGCAGCTAAAAAAGTCGTTTGAATTGGCAATTTTGCATCGATTCTACGCAATTTTTTTTTCAGTGACGATTTTCTCAATTAAATATTTAGTAATTAGGTGTAGGAATGCTTGAAGGAGATTGAGAATTAGTGAAATTTTCGATCCTTGTTCAATAAACTGATTAATAATTAATTATTGTGCATATTTTATCAGCTGGTACTTATTACCAATTTGATCCTCCGCGTTGTGCCAAATGTTGGGTCCTCCAAGTGTTAAAATATCAATATGGTAATTCACAGCTCTCTTGGAAATATTCTCCTCCACTCTGCTACATATAAGTGATGATGACAAAACACCTAATTTTGATTTAAATATACACAGACATGTGCCAAAAATAGGTGCGCGAATTGGATATGATTTTCGAATATTGGCAGAAAGGAGTTTATTCATGCTTATATGAGTGAGGATCTGATTTGAGAAAACAATTTTGAGACAAATGATTCGTCAAATTAAATATTAAAATGTTACAAAACATTCGCGACAGTGTTTCATGGATAAGTTTGTCACTATGAAACATTGTTGCGAATGTTTTGAAACATTTAAAGCCAATATAAGTTTGAATAGGCACCTTTATTAATTTTACTGTACAAACATTCTAATGATTAATTCAATAAAAAGCTAAATCTCATAATTCGATCCAATACACTCCTCCTACCACTTTCTTAATTACTTTCCAATCTCTGGAATAAACAACACAGAAGAAAGTTTCTTAATACATATTATAGTGAAAATAAACCATGAGGGAGTGCTGGAAGAGGCAAAAAAAGGTTCAATCAAATGAAATATCTAATGAATTGCATATTGTGTCAAATTGATTGCGAAATTAATTTAACGGATATATTTAAGTATTTTTTTCATCTCGCAATTTTATGTGAGACTCAATTAATTTTATGTGTAATTTATGTGTAATAACGCGACATTGTGTGTGATATTTCTTACACTCTTTGGAGGAGAGTTGAAGAACGAGAAAAAAAAGAACTTATGATAGAAGAAAATATGCGTGACACAATTCACAAGACTGCGGTTGGTGTTTTCTCGTAATATATTTTACGTGCTTTTTATTCAAGTGACTTAAAATAGCATTTTTGAGATTATAACGACTCTTTTCCTTGAAGTTTAATATGGGTGGTGGTTGGTACATATAGAATTTGAAATGAAGAGTGAAAATGGAATTGTGCAAAGTTGTGCGGTTAATTTTTCTTTTCTGTAAATTCTCGAGAGGGGGCAGGAAAAGCACGCGAAAATGTAACATAAATTGTGCGACACCTGATTTTCAACCTGCAATCAATCCTCTCATACAAGAATTCAACATGATCATGATGGCTTTATGTTAAATGAATAACATGGGCGTATGCCTTTCCTCTTTGTGGTCACCACACACAACTTCCAATGAATTGAAATTTCTATATGTGGCTCTTTTAAAATGGAAAACTTGTACAAAGTTGTGGAAGTATTTAAAAGAAAAATTGTGTGTGAGATTAAAGAGAGAGAATGATGAGAGAAAAAAAGAAGAGTTTTCTTTTTAAATGGTGTTGTTTGTCTCACAAAACTCGTTTTATGCGTTGTCTTGGACAACAAACAACATAAAAATGCATTGACGATGTTTGTATATATAAAAGTAGTAAAAAGTGGTGTGAAGGTAAAAGATTCTCCATCCAAGAGTGACTTTCTCTGAAAGCGGACCATGCGGCTCTTTCCAACCTTCACCATTTTTTCTTCTCTATGTTGACCGATAAGGAGGAATTTTATGTTTTAAAATTAAATGAAAATTTCACCTCTATGGACTTTTTCAAAATTCTTGGAATTTCCCAACAAATTGTTGGAAAAACATAAAAATTTCTCTCTAAATTATTAATCAGTTTAGAACTTTGAAAACAATAAATCCCTTCTCATTTTCTCTTCATCCCTCTTCTCCAGCATATTCTCTTTCACTTAAGCCACAAATCTTCTCAAGATAATAGTAAAGCTCTTTTTTGTGATTAAAAAGCAACTTAAGAGAATGTTTTACGATGTGAATGCATTTTCTTTTCCACACACCACCAGCTAGAATATGGCAATGAAAGAGCTCACAGAGTGGAAGAGCGGATGAATTTATCATTGATGAAGAAGTGCTTGATGACAGAAAACTGTGAATGAAATAGACGAGGAAGAATTTTGAGATTCTTGAGAATAAGAAAACATACGAAATAACTAAACAAGAAGTTTCGTCTTTGTGGGCAACCGGTTTACCAACCAACAACAGGGATTTATGGAATTTTAGGCCTTTCAAATCTTGCATTGGCAACTTTAATATATTTTTGTCACCATCCTTGGGAGACTCCCACATAATTCTATTTCCTATGTATATTATTACTTTACAATAAATATGAGTAAGAAATTTCTTGATTTGCATCTAAATCGGAGTTATTCGACTCATAAAATATTTATTATAGCAATTTGAAAAATTTTAAGGCTTTTTAAAATCTTGTGGACGGTTAATTAATTATTTTTCCTTCAATTATATCAGCAAAACCTTTGAACAAGCATAAAAGATTTATCATCTTCTCAAATTTATTACATCGTCGATATTCATATTATATTCTCTTATTTCCTTCGCTGTTGTGTGAATTAAAGCTCAATTAAGGTGTATTTAATTTAATTGTGTAAAAGAAAACACCATTATGATGTTCTCTCCCTCTTATTTTCTCCTCTCTCGCACTGAAAAAGTACATATTATATTTCCCAAATTAATGCGATTTCTTCTCTAGTTTTTTTTTGCAATTTATCACACCTTTAGAGCTGGAAATTCAATTTAAAAAAAAATCAATAATGAACGTAAAATCTTTTCTTAACAATTTGAAATTTGAATCTTAAAGGAATTTCTTTGTAACATCTGCCTAAATCACGAAAGTAACATTTTAAAACATCCATCAACTTCTTCTTCGGCGTTTTAGTCACACACAATAGTGAAGGAAAAGCAATTTGACTTGACCTTTTGATAAATTTCTGAAATACTCAGAGTCGGAATTTAACGTGAAAAATTCAATAAAGACAAACTTGGCAACTGCTTGAAAATTCCATTTGAAAACTTTTGATTTTTATGTTGCATTTTCACCGTATGTTGGAGCTTTTCCATCTCACTTGAAATTTGTCTTTTTGGAAGATTTTTTTCCTGTCAAGGTTTATTACACATCATGTGAAGCTCATAAAAATGATGCGAGAGAGAAAAAAAACGCAAAAGCATGAATGACGATGCGACTAATTTCTGAGTTTTTATCGTGCATCTTCATTGCAGGGAAAAAAGTCGCGCATACTAAATGGCAACAATATCTCGACAGAGAGACGTGTATTATGCAACATAATAAACAACACAAATACACAAAGTGGAAGGAATTATTGCACAAGAGATGGTTCAACTCCATTTGGCAATTGTACCAAACACACCGGTTCACTCCTTTACAAATTTGCCAATTTTAACGCATATTTCAAACACATATCGCATTTTGAGAAAGACGAGCACTTTGAGTCAAAAGTCTTTGGCTGTATGTTTCCTCTCTTGCCAATTTCATTACAACACTTTATATTGTTCATTCAAAATTCAAAAGAAGATTTCGCAGTGAAAATTCTTTTCTTCGAACTTTTAACATCATTGTTAATTCTGTTTTCTTTCAGTATGTATCAAAGCTCCTCTTATACATATCCACGTGCATGAGAGCTCAATCAGTTTTGTATTTTCCCCTCAAACAACGTCCATAAACCATGATGAAATGTTTTATTTTCACGGTCAATTTGTAAAATATGACATTGAAATATTTTCCTTTAATGATCTGTGACCAGCGCTCATACATTGCTCATAACTATTTTATATTTTTTTCTTCGTATTAAATGTGACTTTAATGTATTTATATTTAATAGCCAGACAACTATAAAAATCTAATATAATTTTAAATTTAAAATACTCTATTGATTTTTATTTAACAAATATTTATTTAAATCCTCTCAATTAACTTTTCGATAGTTTCATGGCATAAAGATTAGACGTTCGTGCTATGAACCTAAAGGTCTCTGGTTCGAGTAATGGCCAATGCAGTTTTTTTCTTAACTTTAAATTTAATAAATAAGCTTCAAGGCCATAATTAAGGATATTTATATCCTTGAACTAATCGCCTAGGAGATAAATTCCCAATTTATATTTTCTAAAACCATCTCAATGATGAAATGGAGTAAAATCGTATATTGTGATTAGATTTGAATATTCAACACACTCCACCCAGTCTCTCGCGGAGCATTTGGCCCCAGAATTCACAAAATAAAAATAAACATTTGACTCATCTTTGCCAGAGAGTTTTAGTGGAGTGTTTTAGAGGTAGGTAGGTTTATTACAAAATTCAAATTGGAGAATAGTGTGATGAAAATTAATTTAGAAAAGTTTCTTCCTGCAAAATTTCTCTTTCATCATCAATTTTCCATCGTTTACATCGTCTTTCCTCCTTTTCCTTTTATCATTTCTTTTTCTTTCCTTTTTGCACACATACACGCTCTAATTTTGATACACGAGACTCAAGTGCATGGTGTTCTCAAAATGCTTGAAAATGAGAAAGACATTATATGAGTTCTTCACTCTCGTTAAACCCGCCATCCCAATGAATGTCCAAAAATAACATGGCAAATGATCTAGAATTAAAATACTACAGGAGAGACACAAACCGCAAAGTGGCGATGGCCGAAGAGAAAGAAATGAGGTATATTACTTTGCGAGACGGTCCCCAAACTCTGTGTGAAAAACAAAATGACCTGAAGCAAGAAGAATTAAAAGTCAAATTTTAATTTAATCACTTCGTAAAATGTTTTTGAATTTGCTCGTTTAATTAGGAGAGTATAAGTATATCGTATACAGGAAATTGGGTCAATAATTTTGGAATTGTTGATTATATTTATTTAAAAATAAATGTTTTGTATCCCCAGGGACTTATCACGTTTTTAATGCCAATTTTTGTTAATTATTTCCTGAATTCTGAAAGGTATTTCCGGGGCAGTACAAAAAAATCCTTTCTAATCAATTTTTCAAGATTTTCAACTACTGGAAGGATTCAAGAAGATTTTTTGAAACATATTTTATGGTTTTATGTTAATTTCCTCTCATCCAAGACATGTTTATCTAGAAGAATAAAATTTAATAATTTTTATTGAAGACCTATAAAAAAAACTTCTGATACAACCCACCATGAGGAAGCTTTTGCAATGAGCAAATTATATAGTCAGAACACCAAAGGGGGAATAAAAAAATACATTGTGGAAAAAAGACGCGAAATAGAATTTTCTTTGCATCTCATTCATCTCATCATCTATTTGCTAACGAAGGCACAAAATGATAAATTCCAAGGTGACTCTCATTGTAAGATAAGATGAGCAATATATGCTTGAATTGCGAAAGGAATTTTCTTACATGTTACAGTTGGAGGCAAAAAAAATTGTCTTTCATACACACGATTTGACTTTTCATCACTAAAAGTTGCTAATTCAATTTTGGAGTCTTCACTCTTTTTTTTTCTTTATTATTGAGTTGTGTACAAGAAGCAGAGGAAGATGTTTCATGACAAAATACACACACCCAGTTTTTTTTTCAGTGAATTTCCACCCATCCACGGAGAATTTTTTCTCTCTCTCTTCCCCCACATTCAATTTATGCCGCAATATGTGAACTTTTCATTAGATCACGACTTAAAAAGTTGGAAAAGATAAAAATTCACGCCTCAGAAGAAATATTAGGTTGGAATAAAATACAAAAAGCAAACTTCCCTTGAATTTTTGTTACGGTGATATTCTCTCCTCGAAGAAATTGGGACCATTGTTGTGACTGATTCATCATCTTTTGCATTACCCACATTTTATTGTGTTGTACGTGTAGGTACACATAATATGCAAAAGATGATGAAAAGTTTCACACACAGCAAAAGACCTCTAAAAGAGGCGCGCAATTAATGGGCAACTAAAGCACATTTAATGCTATTCGAGAATGTAATTAAATGGAATTAAATAATCCATTGCAGTTCTCTTGTTTCGTTTTTTTCTCATTCTTCTCTTTATTTTTTTGCTCAAACTCTTCACCTTTTTCGCTCTATGAGAAAACACATGGTCACATTGCGAGATCAGTCGGAAATCCGTACTGTAGGTTGGTACAAGTTTACTCAAAAAATATTCATTTATTTCTTGATTTAAGTACGTTTGAGTCTTGAATTAAGCCCTTTTTAGTCTTAAATCGAAGACCTTTTCAGGCTTTAACTACGTTTGAGTATTGAATTAAGCCCTTTTTAGTCTTAAATTGAAGACCTTTTCGGTCTTGAATTAAACCCTTTTTAGGCTTAATTTGGTTCTTTTCAGGCTTGATTTGAACAATTTTCAGGCTTAAATTAAGTACTTTTTGTTCCTGAATTACGCACTTTTCAATCCTAATTTTTAGTGCTTTTCAGTCTTAAATTGAAGTCCTTTTCAGGCTTGAATTAAGAACTTTTCAAGATTAAAAATGCTTTTTTAAAACTTTTTCTTCTTAATATATGACTTAAAATGAAAAGAAGTTTATCAGCCGAATATTTTAATTTCTTTTACGATTATATTTTGGCCAAAACTACTTACCACGACTGTATACATATGTTTTATCTATAATTTTTTTACCTCTGTATGTATTTTAATTTACTGTTATCTGTGAGAAATTTACATTTTTCCCGTAGAGAAATATTTACCCAGATCTTGAGAAGGAAAATATCTCCTACTTCTCAAGTGTTTTTCATGTTCTTCTTTTACCTTCTTTACTCATGAATTTACTTTCATTCCTCTTCCATTCATTGACGGAAGAAGAAAAAAAAATGTCTCTTCATCGTACTACAGACAAATTGAGTTGTTGATTTTGAGCGAATAGCATTTTTTTCTTGATAAAATTTCTGGATGTACAAGTCACGTGATTGTCTCGTAAGTTTTCAATCAATTTTTCCAAGATTCATCAATTTTCTTGTTCTCCAGTTTGTTACGTGATAAAATATTCTTCAATACATCCGTCTCTATTGCTTCAGTGTGTGTTTGTTTTTCTTTCATCTACTGAGAATATTTTACATTTGTGGTTTTTCCACATTTTTTCTCCTTCATTTTTCATTCTCTATTATACGTTAATATGTATTTGTCTACACAATATCAAAAATTAATCATCTTTTTTTGTTCATTTTTAGTATCAAAGAGATTTAAGAGATTTCTCGTTTTTTTTTCCTTCTGAAAATAAAACCAATGCGAATTGCTAAAAGTAGGTAAATTTTGTTGGATTTATTGGGTAAGTAGTACTGTGAAAGAATGGATATAATTATGAGGAAAATTGCATGAAAAGTATTTAAGTTTTAATCATTTTGGAATTGCATTGTAAATTGACGTGAAACGAAATAATAAATGAGATTATCCTTGAGATTAATAATTGCCCGGTAGTTGAAGAGAAAGTTGAATAATTCTAAGCAATTTTTTATCACAAAACAAATTAAAAGGGAAAATTCATATTTTTTATTTCATTTTTTTCGCATTATAATAGTGGTGAAATTTAGAACACGGCTTCCTGAAAAAGTATTATTATAATCTCTTCTGTTCAATTTAGCATGCTCTAGAGTGTGTCACGTGTGTGTGTGAAAAAGAGAGCAAAGAACTGCAAAATGGGGCGCCACCAAAGAGGTTTAGGCGAGGAAATTTTCAAGCATGGTTGTCATTGAAGTGGAGCAAATTGCAATTCAGACTAATTTATTTATAATTGAACATGTTGCAGTTTTTTCTTTCCATATAATACACAGAATTTTCCCTCCCTCAGCTAGTTCCAGTTATACACAAACATTAAAAATTATTAAACTATGCGTGTTACTTTCTATAAAACAAGTTGATTCCAGAAGAATTCATTTGATGTTCTTATGCTATCAATGATTACTTTATTGCCTTGCCTCTGAGGGCAATTTTCACGTTCTTTTGACGTTTCTTTTCTTAATGTTTAAAATTTCGTTTAAATCATTAAATAAAAAATCTCTTTAACTCCCTAACTTCTTCAGTGTTCAAATATTCAATCATATATTTTACCTACATCTCTAACTAATCTTGAGATTCTCTTAAACTTATCAATAATTTCTGCAAAAAATAAAATCATACAAAATAAAAGAAAAAAATCCCGCTAATGCATCATAATTTATGTACAGTAGTACATAAGAAAATCCTTGGGTGATTATAAATTGAGCATTAATGATGGAAATGAGATAAAAATGTATAAAGTCTTGTCGCTCATTCACGTGAGTTTCTCACAGGTATTCAATCTATGCAATTACCATCCATATTGTTTAGCGGTGTGGAGGTTCTTTTTTTTGTTTAGTTAGTATTCATCTCTTTGGTGTTTCTGCATCTTTTTTTTTTCAACAATTGCATGGATGAGCAAAAAAGGTGGTAAAAAGAAGGAGAAAAAAACAGCGATGAACACAATAATAATTCACTCATTACTTGCTGCCAAGCTATAAATAGGCTTTTGCCGTTTGTTTTAGTTATGCAATGCAACCAGCCACAAGAAACACATAAAGAGGTCAAAGTAAATTAAGTTAGGATGGTACAGCATAAGATGATGGAGCTATATGTAGAATATTTGTCCTCTCAATAAGATTTATTTTCAATTTTCCCTCCCATCGTGACATTAAGTTTGTGGTTTATTGAACTTTATTGATATTGTTGACAATTAGATTAAGTGTGAGAATGTGTCTCGTCTCTTTCCACCACTTTGCCTCTATATTGTGCTACTAAATGATCAAGTGGAACTAACATTTAACAAAATAATTCAATTTTCCTTCCATAAAGTTGTACGCGCTTTTAAAAAGGCGTGAAAATACATGAAGTGTTAACAAACACACCAACTCCCCCTTTGGGGAATAAATGATAAGAAAATTGACGTTTGTCAGTGAGTGAATTAATGTGAAATTTTGGGTGAAGAACATTGGATTTACTATTGCAAGAAAAGTGAAAATTAATTAATTATAAGTGAAATTAGTGAACTAAGTACATTGAAATCAAAGGAATTTAATATTGTGAACTAATTTAATTGTGAAAAAGTGAACTTTAACAAATCTATAAAGGTGAATTAAGAGAAAGGTGTGTGAAGAACGTGGCCGCCACGTGGAAGCTGCCCACAAGAAAAATTTGTCCTCCTCCCCGGACTCTAATTCTCTACATCTCATCTATCAAGGTAAATACCCATACAATTGGTCCTTCGAGCCGGATGAACCAATAAGGGACTTCAGATTTCGAACATTGTGCTTCGGAGTCGCAACATCTCCATTTCTAGCTACCAGAGCTCTTCTACAACTGGTACTAGATGAGGGGGATGAATTTCCACTGGCAGCCCAGATAGTCAAGTCGAACTTCTATGTTGATGACTGTCTTGCTTCGGTGCCAGAACTCCACCAGATCATTGAACTCAAGAATCAACTCACCCAGCTCATGAAACGAGCAGGATTATCACTCGCCAAATTCAAATCAAATTGTCCCGAATTACTTGAAGAAAATTGCCTCTCACAGGAATCATTGGGTTTTGAAAACGAAACTATGAAGACACTGGGGATGATTTGGAACTCAATTGCAGACACTTTTCAATTCGAGGTGTCCAGTGTTGACTCTTCAGTTGCCACCAAGAGGACCATCATGTCAGTCATAGCCAGAATCTTCGATCCAATTGGGCTAATAAGTCCTATTGTCACCAAGGCAAAGATCATTCTTCAAGAAGTTTGGATGTGTGACCGCGCTTGGGATGATCCAATTCCCGAAGATCTACAAGCTGAATGGGAAATGTTAATTCAGGATTTACCTAACATTCAATCACTGAGAATTCCACGATGGGCGTCTTCCATCAAGAATCCAAAGTCTAGGGAACTTCATGCATTTAGTGATGCTAGTTTTCTAGCATATGGAGCTGCAGTTTTCTTGGTCTGTGAAGGTGAAGATGGCCAACGGTGTTCACGATTGCTCATCTCCAAAACCAGAATTACTCCCCTAAAGGACAGACAGGAAGGATCCACAAAGAGAAGGGAATTGACTATACCCAAGGCGGAATTACAGGGAGCTCTTATGGCAGCTCAACTCATGGAAGTTGCTGTTCAAGCAGTAGGACCTATTCCGCAGTACTTCTGGACTGACGCAACAATAGTCCTGCATCAGATTTACTCTCCCCAGGAGCGACGTGAAATCTTCGTCAAAAATCGTATTCAGAAAATTCTTGAATTGTCTCAACCTCATCAATGGCGCCATGTACGCTCCAAGGACAATCCAGCTGATTTGTTGTCACGTGGGACAACGGTAGGTCAACTGATTGATTCAACATTGTGGTGGCAAGGTCCGTCATATCTTGTCAAGGAGCCTGAGCATTGGCCACCTCCATTTGACCCAAGTAACAACCCCAAGCCCATTGTTGCTCCTATGGTTGAGTCCCCCATTTACTCAGTGAATGTGGCCACCGAGGAATCTGAAGAATTACCTCAACACATTCACACCACCTTGATGACGAAAATCGGAGCTTTCGGACGCATGCAGCGCGTGTTGGCATGGATCATCAGGGCCACACAGCTTTTCAAGTTAAGGCGTCAACGTACTACGCGCCAAACTGCAGTCAATCGCCCTCACGGTCCCCTAAAAGTGTCTGAATTGCGTTATGCTGAAAGGTGTCTAGTGCGATGGGAACAGGAACAATATTTGGATCCAGTAATAAGTGCAATTAAAACTGGAAAGCTTTACACACAACGAAAGTTTAAGCATATTTGCAAACTGCGACCATTCCTAGACAAGGATAGTATTCTCAGGGTGGAAGGTCGTACTCAAAAGTCTTATGAAAGTTACGACTCAAAGCATCAGATGATTCTTCCAGCTGGAAATTTGTCACGACTCATTGCTACGCATGCTCACCAGTACCTTCTTCATGCTGGACCTCAGCTCCTAGAGGCTCATCTGAGACAAAAGTATTGGATGTTGGGTGGACGAAATATTTGCCGTTCAGTCTTCCGCAAATGCATCAAGTGCTTCAAGGCTCATCCTCGCACATCCGAACAGGTTATGGGTCAGCTTCCAGAGCATCGCGTGCAACATGAGCGTCCATTTTCAGCAGTGGGAGTAGACTTCGCTGGTCCAGTTTTTCTCAAGACTGGCACTAGAAAGGGAACGACAACCAAGGCCTACATTGCCGTGTTTGTTTGTATGTCAACCAAGATGGTTCACTTAGAGCTGGTGAGCTCACTAACAACCGACGCCTTTATTGCCACGCTAAGGAGATTTATAGGACGTCGAGGATTACCATCTCATGTTTATTCAGACAACGGCAAAACGTTTGTTGGTGCGGATAATGACCTTCGCAAGGCATTCGTAGATTCAACAGCACAGGAAACATTCATCAATTATCTCGCTTCTAGAGAGATTGAATGGTGCTTTCAACCACCCAAGGCTCCTCATCATGGAGGGTTATGGGAAGCGGCGGTAAAATCCTGTAAAACTCTCCTCAAACGCATTCTTGGTCAAGTTGCTCTAAATTTTGAAGAAATGCAGACAACGTTAATCCAAATTGAAGCTGTTTTAAACAGTCGTCCAATAATGGCTCTGGCAACGCATCCTGATGACCCTGTCGCTTTGACGCCAGGTAGCTTCATGTTCCTCGGATCAACTCCTACCCAACTGCCTGATCCGGACTTGAGTCATCTGAACATGGGGCGTTTGGATCGTTGGCAGCTTTGTCAAAAACTACAACAAGACTTTGCAAAACGTTGGAAGAAAGAGTATCTCAATACTATGCAAGTGAGAAGCAAATGGACAAAAACACACGAGAACATCAAAGTAGGAGACATTGTTTTGTTCATGGAGGATCAAATACCATCAACTGCCTGGCCATTAGGAGTGATCGAAGAAGTATTCCCAGGCAATGATGGCGCTGTAAGAAAGGTGTCTGTGCGCACCACAAAGGGAAGTTTTGAGCGCCCCATTACACGTGTGGCACGGCTTCCAATCGAGGAGGAATCCTCGATTCCCGGGGAGTGTACGCGCTTTTAAAAAGGCGTGAAAATACATGAAGTGTTAACAAACACACCAACTCCCCCTTTGGGGAATAAATGATAAGAAAATTGACGTTTGTCAGTGAGTGAATTAATGTGAAATTTTGGGTGAAGAACATTGGATTTACTATTGCAAGAAAAGTGAAAATTAATTAATTATAAGTGAAATTAGTGAACTAAGTACATTGAAATCAAAGGAATTTAATATTGTGAACTAATTTAATTGTGAAAAAGTGAACTTTAACAAATCTATAAAGGTGAATTAAGAGAAAGGTGTGTGAAGAACGTGGCCGCCACGTGGAAGCTGCCCACAAGAAAAATTTGTCCTCCTCCCCGGACTCTAATTCTCTACATCTCATCTATCAAGGTAAATACCCATACAAAAGTCATTTGGAAAAGGAATTTTTCGTCTAATCATTGAAAAGGTTAATTTTCAAATTGATTTTCAATTCATTGAAATTTCTACGTGGCAGAGCATTAATCAATCACAATAATAGATGAAATAAAATCAAAGAAAAGGTTTCTCTCTTGAGAAAGAAACTCAACAATATGCGAATAAAATTGAAGGAAAGTATATCTGCTGGACGTGATTATCAAGTGATTTCTTTTCAATCAAATCCCTTCCTTTTCATCTCTTTCCCTTTTCAAGAAATTATATTGAAGCTTTATTGATTAAATTTTGAATCGGAATTTCTCTAACAATTCTGGAAAAAATTTCCTCTCAATTGAAAATGCTCCACTATTTTCAATACATATCTGTGTAAATAAAAATGCTCGACAGCCGTACAATATGATGTGTGGAGTGGAAAAACTATGCATGGTCGTGGTAAGATAATTTAGTTGTGATTTATAAAATGTGGAATATATAAAATACAGGTAAAAGAGCTACTTAAAAACACATTCACATATATCGAGAGAATATAATACCAACGTGCAGTAAACAAATTGAATGGCGTCCCAGATTTCACTTGCCGACAACCAAATTCCGGTTACGTCGTCAAAAAATTTCCTCCACAGTCCATCTCTTGTGCTCAAAATCCCCTCAAAGATGTTTATTTGCATTCTTTTTTTTTATTTGGCCAAAATCGTGCGAGAGGCACCAAGAGAGTGATAAAAAAATCCCCTGGACCAAAAATCTTTACTCTAATCATTTGCATTAATCTCGTACGTCTCGTACACAATTTAAGACTTTTTTGCCATTAAACTTGACCAATTGCTCTCTGAAAAACGAGCACAAGTTGACGTGTTTTGTCTTGAAGGTAAAAAAAAGTAGAAAACTTATTGTTTCTTCTAGTAAATGGATCGTAATCTTGCGGGTACACACACATATCATTCGCCCCAACTTCCTTCCCATCGTTGTCCCACCTCCACACCCCACAAGTTCAGTGTGAATTTTCAAAATGAATAGTGCTGACGGCGACAGAGAGGAAGTCGCGCAATGGCAGTAATGTCAAGCACAATGCATTTAATCTTCCATCAAAAAATACATACACAGCATTACATACATATATGTATATAATGAATCAGTCTACAACATTATCTGTCTCTTTTTTGCTGCTTCTTTTGCCACCCACACCCAACTAAATGCCCACCAAATCATATCAAATGGCAAAACATTCACTTTGAATCATCATCAGAAAGTTGATTATATTATCATTCGTCAGCGAGAGAGAGCTTTTTATCAATACAAATGCCATTTATGCAAAGGAAGTCTTTAAATGTGATATTTTTCATCCACAATTTTTTCTGTTAATACATAAATATTTGCCGGGGAAACTTTTAAACACCCTAAAACATCTACAATCTTGCTTAAAATTCCTGCATTTTATATTAAAAAGATGAGCAAATCAGATTTCTCTTGGATTGTGTATTTTTTTTTTTTAATTGATACACAAATCATATTTAAATTAGATAAGATAAAACTCAATGAATTTAAACAAAATCCTCCTGATTAAGACTTTATTTGTTGCAGTTTCTTTTATGTATAACGCTTCAAGATGTCTGAACAAATATTTTTGCAAAAGCTTCAAAAGGATAAAAGACAAAAGCTTGCGACTTATTGTCGTAAAAATACGGTATATTCTCATAAAAATTATTTTTCTTTTTTAACAAGAACATTTTTATCATCATTTCATTCATTCATTTTTGCTACTATAATTAGTAAGTATCTTAATTCTCTTTGTAAGAAATTTGCCATGCCTAATCATCTCCTCATAATCACGTTAAAAAATTTCCTTTTAAAATTCATTCGTTTGTCCATCAATGGCAATGCTTGATGCCAAAAAAAATAATCATCAGGTTTACTTTACCTGTGAGAGGTTTATGTGCACATTCACCATTTTGAGACCAAAACTACCGCCTACTATCAAAATCCTCCTCATTTGTCTATCACGAATTTTTCGTGCCTCCCAACGTGGGCATTAAACTTTTTTTTAAAAAATATTTATTTCGCTGCCTTGTGGTGTGTTTTTTAGCTGCGATTTCTTTCAAATGAAGCGAAAGAAGAAACTCTTTTTGTTTCTTCTTTTACAGATGAAAAAAATAAATGTTGTAAAACTAAAACACGTTTTTTTCTGCATCTCTGAATGCAGAGATGGAAAGAAAAAGTGGCTAATTTGGCTGGGAGATGACAAAGAGGGAAATGAGAAAGTGTTGAAGGTATTTCTTTTGGGATTTTCACTCAATTTATCAGAAAAATATTTAAGAAAGAAAAAAACGTAATTTTTCTGACCTTTTATCGCGCATTGTTAGCAGAAAAGAAGTAAAAAAAATATCATGTGCGAAGATATCAATGTTTAATCACAAGTTTACGTACCAGTGTGCTTTGGTATTTTCTTTCACACATTGTCCGATAGCAGAGATAGGGAGGAGAGAGACCATAAACGAGGCGAACAAGAAAAACCTCCCACAGTTTGTGATAAGAAAATCCGTGCAGTTTGGAGAATATTTGCGTGGAAAAGAGCACCTTATCAATTAACACCCCACTCATACATCAGAGATGTTGGAGATGTTTTTGCACGATTCCCGCAAAAAACCAACTTTTTTTTCTACAATAGAGAGTCATGTGTGGGTCCTTGAAGAATTAGAAAAAAACTTATACCTATTTAGCACCGTTTTTCTCCCTCATTTTTCCCACAATCACATCTCCCCCGCACGCCACGCGCTGTAGTAATTTTATACATAAATAAATTTTTCAATCTATACACGATGGTGTTGGAGAAGCCAACATAGAGAGGAAAAGTGTCTGGTGGGAAAGAGATACGTCTTGGTTTGGCGAGAAAAATATAAATGTAAGTAATGATCAACCCACAAGTAATCCGATGACTTCATCCATTCCCAATATGCAGGCTCGTGGTGTGGAGATTTATAAGTCAAAAACTTCTTTCATTCGAGCTTCACCTCGACACTCAACAAGTGATTTCAATATTCAGGCCAGTGGCTCACAACCTTTGCCTCCACACTTTAAATCCCCACACATAAAATAGTCCGCCTATCACTCGTTAAAAATCTGTGCTCTTCAAACCGGAGACCTAAGTTGAATTGAGAAAAATAATTCCACAGAAATCTATTCGATTGGGAGTGCTTTATTGGACAGGATACAAAAATTATATAAAGATTAAGCAACCGTAGTAGCTGCTGCAATCGATTTTTACAATTTCAGCAATTCAAACGTTTAACTTCATTTGTTTTGTAGTGTTTGACGTTTCGTTTCTAACGTTTGACGGTTTCTATCTGACTTTTGTCACTTATTTTTAAATCTGTTCTTTCATTCTAACAGTTGACATTTTTAACAGTTTGAATGTTTGACGTTTCATTTCTAACGTTTGACAGTTTCTATCTGACTTTTGACATTTATTTTCAAATATGTTATATCTGTTCTTTCATTCTAACAGTTGACATTTTTAACAATTTGAATTTTTGACGTTTCTTTTCAAAAATTGACTTTGTTCTGACATTTTCTTCATTTTTCAATTTTAGTTTTTAAAACTTTTCATATTTACTTTTTTGGCGTAGATTTTTTTTTCAAATTCTGAAGAATAAAAAAAAATAAAGAAATTGGCAGTTTTTTCTGTCATATTATCATAATTTGATAAGAATGTCTCACAATTTTCTCTCGTCGCCGCAATAAATTCTCTCAGCTTAGAGCAGTTCCAAATCATAATCCAAAAAGCACTCTCGCTTAGAATTCTCATTAGAGAAGCAAACAACAATTTCACGTGTTGTGTCGACAAGCAGCCATCATAAATATTTTATTCACTGATTAGGAAATTTCAAACCACGTGGAAAAAAAAGCGATGATGCCACACGAAAATATCTCCCACATTTTATCTAACAAAATCTCAAATGAATTTATCAGATAAGTTAAGCAAGTCCGTCAGTTTATATAGACTAAAGACGCATCCATTTTAGATAATCGCCATTTCCCATTCGCGCAGTGATAATTTATACAATTGTGTGTGTTGTGCTGCGCGGTAGATAGTAACCATTTTTGGTGGAGAACTAATTAATGGAAAAATTCAAATGATATTCTTTTGTAAAAGGAGAAGTGGCTTCTTGAATGTCACACACCACTCAAACGTATTTTTTTCTTGTGCTGCGAGAACGTTAGACTTAAAAATTAAACCAAAAGAATGATCTTTTCCCAGAAAGCAAAATGATTTTGATTTCATAATCATTGTAGAAGAAAAACATTATACGTTGAATATTATTATCTCACTATTTGCCGCGTTTTTAGTCGAGAATATTGTAATATGAGTATTACAAATGACGGAATGACGCAATGATGTATTTTAAAGTCATTTAAAAAATTGAAAAATCAATGAATAAGTATTCTGGTCTTATCCCTTTTTCAATTAATAATTATTTAAACTGTAATTCAGTTAATTGTTTTTGAAGAAAATGATGTAGAAAACACATCCAGAATAGAATGAGAAACGAACGAAATGTTTCCAGCGATGTTTTGATATTTTTATATCATACTTTAAAGTTTTAGTAACTTCAAAATTGAATAGAAAACTAAGAAGCTCCGCAAATCAAAGATTAAGAATTAATAAAATACTGTAAATGAGTTTAATAATTTATTTAAAAGTTTTTCTTTAGTATATTTTACAACGTATTAATCGAATAGAGCTTTCAAAAAAAAAACATCTCAATTAATCCACTTAATAAAAAATCAACATTCTCAGCACAAAGAGTCGAGAAATTTGACTTTGGGCAGAGTATATGAATGAGAAAACTTTTTTAAAAAAATGTGGAACTCTTACGTCCGAGATTTCTTATCAGAAAATCCATAAAACCTCCACGAAAAAAAATATGTGAAGTACAAAACTTTAATTTTTCCGTCTTCATCGCTCAAGGGGAATATACTTAAAATTCCTCCGCCAAATCTTGTGTGGTGGAGTTATCAAGCCCTGGAGCTCTGAATGGGATCTCTCGCGCCCATATGGTTGGGATGTAGGGCAGTTGTTTGCACATGATTTTTTGACGAGTCTGTGAGAAAGTTTTTCATGAATTTTTCTTCGTTTTTTTCTTGCAGAAGGGGAACATTTGAGATGAGCGCAGAGGTCATGAACCCATTGGGAGGAATTTTCCTTGCTATTCGCGAGTGATTTGTGGGTATTTTGTACAAAAAAAAATAAAATAAAAAAAGAAGTAGTGTCGTCCCAAATTGAGAGAATTTGAGTGCAGTATTGGAGAAGAGCTGTTGGAAAATTTCCAATTCACTTCTCAATGTATGTAAGTGAATATATAAAATCTTTAGGCTTGTCTCTCTAGCCTAGTAGAGGTGCGAATAGAAGAGGAATGTTGTACGACGGATCCATCCATAAAGCCTGGGTTCGACTTTGAAATACTTTCGTCACTTTGCGGGACAAAAAGCTGATTAGATATCTCGAATTTTTCTTCTTCGCGCGCAACAAGAGAGAGAGCTCATTCCTCACACCAGCCAGACTATTAATTTCCTTCGAAGTGGCTCTGTATGTCTCCTATGTGTCTATTTTTATGCCATCCCTCGTCCACTCTCGGTTCTATGAGACATTCCCCCGCGCGATACACGTCTGAGCAGATGGGGGGCATTTTTGGCCATCACTTGGCTGCAGGGATTTTATTGCGAAGAGATTCGTGGCCAAGGAATTCTCCAATAAAATGCAGAAAATTGATTTTGGGATCCGGAATGTGTGTATTTGTGGATGGGGACCCATCCGTCTTTTTGGGGGCACTTTTACAGCACACACAGTCTTGTCTGTCTCCACCATCCTATTGGGCTTTCTTACTACAACACCACACATTTCTGAGGAGGTCAACAGCTTCGAGTTCTGCATTCCACACTCTTTTTGCCTCCTCTCTCTCTCATTCTTACACACTCACTACCCTGCCACGGATCTCTTCGCACTTCCAGGGCATAAGAGGAATAGAGTTTGTGTGTAACTTTTGCCAACGAGGTAACTTCTTGCTGGGAACCATCTTCTTCTTCTTCTTCTTTTTGAAACCCCCAAAAAAATTCCAATTGGAATAGCATCTCGAATTCGAATCTCTGATCAAGGATGCTGCATCTATGGGAAATTCCTGCTCTGTGGCCCCCTGGGGGAGCTCCTGTGTGACACTTTCAAGGCGATGAATTATGGTGTAACAGTGGTGCCAGGCTGTGACGGATAGAGCGGCGGTGCAGGGTGAAAATTGTTATTCTTGGAGAAGAGCTGAGTTATTTTTATCCACCCACCAGTGGACACGACAAACATCGGAATTTTCTGGCCTCTGCTTTCTGCACCAAACACACACTCACACATCCACTGCTCATCCCATCCCCCGTCACTACTTCCGCCCATCCCCGCAAATACCATCCGGTGGACAAACACCATACTTCCTGGGAGGGCTGTGCACCCACACAACACCCGGACACATATTTTCCGGGAAGTGCATTGGCACCCCTTAATGGTGTTTTGGTGTCAATTATCCTACGTTAATCGCATTAAACAGCTTTTCCTCACTTCACTTACCTTCTCTTTAGCACGACCTGCGTGTTTTTGTACCGACTTTGCTAACAACACACCTTTACTTTCAGCCATTTCGCACAGACTGACATCAACGACGTTTTGTGGAAGTTTTGCTTCAAAATTCGACCCTTTCCCGCTACCGCATGTCATATGATATCGTTAATATTTGTCATACGACATGTTGGGTATGTTACTGGACAAATATCGGACATGTTTGATTTTTGTCTACCTGACAAAGTACAACTTTTTCAGAGACATTTACATTGCTTCCGTCACAGAATCTCATATGATTTGTCATATGACTGTTATATGACAACATTAGACAATTTTGCATGTGCGTCATATGACTTTCTTACAACATGTTTATAGGTTTGTTTTACTTCCGGTTACAACATTTTGTATGACTGTCATACAATACGTAGTATGAATGTCAATCAATATGTCATTAAACTGTTATATTAACTGTTGTACAATTGTCAATGGACATGTTGTATGATTGTAATTAGACACGACACGTAAATGTCAATTAACGTGTCTAATGATAGTCATACAACATGTTAATTGACAGACATATAACATGTTGTATGATGGTTTCATAACGTGTTGATTGACAATTTATACTACATGTTGTATGATAGTCATACAATATGTTAAATAAAAGATTTTCTTTTTTTTCACTTTTTTTTTATTTATCCACACTCCACGTATTCTGCGTCCTCCTCCTCCACTGGGGGGGTACTGGGGGGCGCCGTTCTCGAGCAGCCTATAACAAAATAATAAAATTTTTATATAAAAAATTGAACATAATATGGGAACCTGGGGTAAAACGGTGAATTTTTGGGAGATAATTTTTCCTGAGTTCCGTGGAAATATTTGAGATTTCCCGTGACGACTATCTTATAGCAAATTTTCCGGGCTACAACTTTGTCTCAGACGATTTTTCTCTATCTCAACGGAAAAATGCTTTTTCAGGCCATTTTTCAAACCCTTCGACATTTTCCAGTTTCAAAAATCCTGGGGTAAAATGGTTAATTGCGTTTTTTGTTCGCTACTCTTAATTTAATGAATTTCTTTTAGTAATGCACTACAATATCTATTAAGAATGAGAGATTTGTGTAAAAATTAAAACTTTTTTTTAATTAAAAAAATACAAAAAATAAAAAAAAAAACCTTAAATTTCAGAAATGACCTTTTTTAGTTTATAAAAATTAGTAATAGTGAGTGATCAAACATCCTAAATTGTATATAATAGTTATACTGATTGAGAAAAAATATCTTTTCAAAAATTTAAAAAGTTATTTTTAAAAAAAAACCCAAATTCACCAATATCTTCAAATTTTGATATGTTCTAGCCTGACTTAATATCTACCACCACTCCGAAAATAAAAAAAAATCTATGACACCGTTTAGAAGATATAGCCATTTGAAAAATTCTTGTATTTTCAAAAGTTCTAAGAGCCATATCTCTTGAACGATCGGTCCGATTTTGCTCAATTTGGTATCAAATTAAAGGCTTTTTATTTCTCTACAACTTTCTAGAATATTAGAAGTGTCCAGAACCATTCCTTAAGGTCAAAAAATGCCAAAAACTGTTTTGGTAAAACAAAAATCCGCCATTTTGTGTCCTTGGGGGTGACCTTGAAAAGGTATCGAAATATATATTAAATCATAGCTTATTTTAATACCTTTCCAAAACAAGTCACGAAATTTCTGTAGGTCTTGTAGAACTTGAGATATGACCATTTTTATCTATCAAATTGCTTAATTTCACAAAAAAATCAACTTATTAATAATTAATTTTCTAGAAAAATTGTCATTTATCACGGTGCGGGAAGTGAGGGGAATGTGGGGAAGTAGTGAAAAAAAAATAGCAGTTGCGGTCAACTTCGTGGCAAATTTCTCACGAAGAAAGTGTGAAAAATGAGTGAAAAATGTTTTTCCCTAATATCTTATTCTGCGTGTTTCCGGGTGGCGAATTTGTGATGCAAGGGGCAAGAGGACTATATAAGGAATCTATAGGCACTAACCCGACAACTCCAGTTTGTATAATTTGGGAGAAAATTGGCCTTCTTTTTGGGGTCGTTCAACGACCCCACCTTCGCATTCTACGTAACTACCAAGGCCTCCGCATTCCAAAGGTTAAATGATTGATCAAATGAAAAATTATTAATTATATTACATATCATCACGTTAGTCCAGGATATGTTTTTTTAGAAGTCGTTTTTTTTTTCAACGCCGCCAACTTTATTGAATCCATGCCAATCTTAATTTTTTCTTAAAGAAAACTTGAGGAGTTCTTAAGAAAATTAAAAAAATAATAAATGTTGCTAAAGAAAACTTAATAAATCATAAGTTTTTCTTAAGAAAATTTATGTCATTTGCATCAATTCTGATAAAAATTTCTTTTCTATCCTAACAATTTTAAAGTTGTTTAAGATTTTTACAGAAGGTGTTCTTAAATCGTTCTATTGTAATTCTATAAAAGAAAAAAAAAACTTAGAATTTGTTCTTTTAGAAAACATTCAGAAAGATCTATCAAATGCGTTAGAAAAATAATTTTTCTTCAAAATCCCGATTAAAGAAATAAATAAAATGTCAAAATCTTATGAGATTCTTCCCAGAATATTAAAAATCTTACAACTGTCAAATTTTAAGAAAAGAAGATTTATATCAGAATATACCTCATTCTTAGGAAAACTAATTACTTTTCCTGTTGGTACAATAAAGAATTATATTTTTTGCAAATTGATTTTGAAACGCTTAACGAATGCTATAGACCGAGTAAAAGATTTTTTTTTCTTTTTTTAATGTACGACAGACTTTTCAGTTTTTTTTATAAATACTTTTAAAAAACAGTAATTTATGGATGTGTAATAGATCAAATTATGAATCTTACCTTGGCTTTTGGAAGGTTTTTTTTGCAGTATACGCTACTGACTCTGTCTAGGCAGACATCCTGATATATGAAATAAAAAAAAAAGAATTAAATAAGGGAAAAAATATTTCAATTGCAAAACATTATGAAAATAACACAGAACTTAAGTTTATTAGACTTTACCTTACTTTCTCGTAAGTTTTCCTAATCTAGGTGGCTGGCTTTCCAGATATTTGCTCATTAAATCTAAAAAAAAAGAAAATGTAAAAAGAATTTATTCGTTCAAGTCATAATCATTAATGGAGATTTATTTTATTATCGTAAAATGAGTTTAAAGTAACTTAAGAAAAGTGAAATAAGAGGAATCACAAAGATAGTAAAAATACGTAGAATTGCAGCTAAAGAAATTTTAGGATAGAATTTTGCATAAGTTATTTTTTAAGCATCGAATTTCTAGACAAATATTAAGGAAAAAACTCCCTGAAATTCACGATTTTTTTAATCAACAATTTTTTATAAAACAAGCTTAAGAGGAGGTATCCAATAGAAGCTGAATTAGATTTTCTAATTCCAAACAAATCAATTTCCTATACCCCTTCTTAACTCAATCATATTCTTTACTAATTTTGATAAAATTAGATGTCTTTACCTTTTTTGTCATTCCGCGTTACTTTCAGTGTTTATCACCCGGCACGGCACATTAATTGCGGTTCCACATTAATTGCGACCACCCTGATGATTGTTGCCCTTTTTAATGACGATTTTTGCTTCCTCGCTGTAAAAAGCCAAAGAAAAAATTACTTTTTCTCTAAAAAAAAATCTTTCATAGAAACTTACGTAAAATCCTCGAAGTTAGTCTGCTCTGGAAGCGTCTCTTGTTTGTCTTCCACTGACCTAATTGGCTGCTACTCCGGATCAAAATGACAATCAAGGAGATCCGTTAACTCCTTGTCATCCTCCTTGAGTTCCCGCAGCTCCACAATGACATCTTTAATATCACCGAGTTTCTCCTTCCGTCAGATGTTCTGCAACTTTGTCATGTCGAAGCCCTGCTCTGCCAGGACACGTCGAAAGGTGACACCTCTCACACGATGGTAGAGAGTCGCCTTGAAGTAGTTGACAAAAATTGTGCTCAGAGAATTCTGCCTGTCCAGAATTGTTTGCTGCATACCCAATTGCTAAAGGTTCTCCTCAATTGTCGTTACCAATAACAGTCGATTTTGGCTTCTTCTCTTCCTGCTTTTCAGGCATAGAAGGCGTTTCAATTGCCTCCAGAGCAGCTTCCTTCACCTTATTGGGTTCTCCACCTTCCTCAACTTGCTGGTCCTGTTGCCTCCGGCTTTTGCTCTTGACCTTTCTGCTTTTGTACACCATTCTCCTTAACAGCTGCTTCCGGTTGCTGCACCGCAGCAGCTCCAACATCTTCCTTTTTCACCTCAACAGAAGATTATGCACAACTGATGTCGTTGCCTTGCTGTCGGATTGAGATTCATGTACGGCATTACGCATCACCCAAAAAGAGAAAAAATGAATTTTTCATTACAAAAAAAATTATTTGTTTAAAAAAAATTCAATAAAAGCCTAAAAAGTCAGGGAAAAGTCTGCTTTGTAAAACTTACATGATATTTAGTATTTTCCGGAATACTTTGGTGTTGATTCAAGTCCGGCAAGAAGAGAAAACATAACCTGAAAAGAAGAGAAAAAATATTAGGATTTTCATGAAAATATTTTTGATTATCAGTTTATCCTCCACCACACAATCATTCTACTAATTATTATGCACAAGATAAAAGAGGAAAAACATACTTACATTGCCATTTTCCACCGAAAATTGTGAATTTTCTTCACAGCGTCAGCATTCCACCATTTTTGCACTTTTTAACACTAGCGCCGCGCAGAAATTTGGCGGAAACAATAATTTTGCAATTAATTTTTATTTTTCCAAATTTTCTTTCAGAAAACGAGAAAAACTATGTAAACGCATCAAAAAGTCTCATACAAAGGTCAAAAAAATAGAATTTCTTCTCTAAAACATAAATTTTTGCATAAAATTGATAAAATCCATAAAATATACGTAAGACATGTCATACAACAGTCTTAGGATATGTTATATGTAAGTCATATGAGATATCTCTAACATCCGATTGCAAAAAATGAGCAATTTTTCGTTAGAAAACTAGAAAAAACACCTAAAACCAATTTCTGGACTCTTAAAATAACTCAGAAACATAAAATTTCCCCTCCAAATTATATATTTTTGCATAAAATTTACACATCAGACAAGTCATATGAATGTCATACAACATGTCCACTACAAATCATATGTCATGTTTCACGGCATCAAACTCTGCGGTAGCGGGTTATTTTTGTTCTCGCGCCATCTCCCTCTTGCACGCACGTGATTTTGTTTTGTTGGCCTATTCTTCCACGAACACACCCGAAGACCGTGGCCGAAGGTTGCCGAACTGCCTTTCGTGGTTTCTTCGTCCATTCGGCTACACGAGAGACACAAGCATCTTTGGCTAACTTCAAGTACATGTTATTTGAAACTTTTATAACGAATTTGAAAACACGAATTTTGCAGAAAAATTGAAATCTTTATTTACATTCGGAAGGAATTTGGGGGGTGCTTCGTTGTGGGGCTTCCCTATTTCCGGCGTCGACACTTATTCTTCCCCCGACGTCGTTTTCCGCCGGTACCTTTGCCCGTGGTGCCGGTACTTGGAGATCTCTTGGCTGTTGTGGTGGGAATCTTCCGCGGCAGGAGAAGGTGCTGCGACACGAGCTCCCCAAGGGCTCCCTCGTGCGCCAACATACTGAGGAATGTACAGATAAATTCGTCGTAGTTATGCGTTCGCCGGCAGTCGTCCACTTTGAACATGGCCCGTTTGTCATTCTCATCACTCAAATGCTGCTCCGTCGTGGCAATTTCACTCTCGAGATTCTTCAGCAGTGCCAGGAGATCCTTCGGCGAGAAGGCCTGCGGTTCGAGGAATGACGCCGGAGACACATCCTCCTCTTTAACTGCCTCCTTCTTGGCATCTACGTGATTCTCCGATGCTCCGGATGCGTTTGTTTCCCCTTCGGACTTTATACCATCACAGGGATGATCTCCGGGTTTGCGATCGGCAGTGGAATTGGTGTCTGGTTTACTATTTGAGGCTTTTAGGAGTTTCTCCAGGGCAGCTGTGACGATTGCTTGATTTGTTTTGAGCATCTTCAGTTTGTGCGTTATTGCTATTCTTCGATCGGGCACAACAGCCATGAGATTGAAGCGAATATCTTGTTCTCCCGTTGAAATGCCCAGACGATCAGCCATGATGCGCCTGAATTTGTCCGTCCAGTCCTCACGTTCCTCCCACGGCCCATGATCCATTGGAAAGGGTTTCAGGCCATCCAATTCAAACAAGTGCCCATTGATGGGGACAAAGCTGACAAAATGAAAGGCCTCTCCGGTGAAGCGTCCCGTTGACACCCCACTCGTCTTATCCAGCCTCCTCTTTGCCTGTGGCATTGCGTGGGAATTGTGAGCACATGCCAATTCCGGCGTATTCCCAATTGCCCATCCCTTATTCTCCGGACACATCCCCTTTGTGTGAACCTTCAATCGTCCCAGGGTGTCTCCCAAATGCAGCCCAGAACAGTTAAGGAGCACCGACAGCAGAGCATGAGTAGCACAGCTGTTTGGAACCATTTGCTGGGCAAAGAAGATTGAATTGACCGCTTCCTCATCCTTCACGAAGATGTCTGTTGTCTCCACAACTTTCCTCCTAGCACGACGTTCCTCAATCCACCGGAAGAGGAAGATAAACCCATAAACCGGAGCTATAAATACAACAAAATCCTGATCAATCGCTCAATTCGTAAACAAAACAACAAACCTAACCTTCAAGCGGTTTCTGAAGATCATAAATCTCCTCCACTTGTACGCCCTCCACACCAAAGTCCTCCAGTAGCAGGGTAAACAATCCCGGATCACTCTCCAATTCCAACCAACCAGCTGTGAGACAATTCATGTCCACGGGCATTTTATCCGGCACAAGAAAATAATAATTTTCAAAGGAAAACAAAACACCCAAACACACTGAAAAAAAAATCCGATGACAGCGCCACCACAAAATTCTCTTTTCTTTGTTTTTTTTTCTGCAACGTTTAGCTATTTATTGGCTAATTCTCCCCAGGAAAATTAAACAATTTTAAAGTAAATTAAATAAATATTTATTTTCCAGTAACAGTTTGCAGGCAAAATATCTCAGTGAAAACAAATTAGAAAAAAAATCCAATTGGATTTACATTTGTCATGAAGTTGGTTGCTTTTTGTGGATGAGGGCTGGGAGCGCGTGTGACCAACTTAACAGTTTCAGTGTCAAAAATAAGAGTTTTCGCAGAGTTTACAAATTTTCATTGCGCTCAAAATGCAAATTAATTGCATTATTCGCTAACATTTTGATGTGCCACACGCAGTAGATTGTTGTTCGGTGTCTGTGGAGCATAAATTAGTGGATGTTGTGAGATATTGTGGGTGATACGCGGACAATGAAGTCGACGATTCTTTTTCGTTCAGCTCATGGCGTCGTTCGGAAGAACCGATTGCGGGGGGAGGGCAATAATACCGTTGGAAGAGGGTAAAGTTTGCACCGTTTCCACCAATTTTCCCCCATTTTTTGCCCGTGTGCAATTTTTTGGCGGGATTCCCGCAGCACTCTTTGTTTCTTTGCGCCAATTTCGCTTTACTTCTTTTCACTGATATTGCAATTGATCTAATGATTGTTTCTTTTGCAGGGAAACAACTCCGGAAGTGCAGGAATGCAGTCATACGACAGTTATAAAGGATATGTGCGCCAATTGTGGTGCTGATTTGAGACAAAATGAAAAGGGAAATTCATCAGAGGCATCAGTTCCGATGGTACATTCAGTGCCGGAGCTGAAAGTGACACAGCAACTGGCCCAGGAACTCGGTCAGGCGGACACGGAGCGTCTACTGAGGGACAAGAAACTCGTGCTACTTGTTGATCTCGATCAAACCCTCATTCACACGACAAATGACAATGTTCCCAACAATCTCAAGGATGTGTACCACTTCCAGCTGTACGGACCCAATTCACCGTGGTACCACACACGCCTACGTCCGGGAACACCGCACTTCCTCAGCCGTATGGCGCCCTTCTTTGAGCTGCACATTTGCACATTTGGCGCGCGAAATTACGCTCATATGATTGCAACGTTCTTGGATGAGAACGGAAAGTACTTTTCACATCGAATCCTGTCGCGGGATGAATGTTTCAATGCCACCAGTAAGACGGACAACCTGAAGGCACTCTTCCCCTGTGGCGACTCAATGGTGTGCATCATTGACGACCGCGAGGATGTGTGGAATATGGCTGCAAACTTAATCCAAGTGAAACCCTATCACTTTTTCCAGCACACCGGCGATATAAATGCCCCTCCGGGATTGGATAAACACGAATTAGACGGGAAGGGAGTTGATTTTAATGGTAAGAGAGAATATTTTGCAAGAAATACAAAAAAGAATAAATTTACTTTATTTCATTTCTTTTGTAGAACTCCAAAATCAAATTCATCGGAAGCAGGAAGAAAAGACAGTGGAAAGTCCTGAAAAGGGAGACGATGATGAGTCCAAGGGAAAGAAAGTTGATCACACTGAGATCTCTGAGGAAAAGACAAAGGAAGATGAGGCAGAAGAGACCTCAGTTAAGGGAAAAAATCAAGAGAAACCTCAGAAGGAAGAAGAGCAGGAAAAGTCTGACGGAGAAGACAGAAAGGAGGAAAGAATTGAAGAGAAAGTAGAGGAAAAGATTGCAGAAAAATCTGAGAAGAAGTCTGATGAAAAGGAAAAAGAAGAAGCAACGAAGGAAGAAGAATCAACGACTGATGAAAAGGAAGAAAACCCAAAAACAGACGAAAGTTCTCCATCTCAGGTGAAAAGTAGGGAAGGAAGTACATGCCCAGAGGAGATTAAAGAAGATCCACAGAAGGGGAATATGAGGAAAACTTCCACATCCGAAACGGAGGATAATTTAATTGAAATTGAAGATCCGGATGATTATCTTCTCTACCTGGAGAATATTCTGTTGAAGATTCACAGGAGATTCTACGAGTTGTATGAAAAGACTGGCGAAATACCCGATTTAAAAGTTCTCATCCCGCGCATTCGTTCCGAGGTGCTCGTGGGGAAGAATATTGTCTTTTCGGGGCTTGTTCCAAATCGAATGCGACTGGAGCATAGCAAAGCATTCCAGATTGCCCGGAGTTTGGGGGCAAATGTCACGCAAGATCTCACACGAGACTCTACGCACCTTGTGGCTGCTGCATCGGGTACGCAGAAGGTAATTGTGGCCAGGAAGCGTGCTGATGTGCAAATTGTCTCGCCTGATTGGCTGTGGTCGTGCGCCGAACGGTGGGAACATGTGGATGAGCGAGTTTTCCCATTGGATCCCAACAATCCGTCCAAGATGCGTCAACCACCGCCGCATTGCCACAGCCCAGAACACGTGGTGAGCTATGGGGATCGCGCCGATACGTCATCCGAGAGTAGTGAACCCAAATTCATGGACACCATCAATCCACTACTTAGCTTCTCCAAATCCGACCTGGCGGAGATGAATAAGGAGTTTGATCAGTTTTTTGACTCAGACGCCGACTCTTCCAGTAGCGATGAATCCGTGGACATTGAGAATCCGCCGGAGAATAAGAACGTCCGGAAGAGGCGGCGTCAGGAGGAGGAGGAGAAGCGAAAACGGATGGAGGAAGAGAAGCTACGGATTGCATTTGAGGCCAACGAAGAAAGTGTCGATAAGACGGAAAATAGCTCCGAGGATGACGATGAGATGCCTAGCACCAAATTTCGACGAGGTAATTAAGGGAAAATCTTCCGGGAAGCATTCACGTTATCCTGTTTAACTAAAATCATTAAAATTTTCTTTTAAGGTGAGGATTTGCCATCAGATCTGGATATTGGTTCCAACAACGGGAGTGAAGGAAGTGAAAATCCACTAGATGATGAAGATGATGGAGATTGGAATATGATGGGAGCCGCATTGGAGCGTGAATTTTTGGGATTAGACTGAATAATAAAGAGATTTGAGTTCAAATCAATTAAATAGGGGATCTGTTTGAAAAAAGGGATAATGGGCCTTATTCAGCGACCAAGAAACCATTGAAATTCGCTTGAAATCTTGAAATTTCAGTACAATTTTTTTCTAAAAATAAATTACATTTGGCGGGTGCTTCCTACCACGCAAAAGGCTGATCTTTGCCATCTTCGTGGTATTTTTTGTACGTCTCCTGATGACTGAAATCTCGGATGCCTTCTTGTCGTCCACGCGGGGGTGCCTTGGTGTAGTCGAATGCCTTTTCGGATTTCCCATAGAGCTGTGTTGCCTCCTCCACGTGATCTCTGTACTTTCCCACGACGACCTTCTTACCGGTAACTGGACAAGTAACATCCCCAAAGGGATAGACAACATCCACAGAGTGTGTAATGAGGGTACTCAATTTCTGCGGAAGTTCCTTCACAAGGACAATGTCACCAACTTTGCATTTCTTCTCTGGATCGTGGGCAAAGACGAATTCTTCCTTCTTGAAGTACTGCAGTCGGGGAAAATTATTTTTATAAAGAGCCGGAAGCTTACAAAAGAGAAGTTTCTTACCATAAGGAGATTTTGATCTAAATCCATCCTTCGAATTCTCACTTTGCACGCATTTCGCTTTATATTCGGAACCACCTGACCCAAGAGGATGAGATTTCTACTTGCCATTGCGGAAATTACAGGAAAAATAGCAAGAAAAAATAAGAAAATCAAGTTTTTCCAAAATATTGTTTTTGTGAGGTTATGGCAATAATTTAGCGGTATTCGTTAAAAATCGTTCGACTTCGCGGGATTCGTTGAGTCTTGTCGGATTTCTAGCGTCAAAATAAGACGGATGTATGTACGTCACTATTGTTGTCTCGCTCACACGTAAGGAATTTTCACAATTTTCTTCTATGTTCCACAAAATTTTTCAGCAAAATTGCATTAAAAGTGGATAGAAAGGGAAGAAAAAGACCATAAAAATGGGTTTTTGTTTTTTATCTTGAAGTTAAGGAAAAAAAAACATTTCGTGGAAATTGACCACATTGAAGTCGGCTATCTTCGTGTCAAAGTTTTTCGTTAAGCTGGCTGTCAAAATTCTTTTCAATAAAAATTCTCTACCATTTTCTCCAACCACCTCGAACGTGAAGCATCCATTTGTCCGCTGTTAAGAATTTTCCATTTATTGTAGTTTATATACCAACTTTAGGTGAGTTTTCTTTTCATTAAACTCTTTCCCAACACTCGGTTTATATTCTGCATGTGAAAATCCATGGGGAAATTGGTGGGAAAAGTGAGAAAAAGTGTTGGGAAAAAAAGTGACGCCCTGACGGCGTGAGTTGGCTTCTTTCTGCGAAATGATAAAATGGGCGTTTCTCGCTTTTTCCTTGCAGAATATGGCTGATGAAGATTTATCGTTGAACGATGACCCCCTATTGGATACTCTTGACGACGGAAACGACGTTAGTTTGTCGGTGAGTAATTAATTTCTTGTCCGGAGAAGGGACGCCGCAAAAGATAACCTCATTCTATGCTCTTTTCTCACACTCACTCTTCCATTGCACAGGAGGATGGGAATATGCAAATAGATCCGGAACTGGAGGCAATAAAGGCACGCGTGAAGGAAATGGAAGAGGAGGCGGAGAAGCTGAAGCAGCTGCAGTCAGAAGTGAATAAGCAGATGACAATGGGATCACCCACGGGTCTTGCACCGATCCCCCTGTCACTGGATGAGAAGATTGAAATTGACAATCGTTCGGTGTACGTGGGGAATGTGGACTATGGGGCCACGGCTGAGGAGCTGGAAGCTCACTTCCATGGCTGCGGCACAATAAATCGCGTCACAATACTCTGCAATAGAGCCGATGGGCACCCAAAGGGATTTGCGTACATTGAATTTGGGTCAAAGGAGTACGTTGAGACGGCACTCGCCATGAATGAGACCCTCTTCCGGGGGAGGCAGATCAAAGTGATGTCAAAGAGGACGAATCGCCCGGGACTCTCAACCACCAATCGCTTTCCACGTGGCACCTTCCGCGGCAGAGGCGCCTCCAGAGCCGGCCGATCCTGCTGCCATACGAGCTTCCGGGGTACAAGGCGTCCAATGTACGTATAATTCTTTCATCAATGTTATACGATAATTTAATTTAATTTCTTCATACTAATTGTCTATTATTTCTTTGATCTAGAAGAGGTTATCGCGGACGGGCAAACTACTATGCGCCATATTGACGGAGGGCCACCTTGTTCAGCTATTACGGTATGTTTTACGTTCTCAGATAGTTTTATTCAAATTTATTTGTTTTATTTGTTTTAAAAAAAAAAGAACATTTTTCGACTGACGAACTATCTGCGCATTAAGGATATCTCGCGTAAATAATTAAGATAAAAATTTTTATTTTAAAATTCAAAAGAGAACATCGGCTTATTGCGTAGATATTTCATGTAAATAATGTGATTTTTCGATGTAAGCTCAATTCATTTATTATTTGTACTATGTACAATTGTGATAAATTGATAAGATTTAAAGTTAACTCTTCAAGGAAATGTCCATTTTGTAGAAGTAGGAGTAATTTTGAACAAATATAGGGCTTTTTATTATTTTTATTTGCATCATTTTTTGATGCGTTGCGTTAGAGTTTTCTGTCGTAGTTTCTGTTATTATTATTTTATATTGAGAGATTTGAAGTGATAACTGATCTCTTTAATAAAGTTATCGGTTTAGATTCCGCGCCAACTCGCGTTTGCAGAATTGGCGATTTATTTGGTTACTTATAGTGAGTATATAAGTGTCGGATTTCTTCAATCTTTCTATTTTGCTATGTCCTCAATTTTTTAATAAAGGATAATGCGTGTGTCAAAGGGTTGAGATTCCCCTTGCCTCCTCCTGGGTACTGGGACAGACTTTGTACGATTATGTACCATTATGTTGTTGAGTAAAAGAGAATTTTTTCTAGACTATAATTTTATTTGAATACTCAATTTTATAATAGTTTTTTGTCTTATAAGCTAAAATATGGGATGGGTGGGACTGTAATGTTTTGGAGTGGGAGTTGGAAAAATGGGAACAGTGGGCTCGGGAAAATCTTTCTCTGTTACTTCCACTGGTTGGGAAGAATTATTAAGTGGATTTTCCTCCAAGAGGTGTTCTGTCGGAAGCTTTGGAGCAATGGGCGGGACTTGCAGAGTATGAGCTCTTCGCCATGTTTTTAGAGGAGCTCCTGCCTCTGGATCTGGTGCAGGCTTTGATGTGGTGAAGTAGGACGTTTCGGCACTACTGTCCCTTTCGCTGTTAGTTTGGTGGATGGAAGAGTGCTGGGACTCTTCCTTGCTGTATGTATAAGTCTAATAATTTTTCCTCAGAACCGTCAAATTCTGGGATAATTGATGATGCTAGTTTTAAATCTCCGAGCTTGTTTGACTCATGCTGTGGACAGTTTCTCTCCCTTTTTCCGGTGAAGTGGAAATCCAGGTGCTTCTCTCCTTGGGAACTTTTCCCACACTCGGATGTGTTTTGGTTCGTAACCATTTACTATGATTTCATTCTGAGTAGTATTTAAGAATGATCTCCTGACACCCACGCATCAAGTCTGCTGACCACTTCACATCTCGGTGGTATAATGAATGATTTTCCATCAAATTGGTTATGTATTGGCAAGGTTATTTCCTTTCCCTGTATAAATAAATTCATAATGTATGAGTAAAAATCAATTATACATTTATACTTTATTAAAAAATCTCTGCCAAGAATTCCATCGAAAGGAATTCCAAAATTCCGCTAATTCCTCATAACTATACGTCCGTATATCTCCCTGGTTACCCTAAAATCAGTCCTTGGCGGCACATTTATTCATGCAATAGTCATGAGACTAGGGGTTTATTAAAAAAAATTAGGACTACAATTTGAATCCAATTAAAATTTTCGTCGCAAGTATGGTAACATATTATTACTGGTATCTTGCAAAAAGTATTTTGCTTCGTTAGTTTTAACGATTTTAGGAACCTAATAAGTTCTATTCTTAAGAACTTTCGCTTATAAAATGGACATTCCTTGAAGTTAGAACTTTAAATCTTTGATCATTAATAATTACAACCTACATACATCACATTGATGTTCTCTTAAAATAAATACCTACATCCCTAATTGAAATGGTTTTTTATTTATTTTTTTTTTAAATAAGAAAACCATTTTAATTTCGGTTTATTCATAAAACTATTCTTTTGACTGAAAAGACGCTATTTAATTTTTTTTAAACTATCATTTTCATGATAAGAAAAACAAAATATTGAAAAAATGATTAAATTGTAGTTAGATGAATGCTATTTCGCAACATTTTATGGCCTTATATTGTTGTTGATTATATATATAAATGTATTTCATAAATATATATTTATATATTTTTTAATTTGCGTTTTCTTGAAAAAAAAAACTACAACTAAAACAAAAAAAAAAGAAAAAATTAAAAAAATATATATCTCCCCTTCCCCCTTTCTTCCTTCACTTACATGAATTTGTTTTTACATTTCTTCTTTTTCCATTAATATATTTTCAGATTATATTTTACTGTAAAAAAAAAGCATTTTCAATATATAAAAAAACTATCCATTATTTCTCCCTCCGAAAAAAGAGAAACAAAAAAAATCAACATAAAAGATGGGAAAAAAAACATTGAAAAAATCAAGATAAAAAAAACAACACGACGATGCAAAAAAAAAGAAAAGAAAAAAAAGGAGATCAAAAGGAAAAAAAAAGAAAAGAAAATGAAAATGCTTGAGAAAAAAAGAGGATAAAAGAACAAAAAAAGACAAGGAAAAAAAGAAGAAAAAATAGCACGATGGAGAAATAATGAGAAAAATAATCTTTAAAAGTTTCACACAAAAATAATTCACTTGGAAAAAAATACATTAAAAAAAAGGAAAAAAATCATTGGAGAAAACGGAAAAAAAGGAAGGTGAAAATATTCAATAAAAATAATAAAAAAAAACTATTTGCTTAAATGAAATAAATCTTTTATTTTTTCATTCTTTTCAAGATTTAGGTTTCGTCTTGCTTTTACAGAATGTGACTTAGCCGGCCCTTGAAGTGAATTTGAGGTTTGTAGAGATTATTCTTTTGATTTCAGTGAATTCTAGGGCTAAACTGCATGACTCTGCATAACTTATGAAAACTTTGACCTAGTCTAAAAAACTTTGGCATCATTAAAGAAAAAACTAAGGCATAGCCCGAACATTAAAGCCGAATTTTTAAAAAATCTTCGGGCTAGCCTTAAAAACTTAGGACTAATTAAGATTATTTAGGAATAGCTTCAAAACTAAAGCCTGATCTAGGAAAATTTAGGTTTAACCTAATTGTAAGCCTGACTTATGAATACTTTGGTTTAGCCTAAAAAACTTCGGTTTTATTAAAGAAAAACTATAGCGTAGATAGATATTAAAGCCTGGTTTCTGAAAAATTAAGTTCAGCCCAAAAAATTAGGGGTTGCTTAAAAAATTTTAGCTTAACCTAAAAGAACTAAAATACTGACTTAAAAAAATAGTAAACTAATTAAAAAATATATTAAAGCGTGATTTAAGAAACTTAAGAAAAATGAACTCTACCTAAAAACCTATGCCTAACTAAAACAGAACTTATATGGATAGTTTAAAAACTTAAGTCTGGTTTAAAAAAAAACTAAGATCTAACAGACTTCACCTGGATTAGTTTTTTCTGTGTCATTCTGTAGAAAAGTCCTAAATCTCTTGGCATTTATTATTATAAGAAAAAAAAGTTTTTATGTTCATCCGACATAAAATATTGTTTGGCAAAAAGGAAAAAAAATGTACGGGTAAGCTGACCAAGCTTACGGGAGCTGTGTTTCTTTCACTGTACCAATTTTGTGAGAGCAAACTAGAACGCAAATTAATTTAAATACGCGCAAAGTCGAGAAAAGTTGAAAAGTCATACCCTAAGAAATCTTCAGAAGGTCATATCTCGAGAACGGATCCATAGATTTTCGAGTTTGAGCTATCGTTGGAAAGGTCTTAACCTCAACTATAATATATTAAAATATGAAGTAAATCGATAATGGCATTTTCGAAATATTCGAGTTCGAAATTTTCGAAAATTTTGATTTTGACTTTAGCGCCTCTCGCGGTCATTTTTCGAAGTTGCAATGTTCTAGACATTTGTAGGGCTTCACGAAACCTTTCATTTGCACTTGAGTTGATCAAAATCGGACTTGTAGAACCCGAGATATGACATGCCAACTTTGGAAGGCTATATCTCGAGAACGGCGACATAGATTTTCTTCATTTTTGGCATGGAGCTAGATAATATGGTCAGCTATAACATATCAAAAAATGAAGCAAATCGATAATGGCGTTTTCGAGATATTCATCGAAAACTCATCGAAAATTTTGTTTTTGATTTTTGGCCCCCTAGCGGTCACTTTTGAAACTTCGTATGTTCTAGGGAGCTGTAGGGCTTGTTGAAAGCTTTCATTTGAGCCCGGGTTGATCAAAATCGGTCAAGCCGTTTTCGAGTTATGGTCGATTTTCGATGAAAAATTGTGGCGGCCATATTGACTAAACGGCTTGACCGATTTTCGAAAATGAGGTATCGTTGGAAAGCTCTTGATGGCCCCTTCAACATATCAAAATTTCAGACCTCTAGTTATAATAGCGGCTGAGATATAGCGAAAACAAAATTTTGAGGTTATTCAAAATGGCGGACGGTGGGGTGGGGGGGTGGATTTGACCTCATAATCGGATGTCTTCCAGTCGATATTTAAACTTTGCCGTTTACCGCAAGTCTCTATCTATCACCGTTCTCTCGCAATTTAGCGTTATACTACGGACGGCCAGACGGCCGGAAAAAAAACTTATTTTTGGCGCATACGTTTTTTGGAATGTGGGGACCCTAATTCGTGCTCATACCAAGTTTGAGCCCGATCTGACGACTTTCGATTTTGCTCGGTACACAAAAGCTGTGTCTGAAAGAAACACAGCTAAAACATCTAAAGATTCCTTAAAAATAGTGATTTATTAAAAATTATGTTATTACATAATATGCTGATTAATTCAGCACAAATTGTAGAGCTAGATCCTTTTAAAGGGTGGACGTTGCGCTAAACTTCTTGTTTGGCTTGATGGAAATAACATAGCGCTGAGCAACGTGGAGTGGTGGTGAGTAACCCTCTGGGTAGCCGGGATCCTCAAAGAGTAGCTCATAGCCCTCTGTGGCTGTTGTGGGGAGACTATTGACGATGGCCTTGTAGAAGCAAGTTGTCTGCGGATAGAGCGCCATAACGGTGGTACCTTTGGGGAAGAGAGCGTGGGCATCAGTTTCGGGATTGGCACGCATCACCGGGAGGGGCACAATGCGCCTCTTACTGAGGATATGTCGATCCTTTTGCTCCTC
Source organism: Lutzomyia longipalpis (assembly GCF_024334085.1). Classification (NCBI taxonomy): domain Eukaryota; kingdom Metazoa; phylum Arthropoda; class Insecta; order Diptera; family Psychodidae; genus Lutzomyia; species Lutzomyia longipalpis. The sequence continues at coordinate 12,641,468 of NC_074709.1, read as the reverse complement.
ATCAATGTCGTCCACTTCGTACTTTTGACTACTGAGAAATTGCACCACCTCCGCAATGATCCAATTCTCCTGATCCGTCACCTTCACCAGTGCCGCCACCATATCACCGGGTTTGGCAATGTACGAGCTTTCCGCGGGTATGGCACCACAAAGTGGGGGTGGCTTCTCTCCTGGCTTCCCCACAAAGAGTGGCAGGGTTTGTGCAGAGATTTCCAGCATCACCATCAGGGCGCCACGTCGGATTGTTTCCTTATTTCCCGCATTGCGAGCCTCAATGCGACGCTCATTGCGTATCGCTCGGATCTCGTGGATTTTCTGCAGTGCCTGCCGGATGAGGTTCTCCTCCTGCAGGCAATCCGTAATGCCGGCCTTATAGAGTGCCTTCACCTTGTGCTGGTACATCATCGACTTGTCCTCTGTGCCCATCCGTCCCTGTACCTTCAGGATGTTGTTGATGTTACCCTCATTGCGTCTCCTCTCATTTTCCAGCTCATGAATCAGCGACTGGATGGCCTTTAGACGCTCCTGCACCTGAAGTGTAGCAGCTTCAGCAGTTAGCGGCATTTTTATGTGAATTCTAATTATTTTTTCAGTAAAAATAACAATATTTTCAAGAAAAAATATTTTTGTTTTGATTTTTTGACACTTTTATCGTCGACTAAGTGAGCCGATCGTTACGTTGTGTTGGTTGATTGTTTTGTTCGTTTTGTTGATATGGTTGATTTTTTGGATTTTTTTACCGATAAAAGTTTTTTTTATTTGATTTCTTGTTAAAAATCGTGTTTTTGCAGGAAAATCTATTGGAAAAGCAAGAATAGTTTGCAGTAAACTCTAGAAAAAAAAAAGGAAAATTCAATCATCTGCATCATCAGCATAGAATTTTCAGTTCAGCATCATTAACCTTTTGATCAACAACCTCAGGGGTCCTCTGTGGACTCAAACAATAAACGTCCTTCTAAGAGGACCTTTAACCCTTCCTTCCGTATGGCAGTTGCTCCAAAATGAGAATAACGTGTGAGTAAAAAAAAAGAAAAATGAATTTAAACTGTTTGTTGAAAAATTCATCTGATCTTTTGTGGCCAAAATGATTTGTGAGATGTCTAATAAATTTTGCGTAGTGTCGCGCCAAAACTGCGGGGGAGGAGAGACTAATTTGCGATTTATGCAAAACGTTCTATTTTTGTGGGTGCATTTAACTAAAAATAAACACGATTACTACATTTTATTGCTTTATCTTCTCTCTTTATTTTTTATTTTTGTTAAAAGACATTCCAAAAATTACTTTAACAGCAGCATCTTCCGGAGAGAAAGAATTTAATTTTTTTTTGTTTTTTTTTTAATTTCAAACAAATCGCAATTTAAAATTTTCATCAAAATTCCTCATTGGCACCCAAAGTCAAAATGAAAGTCAAGAAAGAGCGTAGGAAAATGTTTTTCCTTTTCCCTCGATTTCATCAATGAATTTCCATTCTATTTTCCTTCCATCTTCTCTCAAGTTTTTCTATTATAGTTCGCGTGGTGCTGAAGAAATATATAAATCCAACGCACGCCAATATTTGAGATGCGCAAAAATAAACCAGGATCTCACTCAACATAAACTTGAGCATTTTGGAGCGTCAGCTGATGACTGCAAATTGCGCAAAATGTACCAAATGGGGGCTAATAATTAATATAAATTATTCAAAAATAAGGGATGATCAATTTTTTTTTAAAGAAAAAAATTCCTAAAATATTCCATATTTGTCTATTTAGGCAAAATTTTAATTTTCTGATTCAAAATTTATTTGAAATCGGTTTGATCATCCCTTAGTTGAACTTAATATAAAATTGAATATTAATCAAAATTGGTTAGGCCATCAAACCAAGGATCAAACCCTGACAGTCCTAGTTTGTTAAAGAAATTTTCTTTGAGGGAAACAGAATAATGAATTCATTTAAAAACGCAGAATTTTTCAAAAAAATATATAATTTACTACCTTTATGACAGATTCGACTACATATGATCAATTTTCATTAATTAAGGACTAATTAATTAATTCAGGACTCGAAATCGTAGTAGTTTTTAAAGATAATGTCCTGAGAGTAAAATTAAATTAGAAAGAAAAAAAAGAGAAATGACCTTCTTTTGCCATTTTTTTATTGTTCATATTTTAACTTAGGAACATTTCATTTTTTTACACAGTCATAATGACAAAGTTTTTGTGATTAATTTTAATAAATAAAAATTCACTGAGAAAAAAATTATGCTTTTTTTGGTTAAGAAATTAAAATCTTCTGTAAAATCGAAATTATGCACAAATGCGTACGATTCCATGATCGAAAATGTCGTAAATGGATATTAAAGATGAGTTTTTTTTCATTGGCGGCTTTTATATTTGTTGAAAGACTTAAAAACTTTCTTTCTGAATTCTTCCCAATCTAAAAAGAAAAAAAAATCTCAAAAAAAAGTAAAAAAATAAATAAAATGTAGACACAAATTATGTACTTACTACTTCTCCGCTGCTTGGGAATTGTTCATGCGTTTAATCAATGTCTGCCTCGGTCTCAAACTTGGCAAATCGAAGCTTTTGTTGCTCCACCAAGAGACGATTCCTGTCCACTTCCTTTTTGTACTCCTTAACTTTTAAGTCCAAGGATAAGCCTGCTTAGGCGCTTTGCGATGAAGCGGCACCCTCTTGTGGGGCACTGTCTTGTGGCACTATCTTGTGGGTTTTCCCAGACTTCGTCCATTAAAGTGTCACTTTCACTTCGTATTTCGAGGGCTGCATTGTAAAACCGGCTAAGTTGGTATGAGCTTCGAACCGACTTAGCCAGTTTCACAATGCAGCCCTCGATTTGCTCCGCTTTTGCTCCGTTTCTGCTCCCGTTTTTGCACTATTTATTGAAAGTCAATTTTTAATTTTCGAAAAATTCTTTTCTTCTGTCCCAATCGTTGCAGGACTCTTTAAAATAATTTTTCGACCCTGTTTCTTTATGAATTTTCTTGCAGAATATATTATATCCCGCGCGTGTGAGTCTAGGTTAGAGGGATCGATCTTCCCCTCTTTTAATTTTCTTATTTTGTTTGTAATTTTCTATTAATAAATTATGTTCCATACCCCGTTGAGGATTAACTGCGGCGCAAGAAAGTCAATGTTAATTGAAACGCCATGTGTGCAAGAAGTATTTGAGGAATGCGCACATGTAGATTGGATTATAATTGCGCCATTTCTTATGATCATGAAAGAAGAAGTTGAAAAAAAAAACGACATCCAAGTGCGTGCGCAAGGAAAATCTCCTCCTGTGTTGGGAAATCGGAAAAGCCACACAAACACAAAATAAAAAAGACCTCGAAATTGCGTTCATATTTTGATGTTGCGAATTGATGGGAAGTGTTGATTTTCTGCTTTTAGGATATACGGTCACCTAAAATAGATTTAAAACATATTGGGGGCGTTGGAGCAAATTGCGCGAATTAGTCTGTTGCGGGGAGGTTATTCTGATTTTGTAATCTCGCTATTTTTTTTTGGCTGTTTATTAAACATTTTGGGATATGTGTGAGGAGAGGGATATATGAATGAGTTGGGGGAGAGAATGAAAATATAACTAAACAAAACACAAGAATTTCTACTTTTATTTTTTCCTTAATAAAAATAGATTTTCAAATTTCAACCGAAAGCTTTGTTTACAAAACAAAGTGTTTTATTTGCTCTTCTCCTCAGCATTCTTGAGTAAATTGTACACCATATGAACAGTAATAATGCAAGGAAAAAGAATCTTACGCTCTGGATTAATTTTTTATTTTACATTTTGTAAAAAATTTGTTTTTATATATTTTAGAATTTATGTTGAAAATAAAATTGAAAACTCCTTGTTTGGTCTGTTACGTTCATCCCGCACCCCCGCATATCTAGGTGGATGGACGGGGGAGTATGATAACTCACAGAGGAATTTACAGTGAGAAAAAGTTGTTTTGCTCTCACTCTGTGTAACTTTTTTCGCAAACAAATTATAAAAAAATCAGAGAATGGAATTTCAGTGACGCTCAGTAAAAGCTTCCATCAAACATAGAAGAATAACCCAGGGCCAATATTTACCTCTGATTTCACATTTATCTCGTGCTATTTAACATTCCAACGAGCTATATTTCTTTCCCTTGTCCCAACAAGCAACGCATCATAGACCAACGAGTGTGGCAAAAAAGGTGCTTTTGATGAACTCACAGGTGAACACAGTACAGTTTTGTGCCGCATATTATGCAACAAATCTGCTTAATATAAGTTTTTAACATTTTTTTTCGGGTTTGATTAGGATTAAGAAAATCAAATGATTAATTAGAACATTTCTATAAAGCTTTTAGTTGGAATTTGTGGAGCTTAAAAAGCACATTAATCTATTTATCTAAATCTGATATCTAAAATCGAACTATTGAGAGCGCTTTTGAGCTTTTAATTCAATTGAAAATAGGCCGTAAGTTCACATTTAAAACTTAATAAAATTCCATTCATTTAGGTGATTTTTATTATTAAGACGGTTTTGAAGCATTTGTGGTTTTTCAAAATCGATCGGATTTGTCAAAATCGGTTAATTTAATCTACACAGAATATTTAAACCAGTCGTACTCTGTGTCTCAAGAGAGTCGAAGGTGTGGATTCACACTCTGCTTATTGGCTAGATTTTCAGCTGTTTTCTTTCAAATTTTGAGCTAGAATAGCTAGTAAAGTGATTGGACAATATTTAGCAAGAAATCTGTCTAGAACTATAGTGAATTTTCCTAATTTTCACGAACTTTTCTGTGGGTTTAGTGGTGTGAGAACTCAAATGCGCCACGAGTGTTGTTTGAAGTGACGCTCGAAAGTGTTTATGCACTGAGAGTGTGTAGTTATGAGAGAGGACGGAGAGGAACTTGATCCCCCTGACACTGGTGATGGTGGGACAATGGAGCACTCTGATCTACACGATGATAACGGGGCGACTGGTTCTACTGTACCAGCCGGAAGAACTCGACAATATGGTGTGCAAGCGAGAGGACCGTTTGTTGTGTATCTTCGAGCCAAAAAGAAACACAATTTGGCTGTGATGCAAATTTCGGCAAAGATCTTCAAGAAATATGAATCGGTGGAGTCTATTCTTCCCGTCAACAGAGACAAGCTTAAGATTTCTGCGAAGAACAGAGAAGATGCAAATAAGTTGGTGAGGGATGATGATTTTTGCAAAGATTTTTTCACGTACATCCCTTCGAAGAGCTCGGAGGTGTTTGGGAAGATATTTCTGAATGAATGTGAGGATATTAAGGACATCATGGAAGCCGGGTACGGAGTACTTGACGGATCTTCGGAGGTCATCGCGTTGTTGGACGCAATTCGCCTTAAGAAAAAGGTTGACTCGCAGCTGAAGAACACACCATTTGTGAGAATTATTTTCGAGGGAACAATTCTCCCGGACTTTTTGGTGGTTAATAAGCTCAGAATCCCTGTGAAACCGTTTGCCCCAAGGGTTATGGAGTGCAAGACTTGCTTCCGCTTTGGGCACACTGAGGCTCATTGTGGCAGTCGTCCTAGATGTGATAAGTGTGGACTTTTTCATACGGAAGAATCTGGCTCATTTCCGTGTACAGATAGAGCATACAACTGCCCTAACTGTAAACTTTTGCTGCCACAGAAAAACCACGTATGTACAAAGTTGGGAGAAATTAAGGACCTTGCTGTGGATCGTTCCTTGGCCCGCAGAAGAGCTGCTCGACCAGCCCAACCTGCTCGAGTGGAGCCCCCTAATGTGCAATCTGCAGACACACGTAACAATCAGAATCCTGAGCGCAATCAGGGACATGGAGGAGCCAGGAGGAAAGTTCAAGTAAGGACAAACTATGACACTGAATTTCCTGATACACTGAATAGAAATCGATTTGATGCTCTTGCATCGAGAGATGAGGAGGCAACAATTGAGAATTTTTCGGATCTCTCTGGGGAAGTTGATGTGATGGACGAGAAAGTTCGAGGATCGCCCTTGCTAAAGGGTCTTAGAGAAAAGAGGAAACATGTAGAATGCCAAGAGGAACTAGAAGGAAGGTATTTTCGCTGGGCCAAAGACCACGATGAGAGGACACAGAAAAACGCAACGACCATCAGCCCACCAGAGGCACCTCAAGCTCAGCAGCGTCCTGTGATTCGTCGCAGTGATCCTGTGAATAGCAATGCGGGAAGCAGTAGTCTTGGATGGAAGGACGTGTTTCTTGGATTTTTTGCCACCATGGAGTGCAGCGAAGGAATAATGAGTTTCGTTAAAGGGATTCTTCTTCCGTGGATAGAGGGCCTTTTGATCAAGCACTTCCCCATGTTTTTTTTGTAAATAATTGTATTTAAATGTTCTATTTGTAAGATTTTGGACTGTTGGTCACGAATGGAATCATTTTCCGCTGACCTATGGGTGCTTGGGGGGGAAATAAAAAAAAAAAAAAAAAAAAGAATATTTAAAGATAAATTTTCAAATTCCTTTCAAACCGTTTTTAAACACTGAGGAAGGCGAAAAAAATCATTTTCTTATTGCTTCTTTATAATCTTTTTTTTGCAGAATGTGCAAGACAAACTAGCCCCGTCTTACGGTAAAGTCGAGAGTTCTCAATTCAATTTTGGAACACTAAAATTAAAGATTGTCTTACATTTTCTTATTCAATAATGGATTATTATTTTTTAATTTAATATTTTTGTTTTTGGAAAGAATTTTTTATCACTAATTTATAATTATTAGAATTTTTTCAATAACTTTTGGGACAATTTGGGCAATTAATTAATCCAATAGTTGTTAGAACGGTTTTCCTGAGAGGGCTTTATCTTCTTTATTCAAATTATCTGTTCGGGTGATATAAAAAAATGAATTTTGAGGAAAATCCTTCTTTTTTACTTCAATTTTACAAAATTCGCACTCAAAAGCTTTAAAATTCAATTAATAAAAAATCCTCTGATTAAAATTTTAAAACTTTAAAATAAAACAGACACTTCTAATCATAAATAGGGATACATGATGAGACACTTCTTTATACGTCTCACTAAACTTGCACTGCTGGAGCTCCTTTCACTGCACACAATATACATTTTTATTACTTTCAAGAAAGATACGACACATTGAGAGAGTTTTCTCCTGTACACCGGGCATTATATTAAAAGTATAAATCGCGTAAGACGCGACAACCGTAAACTCAACCCAATAAGAACCCAAAAGAACAATAAAGATTTTCAAGGTACAATTCCCATCCGTATTAGATGCGCTAAAGAAGACTGAAACATAAACCCCATGATTTTTTCACGTTTTCCCCAACACCTGGGCGGCTTAAGGACTCCATCCCCGCCGCCCCACGTCACACACACGGCGTATGAGTTCTTAGAGATGTAAACGTGTCACAATCCAACTGAAGGCTCCATCATTCCATGGAGAGAGATGCGCTTGTTAGTCCCACAAGACGCGAATATGACTGGAGGGAGGAATTTAATGCGGGAAGAATCCGGGAAAAAGGAGGTGAGAGTGTTGAAAGGGGGAGGCAGGAGGACTTGAAACCTCGCTCTGGGAAGAAATGTAAGGTGTGGAATATTGCAAATTTATTGGCGCTTTTGGGGGGTAATAAATTAAACGTATATATAACTTATTTTAATAGCTGTGCTTTAGTCTTGGGGGGAAATATTCACCAAGGAATCCAATATTCGTTACCGTTCTTACGCTCTTTCGTATATTTCTTGTAGACTTTGGGTGTTTCAATAAACACAGCTATTGCTTTTTTAGAAGATTTCTTTATGGCTTCTTTGGACAAATATTTGAAACTTTTATTCAATTAAAAATGCATTTTGAAGACAATTTTTTTAAATAAAAAAACTATTCTTATTGGGTTTTTCAATAGGTAGGGGAGACCGGGGTTAAAAAAGTCATTTAAGGGTTTAGAAAAAGCTCAAAATATCATATTTCCCAAACAGATAAAGCGAAATGTATAGCTCATTTTTTTTTTAGGAAAGGAGCCCATGCGCTTGATATGGGCGAAGTACCTAATTGAAGGAAACGCAGAAAACAATTTTAACCTACCCAGTCTTGTAGGGAATCAAAAAAGGATAAAGAATCGCCAAAAATATTCACCATTTTCCACTGGGGTCACAACGAAAAAAGGCAATAAAGTTTTGTAAAAAATCAAAAAAATTGACCGCCATTCGTCATTTTGTCTCTTTCAATGCATGAATCATATGTTTCAATGCTTCGTCAATGAGCTTGTCGATGACAGTTTGACATTTCATTTATTTTTTTTTTTTTTGGGAGAAAATAAAAAAAGCGTATTTTTTAATTAATTATCGTGGTAAATGTGTTTTACGTGTTGTTCGACAGTGATTTTTTTATATCTGAATACCTGAAGGATGAATTCCCGCACAGTTTGTGACCGTCTCAGCGAGCACATCTATCGTTACCACACAAAGCAATCCAAAAATATTGGTCGTGGAAAAGGTCTTGGGAAAGGTGGTGCCAATAAACATCGTAAGGTTTTGCATGACAACATCCAGGGAATCACAAAACCATCAATCCATCGTCTTGTCCGTCGTGGTGGTGTGAAACGCAAAGGATTCCACCGCAGAGGATCTCTCAATTCGTGAAAAAGCCATCTTCAAGACGATCCACGACCAATGTTTTTGGATTGCTTTGCTTTGTAACGAGAGATGTGCTCGCTGAAACGGTCACAAGCTGTGCGGGAATTCATCCTTCAGGTATTCAGATATAAAAATCACTTTCGAACAACACGTAAAACACATTTACCACGATAATTAAACTAAAAAATACGCTTTTTTTATTTTCTCCCAAAAAAAAATGAATGAAATGTCAAACTCCCATCGACAAGCTCATGGCGAAGCATTGAAACATATGCTTCATGCATTGAAATGAACAAAATGGCGAATGGCGGTCAATTTTTTTGAATTTTTACAAAACTTTATTGCCTTTTTTCGTTGTGACCCCAGTGGAAAATGGTGAATATTTTTGGCGATTCTTTATCCTTTTTTGATTCCCTACAAGACTGGGTGGGTTAAAATTGTTTTCTGCGTTTCCTTCAATTAGGTACTTCGCCCATATCAAGCGCATGGGCTCCTTTACTGCCCTACATCTCGTTCTCAGATCATTTTGTTCTATGTAGCTAGGAAATATGATATTTTTGGCTTTTTCCAAAAACCCTTAAGTGACTTTATTAGCCCCGTTCTCCCCTATATTTTTCTTTTAAATTCAATTTCATTTAGTTCAATAATTTTACCTCAAGCAGAACAGCAAAGTTGAAAAAAATTATTCAGAAGAAATCCTAATGCTTGAATTAGTTAAATTCTGGCAAAAAAGCTCCAATCTCTCCCTTTTTAAATGATTAAAAAAGGATACATACTACTTAAGAATCACAAAAACCACAAATTAATACGGCTTTAGTGAAATACTTTTAGTTTTGTTTGAAGAGGTACATATAGTTGAAAGTTTGTCCTCGAGCACGACGACTTCAAGTTAAGGAGCTTGTTCATATAATCGAGAAATATTTGTTCCGACTGCGTGAAGGAAAAACAAAAGGACCAAAGAGTGTAGGAGCAAACTGAAGTTAAAAAAAATAACTTCTTTAAATACTTTTTAAAATATGTTCTCGAAGAAGAAGATTGAATTTTTATTGCTCCACATAGACTCAGAAGAGAGAAAAAAAACTTTCCTGCGACAAAATGCATTATTCAATGTGGAGAAATAATTAAAAATAAATATTTCTCTTTATTTTGGAGAAACTTTGCGAGCTTTTTGAATCACCTCAAAGTCGAGAAATTACCTCAACTATTTTTTTTTATATTCTCCTCCTGTGGCAGTGAAGATGAAAGAAAACATTCGTAGCGCGTGTATTGCTTAAATATTTCCTGTCGAAATAATCTCTCCGCTCTCTGGGTGGGGGTGGAAATGAGGGAGATTTTTTTTCCTGGCAACGGAAGCGCATTCGGCGATCGCAGTGAATTTTTTTCTGGTGGAGCTGAAACACACATATATAGCAAACTACCCAAAGTTTGTATATCTATGTGAATTCTGCCCACTTTGTGCCAGAAGTTCTCGAGCACTGCTTCAGTTTCGAGTCAACTCTCGCCGCGAATGGTTGCTTCTAAAGAATATTCTTGTGTGTTGTGTGAGTGGTAGTAAAAGCAAAATTTATCAATCAACTTCTCAAGAATTTTTAATTGGAAAAAATATTTAGATTTCTTGAGGAAGAGAAGAAAATTGAAAAAAATTCTGAAAAGTGATTTTTATTAAAAAAAAAAAATCCATCAATGGATAAATTTTATGAATTTTTGTGTTTTTTCTAAAAATTCATTAGAAAAGAAAAAAAATTGTTCAAATTGAAGAGATTTAATTTTGAAACAACACAAGTTTATTATTTTCTACATACGGGGAGTCAATTGGTAATTATCCAAGGATGACGACGGATTCCCTGAAATCGTTCATCACCCTCCCAACGACCACCATTTACGGGAGGCAGAGATCGGAAAATACAAAATTCATCCTCTTGTCGAGTTTCGTCCTCATCTTCAGTATTGGCATCTCATCGTACGTGGTGAGAAATTATTGACTTGTCTTCTTCATACGAATTTATCCCTCAAATATTGCAAAATATTTTTTTTCTTCTTCATGTGAATTTTTTCGGGGGAAAATGATTCAAGAGATGAAGAAATAACTTAAGGGCAATTTATAGCACCAAAAGCGCCTTCGTGCGTATTTTATTGAGATATCCTGGCACGATTGGGAGAGAATGCAAAATTTATGGGTTATTCTCTTTGAAATTATTGCATTGAGTTTTTTTTGACTGTTTATTCTTTTGAATTCGTTTTTATATGCTCTCTATGTGATAAAAAGGTGATAAATCATTGCAATTAAATTTCTGGAAAAAATGATTAGAGATTAGAGATTAGATTGGATTAGATATTTTTCCATACAAAAACGGATAAACTCCTTTTAAACATCTAAATTTCCTTGCAAAATATAATTGTAAAATGGAGAAAATCTGATACAAACACTGTCTATTGCACAATAAAAATAAATCTCATCCTTGGGAGTTAAAGTGTTGTGAAAGAAAAATCCTCTCATAAAATTGACTTTGATACTTGAAAATTCAATTAAATTAGAGTTTAAGTAAATGCAACATCATCCACTAATTATATAGAATTTAATTAATTTCTTTTTGCACATCTCTCAGTGGAACTTTTGTGGGAACTGTTTGAGGAGAGAGATTTTCTGACTGAGAGTGAAGAGGTTGTTCCGGAATATCTTTTTTTTTCGGCTGGATGAAAATGCGGGAGATGGGGGTGGTAAAGGAACTTTATGCGGGCTTGTGTGTGTGTTGTAAAATGGGAAGAACTGAGAGTGGAGAATTTTAGGCTAATTCATCTTTTAACCATTGAGAAGAAATATGTGCGGAAAATGCATAAAATGTATTAAATTTTTGAGATATTTTGTGCATGAGGAGGAGAGTAAGGTAGTACATGAGACACTTGGGTTTACCGCTGCAAGTTCCGGAAAATCCTTGAAAATATTGCTTTACATTTTCTCAAAGTACCCACACTTGTGGGTGAAAATTAAATTGAAAAACTTTCCCCAGTTGTACATCTCAATTAAATGAATAATTAACCCTCTAGGGTTGTTTTTATATAGGTACGTTCTTTAGATGATTTATTGCACTCACTGAACAAGACAACCCCTTAATTGATAACTTTTTCCCCACATCTATCCCTTCGTTACTCGTGTTGTAATTGACTGTTTCGATTTGTTGGAGATTCCAATTAAAATTATTTGCACTTGATCACTTTCAAAAAGAAAAAAAAAAGACTCCTCGCCTCAATTCTGGAACTGAGATCAATTTGCAGTCAAATGTGGACAGATGAAAAGACATGTGAGAGAAAGAATTTAATTCAGAACTTTATCCTTCCTCTTGTGTGTGTGGCTATTGTGGGTGTCCCACATTTCATCCTGGTAAACTTTTGTGGACATTTTACAATTTTATTACATTTACGGCAAAGTTGTTTGCTTCCTTGTAACTTTCTGATCCCAAAATCCATTAAAGGAATTCCAGGTGAAAACTTCACACATTGTAACTCAATTGAAATTTCCGGCGCTTGTATTGTATTCCATAAACTTTGAAATGTTCTTCCCTTTTTCTTTTTTTTTTTGCAAAAAAAACGGAAATATGAGTTTTAGCTGTGTTTCTTTCAGACACAGCTTTTGTGTACCGAGCAAAATCGAAAGTCGTCAGATCGGGCTCAAACTTGGGATGAGCACGAATTAGGGTCCCCACATTCCAAAAAACGTATGCGCCAAAAAAATTTTTTTTCCGGCCGTCCGTCCGTAGTATAACGCTAAATTGCGAGAGAACGGTGATAGATAGAGACTTGCGGTAAACGGCAAAGTTTAAATATCGACTGGAAGACATCCGATTATGATGTCAAATTTTACCCCCCACCCCTCCGTCCGCCATTTTGAATAACCTCAAAATTTTGTTTTCGCTATATCTCAGCCCCTATTATAGCTAGAGATCTGAAATTTTGATATGTAGTAGGGGCCATCAAGAGCTTTCCAACGATACTTCATTTTCGAAAATCGGTCAAGCCGTTTAGTCAATATGGCCGCCACAATTTTTCATCGAAAATCGACCATAACTCGAAAACGGCTTGACCGATTTTGATCAACCCGGAGTCAAATGAAAGATCTTAACAAACCCTACAACTCTCTAGAACATCCGAAGTTTCAAAAGTGACCGCTAGAGGGCCAAAAATCAAAAACAAAATTTTCGATTAGTTTTCGATGAATATCTCGAAAACGACGACATAAATTTTTTTCATTTTTTGATATGTTGTAGCTGACCATATTATCTAGCTTCATGCCAAAAATGAAGAAAATCTATGGATCCGTTCTCGAGATATAGCCTTCCAAAGTTAGCATGTCATATCTCGGGTTCTACAAGTCCGATCTTGATCAACTCAAGCGCAAATGAAAGGTTTCGTGAAACCCTACAAATGTCTAGGACATTGCAACTTCGAGAAATGACTGCAAGAGGCGCTAAAATCGAAAACAAAGTTTTCGAAAATTTCGAACTCGAATTTTTCGAAAATGGCGACATAATTTTTTTTCATTTTTCGATATGTTATAGCTGCCTTCAAGACCTTTCAAACAAAAAAAAAATTATGAAAATCTATGGATCCGTTCTCGAGATATGGCCTTCCAAACATTTCTTAGGGAATGACTTTTCAACTTTTCCCGACTTTGCGCGTATTTAAATTAATTTACGCTCTAGTTTGCTCTCACAAAATTGGTACACTGAAAGAAACACAGCTCCCGTAAGCTTGGTCAGCTTACCAGTACATTTAGTTTCTTTCTGTTATTATTGTGTCCAAGAGGATTGAAAAGGTGAAAAATAAATTTTTTGAAAGAGAAATATGGAGCAATTGCTTGCCCTTTAAGTTTAGCCAATTAAAAGTATAAGTTTTATAATTTTTCTCTCTCTCTCTTTGCAGATTTGGTCGTCTATTAGGATGACCGAGCTGAGGGATGAACTCAATGGATTGCGTGGTAAATTGGAGGACTTAAGAAAACGAATGGGTCTGGATTTGCTGGATGATTTGCATGACTTCGAAGAGGCGGTGAGTTTAAATTTTCTCTTCATCCATTTTTTCTGCATACTCCTTCTTAAATCTTGGTCAGAATATTCGCGCAAAGTATTTTCATGCAGTTGGAATTTCGTGGAAAAATAGCTCGAGGATGAAAATGTGGAAAACCCCCCGTGTGCTTACAAATAAAATTATTTTGTGTTTACACGAGAATTTCACCTTCTCTCACGTTCTTCCTTTAAAAAAAAATAAAATAAATTTTACACAACATTTAGGGGAAGCATGAGACTAAACAAATATTCAGGCTTCAAAAGGAATTTATGGACACAAACCAACACCAAAGGTCACCCTAAATATTCATCTCAATTTATCTTAAGGTCCGCATTGGATGGAATAACATGCAAAATGCGTGGTTGAATCAATAAACTTTTGATCTCTATACGGCTTTTGCAGTAAATTTGCAAATTGTGTGCGCGTGGCGAGAAAATTCCTAAATTGATGTTAATGGCTCCATTTGGCAATAAGCCAAAATATTTATTATTATACAGACCATTGAAGAATTTTCTCATAATAAAGATAAAAGAAATCCCTTTTTTCATGCATCAATCACTGAAATTTTTTAAAGCGTCAATCATTGAAGGGAAATTTAATTTAATTACATTTCTGAAATGTAGTTAATAAGAAATTTATTCGTTCCTGTATGGAAAAACCCGATCATTCAACGAAACGATCTACACGTGTTTTCTAGTAAATGATGAAAAGAAAAGAAATCGTCATACAGATTTTCCATTTTCCAGTGAAAAAATTCGGCAAATATTTTGATTAAAAATGAAAACTATGACGTCATTATTGCCTTTTTTGTCTATTTTAAGGCATGAAGCGTTCGGACAGATGTTTCTTTGCCAATATTTGACAAATTATATTTTTATGCTTCATCCAATGAAAGAAAAGAGAAAAAATGGAGTTGTAACGTCATTTCTTACATTTTTATGTAAATCTTTTCCAACTTGTTTAGCTAAAGAAAATGAGAGGTCTCTACTTTCTAGTGATGCATTTTTATTGAATTCTCTTCAAAATTATGCGTATCCTGATTATATTTTCTTTTGATGGGTTTCTCTTACAAAATCGGGTAAACTCCTTTAAATACACTGATTCAAATGCTCAATGGCCTTTCTTCTTCTACTCTCTTAATTTATTTTCCTCCAAAAATATATTTTTTTAATTGAAAATATGATTTAAAAAAATTCAGGCAAAGTTAAAGGACAAAGATTTCAAGAATTAAATTTTAATGAAAAAATACATTGATTTCATTTTGCGGAACACAAGTGTTTGGCTTTTCTTTATTGAATGCTCTTAATTTGGTTAGCTATGTATGCACAAAACATATTATGGAGTATCATCATCATACAACATCCGGTATTTTGGGTGAAGAAGACACCGCCAAACAGTGGAAAAGTCATAAAAAAATGGAGACATTATGAAATTGTTGCGCGTGTGTGGTGATGCAGCAAACGAGGACTAATTAAGACACAATACCGTCCAGCAATTTGAGTGAAAGACACCCAAATGGTGGTTTTATTGAGTGAGACAAGGAAGCATCAATTTATATGCAATTTTTGTCTCAAGTGTGAGAAGTCAAAAGTCCCATTTTAACATCTCGCTCTTCATCCTCCCCCGCATCATTCACAAATAAACAAACTAATAATAATATATTTATGCTTCTTTTTCTTGTTATTACTTCCAAGCCAAGAAAATGTCAAATAAAAAGTCACACTCGCTAAATTTTATGAACCACCATTGGGGATTATTAGTTCAAGCGTGGAAGAAAAGATGTTCCAAAAAAAAAGAACCTCAAAGAATTTTGTGGAAGAAATTTATGTGCTGTTAAATATATATGTAATTTTTTTCCTTCCTCATATTTGTCATTCACATTGATAAAGCACTCAGAAAGCACTCAAATGTCTCACTGAAAAATTCATAATTTTCTTCTTTCTTAATAACTCCGCATATTCATTTGTGCCAGTTTCTTCATGTCTTTGATGGAGTTTTTTTTATGCAATTTTTGAGGTGTGACTGAGGGGGAGGAGAATGGGTGGAAAACCTCAAAGAAAATGATGTGACTTTGATATTCTTCTCCTGACATGCGGACATTTGCGTCACAGTGCTGTGCTGTGAAGATGCCCTGAGAGATTTTACCTTGAACTTGATTCTAAATTTTTTTTTTCACACACAAACGCCGGAATCTTCCTTCAATTTTTCAAATTTGACACACTCATTGAGCGAGCTATCCAATTAAATTTTGCTGCATAGTTAATTGAGCAAAATATGAATTCGTTATGTTTCACAAGACCCCCCCTCAACGTCATCCAAATTGTCTCTTTTTTTCTCATAAAGAGCACCATCAAACAGAAATATTAATTAAAGACATTGACCATCTTGTTTGTTTTTCATTTGAACTTTTCTCAGTTTCACGCGTTGAATCATTTTTCATTCACAACGCGATAAGACTATATCATTTTTATTGCCAACACAATCTAAATTCCAGAGAAAATTTCTAACTGCGCGGAAGTATTTGCATTCTAAACAAATTATGACGATTTTTTTTAAAATCTAATATGCAACTAATAAAAAATATAATAACTAATTTGAACTTGATGGTGTCCTATTAATGAATGATAGTTATTGTATGAATTTTCTTGGAAACCCATTTATGTGACTTTGAACTCATCAATTAAAATCAGCTCATATAGAGCGATTTATTAATCTTATGCAAATGGAGTGAAGATGAGAAAAAACAAAGACAAATCTTTGTATTAAAATCAAATTAATTTCAATTTGCTGTGATCAAAAAATTGCTTCGTATTGTTTCCTCAATAAAATTCCTATGCTTGGACAAAAAAGGAATTCCGTTTTGAAGAAAATTGTGACCTTCGCATACTTCTTCATGTCTTCCGTTTTGTCTTTGATGACCCCTCAAGGGTGAGTCAAAAGGAAGCCAAAATGCCTGTGGCACATGCACAAATTTTGGAGAATTTATTATTACCGCATCCACCAGAGTATACAGTTGGGTGTCGCATAAACGCTGATTTGGGGATTCGCAGTGAGACTTTAATTCAAGTTAATTCAAAGTTTTTATTTGATAATCTTGACGGATTTGCCATTAAAATCCGCATAGTTGTTGAAAAAGGAGTTTATTTGTTTTTATATGAGAAAACCCCCTTATTTGAGCAAAATCATTACACGCGTAATTTTGTAGAGAATCAAGAAAGAATAAGAAATTCTCAAAGGCTCCTTTACAAATTTCTTTCAATTACCCATTTAATCACCCAAAATGCCCTAAATTACATTTTAATTGATTGATTTGGAATAGTTAAAGCATTACTGCGGAGCCATACTGTAAAGCAGAAACATTAATTCTTCATCGTATTATTTGATTTGGATTTCTGCCAGATAATTAATGTGTTGGGAGTGAATATTTAGTTAAATACACATAGTTTGCAATCATACAGTTCAATTTCACATTAAATAATGCAATAGATAAACATATAATAGCTGCATGTGCTTATGAAAGCTGAAAATTCGGTGGATTTATGGGCATGAAATTTCCTTCCATCGCATTGCAATTGATTTTGATTTGTTCACCAAATTGCAACTGGAAAATTTAATGACTCATTATTTCCTCTTTATTGGTCCCAGTAAAATATAATATTAACTGGAAATTCACATTGGAAGCAGTTTTTGTTGTGTTTTTTTTTGTTTCGCGGGAAAATGATTTATTTCCAATTATTAAAACTGGAAATAAAATAAGTTGTTGTGGGAGAGGTTCAATAAACCAATTTTCATTAAATTGAAAATCAATTGGAAAATTCACCAAGTGTGGGTTTGGTTTAAAAATAAATCATGAAGAATTATGATGTGGAAAACACTTTAGTTTTGTTGTAAATTCCACGAGTCAGTTGTGTTTGGTTGGATGTTTTCTTCCCTTTTATATGAGGAAAGAAAAATTTGGTGAAAAAAAAATATCAAAGAGATAAGATGTGGAAGACTCTTCTTTTTATGGAATGGAAAGGGAAAAGCAAAGAGGTGGGAAGAAGAAGCATATTTTGCTGTTATCTTCATGCGCGTTGTTTATGAAATCTTTACCTTTGATCCTAAACAGAATTCTTAAAAGAATAATAATTTTATATTCTACAAACCCTTCTGTTTTTGAAGAAAATTATATAAATATTTAAGGTTTTTTCTTTGCACCGTGATTTTCGTTTTTTCGTGCATTTTAGGAGAGTGTGGGGTCAGTTTGTTTAAAGTTCTTTCTTTTATGCGCCAAGGTTGGGGTCGTTTACCGGATTTCTGTGAACATAAAAAGAGCATTTATTGAGCTGTTATTTATCGTTAGGAAGTAATTCAAACAATACTACCTGGATTTATACACCGCAGAAGATTATAAAAAAAGTTTATGAAAATTCCCACATTATACTCCACTCAAATGGAAATTCTCCAATAAAGAGACGAGAAACTCAATTTTACGAGAATTTCTGACTCTTACAAGAACATTTGATAGCTTTGTTCTGCCATGTGCGAAATGTTTTGAGTGGGAGACGAAGATATTTAGGCTGGTTTGCTTTTTTTTTGTGGGAAAGGCACCAATATTGAGCGCGCATTGATCGTGGCACACACTGTGCGAAACTTTGGTGAGATTTATGGCATCAATGACCAAAAAGTCTATGAGAAGATTAATGGGGATGAAAGTGGAGTGTGCAGAAAACACACTTGTTGGCGCCAAAAGTCACTCGAGAGCAGATTCCTCCCATTCTCAGCAAGAGAAAATGTTTTGGATTACTTCAAGTATCTTCTATTTTAGTCAGCTTTTCTCACTCTCTCTAATTTTTTTTTCTTGCAACAGCACGAACTTCCGAAGCATCATCAAGGATTCCTCGAGGATTTTGGCAATTCTGTTGATGAGCTTGACGATGAGGATTACAGTATCGATGACCTGGAGATGGATGATGATGACGATACGGAGAACATGAGGGAAGGCAGTGGTATCTTCAAAATGTTCCCAGACGACGAGGAGTACGACAATGAGAGTATCTACGATGAAATAAGGAAAAGGTACAAAAAAAACGTTGCATTTTCTCACCATATATTCTTCAAACTTTTCTCATCAGCATCTCCGTCCTTTTGCGCTTTTCCACCCAACTCCCACGCTTCAGCAGAAACTTTTATACAAATACTCCCTGATTGTGGTTGCACTAAATTACCCAAAATTCACAGCAAGTGTCCCCAAAAATCCACACTGTGTGGCTTCTTCTTGCAAGATGCACGCGGCTCCTTTCTTATTTATTCAAATAACTGCTTAACAGGCAAAGAAAAGCAAAGAATAAACTTTCAGCAGAGACTTTATCTCACCTCCTCCAATGTTATAATTTTCTCGTGAATGTTGACACAATGACTTTGTCTCTCATATTTAATTAGTGGAAGATGCGAGAGCGAATAAATCTCGAGGAGATTGAAATGGAAAGTAGATCAAAATAATCAAATAATATTTTTTTAGTCATATGAAGAAGATAAATTCTTATCTTGAGGTCTGCGGAATGATGTGATATAGAGTGGCTTAAAAGTTCATTTACTTCTTTGAGCAAAGAGAATATTTATAAGAGCTGATGATGATTGAAAATAAAAATCTATAAAGAAAACATTAGAGAACAATATTAAATCTTTCAAATTTTAACGAGTTTGTCCAAATTAATGATTTATTGATTGAATTTCAATTTATTTTTTTCAATTCACTTCAATTTACTTTTTAATTTTTCTAACTGATTTTCCACAATTCTCCTTTTAACGCTTTCTTTTCGTGCTTTTCCTCATTCATTCCATAACACTTCTTTTTAATTTAATTTTTATTGTAACTTGTACGTTGAATAATATTCTTTTAAATCATTTTGTGTTAACTTGCACCCTTTAGTCGAAAACCACGTGCAATTCCACCCCACGAGGGTGTCCCGGTGGTTGAGGAATCGTATGCATTACGTCGCAACAGGACCAACACACCGGCTGATGAAATGGTCATGAATGTTCTCCTCAATCGCAACCAGAGTCCTAAACTCAAGTACGACTGGGGTCAAAAGAAGCGATGGTGAGAGAGGGGCCCTCTTGTGTGCCATCCATTGGTGCTGACAAATAAATCCATCCGTCAATTTATTCTTTTCACAGGGCTGGAAATGAGAGGAGACCACCAAATTCCATTCATCGTCGTCCCCCAAGGAGATATCAATCCCTCAGTGCATCCCCAACACAATTTGTCGACAAGGATGTCACACTGACGATCCGGGAATCAGATACGAATCCCCAAAAGGAGCTCAATATTCGCCATCGGAATCATCATCATTTGAACACGCAGCCTAATCTGCAGGTAAAATCTATTTTAGACTCAATTCTCACCAATAGTACAATAGAATAGAACATGCGGGGGTAAAGTTCTTATGTACCTATGTACAATAGCTTGATGGTATGGATTTTACAAGAGTGACCCCCCACAAAGCTCTACGCGAGCTTATAAAGTTTTCCTATAAATCAGTTAGGGAAGGCAATAAGGGGCAAATTCATCTAACGCCAGGTGAATTCATATGAACAGAATTGAAATGATGGGGTTTGAGAGTTGAAAGAAATATAGTTTTTATTCAATTTTTAATTAAATAATTTGTTTATTTTTAATTTAAGGGCATTTTTAGTGATATTAAGTTGTTTGTTTGAACGTTTAACGTTTTTTTTTCTAACGATAGAAGTTTGTCTTTCAAAATTTGACAATTATTTTCAAACGTTACATGCTTCTTTTCAAAATTGGCAGTTCTTTTTGTCATTTTGACGCTTATATTAATCGTTCATCGTCTAAAAAATCTCTTTTTTAGAATTTTCCATATAATTTTTAGCTTGAAAAAAAAATCTTTTTGTCCACGCCACTAAAACATCAAGAATTATAATGGAAGCGTTGAAAGCATCAAAATGAATAATCTCCTTATCAAATTTAAATTTATTTAATGAGAAAATAAATGTAGACTTAAATGACCAATTGCATAGCGTCTATTTATCAATTATTAACTACAAATTAAAATATTTTAACGTTCTTTCAACTCTGATGAGATACACTGCCATGTACAAAGAGGCACAAGAGGTAAAAGCAGCAAAAGCAATAAATCGCTCTTGGAGCGGAAGAATCACGCAATCTCAATGGAATGTTGGTGGGAAAAGGGATGAGTCAAGTCAATTTATGCACGTAGCAATCGCGTAATGTCCCCTTTGCTATGGTCACTTAATGATGACAAAGGTGGACCGCACATTTTGCTCCACAAAGCCTCTTCGTAATTAGCCAGGATGGCAACAAAAGAAACGAAGCGCCATGTGGGGTGACTTTTGCCCACTAATTACACTTTTGCAAAGAAAAGTGATGGGAAATTTCTTTTACTGCCTACATGGGAGGAAAACTCAATCCACAAATATCTATATTATATATAGGTACATAATATAGCTTAGATATAAGCTTTTGTGTCATTTGCAACAAACATAGAGCAATATGTGGGGGGAAGGGTGGAATGATGTGAGATTTATGCAATTTTCCCTTCATGGTGATGGTTTCATCGTGAAATGCGGTGTGGGATCGGTGCCAGGTGGAATATGAAAACTCCCCGGAAGGGTTTCCTGGAACAGGGTTCTTCCCCTTCCGCTGTAAAGTAAATCATTTTGATAGATGTTTCGTGGAAAGATATATAATAGAGGCAGAAAATATCGCTTCAATGATTTTCTCTTGAGTTCCCACGAGGTTTAACCTTTTAGAATTATTTTAATTATTTGAAATAGTTTTTTTTAAGTATTAAGAGTAAATTTTACATTTTTTTTTGTCAACAATTTACATAAATTAAAGATGAATAAACTCCTTTTGCATTCTCTTTGAGAATATAAGGATAAACCCAGAAGGGAATATATCTCAGGAAGATTTATTCCAACCCACGTATTTATTTAATGCTATTTCATTTATTTATTAAATAGGAACACGTGGCAGCTCCAGAGCAGAGAGTCTATCGCCGCCAGTTTGCAAATAGTGGAGAGCGTAAGAGTAAGTTTTGCTGAAACTTTGTGCTAAATTTTAATAAAATTTCCCATTTTATCTTACCATCAGAGAAGAGTCATGGCAACAAATCACGCACAATAGCCATACACTATGAAGGGGATGAGAGCAAGTATCGTCTCCTGACGCCTCATCACTACAAGAAAGGTTTGTTGAGCTCCTTTTCACTATTTTCCCTTTTATTGATTCTCTATTTCATTAGATCTCACAATGAAATATAATATTTTAATTTGAAAATAGATAATGCATTGCTGCATCATGTTACCGGAAATTACGACTACTGGAAGCCATCAACATGGGCAGTTGAAGCAGGAATGGAGAACTACTTTACTCTCGAAGAGGGAGGCGTCACGGTTAAAGAAAGCGGTGTCTACCTAATCTATGCTCAAGTAATTAATTTTTTTATTCATTTATATTTAAAATTTGTATTAAAACTGGGTAATTTCCATTGTAGATTTACTACAATGACAAACGAGATAGCTACAGCTTTACAATTCGTCGCAATGGTAATCCCATTTTACTCTGCGAAGTAACATCGAGGAATGATCATTCGCACAGCAATCACGATACACAGAATAAGAATACCTGCTATACGAGCGGAGTAGCCTTCCTGCAGGCCGATGATCGGATTCAGGTGAAATCTGGCGAGAATCAGCACTACGTTCTCTTCCATCCACATACGAGCTTCTTCGGGCTCATACGCTTAGGGGGCCCGGCATCGCATCATGCGCCCAATAGTGCCCCAGGGACGAATTTAATTAGCCACGAGGATAGTCGACGAATTTATTCGTGAATATACCAACGCAGCTACAAAAATTCGCGTCCATCGATAGAGTCGCGAAATGAATAGAAGAATATCCGTATGGGGGGAATGTTCGCTGATTTCTCATGCAATTCCGTGCCATTTACCTATATAAACATAATATATGATTCAATGGGTAGGAATTTAAGCCATATTTACTGTGAAGAAGGAGAAGAAAGGAGCTATATCAATGTCTTTTTCTTTCATTGCCCCATTCTATAAATCCTACACCTATTACCTTATTAGAATTAAACTTTGTGCCAATGGAAGGAAAGCATAATGTATCCTGTATTACTCAATCGAATGTAGAATTAGTGAGAGATATTATAATGAAAAAAATATCTAAAAAAAAAACGTATTTATAAAATTTTAGCAATGTAGGCGAATTTATGATTTTTTATACAATCTCTATGATACCAAAAAAAAAACAACAACAACGTATCAAAGCTATATTATTTATAGAAAACGTAGAAAAGTTAGTTCGTAAATTAACATCATCGTATAACTTTTACTATAAGCTATGAAATATTGTTGAAAATGCATGTTAAATGAATGGAAAAAATATATAAAATCCAAAGTAGAATCCAAAAGGGATTTTCTGCTTCTCAAAAGCATAAAAAAATTGTTCTTTCTCTTTTACTTCTTTTAACTTTGTTCCCCGCGCGGATGACTCAGGAATTCCATGGGAGATTAACAAAAAAAATTGTTCTGGGTGAAAGATTGAAAGCCACACGAATGCTATTGGAATCCACCATATATGAATCAGAGTACAGTGGGGCCCCAGTACAACGACCACTTGGTTGAGCTACTCTCGCGCATTGAAAATAATGAGTGTGAAGAGTACATCTGAGTGGTCGTTGTACTGGGGTCCCACTGTACTGCAAGTGATTTCATCCTGTGGGGTATTTCTCCCTTGCTGCCACAGACAGAATGGTTTGCCTCTTGAAAAATTCAACAAACTTGCAAAACCACGGATTTGTCGTCATGCAAAATGTGTGCGATTAAACATGAACTATGTATGCTGCTTCTGAAGGAAATCATCAGCTTAAAGTAAATATTTGGATAAAAGTTGTTCAACTCTTTCGAAAAAAAAAATCTTGTGGTTTCAATAAATCATCATAAAAAAAATATTGCAGAGTCAGAATAAAGTTGAAGAAATAGAATTAAAGTCATTACGCATAGTCTTGCATTAAAACATTAAAACAGTAGTCAAGGAAGCACTCGAGTACTACGTGGGCGGTGTATTAATTACACAGGTATAAGCTTCTTGTACAACAAGGTGTGTTCTTATGCGAAACTTTATACAAAAATAATTTTTTTAGCAAAAAAAGTGGATTAAATAAATTTAAATTAATCTCTGGAGCTTTAGAAAGAATTTTTAAGTGAAGGTATAATCAGCTTAAGAATATTTTTTGCAATTAACGTATTTTTTCGTCCTTTTCATCTCACAAAATTAATTTAATTCTTTTAAACCAATGAAGATGAAAAAATTTCTCATTTCTAATTAATGTTAAACAGAGAATATTGAATACGTGATGATATTACGCTGAAAGGGGCGTTTAATTAATCAAAAATAAAGGAATTTACTCGCTCTCTGGGAAAACTCTTCATTCGAGGAAGCAATCGGGATACGCGTAATTTTGAAGAATGATTCTCTGTTAGATCAGTTGGAAAATAGATTTAAATTTTTTTTAAATTAAAATTAGCTTTATCGAATTTTCCTCGATATTCTCGATATTTCGCATATTTTTTATACAATGCGACTGTTTTTATATAATTAAAAAATCATATAATCAGCCATATTCATCGATCAAGAATCCTGGATATCGTTGAATTATCAAAAGAAATTCTTGAAATTTGGAAAGAAAGTCTTATTTCAATTTAAATTTCAAAAGAAATTCCTGAAATTTCAAGAATCAGGAGATTATTGAATAAAAACAATGTACAAATAATTAATACATAAACTTACCTTAATTTTTATTAATTCTCTTATCAATGAACCACCCTGTGTGTAGAAGAATTTTCTCATATTTTATAAAGCAACAGGAACACGACAAGTAAGACATATCGATTGCACCTAAAGTATGTCTCTAAAAGAAGTATCGCATAACATGGAATCACGTTCGCAAACTAACATATCACACCTGCCCCACCAACTAGACCCAGAGAGTGTCATATTCACACCTTACGTGGTTCACATGAGTTTCCACCACAAAAAGATGAAGAAGAAGTTCAAGCTCCTTCTCATACTTTGCCTTTTAAAGAATTTCCTCCCTCAATTCCGGAATTTAATTTGAGATTCCCGAAGGTATGTGAGGGTCACAATACCAAGCACCCCGGGGGGTACGGGGGGTACGGGGGGTTGTGTGGTTCACTTCATTATCGGAATACCTTTCACGGAGTATGTTGTAGTGAAGATCGAGTTGGGGCAGCAGTGAGTCTCCCCTATCGCATTATTCATGAGGTTGTGTGTGAGCATAGATAGAAGCTTCCATTCATAAGTGCCACAGCATACGAAGCTTTCCCCTGCACAGACGCATGCGATCGCAAAAGCTCAAAGCGCGCGCATATTGATTTCTCTGCCATCCGTTGCCGCGTATAAAAGCTCCTACCCAGTCGCGAGGAAATCCACTTCTCCAGTGTGTCCAGTCGCATCGGTTGTGGAAGTTTACGTGTTTGGGTGCTTTATTGTTTTTTTGGGGGAAGAAAGTATATTTTCTGGGCGGCCATTCTGAGTGAGCCCAACAAGTGTCTCATACCCTGTGATTCCCCAAATGTAATTTAGTTGGTCTACTCTTTGGGGTTCCACACCAAACGACGCCATATCAGTGTCTTTTCCGCCCAAGGAGACGTTTTCTCTGAAAGCTGCTGGGTGGTGCGCTTTTGGGGGCAGTATTGACTAATTGGTAATTTGTAAGCTCTGTCTATACCCTTAGTAGCCCACACCCTTGAGTGAATCAAAAGGGTTTCTTTCTATATGTTGATAAATTCTATCCATAAGAGACAATCTATTGATTTCTCCCATTAGTGGAAAATATAAGTATTTTGTGTGTGAGTTTTATTAATAGACAACACTTTTCACCTTTCCCATGGAATTGCGACGTTTTTTTTCATTCTTTCTTCCACCTCACATGCAGCAGTGGAGACGCCGAGTCTCGAAATTTTTGTGAAGAGTTTGGGGAAGGTGTTTTCTTTTGTTAATTTAATTTAATTTTTTCAACCCTCAAGCCATGACAAATGCACTCCAAAATCATCAAAGAGCTTCCATCATGGGAGAAGGGGGTTTGAATATAAATCATCCCACCATGCCAAGCCGAAAAAAAGAGAGAGAAGAAGCCATCGAAGAAGAATTTTCAATGTCAAAAACCGCCCCCATTGATGGGGGAGGAATTTCGTAGAAAATATTTGCTGAAGTGCCTGAAAAATATTTATCGAGAGAATTATGAGGGCCGCACAATATGAGTGAAATTGCGTGAATGGGGAAAACGTGAGAAAATTCATCGTATTGCCTCTGTGACAAGAATTTAAATTGGAAAAAGGAGTTTTTTGTCCTACAATGACGCATATCACTTTCCCCCATCACTCCTCCCTCATGTACATATACCTACATATAAGAATTGACCACTTGAGGTTGAAGTGGAAGCTCAACAAAGCTCGAGTTTTCCAATTAAAAGTTTATTGGTAGAGAGGCTTTCATTTCTTTCCCTTTCTTTTCGTCACTTGGATGCTCCCATGCCTGCAATTTTTTTTATTAGATGACTTTGTAAAGAGAGATGGCAAAAGCTTTTGTCTGGCAGAGTGTTGTTTTAAGGGGTGTTAATAAAATCACCTTTTATGATGAAAACTTTAAAGGAATATATGTATGTGATGCATTGATTTTTTATTCCTTGGAATTCTTCAAGTTTACATAACATCTTATGCTGAAATTGTTTAATGTAGGCTGTGTTATGTAAAATATTCTGTAAATATCGAAATAAATTTTCAATGCCAGAAAACGTTGCCAATTTCAATAATTTTAATATTAATTTCATAAAGAAGAATAAAGGAGTTTGTGCATAAATTTAAAATAAAAATCTTCAAATCATTTATCGTTATGTGGGTAGAAATATTGAATTTAATCGCATTGTTAGCATAATTAATATTAGCTCCATTGGCTTCGATCTATTTGCCAATTGCGTTGCATAATTAGCTTATGAACAGGAAGCATTCTATATACGCAGAATTAATATTAACATAGGATAAACAATGATAAACTCTTCAATATTCTGTTGCTTGTTGTGACACACTCGGTGTTGTACAATCAATTGTACCTATATAATACCTATTTAATGCGTCCAATCAATTGTTTAGAAATGCATGTTTGTCACGCAATTTAATACAAACTCACAATATTTCTTTCGCAGAATATCCGTAAATTTTTGCTGCAAAAATGAGATGTTTTAGGGCAGTCCGGATACTTTTGGTGCTTCTTCTACCCTTGGTACAAGGTCAGCAGGCACCACACTCCCCCTATTCCCTACAGCCGGCTGTGGATGCACTCCACCACCGGGAGGCACAATTGGCCTTTAGGGACTACCTGGATGTACCACGAGTGGATGAAGATTCTGTATTTTGGGCTGAAGGTGAGCTTTGCAATTAATTTCAATTTATCGCCGGAAGGGACGGGCTTTGATAAGGAAAAGCAATTCAAACCGGAAGATAAACTCACAGCACATAACTTCTATTTCTTACTCTTCACCTGCCATCTTATATACATTTGCTCCACATCGGAGACTTTTAATTGGCATTCTATTTACTGAGTGAAAAAGTAATTTATATCCTCAACAAAGTTTCTGGAAATAGAAATAAAAAAAGAAAAGAAATGAACATCAATTTCAAGAAATGTCTTCTAAGCCGATTTAAGGATTTTCTTCTAGACCAATTTTTAAAATTGTCTTCATCGTCTTCATAATGGTAAAATCAATATTCTCTCCTGAATGTTAGGAAAAGCTCTTGAAATTACTTTTCTGAATTCCACACAGAGAATGCAAGAAATTCTCCTTTTCACTTTATATTCATCATTTAATGTTCTTTTCAATTCAATGAAGGTGTCGCAATAAAATTTCCGAGAAGGTAATGAAATTAAAAAACTCTTTAATGATTCTTTAATGAAGATACGAAATTGAGTTAACGGTCAAATATTAGCTAGAAAAACGTTAGAAAGATTTTAGTATAAATGAAAGCGTTAAGAAGAAAATTAAAGCAGAAAAGCTTTTTTCTACGTAAGAAAAGAATGAAAAAAGTCTCATGAAGCATTATCATTATATCATCATTGAATAAGAAGAAAATCTGATTTCCCTTTAAGCTCCGTGGTAAGTAATGAGCGAGAAATTGAATTTTGAATATTCAATATGCATATAAAATGGATTAAAAATGAAACATATTTTATTGAAGAAAAAATCATTTCTTAGAAACGTGACAAAGCGACGAATGCCAAGAATACAGAATGATTTGCAAAAATAGAATTTTCTTTCTCCCCAAATAAATATTCCATGATGATCTATGAGTGCAAAGGGTATGCCATCAATCATCCTCTTGTCATTATTTTATTTATAAATATGAAGATGTATCTGCTAGAAGTTACACGAAGGAAGAATCTTTAAAATGCGTATTTTTGGCGTATTTTATTGATTTTTCCCATCAAATTCTTTAAATTCTTTCTCATAATTCGCAACAAAATTGAATTTTAAATGAAAGTTGAATATTTGAATAGCCAGAAAGCTCTATGAAGCTTTGAATTTTTTCTTCAGTAAATAAATTACAAAACTGAGAGAACATTTCTCATTTTATTTATTCTGGAAAATATGAAAAGTTAAAAAAGGAACTCTTTCAGTTTCCTACTAAATATATAATTAAATGAGCCCCATGAATATTTTATCATATTATCGCTCATGCTTCAACCCTGATGTGACCATTGTTATCTACATTCTGTTCTTGATGAGTAGCAGCACAATTACTTACGCCCACTCATCTCTCACTTACACTCCAAATGATGGATCCCATGGAATATTATGACAGTCCTCCCACGAGAGGGGCCTTCTCTTGCGGCGATAGTGCTGTGAAACTTACAACAACCAAAAGTCGGCATCACAAAATTAATGATTTTGCCAATTTGTATTTTAGGGGAGAATGGGGTTTCCCCACCCTACCGTGGAAGTCGGCGTGAATTGAACAAATTACTGGCGAATTACTTGGCACGTGAGGAGGAAGAGGAGCAGGAACAGAGACTCCCCATGGCAAGAATCGATCAACCGTATCTCGATGAGGACCTCCCGTATGATTTGGCAGCTAAGAAACGTTCAATTTTCCGTGAGAGGGAAGATGGTGAGTTTTTCCAATCAAAACTTTGTGATAACTTTTGCCTTGACTCCCTGGACTTTTCCACCTCGCAGTCCAATAAAATGTTGCCTTTATTCGGCTTGTGAAAAAAAAAAAGAAAATAAATTCAATTTAATTAACCCTTGGAATGCGGAGCGGGGTCGTTAAACGACCCCAGCACTATATTTCGTGTTATATCTCCATAAATATACAAGATACCATTCCCATCTTTTGGAAATAAGTTCTTTGGTTATCTGAGGAGGTTGTGTAAAAATTTCAGCTCAATCCGACCACCACAAGAAAAGTTATTAAGAAAAATGTAGAAGAAGGGAATTCAAAAATTGGTGTAACGGTCATGCTGCGGAAATTTTTTTAGAGCATAAACAACACAAAACATAATTAGAAGCATGTAAATGTGCAAAACAATAAAGAATATTCGAGAAATATTGCCATTTATCACGTTGCGGGAAGTGAGGGGAATGTGGGGAAGAGTGAAAAAAAAATTGCAGTTTCTTGGCAAATTTCTTATGAAGAAATTATGAAAAATGATTGAAAAATGTTTTTCCCTAATATCTCCTTCTAAGTATTTTAGGGCGGCGAATTTGTGGTGCAGGGTGCAAGAGGACTATATAAGGAATCTATAGGCACTAACCCGACAACTCCAGGTTGTATAGTTTGGGAGAAAATTGGTCTTCTTTTTGGGGTCGTTCAACGACCCCACCTTTGCATTCTACGTAACTACCAAGGCCTCCGCATTCCAAAGGTTAATTTTAAAAGTCAGAGAAATGAAGTCAATTCGCACAAATCATCATTAAAAAATAAATTTGAATTTGAGTTTAATTTTTTAAAATTCAAATTATAACTGAAAATGCTTTAAAAAGATCGTTTTTCCTTAAAGTTTTTAAGTAAGTTCTCTAAAAAAAAAAAATCTTTTCCAGAAGTTCCATATCAATCTGTATTCAGGGAGCGTGAGATGGATTCCTATAGTGATCCAGCTTTTGCACAGGATTTCCTCGAAGAGATCGAACGGGAGAATAATGCTGAACGCGAGGAGAAGTACAGAGAAGCTCTGCGGAGACTCTGGGAGAAGTATCAGCAGCAAGAGAATGACATTGAGAGGACACTATTTGAGGAACGTGGCACCGGAAGAGCGTACAGTCCACGAAAAACAGCCAATTTCCCAGCAATGTATTCTGCTGCAATCCCCGACAAACGACGTACCTTCCCGGCTCTCCCATGGCTTCCGGCATCGCGAAAGAAGCGCTTCCCGGTGACCAAGAGATCCCCAACACCAGAAGCAATAAATGTATCAGGAACTGATGAGAAGGTTGCGAAGGATTTACGAGGAATTTTCGGGGAGGGTGATGGTGAGGTGAAGGCAAAGCGCTCAAGTGATACGAAGGAACATTCCCATGATCATGCGGATCACGCGGATCATGCGCATCATGAGGAGCACGAGGAGCATCATGACAATCATCATGATCACGATGAAGAAGAAGACGATGATAGGAAAAAGAAACGCGCTGCGGAGGAGAAGAAGAAAACCAATTTGGAGGTCGTTAAGGATGATCAAATAATTCCGGGGGATTTAATTGATGAGACTCGAAAGAAGTCAATCCAATGGTCAAAGTATTTTGGGATTGATCGTAAGAAGAAGTCTGGGTATCTAAATGAAAAATACCGAAGTATGATGAAGAAATCCGAAGAGGAATATCCCCTTCAGCACTTCCGCCATCACGATGGGGAGGAGCGTGAAAAGAAGCAAGTTAGTGAGGAAAAATTGGAGAATATGGACCAAAAATTGAAGAATATCGAAGATCTTATTATTGATGAGACAATTAAGTATACCGGAGCTCATGAGGGAATTTCCGATCCTGAAGACATTCAGAGATTGAAGGATCACGTAATCTCGAGACTCGCAACGGCGTACAGCCTGGAAAAGATGCGAAAAGCCCTCGAGAGACTAAAGGATTCCGTTGAGACTGAGCGTCATCTCATGCAGAATGAAATTGAACCATCTGCTAAGAATCTGGACAAGGACAAAAGGGTGGCTGTTAAGAAGGAAAAGGTGGAGTTTGACAATAAGGAGTAAGTTTTTTTTTCTTTAAATCTTTATATTCAGAGAATGTTTAATTTTAAATTTTTGTGATGAATTTTCAGTCACAAAATTGAATCAGCAACTGAAAAAGTCACCCCAGAAGAGCCCGATAATGGTCTAGAGAAGGAAGATGTGGATAAGAAGAAGAAAAAGCGCACGAATATTCATCACTTTGACCGCTACCCAGTCCCAGATGTTGGCAATGATATTGGAGAATTTGAGGAAGAACTCGGAGCTGGACATTTTGATCCAGTTGGTGAAACATTTGGTATAAGCGGAGGACAATCCTTTACTCAATGCCCCCTCTTGGATGCCATTGAGCGTCGCTGCCGTGGCGTAGATCTCCTAAGTGGGGATCTTCAGCAGGAACTTTTACCTGTTTGTGAAATACATCAACTCTGCTATATTTGCGTAAGTTTTTTTTTTATAAGATAAAATTTCAATTAATCCATTATTTTTCTATGAAAAATCTTTCCAATTTTCCAGGGAACTTCAATAACAGCTTGCGACTTCCAGTACTTGGCTGAAGCGGATTCTGTGTGTGGCTCAAGCTCTGAATGCCAATCCGCAGCTCGGTCTGCACTGATGATTCTCCGTGGGAGTCCAGGACCTCAGCTAGGACCACGTGAATGTGCCCGGAATCCCTGCTTGAGCACAGCTCTCCGTGAGATCCGCTACTAAAGTCCCACGGCAGCGTGCCCCCAAATCGGTGGGCTCCATTTGAGAAAAAATATGTCAGAGAGTGAGCGAGGTTTCCCAGGCCAAACCTCGCGGGGTTCCCCTCAAGAGCAGCTTCTTAAACTTTACAGAGGATGAGAATTTAGTGGTAATTTTTGGGAATATACACCATTTTTCGGGCATTTTAATCACATAACGATGATGTACTGCAAATATAGGACAAGAAAAAAACTCCATTTAATTATATACATTTTATGGATGGGGGCGATTTAATGTGCGTGGGGGTGGCAATTGGTGCGAAAGCTCTCGATGGAAAAATGGCAAGAAAATCAATTTCCATCGAGGGGGAAGATGAACAAAAATCGAGGCTGAACAACAGAATGACTTTCGTTGAAATTTCTTTTATTTATTTTGGAAAATATAATGTATGTTAGGTATGAAAAACGATACGACTCTATGTAATTTAATGTGAAATTTATTCCTCTAAAAAAAATGATGTAATTGTTGAATATAAAGAAAAATCTTACAGTGGAAAAAATCTATATTATTAATGAAAGAAAATAAATTGATAAAAAACTATATTTGATCTAAAAAATATTCTTAGGTGGATAAAAAAAATGAAAAAATAATGAAATGGCCGGTTAAATTTTTTTTTGTGTAAAATTTTTAAGATCCTTTGCATATTTTTCAATCAATTAAATTGCCATATATTTCGGTTAATCTCCCTGATATTTATGTACCACAACATTGATGAGTGTGTCAAAGAAATATCATGGTAAAATTACAAAAGGAAAATAAAATTCTCTGACAATAATTATAATGACAAAAAGAACATTGTAAAATGTAAAGGAAAACTGTTACAGCAAATATTAAGTTTCTGCATTTTTTTGCATTGTTTTCTTTGAGAGTCTATAAATGTGATCTAAAAGAAAAATATTTGACAACCCAATCTTTACAAAAAGATTTAAAAAAAAATCCCCATTAAGTGTTTTATTGAATAATGTCTAAAAAGGAAAAAGGAGAATAAGTAATTTATCCATTAAATAATGTATAATAAATTAAATTTGTCTTTTGCTTTCTCATTACGCTTTTTCAGTGAATTTCCCGAATAAATGATAAAAGTTTCCCGCGCAAAAATAAAACGCCTGATATTCTTCTAATCTAAATGATTTTTCCTCATTCTTAACGGAAAATTCCCTACAAAAAAAATTCATTGAGATTGAAATAATATTGCAAATAAATCCCTCAGATGAAGAGGTACACTTTATTGACGATCTGACGACAAAGAGGGGGCTTTTATCGGACCCGTGAGAGGTGAAGGAAATATTTCGCGATAACGATTCTTTTTTTTCGATACTGATAAGAGGCAACAATTGAGTGATTTAGTCACTGTTTTGACCTGAAAGTGCGCGGATCTCTTGGAAAAGTTTTTCCTATTTTTTTCTTTGTCGCAAGAAGTTGAAGGAATCCATCTAGCCCGAGAGATGCTGCAAGGTGATGGAGTAAGGAACCTCGAGAGTACCAACTACATTTCTCAACAGACTCGAGCAGAGCCCATTTGTGAGTTAAAATTACCTTGCGAAATTCACATGATAAGGCTGAATTATCAGTTTCATTCTGCAATTATACGAGTACCTATGTCATTTTTTTTTCAGTGTATCGAGAGGATCAGGGAATTATTACCGCGCAACCAAAACCTCCTCAAAGTAAGTTTTATTATTCTATTAAAATCATATTTTTTTGCAATTTTCTTATTTTTCTAATAGTTCTAATTAATTAAAAAGATTTTTTTTAAAGAATCTTATTTTATTTAAATTATTGATGAAAATCTTTAATTTGCAGTAAACCCCCATGGATTATCAATTTCAACGGTTCAGGTGGGTGAAAGTACCATCGGGAGTCCAGTAATTCCATTCATCCATCGACATGGGATTGATACGCTCCGTGGGCAGCCTTCAGTACACATCCAGCAAACATTTGAACTCATTGGCAGTAAGTTTTATGGGAGTTAATGATTTTTTTTTCATTTAATCGGTTAATAAAATTCTATTTGAATAGATCCTGTGTCCTCTGAGAATCGCTACACTGTTCGTGCTGGATCTGGAGAAGCCATATTCTATGCCTCGGAGACTTCTTCGAAGAACAATCGTCTCTTTTGGGGCTCATCGCGACCATTTTCGATGCATCTAACGGACAAAACAAATCGGGAATCCCTAACATTGCACCGGAAGTGGGGCGTTATACCATTCTGTGGCACCTGCATCATTGGGAATAGTGTGGAAGTTTGGACACCACCTGGAGATCTTCTTGGCTACGTGGAGGAAGGATATTCCCTGACAACGTGCGACTTTGTCATTCTCAACAGTCACAAAGAGATTATTTATCACATTGCTGGCCCGAGATCCTTCACGGGTTACCTGCCCAAAGAGGTGGGCTTTAGAGTCCTCAGCCCAGACTACTTGACGCAAGTTGGGACAATTTCAAGGACCTGGAATGCCGATGTCTCCATGTACTCCCTCAATATCTATTTTACAGATCAGGATTTGGATGTTAAGAATAAATCCCTTTTCATTGGAGCTGCATTTCTTGCTGTGAGTTTATTTTTTTATGATTTAAGTGTGGAGCAAATTGGCGCAAATTGGTAAAATTAAACCGAAATTAAATTAATAAATTAAGAGAAATTGCGCCAAGGAGCTCACAGTTGGAAAAAATTTAATTTTTAACAAGAAGTTATTTTTTTAATTATTTCAATTTTTATGATAAATACATATTACTAATTCTATATTTTCAGGAATACATGTACTTCCAGACTAGAGGTTGCTGCTGCTGCTCCTAAAAAATAAAAATAACAAAACAAAGAATGAAAAAAATTGCAACTTTTTGTAAAAAAAACTATGTAAAAAAAAGACCCATTTTATTATCCGTTCAGACACAAAAAATTTTGATCAGAAAGAAAATTGATTTTATTCACTGATTAAATTAATTTGTAGTGTAAAAAAACAATTTTTGTTGATGTAATTGCCTAATTTTTCAAAGAAAAGTGATTTTAAATTTTTTTTGCTATTTTTTCTTCATTTTATCATAGTTTAACCGTTAAAATCCATTCAAAATTTCTTTTGAATCCAAGAATTCCCAGTAATATCGTCCCAAAAATACTCAATCACACATTGAGTCTGGATAGAAACTTTTTTTTACTGGGTTTTGGGGTTGCCACATCTACAGAAAGGAGGGATGGCATGAGGAAAACTAGCTCCGTCTCGCTCTGTGTTTTGTGGTGGTGTGAGTGTGCCGCCTGGATAATTTGGATAATCAGAAAAGTTTGTATATGTATTGGTGTGAAATTTTTTTTAAAAATTAATTTTCCACGGAAAAACTCATTTTTGCGACTTGGGCCTACGCGGGAAAAGCTTACGGGGGTCCCAGGTATTTTCAGTAAAAATTTGGGCGCGAAATTCGCCGGATTAGAAAAACCATTTTATACGACTTTTTCTGGCGGAAATTTTGAGTGTTTTGAACTGGGGACGGCAATCGACGCGGCGTCGCTTCCTGGTCACAAAAAACGCACTTTCGCTGGAAAATTCGGCGGAAAACGCGAGAAAACTGCGAAAAACTAATTGTGCAAGTGAAACAGTAACAGTTGGCGAGCGAGTGAGAGAATGCGGTGAGATGACATGAGAAAAATGTGTTTCTCTCTCACTTCCGCCTTTACTCACAGCGCCCCCAATTTTCCGCGGATTTCGCGCAATTTTTTCTTTTTTGGCTTAAATTCTTCCAAAAAATTTCAACAGTGCGGGTGTGAAAACCTTTTGAAAAGTGCGAAAAATGAAGGTTGGAAGCCTCTTCGAGAGCTACGAGGAAATGTGGGATGCGCTGCAGGAGCTGCAGCGGGAAACTTCCAGCACATTTTACGTGAGGGATTCAAAATCCGGGGAAAAGGCCCCGCGGCACGTATCGAAGGAGATAAAATTCCTTTACCTCCATTTTCTTTGCGTCCGCGGTGGTCCTTCGCAGAGCATGTTCCTAATTTTCCTTGTAACTGAGTTGAATTTGACGCATAACCATGCAATCAACTCCGCCGCCAACTCAGCACTTCCGTGCAACAATCACCTGCAACGACCCGTGCGTAAGGTAGCTCAGATTCTGCTCAAGTCTACTCTTCCCCATCGACTCATATGTCGCTACATATATCTGCGAACCGGGAAGAACATCAGTGTGAAGAATCTACGTAGCAGGTACCACTGCAAATTAAAGTACAGCGCGGTACTCATCCGGCAGACTGCCGAAGAAGTAGAGGAATTTATGCGGCCATTTGAGCTTGACGCACCACCTGTGGAAGCAGCAGGCACAGATGAATGGGAAGAGGAGGATGATGTCCTAATGAGCCAATAAGGCACGCCAGCCCCAGCCTCAGAAACGATCCTTTTCAGGACCCCAATATGATTCTTAAAGAGTTTTTAGTGAAGAATAGTTAAAAAAAAAAAAACTAAAAATTTTAGTAAAAACCATAAAACTCTTATAAATAATTTACTAAAGTGTCATTATAATTAAAAATTTAGGTTTTATTGTATTAGAGAAAAATAACTAAACATGCTCATTCCGTGAATTTTTCTAAAATTATTTTTAGTGTGTATTATGATTGCTTGCCAGCCGAACTCACAGCGATTTATAAACGAAGACCACTTCTTTTCAGTCTGTCTTTTCGAGCTCATCGGCTCGTCCGCATTTAATTAATTCAATTTAAGTGTTTTTTGCGGTGATAGTCAACTCTATTAGAGTCCCCATACTATCCACTGTTGCTACCCTTGTGCTAAATTATTTTTCCATCAACGGTTTTTAACTGAAAATCCCTGCAAAGGTGAGAGAAAGTTTTTTTTTTTTGGTAATGATTCTTCTCTGGTTAATCTTCGTTTTATTGAACAACTACTCAAACTTTACCTTGTCATGGTTGCATAATCTACTGGAGTGGGGAGCCAACGACTGGCCACTTTTATCACTCTGTGTGGGACCACATATAGAAAGTTGGACGTGTCCAAAAAAAAGTGTAGCCCCTCTATCAGAACATCAATTTCGTGCTTGACCTCCTGGGGCAATTTTTTGGTGAATTGCAACGAAATTAGCACGCTCCCGGAGCTATGGGCTATCTCCGGAAATTACAGACTTCCCCCCCGAAAAATCTCTCCAACTGTTGCCGGCAAGATAAATCCGCGCTGGAGCGATGAAATTTAATTGATTTTCTTCGAGGGGTTTATCAGTCAATACATCCGAGACCTTTATTTAAATAGAGTTAAATTATTCTGAATAATTCTCCTCTAGTTTGTGAGTTTAATTGGAATGAATATTCAATTAAGCAGCGACCATCAAATTTTCCACTATTCATTTTCATTTTATAGGGCTCGCAATTTCTCAATCCAATTAACAGTTTTTCTTACAACTGAGAGTAAAAGTTTTTTTTCAATGTCTCAAAGCAAATATATTTTTTTTAATTTATCTCTTTTGGGTTCATACTGCTGATATAAAGTATTCTCTCCTCCATTGTACTAATATTTGTCATATTAAACATTTATTCAAGTGATTACGACAAGAGGGATTTGACCCTCACAGAGCTCGCGCAAGTGAAATTTTTATCAATCTCTCTTTTGGTGGTCTACTTACAAGTGGTCCACTCTCAACTACAATTAAAGGTCAAGAAAACAGGAAAAAGATTTTTATTTTCTAAAAAATGAAGAGTTCAAAAATCTCCCTAAAGAGATTTCCAGTAAATATTTTTAATTGACCCAAAAAATGTTCAATGATTGATCAATAATTGATCAATTTCTGGCAAACTTATTTTTTCAAAATTGTTCTAAATGTCGTTTTTTAGAACAAAAAATAAATTAATTCTTTAAGAAAACATAATTTTTGACCATATAAAAAATTCTTTTTCATGCTAAGAATTTCGCAAACTTTTTGCAAATCATGCGTAATCTTATCAGTATATACCAACAATGATATCACGTAAAATGCGTAAGAATTAATTTCTGGCAGGACAACAGCTAAGAACTTCAAAAAGTTAAAAAATAATTCTTGTTGTCACCTGCTTTTATATTTTCCCTACAAAATCATACGATTATTTTGCAGAAAATATTTACTTAAGATAGTGCTATCACATGACCGCAATTAAAACTATTTTGAAGCTTGACACAAGTTCAGTGTGTCGCTCTTGATAAGAAATCAATTCAAGTTATGAATGCATCATGACCCGAATATTTTATAATCTCTTTTCAATGAACAACAGCAGAGAATTTTGATTAGAATATCTTTAAATAATTTTATTTTCTTTGATTGAAGATGTCGAAAATTCGTGCTGGTCCCGTTGTTGATATCCTGGGTGATGAGATGACCCGAATTATTTGGGATCTCATCAAGGATAAGCTCATCCTGCCCTTCCTGGACATTGAGCTCCATGTGTACGACTTGGGCATTGAGAATCGCGATGCAACAGATGATCGTGTGACGGTGGAATGTGCCGAAGCTGTTAAGAAGTACAATGTTGGTATCAAGTGTGCTACAATAACGCCCGACGAGAAGCGTGTGGAGGAGTTCAAGCTGAAGCAAATGTGGAAGTCCCCCAATGGAACTATCAGGAACATTCTCGGTGGCACCGTATTCCGTGAGGCCATCATCTGTCGCAACATTCCACGTTTGGTTACGGGCTGGGAGAAGCCCATCATCATTGGGCGTCATGCGCACGCTGATCAGTACAAGGCAACGGACTTTGTGGTACCCGGAGCAGGGAAGCTGGAGATGAAGTTCACACCGGAATCAGGGCAAACTATCTCATATGTTGTGCACGAGTACAAGGGCCCAGGAGTTGCTCTGGCCATGTACAACACCGACGCATCAATCGTTGATTTTGCTCATTCATCCTTCAAGTATGCTCTTGGTAGGAAGTATCCGCTGTACTTGAGCACGAAGAATACCATCCTCAAGAAATACGATGGACGCTTCAAGGTAAGATTCAAAAAAGAATTATTTGACTAATTTAGAATATTTTATTTGAGGATTTTCTTACAATAGAATTTGCATAAAATAAGAAATTCTCATAAAAAGCTTTTAATTCCATTGTATTGAGCATTGCATTGAGCCACATGAAATTACGCAGTTTACGCTTCATCAGTGAATTCCTTATATGCAATTTCTTTAGAAGAAAGAAATAAGAAATTATCCAATTTTAATCTTTTACTCCTTCCGTTGCGTGTTAGATGTAGCACAAAAAAAACTTTTCTTGACGATTTGTCACTATACATACATATGTATATGTATGAAGAGATAACGCAAAGTGTCAAGAAAATATGCCTCCAAGAGAGATGAACGATTATGCAATGCTTGTTTAAACTTTTGACCCCATTTCATTCACCTTTCAACTTCTATTTATTCTACCTCATTTTACACACATCAAAAATGATTAGAAAAGTCAATAGAGAATACATTTAACCTGTTTTGAGGAGAATTTTTTTTAGTTAAAAAGAAGCTCATTTTGTGAATGAATTTAGAA
Source organism: Lutzomyia longipalpis (assembly GCF_024334085.1). Classification (NCBI taxonomy): domain Eukaryota; kingdom Metazoa; phylum Arthropoda; class Insecta; order Diptera; family Psychodidae; genus Lutzomyia; species Lutzomyia longipalpis. The sequence continues at coordinate 12,602,273 of NC_074709.1, read as the reverse complement.
AGTAATGCAGTTATTCTTTAATTTTAGGAGTTAATGAAATGAGCATATTTTATAATGTTTTATCAGTTTTTTTTGCTGGTTGATTCTTCGGCACGAGAGTTGCTTTATTATTAGCATAAAAACGCACCGAAAGCAAATTGAGTTCAATTTTCTAGCTGTGATTGCAAGAAAGAATTGCAAGAAAGACGCTTTTTTATAACTAAAGAAGAAAACTCAAATCTTTCGTAAAGAAAAAGAAAGAAAATTTTTTTAAATGATGATTTTTTCTGTAAATTACAGGATATCTTTGAGGATATCTACAACCGCGAGTACAAGAAGGACTTTGAGGCTGCGGGCATTTGGTATGAGCATCGTTTGATTGATGATATGGTTGCCTATGCAATGAAGAGCGAAGGTGGCTTCGTGTGGGCGTGCAAGAACTACGATGGTGACGTGCAATCGGACTCTGTGGCTCAGGGCTATGGATCTCTCGGTCTCATGACCTCTGTCCTCGTGTGTCCCGACGGGAAGACCGTTGAATCCGAAGCTGCCCATGGTACCGTGACACGGCACTACCGCATGCACCAACAGGGCAAGGAGACATCCACAAATCCAATTGCATCAATCTTCGCATGGACCCGTGGACTTCTGCATCGTGCCAAGTTGGACGGGAATGCCGAGCTGAAGAACTTTGCAGAGACCCTGGAGAAGGTTTGCATTGACACCATCGAAGCGGGTTTCATGACAAAAGACCTGGCTATCTGCATTAAGGGCATGAATGGCGTCAAGCGTGAGGATTACCTCGAAACATTCGCATTCATGGACAAACTGGCTGAAAATCTCAGGAAGGCCCTTGGCAAGTGACTAGGCAAGAGTAATCTCTGAGACGGCTCAAAAAATTTTCTACACGCATTTTTGCGGCATTTTTCAGGTGAAAGTTTATCCCCAACATTTTCCCAAACTTTTTTTTACAAAATAAAAAATAGAAAAGTTATTTAATGAAAAAAAAATTTTTTTTTTTTAATTTTGAAGGAGAAGCAAGTTAATTTTAAATTTGTTTCCCACATAGTGTCTTTTCAAAATTCTCTCAGCCATGAATTCCCTTTTATCGATGGAATATGAGTTCTATTTTAATTTAATCAAGTTGCTGATTGACGAAGATTGGCGACAGGAGAAAATTTCCGTGATGGCGAAGAAATATTTTAAATTTTGGCATCAACAGAAGAATAAATTTCCCTCAAACGTGGATCGAAATCTCGACGCCTGCATTCTGTGTGTGCTTCTCATAAGGAAGGATCCTGAATTAACTGCGAAAATTCTTCAATTAACACCGGAAAAGAATTTACGGTCAAATTGGAAAATGTTACAGAAACCAAGTGAGAGAAAATCTCCAGAACGATCAATTTTGAAAGAAATTCTCAATGATTTAAAGCTTCTTGGAATCAATAAGTCCTCCAAAGTATCCAAAATGTGCCAGAAGGATGAGAAAGAATTAATTTTAAAGAAAAATCTCGATGTGCAATTTTCATTTCTTCTACATTTAACCTTTGACCTCTTGAGACGGAAAAGTAACGCCAGAAATCGTCTACGGGCAGCTCAGTGGATCAAAAATTTAATTCTAACTGATGAAAATGCACCAATTGGGGAGAAAATTCGCAGAAATGAAACTCTAATATTCCTAAATTACATCCTGGAAACTGGGAAAGGCGATCTCTTGCCCAAAGATTGGCATTTCATATGGAATTGCTCAAGGATCGATGTGGGACAAAAGGAGAAGATTACAAGCTTTATGGAGGATCTCAAAGTACCTGATCAAGGTATTTTTGTTTTTCTCTCCTTTAACAATTTTAGTCCTTAAATTGGAGTCAAAATTGCGATTTGACATTATTTCTGCAAATAAAAGAAATTCAAAAGAAATCCACAAAAAGAAAGTTCTCGATGTCGTCATAATCTCGATGATCTCGATTCTTAAAAAAAAAAGATCACGTGTACGTACTTAAGGTATGTATTCAAGGGGCTATCAATTCCGCATTTGTTGATATTTCTTTGGATTAAGTTCAGTCGCATCTTTAAAAATTAAGTCCTTATTCAAATTTTCCTCAAAATAAATTCTTTGCAATTTTTTAAGAAAACTCATCAAATTAAAAATAAATTTGGTCATTTTCTTTAGCAAATGATCACCCCTCTGTCTTGATATTCCCGTCGTGGGGCAGAATAAAGCAATCATAGCTGGGAAGAAAATACAAATTTCGCACTCGCCAGTCACCTCCAATTTGGGTTTCATTAATATTCCTGTGATCATCATCAATATTCTAGCGATCTTGCGTGATCATCTGGCGATGCTCATCAATATTCCGCGCGTCTGGTGCTAAAAAGAATTCAAAATGGAAATAGTATGGCGCATATTTCTGGGTCACGTATAAAATAGAAGCAAAAATGTGTTTCCCCAGATCTATTCCTAAAAACCCCAAAAGAGACCGGTATGTGTGATGTTTTCGAGGTGCACGCAAGAAAATAGACTGCAAGACAAGTTCCGTGCTTGTGGGGAGCACTTAAAAGATATATATACGTTAAAAGTAGCAGTAACGGATCTTTTAATGAAATAAAAATGTAACAATATTGTTGTTGTGTGCGATTGTCTTGTGCACCATTGAGGGAATCTCAACCGCAGGAATGTGAATCAGTTGACAAAAATTGCATACCATGCGTGGATTGATCGTCGCAAGTATATCACCGGCGTATGTGAAGATTGCAATCATGTTCACCACACATTGTAAGTAGAAGAAGGAATATGATGTCTCCGTCGCACGGGAGAATTGACATGGAAGAGAGAATTCAATTAATTGAAGTGATCGCGAGTGGTACAGGTGAAGCATAAGGGAATAGCATAACGAAGCATAAATCCGCATGAGATGAGAACAATGAGGGATATAATTCATTGGGCTGTTCAATTATTTCTCTCGCTCCCATCGGCAATGGCGATGGTGTCCAAACAGAAGTCGAGAAGCACTTGAATTGTTTGCAGAAATAATTATTGATCAATGGCTGGGGTTTCTGTACGATTAGAAGCTCTAATGATGAATGGCTAGAACGTGCGCCATAAAAGTATGGTACCACAGTTACATTTGGCCATAGCCACAAACTCGCCACAGCCACCAGAGCTCTAAAGCAAATAGAGTAATTTATGTGCCGCGCACTTGAGAATCCCAACCTGAGGCAGACTAGGAACTGTGGGAGCCCCATGTTTGATACCTACTTCTTCGTAAACCCCACCAACATTGTTGCCATCGTTATTTTTTGAATCCATATTTTCGTTACAGCGCCAAAGGGATCGTGAGAGCAGGCGCTTTGCTTGCGATCAAGAGAGGATCACACTGAAGAAATTTTTCTTTATTAAATTGCAATTATTCACTTTGAAAGAACACCACTTGCCGATTAAACTTGATAATTAATTGCGAGATAATTGATAGGTTTTTCTCAGCGCCGCGCAATCTCAAGATCATGATCAATCAGCTGTGACCGCATGTGATCGAACCCAATTCAAGATCAAGATGAATGCTTTATGTTTAAGTTTTTCTTATTCATTCTGCTGTGAGGGAATTTATTTATTTCTAGATAATTTCTTTCCTAAATTTTTGGCATTCTGTTTACAATAAAATAATAATTAATATTAAATAATATTGAACAGCTTCTAGAATTTTCTTTAGAAGTATTCTAAACTTTAATGGAAGTTTTCTCTGGAACATCACTGCGCAACAATACATAACATTGTGATCCATTTCATATTAAAGGAACAAAAAACACAACAATTTAATGACCCATAACATAGAGTACAAGAAGAATATTTGCAAGAATTTAGCATTTTGCTTTTTTTCTATAAAAGTGTGTCGATCTTGTTATTTCTTTCTCAGCAGTGCAAAATATATAATTCCAACTATTTAGTAATTCTAATTGGGGTATAAAACAACGTTTCAAGAATTTCATTATATTCTTAGAGAAGTCTCAGCCTATTTTTTTCTTTTGCTTATTTTTTGTGATTATCTGAGAAATCTTCTTGATTACAAATCGACTTTTTTCTTCAAAATTTCATAGAGTATAATTCATTGTAATAAATTGTATTAATTCAATGTAATAAATAACATTGCGAATTTATGTACAGCACAAGCATAACTATTCAAATAAATTATGTTTAATAATTAAGTAGAAAATTTTAATCAAATAAATTTCACTTTTTGCCAGGTTGTTCTAAACATCGAATTTACTGCGCGAAATTCCACATTAATATCCAGCAATTAATTTTCTAATAACCAATAATGCTAAAAATAAAATCATTAATAATCATGTGAGCAAAAAATTTACTCCACCCATCGATAGTAAAACCCAGTAAATTATTTAATGGTCCATAAAGTAATTTACAACAAGCTATGTATATGCAGATCGTGCTCTTGCGCCCAATATTCAATTTTCAACAAATTTTTTCTCCTTCAAAGATCTCTTTCTCCGCCCTGAGGTGATCTTTTCAACACTTTTGTAGTCACTTTCGCTCCGTCGCATCTCGCGTGACTCCACTGGCCCTTGGGTGGAGGATCTCAGGTGTGATCTTCGTGGTGATCGCTCAATTTTCCACAAGCAGAGGAGGAGGCAAAAATCATTATATTGGTCGGTTCGCTGAAAGGGAGAATTCCCATGACCACAAGGAGATTTTATCACCGCGCGCAGGATTCAATTTCTTTTGCTAGAGACTTTTGCTAGACATCTCGCTTTGGGATTGCTTTTTAATTGTCTTCTTTATCGCGGCTTTTTCGAGTTTCTCGTGTACTTCGTCTCTTTGTTAGCAATGGATAGGTATAAAGTGACGAGCACATTTATTTGAACAGGCAAAAGGGCCTCAAAATTCACATCCAGATAGGAGAGAAATAATTTTGAATAAATATTAAAAGTCCACAATGCAGAGGAAGTTTTACACTTTGTCCATCACCGAGGGAATTTGTGGCTGACTTTGTTGAATTTGTCTGGACATATGGTAAATAACACGGCAAGTTTTCTTCCCAAAATCAATGTTATATTAAACTTCCAATAGATATTTACATAGCATAGGTAGATAATTTTAACATTTAAAAATCAATATTAGGAAGAAGAAAAGGTGTTTTCTAAGTCTTATCGTTGTTATTATTAGATTGATGGAGTCAAAGAACTATACACAGATAAAATGAATTCGTAAAAAGTTCGTCAAATTTCTTGTGAGGTTCGTGAATTTCCCATGTATTTATATGGGGAAGTTCACCTCCAGGTTCGTAAAATTGGGTTTCAACTCCTTTTGGAGGTAAAAGTTTGTAAGAATCCACCTCCAAAGTTCGTAATTCTCATTTTACCTCCAAAGTGTGTCATTTTCACCTCCAAGTTTGTAGAAGGTTTGTACTTCGTTCTGGGCATAACTGCCTTTTTTGAACAACTAGCGCTCGGTGGTTGTTTAGGGAATTATTATTTTGTCTTCAAAAATGCTGTCATTCTGTGACTTTTTGTTTCCAGTTTCCTTCCAGTTTGTTTACGTTTGGTCATCAGAGCCATAAAAGAAAGCGGTGTAAATAAGCTAGAAAAACGTATGAAGCACCTGAAGAAGCCCCATGATGTAAGAAACCAGGTGTACAGAATCAGCAGGAAGTAATTGTGGAGAACAATTTAAGTTTCCTGCAAATTGAGAGGCACGGAAGCGCAAGACAGAGTGGCTGATTGCGGAGGAAGCAGCAAAGGATCGTGTAGCAGCTGAGGACAAAGACTATGAACGCGTTAAGATGATGGGAATATCTGTGGGGGAAGCTGAGATTGCCCTAAAGAAGAAGCACAAAGGCGATGGGATTTTTCCAACTATGTGAAGCACAGACCGCAAGGCAGTACGACAGATCCATCAACATCCTTCCACCGTGCATCAGGGAGCATTATGAGACAAAGAGGAGAAGTCACCGATCCACTGAGACATCTCCGTCCAAAGGATTCAGCTGGGGCAATCGATAATATGGTGGAGCACCTCCAAAAGCAGCTTGATAAGAAGAAGAACTTCTCCCGGAGGTGGATCCACAACGATGATGCTGACATTGACTATATCAATGAGAATAATGCACGCTTCAATAGGAAGCCGGAGAGATTCTACGGAGAGCACACAGTGGAGATTAAGAAGAATCTCAAGTGGGGAACAACTGTCTAAAAAAAATGTCTTAAAATGCAAAAAGAAAACATTTAATTTTATGAAATGGAATGTCTTTTATTTTCACTTCTTCCCTCGATAGATCATAGAATTCTGAATTTTCTTCAATGCGTACCTCATGGAGGAATTCAGGTTGTGGCAGGACCTCCTGGAGGCTGTTCCAGATGAACACAGCCAGGTTTTCCGTCGTACTGGGGATCTTCTTAAAGGCATCAATATTCCTGACGAGATTCTTGTGATCCACCTTCTGCATAACCCCCATGTCCATGTACTACTGCAGTTATGTGCTGCTAAATCTACAGTTGAATGCAGTTTTTGAATCCCCTATGTTATGTACGAGCCTCTGGAGAACTAAATCTCTCTCTTGAATGTCCTGTAACGGGGGAAAATGAAGAATTTTCATGAAAATTGTAAGAAATGCGTTAAAGATTAGCGCCGAACATAATACCTTTCCGTGAATTTCCGGTGAAGTTTTTGCACTAAATTCAGAACATTCTGCATACAGATGTTTTCATTGGGATGAGCAAGCTGATGCAGGGAATTTGCCACCTTGAGAATTTTCCTTTTTCATTCTTTTTATGGCTCTGATGACCAAACGTAAACAAACTGGAAACAAAATGTCACAGAATGACAAAATAATAATTACCTAAACAACCACCGAGCGCTAGTTGTTCAAAAAAGGCAGTTATGCCCAGAACGAAGTACAAACCTTCTACAAACTTGGAGGTGAAAATGACACACTTTGGAGGTAAAATGAGAATTACAAACTTTGGAGGTGGATTCTTACAAACTTTTACCTCCAAAAGGAGTTGAAACCCAATTTTACGAACCTGGAGGTGAACTTCCCCATATAAATGCATGGGAAATTCACGAACCTCACAAGAAATTTGACGAACTTTTTACGAATTCATTTTATCTGTGTATATTTGATAAGAATAAAATTTAAAAAAAATATATAAGAAAATATAAAATTAATAATTTACCAGCTTACAAACCAAAAAAAAAACGAATTTCAAAAAGATCCTTTGAATGGTGAGAAGGATCTTATAAAGCCGTTGCAATTCAAAATTGTTCAATTGGTCAAGCCGTTTAGGAATTTCAATCTTAACCGTTTCATGTCTACCGCTGATAGTTTTTAAAAAAGGAACCACCGAATTTTCCTTCAATAGCATTTTTGTAAGAATCTGAGCACTACAGACTGATCTTTAGATCTTCATTCATTGACAGAGAGCTCCCCAGTCTATCATCTATCGCCTCATCTGTGCAAATGAGAAGCTCGATCGCCCTGTACTAACACCGAGCATTGGGCCCCGAGTACTGTCTTGCACTTTGCATCATTCCTTTAACACACAATGAAAGAACTAGTGGTAAATTGCGGTGTTATGGTGAAGAAGTCGATGGTATATCGGTCGGTTGGTCGCTGGTATGGAGACTCGCGCATCTCGCGGGTTCTCCATGAGGTTCTTTTCCATTTTATTTTCAGTGTGTCTCTCGAGTGCGATGAACGTGGATCGAGATCCACAATCAACTCATCTAGTGGTGTGCCTCTTGTGAATCAATGAACAAGAATATTCTTCGTGATTTGTGGACTTTTTGCAAAACCAGTGCAGACATTTGAATTTTCTGTTTTTTTTTGTTCGTTTAAAAGTGTATGCACAGTGCTCGGTGTGGCGTCCTTTTCAACCCAAGAATTTTGCAAGGCTCTAAGTTGGGGAGTTCTTTGGGTGGAAGAGTTTTGTGTACTATATAAAAGTTTATAGTTTAATTTGTATATTAGGAATTAAGCAATATAACGAACAAGGATTAAATTTCCAATGGATTGGCGAAGGAGTTGCGTTTTCATTGGAATTGTGAGTAAAAGAAATGTTGTGGGATACAGTTGGGTGACTTTATTGGCCACTGGGAACGTTTGTGGCATACAAAATGGGACCATTAGCAGGTGTTTCAATTACTACATATAAGAATTTCATCCCAAAACACGAATTTGTGCCATACAATGAATACAAAATCCGCGCGCGTTGTATTAAGAGGTGATTTTTCGTAATTAACGGACTTTCCAGCACCTATATGTTTGTCTATTATCACGAGTGTGGTATTTTCTTTTTGCCCCATGGTGAGGAGATTCTCTCAACTTCATCATAGGTGCCTAATAATAGTTCACAAGAAGTCACCGCATGTACCACTGCGTGTGCCTTTCCCACAACATTGCAATTTAATGGTAATTGCGAAAAATATGATGAGGATGGTTCGTTGCTCTAGAACATCATCTTGATCTTTTTTATTCTTCTCCTCAATATCTCGTGTTGATGCTCCTTTCTCACCTCGAGATTTACCACTCGCGCTCTTTTTTTTCAACAACTCTTCAAATCATCCCACCTGGAAGACATTAAGACACTTTTCCATTGGGGACTTTGCGGTGTGATCGCATCAAAATAAGACATCGAATCATGCAAGAGATCCATTAAGATGCGCGATGTCGTCTTTTTACCTCATCCTCACTGTATTATGTATAGCTCTGCTCTTCTCCACCTCAAAAGTTGGTGGAAAATGTCCAGAGATTTTTGCTGAGAGATAAGATTGAGATGAAGAAATAGAATACTATCGCGATGGTAGTGCTCTGTCTGTTAAAATATTTTTATAATTGGTCATCTTACGCAGAACGAATGGAAGAAATATACGCGAGAAATTTGTAAATAATAGAAGACCTCTAAGTAAGAAAGTTTAAGAATTCTGAAAGAATTTTTCAAGATCCTCCCCTAATTTTTATTATCTCGGATTTTATTTCATTCTGTTCTACTTCTATGTGCGGCATAAAATATTCTGAAATTTGCAGAAAAAAAACCTCAACTGTACACGTCGAAGTGTTCGCGATTATGTACATGCAATTATTCATCGTAAATTATACGCGCCGGAAAATTACAGAGCAAGAAATATCACAGAAATTGCTCTGTAAATTTTATTCAGTTATTCACTGAGTCAGTGGAACTATCACTTGCCTTTGCTCGCATATCTTCGACATTGGTACTCATATTTCTTTAACACTTTGCATACCAACATAAGTTTATTGTAAAAACAAATGGGGTTGATTCTGTTAAAAATCTTTTTTTTAACAGATCTTCCTTTTATTTAAAAATAAATTTCTCAACGCACCTAATAAAAATCTTAAATAAATAATGTTTCAAGTAAAACGGACAATAAAGACCCCAAGTCTCTGGCATACTTAGGGTTAACACATTATATTCCCTCAGTGAAATAACATTCATATTCAGAATTAAAATTGGGGTCCATCGTACATGGAAAATGTTTCACAATTTAATTTCTGTAATTCAAATGAGGAATCATTCCATAATCTTGCAGTGTTTTCTGCAAATGTGTGCACCCCAGCGTGGATTTTTCAATTTTTCTTCTATATAAAAATTCTCAAAGAATTTGTGCTCATTTTAACATATTTCATTTGCCATGTCGATTCTTTACGGTGATTTTTCAACAACAAAAAAAATAACGAACTTCCTAAAAGATATTTTTGGGGTAAAACAAATATAAAAATTCCATGATAAATCGCTTTGTTTTCTCCGGTAAGAAACAGTGAAGAATTCCCACGCATTAGCGCACGATAAATCACTTTTAGATTAATTCGTGAAAAATGAAATTTAATCTACAGACCCGCAAAAATTCCCAACTCTGGTCTTTTGGAGCAAAAAGAAGGTGTGCGCTGAAAAAAAATTTTTATTAGAAGCACTTTTAATTGATTCTCACCAATTCTATATGACCAAAAGTCTTTTGTATGCCAATTTCACGAGGTGATTCAACTCACACATCTTCCCTTTTACGAGAGAGAATCTACTGGATGTTGTGAATAAAAAAAAATGGCTAAATGGTTGTTTTTTAGTGGCCAAGGAAATTTGATGCTTGTGCTTTTTTACTGTGCGCACATCTTATTTCCTACCACATCCCGCAAAAGATGAAGATGCGTGGCTTTTTGCCGTGTTGTTGCAAAAATGACCGGAAGATTTATTTGATGGAACCTGGTGGCGGTTTTATGACTTTCTAGCAGGGAAAAATATTAAAATTGATTTAATTGTCTCGGTGGTTAAGCGACAAAAGTTTTTCTGCATGTGTCTTCATAATTCTTCTTCATAAATTCGTGTGCTCAACCCCACATATAAAATAAACTTCTTAGACACTTTCGGGTAAAGGTATTAATTAAAAAATAATTACGCGACGCCGCCGTAGAATTATATAATTTAATAACCCGAAGAATGTTCTTGAAGTGTGAGGTAAAATAATAAAGCAAAAAAAAAACTCGCAGCAATTGAGACATTTCTATGCGGTTGTTTCAAATCACAAGCAAAAAAGTCTTCTTCTCTAACTCATGATGACTACTTGAACAATTTTTCTTTCGTAGGTTTGCACCAAGTTCAAGAGACTTACTCCATTTGACCCTAATTGTGGTTAAGAAAAAATATAAGAAGATGTCTTCATTCACACCACACTGATTTTCGGGCTGAATTAGGCCAATTTTCTAACGTGAGACGCGGTGGCTTCTATTTCAATTATACATTGAAATTCTTTTCCGAACCATTAAAAGCCAATTAACGAGGTCTTAAGCGGTATTTTTTTTGCTTCAACGGAAAATGTGCTTTATTGCTGTGAGAATAAAAAAAATTTTGAATTTAATTTGCAAATATTCTTAAGAATCTGCAAATTGGATTCAATTTTAAATTTTCTTTCATTTTTATCTTAACGGATTTTTAAGAGAATTTCCTTAAAGCTTTTTGTGTAAAACGTGGCTGCTCTAATAAATTAATTTATTTAAAATTAATTCCGTTAGAAGGATATAAAGTCACTGCGAGGCTTTTAGCTTTCATGCGAGATTCATCTAAAATTTTATTGAGATTGACTCTCAATGGCCAAAATTCAATTAAATTCGCAATCTTTGGGGAGAGATGTAAAATTCTTAATCTCTTTCTATTGATTCATCGGAAAAAGTATAAAATTTTATGACAAATTGAGTGAGTAAATAGTAAAAAATTTCTTCATCCAAGAAATTGATTTCTTGGTGAATAGTTTTCCCCTCATCCCACTGTGAGTTAAATTGGCATAAAACTCCATCTCCAGAATGTTCTTGAAGCTGAAAAAGAGTGTGTGTGCATAATAATAATTAAATGAGCGTAGTCAAAGAAGGGAATAATTTACAGTGGCGCGAGGTGAGGAGATTAAACGGTTGATGATTGAATTTTCAACCGTTGAAAGAATTTCTCTCAAGCTTCAGTGAAATGAGAAATTTTCCAATATTTTATTCTTCTCCATATAATCTCCATATAGTCGCGCTAATCTGATGTGCATCGTCGTGGAATGAGTATCATCACAGTGAAGACAATAAATCTCTTTTCTGAGCAATTAACCGCGAGATCGAATTGAAAAATTTCATTTTCTTCATCTTACCGTGGAATGGGTTTGATAGTGAGAAAACCATAATGTTGCATGCTGTATGATTGAGTCCTCATACGTAGTTTGTTTTGTCCTCCCTATGTGCGTGACATTCACATGATTACCCTGGCACATCGTGAGATACCTTCCAATTCATGGTGCAGAGAGCCCGTTAGAGAGAACGGAATTCCCGCGCGGGAGTTTTGTTCAGAAGGCATCTCTAATTTTTTTTCTCTGTCATGGGAGTCCACCCGGCAACAATTGTATATAGCAAAATGTGAAATTCTCTGTCTAATTGCCCAGGTGATCATTTGGTGTGTGTCTGCTGAGGAGGAGACCAGACTCTTGGGCAGTGACTGCCAGCACGACATGGACTGTTCCGATGCCATCGCAGCAAGTTTCTGTAATCAGAACAACCTCTGTGAATGCCGTGAGGAGTTTGTCCAATTCAACAGCACAATGTGTCTCAATGGTAAGTCTCTCATACAACTTGTTGTGTCCCAATTCTTGTACAACTTACCAATATAATATCTTCCTTTTTGCCCTGCAGCACAATTGTTGGGCAGTGAGTGTCTCATGGAAGCTCAGTGCACCAAGAAAGTCACCAATAGTCGCTGCCTCGATGGTGCCTGCAGATGCTCCGAGGGATTCCTCCAATTTCGACGACACACTTGCTTATCTCGTGAGTAATAAATAGCGTTCTAACCATGTTTTAGCAAACTATTTAAATGAAACTCTAATTCAATTCCAAATGAATTGATTTATTTCTTTGATTGCTATTTCCCAAGCCGGATGTTCTGAAGACTTTTTTTTAAAATATGGTTAAATAAAATCTATCAGTTCAGTGAGAGCATCCGCGAATCATTTTCTTCTAAAAACAATTTATTATTTAAGCGAATATTATGCTACTTCTACTCTGCAAAGTTCTAACATCTGAAATAACATCAGGAGCTCTCAGATCAATACAAATTACATTGTATTATCAAATTGTATATTTAACTACATATCTTTGAGTTGTATAATGTTGTTTGGATGTATAATTTAAGGTCTAATGAATTCTAATAGCCCACACATATGTATATGCTCACCTACATCTCCATTTAGTTTCACGGTGTTGTTTTATCAAAAGAAAATTGTTGACTTTCTATATGGAAAGTAAGATTGGTTTGGGTTGAATTAATAACATCATTGGTATTGATTTCAGTTGTAAATCAGTTGTTGCATAAATCAAAGCTTCTCTGTTAAATCAATTTGCTCTACATTTTGATGAATAGCAGATAAATTCAGCAAATAATAGCCATTTGACTGTATATGGTGCACGATTTGTAACCCAATTGCAATTTAATTGCAAGATAATGTGAAGTTTTGAGATGAACAATTGCGACGTATAATGTGCGTAAATTACAAGATACTTAACACTCTGTTTGAAATTCATTGATGGATCTCTTGTTTTCAAATTTATCTCAATTATATAGGCATATAGCAATTAATTATATACGTACCATTCTCTTTCTTTTGCAGCTGCTCCTCCGGGTACGGTGTGCTATGGCGATGAGCACTGCCAAATGTGGGATAAGCGGAGTTTTTGTGACTTCTTAATTCCAAATCTCTTTGGACGCTGTCAGTGCCAGGCTCCAGCAAGGCTGGAAGGAAGTAATTGCATTGCCGATGAAGTTGATTCTGTAAATTCAGACGGAGAAACACCATCGGAAGAAGCCACAGAAGCTCCCACAGAAAGCTTACCAGAATCCGCTCCATTGAAACAAGAATCCATTCAGGATCCAACGGATGCCCCAGCTGATGAGGAATCTCAAAGCGATGAGGTGGATTTAAGCAACAAATAACTCTTAGTAAATAATTATTAGTTTCCTTTTAAATTATTTTTTTCAGGCTAAAGAATCTTCAAGTAGTGAAGCTGTGGCAACACAAAAAGTAGTTCACGAGGCAAGGCATGACTCCTCAAGTGAAGATCTTCAGCATCTCCTCAAAGTTCACGGTGTTCGTGGGAGGTTGGATCTCGGACATGGGCCAGTATCCCTTGGACTTCAGTGTTCAGATGATCAGCAATGTCAGCTGGCTGATCCCTTTAGTCATTGCAATGCAGAGGGGAGGTGCGATTGTGCCAAAGTGGAAACATCTAATCAGGAATGTCATGCAAACTATACCGGATGTACTCCAGGGACATTTCAGGTGAGGATCCAGACATTATATATTTTTTTCAACAAAGGGTCTCTATTTTCCTCACATATGCAATTTTTTAATTAAAACTTCAAGCATGAAAATTAAATTTTTTATTGCACCTTTTAATAATTTTCTTTCACCTGATTTCTAAACCAACGGTTTATGCAAAAAAATCACCCTTTTTTTAAGACAATATTTTAACGAGATCCACGCTAAAATGAATATTCATTTCTTTTATCATTCAGCGAGTGCTTTTCGATGTGTAAAAGCCTATACAATGTGGAATAGATTTGAAAAATGAAATTAATTCTCGCGGCTTGTAGTGTTAAAAGGGAGAAGATAGGGAAATTCTTGGGGCTTAAGCGTAAAATCAATTACTGTGAAACTCACTGCAAAGTAAACTAAACGTCTATCTCTCCATTTGGATTTCTTTTTGCTTTTCTTTTACAAGAAAAGACGTTGAGGTGAAAATTGAAAATTTTTAAGCGCGCGCATTTTCATGGCGCATTCTCAAATGAATGGATTTCATGCTGTGAAAATTATTACCCATCTTAGCAATGCTCTGGACGTTTCTTCTCGTGGTGCTTGCGGAGAGATAGCGGATTTGGGGCGAAAGAAAAATCCCATAGAATCCACCAAAAGACTTCGTCATTGTGTCCAAAAATGAAGTGAAAAAGCGCGCGAGCATGTAAATCATTTGAGACAACATGCATTTTGTGACTTTGAGATGATATCTGTGAGTGATCTTTTGCTACTTGGCGTAGTCAATTAATTTTCTTGCTATGGGTTAAGGTTTTTCTTTCTTATGGTTCTTCCAAAATGATGAAATTGGAACAGTAGGAGATCATTTCCGGAGGGAATTTGGAACTCTTCTCCGTTACTCCGTTCAATACAAAGTGCGTCGGTTTATTAATCGTTTAGCTGCGGCGCGGTCATCTTCTTAAGATATTCTTTTAGTTTAATGAATCTCGAACATGGCGGGAATCGTGACAATTGCCATGAAATAAAATGCAATTCACTTTCTCTGATCTCCCGCGGGAATGTTTGGTATTCAAGGTGCGCATGTACTTATAGCAGAAAGAAACTCTCAAACATCTCGAAGAAATTCCACAAAATCCAGCCGTGCAAAGTCTCTGTGAGACAATATTCTCTCTTGAATTTCAATATTAAGATTAAATGCTCAACCATGGAAGGAAAGTATATGAACCTCGAAAACGTGTGGCCCCTTTTTATTGCATGAACTTTAAACTTTTACGACACTTTGTACAAAACTTTAATGTCTATTGTATGTCAATTTCTAGATCTTGCGAAATAATTCCAAAAAGTAAAACTACCAAAAGCTGTTTGACCGAGAAATATCTTCTTCTTGCACCGGAAATTTAAAACTTCTTGCCCTTGTTCTTTTATTTGTCTTTTGAATCCAACACTATTCGCAGTGTGATGGAAACTTTATGGTTTTCTGCGTGGGAAATACGCGGGATTAGCTTTTAATTTCTTTTATACATTACTCCCTCGTAAAAAAATGTCTTCACTTGGATTACTCCCAAATCCACTCAATATTCTCCTGCACATCGTTAACCGTTGCTCTCACTCAGTGATTTCTTAATATCTTTTTCTTAGAACTTTTCACCATGCGGAAAAAAGTTGGAGTCATTGTTTTGCTTTCTATCTTATACCTCCATATAGCACGTGATATGAAAGAAAAAGAGATGGTTTGCGCGTTTGAAGAGCCGAAAAAAATTTTTTTAAAGAACATAAATTTTTTTAAGTAATGGATTCTCAATTATATAGTTACACGTAAAAATAATTCATGTATCTATAATTTAAAAGCTTTGAAAACTTTGTGTGAGAAAATTATAGGTATTTTGCCAACATCATGAAAGCTCAAAAATCATTTCATACAAAAAAAAACATTGCATTTTTGAGTGTACACAGAAGCTGTGCTATTCTTTTCTTCGAAAGAATCACAGCTAAAATGTTCAAAATATTCTTTGAAAATATTTTTAAAACTGAGGATTTTCTTAATAAGTATTTTTTTTCTCAGAATTTTCTTAATTTTCCTTTTTAAATGCAAGTTAAATTGCGCATCAATTAATTAACTTGAAAAAAAATCAAATTTTGAATAAATCAGTTGAACATCATTCGTAACAATCAGAATTTATTTCCGGCTGTAGTGGGTGGAAAAACTATAGCTACCGGGTGCGTAACAGACGATAAAATTGTTCCTTCTCAAATGCTTTCAGTGCCGCTCGAGTGGAGTCTGCATCTCTTGGTACTTCGTGTGTGACGGCCGACCGGACTGTGCGGATGCCTCAGATGAGGAATGCAATGCCACAGAAGCATCCCAATGTCCCCCACAGACGTTCCACTGCCACGGTAGTGGTCGCTGCATCTCCCGAGGGGCCAGATGCGATGGGCGCAAGCAGTGCCAACACGGGGAGGATGAGGCTGATTGTAGCTCAATCCCAACGGGCCAGTGCCCGCCGAACACATTCAAATGCCGCAGTGGCGAGTGCCTACCCGAATATGAGTACTGCAACTCAATTGTGTCCTGCCGTGATGGGAGCGATGAGCCAGCCTATCTATGCGGGTCACGTGACATGCCAGCTATCTTCTTCCGACTCCTGAGTAGCTTCGAAAATGTCTACTGTCCACTGCGATGTCGCAACGGACGCTGCCGCTCAACGGCCATTGCGTGTTCCGGGAGAAATGGTTGTGGAGACGCAACGGACGAGGATTCATGCTCAGTGTGTCGTTGCCCTAACCCCAATACAGTCTGAAAATCCTCATCCCTCCTTCTTCCCCCAATTTCCCTTTTTTACTTCACTAACCTACATGTAAATAGAAAGCATTCTCTCCCCTTCGAGGCGTCTGCGTGACTTCTCGAGAAACCCCTTTTTTAGTTTGTAAAAATAAAGGAAAAAAAGTATTAAGAATAGAATGTGTTTCACCTGCTGCTCTACTTTTTGTTCAAACTGTGTTTGCTCACTGATTGAGGGTGTCGCGAAAGGACATGCTAAAAAATGCATACTAATGAATGAAGGGTGAGCACGTGATGCACGTCATATTGGAACGCAACTTTTGCCCCACTTTACCCCACCTTAGGGAAGGTTTGTGAGAGAAAAATTCTCAAGGAGAGCTTTTGAGATTTTTCCAGCTTATGTATATATAGCATTGAAAAGTAGAAAATAATAAAATGGATTGTTTTTAGGAAATGATTCTATACAAATTCGGATCATTTTAAGAGATAAAAAAATCAGTTTAATTTTATTAATAGTTAAAAAATATGTTTGATTATTATTCATTAAAAAATTATTTAATTAGACATTTATTTAATGAAATTCCTAACGACATTTAGCATGAGAATTAAAGTTCATTTTTATTTTTAATTAATGATTCATAAAATTAAAATTTAAAATTTAAATTCAATTAATAAAGTTAAAAAATAAATAAGTAAAATAATTAAGCTAATTGATTTTCTAATACTAAATTCATTAAAACTTAATCATTTATTAGATTTTCCTAAAAAATTATAATTAAAATTAAGAAAATGTCTTTTAAAGGTCATAGACTTTAAGAATAATTTCTTCTACCCCATCTATAAGTTTTTTGCTCCATTCTACAGTATAAATTCTCACATTAAATAATATTTCGTTCATTTCTCGTTTAAAGTAAATTCTAAATGCAGATGTTTCTCTTATCGTTTCACCATAAAAAAATATTTATTTTCATTTATTGATATCAAATTTCGTTTATGATTGTAAATTCCAATACAGAATGAATCAAATTGAAAAGAAGTTTTATCAGTTGTAGTTGTAACCTTTTTCAACTACTCTTAGTTACTATTGCAACACAAAATGAACTTGAATTAATTCATTAGATTAAAATCAAAATTAATATTATTCTCTGTTTTAGATTAAAAGTTTCAGGTCCCAAAAAACAAATGTAACAAAGCTTAAAAATTGAGTAAGAAATATTTAGGGGATTTTTCAAGAGATCTTTATTTTTAATGATGTTGTGAAAGACAAGCTGTGTGATTTCATAAAATTGTTAAATTATTTTCACGTGAGATTTTTTTTGTGTGACACTTCTTTAGACTCTACAAGGCTTCTACATTTCTTTGTGCTTTAAATTAAAGCGCCATTAGATAATGTTTTGCGACTTCACACTGGATTACTTTTCATTAAAATTTCGTCATACTTCCCAGACAATTTTAATGCGGATTTTGTGGCTTTTTTTCGTACGTCTGCAATGTTACTTTTCAGTGATTTGAGTGGTCCAATGTATACGTTAGTTATGGTGTAAAATTAAAATATATTAAATCTCACTACCTATAATATTTTTTTGCGGGAGAGCTTTTCTCCCCTCCTGCAAAAGCCCTCTCTCGGAGAGAGCATGATTGAGGAGAGCTTTTGCAAAATAAGGGGGAGATTTCGCGCGTGGATTTCCTCCCCCACTATACGTCATGTGCCAAAATGTGATTCATCGTCATTCAGAGTTGAGCGAGAAAATTCACATGGCAAGTGTGACCCATTGCGCTGCTAAATTTGTGATAATTTCCCCTCCTTTCTGTACAACACACTAGTATATAGTAGTGGAGAGTTCCTCCTCGCCAAAACTCATGACGCTCAATGGGAGACGCGCATGGGAGTCTTGAGAGAAGGAAAATCCTCGTCAGTCTGGTGTGTGACTTTTTGCTAAAAGCACCTCGCGAAAAGCTCTCAAACACGTCCGCCTGGAGCTTCTGCGTTCACCCTCATTGCCTATATATTTTGTGAGGGTGGGTGCTTCAAAAAAAAAAAAAGTGCGTCGCATCTTGTCACTCTGGTGCCACATTCGCTGCCTCTCGCGGGGATTTTTCATGCCATTTTCATTACTCCCTTTGCGTGTGTGTTAATTTTTCACCGACCCAGAGTGATTCTAAATTTAGCACCAAAATAAAATCCAATTCATGTTTTTGCATTGGCAACCTCACAGTGGCGCAAAGCTCGTGCAATAAAATGAAAGTGTGAGTTGCACTTTTTCCTCCACATATATTGTGTTGAATTTTTCATGGGGAAAAACCTCCCCATCAGGCGATTTCCCAGCTATACCGTGATTTAGCGATGACCTATGGGATTCCATTCACCATGTGCTGAATTACAAAATTAATAATTCCGTATTTTGGCTTCAAGGAGAAAAAAAGGATTGGGTGGGTGGGAGAGCTTTTTGCGCGCAGTTCAAAATTAATCGATACTCGCTGTTTTTGAATTGTCAGTTCCAGGGTGTGGGGATGCATTGTTGAGGAGTTTGTAACATTAATTTTATGCTAAGAATTCGATGATTTATTTGGAGAAGTTCTTGTTAACCCTTTCATGGCGACAATTTATTATTGTACCGTAATCTGGGAAACTTTGGGAAATTCTAAGATTTTTTTTTGGAAAGTTTGGATTTTAAAAGTGTCTCTATGGGATGCATAAAAATAGCATAAAGAAAATTCAAAATGTTTTATTAGTCGATGAGAAGAAATTGGAAAATCGCTTATCTACGATTAGCGTTGGAACGGTACAGAAATTTTCCGATTTTTCTCATTAAAAAAATCTATAAATCAGAAATCAAATAAAGGAATTAATTTAAAAGGTTAATTCATAAAGGATTTTGATAAATGCATAAGACCCTGATTTTCCAAATTTAGACAGCATAAACAACTACAAATTGAACAATATAATATTCATTCAATAAACATAAATCTTCCTCTTCAGTCCTATTACGTATTAAGCCCTCGGCAAGGAAAAATAAAGTTTTCTTTTCCCATTCAATGAATGATTTTGAATTTTTCACACTCTCTTGCTTCTAATTCGTATATTCAACTCTTTCACGTCGTCAATAGCACTCAACTAATGATGCTAATTTTCTAAAAGACTTTTTTTTCGGTAACCTTGCCCGTCTATTTTATTCACAATGCGTCCAGAAAATATATAGTGTAGAGTATAGTTTCTCAATTCGTACTCAAGAAACCGCACAATTGTATTGTTTTGTCGGCAGGAAACGCACAACGAAATGGAAGTGATAAAATTTGCAAAAAAAATCATCTTCCTCTCATATTTTACATATTGTTGGGTTTTTTTATGTTTGGCCAAAACATGACTTTCAGCCTATTAGTTTGCACTTAAGAGCACCCCGAGGTCCACGGGCTGTAAAGCCAATTTTCTCGAGCTTATTGTGAGTTTGTGTGTATTTTTTTGCTCACCGTCCAGGTAATCGATTCAATTAGATGGGCATTCTTTTATAAATTCACAGGGTTTGAGATCACGATCGATGAATAAATTGAAATTGCGAAGAAGCATGAAAGACGCTCGCCTTGGAAGCTCTCTCATTGTATGACACAATTTTTTACCTCATCACCTGACCATTGAATCCCGTAAAATCCGAGATGAGATGATCACACGAGGAGCTTCCCCCTCACCCACAAAAGCTATTTATTTTCATACCTTTGTTCAATGATTACGAAATTCAAATGATTGCATTGGAATGCACAATAAATTATCTTCTTGCTGCATTAAACTTTTAAGCTTTTTGAAAAGCTCTTTCAAGACTTTTCCTATTAAGTATTTTTGGGAAAATCTTTCATTTTAGAGCTTTCAGCTATTTATATTGGTTGATCTTCAATGCTTTTTTATTGTTCAAATTTTAAACAAAGGTCAATGACTTTTGAAATTTTGTTATTATTTTAGTCTCTCGAAAAAAAATCGCTAATTAAAAAAAAGGTTTCAAATTAATTGCGAAAAAAAACTTTAATCTTGCAAATTAAAACATTTAACAAAGAAAAAATATTTTAGATAATTTTCTGACTAATTTGTAATGTCCTTCGATAAATCGCAAAATGTATATAAAAATAATAAAAACTTCCTCATATTCATGGGGTTTCCAATATATCTGTATCATTTACAATTTCCACCCAAAATGTTCATTTTGTATAATATTAACTACAAGAAGGGAAAAAAACTTAATTAGTTTTGATTGACAGACAATTAAGTGATTTCCTCAGCAGCTCTTTTGCAGACAAAGATTAATTACCAATAAATTGTATGGAAACCTTAGAAAAGAAGATGTTGTTGTTTCCTCTTTTACGCGGCTACTATCGCATTGTTTTCGCTCTCAACAGGGATTCTGGGTTAAATTTCGGGGCATTCTGATAAAAAATTTAGATTACTCCAGAAATGGAGGAGTATTTACTTCTTTCTTGTTTTACATAATGCGATGTGTGCCTCAGCGAAAGCAAGAGGATGATGGAAAATTCCCAAAGTTGGTGATAATAAATGCAATGATTTAATAGAATTGGGCGCATTAACCCTTTAATGCCTGTTTAGAATCAAGAAAGAGTGAAGTTCAATTTTTAAAAATATAACGAACTTTTTTTATTTACATTTCCATCATCCTTTAAGCACAGAAGGAAAATCTCCAGGATTCTCATGATCAGTATAAAGACAAAAAACTTTAAAAAACGAAATATAAATTTTTCGTGAAAATCTTTTATTTAATTTCCTTTAATACAAGTAATCCAATAAAAAAATAATTAAACAGAAAACTTTGGGGTCCTTAAAGCGTTAAAAGTCTCTCTGATTCAAACATTTAAAATATAATTGCACACAAAAAAAATAGTTTAAAGAACTTTCCCAAATAGATGAGGACACCTAGCTCGAGATGGGATACCAGACAACTGTGTCACTCAACTCCCCATTAGTCCACTGGAATTCTGACCTTTTTATCCGCCGTGATTTGCGCAGCCTCCATTCTGAGAGATGCGGGCGCATGCGACTCTGTGCTGCCATTGTAATCTTCTTCGTGCTCATCTACTCCTCCTACCATCTCGGCTCATCTCCAGATCCTCAGATGATTGTGCACATTCCACCAGATGACAACATATCTGGCCTTCAAGGTACATATTTTATGCTTCTTCTTTATTATTTTTGTGCTTTTGCATGCATTTCTTTTATGTTTGCTCTGTGTTGTCTTATTAGCTCAAAGTGTTGATGTCTTATCCCTCCATCGAGATCCTAATTCCTCCCCATCTCATTTGCAATCAGTTCCCACGGGATATCTGGTGTATGGACCTGGATGCCATATGCCGGATCTCAATCCCCTCGCGGCGGACGTCATGAAGTTGTATCATCGGGAAAAGGAACAAGAATGCTCAACAAAAGCCCCATTGACGCGTATTAAATTCATCAATGATGGCAAGGATGCACGTTTGGTGCTTGATGCTGATCTCCTGCACAAGTACGATATGTACGGTACCCCACATTGCTGCTACCGCGAAATTAGACGTTCCTCCAAAGATGATCATGCGGACTCCACAATTGTTCTGTCCAACTGCACACACTTTCAGTATGCAGTTAGTTTGCCGCAGGACAGTGAATTCATCTACGTGAATTGTAGCTCCAAGAGCGGAAAGGAAAAGTATCGGAATGTTCACTATGTGATGCGAGAGAAAAAAATTATTAATGATCGTTTTGAGAGGTTCAAAGTCAAGTTCACAAAGAAGCGTCCCCTGAGTGTTCTCATGATGGGTATTGATAGCATTTCCAGGCTCAATCTCATACGAGCCATGCCAAATACAGCTCAACACATCTACAACTCTGGATGGTTCGAACTTAAGGGGTACAACAAGGTAAAAAAAACGATTTTTCATTCAAATAAAATGATCATGATCATAAAGTATGGTTGCTCGATGATCTTTAATCTCTAATTGCAGATTGACGATAATACATATCCGAACCTCATGGCAATTCTAACTGGATTCAACTCATCACTCTCATACAGTGTCTGCAATCCCGTACAAGTTGGCAAATTGGATGCCTGCCCAATGGTTTGGTATTCATACAGAGAATCAGGCTACGTGACTGCCTATGCGGAGGATGAGGCAGAAATAAGTACATTCAATTTCAATAAGAAGGGATTTCGTCATCCACCCACAGACTACTACCTGCGACCATTAATGCTTGCTGCTGAGAAGCATCTCCCCGTGAAGTACAAGAGTTCCCTCAAGTTCTGCCTTGGCTACCAACATTCCGCCGACTACATCTACAACTACGCCCTGGACTTTGCTGAGTTGTATCGCGACAAGGCATTCTTCGGGCTTTTCTGGGCAAACACATTTAGTCACAACGACATCAGTGATCCCTCGAGTATGGATCATAAGATTAAATCCTACCTGACTCAGCTGGAGAGCCGTGGAATTCTCAATACGAGTGCTGTGATCCTTTTTTCGGATCATGGATTGCGATTTGGGCCAGTACGGAAACTCGTTACAGGTTGGCTTGAGGAGAGACTCCCATTTATCTTTATTTGGCTACCAAAGTGGTTTCAGGAGGAAAATCCCGGAATTGTGCAGACACTGAAGGTCAACAGGAATCGACTCACAAATCCTTACGATCTCCACGTAACACTGCATCATATTTTGGCACTTACAGCTCTCCCTGAGGAGGATCACATCACATCGGCCATTTTACCTCAAGTATGAGTTCTTCTTAATAGCAAAAAGATTAAATATTTTCAATAAGATTCTTCCTTTTTAGGCTCCAAGCTGCCCATCTTGCCAGAGTATCTTTGACGAAGTTCCTTGGAATCGATCGTGTGCTGATTCAGCCATTGAGGCACACTGGTGCACATGCACCCCCTACAACAGCACAAGCCGCAGCTCCCCAATTGTCAAGGCGGCTGTAAAGTTCATCATCACCTTCATTAAGGGGGAACTTGATGCGTACATGAATGTAACGGCGGGAACTGCTCACAAGCTCTGTGCGGATCTTCATCTCAAGCGAATTGCCATGGCCAGAAAAGCTGAATATCGCGACACGGCTAATCCGCACGATGACTACTTGTTGGTGTTCGAGACAAATCCCGGTGGGGGTGAATTTGAGTCCACAGTGTCATATTCCCTGGCTGAGAAGACATTCCAAATGACAGGCTCCGTGAGTCGTCTCAACAGCTACGCAAGCCAGAGTGGCTGTATGCCAAAGAGTTACCTGAAGAAGTTTTGCTTCTGCCACAAGACGCCCAACTGAGTTGGAGCAGGTGCCATGAACAAAGGGAGTGCTTTTTTTCCACTGACAATAACTCCAAAAGGTGAGTCTCTCAACTCTTTTCCTCCCAAAAATTCCGTAAAAGAAGGACAACTCTTGGAAAAAAATTGAATTTGAAAATTGAGAGGATATAGAGAAGAATGTGGATGAAAGGATACCTATATATTTGAACTCATAACATATTTTTCAATGAACTGTGATTCCTAGGAACGTAGTTTCTAACATTTTGTCGGTCCACACAGACACCATCAGAAAGGTAGGGTCATTCCCCAAAAAAAATCTTTTTAATGATTTTTTCTTAAGCACAAATATTTTAAAAACGTTAAAAAATTAGACATTTTTCACAATTGATTTTATTAGAGTAAATTAAAAGTTATAGCCGTCTCGCTTTTACAATATAACAAAGAAAATAAATATTTTATAATAAATCTTAGACTTGAATTGAGGTAAAAAAAAGTCAAATAAAATATTCCTAAAAATGATTGTAGTGTAGTAAATGTAGCTTTAGAGAAAGATTAACTTATTCTGAGCGTTCTGAGCAAGCAAAAACATTATAAAAAGAATTAATAATTGAAAATTAGGGAATATTTTATATAGAAAAAATCAGTTTGAAAATTTATTTTTTGATTAATCCCATTTAAATGAGCATTTATGTAAATTAGAAGGGATACGATATGTAGTAATCAAATGACCAATATTTTTAGGCCTGTAGCCTATATTAAAAATCGCTATTTAGGAATTTTAAATAATTAAAAAAAGACCCTTTTCTCAGATATTTTTCTTTCCATATCCTTTTAAATATTTTTTTTCAATTAAACTTTAAGATCAAACTTATAGGAGTTGCTAAACTAAAGTAAGATATATTAAAAGAAATATTTAATAAATCATAAAAAAGAATATAAAAATTAGATAAATATCTATTCCGTAGAAAGAAATCATGCTTTAGTCAAATCAAATTTAACAGCAATAATACAAAATTTGAGAAAGGAGAGTCAAAAAAATTCAGGCTCGTGAAAAGAGGGACGAAAAACCGAAAGTTAAACCAAAAATAAAAAATAAAACAGAAGGTGCTAGAAGGTTGAACAAATCAAAATTTAATATTGGTCAAAAAAATTTTATTTAATTCATCACTGTACCTACCATTGTGATTGTGTCTGTGCAATGGAACATTCAAGGGAAGAAAAATCACTTTATTTTTGAACATTTGTGAAGAAGAAAATGTCTTAAGAATGAAATACGTGAGGTTTTCCTCACACATGGAATGAAACATTATATGGGGAGGGAAAATCTTTTCAGAGGAAATTCTTGTGCCAAAAAAACAGATGAAATATATCTCTTTCAAAGAAAAATAAAGAAAGAATCTCTGAGGAGAAGTTAATATAAAAAAAGTTTGCTAAAAAGATAAAAGAAAAATAGCAAAAAAAAAAGAATTAAATGCTCCGCAAAAAAACTTGCGGAGAGGCTTTTAAATTAAGATGTCCCAGACACAATGTTATCACATAAATTATTCACAATTTTTACATATTCCCAGAACATTTTTTCTGACAATTTTAAGAAATTCTTCTTTTAAACGAATCTGTTTGATTTTCGTAAGAATAAGAATTTAATCCTTTTTTTAAGAACTCAAAATTAACAAAAATATTCAATATTTGTGTGATCTGGAACATCTTGAAATTCTATCATTTCTCTCTTTGCGGAGAACTTGAATGCAAAGAAAAAAGATTAATTGAGGTGTGTTGAGAAGTTGGTGTATTACATTGAAGAAGAACTGATAGCGACTCAAATCTTATGTGCTGTAGCCAATACTCATGTCATTTTATTGAGTTGTATAAAATAAAAGACAGTTCCATGGAGGACAGAATTAGCCCTGAGGTCACAGACAACGTTGGTTCTTCATTTCTCCTCAATCTCCAGCACTTACCAGTTGAGTACATTTGGTGCCGATGCTTCACTTGGGATCCACGTGATGCGACTCATGAGGTTCTGTACGTTGCAACAGTAGGTGTAGCCGCGTGCAAAGTTGCTGTAGTAGCTGTCCGCCCATCCAGCTGAGGCACAAATATCCGGGCAGAGTTGCTCATTGGCCGGTAAGCTCGTGGCGAAGGGATTGTTGAGCGTGATGAGAGCAATGGCAGCATTATTCGTGGTGGATTTGATGATTTTCCAGTACCATTTGGGCACCTCAATGCCACCAGCCTCCAGGGTGAGTGGAATCTGCTGACCATTGACATGCGGAAGGGTGAGAATATCGTAGACCCCGGTAAAGATGAGCAGATCCTGCTGCATGTTGTGTGCCTTCTGACGTGCTGCATTCTCCACACGAACCCAATTGCCTACACAATTTCAATAAAGAAATCATTATTTTACAGTAGGAGACAATTGAAGTGCAAGAAATCTTCTTTTTTTTACCTCCATTAGTTTGCTGCCACTGTGGAGCAACATTCGTGTAGAAGTATGTGGCAAATTGCCAACTACGGTAGATACCATCGGCGTCAGGTGCCAAATGACCACGTGACATATACGAGGAGGTACTAAGGAAGCGCTCAGCTTGAGCTTCAGAGCCCAGAAGTTGCGTGAGGCGTGTCTTCTGTGAAACTTGCGTGTAGGAGACAGCTGGACTAACATGTGGAGCTGATCCAGCAGTCTTGAAGCTAGGCCTGCTAGATTCAATAACCGCAACTACAGACACAGGATTGTGTTAATGAAAATATAAACAAAGTTAAGGGAATCAGGAGCATTGGACTCACAGTTAATAGCCCTTCCGGGGATAACGTGTCTCGTATAGCGAACAGAGCCTGTTGAGAGGGAATAGCAGGATTGGATGTATGTGACAAATCCCGGAGTGGCGTAAGTGTTGAAACCAATATTGAGGATTGTACCATCATTGGCACAATTGCTTCCGGTGTTGGTGATATCACCGGTGATTGTATTGGCGCAGGTAAGTTGACTGGAACTTACAGTAGAGCCACCAATGTTGAAATTGGTTCCCGAAAGACATGTTTTTGTGCTTGTCCTCTCACCATCTGATTAAAAAAATAAAATTAGAATCAAAATTGCTCCTCTTCACGCTTTCTTATCGTTTTTTTTTTGTAATATAAAAATCATTTTGATTTTTGCAGCAATAAATCCTTCAAATCGGCTATATCAGCAATTTCTTATCATATCAATATTGAAGTATATAGCAATCACTTCAGCAATTGAATACAAAGGTAGGTGGGCTTTTGTAAATCTCTTCCATGAATGATTAGATAAGCATGAGGTGCTGCTGCGAAATTACAAAGATTTTAATTTTACAATAAAAAACATTTTTAGTTTTCACTTCAATTGCCCATCACTGTGTTAAATTCAAATATAAAACTTACTGAACGTTATTGAATTCCCAGATCCTGTGCATGAGACAAAGGACGGTTGTCCTGAATTCCACGTAAGTGCTGCTCCATTTGGTGCCCACAGCTGCCCTTGTTGCGTCAAGTAAACTGGATCCCTCACAGGGATATCATTTCTAATGTTCACAGAACATTCTGTGTGCAGAAGAGTTAAAATTAACAACACTTCCTCTTCAAATGGGAAGAAAGAGAATATTTAATTACTCACGACTTGTGACGAGATGGGCAACACCCAGAAGCACCAAACTCACTCTCAAGAACATTTCTTGTTATTTTCTCACTCACGTTTGCGGATCAAACATCGCGATTTTCTTTTTATAGCCCCAGAAGGAGAGCATTTTATCGCGGGGGCCACAATCAAATTGTTTTTCGTACGATAAGAGGGTATGGCTGCTGCTGTTGAATCTCACACCCCAAGCGTGATCACCTTCTTCTGTGGATTGATTGAGTGGCAAAGACGAAAAAATGATTGTTCCCCCCATTGATAATCCCACACAGACTTACTGGTGGACACACGTCCATTGAGTGGTGCAGCTAATAAAATACTCTGGAATTTTTCACAATTGAGATCAATTTTCTTTGAAATTCTTATCTCTCCCCAGGTGCGTGTATTGCCGTAACACGTGAGTAAACAATTAAATAAAATACCTTGAGTTGAAAACGAGGCATAGAATTTCTATTGAATCGCATAAATTACAATTTTGCACAAAATACAATTTTCAAATAAAATATTTTCTATTCAAAATCCCCAAATTGGGATTCAAGGAGCACCGTAGATCCCCTATCTTTCGTCCCTTCTGCCTCCTGGGCTTCCTGGTACGTTTCTGGAGTCTTCTCAAGCGCCACTCTGACACGTTAAGTAAAAGGAAATTATTTTTTCCTAATAGAATGATCTAAAAAAAACGAATTATTACCTGATTTTACCTATACTATCGAACCTTTCTCCCAATGAGGAAGCCAAAATTACTTCAGACGTCTCCTCGGAATTAGTAACGATCGATATTACTTCCTCCTCAGCATCCATCAGACTCAAGGGAGTCACAGATGATCCTTCAGAGGGGATTTTGTGAGCATCAGAACGTCTCCTCTTTGTTGAATGCCTGCGACTTCGTCTTGTCTTACGTAGCTCATACTCTCTTCCCACCTTGATAACATCCTCATACTCCGGAGGTGCTTCGTAATTCGGTGGTGGTTCATCCGCAGGAACATCCTCATTGGGTGCAGCATTGTGATCTGGAAGGAAATCAACTTTATTTGGAGCAAAAGTGTAAAGTTCACGATGCACAATGCAAGAAGTTCCCGCAACAAAACAGCCTTACCTAAGAGATCACTAATTGTCTGCAAGTGACTCTGGAGGTTCTCCTGATGCCTTGCACGGCGCATATTGACACGGTAGAGGAGGAAAAATATGAGGAGGATGGCGGTGCCGAAGCTGCAGAAAATCAGAACAATGGACACAGTGCGGAAGTTCTCATCATCGAAAGTGTCCGCCTTGGGGAAGAAATAGTTGGGATGCGTGTGCCAGATACTTCCATTTTCAGCGAGGCAGGAAGAGGGTTCATCACTTGAGTCGCCACACTGATCAAACCCATCGCATCGTAGCTCAATGGCAATGCAACGACGATTTTTGCACATGAACCCAGTGCCGATGTAGCAATCACGGATCCCAAAGGCCGCATACACCACCACAAGCTGGGATGAGGCTCTAAAGTATCCCCTGAAGTGGACATAGAAACCACTCGAGAGGGGAACAATGAGATTCTGTCCAATTCCATCTGCAAAGCAATTTTCTTTGAGAATTATTTCCGGTAAATTAAAAGAAAAAAAAAAACAGCGACGCACCTGAGTAATTAGCTTGAGGTCGTACGATTCTGAGTAGCAGTGGATGCATTGACGTCACCCCACGATGGACATTCAACTCTGATGCCTCACCTATAAAGCCACGTGAATATAAATAGTCAATCCCCCGCACAAGATTCCTAATCTCATTAGCCTCACCCATCTTGCTAAATGATTGCACGCGCAACAGCAGCTGATCCTGAAGGTGGAAGTATCTATGGGACGGCCTCACGATCCAGATGCAATCGTAGAAAACTTCTTCATCCCCACTGGCCATGTTCATCATTGCAATTGCCCCACCGAGGCTGGAGACGCTCCCACCGCAATCTTTTGAGCAAAAAAAAATCCCCGAAAGTGAATTTTTCGCAAACTTCTTACAATTTTTTTTTCCAATTACCAGTGCTGGGATTGAGGAGGATATTAGTAGCCTCTGAAGCCGGAAAGAAGGTGACATTGGCACGGAAGCCCAAATCAGTCCCCCCATTGGCACTAAAGCGAATTCTCAGCGTAGAAGTTGGACTAAAAATCACTGGAGGCCGGAAAAAAGCTCCCGAGAAGATGTTGAAGCGCTCCTGATTGGCATCAAAGAGCTCAATGGTGGAAATAATGGCCAATTGGAAGTCTGTAAAAATTATTCTGATCCTGCAATCATCGGTGAGGCAAGATATATTGTAGTCTACAATAAAATCTCTCGTGTACATTGCCGGGAAGAATGGGGTGGCAATTTGCTTTGTTGTCTCCGCAAATCCATTTCCCAGCAGCAGTGGCTCTGATACCGTCACGATGTTTCCTGAGAGAGAATTTAAAGATAATTAAACTGACACGAGTCCAGGATGGTGCGTAATAAAAATTACTAACTCTGACTCTCGTAGAAGAGAGAAAAGTTCATGTTGATGGATTCTGGAGGGAATTGCAGAGATAGTGCCCTTGTTTTCGTCACATACCCCGTCGAGGGATCAGCAAGGGATTTAACTTCCACATTGCTATACGGTGGTTCGGCTATTGTGAAATTTTCCTCCCCTTTCGCCCCATCTTCGAGCTTCCATTTGAGCTGAATTGAGCAACTGGAGCACGTGACGAGAGTGAAGAAGCAAGGATTCGCATAAACTCTCCCTTCCTGAATGAATAAAATGAATCATCCCGCATCAATCGATGAGGGAGACAAATCTCAATGGGATTTAAATAGGTACTTACATCCCCAGTACTTTTCACAACACCAGAATAGCCAAAATCAACGTAAATTCTCACACCCGTTGGTACTTCGC
This sequence comes from Lutzomyia longipalpis, assembly GCF_024334085.1. NCBI lineage: Eukaryota > Metazoa > Arthropoda > Insecta > Diptera > Psychodidae > Lutzomyia > Lutzomyia longipalpis. Next base: position 12,571,927 of record NC_074709.1, on the reverse strand, counting down.
AGATTTCCGATAATTCAAAAATCCTCTCATTCGTACAGGAAATCCTCCCCACCACGAGGAATAGAAGAGGAAGTAAAATGCGGAAATACATTAAAATGAATATTCTCGATTAAAAGCAAAAGAATTGTGAAGCAACTGAAGGTCCAACACGGCTATTTTCTTCATTTTTCCTACGCAAAAGTCTCCATTTTGGGGCTTCTTCAGCACTTTTCGGGATTCCCTGCAAGTTTACATGAAATATAGCCAATGCTGCGCCCGAAGTCACAGAACAATTTGTAACTTTCTACAAGTTCGTATAAATAAGAAATATTTCTCTTTTATTCAAAAATCAAGAAGTTCTTTTTTCTTCTCTGCTGTCTTTCCACATTTCCGGATGAATTCCTCAAAGATATGAACAGCTTTGTGCAAGGATGTCTTCTTGTAGTGCTAAAAAGAATTTTTAGAGTTAGAATTTTCAAGGAACGTTCGCTAAAATGAGCTCTTACCTGAATATTTGAAACTCCTGTGTCGAACTTTTCAGCATCTTCTCCCATTTTTTGGTCATACGCATGAATTTCATCGCAAAGATCCCTAAAAAATTGGAATTTTCCATCAATAAAACAACTCTCGTTGTGAGCTCAAATGAGAACTCACTTGACTGTGGGAACAGTGGTGGGGTCAAAGTTCGCTGACGTCCCCGGGGTAAAGGGTACACAGATCTTCCCCGTTTTGGGATGGACGCAAAAAGGTGCCTTGAGGAGATGATTGACGCCTTTGCTCACATTTATATCGAGCCTCGGGTAGATTAGAGTGATTTTGATGTCATCAATCAAGTACTTATACCGCGAATTCTTCCCTTTGATCCCATTCACAAATCCCTCAAAGACATCCCAGATTATTTTGGAATTGTGCGGCAGACCCAGCAATTTAGTCTTCAATTCACTCCGCAGTGCGTCGTCGTGGATGCGTCGGAGGAGATGCTTGTGAATGTTGTCGGGGTTGCTGAAGAGATCCTGATCTTGCAGGCAGATCTCCTCGAAAACTGAATTAATCGTTGTCAGGGCTCTCTGAACGCGTGGATGCATGTAGTCACAATCTATATCATACCGATCTGAGCCATCATTCCTGCCCACGAGATTTAGGTACTGCGACACAGCTCCACGTACCTCTGCGGTCAAATTCCGGGCAATGAGATCGCTGACCCAGCAATGGATACCTCTGCGTCCACTAAACACCCAGAGAAGATTATCAAAACCAAAATCATCCCTCAGGGCCACATTGAGGATCTCAGAGGCAACACCCATAAACTTCCAGCACTTCTGGCAGATTGCAGCTCCTGAACAACATGTGCGAATCTCATCGTAATCCGTCATGTCAATGTCGAAAATGAGTTCTCGCTGAAGGAATCGAAGGTTCTGGGCAAGGCCAAACTTGTTGGGCCTCCATAAAAAAAGAAATAAATAAGAAGAAACACAAAATTAGGGCTTTCCGGAAGCCTTACCGGACATTCATGATTGGTCCAATGTCAATCTTTGAGGGAACTTTTGCACACATCTCCTTAGCCAAGTGCTCCTGATCGTCGAATGTAAGGTACCTCTGGAACACTTCACCATCGTAAGTGAAGCAAAATTCGCGATTTTTAAAGAGATTTTCATCTAAAAAACAGAAAAGTGTAAACAGAAAAAAAAGCGCGGGAATGTTTTTAACCTCAAACTTTACCATCGTACGAAAGCCACTGATAAAATTGTTTATATGGGAAGAGGCGCTTGTAATATACCACCAAATACTCCCTAAACTCCTCAGGCATTAAATCCTTTTCATTCACTGCACCAGACATTGTTTTTTATAGGATTTTTCACAGATTTTGTGGAGGAAGAAAAATTTTGTTGTTTGTTTACAAGTCGAGAATTCCGCGAATCTCGAGGATTTCTCGAATTTCTCGAGTTTCTCGGTTTTGCGAATTTTGAATAAAAGAAAAAGAGAAAGAACGTTTTGAAATTTCGCGATGTCTCGCTCGCACACTGTCAAATTTGCTGTGTGAGACACAATGCTGCAAAATCATCGTTTTCTCTCGCTCACACTTTCTATTTTTCGCGATTTTCTCGCATTTTCCGGGCGCTTTTTCTGTCCGGGTGAGGTTTTTGGGGCGTAGGGGGGCGCTCCGCGTCGTTTGGCATCAAAAAAATCAAAAATTCAAATTTATTTAATTTCAAAAACTTCCCCATACGTTACGATGCAAGCTGATTTAGTCGACGATTCAGTGTTTTCCGCGATTTTCTCGCATTTTCCGGGCGAATTTTCCGTCCGGGTGCGGGTTTTGGGGTGTAGGGGGGCGCTCCGCGTCATTTGGCATCAAAAAAGGGGAAAATTCAATTTTATTTAATTTCAAAAAGTCCCCAGAGTGTAAAAAGCCAAAAAACGGTAGTCTACTTTCAGGGGCAGCAGTGCATCCCGCTCCCACTCTCACTCCATCTCGCTCGCACATCGTCTGTTTAGTCAGTACATGTCGCATGTTTAAATGGGTGTTTGCTAGTTACAATACAAGCTGATTCAGCAGACGAACCAAAAAAAAATGTTTGTTCCCGGAAAAAAAGAAAATTCAATTTAATTTAATTAAAAAGAATAAAAAAAAGGAAGAAAAATGTCTTCACCTGCCCCCAAATCACCTGAGGTATCGGATAAGAGCAAGAAATATGATCGGCAAATCAGGTAAAATGAAGATTCTTTCAAAAAATAAAAATTTTTGACCATTTCTGATTTATTTCTGGGATTTCTTGACCCCAGACTATGGGGCGAGCACGGGCAGCAGGCTCTGGAATCTGCCCAGGTGTGCCTGATAAATGCCACATGCTTAGGAACGGAAATTCTCAAAGGAATCGTCCTTCCGGGCATCGGGGGCTTCACAATTGTTGACGCGAAGGTGACAACGGACGAGGATGTTGGATGCAATTTCTTCCTTGAACCCTCATCTGTGGGCCAATCACGCGCTCAGTGCTGTGCCCATTTACTCCAAGAACTCAATCCCGATGTTAATGGGGACTATGTGGATGAGAACATTGATTCCTTGCTGGTTAATAATACGGAATTCTTCAAAAACTTTGACCTTGTCATTGGAACTGCCCTCAGTGAGAAGTCTACTGTGATGCTGTCCACAAAGCTGTGGGATTTGAATATTCCCTTCATTGTGTGTCGCTCTGTGGGCTTCATTGCAAGCGCCCGGCTGCAGATTAGGGAGCATTGTATTGTCGAAGCGCATCCCGACAGTAAGCAAACGGATTTGCGACTGGAGGAACCCTTTGTAGCCCTCCGGGAGCACGTGGACAGCGTGGAATTGTCCCCAAAGGTCCCATGGCTAGTTGTGCTCTACAAATTCTTGCAGGAATGGTCAAAGGATAAGCCACACGCCGTCCCAAAGGTTTACAAGGAGAAATCCGAATTGCGCGATCTCATCCGGGGGGCCATGAAGAAGGATGAGGAGAACTACGAGGAAGCCATAAAGGCAGTGAATTCCAGCTTTGGCGGTGGAAGACCCTCAGATACCCTCCGGAAGCTCCTAGATGATCCGGAATGTTTGAATTTGAAGAAAGACTCCAAACCCTTTTGGATCCTCGTGCGTGCTCTGAGGGATTTTGTGGCGAATGAAGGGTGTGGCTGGCTTCCTGTTCCGGGAATTCTGCCCGATATGACAGCTGAAACAGCCTTCTACATTGCCCTGCAGAATGTCTACCGCAATCAAGCGCTGGCCGATGCTGATGCAATCTACCGTCGTGTCCAGCATCTCATCAAGGAAATTGGACTTCCGTGTGATGTCATTGCGGAAAAGGATGTCCGGCTGTTTTGTCGAGAAGCTGCCAACATCAGCGTCATCCGGGGCTCACGTATTGCCGATGAATACGACAAAGCCTACCGATGTGCTGCCTTTGGGGACTGCCTCGAAGTCCCGGGAACTCTCGTTGAACATTACGTGGCACTGAGGGCCATGGAGCGCTTCCACACTGAACACGGATGCCTTCCCGTTGAAGTGGAAACGGACACAGCGCGCCTCAAGTATTTATCCGGAAAACTCTTTGCTGAACTCAACATTGGCTCAAGTCTCAGCGATGAACTTGCCCATGAACTGTGTCGCTTTGGGGGCGCCGAAGTGCATTCGGTGTCCTCCTTTATGGGTGGATGTGTTGCACAGGAGGTCATCAAGATCATCACGCGGCAATTTAAGCCCATCAACAATACATTCATCTACAATGCAATTAAATGCGAAACAGCGACTTATGAGTTGTAAAATTATATTGAAATCATTGAAGAATTTAAACATTTTTTAGGCTTTCAATCTCTCTTTATTTTTCTGCCTAATTTCTCTTAATTGCTGTGCACAGCAACAGGCGGCAGGGACGGGCGATTTCTCTTTTTTTTTTTAACATATTAAACAAGTATTTAAGAATTTTCTTAGTTATTAAAAAAGACTTAAACTAAAAGGGCACGTGAAAGTAGCAAGAGTGACATTTTTTCTTAGCTTAAAACTATTAATTTAATTTTCTCGTCCTTCCCAGGTTCGAACTTGCTGTGAAGGAGAAGAAAATTCTTACGGACTATCCTTAAATTAATTAATTAATTATATCCTTACAACTAAGACTGCAGTCTTATTCTACTTATTCTACGATAGCCTAGCCACTTAACTTACTCATAGTTCTTACAAAGAAATTAGACAAAAGGGCACGACATGATCAACGTTTTGTCAGTAAAAGAAGGAAAAAACAAAGACAAGAATAACAATAAAATAAAAAGAAAAATCGAGTCCTTAGAGCTTCTCAATGAGATAAGCTTTCATGGCCTTCAGGATCCGCTGACGCCCAATCTTGTTCCACAGCACATGAGGACGACTGCTGCCGGACACGTGCTTTGCTTCACCCTGATAGCACGAGAAGAGTGTCCGCCCGTTCTGCATCATCCCGCTGGCAATGTCAATGCAATTCCTCTGACGTCGAAGGAAGGCATTGAGTTTCTCCCAATTGGGCTTAATTGTGCTGTGATAGGAATGATTTGCAATGGGCGGGAGTGTCGTGACAATAGCATGGATCCCCATCTCCTTCAGCTGACTCAGGAGCATGCGGTACTCTGTCTTAATGTCCAGAACATCGCGCCCGTGCAGCAGGTCAACTGTCCCGAGATTAATGATGACTCTCTTGGACACGGAACCCCGGCGCATTCGATTGAGATGCTCAATGGCACCCCGAATGGTCTGGCCGGAAATACAGAGGCCCGATTGTTGGATCTTCACCCCCGGAAGGGCCATAAAGCCAAGTTCCAGCCGTGCAAGGGCCAGAAAGAAGTCATCACCGATCATTTGGTATTCGTACAGGTGTGGGTTAAAGGGGTCCTGGCAGCTCTGGAAAGTCTCATCTGTATCCTCCACACACGAATCCACCTCAATCTCCTCTGATTCCTCCGATTGCGGTGGTGGGGCCTGCTTCATCCTCATTGGCTTCTTCCGCGGGGGACCGTCAAAGTTGCACGGCCCAATAGTTGTGGTCTTCCTGCGTCGATGCGGATTCTTCTGCAGCTGCACCATGCGGCGGATGTGGCTCGTTTTGGGACTCATAGATGTCCAGTGGATGTTCCCGTAGAAATCGCGACTGTAGCAAATTGAGTTGAGATTATTCATAATCAGGAAGAATTCGGCATATGACCATCCTATTGGTTCCCCAACTAGCTCAGCGTAATCCTCTGTACAACACGACGGAAGAGACAATAAAGCACGTGGTCTAACAAGATGAAGAAGAAATGCGGCTAAAACTCACCTGATATTATATCATAGGTCGCTCCGTGAGGGTACAGAGCCAGGATACTCTTAATTTCACAGATTTTCTGATGAAGATGCATTTTTTTGTTTATTTTTATCCTTTTTTAAAAATCCTTTTTTGCTTCCGGAAAAATCCTCTTTCGCAGCGAGTAAAAAAAACGAGGTTATGTAGTTTTTTCAAATTTACCGCAAATTGAGGTTAGGTTTGTTGAGAAAGAGATGGGGATACCGCAAAATTTCACGGTATGATTTTACACGGGCGAGAGTGAGATGGAAAATTCATCGAAAAATAATCTATTTATGTTTCACGAAAAACAATGAAACATGCAAAACCTTGAAATTCCATCCCTTCCAAAAATTGTTTTGCAAGTTTGCCAAAGTAATTTTGTAGATTCGTAAAATAAATTTAAAAAAAATAGCAAAAATCAATGAGAGAAATTAAAGAAATCAACAAAAAATCTCAGAAATTATGAAATATTCGTCTTTGTGCATTTTGTGGGACACACCAATGAAACATGTAGTTGCAGGGGTTTTCGCGAAACATTGTGAATCATGCGCGTGCTTGAGGCATGTTTCACCGTTTGAAACATGCTACTTCCGTCGATGAATTAAAAAAAGTGGATTGGAGTTGGCCGTGCGTTGTGTGGAGGAGACGTGAAAACGAGTAAAAGTGCATAAAATAATTGCTCAGGGCAGTCAATTTGTGGTGTAGAAGAAGTGTTTTGGAAGCTGTTGGGCCGCGCAGGTAATTGGTAAAAGAAAAGAAAAGAAAAAGTCCCCCCCATTGTCGTTGGATGAGCAAATATGATGAAAAAAATGTTTGCGGGACAGCGCACTGCTGAAATTTTACACGTGGGTTATAAAAATGGTGGTGGTTTCAACCAAATGAGAGCATTTATTTTCTGTTGCACTCAAATGCGTAAGTATCGCTGCTTTTTCACATGGAAATTCACATAAATAGAGATGCCGCATTGAGAGAATTTCGCTATGGAGGGTGGATTAAGAGAATTTTTCACTAAAAATCAATGCTTTTTCACGCGCATTTTGCGGCCCTCGCCATTCCGGAGAGGCTTCTCTTTTTTTTTTTTTTTTGTATGAACGAACATTTAATACGTACCACCTCCCCCTCCGCGCAAATAGCCGCCACACAACCGAATTTTCTCACACAACGCAGACATTCCGCATGCGAGGTGGTGAGAAAATGCAGCAATGTGGGCACTGATCCGCGGGATTTGCGTGTGGGGAAGCATCTCCAAATGTGTGGGGCTTTCTTTTTTTTTCCCCCGTGTGCGGTGTGGATGGATAAATAAGATGATTCCACCATTTGGACGTGTGCGGCAAGTTTGGGGGAGAAAATCGATGGAGAAAGCGAGCCCCGCGCGCGTGAGATGCTCCGTGAGCGTGCCTCTTGTGTGTTGAAATCACTTCTCAAAAAAAAAGCACAAAAAACTTTTCTTGTGTGAAATAAATATATATTCCCGTGTAAATCCCTCTTAATCCACGGATGGGAGAAGGAGAGGAAGAGTTTCTAATGTCGCTGCCAGAGAGTCCCTTTTGGATGTTTTTTTCATTAATGAATTAGAGAGAAAAAAAAAGAAGTAGTAAAAGTTGAAACGTATGTGTTGCAGTAGGAGAGTTCGTTGAAGAAAAGAAGAAGGATGTCGTCGACCACGTGTTACAAATGTAATCGCCCTGGACACTTTGCTCGTGAGTGCACAGCCGGCGTGGGGGGCCCCCGTGACAAGATGGGTGGCAGCAACTACGGCCGAAACCGTGAGAAGTGCTACAAATGCAATCAGACCGGTCACTTTGCCAGGGAGTGCAAGGAGGAAGCTGATAGATGTTACCGGTGCAATGGTGAGTACCCCAAAACATTTTCCTTTTTTTTTTTTAATTTTATTTGTGAAAAACCTGCAAAAAAAGTGGAAAATGGGGCCGAAAATTCACGAAAGATGTGACTCAATCAGCAACAACATAAGCGCCATTTTGCCGATTTTTCATGCCACACTTCTTGCTCCAATTAGCCTTTTCAAGAACCCTCTCATTGTCGTCGTCGTTGGTTCTTCTCATCATGCTCTTCTAGCATTTCTTTTAAACATACAACAACAACAACAACATAATATATGCCCGGTGACGCGCATTTCACACACAAAGCTATGAGATCTTTTTTTTTGGCATAGATTTTTTCTTTTTTTCCTTTAAATGTTTTTTTTTTGGGAAATAACGTTCGATTGTGGGCCAAATTGAAATGCAAAAAAAATAAGAGAAATAAATCAATAGAGATTTTACATTGAATTGCATGCTAAAATGTTAGGGGAGAATCGGACAAATTGGTGAGGCTTGACTTGGATTTATTGGAAGCTTTGCTTTCTAAGAATTTCATGTTAAATTCTAATGAAAAGAACAAGGGCTTTTCCAGAAAATTTACTGCAAATTAGCCGGTTTATGATCTGCTCTCGAAGATTATAGAGCCACAATTTTTCTTCTTTTATTAACTTGCAAATAGTTTGAATTTCCTCGTCATTATTGGGAGTAATTTTCATCCCAAGAATCTAAGCAATATAAATTTCCTTCAGATCATAATCGCTATAAACTTAGAAAGCAAAAAAAAAAAGCAATAAATGTGATGAAAAACTCTTACTCAGGTAAAAATTTAAAAAAAAAATCAATTTCTTCACAAGAAAATATGCCAAAAAATATTAGTAGACTTTCCTATAGTTAGTTTGTGAAGTGTTGCAATTGTAAAGGATAATTATTCCTTCACATTTTAACTTAAATGTCCTTTAAATGGCACACAGTGCCTCAAAAATGTCTTCTTCGCAATAAAATCGATTCACTTGTCGCACATTTAACTACTTTGATCCAATATTGATTAATTTAATAATTTAAGGACTACAGAAATCTACTTTTTATTCACAAAATAGGTAGGTAGTTGAAAAAAAAGGGTTTTCAAATTAGGTTTATTCCTAAACACTATCTTGGTTATCATTTAAGTTTAGCAGGTTAACGATTGGTATCTTACAGAGTCTATGAAACCTTAGGACTCAAAATAATATGATGGAAGAAGAATGTCCATAGGGAACAAGGCTAGCGACCTCATAGACTTTTCATAGAACCTCTTAACTGAACTTGTTATCTTCGAAACTTTTTATCTTTAATTGGACTTGTCGATAAAGTTCTAGCGACAACAGTAATATAAGATAATTTTAAATAGCTTTCTGTGTCTTGTATAGGTACTAGCTCTAAAATTAGTTTAGGTCCATATTGTTCACTGAATATTTAAAAATTGTTTTAAAGAAAACGTCAATTTTCAACATTAATTGTTCTAAATAGTTCGCAATTTTTTCCTTATTATTTTTTTTTCTGTCCTTAATCTAGGTCTAAGTGATTGTTCGAATTGACGAACCTAACTTATTCAAGGTTAAGCCAAAATTAATCCGTTCTAGTCTTACTGAATATATCTGAATTTATTAAATTTTGAAATGGAGTATAAAATTAAATTCTTTCAGTCTTAATAATTCTTATTCTCTTCTTTTTGCTATAATTCTATTCCGTTTTGGGAAATTTTGTTTATAAATTCTTATCTGTTATGCAGTAATGGTAATAAAAAATAGAAATAAAACTTTAATTATCTTTTTTATTGCGTTTTTTTGTTGTTTTATTCAAATTCTAAAACTTGTTTTTAGTTCTCTTTTGAAGAAAACAAAACAAATAGGTAAACGAATTTTATGTACTTGTTTTGTTGCTGATTAAATCCATCAAATTATTTAAATAATTTTTATAAAAAAAAATCCTAAAAATATTTAAATGTTTTCTATTAATAATTCTTTTTGTTTTTTGTTTTTTTTTTCCTGTTTTCCAGGCACCGGGCATATTGCTCGCGAATGCAGCCAGTCTGCTGATGATCCTTCTTGCTACAATTGCAACAAAACTGGGCATTTGGCCCGTCACTGTCCGGAGCAGATTGACAACCGTCAATCCATGTCTTGTTACAATTGCAACAAGAGCGGACACATTTCTCGTCATTGCCCCGAGGGCGGCAAGTCTTGCTACATCTGCGGCAAACTAGGCCATATTAGTCGCGAATGTGATCAAAATGGTGGTAGAAATTGAGAAGATGACATGTCGTCATTATAAAAATCTTCCTTCTCGTTGCTTGCATAAGTTTCTTGCAATTTTGCCCGAGGAGGAATTGATAAGATGAAGAAGAAAAAATTAAAAAAGATTTAAAAAAAAAAAACAAAAAGAGTTTGAACCACTCTTTAACGTCTTTTTTTGCGTCGTTTGTTCTCCACCTGTTTGAGAAACAATCGCCTTTCATTATAATAAACAAACAAAAAAAAAATGAAGAAAAAAATACTAAATATTGATAACAAAAAAAAATGAAGAAAAAGGTATAAAAAAATAATTATATGGAAATATAAGAAACACATAAAAACATTTTTTTGAAGGAAAATACGTTGTTTTGTTTTCTTTTTTTTTGGAATTAAGTGTAGAGCTATAGGGGATCTCAGAAGAAATTTTTTTTTGTTGAAGAAGAAAGTACATAGAGTAGAAATGATGGTAAATACATACTTGAGGAAAATTATAATTAAAAAAAGTAACGAGAAAGAATATAGAGAGATTTTGATGCTATTGTAATTGAGAAAACGGGAAAAGAAAGAAAAAAATGGTGAAAAACACTCCTTTTTAATTTATTTGTACATTTTGTACGTATAATGAATGGGGTGTGTATATAAAAGGTAAATTAATTAGCATCAAAATTGTCATGGTTTTTATTAATATTTAAAAATTTTAATTTGATGAATTTTTATGAAATAGCGGAGCCACACATTGAGAAGAAAAAAAATAGTAATTTTAATGGAGAAAGTTAGAATGAAGGGGATGGAAATAGAAGGGGGAGTCAAAAGTAAGAAGAAATGAAAAAAAAAATAAAAGAGATTTAATAACGAAAAGGTGCTTCACCGCCGTCGTCTTGATAAAGAAGAAAAAAAAGAATAAACACATTAGAAGAAGAAGAAAGAAATACAAACGAGAAGTAAAACTGATTTATTAGACATTTTTTAGGAAAGCGAATGAAAAAGGATTTCAACTTAATAGAAACAAAAAATAATAGAGATCGATGAAGGGTTAGAATATTGTAGAATTTCGAAGAAATGAATGCTTTTTTTTACTACCACTCTGAAGGCAGAATCTTCAGTTCTTTTTTTTTTTACTATAATTATTATTTTTTTGTCATTTTTTTCTACAAATAATTAGTAATTTACTTGTGTACTAGAAATTGATGAGAAGGAATTTAATTAAAAAAGGAAAAACAAAACAAAAACAAAAAATAATAATACGAAATGAAGAAACGGAGGCCATTCACACTTGATCTCAATAAAAGTTCAATGACTTTTCTTTTTTGGCTTGTTTTTTTTAATTTTTATTAATTAGTGTACCTCCTACCCTTAATTGGTGCCAGAAAAATGATTAATTTAGCGATTAAAATATTTTTTTTTAAATTGTAAATTCCAAAAATATTTATTAAAAAAAATACGACAGGATAAAAATTAAATTCCAAAAGTGAGATAAGGGGTTGAGGTCAAGTGTGAATTGCCTTGTTGTACTTATAACCGCAAGTAGAAGAGTGAGAGTGTTTAAAAAAATGATTTAATTCATTTTTTTCTCATCTCTCTCAGATATAAAGACTTTGGAGAAACATTTAATTTTGCGATTTTTTAAAAGTGTAAAAGCAGACGAAGAAATGGGGGGAGAAGATATTAAAAATAAAAAAAAAACAACTTTAGGCTGATGACAAGGGGAGGAATGAAGGATTATATAAGGAGGTTATACATTAGAGGAGCATTTTTGCATTTCATTTTCAAGAATAATTCATCTTGAGATCTTTTTTTTTTGGTTTTTTTTAGTAAAACAAATTCGTGTCAAGATTGATAAGATAACAAACAAACTATATTGGAAACTCCACAGACTTTTTTTTTGAACCATAAATAAATTAACAAAATGAAGAAGAAATCTTTCAATGAAAAGCCCAATTTTTCATTTACAAAATTGTGATTTTTTTTGTGTTGAGACAGAGAAAACAGAATAAAAGAAAAATCAGAGAAAAAAAAATTACATTACACATAATTCCTATAAAAGCAAGAAAAATGTATTATAAATATTTGTGGAAGAATAATAAAGATATCTCGGTTCACAGAAATTCTCTTCTTTTATTATTTCTTTTGGTTGTTCCAGCAGGAACGATTAGTGTGTGCATTAATTAATTAATTAACTAAAAAATTGGAAGAGTGCACGATTGATTGACATGATTATAAATTGGAACAATTTGACTTCCATCGCGGTGCTGATAAAGTTGCTAAATGCCGCTCAAGGTGAGTTGGTGGGAGACAGAGTTTTCTCAAGATCGCGGTCATTTTATTACGTAGAGTTTTTTTATTATTATTGTACAATTGCGTTCAAAATAATGGGTTTTATTGGCTTCATCGTAATGAATTAAAAGAAATTGATTAATCCATAAAAAACACGTAGGGGAACATGGCCTAATTCCGACCACCAATCCGCGCAGAATGAGAAAATGATTAAATGATTTAATGCTCTTTTAACTCCCATTACCTTCTACATTTATTGTTTTATCCGTTTTAAGTAACAGCGGATTGAAAAAGGCCTTAAGAGGTCCGAATTGGGCCACGTTTCCCTAATTATTTGTTTATAGCATCAATTTGGGGTAATTTTAAGTGAATTCGGTTAGAAGAAAAAAACTCTTATTTTAACCCTTTGAGGTCCATTCGGATTTTAACGTTTTTATTAATATTATTCTAATCAATTTTAACGACAAAAAGACTCACAGGATCGATCACAAGGAATAAATAACAAATATTACAAAATCCCTATTTTACGTTAAAATTTTTCTTCGAAGTTATAGATACAAAATTAATTGTTGAAGGAGTTTATTCGTTTTGTATGGAAAAACGTCATCCAATTAAAGTATCAATATGAGAAAAAAATTGCCAGATATTTCCCATTTTGCACTGGGAACATCTGTGAGAAGTTGACAAAGATTTGGACAAAACTGCAAACAATGACGTCATAAATGGATTTTTTTTTACTTTTTCATTTTATGAAGGAAAATAAAATATACCTACCTAATAATTGTCAAAAATTAGGGCAGATTCTGTGGATTTATCTTTTCTTTTGCAACTAAAAAGTTCTTATTTGATGATCGAGGTTTCTAATCACAAAACTTTGACCTTAATTTTCTTTTAAATAGTGTTTTTTTTTTAAATTTTCGTTCTATGAACTTAAACTAATTGAATTTCCCTACATATATGTAGTGATGTAGAATTTATCACGAAATGTTAAATAGATTTTAATTTTGAGATGATTTAAAAAAGTCAAATTATCCACGGTGGCCAGCAAAATCCTCCAGGGTTAAATCGGTTTTCGTCAATTAAACAGAATCTTAAAGAATTGCTTCATTAAGAACTTTTTTAAAAAGATCCTATAATGGTTTTTTAAAAGTTAATTTTTCCTTTATGGTGTCAATATATTGCAAAATTTCTTACAGAAAAAATCTTTAAATTCTCTAATTGTAAGAAAAGAAAAGATTTTTGATTAAATAAATTCTCAAATCGTGTTAAAACTTTTCTTTTATTACAGTAAAATAAACTTATTCCAATTTCCGATTTTTTAGAAAAAAAAATTTACCTACTTTTCATTTTAAAGCGTCTTAATCACTTACATTTCGAAGATATTTAACATCTTCTTCATGTTCTGCGAATGATTTATCAACACACTAATCACTAATCCTTTTATTTATAATTTTTTTTAATCCAAAGCCTCATAATTTCTTCTACGCAGTTTTCTTTATTTAATTATTCTGCATTAATTAATTCAAATCAACCTCAACAAGTCTCAATTTAATCTGAGAGAAAGAAAACAAAGAAGAATCATGATAATTCCTCCCTAAATGAGAAAAGTAATCAATCAATTTTCTATCTTCTTCCACTTCAACCTTTTTCTGTTCTCTTCATCCTTTTCCTTTCCATCTCTACAGGAACTAATCGTCCTTGGCCTCCTTTTTGGTGTCCTTAATCCTAAAAGTGTGTGGTTTTAGTAAAACATCGATATACAAAATCTCAATTTCAAATAAAGGAGCTTTTAACTAAATTAACCGCATCCATTTTCTCCTTGAAATCCTTCTTTTCTTTCCCCCAAAGAAAAATTTAATAAGATTTTTCTTTCATCTTCTCCCAGTCAGAGGATCTTAATTAATTTTCATCTTGCACACATTAATTGTTGAAAGATCTTTTCATCAGTGAATCCCTCAGGCTGGACATGATGCTGCAATTTATGGCTCTTGTTGCAAGGAAAAAATCTTTAAGAGAAGAAAAAAAAGGCAAAGCGAGTCTTAAATTTGCAATTCAATTGCCCCTCCGGGCTTGCCCTTGAATCACATCTTCTTCGTTGCGATGATGCGATGCTGGATGTTGGTGGTTGTGCGTGACATGGGGTAGTTCTTTGGCGCGTCATCCCATGCGAGGAGGATTGCTGTGGATGGAGTGATTTTCTCTCCTCCATCACTCCTCGATGCATGGTGGAGTTTTGGCGTGAGGAAGAGATGGCGAGAGATGGCAAAAAAGCGCATGCCCCGAAAACCAGAAATAAAATCACAACGTTTCTCTTTCCTCCTCCCATCCTACACCCATAGCTCTGTTGCATTCTTCCCGTTTGCTTCTTCGGGCTTCGCCTTCTGCATACGCGACGCTTCCTTCGCCAAAACGACTCGACTCATCAGTCTGCTCGAGTTGATTCCCGCGGAGTGTGGCATTTTTTTCTCCTCATCACCACACGTCTTCTTCCTCATTTGGCGGGACTGCGTGCTTGTTGGACGTGTTGTTGCGTGAATTTAGCCTCTTTCCGCGTGAATCCACACGACTGCTGTGGTGGTGCTAATCAGTGAAGCAACAGCATCCTGCTGTGCAACCGTTGTTGTAAGAAGGATATTTACGCGTGCAGTGTTAGAGAAGAAGAGAGGCTTGGCTTGGAAACAGGTTTGGGAATTGCGTAGGAATGTCGGTGGAAAAGGTTGTGATTGAACGGAAAATCACCCTCGTGAGTGGTGTGGCGATAATTGTGGGTACAATCATTGGGTCTGGCATCTTCATATCACCAACCGGAGTATTTGTTTATGCTGAGTATGTTTGACCTGCAAGCTGGACCCGCACACACACACTGTGCTGCTGGGTAAACATGGAATTTTTTCTCTCTTAATTCTCTCTCTTCGTCCACAAACAGATCAATTGGTGCGTCCCTCCTCATTTGGGCACTGAGTGGACTTGTGTCTGCCCTGGGGGCACTTTGCTACGCCGAACTGGGTACTCTGATTACCCGATCCGGTGGTGACTATGCGTACTTACTTGTTGCTTTTGGCCCCCTGGCCGCTTTTCTCTGCCTCTGGATCACCCTTGTCATTGGACGTCCCACAATCCTGGCCATTTCCGCCATCACCTTCTCCACGTACGCCATAAAGCCCTTCTTCCCCGACTGTGAGCCACCCGACGATGCAGTACGTCTCCTGGCTGCCATCTGTCTCTGCTTCATCACAGCCATCAATTGCATCTCCGTAAATTGGGCTTTGAGGGTTCAGAACATCTTCACGGCAGCCAAACTCATCGCCTTGGCCGTTATCATTGCCTTCGGGGTGTACTCAATGAGCACAGAGGGAATGGATAACTTCCAGGACATGTGGTCGGGATCATACAGTGTGCAATCACTCAGCTTGGCTGCCTATTCGGGGCTGTACTCCTTTGGTGGATGGAATATCCTCAATATGGTCACGGAGGAATTGCAGGATCCATACAGGTGAGACTTTTTTACATTTAGGAGAGCATGATGCTAATACGACCGCGAAAATAAATTTTCTTTTTACTATTTTTAAAATTTTATTAAAAGATTCAATTGGGCGCAGTTTTTGAACGTTTTGTGAGCTATATTTCTGGAACTTTTTTTTTAAGAATATGAAGAGCTCAAGTTTAAAGAATCATTCAAAATTCATTCCCGGACTTTATCGATAAAATTTCCGAATCAAGAAATCACTCAAAAAAATGTTCCAAAATGTAAAGAACAGAAAAATACGGAGAATCCGTGTAGAAAAAATACCTTCCTTATGATTTAATATTAATTTTGGATAAATAGAATGTCCAGAAAATCACTTCCGGACACAATAAGGCAAGAAATTGTTCCAGAATTTTCTAAAAATCTCTTAGAGCCGGGATTTGTATGAACTAACACATTAGTTTTCGCTCCTAGATCCCCTATAATTTTGTAAAATCTCTTTAGCTAGGTAGTCGAATAGAATAAGGTTTTTAGATCTTAGAACTATTTTTGGATAAATATTCCAACTTGTCTTTCTCGAGATTTTTTATTTTCGGAAGAAAAAAACTTTTAAGACCTCTAACAGATGTCCTGGGAAGGATTAATCCTATTTTTTGCATAATTTTGAGAGCTGCAATAGAGCTAATAAAGATTTCATTATAGAATTATTTTAAAACGTTCACAATTTCCCATAATTTCATTTCCGGAATTTGTCAAGAAATAAACTTCCGGAAAAAATGAAGAGATTAATAAATCTCTCACAACAATGAGAATCTAAAAAGTCAGATTCAGATGGAATCTAACCCATGAAAATTCATTAAATTTCCCCAAGTTTTTGTTTAGAAAACTCCGCTCTGGTCCTTAAAGGGTTAACAAAAAAAATCTATATCTTTTCTCTACATATAAGAAAGTTGACAAAACTTTCTCAACAAAGTTTCAAAAGTTAGGGATCATTGTTTTTTCTACTAAATAATAAAAGCAATTAGAGAAAAAATTCAGACAGACATAATTAGTACAGTCTCCCCTAAAAGACTGAAGAAATGAGAGTATTTTGCAAAAGGAAGTCATTCATATTGTTTTCTCTCTATGTATTAGAGACTCTTTCCCCACTCCCAGATTCATTGTAATTTAAATTTATTTTTCTTCTCTCTACTCGCGCTTTAGAATAAATCTCCAACGTAGGAAGTAGAATGTTTGAATTAAAGAGAAAAAATGAAATGTTGTCTTTTATACTTACAGGAATCTCCCACGAGCCATCTGGCTAGCCGTGCCAATTGTAACCATTGTCTACGTCCTCGTGAATGTGGCCTATTTTGCCGTCCTGTCGAGGCATGAGATTCTCAGCTCGGTGGCTACGGCTGTTATCTTTGGGAATCGAATGTTTGCCTCCGTTGCCTGGATTATTCCCATCTTTGTGGCTCTCAGTACATTCGGGAGCATCAACGGGGTCATCCTCACGTCGGCACGGCTGTACGCAATTGGTGCTGAGGAGCATCATTTACCATCGATTTTTGGCCTTGTGCACGTTGAGAAGAAATCTCCGGTGCCATCGCTCATAATCTCATGCATTTTGGCCCTCATAATGCTCTTCTGGCGTGACATCTTCTTCCTCATTAATATCTCCAGCAATGCCTATTGGCTATGCATCACTGCTTGCATTGCAGCGCTCTTTTGGCTACGCAAAACTCAACCCGATATGCATCGTCCTATACGCGTCAACTTGGTCATTCCGGGCGTCTTCTTCCTCTTCTGCTGCTTCCTCGTCTTCATTCCACTCATCACGGAATTTTGGGATTTCCTCCTGAGTATCGCACTCATCCTCTCCGGCATTCCCATTTACTACTTTTGCATCTTCTGGCAGCACAAACCCCAATGGCTGGGCAAAGTCAACAAAGTCATTGAGAAGGTATCACAAGTTCTCTTTGTTACAGCCTTCCCGGACAAGCAAGAATAATAATCAGAGCCGAAGGGGAGAAAGAACATTTGGAGACATTGAAGACATTTTAGGGACTCATGCTAAACGTTTCCTGGGACCTGATTCGGAACATACAATATCTTGGTGTATACACCCGGTAGCTGCTGAATTCCTCTCCTAACACAAACTCTGACTGGCTCTGAAACTCGATTTTGCGACTGAGAAATGCTTTATTAATGTCTTTTTTAACCTTTTTAAATATGTATAATTTTTTTTAATTAGGAAACTATCTATATATAGGAGTTTTATGGTGACTTAATTCATTAAAATATGAATGTAAAATTTATATACATTTTATACACCATTTTTTATGTATATTTTCTATCCTAAATGTTTCGCGATAGTCATGATTTATTTAAACATAGTTTTTTTAATCTAATCTGGGAATTTTTTTTAATGAGCAACTTGACGCAAAATGAGGCGCCAAAAGTTAATGAATCAAAAAGCTTTTTTTTTTGTAGTTTGTACGGGATTTATTATGTCTTTTTTTTTGGCGATATTTAAACACAAATTCATAAATATCCATAAATTACATTTAGAATGGTTTTTTTGTTTTGCAAACATTGACAAGAAAGTTTGTTATTTTCTGATAAAATATTTAGATAAGAGATTTTCTTTAATTATTTCCTTTCTATTTAGCATCAAATATTTTCTTTCTAAATAATTGCACAAAAAATACTGGATATATATAATTTAATACACGCATTTTATTACTTAAAGGATTCAAAAGTTTTTTTTTGCTTTTCTTATACGGAAGTTTGATAATTTTTTCTTGTTTTTCAAAAGAAAAAATAATTCAGTTTGTGGTTTGTTTGGTTGTTTAGCCCATTAGGTGAAATAACTAATAACAATAAACCACAAATTGCATTAGTTTTATGTCGCCCAATAAACTTACTGAAATCGATACAGGTAAAGGAGAAAATGTAGGTAGACAGATACGGGAGGGTGGGGCAATGTGGTGCAAAGAAAAAAATATTTAAATGATTTTTCTACAAGAAAACTTATATAAAAGTTAAATGAATTTGGCGTCGTTATTTAATGTAATTAAAAAAAAATTAAATCTCTGAGTATTTTTTTCAATATTTTGTGCATAAAGTCCTTTTACAAAATTGAATTCTTTAGGGTTGTTTCTGTTAAAAATCTTTTATTTTCTTATAATTTTTAAAGTTCAAAAGACTTTCTAGTTGTGAGAAAAGAAAAGATTTTTGACATAATAAACCGTTTAAATTACTTTGTTCAATTTAATTTTGATTTTGAACCACTTTCCCCCGTATTCCCATATTTATTTTGAGTTCTTCCGAACCTGTACTCTATTCAAATTAACCTTGTACTGAGGCTTAATCAAACAGTGAGTAACGCTTTATGTGAATTTTTAAACCAATCAGAGAGCTCGTTGATTCTAAGGGCTATCTAAGGGCGGAGTTTCAGTGCAAGAATAGTTTGAACGAACAAAAAATTACGTTTATCATTTTAAGGATTTTTTTTACAGAATTTTCAAGGAAGCAAAAGAAAAAAAGCTTCGACTTTGTATTGTTAAAAGTCATTTATAAATATTTCTATAGTCAAGTATAATAATTTAGTAATATAGTAGTTCTCAAGTTGCCATTACTATACCAGATCAATTTGCATTTGAATTTGAACTTTTTTATGTACTTATTAGTGAAACCCTATTTTGTATTTTTTTTGTTTAAAATTCTATGTTTAGTTTATGTGTAGATTTAAATTTTCTTTGTACAAAAGGGTGTACTTAAGAAAAAAAAGAAGAAATTTGTAGTGCTCTTGCTGAAATTTTTAGAAATTTTTTACCAATTGGGTCGATTCTGTAAAAAATCTTTTCTTTTCCTTAATAACTAAAAGTTTTTTTTTAAGATTTTTACAATTCTTAATTAATTTCTTGTCGTGCTTTATAAAAAAACAGAATATTTCTCCATTCCAAAAATCATTTAGAAAGCTTCTAAACGATTTTTGGAAGAACAATTTCCTTTTTTTAACACGATTAAAGAACAGAAAAAGCTGTCAAAATCTTAATATATTTTACGCAGAATACTAAAATTCTTACAAATCTCAAATTGCAAAATGAGAAATTTAAAGATTTCTGACAGAATCAACTCTAATTAACAAAAAATGAAACTAAAGGATCAAATTTAGTCCAAAACTGGGATCAATATTAGATTTTTTTATGGGAAAAAAAACGAATCATAAATAAAATGATAACGACATGGAGTTGGTTGTTTAAACAAGACGCGCCTTATCACACCTCTCCAACCAAAATTGATTGGAATTAATTAGCGAAGCTTTGTTCATCACGCCTATTGCGGAAAGATGAGCACATGGAAATATTTTTTGGTTCATTAAATTGTTTTTATCTTTTGAAAAATGGAGCAAATACTAAAGAAAATTTTTTTATTTATTGAGAATCTTTTTTTTTTCTATGTGATGCTTTATGTTGGGAATTTACAAACAAAAAACAGGCGGAGTCTCGTAGAAGAGCCTTAACTTGCTTTGGATTTTTAAATTCATTAAATTTTCCCGCAATATTTGAGCAATAACACGTTGAAAGAGTAAAATGAATTAAAAGTATTCAAATAAATAGAACACAAAAATAAAATATAG
Source organism: Lutzomyia longipalpis (assembly GCF_024334085.1). Taxonomy (NCBI): domain Eukaryota; kingdom Metazoa; phylum Arthropoda; class Insecta; order Diptera; family Psychodidae; genus Lutzomyia; species Lutzomyia longipalpis. The sequence continues at coordinate 12,551,687 of NC_074709.1, read as the reverse complement.
GTAAGGCAAGTTAAGCTCTGTAGGTGATTGATTCTCATAAGAATAAAAGGAGAAAAACCTCAAAGATGAATTAAACTTTATGAATCTTTTAAAAGAATCTTACGAGCCTTGAGGCTCAGAAATTTTAGGGAAAGAACTTTCTATTAAAGTGTAAAAAAAAAGTAGAATTTTTATGAGCCAGCTGAGGGAGAAAATTCATTGAAAGTAGCACCACATAAAACCATCGGTATACACATCTCTTTGGATATTAATATTGAACCTGTTTTTTTTTTCTTGTTAGCTGATTAATGACCAATTTTAAGCATTTTTTGTCATTGGACTACATATTTATGTAATTATACATGTAATTATGTTTACAAAAATAATGAGCTTCAAAAAAAAAAAAACGTTGTAATGTGACTGCAGGAGGAATTTTTGGAGAATTATATTTTTTCCGATAAGTGTTTCAAAAAAAAAGCGAGTCTTTTTATACTTTCCTTTCTCATTCATACTTCTTAGTAGATCTACGAGAACTTATCTAGCCCATACTGCCGCAGTAGCTCCAGCTCATCTGTCTTGTGCCCAGGGGATGGTTGTTTGGAGGCATCGGAGGAATTTGGTATGAAATACGGGTAGAGGGGATTTGTGAAGCCCGTCACAGAGGACGTTGTTTCTTGGGCAGCTGTATCATTGTTCGTGGACAGCAGGAAGTCTAGATCATTGTTACGACTTTTGTGATTTCTACTACTCACAACTGGGTCGTCATCGTCCAAATTTAGCAAATCCACGCTCGATGATTGCTGCAGAAAAAAAAGGATTAAAATGTTTCATTTTCTTGGCATCTTTCATCGTTATATTCAGAACAATTGGCTTTCTTTGTTGACTTTGAATGCATAAAAATGCCATGAAAAGTTTTCATTTTCAATATAAAATCGATTAGATTCGGTTAAAGGAAGAATTCTTAAAACTTCTTAAGCGAAATTTCAAGAATATTTGCTGAGAATTGATTTTTCTTTTTACATAATTTTGAAGTAAAAATTCCCCCAAACCGACATTGAAGATCGCAAAATTTAAGGAAAAATATTAAATCAGCAGTAAAGAGTGTTTTTTGTTTCTGGAGAATCTTTTGATATTTCTGACAAATTATTCGAATATTGGCAAATAATAGTGTTGGAAACTGATTAGGCTTTTTGCATTTGATAGGTTTAAAATTTTAAGGAAAATCGTAGTAGGCCAAAAGAAAAGAGAGAGAAAGGAAAATTTGAGGTGCGGCTGCGTAAATTAGCTGAAAAATATCAGAAAAATTAAGTATTTAGCTAAAAGAGGGTTAGTCATTCTAGTATGAATCAGTCCCCAAGGAGGTGACCAAATTTTGTTTTTAAATTATCGTAGGGCATTACTAAGGACTCAAGAAAATCGTGGTAATTTCCCGGAAAAGCGCTGGGAAATATACGAATTTTCACATTTTATGTCAAATCGGGTGCAAACTTCTTTGATTTTTTTCTTAATTTCTAGTTATTCTAGAAAATTCTTTTCTGTATCATATGAAAGCTATTTAAAGGCCTAACAATATATATTTAAACCATTTTCCCACGATGGAAAACTCGCGAGATTTTCCGGCATTGAACTATTCTTTCGCTTCCCATTTCTCCAATATTGAACGTGACCAATTTTAAAATATCTCATTTTGTAGCATTTTTAATTATCTTTCATTTGGTATAGCACTTGCAGGGGAAATCCGCTGGGAAAACTCGCTACAGAATGATTTTCCAAAGTTAAGCACGTTTTCGCGTTGGAGAAAAAGAGATGGACAATTTTTTTCTAGGGGAATTCTTAGAACATTCTGGAAACATCAAAGAGGAGAAATTGTCCATCTCTTTTTCTCCAACGCGAAAACGTGCTTAACTTTGGAAAATCATTCTGTAGCGAGTTTTCCCAGCGGATTTCCCCTGCAAGTGCTATACCAAATGAAAGATAATTAAAAATGCTACAAAATGAGATATTTTAAAATTGGTCACGTTCAATATTGGAGAAATGGGAAGCAAAAGAAAAGTTCAATGCCGGAAAATCTCGCGAGTTTTCCACCGTGGGAAAATGGTTTAAATATATATTGTTAGGCCTTTAAACAGCTTTCATATGGCACAGAAAGGAATTTTCTAGAATAACTAGAAATTAAGAAAAAAATCAAAGAAGTTTTCACCCGATTTGACATAAAATGTGAAAATTCGTATATTTCCCAGCGCTTTTCCGGGAAATGACCACGCTTTTCTTGAGTCTTTGACAATGCCCTATGATAATTTAAAAATTAAATTTGGTCACCTCTTTGGGGACCAACTCCTAATGGTCTGACTAACCCTCTTTATGATGAAAAATGAAGAATAATTGTTAAATAATTGAAATATGATGAAAGGATTCCAAGGGGAATAAAGGATTGGACAGATAAAAGAACCAGAAGTGAGGTAAGAAGAAGTTCAAATCGACACGCCCGAAGATTATGAACCATACTCCTGTGTTAAGACTCAGTCAGTTAGTTAATCAGTAAGTTAAAGGATTTTTTTTTTAGTTTCATGAGCCCCAAAGTCGAAATATTGAGGCAAAATAGCGAAAAAATAGGCTCAAAATTGTCTAAAGGAAAACTTTTTTTAAATTATGAAAATGGGTGATGTTCAACGACCAAGTAACCCTTGAAATCTTTGAAATTTCAGTGATGAATTTCAAAGATTTCAAGCAAATTTCAAAGGTCTTGGTCGCTAAATACAACTCAATATCTCGGTTACTGTTAATGGATTTTCATTCTCATTTTTTTGATAAATTTTCCTTCATTTGCATAATGTTCTTAAAAAATCTATTACAAATCTACTCAAATCCTCTTTTTTAGTAAAAAAAAAAAATGAAAACTCACCCGTTTAGCTGGACTGGCTGCTTTGAAGAAGGCATGATCCTGCAATTCCTGCAGTAGATTCATGTCCGACGATGACGCTGATGATGATGAATTAGATGTCTTATTTCGATTGCAATAGTCACTATCGGATCGTGTAAGGCTCGGTGAAAAGGCATTCGATTGACTCCGTGATCCCGGTGACATTGACAGTGCCTCATATGCTGAAAAATCCACAGATTCCGTTGAATTGTGCGTCTTGTGCTGGTAGAATTGCGCCGGATGTGTCATATGGTACTTTGTCTTAATATTCTGATAGACACTCTTCACCCCCTTCCCGCCACCCTTCACCTTATCCTTGACATTCTTGAGAAAATCTTTGTACTGTTGCGCCTTATTTGTGGACTTTTCCGCATAGCGCACCGTCTCCCAGTCAAATTCATCCGAATACCCCGAACCCTCATTCAGGGCATCCAGCTTCTCTTCGATAAATTGTCGAAAAATCTGCAGCTCAAGCATCTTCCGGAGGCACGGTCGTAGTGAAACGTGCCGTGATTCAATAAAGGCCTCAGCATCCCACGTGATTTTGTTACCCTGGGCCGTTTGACTGAACTTCACGGCATCCCTGTAGTTCCCGATAAGTTGCACAATAACCCCCAGAAAGGCTTTACTCAGATCATCACCACGAAGATTCTTCTTCTCCAGCTTCTTCCTTAGGCCCGATACCATGTCATGTGGAAGACTTTTAACATCGTTGCACGTTGAAATGAAGACTTTTGTGTCACAATTGTAGATCACAACCTCCCCTAGTTCATCTTGTCTTATCTGAAAGGAACAAAAATTCCTTTATTCTAAGCATCTAAATTGGTTTTAAAAAAAAAAAAGAAAATGTTTGCAGATTAAAGAGGAAACTCACATTTTTCCAGATAGCCTCTGCAACACCAATTAAGTAGGGCATGGGTGCCATTAGGAAGTCTTTCAATTTGAGTGGCAGAATTGGGATGAAGAGATGTTGCCACACCATTGGGTAGATAAAATTCTTCGCCGCCTGCACGCATGATGTGAGGACGTCAAGGTGACGCGACATAAAGATAATCCGCCGTTCCGTCAGCATTGCCGCAAAGATCTCAATCATGCTGTCGGGGTGCACAAAGTTGTAGTACATATTCAAGTTATGCTGAAAGACAGAGAAGACGAGATGAAGAGATGATAAATTGAGTGTGGCAGGTGGATGATTTGTGTTTGTGTACTCACATTTTCGGGAATGCTTGGGAGTGCGAGATGTGTGGGCGTCCGAAGGATGAAGACCTAAAATTAGAAGAATCCAATTAGAAAACAATTTCTTGTTGGAAATAAAATGAAAGGAAAAAGAAGAAACTCACAGATGATCCTTTGCCGTAGGAGAAATTAACTGTACTCCCAGGGTCAGGGATGCCATTCGTATGGATGTCACGGAGGAATGTGCGAAATTCCGCCCTATTGTGCCTCTTCAGCTCCACACAGACATTAATTAGCCTAAGGAAAACATCATGCCAGGGTAGGTAGGAGAATATCACGGTGGCCACTTCGGTGTCTGGCTCATGACGGCAGAATCCAAAGCTCCACTTTGAATCTGAATCCGTGAGTACGAAGGAGTAGATTTGGACGTGATTGCTGGTACTTCAAGTTCAGGTGCGCGCGCGTGTGTGTGTGGGTGACAAACAAAACGATATTGAGGAAAAATTAGCAGAAAATCTCCCCACAATGGGGAGCAAATTTAACGTAAGAAAAAAAAATGTGAATCATCATCTCCTCACCTCTTGATTTGATAGGGAAACACAAATTGTGTTATATCATTGAGGACCTTGTCGTCCAATGCTCCATCAGGATAGCAATCAATAATACGTGCACAATTGCTGATCTTCTCAACGTTATTATTCCATTGGGGGGCAATTTCACACCAAAATTCAAAAAGTGATTTGACATCTTGTCTGTGGGCGAGACGAATTTGCGACAAAATTATTTAATTTTATATAAAAATTTCATTAAAAATTTATTAGTTTTTTTTGGAGAATATTTTACCTCAATCTCGTGTTCATTTTTTTACGATAATATTTACAATTCTATCACAGTTTAAATGGATTTTTATTACACTTTTCCTCCTACAAATAAACTCACGACACTCATCACGACAGATTCATTTTTTTTAATCGATCTGTCATCAGTGCTGTCATTGCATCACGCGAAGAAACCGTTTTTTACGCGTAGCCCGCGTCATTTAATGATGGATGTTTTTCGTAATTAATTACAATTTATTACGCGGTATAAAATATGTTGTAAAACGTGTAAAACTGATTTTACTTTTGAAGGTTTTATTCCTTTTATTCATTAAAAATATGTAATGTGTACTAGGATATTTATGTTTACTTACTACGTAACGTTAACGTAAAGTAAAACCAATTCTTACTCTGACTTTACACTCCTTACGCGCTTTCCAGTGTGAATCCCCCCACAAAGGAAGGGTTACCAGATGCAACTGACACGTCAAAAAATCAGAGAGAGGAAGATCTGCGTGAAATTTTTGGTGCGGCAAAGCTCATAATTGTGGGAAAAATCGGGAAAAAGCGTGATTTAATATGAATAGTAATTACCTGATAGTTGCATGTATTGTAATTTGCATTGCCTCAGCTCCCGCCAATGGGTACTTTATCACAGTTGATGCTCATTCCGAGGAATGTTTCTTCGATCGTGCTGAGGCTGGAACGAAGATGGGTGAGAAATCCCTTTCTTTACCATTTTCCCTTTCATGGCCACGTCATTAATGTTGCAATATGTTTCTCCGTGTAGGTTTGATCTTTGAGACAGTCGAAGGGGGCTTCTTGGACATTGATGTCCGCATTACGGATCCAGAGGGTAAAATCATCTATCACGGTGTCCGGGAGTCATCCGGCAAGTACACGTTTGCAGCACACGTTAGTGGGGCGTACCAGTACTGCTTTAGCAATCAAATGTCCACAATGACCCCGAAGGTTGTCATGTTCTCCATGGAAGTTGGGGAGACACCCAAGACAAATGGTAGCCAGGGCGGAGCCCCAGGTGCCGATGGAGCGGACGGAGATACGAGTCACACGAAGCTCGATGATATGATCAAGGAGTTGTCCGGAACACTCACCAGCATTAAGCATGAGCAGGAGTACATGCATGTAAGTAGAGGAAATTATCTATATAATAATTAAAGGATTTCGTTCCTGTTCATCTATACATTTCTACACCGTTGGTCCGATCGTGATGTTTGGTACAGAGACTACTGATACCAGGCGGTTTTTACTACGATTTCATCACGATCGGACAAACGGTGTAGAAATGCATAGATGAACAGGAACGAAATTATAGATAGACCTTTCTTTATTATATAGATAACTAAATTATATTAAAACTTTTACACAGAATAAAAATTCTAAGTATTTAATTTTTAGTTTTAGATTAATTTTAGAAAATTTTAGAGAGTAAACTTTTATAGTTAAAAAAAATTCTTTTATGACGAATTTAAAATTATTTTTGAATCTTTTCAATATTTTCTAATGTCATTTTTTTAAGAAATAATTTTTTAATTTAACTTTTAATTTGTTTTATTGTAAAGAAAGCTCTTTTACAGAAGAATTTCTTCTTTTTTTCCTTATAATTTTAATTAAGTAAATTCAAACGGTTTTCAACAGACAAGCGCGATAATGTTTCAATGCAATTGACGCAACATTAGCGCCAATGTTTCATGCATTGAAAGAGCCAATAAAACGCAACGGGGTGACGTCATCGTTTGAATTTTTGGGCAAATCATTTCTGACTCTTTTTCTCATCAAATCTCAGTGAAAGGAAGTTTCTTTGTCAATTTCTACCTCTTCAAAGTTCAAACACGATTATTACCTCAAATAAGGGGTTTTCATCTACAAAAACGAATAAACTCCTTTCAAATTTTTAGAAAAGAAAAAGATTTTTGACGAAATCGCTTCTAAACCCAAAAGTTCATTGACCTTTAACAAAAAATTGTAAAAGAAGATTTCTTAATCCTTTTTCTTTGGTAAATTGCAGATGCGCGACCGAATTCACCGGAACATCAATGAGAGCACAAACTTCCGTGTCGTCATCTGGTCCACATTTGAGGCTCTCGTCCTCATTGTGATGACAGTCGGTCAGATTTACTACTTAAAGCGTTTCTTCGAAGTGAGGCGTGTGGTGTGAGTTAGAGGAAAGAAGTTTTTTTTTTCTTTGGCGGTATTTAATTTACAAACAAAAAGAAAATTAAGAAAAATTAAAAAAGAAAATCTGTGAAGAAATATGTATTTCTACACTAAATCCTTCGTATTTGTCACACTAAGCCCATTCTCTTCGGCATAGTTTACGACTTTTACCGCAACGGTGGCCAATTTGTTGGCTACGAGGAGTTTATAGAGCAGCTGGAGGGACTCTTCCGTGGGCAGCCCCTCAATTTGATGACGTTCCTCATCGATCTTCCGGAAGATTTTCTTTGCTCGCTCCACATCTTTGCTGTTGCACACAATGGTGAGGATGTGACTCAAATGAAGGGCTTTCCACTTGAAAATGTGCCTCTTTGACTCTGTATTCCGCTCAACTTCATCCCAAATGTCCAGGGAGATGGGATTCAGGTCATCAGCGGCACTTGGGGCATTCAAAATGATGCGGAAGAGGTTATTGATGAGATTATCTCTCGTTGTTTGCTCGAAGAGTTTAATGTGGGACCACATGAGGGGCACGTACTGTGTTGCCCCATCCAGTTCAACTGTCTTGAGAATGGATTCCATCACTGAGGGCTCTGGGACGTAGATTGATGGCACGTAGGTGTGATAGACTTCCATGAAGGTCTCAAGGGGTTCGGACAAGCATAAGAGCTGGAAGTAGCATCGATAGTAGACGGATTCCTTGACGGAGTCTCCAATGAAAATCCCATTTCCAGCACGCTTGAGGAGCTCATTGAGGCGATTGGCCAGCTGAACGCTCTGGAATTGATTGGCGCAAATATTCATGGCAGTTACGAAGAAATTGGAATCTTTGTGATCACACGGCACAAGATCTTGCTTCTCAATCTCATCGAGAATGTCAATGAGGACACCACTCATGGGGCTACGTTCACGGTAGAAGATATTGAGGATGTGATACCAGGAGGCGAGTGAGGGTTGAATGCCGAGATTCTTGAATTCAACCAGAAGGGACATTGCACGCTGACGGGCGTCTTTCCAGCCAAAAATTCCGCTAATCAGCTCGAGAACAATGTTGAGCGTCGCAATGTTGGGCTTGAGCTTGTGCTCAGCCATCAATTTCAGCGTATCCTCGACGGATTTCCACTTTGCTTCCGCCGTGTCGGGATTCAGGAGAAGAACAATCTGAAGGATACTATTGAAGGTGTCCACGTAGATGGGAATACCACCCTCGAGGGCCTTCTGATACAGTGTCCACGCATCGGAGACCTGGTAGTTGCGACAGAGTGTCCGTATCATTGTATTGCATGCCCTGGGATCGTCCGGATTCAATTCCCTGAAGAGTTTATCAACTTCCTCATTTCTCGAGGCATTCACGACTTTCTGCCTCACAGCTTGGGATGTGAATCTATCACCGGGATTTGCTTGACCACTCAGGAAGGAGATTAACTCAAAGTAGCCCTGCTTGAAGTCAGCATCGCGACTATCTTTAATCTTTGCCAGACCCTGTGTGATCTCCTCGATGTCAATGGGACTCTCCACGAGGCAGCAGAGATCTTCAGCTGTTGTGATGCTCTCAAATGCCTCCGGAGGACGTCCTGCCACATAGGCCTCAATCATGGGTTCTCCCTTTGAGTACTAAAAAACAAGACAAAATCCTTAGTTTAGAAAAAACTTCCAGGAAAAAGGTTATCTCACACCCACCTTGAAGAGATCCGCATACTTCTTGTGCAACCACTTGGCAGCATTCCTGCCCGATTCCTCGGATAGAGCATAGGATTTTCTGCGTTGATTTGAGTACGGAATGAGGTATCGATCATCCTGATACTGATAGTGGACAGAAGTTGGATCCGGCTTCTGCAGAGCAGCCAGAGCTTTGAGAACATCATCGGGTTTCCTCTTTATTCGAATTGGAATCTCAATGGTACCACCCTTGGTGGCTGCTGCTGATGCTCCCTGGAGCTTTGCGAAGCTCGTGACGAATTTTCGTGTACTACAGTGAATCACGTTCATTTTCTTCCCGTGAAAACTCTCTCCTTCCTCACAGAAAGTCTCTGACAGACACGTGAAATATTTTATTACACACAAATTGTGATATTTTTTTACTTCTCTCCAAACAACGTGTAGAAAATGTGTAAATTACATGAACTTCTTTACGCAGTGTAGAGTAATAATTTATTAACGCCTTACCAGCGTGAATGCCCCTTATAATAAAGCAAAGTTTTGTTATTTTGCTCTCTGCGGCTGCGGTTTTTTTTTTTGGGATTTTCAGCCAAATTAGGACAATTTGGGGCTTAAAAAATCAATCTCAAGTAGCTGAGAAAGGATGTTTAAGAGTATATCGAAGATTAAGAGAAAGGAAAGTGCCCTGCATATGCGAGATGTAGTTTCGGGAAAGAAGAAGCCAGTGGGTGAGTAAAAATAACCTCAAAATTGAGCCCCCGGGAGCCACTTTGAGGTCATTTAACTCATTTCCTTTCCTTCTTCATGCATGCAGAAAAGACTGAACGCCCCAAGGGAACAGGCCGTAGGGGAAGGAAACCAAAACAACAGAATATCTCGCCAGCTGAGTCTTCCAGTGACGATGAACCCCTCGCTTCGCGGTCTGGAAGGAAAATCAAGAAAACCAATTATGCCGAAGAGGATGATTTTGATGATGATCTCCCCCTAAATGCCATCAAAGGTACAAGTCCAGTAAAAGGGAAGAATGGAGGAGATTCCATTGAATTTATCAACATTGAAAGGTATTTTGTATCCCATCAACTTCTTTTTATTGAATCTTCAATTGAAGAATTAATAATTTTTGGCAGAATTGGCGAATCCGATGGAAGCTCTGAAGATGAAACGTCCGGAAAGGCAGATAAATCATCAGCTTCGTCATCAAAGAAGAAATCTCCGGATAAAACCGCTGCAGTGCCGCACATTGTAAAGACTTCCGGTGGTGTGACGGTGTATCAGTGCAGTAAATGCCCCAAAACCTACGAGAGACCAAGTAGACTGAGAAGGCACTTCCGGAAGCACACCGGGGACGTCCGGGTGCGTTGGTACAATTGCAACATCTGCAATAAGCAATTCTCCACGGAGGATAAGCTCAACAAGCATCTTGTACGACGACATGAGGACAGGGTGACCACACTTGATGCCGTAGCCGTGAGGAATGCAGCTGCATCAGCGGAGGCAGCTCAGGCTGCTGCCAGGGCGCGTGCACTCGCGAAAATTGCCCAAGAGGAATCAGGGAATGATCTTGTGTCCATTTTCGATGAAGAATCCCCGATTAAGATGGAAACGGTGCAGGTTAAAGTGGAAAGGACGGACACGTATGATTCCTACGACGAAGATCTTCCCTTGGCGGAGGCGATTGAGCCCAAAATGGAAGTTGATGCATTGGCAACAACGGTTAAGCATGAAGATTACAATGATAGAAGCTTTGGGGATGATTTTGATGATAACTTCGACAACAACTTTGATGATCATTTCGCGAATGACGATGTAGATGTATTGGATGACGTTGAAGACGATGGGGACAAGTATCAGACAACTAAAACGGGCAACACAATAAGGATTGACTACAAAGTGAAGGAACACTATTCAACGGCCATCGATGAATTTGAGGAGAAGTAAGTAGAACAAAATTCCATTAATTTTGCTGAAATCTTGATAAATGGTTAGAAATGGAAGAGATTTTAACAAGAAATGTTAATCGGCGGAATATTATAATTGTTTTTGGCAAATTATTTGAATATTGCCGAAAAATCCGAAGATTTTCATACAGACAATGAAATTTTATACTTAAAACCGAGATTAGTACAATTTGGATAGAATTTAGTACTTTTTAGTACTTTTCAGGCTTGATCTGAACCTCTTTGTGAGTAAAATCCGAATAACTTATCGGCTAGAATTTAGCACATTTTTAATTGAATTTAGTACTCTTTAAGCTTGAATTTAATACCTACATATTATTTTTAGGGCTCTTGTTCTTAATATTGAGGAAAGAGAATTTTAAGAACTGTTCTTGTTCTTATTATGAGACTCAATGATTAAAAACCTGATAACTATTTTAGAGTTTAATTTAGTACAATTTGGATAAAATTTATTACTATTTAGGACAAATTTAGTACTTTTCAGGATCGTTATCTTTAATCTGAGCCTTTTTATGACTAAAACTAGAAAACTTTTTAATAGCTGAATTTAGTACAAATTGGATAGATTTTAGTACACTTTAAGCTTGGATTTAGTACTTCTCAAGCTTCTTGTTCTCAATTTGAACCACTTTAAAACAAAGAAATGTTTATTTATTGAAGTTCGATATTTTCGGCGAATATTTCCGAAGATTTGAAGATTTTCATTTATTTTCTTAGATTTTAAAAATTTTCTTCTAATCCCAACGAGAACTAATTTTCCCAAATGCTGCCCTATTTCGAAATAATTTCCAAAATATGTCGAAAGTAGCTGCCCTATTTTGGAAGGAAATCATCTTTCGAAATATATTCGGGATATTTCCCTATCAATCAGCCCAATTTCTGCCCTATTTTTAAGTAAAAAAATTGGGCAGCCCAAGTGGAAAATATTTCGAAAAAGTTTCGACCCTCTTCCCAATAGGGAATTGGGTGTCGACAGTCTGTCGAAATTTTTCCTTCCTCCATTTCCTTTAATATTGGGAAAAAAATTAGGCCGCTTGTCGACTAATATTCGACATGCTTTCGACAATCTTCCCAATTTTTGCCCTATTTCTTCCCAATTTCTGCCCTTCTCCAAATTTTTGATTTCATATTTTGTCAACAGATGGACTTTAAGGTTTAGAGGTTAATGAGCTCAATGGCGTACTTTATCGTGCGCGGCAAATCAAAAATTTACTTGCTAAAATTAAATTCGATTTATTAATTATCTGATACTTTTGCATCCAAAATATGTTGACCAACATGTTTCAGGATGTGTAAAGAAATTTTAAAAATACTTTCAACAAGGTTTTGGGAAATTTCATTTTTTAAGTGAAATTAAAATATTATCAAAAAATTAAATTTTTGTGAAATGCAATGGCATTTTATCGCCTATGGCAAATATTCCCGTCGGGAAAAGGGTGTGGCATGGTTTTCCAAAGACCAAGCGTCAGAATAAGTCGCAATATAAAAATATTAATATTTATTAATATCGTGTTCCATTTTGTCTTGGCATTTTATTGTTGTCATGTAAAATAACGCCATGGAGGCCCCAATATAATCATGTGATGTGTGAAAAGAGCAGAAAAAATATGTTGTTTGAATTGAATATCATTGGAGAGAAAGAGAAGAATAATGAGGAAATCAAGGCAGTACATGTCGACATGCTTTCGAAAATTTTCCCTATTTATGCCCTATTTCGACGGTCCGTCGAAATATGGTCGGCCACGTTTCGACATCAGCTTCTCAATTGGGCAGAAATAGGGAAGATGCTTTCGACGAACTTTCGACAGAAAAATTGGGATTTTTATTCCCCATTTTCGTCAAGGCGTCGAAATTTTGACCAATTCTCGCCCTATCCCTGCCGACGGATTTTCGAAAATTTTCCCTATTTTCAAGCGATTTCTCTCCTTGGAATCTCTGTAAAGTCATTGTTAAAGTGTCTAAAGACCTGATGAAGGGGCAATTAACAAACTCGAAACATCCTGAAAAATTTACTGAGAGAGTTAGAGATTTAACTTTACGACTAAATCAGCTAATTTCTTGACTGAAGAATCAACCTAATTAGACATTTTTATGGATTAATTTGAAGGTTTAATAATTTCCTTTAACACCCTCTTAGGCTTCCAATGGTAGGTGATGATTCAGGCTCGGAGATTGTTGATTGTTCACCCCTTGGAAGAGATGCACAGTAAGTAAAAAAAAATAAAACTTCCAGGAAATCACAAAAACTCATTTAAAAAAAATCATTTTCAGCGACTTTCTGGCAGAAACGGAAATTGAATCACTCAGCCCAATGTCGGGGGAAGAGGAGGAAGATCAGGATGGGAAAAAGTCGAGATTCTACAAATGCTCCTACTGCCCGAGAACCTTTGTTGTGCGTGAAAACTTTGCCGATCACATGGCGTATCACACGAAGAAGGAGAAGCCCTTCCCGTGTGAGCAGTGCGACGAGGAATTCCTCACGCAGGGCACATTGCACTATCACATTGAGAGTAAGCACCTAAAGCCACGCTGTGAGGTGTGCAATGAGCGCGTGGGGAATCTCAAGGACTTCCTGATGCACCAGAAGCGGCATACAAAGAGGATTCGCTACAAGTATGAGTGCGAGCTGTGCGAGGAGCGTTTCCCGCTGAAGCCGCAGCTGAAGAAGCACAAGGAGGAGCACCATGGGACGGGACGCCTCAAATGTGCCCATTGCCCAATGACTTTCTCCAATGCTGTCTTCTTCATTTGTCACGCCACGGAATTCCACAATGACCCTAAGCCCTTCCGGTGTGACTTTTGCAGCTTCCGCACGAATAAAATAAGTCATCAGTCCATCCATTTGCGGACGCATCTCAATGAATTCCCCTACAGATGCTTGGATTGCATGAAACTCTTTCGCATGGAGGAGGATCTGATGAATCACATGAAGGATCACGAGGAGAATAAGGTGACAAAGTTCAAGTGCAACAAGTGCGGGAAGTATTTGTCCACAAACAGCAACTTGTGTCGCCATCGGGCAAAGTTCTGCAAAATGATTACGTGTGATAAGTGTGACAAAATCTTCGCGTCACCCTACACATTCCAGCAGCACCTACTCACCCACACCGATGAGCGCCCCTTCAAATGCGACGTCTGCGGGCAGGCCTTTGCGCGGCCCGAAGCTGCAAAGATTCACATGCGCTGCCACACAAATGATCGTCCCTATCCTTGCCGTATTTGCGGTCGAACCTTCATTTCGGCATCGCGACGCACGAATCACGAACGCTACCACCTGGGGGAGACGCTGCGGTACAAGTGCAGCATCTGCAAGATGGGCTTCAGTAAGGCAAGAGATCGCAATGAGCACATGCAGACGCACGAAAGCAATGTGGAGACGTTCTCGTGTGCAATGTGCGATCAGAAGTTCATCAAGAAGACAAAATTGGTGAAACATTTGAAGCTGCACATTACGGTTGAACGCAAAGGACGCCCCGCAAGGAATACGCGAAGGAAGTAGCCTATTAATTCATCTTCAAATCCTTATTTTATTGATTTAATCCTTATCAAAAATAAAATAAAAACATTATAGTGCACCTAAATATGAAATAAATATTTAAAAATTATAATTTTAGTTTTTTCATGGAGAATTTTTCTTTTTGCAATATTTTAGGATTGATTCTATGAAAAAGCTTTTCTTGTTTGAATTTAGATCGGGTTGGTATGTAAAGGGCATGGTTTAGGACCTTTGTGAATCAGTTTTATATACAATTGAAATTTTGACAGTGTTTTACCACTCATTTTACTTAACTTACCTGATGAAGGATAGAGAAAAGCCTTCGAAACGTCGCATGGGAGATTGTTTGAGAAACTACGAAATGTCACAGCTAACCTGAAAGAATTTGTTTTTACTACCTATAAGAAAGAAGACTTTCAGAATTCTTTTCTAATCTTCAAAAATCTGAAAATTCTAACGTGAAATTTTGATCTTAATTTTCTCTTAAGAAGAAAATGCTTTTCAAGTTTTCTTTCGACGAACTTGAAGTTCTTCTGTGACAATTAAAATAAAAAGTCAAATTGGCCAAGCAAAATCTTCAAAGGGTTAATTTAACAAGTTTGGGAATAATAGAAAATAATCAGATTAACTAAGATTTATTAATTTAATAAATTAAAGAAATTCAAAATGGATTATTTTGGTCTATTAGAGAACTTTTAACGTTTTCAATGTGAATTTCTAACGTTGCCCTTTTAGAATTTCTTACGTTTCTCATTGAAAGTTTTTAACGATTATTTTTGCGAATTTCTAACGTTAATTCTTGATAATTCATCAAGTCTTTAATACAAGAAAAATCGTTCAATTTATTTTGATAAATTTTATAAAAAAATTATTATATTTTTTTTCAATCTTTTAAATTTTATTTCTACGGTAAAAAAGTATTAAATTACAGAGCAGGGGTGATACAGAGGTATTAAAATGTAAATTTGACACCGCACTTTATGGGTGCATCTAATAGGGGTTAGTAATGTTTTGTTTTTATTTATAATTGAAAATAAGAAAGTAAAAATGATTCCTTTTTTCCCGAAACTAACACCCCCCATTACGCATAATATTTGGTTTGATGTGGACGTACCACGAGATGAGGAGGCTGAAATATCAAATCTGGAGGAAATTCAGAATGAGCAGGTAAATAAAATTAATCAATCTGTGTGATAAAGGATGTACCTAACCGTTTCAACTTTTTAAAATATCTTTTAGAATTATTTACTAACTCAGGCTGCTAGCGATCTACCCCCATTAGGGAAAGCTCCACATGATCATGCAGAATGCCCGGATTCTGATGATGACGGTATACCCGCATCAAATATGTAGTTATTAAAGCTCAATTAATTATGAATTTATTTGCCTTATGTAGCCAACGAAGATAGCGAGGATGAGGATAGTCACGATGAGGAAGATGAGGATGATATTGATGTAATTGATAGTACACAGACAACCGTAGAGCCAGATGGTGCCATTGAATATCCAACAACTACCCCAGAGGCTGCACAAAACAGGAGTATTGATCTGGGAGAAACATCTCAATCATCCATGATGAATATTACAATGTAAAATTTATTAAAAACATTCTACCTTTATAAATTATATCATAGGGCATTGTCAAAGACTCAAGAAAAGCGTGATCATTTCCCGGAAAAACGCTGGGAAATATACGAATTTTCACATTTTATGTCAAATCGGGTGCAAAGTTCTTTAATTTTTTTTTTAACACTTGGAGGACCCAACATTTGGCACAACGCGGAGGATCAAATTGGTAATAAGTACCAGTTGATAAAATATGCTCAATAATTAATTATTAATCAGTTTATTGAACAAGGATCGAAAGTTTCACTAATTCTCAATTTCCTTCAAGCATTCCTACATCGAATTACTAAATATTTAATTTAGAAAATCGTCACTGAAAAAAAATTGCGTAGAATCGATGCAAAATTGCCAATTCAAACGACTTTTTTAGCTACAATTTTACATAATTTATTATTGCGCCTAAATAATCACAAACTTTGATTCTTTAAGTAACTTTTTAATCACTTCCGGCAATAAAATTAGTCCACATTAATGATTTTTACCGAGGAAAAGTGAACAAGAGTACTTTATTTGAGAAATATGGGGAAACATAACCTCAAAACCACGGCAAAAATGTATGGGAATTTGACTGGTAGTTATTACCAATTTGATCCTCCGCGTTGGATTCTGACTTTGACCTCAATTATCTTCCAAAGAAAAGACTTTTCTCGAGATTTTCTTTCTGCTATCTTAAAGTAATTAAAATTCCCTACACATAGATGCTAAATTCATCGAGATAAGTCCAATAGATTTTATTCTGTGACGATTTTAAGGTTTCAATTGGTACCAATTACCAGTAAAGTCCTCCGAGTGTTAAATTTCTAGTTCTCGAAAATTCCTTTCTGTGTCATATGAAAGCTATTTAACACTCGGAGGACTTTACTGGTAATTGGTACCAATTGAAACCTTAAAATCGTCACAGAATAAAATCTATTGGACTGATCCCGATGAATTTAGCATCTATGTGTAGGGAATTTTAACTACTTTAAGATAGCAGAAAGAAAATCTCGAGAAAAGTCTTTTCTTTGGAAGATAATTGAGGTCAAAGTCAGAATCCAACGCGGAGGATCAATTTGGTAATAACTACCAGTCAAAATCACATACATTTTAGCCATGGTTTTGAGGTTATGTATCCCCATATTTCCCAAATAAAGTACTCTTGTTCACTTCTCCCGGGTGAAAAACATTAATGTGGACTAATTTTATTGCCGGAAGTGACTAAAAAGTTACTTTAAGAATCAAAGTTTGTGATGATTTAGGCGCAATAAAAAATTATGTAAAATTGTAGCTAAAAAAGTCGTTTCAATTGGCAATTTTGCATCGATTCTACGTATTTTTTTTTCAGTGACGATTTTCTAAATTAAATATTTAGTAATTCGGTGTAGGAATGCTTGAAGGAGATTGAGAATTAGTGAAACTTTCGATCCTTGTTCATTAAACTGCTTAATAATTAATTATTGAGCATATTTTATCAGCTGGTACTTATTACCAATTTGATCCTCCGCGTTGTGCCAAATGTTGGGTCCTCCAAGTGTTAAAGGCCTTACATTATATATTTAAATAATTTTCCTACGATGGAAAATTAGCGAGATTTTCCGGCAGTGAACTTTTCTTTCGTTTCCCATTTCTCCAATATTGCACGTAACCAATTTTAATTTTCATGATTTTGTAGCATTTTTAATTTTATCTTTCATTTGTTATAGCATTTGCAGAGGAAATCCGCTGGGAAAACTCGCTAACTAACTAATAACTTTCTTTTTCTGATATTTTTTCTGCTCTTTTACGTAGCGTTGCCTCAAATTTTGTTTTCTGCATTTTTTTGGCCTACTGCGATTTTCCTTATTCGTAAAACTCTTAAATATACAAAAAAAAAAAGCCTACTCGGTTTATAGGGTTAAAACCACTTATCCTATAAAAATGTAAGTAAAAATAAAACAAATTTATTTTTTATGTATATTCTTAAATTTATTCTGGACAATATCTCTCATTAATTTTACATGTTTTCTACATAATTTTTTTTCTCTGAAAATTACTCTTTTTGGAAAAGTTTAATGTTTTTCTTTTAGCAATTTGCATAATTTGTATTTTAGCATAACAGAATAATGTATAACAGACAATTTTTTTTTTTAATATTTTGTAGTTTCTACCTTAATTTTGTTGTTTAAATCATCTGTGCTTGTGCTGCTGCAGCCGCAGCTGCAGCAGCCTCAGCTTTCCTCTTCCTATGATCATAGTTGACCAATCGCTGACCCACGAGATATTTATCATTCTTTATAGCCACATAGAGCTTTTTAAATTGCCGAATTTGAAAGATTATTATGCCAATGATAATTGCAATAATGAGAAAGAATGGATATATTCGTCGTGCAATGAGTGTCTTTGTGTGTTGATTGGTGAAGAAAATTGGTAGGATTGAATGCGCCAGAACGTATGGGATGGCAAGGGCAAGCCCAAAGCACATTATCACAGGCGCTGCCAGGTCCCTTATAATGAATTTCAAGTCAATATCGCGCAATCCATCGCGATATGCTCGCTCAATGGCACGCTTGAGTGCCCAATCAGGACCCATGAGTGTGAGGGCGCATGTGATTTTTGTGTAGAGCACCCCAAGTGCCCAATCTTGCCCAAGGAAGAGAATTGGTGTTTGCTCAAGGGGCACACGAAGTGGTACAACCACCACAAGTTCTAAAAGTAACCCATAGAGAAGGGGAACAACACCAAACATCAGCACAAAGATCACCGCAGCCATTGCATAGGATGCCCCAATGCTTACCCAATGCTTAATCTTCTGCATTACCGCCTGACGTCCCTGGGGGAAGAGATTAACCGCAATGGCAATACCACGTGAAATTATCCAGCAGAGATATGTCCCCATGGCAGCTGTGTACAGTTCATGGGGACGCGGGGGCGTTTCATCGGCAGCTGGTGCTTGCGACGAGATGTGCCCACTCACTGACCACAGAGCCATGCACTGCCGCCCAATCCACACGGGGATCGTCAGTGTGAGAAGAGATCCAATAACGAGACTTATGCACATAAATACAATAAGACCACCGAGTCGAATAATAAAATAAGACGGCCTCTCATAGGGCTGTATCCCAACGGGAACATCTCGATGTAAAAGTGCTTGATGCGCAGCCCCCAAGCCTTGCCCTTCCGGCGCCTGTCGATGATCCTCATTCCCAATATTCTGTTGATGATTTTCACTACCAAGCAAATAACTTCGTATACCCAAAATCCACGATACTATATTACACCAAATGCGTATGAATCCCTTTAGCCAAATACGTGTCTGTGATTGTTCAAAGAATCCTGGAAGGATAATCTGTGAAAAAAAAAAGATTTAATAGGGAAAAAGATTTTTTCAGAGCTTCATTATACAGACTTGCAATAGAAGAAGTTGCAAACTCAATTCATTTACTTCCGAATCCCCGGATAAGGTGTAGGGGAGAAAAGTTGGCCAGATATTCTTAAGAATACTAATTGGCAGCCAAAGCATTAGGAGGACAGCAGAGCCAAACATTACAGCTGACGACACCAGGCGTCTTATGTGTCTCAAAATTGAAAAATGAATCATTTCCTGATGAGAAAGACAATAAAATGAGAGCGCGCAAAGAAAACAAAGGAAAAGAAAAGAAAACTTACTTGAATTGGGCTGAAATCGGGATCATTGAGATTCCGTAGGAACCACAGGACACCTGGTCGGAGAACCTCACGCAGGAGAATGATGAAAGAGGCAAAGTAGTACACGTATACCATTCCAAACATCCAATGGATAAACAATGAAGTTCCCGGGGCTGCTTTGAAGCTGGCCTTGCGATCTTTTAGTGTAGCATCGAACATGGGGAGGGAGCAAATGTCCAACCACCACCCACAGACAAGTGGTAGGACACCAATTTCAACCACAGACAGAAGAGAAACCTTCACAACAATGTAGCATAGCCCGAGGATCCTTCGGGATTTTCGCATACGCAGCAATTTAGCCAGAGCGTGCAATTTTACAAGAGTTATCCCAATGATGCAGTACCCAAGGAGGGTGGTAAGGAGCCCGTGGAAGTGAATCTGTGGCTTTCCGGGCTTCAGAATACCAAGCAGGTAGATGGTTACGTTGCCAATTGTATACGGGCAGAAGGCAAAGATGAAGATGAAGAGTGTATTGAGGGAGATTACCCAGAAAACATGCTCAAGGAACACCATCGATCCATCGAGTCCCAGAAGACGTTCCCACGTTAACTCCTCAGCTGCTCTATCCCATTCCATGGGATTCCAATTGGCTTCATCTGCAACAACTTCTTGTGCCATCTCTGGTTCCTCGGGGTCAGCAATTGGTGGCTCTGCACGGTCAATAGGTCGATCAATTGGTGCAACTTGCGGGGGATTAACAACTTGTGGTGGTGGTTGTTGTGGTGCCGGATTTCCCTGCTGCAAATTCTCTCCTGGATTTTGCTGAACATCATTATTATTGTTATTATTGTTATTCTGTTCCACTTGATTGGCATCTTCTTCGTCCTCTGATGGTGGTGGTGGTGGATCTGGTTGTTCCTGAACCGGTGGATCATCCCTCTCAAGCCATTCCGGGCCACCACCATGGAGAATCTGTTCCCGCAGCCACACCAAACCAATAAACGAGAACAGTGTGCACGTGACAACGAAGCAACCTCTAAACACATCCGCTGCAATATTTTCCGTTGAGAACATATTGATGGGCAGCGAGAGTAGCATGTCGTATGAGGCGGAAAAGAGGAATCTGTACGTTCTGTATGCAGTAAATGGGACCACACCGAGCCAGGCGAGTGCCACAAGTGTATAGTGGAACCAATACTTCACAGCAGTTGCCACGGAGCTCAAAAGGCCACCAGCTACATCCCGGAGTGGCAGCACCCTGGGCATGTCTGGCGAATATATCGGTGTCCATCCGAACCTGTGGCCGCACAGTTCACAATATTCCTTCCGGGAGTACCTCATCCATTGCATAAGGCAATCCTGGTGTATCCACTTGATGGAGCCCGTGCAGATACACGGATGGAATAGGGGTCTGTCCGATTGCCCTTCGCAGCGACAAACACGGCAAATAAAATCCGCCTGGGAGAGATCTTCCATCTTAATTCTTGAGTTTTGTTTTTGCACAAAATATTAATCTGCTCCGTGCTACATCTAAGAAACTTTTCTGTTTGTTTTCTTTTTCTTACAACAAAATTCACTGTTAAACAATCACACCCACCAATTGCACAATTGAAAGTAATTTGTAGATCATTAATATGTGTGAATTATTTTGCAGAACTGCGAGTTTTTGCAGAGAAATTGCTATTTAGGAAATTACGCAAAATTCACATCTGTCACATTTATTACATATACCTACATACTTATTCTACGGGGAATTCACACAACAAAATGTAAACATAGTAAGACGTAAGCGTAAGTGAAAAAAAAACAAAGAAGTCAAATGGTTCAAAAAAAGAGAAAAATCTGATATGTAAATACAAAAAATATTTTTTTCTTTGAATATTTGGGTAGTTTTAGCAACTTCAAAAGTTTATTCCATCGCTCAATAGTTTGTAATGAAAAAAAAAATAATTAAAAACATTTTACTACACTTACTAGACTACTTTAGAGTATGAGTTTTTCAATTTTCACATAGAGGGCGAATGCAAAGAATAATGTAAATAGTTTTCCTAAAAAGCAAAGCAACAAAGGTCGTGCATGCAAAAGGAATTTCCATTAAACTCCTAAAGTATTTATTTTTTATTAATAATTATGCCGAGTGAAATCAAAGAAGCCCTCAAGGAAGCAAATGCTGCATTCAAAAATGAAGATCACAATAAAGCAATCAAGATTTGCAAGGTAAAATCTTTTAACCTCAAAAAATATTAGGATTTTTGCCTAAAAACTTACAATTTTTCTATTGCAGGATATTCTCAAGCAGGACCCACGAAACTACATGGCTCATGTCCTTCTTGGGGCAATTTATGAGAAAGACGCTTCAAAGATCGAAGCGGAAAAGTACCTCCGTAAAGCTTTGACTTTGTCTAACGAACCACTTGCTGCACTACAAGGATTAGCACGATGCGTCCCTATTCATGATACTCCGGAGATATATGGGAGGCTACTGGAGCTGGCTCCGTAAGTACTGAACTACTATTGAGAACTGTTTCAATTTCTTTTGCAAAATATAAAGAAAAAAAATGTTTTTTACTAACAATTAAGTTTATACTTATGGAGCTATCAGATTTTAAGCTCTAAGCACAAGATACTTAAGATTTTACGGATTTTACATTTGAAAGAACGAGAGAAGACAGCTTTTGTCTCTCTTGTACTCATGTAGTGATTATGATGCTGAAGCACTTGGAGCTTAAGTGTGATGGTTTAAATTTCTTAAGCTAGATCTGAGTTTCTGAAGCTAGATCTGAGTTTCTGAAGCTAGATCTGAGTTTCCTTATCTAGGCTTAAGTTTCTTAGGCTATGAATAAGTTTTTAAAAACAGGCTTATTTGCTTTAATTCAGGTTTAGGTTCTTTATAAGCTAGTTCTAAGTCTCTTAAACTAGGCCTAAGTTACTTATGCTAGGTCTGAGTTTCTTATGCTATGAATATATTTTTTTTAAATCTAGCTAAAATGCTTTAATTTGGCTTCGGTTCTTTTCAAGCTAGATGAAAATTTCTTAAGTTGGGCCTAAGTTTCTGTATCTAGGAATAAGTCCCTTAAAATAGGTTTAAGTTTTTTTTTTAAATCAGGCCTAGATTTTTAAAGTTAGGTTTAAATTTCTTAAAACAAGGCCTAATTGTTTGATATCGTGTATAAGTTTTTTAATCTCGGCATTAGTTCTTTTTAAGCTAGACTTAAGTTTTTGTTAGTTAGGTGTAAGTTTTAAAAGCTAGATTTTAGTTTTTTTTCAGTTTCAAAGCTAGTTCTAATTATTTTTTAAAAACAGGCTTAAGATCTTAAGATTAAAATCATGCTGAATAGAAGCTTAATGCATTTTGAGATGATTTTTATGAATCCTTAATTCAGATTTACGATTCAGGCTGAACCTAAACAGACTAAGCCAGACGTCAACCAATACTTGACCTTCTTTTTAAAGCAATTAATTCTGTTTTATTAGAAAAAAATATGAAGAAATTCATGGAAAGCTTCTGAAAGCATGTCAAGAAGCTACCGAAGCTAACAGTGATGCATGCAGAAAATTTATTGAGATTTTTGAAAATGAAATCTCCCTTGAGGAAAATGCGGAAAATCAAAAGAGAATTCAATCTGCCTATATGAATTTGTCTGAAATACTTATAAAGCAAAAGGATGCAGATGAAAAATTCCCGGGAATTGTAAGTTTTTCATCTTGAATAACATTAGACGGGATTATAGGGATTATAATATAAAATTCTTTTTATAGTTCCACGATTGTCTTCTGCGAACACTTCACGTAAAAGATCTAAATCAGCATGAAAGATACAAAAGGGCACTAAAACTATTCAACAGTATGAACATGAAGGATCTCGTGGTTGAGAAGGCTGTTGAAATGCATGATCTCTTCACAAATGATCCCTTTCCATTGGAATGGATTTGCAAAATTTATTTAGAATCAATTGATTCGTCAACTAATGATGTCTTTCCATTGAGTATTAAATATAAAATATCCTATTACATTGAGAGTCTATTGGTGAGAGCACCAAACTCACAAATTGGGCTACTCGCAAAAGGCCTCAACATGTTCAATGAAGGGCAGATTGTTGAATCAAGGACAATCATTGAGAATGTGCTTAAGGAGACCCCAAATTGGGTTACGGCTCTGAAAATTATGTCAAAAATTCATTTTGCCACAGAAGCCTACATCCTTGCTGCACACATCTGGGAATCGCTCAATGTAAAGGACATCTCTCTTGCTAAATGCTACATACAGCAAGAGTATAACGTCGATAGGGCAATAGAAATATGTCGGAAACTCCTGGAGGATACTACTATTTGCGATAAAGAGAGGAAATGCATCAATTTTCTCCTGGGAAAAGCTCAAATACTTCTCACCTGTGGCAATAATGAGAATCTTGAACTTTTCAATGCATTGGGTTGTGAGTGTGATGATGCGAATTACCTCAGAGCCTTTACCCTTGTTAGGCATGAAAAGAATCACGAAGAAGCATTAAATGTATTAAATAAAAATCCTATTGAGAATGTGGATTACATGTTGCTAAAGGGAGAGATTCTCTTTAATCTTGAGAGATTTTCTTCTGCACTTCAATGTTTTGAAAAGGTAATTTTTAGATATAGTTAAGGGTTAATTCAGATGAAAAACTTCTTTCTAATGTATGCAAAAAAATATGTTTAAGGCTTCATCACTGTGTGCGACATCATCAAGGACATTCTATTGGATCTCTCGGTGCAATAGTGTGCAAAATAATCCAGAAATTGAACAAGAAAATCTCCATCGTTGCATTCTACTCAATCCAATTCACAAGGAAGGTCTTCTAAAATTGTGTTCTCTATACAGAAATCAGGGAAAGTATGATGTCATTGAGCGAATTCTCCTTGAATGCTCAATTCATGCAAAAGATATTTCCCTAAAGTGGATTTGGGTGCAATTGGGACTTCACTACGTGACTGTGTCAAAGAATTATGAGGCAATCAAGACATTCCGCACCCTTTTGAGATTTGATAAAGATGATTACCTCATTTGGGAAA
Source organism: Lutzomyia longipalpis (assembly GCF_024334085.1). Taxonomy (NCBI): domain Eukaryota; kingdom Metazoa; phylum Arthropoda; class Insecta; order Diptera; family Psychodidae; genus Lutzomyia; species Lutzomyia longipalpis. The sequence goes on along the minus strand of NC_074709.1, from coordinate 12,527,232 downwards.
TCCTTGCAGATGCATACTTTAACAATGGTTCTTACACGTCTGCATTGAAAATATACATGAAAATTGTTGAGGAGACAAAAGAAAATATTTATTGCGAATACAGAGTTGCTCATATAAAAACGGTAAATATCATTAAACATTTATGTTGCTGACGGCAATGACTATGTGGACTGTATGATCTATTTATTTTCGAACAAATGTAGGTGGGATCTATGCAGGAGGGGTGGGGATCTATAAAAGAATTTACAAAAGGGCTTAAAAATTATCTCTAAAACTATCCGAATAAATGTCTTCTTACATTTTCTCGACTGAGCTTCCTCGACTCCCTTTTCCACCTTTCCGGACGTATCCTGTTTTTCTAATTCCTGTTCAACAAAATAAATGATAAATTTCCCTTCCTATTTCTACTTAACCTCACTTTTACCTGGGCGATTTTCCTACTCCTTTTCAGCGGGTATTTGTCGTCTTCCGCTATTTCCTACCTACAAAATACAATCTATAAGAATTCTTCTTTTGATTTCATATAAAATTAACAACTTACGGCTATTTTTACTCTGCTAATTCCTTATTTTCCTCGCGATAATTCCAACACGTTTTTCTCTCTGACTATTTCATCACAAAATGGCTGTTTCGCCTATTTTCGCCCAGGCCTACTTTGATCTAAATTCAAATTCAAACTTCTACCGTTAACATTTCTAACAATTTATTAGGGGAATGTGGACCAATTCGGACCCATATTTCTTTACTAAATTCAACATCAAATATAAAAACTTAATTGGAATATTAACACTTGGATGATTTTGCTGGCCACTGTGGCCAATTCGAGTTTTTCAATCGTCACGATTAAAATCTATTGGATCTATCGTGTCTATGTGTAGGGAATTTCAATTACTATCAAGTTATGCGATAGAAAGTCTAGAAAATATATTTTTTAAAGATAATTAAGGTCAAAGTCGAAATTATACGATGAGGACGAAAATGGTCACTGTGGCCATTTGAATTCACTTTTCCGCGGTGAAAATCATTTAAAAAAAATCATTAGAAAACAGACAAAATTTTAGAAAAAATCATTCTATCTACAGACAGATCTACAATTAACAAACCATTTAATATTTGACTTTTTTTTATTATGTTGGACACTGTTGCCATTTTGGTCCTCCGCATGGGTAAAAATTGTTGGATCCTTTCTGCGTTAAGGACATTAAATGGGCTTTCATATGGTACCAAATTAAAGAATAATTGATTTTTATTTAATCCCATTTTTCTTGCCCTCTATGTTTGAAAGTCCAAATTGGGCCACGTTTCCCTACTTTTTACCCTATTAATTTATTGTCTTAATTCATTTAATTTTCTTGGATTAAAAAAAGGTTTTGGGACATTTTACTGAGGCAATAAAGTACTTTGAGGAGCTCTTAGCGAAACAATCAATGTATGTGCCAGCATTGAAAGGCATTGCAGAGGCACATTTCGCACTTGGAAACATCTTATTGGGGCAACGGAGATTAGGATCTATGCGAGATCACATGCAGAAAGCCGTATTTTATGCAACACGTGCATGTGAAATGAAATCACTGTGTTGCCATTGGGATCTTTTGGGTAATATTTTCCTCAAAGTGGCCAATCTTCCAAAACAATTGGCTCACATTCAAGTAAACACCAAATTCAACACAGATCAAGAAAATTTGACCAGCACTGATGTGACAACATTAAAAGGAGATGAAATTTATGAAATGTCCAGCAGGTGCTTTTTGCGAGCTTTGCGCGAAAACCCAAAAGATTCCCTTCTTTGGTACAATTTGGCAGTTTGCTACTACATGAGGGCATGCAATGTATGTGACGAAGTGGAAAAGCGTCAGTATTTCCTGAATAGCATTATGTATGCGAAACAATCTATTGCCATAAAGCCAAATCGTTGGCAGAACTGGAATATACTTGGTACAATATCCATAAAGTTGGGTAATTTATGTCTGGCACTGCATTGTTTTGTAAAGGCATTGCATCTCCACAAGACATCAGCAATGTCTTGGTGCAATCTTGGCTTAATGTATCTCAATGATGGGGAAAAGTGGCTAAAATATGATTTTGACGGTGAAAATGCCGTTCTTGAGGAACTCCAGAACATGTCCAATACATCCAATAGATCCGCTAATAGAGCCTTTGGACGGTCACAGCAATCAAATACGGATTATCTACAAGCATGGATTGGGCAAGCCATTACGGCTGAAAGGTTGTCCGAAGAAGCTGCAATGGACTTATTTAGGCACTGCATCCAGTTGGGTTATCACCGTGAAGCAGCTCTGGGATATTCACGATTTGTCTATGGAATTTTGAGTGATGCACAAAAGCTCAATAGTGATGCGAGATACCAATATAAAATACAAAATATGTTTGCTCTTCCACGTGCTCATGATTCCATGAAATGGTGTATTGCTGAACAAGATGAAACAGCAACAGCAGCATCACTCTGCCTCTTAGGATATCTCTCGTACAAATCAAATCTCTACCGCGAAGCATCAGCCGTATTCAGCAGAGCACTTGCAAAAGCACACAATGCCGAAGATTACGATGCAATTGCATGCAATTTGGCATACGCAGAACTTAAGCGAGGGAACTACAGTGAAGCCATTGAGGCGTTTAAGAGAATCCAAAATGCTTCATATCGTGTATCTCTTGGGCTTGCTTTTTCGTACTTCAAAGGTGGGTTGAAAGAAAAGTCTCTATTTTACATGAAAAATTTGTTTTTAGACACTTATTTATTTCAATAATTTCAGATCAACAATATCAAGAAGCATATTCGGTGTATGAAAATATTTTGCAAGAAAAAACACTGAATTCTGTTGAACAAGCAACCATTCTCATGGCCATGTCTTCAATGATTTATGTGTTTCACGATGAAAATGAAACAAAAAAAGTAATCTATCAGATGTAAGTAATTTTCTAAATATAATTGCCCAGTAGATAAATTAATTGAGTCAATATCTTCTCAATTATGATTGAATCCATTGAATCAATCAGTTTGATCAAATATTGATCAATAAATCGGGTCAGTTCATCGACTGAGCAATCATTGATCAAATCCAAGACCAAGTCAAATCTGATTGCGCAATAATTGATTCTCGATGCGCACCTATACATTGTCTCCATATTGATATTATCAATAATGAATCAATTATAAATCAATCATTATTTGATCAACTATTGACAAAGAATTGTTTTTCAAATTATTTACCTGTTGGTCAATTTTTGCTCAACTACTGATCAATCAATATTGATTCAATTTTAACTCAATCAATTTTTGATCATGGATTGAGCAACTTTTCACAAAATATTGTTCTTCAAATACCCAGTTCAATTTTTGCTCAATTATTAATCAATCAATTAGTCATCATTAATTTCTCGCAATCAGCGGTCAATTGCTTACATTTCGCGCAAGCTTTTGCCATTTGATCAATTATGCGAACCTATATTGACTGAATATTGAGAAAATTTTGTTTACTGGAAATTATTTCTTGTAAAAACGTCTAAGAACCGTAAAGTACGTGTAGGATACATTTAGGAGGGACTGAAACATTTGCAATGTCAATGGATAGATATTTCCGGCTGTAATTTTTAAAGGACGCTGTGTCCTTGCCATCATTAGCAGTAGCTTCATCTTTGTTTTCTGATCCATATTGTACCACGGTGAAAAGTAAATCGTTTGACTAATGTCCAAACTCTGTGTGGAAGTATCAAAATTTAATTGAAAAGAAAAATTAAGTTTTGCCCCCATAACTCACCTCAACCCAGAGTTCATTTGCATTCCAGTAGAGACTAAATAATTGTGTCATAATGAGAATAATGTAGAGGCAGGACATAATTATCTGTGGCAGGAGTTTAACGATGTTAAGGACAAAGAGTAGGGCACATAGCAAAAGGACAAAGAATACAAGCTCAATGAGGCAAATGTAGGTGACAATTTGATTAATTTCCTCGACAAATTCAATCAAGAGTTTATGATATTCCAACACATTATGCAACTTCTTTGTTACATTCTCATCACTGTCATTTGATTGTTTCAAATTGTTAATTTTGTATTTGAGAATTTTAACAAGAACCACCGCAAACATACAGAAAGCGGAAAAAAGATTTGAAAAAGGTATATAGAGAGATGCTCCTGGTGGTGTGACAAATACCTGAAAGAATTTTTTTTAAATAAAATATAAATCTTTGAATTTAACACAGAGAAAAAATTTTAAACCTCATAGATGTAAATTATTTCATAAATTGGACTCTTCATGTAATCAATTCCAGGAATATGAACTCCATATGGATGATCTAAATTTTAATTTAAAAATTATGTAAAATGTATTTAATTAAAAAAATACCAAAATATGTAGATATTAACCATTCATTCCTGTAAATACGGGATAAATTAAGAAGCAAGTTCCAGTAGTTAGTGCAAGACATAAATTCATTACTGAAAAGCGATGAGCACGTATTCCGGTTTCTTTAATAAGGTTGCTGATGTACTCGTCTTTCGATTTGGCAACAATGTCGTAGAAATATGCAACTTTCCCCATAAATTTCTCAATGTCATTTCGTTTATTGATAACGATTACAGCTCGAATCTACAACGTGTTGAGAACTTTCTTATTGTGTAATAAATATTCAGTTTTTTCTTTTTTGTTTTATCGGGAAAAAATAGTTAAAATTAGTTTTTTTTTTGTAAAATATGAATTTTTTAAACAGGAAAGAAAGATTTTTCGGATTATTTTTAAATGGCTAGAAACACTCATAAAGGACTTTAAAGAATCACTTTTAACCCAAAAGACAGAAATCGATAAAAACTTGTGACTTGAATACCAATTTTGGGGCCTTATTCAGCCACCAAGAAATGCTTGAAATCTTGAAAATTCGTACTGAAATTTTCAAGTTTTCAGCAATATTTTTAGTCGTTGAATAGAGCCTTTTTATTTTACTTTTAGAGACTTTTATAAAATTTAGAAAAATCTCCATTTTGATAAAATTCTTATCTTTTATGCTAAATCCAAAAAAAAAAAACATTTTATCTCAAATTTAATAGAATTTTTTTAAGAGGAATCCGAAATTATGTTTTACCATAAAAAACTTACAATAGCATTGAGGAATAAAAAAGTAAAGTATCCGTTTAAAATTAATTTTTCGAGTTCTTTCGTGGAGAATAGGTAGGCAAATTGAAAGACATTTAGTAAGACATTAATGGTGACGTAGAAATATCTTCGAAATTTTGTATATGGAGGCTCCAAAATCATCCCCATATGCTTCCAAATGCTAATACTAAATGCCATATATGGCACTGTTTCCATAAACTGTTTCATTTTATTTTCTTCTTTTTTTAACAAACACTGCGAAAAGGTCCTCACTCGTAACACAAACTTCTTTTTCTGAAGGAAAATTTCTTTTATTTTCAAAATTTGAATTTCTTTATATAAATAGTTTTGTTTTGTGATACAGCATTTATGTAAATTGAGTGTTTAGATAAATTACATGTTTTCCTCCCTTTCTTTCTTCTTCTTTGTTAACAGCCTAGATTTGCCCAACCGCCCTGTGGAAGGGTTGTACAGTGCGTGTGCTCTGGGAATTTTACATGAAGATAGTCAATTGGCTGAGTTAGTTGTGAAGGAGCTCAATAACATTGAAAGTATTGAAATGACTGACATCAATTGCCATCATATTGCTTTTCTCTCCTCCCAATTTTATCTATTAAAGGTTTGTTTTCATTCCATTAAAATCAAATTTATTTTTCCAAAGACTATGTAATTTTAATTAAATTACATACCTACAATTTCTTTTCTTACAGAATGACCGAGATGTAGGACTTAAATATTTACTAACACTCCTACATAAATACCCTCATCGTGCTAAATTGAGGAAGGTTATAGCGGAGTTTCTTCTACAAAACTATCCAAATTCATCGCGGCATCTTCACGCGGCAAGTCGACTATCTCAAGCTGTGTTGGCGATTGAATTTGGAAAAATTGATGGGTAAAGATTTATTAGTGATGCTGTATGTAGGTTTTGTTTTGTGAAATTTTTCATTTAATTTTTGCAGCCATTGTTCACCAGAAGTCTTTGCAAAGTGCCTCATAGTTGCCTTCAAAGCTTTACATTTGCTAAAGGACAAATCACAGAAATATCTACTTCAGAAAGCTATTCATTTGAATCCAACTTGCAAGGAAAATTGGGACTATCTCCGTACCATTTGCTGATTTTTTTTAACACTTTATAGTACGGTGTGGAGAAAAATAATAGAACCACTTATATTATTTTGCCTGAGGTTCTAGGGCTACTTAAGCTAAAATTCCCCATAATTATAATATTTCAAATAAAATTAATCATTGAATTCATTTACAAAAATCCACGTAACTTTTTTTCTGTCCATCCGATTTTAAAAATTTCAAAAAGCTCAGAAAGCTACATTCTTCCTGAATTCAAAGCTTCCAAGGTGATCAAAATCGGTCAAAGAGTTGATTTTTGACAGTCATTTGCGTGTCCACATCAAAAAATCTACTTTTGCTTCAACCCTTAATAAAAATTCAACGGATGAACCGATTTTTGAAAACCTAGCATCGTTAGAAAGAGAATGAATGTAGCTTTCAGAATCTGTGCTACATTTCAATATCGACTACAGTCAGATTGAGATATTAATATTTGAAGTCAAGAGAATCTCTAAAATAACAAAAGTGGTTCTATTATATTTCTCATCGCTGTATATAGTCTAAAATCTCAATATATACGCCTAAGAACTGTAAAATATGAATAAGAAACATTTAAAAGAGATTGAAACATCTGAAGGGTGAGTGGATAAATGTTTCCTGCTGAAATTTCCAAAGGACGAGATGCTCTTATCATAAAAATTATAAGCAAATTCTTACATTTCTCACTCATATTGTACCATTGACAGTTGTAGAGAGTTTGATGAATTTTGAGACTCTACAAAAGATTGAAATAAATGTAAAGAGTTTATTTCTACATAAATAAATTATTTTGTGTTTCAATTTACCTCATAGGTAAGTTCATTTGCACTCCAGTAAACAGTATAGAGTTGGGTCATTATCAGCACAATGTATAAGCATGAGAGACATATTTGTGGGAATAGTTCAACGATATTGAGGACAAAGAGGAGCGCACAGAGGAGCATGACGAAAAAAATGAGTTCAATAAAACAAACATTAGTCACCAAAGAATTGAATTCATCGACGAAAGTTATTAAATTTTGATGATATCTAATGGCAATTTTGAGTTTCTTCATCACGATACGTTCGTCTTGCTCAGTGTCTTCATCATGTTGCATTATGTTGTCAATGTGATAACGAAGAATTCTAATTAGTACAATGTAAAAGAGGAGGAAGGAAATAAAGAGATTTGAGAAAGGTATATAGAGGCTAGCTCCTGGTGGAGTTACGAGAACTTCATAGGCAAAAAGGGCATAGTAAGTAGATCTGTCGGTGACGTTTAATCCAGGAATATATAATCCATAAGGTAAGTCTGTGGAAAATTCATTTTTTTTCTTTAAATTATCATGAATTATGTAGTTTCGTTTTTACCTGCCATTTTTGTAAAAACAGGATAGATGAGAAAGGATGTTCCAGTTGTGATGGCCAAACAGTGATTAATAATTGAGAATTTATAAGCTCTACTGCCAATACTTTGCAAGATGTTAACCGTGTAGTCATCTCCGTGCATTTCAATGTTATTGTACAAATTGGTGAGTTTCTGGATGCAATTTTCAAATTTTTTCTGATTCTTCAAAACAACAAAGACGCGAATCTTGCAAAAATTAAAAAAAAAAGTATTTTGATTTCATTACTCTGAAAATTATTTATGATAAAGTAACTTACGATAGAGTTGAAATAGAGAACAGTAAAGTATCCATTTAAAATAAGTTTATCCAATTTTTTCTCCGTACAGAGGTATGCAAATTGAAAGATATTGAGAACGATGTTAATTGAGAGGCAAAAGTAACGTTGAATATTGAAGCCAGGTGAATAGAGAAATCCCATAATTTTCCATACTTTGACACTAAATGATACAAATGGAATTTCATCGACGGACTTCATTTTTTTTAAAGAAATATTCAAACACTGCACAAATCCTTCTTTACTAACAATGCTGTTAAACAAGCTTTAAATGTTTCTTCTGATATTTTTCCATTTATATACAGGGATATTGTTGAAATATTAATGATTCAATCATCAATATAGCTCTATATAATTTCAAGTTTAATCGGGATACCTACAATTTGTGCAAAGTACATGTTGCAAAAATTATATATAATATGAACGTGTCCCTCATTTAGCGAAAAGGATTAAATCGTGTGAACTAACCATCTGCTATGTTCGTATATAGAGCTCCTATATTATACGAAGCTAAAGAAATAACAGATAGAGGAGACTGGGGCTCATTATAAATCTCAATCTGCAGCATTCCCTTTTGGCAAGAATTTTTTTCGAAAGGTTATTTGCGTAGAAAATTTCTTTCTCTACAGCTTTGCCTTATACCATTTTGCTCTATCTCCTTGGGAAACAGGAGTTTTCGATCTCTTCCTGAACTGTGATTAAACTACTACTACCGACGATATTGGGTCTATTTATGTCAAAAAAAAATGTTAGAAATGAGAAAAAATTGTCTTCAAAGAATAGGTTTCTATATCTTACAGGCGTTGAAATCTATTGTTAAAGTTAATCACATAATTTTCAAAGCATAGTTAATTTTATGCTCGTGACTCAATTTAATGTTTTTACGACAATCATATACATTTCAGTAGAGTATCACAGGATTTTATGAAGACGTTCTTTTACTACTTTAATAATATTTGCAAATACACAGAATAAATTAATGTAAGAAAACAGCAGCTTTAATATCATTCAACACAGAATTGTTCCTTTTATTTATTTTATTCTTAAATGATTAATATTTCTTTCTAATACTCAAGTAATTCTTTAAATAAAAAAAAATATAATTTTTTCTCAATCATAGAGGAGCGAGTTTGTATGTAATTCAGCTGCTATGTAAAATGTAATTTTTTTTGAAATTTTTCTCAGGTGTATTGGAGTCTATATGTGGAGTAGCTTCCATTCCCTCCATCTTCGTTCACACAGCCAAATGTATGTATGCATGTGAAGAAATTCCAAGCAAACAGCTCCGTTTCGTGGGTAACTTTTAGTAAAACACTTCAGTCACATAGAGACGATCACAGTGTAAAGATTCTGACGTGATTTCTTTTTTTTTCTTCAATCCGTGGCTTGGAATTAGAAAATCACATTCATTTTTCTTCCTTTTACACCCCAATTGGACTTTTCTTTTGAACTTTCCTTCTGAGTGAATATCTTGAGAGTTTGTGAAAAAGTTTGGAAATTGAGAAAGTATTAATATTTTGTGGTGCTAGAAATGTAAAAAAATTTCATGTAGAAAGCATGTTTATGTGTTTTAAAATTCATTAAGTGGGATTATATTAGCACAAGTTAAAATTTTCTTCTGTGAATTAATGTAAAAATAAAATTAAAAGGTGAGAATTGAAGATGTTTCTGTTTTTTGCTATTTTGAATGGCTAATTCTGTTTTTTTTTTCGCTCATCAACTTTGTGGACTTTGTGTAATTCTTATTATAGAAAACTTCATGATGAACTCATAGTTAAAGGTGTAGTAGTCGTATACATAAATGAAAAACTTTAGCAATGAAATGATGACATAATAAGAATTCAAGAAATCTTTCATGTTCTTTACCAAAGTCTTAAAGAGGGAGAATTTATTAATTAAAATAATTTGATTATTAGATTTAATTCAAATCGATTCAATTGATATTTGATTTGAATTTTTAGACAATCTGAAATGGGCTATCCTCCCCTATAAATACATAATATATCTATATTTCTTGCTACCTGTTAAACTGATATGTATACTACATATGACACTTTTACAATAATACCGTTGTCAAGTCCAAAGGCATAGTTCTTATTGCAATCGTAATTGCATCACAAGACTAATTTGTATTAGCATAATTGCACCTTCTTTTTATTTTAAAAGATTACTGCGGAATTTAAACGGTATATTTATACTGCAAATTAGCCTTTTTTTCTTAATACAATGCATTGCACCTTCATGACGAACGTAATTAATATTATTATTAGTGTTATAATTTACATGGATCAAACTCTATCAAATCAAATCATTTGATTTGAGAGAGAGAGAGAGAAGTTTTTTTTTGGTAAAATCAATTAAACTACCTGCAAAGTGTTGTGATGTCTCTCTTCACATTTCTCTTATAGCTACATATATATGCCTTATTGGTAACTTTCTCTCGATGAAATTCTTCGTTTTTTTTTACCCAACTGTGAAGAAAATTTATACCATAAGGTTTTGATTTTTTCATCAACGTGCGTAGCGTTTTATATCGCTTAAATTCGATGTATATATTTTGTAAATTTTGCACTTCTCATACTTCTGTTAATGAAATTCATCGTATTGACCTAAATTGATTTAATATTGATAAAATGAGATAAATTGTATTTCTTTATATTTCGCAAAATTAAATGTTTAAATTTTCATTATTTTTCTCACTTCATTGATAAGAAGTTAACTGTTATCTATATCTTAGAATTTCATGATCAAAGAAAGTAGGAATTGTGAAAGTCATTCAACTTTGGAATTCCATGAAAATCTAATACACAATATATTGAATTTATATAATCGTTAAAAAAAGTATAAAGTGTTTTAATATTCACTGTTCCAATTTATGATCAAATTGATTTTCCTTCACAAATTTTATTCGTGCTTTTATAACATCGTATGTATTTCCCTCATTTTATTTCTTCCCGTGATATCGTGCCAATAAATATTGCACAAGTTGCTTCAGTTTTTTTTCTTTTACATTTTTCTTATAGTTTCTAGTGAAGGAAAAAATCTTAAGTATGTATAAGCTGAAGCTATATTGGTTTAATAGTGAAGAGGATGTACAAATTATATTTTATTGATTGATTTATTAACTTGTGCAGTTAGAAAAAAATGTTTTTTGCTTCATTTTCTTCGTATTATGTTAAAATTAATTAGTGGATGTGAAAATGGTCAAGTAATTTTGAGAGCTTGGGGAGTTTTTAGAGCTATTTTCGAGCCAATTTTGTACCAAAAAATTAAAAAATTGTTTGAATTCTCGTTCAATGACTAAATATAGATTAGAATTTAGTAAATTCCATTTAAAAAAATATATATATTTTGTCTTTAATAAATCATACCCTAAAAAAATAAGTAAATTCAACACTTTGTCATATATTTTCCTCCCTAATTTCAACTATTTGTATACTTTCTCTACAGGTGCCAATTAAACTTGAAGCTTCAACAACATCGAGGGACAAGTGAAAACCACCATACATTATTTGTTTCACATGCATTATGAAACAGAGGCCATCGTGAATGTGTTTTCGTACAAAATATTGTCTGCTAATTCTTCTAGTGAAACAAGTTGAATGTTTGAATTAAGATTTTTTTGTTAAAAGTTTTTTTTGGTGGAAAAATTTTCAATGTTTGTGAAAGAAAATCAGTGTTGAGAAGAGCTTGAAAATTTTCAAGAAATGTGGCTTGAGTTGTGATTTTTCTTCCAGAGAAAAAATAAACGTTATTTCGAAATATTTTACGTGAATTGTAAAGTATTTTTTTGGAAAAAGGATTTACACGTTTTTCATCAAATAGTGTGTGGGTGATAAAGGAAGAACACGCGTTTGTGGATTTTTTTGTCATACCTAATGTGAGCTTACAAGCAAGCTAAATTAAATCCTTCAACGTGTGCGACAGGAGTTGAAATGGCGATTAATTCAGCATCAAAATCAATATTCAACAAACTCTGGATATTGCTGAGTTTATTGCTGTTCACACTGATATTGGATATAAGAAAAGTACATGGACACGTTGCTTTAACATTTCCACCAGCAAGAAAGTATGATTTGGATTTTTTGGATAACTCCAGGACAAAAGGACCATGCGGAATGCCAAAAGGTTATTATACTATAAATTCTCAAAATTAAACTAAAAAAATATTCACCGAGTGATGCCATTTGAAATTTTTTTCAAAATACCTACCTACCTGTATATAGGAGTGGGTTATATGCAAGAATTCAGAGAAGAGTGTGAGGTTTTACTAATATAATCGACTTACGTAACCTATCAGCTATTGACGTTACTGAACGTTTAATAAAATAGAAGGGGAACTTGAGACTCCACAGCAACACAGGTGTTCAGTCGTTTTTTTTTCAATTTACAAAAAAATCTCTTCTCTTAAATACCGAACAGCATTTAAAGAATTTATGTTATTTTTAGTTGCAATTTAAAATCATATTGAATCGATATAAAAATCTTTGCGTAGAGTTAGTATTAAAGGACGATGATCATAGAATATGTATTATTGTAGCAGACTCTCCCTCCTCTCCTCTTGAGAATAATCAATGTGACCTCTATACATAAAAATAATAAGTAATATATTAGGTTGCTTAAGAATTCGTCGCAGAGATTCCCATGCTGTTTCACTTTTTTTCTCCTAACATGTAATTCACAGAGATGAATTCTTCTTGGACAATATAATAATATTCGAATAGCTTGATTAGGTATACCTACATACATATAAATATATGTAGGTATATAATATCCACTGAAGAAAGAGACTAAAAATTGTTTTCAATAAAATGTTGTAGAACAGCATTCCACACATTCAAACTCTGCACACGGCTTAAAAAAGTTTAAGATTATATACACACATGTATAAATTATATATGTAGGTATACATTACATAAATGTAGGTATGTTTTAGTTATTTATGCAGACTTTGTGTATGTATGTTCGCTATGTATCAACATATTTGCATAATTTTAATTTCGCATACTCGCCAAAATAATCTCTCTGATTGAATTTGAAGTTTGCAAAAAATATATTTGAACTACATACATAACATTATTGCTATAATTAATATATAATAACATAGAAATTTATTTTCAAGTGATAAATAAATAACTTTGTAATACTGGCTAATTAATATTTAAAATTATTTTTCAAAACATCGTTTAGTACATACAAATGAATTCTTAAAGAGGTCACTTAAATGGTGGAAATTTAAATTTTTTATGCTCAAATCAATTGATTCGTGTATGCCAATAGTTTGAGAAAACTTTCTAACAAATGAGTAAAAGTACATATAATGACATTGCTTTGATGATGGCACAAATAGTTCAGTTAGAGTTTTTTAATACAAAAGTTTGTGAAAAAAATCTTAAAGGTATTATCTACAGAACTTTTTTTTAAAATTACTTTCAACTGTCTATTTAAAAATATTTTAAATGGTTTGATAAGATTGTACATAATTATGGAGTACACAAACCCATATAGTAAATACATTGAGAGGCAAATCTCGTGGTGATTACATAAAAGTTAATATCGAAGAGATGGAAGATGCCACACCTTTTCACATATAGTACCTTCTATTAGCATAGGAGCGGTGTGTAATAGTTCCTATACCTTCCTACATTTTTTTTCTATTTTTTTTTTCTCGTGTTTTGTGAATTCTTCAATGTTTAAGAGGGGTTCTTAGTAGTCCTTTCACTTGGAATTTCTCAGTTTATAGCGACTTCTTTTATCTTGATTAATATTAACTGATATGTAGTGTGACAACAATAATTACAAGAATATTCTCTTGTACTCTCTTACGTTCTTCTCTGCTGATGGTGACAAATTAACAGAACAAGTGCAGCTTGTTTAATTATTCCGTTTTTTTAAGCTAATTAGGTATTTATCCATAGTTGTATATTAACAGAGGGAAAAGAAAATTCTATGTAACTATTTTTTAATGTTTTACCTGATGCTTGATGCTTTTCATGCAATTCATCTACCTAAATTACGTTAATTTTGGCACAAAAATTAAATCAAATCAGATATAAAAAGAAAATTATTTTATTAAATTCCGTTTACTAACAAAAAAAAAAAACTTTTCCAAACCATCCTCTTTTCTGCAGTATATGGCAATTTAACATCCTTCACACAATCAACCAAGTGAATCATTTTAGTTTCAAAGCTTTAACCGAGTTTTAAGCGTCATTGTAATGCGTCCATTGTTTTCTAATCAGATCATCACGGTACAGGAAGATGTTATATATTTCAGTATATAAGCAGCACATACCTATAAAATTCCTAAAGAGAAATTTTTTTAAGACTTTCTTTATTAAATGTCAATTGAATACGAATTAGTTTTATATTCAATAGGCTTCCTGTACAGCACACAGCTAAATAAGAATCTAAAAAAAAGTCGTGAGCATCAGAAGGAATTGCTTGTGTGGAATAAAATAAATTTTCAATGATTTGAATGAATTTTATGTAATTTAAACAAAACTAAAATTTAAATTGATAAATGATTCACATTTATGTGAATGAAAATGAATTTTTCTTCGATACATTGGGTTTGTGTATGAGTTTAGTATTTATTAAGCCCACTTTCGTTATGTAATAGTATTTTATGCATACCTACATAATATCAATCGAGGACGAACGAGTTAGTGAAAAAAAAATAAGCTACAAGGTTGACTGATGAATATTTGCAGCGGGTGGTTGTGGGACGAAGCTGTTTTCTTTTATGTGATTGAAAATATTCTTTTGAATATATAATTCACCCACATACAAATAAAACACAAAAACTAATATGAACTTTTAGTGTAAAAAGATTTTGAAATATGAGCCCCACACAAAATATTTCTTACTTTGCTCACTGCAAATAGATATAAATTGCTTCAAGAAAAAATCAATAAAACGTGTAAATCATTTATATATAGTACCTATACTTATATAAGAATACGTTTCGATATGTATTGTGATAATTCACTGAATAAATAACAATCTTGGGTTTTGTATTGAATTTAATCTCGTGAGTAAAATGTTCCTTCATTTTAGCTGTGATTCTTTCTTCAAAGAAGCACAGCTTCTGTGTACACTCAAAAATGCAAAGTCGTCAGATCGGGCTCAAACTTGGGATGAGCACGAATTAGGGTCCCTACATTCCAAAAAATGGTGGCGCCAAAAATCTTTCCGGCCGGCCGTCCGTCCGTCCGGCCGTCCGGCCGGAATGTAACGCAATATCGCAAGAGAACGGTGATAGATAGAGACTTGCGGTCAACGGCAAAGTTCATATATCGGGTGGAAGACATCCGATTATGATGTCAAATCCAACCCCCCACCCCCGCGTCCGCCATTTTGAATAACCCCAAAATTTTGTTTTTGATATATCTCCGGTTCTATTATAGCTAGAGATCTGAAATTTTGATATGTTGTAGGGGCCATCAAGACCTTTCCAACGATACCTCATTTTCGAAAATCGACCAAGCCGTTTAGCTAATATGGCCGCCACAATTTTTCATCGAAAATCGGCCATAACTCGAGAACGGCTTGACCGATTTTGATCAACTCGGGCTCAAATGAAAGATATTAATCAGCCCTACAACTGCTCGGAACATCGCAAGTTCAAAAAATGACCGCAAGTGGCGCTAAAATCGAAAACAAAATTTTCGATGAGTTTTCGATGAATATCTCGAGCACCGCTTTATAGAATTGCTTCATATTTTGATATGTTATAGATGGCTATAATATCTTTCATCATGCCAAAAATGAAGAAAATCTATGTAGCCGTTCCGGAGATATCGCCTTTTAAACTTAACATGTCATATCTTGATTTGCATAAAACCAACGCCCCGCGAAGCGGGGCGTTTTTTATTTACATATATAAAAGTAAAGTAAAAAATATATAAATGCAAAGATATATACATTATATATAGATATAAAAATGCAAAGATAAAAATTAAATATAGCATGGATGGAACAGTATAAAGCGAAAGAACGGTAAGTAAAACTTACGGGCTGTGATTCTTTCTTTGTCAGTGAAATGAGAAAAAGACTGAAAATTGAGGATGGGCAAATTTTGAGGAAGGCTTTCTCGCGTACCGAATCACAGCCAACGCCCACGATTAAGGCATTTTACAAATTATCTGCGCGTTGGCTGTGATTCGGTGCGCGAGAAAGCCTTCCTCAAAATTTGCCCATCCTCAATTTTCAGTCTTTTTCTCATTTCACTGACAAAGAAAGAATCACAGCCCGTAAGTTTTACTTACCGTTCTTTCGCTTTATACTGTTCCATCCATGCTATATTTAATTTTTATCTTTGCATTTTTATATCTATATATAATGTATATATCTTTGCATTTATATATTTTTTACTTTACTTTTATTTTTTTAATGCTTGTATGACCTGTTATTCATTGATATTAAATCCTAGTTAGAATTGACCTGCAGCAGGTGGGTTTAGGAAAACAAATAGACACGGTGATATTATATACTCAAATATGAAATAGGTATGTCTAAATAAAAAAAAGCTAAAAGACTGGTAAATACCAAATGCAAAATGTAATGTGAATTTGATCATGTTGACTTGGCGGTTTCACAAGAAGAGTGAAAGTCGTCATTGGCAACCTGTTGTGTTATGGTATGGATGTTGTATGTACATAATATAAAGTGCAAACATGTATACAATATAGAATACATAATATAATATTCTAAAAATTAACTAGAAGTTTAACTAAAAATTAATTTTAAATACGTTAAAAAAAAACAATTAAACTTTGAAATAAAAATATTTAATAGCTCAATATGTATTTTTTTTAAATATTTGAAATTGGTTTTCTACATTTCAGGAGATCTAAGGACATCTCTTTTGTCTGGTTCATCTTTCAATGTGACATGGCATCTTGCATATCCTCATCGAGTAAGTTGATCCAATTACTAATATTGTTTTATATTTCATTTTGTAGGGGAGAGCGAGAAAAAAATCACAAGGGCTTGAGTAAAGCTGAAAATATCATATTTCTCAGTGTGATAGAGAAAAATGGTCTTATAAAGGGTTGTAGGGCGGAAAATTTTCTTCCTGAATGACCTATAAACTTTTCTCTAAATCATTGTGAAGTATGAAATTTTCTGCTTTTCCAAAACCTCTTTTATTGGCTTTTTTCTCCCCGCTGTCTCTTATGTACAAATAATCATTATAATATTGGTAGTATAGATTTAATATTTATACACCACTTCAAGTCAATCAATCATATCGATTGACCTTCAATTTGCGAAAAGGAATTGATTTTCCCCATATCTCTAAATTCTTTTTTTTTCTTTCGAATGATAAGACAATTTATTGCATTAACCACGAAGTAATTAAACAAGTAGTTGGTTAAATTGTAAAATTAATCAATACAAGTCCAAGAATTGCAATCAGTGGTAAATGCCAAATTTTAGGAGATCCTCCACTTGCTGGGGTTGTTGTGCTCTGTGTGGTTGTCGAGGTAGTTGGCCTGGTTGGTGTTGTGGAAGATGGTGCAGGTGTAGGTGATGGACATTGATCCAATTGACTTATCTCATTGATTGTAATTCCTTCATTATTGCATCCATTTGTGTTGCATCGTTTACAAGAGATGCCATTATTGCACTGCTCAAATGGAGTTTTTGAACACATTCTCTGTACACGTTTATCATCTAAAAAAAAGGATAAAATAAGTATTAATTCTCATAAGATTTTTTTTTAAATAAAAAGATTATTAATTTAAAAACTTTTGATGGCATAATTTCATCTTCTTACTCCTTATAAGCGTGATACATTGCATTTCTTGTGAATAATCATCACAAAATGTTGCTGTACGTGTGGATTTTGCAATGTTGCAAGTTGGGTCAGTTGCAGAATCACATTGATGACATTTAAGTCTGTTGTCTGGGAAAATGTCTCTATTGCACCCATTCACATTGCATATGGCACAATTTTCACCAAAATCCTCAGATAAGCAATACAATTGTTCACCCTGACTTAATTGATTCAAACAACCACGAGAAATTAGTCCATTGTCCATTTTTGTATAACACTGTGTTTCACCATTTGCCGAAGAGCACGCTGTTGGCGGTAGTGTGAATGCATTCACTGAGCAACTTTGGCTGTCTTTCTGATTACATTGCACACAGGCAGTTACTCTCACATCAGCTAGGCCCATACCACGAGCAATTGGTCGTTGTGATGCGCATCTTTCTTCATCACATGAATATATGCTTAATTCCTCAGGGGATGAACATTGTGGTAATTTAGTTGAAGATGCACATCCTTTTGCCATGATGAGTGCTGCAAGAAGATGTGTTTGTTTCTTAAATTTATTAAATATTTTTTAATTTAAATAATTATTTTTTTGCGAACTTACAATTGCAAAATGCACTGATGCAGTAATCATTTTCACCAAGACATTCTTCTTTGATACCCCTTAGGGATGATACAAGACACATTAGTCCATTGCAAGTTTCACATGACATTTTATTGGCATAGAGAACGGAAAATGTGCCAACAGTAAAGGCCAGTACAAATAATAGTTTAAAAGTCATTTTTTTTTCTTAAAGATGATTCTATCAACACCCTTTTGTGAAAGTATACCGCACTAAAATGAAAATCATTCGTGCTATGTTGTATCTTAAATACCCTACTCCCATATCTCATAATATTTCTCTTTAATTCAATAAGTGGCACAAAACAAATGTTTAGAAAACAAATAAAACTCTTATCATAGCACTATTGCTATCAGTGATTCCAACATTGATAACTTTTAAAAATTTCATTAAATAAATAAAGAATTTTCTTATTTTTTTTCTATTAGGGTGGATTTCAAATTCAATTACTTGATGAATTGGAACGACCTGTATTGGATTTAACGCCATCAGTGAATGGATCGAAATTCGTCTCAACGGATGCTACAACGCAGCAATATCAAGTTCGTCTTCCATCTGACTATGTGTGTCAGAATTGCTCAATTAGACTCCTGCGACAAGCAAATGAGTGGGTGGATTGGTATCGATTTTGGTCTTGTGCAGACGTTGATATTGTCCAGCGGAAGGATTACAAGGAAACATGCTCAGGGCATGGAAAATACTTCCCAGGAAGATGCAAATGTGACAAATACTACTATGGAGATAGGTGCCAGTATAGGGATGAGTGTGTCACAGATCAAGATTGTGGGGCACATGGAAAATGTATAAATTTAGATGGAACATCCTTGCCAAGGAAGCAATGCTACTGCAACTTTGGTTGGTTTGGTCCTGGATGTAATAAGAGTAAGTAGAGCTGCCTAAAAAAAATATTTAATAAATATGTGAATTAATTCAAATATTTTCTTTCTCCTCCTTTATAGAATCTCCAATTAAATCTCTAGACGATCTCGATTATTCTTTGTACCAAACTAAAGAATTGTCTGAAGATTTTCGCATTTATTGGCGTGTGCTGAAAGAACAAAAAGAACTTGAAGTTATTATGAAGGTCAATGGCACATCATGGGTAGGTCTTGGTTGGCGACCACGAGATCTAACAGCTGAATGCAGAAACTTCCCAAGAATACGTGATCTATGGGATAAAGACAATGATGATGTACAATCCACCATACCTAAGAGTGAAAGTGAACCAACAAGTGAACCCGAACCAAGTGGAGAGAAAATTAGCGAAGCTGAACCAAGTAGTGAACCCGAATCAGAACCAAAGAGTGAACCAGAACCACAATTGAAGACACCATCGGTTGTATCATCCAAATCTAAGAGAGTAGCAACGAATGAAGAGACCACCAATAAAGAAGGGATAACCCTGTCCACTAGTGTATCGTATCGGGTTAGTTCTAAGGCAGGAAGAAGACGAAGATCAGCTCAGAATACAAGTAAGTCATTTCATAATTTTTCTTAAATTTTCTCCAGAATTTCTTAATTTTTTATAAGATTTCTTAAATTTTCCCAAGAAAATTTGAAAAGTTTCTTCAAGAAAATTTATGACATACTTTAGAAAAGTTAAGCCTTTCTTAATAAATCTTAAGAACTTGAGTCTTCATGATCTAAAGAATAAATTTAAACTCTTTAATATTTTTTGAAAATTATTTTAATACCCTATTTCTGAAAAGAAAATTGGATAGATGACCTTTTTCAAAGCTTGGCAATTAAAATATCTAATATTTAATTTTTATTTCAATAGATCCAACACCAGAGCCAATAGCAAAGTCTCAAGTAAATTCTGAAACAGGTAAATATATTTTTTTGTTACTCTTATTTTATGCAAAAAAAGTGAACTATATACACACACACAAATTATATCATACACGAAATGGACAAAAGCTCATTTGGGTATACATAATCAGTAGGTACATAATTAGGAAATGATTACTTATGATAAAGTATATACATACACATACCAAAATGTAGCATTATAGAAATAGTTATTCATACAAAAATCACCCTCACATTAGCACTTAAAAAAGTAATTTTTGCACAATTAATTAATATTGCACAAATAAAGGAACATCGACACCTGAACCCGAACCAGAAAGCTCCGCGGAACCTGAACCAGAAAGCGCTTCAGCAGAACCTGAACCAGAAAGCGCTTCCGCGGAACCTGAACCAGAAAGCGCTTCTGCGGAACCTGAACCAGAAAGCGCTTCTGCGGAACCTGAACCAGAAAGTTCAGCGGAACCTGAACCAGAAAGCGCTTCTGCGGAACCTGAACCCGAAAGCGCTTCAGTGGAACCTGAACCAGAAAGTGCATCAGCAGAACCTGAGCCTAGAAGTGAATCTGAGCCAAAGAGTGAGCCTGAAGCGGAAAGTGAACCCAAAAGTACACCTGAACCAGAAATCAGTGCACCCCAATCTGAACCGAATAGTAAATCAGAACCTATTTCACGGCCAGGGTCGGTATCTCTAGGATTGGGTGCTGGTAATTCAAAGCAAAACGCCAAAGGTAGAGGATATTTTATTTATTTATTATTTATTAATCTTCTTACAAAAGAAAAATAATCTGTATAGTCAACTTATCTATGCGGAATTGTATATAAAATTTAAAGCAGTAAAACTATATATAAGGTACTGATTAAAACTAATCAGTTACCTATAATAAAATATATTTGGCATCCTATGCATAGATAGAGAACTAAAATCACTATTTAAACAAATAAACGATAGTTTTGTATATAAAAATTATTTAACAGTTGTGGTCGTGAAATCGGTAGCTCATACAGTTGAGGCTGCAAAAATAACAAAATATTTTTTCTGTTGCTGAAGAATTGCCTTTTTCACGACCTCAATTATATATTTTTACGCTATGTACTAAGCCGTAGTATTTACACATACATAATTTGAATACCGAATAAAAGAGATTTTTCTTTGTACCAAATAGGAAAGCCGAAACTAAATAAATGGACCCCAACACAAGATTTCAAGGGAATGGATTGCACGGATATTATTATTGGAAGTGTCCGTGGCAATGCAAGTAGAATTTTGGATTATTACACCCGTGATCGCTCAACACCGCGAACTGATGATTTTTGGGGTGGAAAATTCGATTTAACTGCTGCTACAGGGCTAGAGCGCGATGGTGTAACAACGATTGCATTTAGAAGAAAATTGGAGGCACACGAACCAAGCGATCATGCCATTGTAGATGATTTTATGAGTGTAATTTGGGCACGTGGGCAGGAACCTGGACGCTACGTGCACAGCCCGTTGTCTGGTTTGGAAACCGAAATGGCATCTGTACCCGAATTCTACAAGCAGGATGAACTTAAATACCACGGTGGTAAAATGCAGCGTGGCTTGGCATCCATAAATTTCCTTTCTATGCCCAAGAAGGAGCAATCAGCGAAAAAATCCTCACAGCTCTTGGATAATGATTGTTGGGGGCACTGGCGCTATCCCTATAATTGCTCCCCGGAAAATAACACGTGTGAATATTATGCACGTTGGGAGACAATTGGTCGTGGGGATGAGATGAGATTTCACATTGAGACTAGTCACACTGATACGTGGACCGGTATTGGATTCAGTGAGGATGATAAAATGGTAAAAACTCCATTAAAAATTTATAATTTTATGCAAAAAATTAATTTAAATGTTTCTTTATCAAACAGCCCCAAACCGATGCAATCATTGGATGGGTAGATAAGGCTGGTAGACCATTTTTGATGGATATGTGGATTGTGGGAAAACAGAGCCCTATTTTGGATTCACCGCCACATCGTCAAGATATTTACAACACATCTGGTCGCATACAGAATGGTGTAACAATACTTGAATTTACGAGAAAACGAATAAGCGACGATACACACGATTTGTCATTCACGGACACCCATTGTTTGTACTTAATGTTCCCCATAGTTGGTGGTAGCTTCAATGCAGTCAACAAGAAGATTCGGCGACATGAGCAAACGCCCATTGTCACAGATACGAGAGTTTGCATCAAATCATGTGGAAAGGAGCTTGAAAATTTGTATAATGTCTCACCAACAAGTGCTCCAGATCGTCTTGTCTATGCTGTTGGTATTAAATTGGAAAATCTAGCTGAATCCTTTGAGGCACCACAGAAAGGAAGTCCCGAATTTGATAATCTTGCAAATACCATAAGGACATCTTTTAATAGTATACTAGAGGAAATTCCAGGTTACTACATGACCGATGTTAAGGAGTTTGAAAAGTAAATTAAATTTTTCATATTTTTGAATTATTTCTGATTTTTATTGAAAAAATAATTTAAATCTTTCAGGACAAGTGAGAGTGTCGTAGCAAAGATGAATGTACTATTCAATAAAGCTGCGTATGAGAAAGGAAGAACATTGATTCCCGAAATTAAGAATAATGATTTAACTGAATCAGAAGATGAGATGCGAGAAGGAAAGATAGTCAAACGCGCCATATCCGATAGTTTAGCAACAGGAAAAATAGGATCACTCTCAGTTGATCCAAATTATCTTGATTTTGAACCGATTGAATGTAATTTTCTTTTAACTTTAACATAACAAAACGAATTAAGTGATTAATTATAAATAACTTCTTTTGCATTTCAGACATTACTAATCGTGAGGACGAAAAAGGATCATCGTTCTTTCAGCTTTCAGAAACACGACTTTACACAGTCTTGGGATGTATTTTGGCTCTTATTATTGTTGCCCTTCTACAAGTCACATGCACAATTTACAAAACATCACGGAAGAAGCACAATCAAAAGGTGAGACAAAATATTTACAAAATTTATTTTCCAGAAAAAGATCATGGTGCATTATTATTTTTTTTTGAATAAAATAAATTTGAATAGAAAATTTTAAATAGAAATCTATTAAAAATGGTGCACCATATATACTTGATGAGCTACTGAGTTAAAAAGAGACTTATTCATCTTGTATGGGGCTAGTCCTAAATTAAGAAAAGTGTTGCCATTTTCCCTAAACTGTGAGACAAGCTTCTCCGACGAAAAATGATAGCAAAGGAGACTTTAGGAACTCAGAACTCCTTCCGGAATCCAGCCAAATTAAAACAACTATCTCCAGAGCTTTCGACGCAGTTTGCGCGTCTTCCTCAGCGGTCAGTAAAGTCTAATTTTTGAGGATTATACTGTGGGGGGAAATGTACGAATTTCCCCATTTTAGGTGGAACGTTTATTATTTTTTCCAATTTATAGCCACTGTAGATTATTACAAGATGAATAAATCTCTTTTGGTTCTCATATCATTCATGTAATTGAGCAAAGATTGCATTAGTTTTATAGAATTTTGCTAAATTACATTGGAGAACTTTTTTTTATTACTCTCACTCAAAAATAATTTGAGAGATTTTTTTGTGATTTTTAGCATATTTTAATTTTACCTTAAATCATTCATAAATTGGAAATTAATTTATCAATTTAACCCTTTAATGACTGCAACTTTTACGACTTTTGAGTCAAATCAATTGAGTGAGAGCTATTCTGTAAAATTCCCAAACTTTACTTTAAACCTACATAATTTATTAGCTTAATAAGTATACATAGTTTTTAATATATAATATTCTATCATTAAATATATATTATGTATTCTTGAGTAGTCACACAAAAATCATACACATTTTCTAGCTTATTTATGCGATACCTGTGGAGTACAGGATGTACCATCCGACTACGAGCAGTTTGTAAAATGAACAGACCAAACCAAAATCAAGTGTTAAAATAAAACGCATGTGTGGTAGATGTTATGACTTCCAATACTGAGAGAGACGCAAAGACATTTTTGATGAAAAGACGAGACTATTTCTTCTCTTCAGAGACAAATTACAGAGTTAATAAAAAGAAAGTTATTACTGACCACGCAACGCAAACGCCTAAAAAATATTCCTATTTCTATATGTACAAGAAACCCTTCTTTTTAGCTTTTATCCAATATACATAAATTTATCTAAAATAGTTTACTAAAATGTAATAATGTAGATAATGATACTCAATTAACAAGAAGAATGTACCAGTAAATGAGAAAAAGAAGTTGAAGATCCCATCAATTCCATCGTTAGTGAGAGGGCTACACCACTGAATTGCTGATAAACTAAAAAATAAATCGGAAGTCAATCATAACGCGTCCAGTTATAAGAGTTGGTGTCCCACAACGTGCAAAGTTTCTTTATGCGTTTTAATACTATTTGTGAGCAGTATTAGTAAGCAAAGTTGACTTTTTTTTGTAAATTCGGCAATTTGATGCATTAAAATGGTCATATCTCTGGTTCTATAAGACCTACAGAAATTTCTTGACTAGCTTTGGAAAGGTATTAATACAGGCTATAAATTGACATAAATTTCAATAATTTTCAAGGTCACCCCCAGAATACAAAATGGCGGATTTTTGTTTCACCAAAAGAGTTTTTCGCATTTTTCGTCCTGAAGGAATAGTTCTAGAGGTTTCTGATGTTCTAGAAAGTTGTAGAGTTTTGCAAAATCTTTAATTTGATACCAAGTTGAGCAAAATCGGTCAAGCAGTGCCGGAGATATGGCTCTTAGAACTTTTCAAATTCAAGAATTTTTCAAATGGCTATATCTTCTAAACGGCGACATAGATTTTCTTCATTTTTGGACTGGTGCAAGATTATTAGTCCTGCTACAACATATCAAAATTTAAAAGATTTGCCTAATGGGGATTCGGAAATATTGCCCCTTAAAGTTAGGCAATTTTTGTTTTCGATTTTAGCGCCTCTTGTGGATGTTTTTGGAACTTGGAATGTTCTAGACAGTTGTAGGGCTTCTTAAAACCTTTCATTTGATACCAAGATGATCAAAATCGGTCAAGCCGTTCTTGAGTTATATCGAAAAAACACTTTTTGCTTTAGGTCGCCATATTTGCTAAACGGCTTGACCGATTTTCAAGTATGAGTTGTCGATGAAAACGTTTCACTGAGCTCTACAACATACTAAATTTTCAGATCTCTAGCTATAAGGGAAGTGGTTGACGGTATTTCAAAATGGCGGACGGCGGCCATCTTGGATTTTGAAAATGCGAAAAAATGAAATTTTACACCCACATTTCTATAGAAAACTTCAAACCGGAGGTCTCTATCTGTTACTGTTCTCGAGCTATAAGGCAAAGTTTAGCGCACCGGCCGGCAGGCCGGCCGGCAGGCCGGCCGGATCAAAAATTTTCCACCACTATTTTCGTAATGTGGGATGTCTAAAACGTGCTCATACCAAGTTTGAGCCCGATCTGAGGTGGTCGGTTTTTCCGACGATTACAATACTTGGTGTTGGCCACGAAGTGGAACACCAACTAATAGGGCAGTTTCAAGTTTAGTACAATGCAGTACGATTAACTATATAGCCCAGGAGAAATAACTAAAAATTCAGTGAAAGCTCAAACATATTCGGACATGCCCAAAAGCGCCATTTGGATTAATTAATTAAAAGGACACTTTCTTTACATGTACAAAAAATTGATTAAGCGCGTGTTTTTTCCATAAAATATGTTTATAAAAGTTCTGGTGCATTCTTAGCGTGTATTGAGTATATGTATAACACTTTTTATGTGTATAATTCTCATAAAATAATTTTTAGGTGAGGGAGAGGATATTCTTTATTTCGTATATACATATAAATAGTTAGATATTTATGTAATAACGTGTTCTATATTACTTTCGCTATTAATTAATAATATTTTATGTTGATTTGTTGAATATTTTTCAATCTTAATTTGTGAATACAATACCTATGTAATCATTCAATTAGTTACCACATTAAAATCTAATTTAAAAAAAGAGAAAAAGGAATTATTTCATTTTAGAAAAGTATACCTTGATCAATTTTTTTTACAAAAGAAAAGGTGTAAAGCTGAAGAAAAAATGGCAAGATTAGCTTGGAAAAAAATGTGTTGGTGTAATGTAATAAGGAATTATTTTTTTCATTAGCTAAAGAATAATAATTAGTTCAAACAGTGTGTGTGTAAATTGCTTACAATCCGGGATGCATTCTCTTCTGACTGATTCGAAACAACACACCCGGAACTGACACAGCCACAGAGACAGAGATTAGTGAATGATTATGAAAAACTTGGTAATTTTCCAAAATAATACCATTTTATTAACAAAAAAAATGTTTGTGTTTGTCGTTTTTTTTATCTCAACTTTTTCTCTCACTTCACATTTTTCCCATTGACTTTTTTTTATTTAATTTTTGTATATGTGTTTTGTTTTTTTTGTTGTTATCTTTTGGTTTTCTTAAGACACCAAAAAAAAAAAGAAAAAATTATGAAGAAAGAAGGTGAAGGGACAAAGGAATGGGAAGTTTTTCTTTCTTTCCCCATAGTTTCTTTTTTTCTCGTATTCTTGCAGGATCAATTAATTCCCAATTCTGCATGGAAGGATTATTCGTCCAATACAAATTATGCCTTTGATGCTTTTGGGGAGCCAGAGGAGAAGAATGGCAAATCAAGGAGTCGTACATCGAGTAGCCAGCAAACACTACCTATGTCTCACTCACCTGGGAAGACACAATATTACGACAATACGCGCAATGGAACAAACTCAAGACCACAAAATGGTGTGGGAGGAAATGAGTCGCGGTAATTTCAATATTTAAAATATTTTTTTAGAAAAAATGAGATTTTTAATGGAAATTCACACCTAAGTTCGGCTTAATCTGTTTTAGAGGCCAGACTTAAAGAATTAAAGACATTTTAGGGCTAGGTTTCTAATTGAATTTAGTTTTGATGTAATCTGACTTATTTTTAAGATCTTAAGTCCATCATAAAATACTAAAATCTAGCCTAATAATTTAATCCTATATTTCAAAACTAAGGCTTAGCCTTAAAGGATCTTTTAAGCCCTAAATCTGACCTTAGAAAGTTAGGTGTAGCTCAAGAAATTGAAGCATGATCGTTAATTTCACCCTACAGGCATCAAAATGGTCGGGAGAGTTCAATGGACAGTGGACGAGGGTACCATGTAGATGATCATCAGTCATACCCACCACGTCCAAATCAATACACCGACCGGACGTATTCCCTCCCAAGGACAGCAATTCAGCAGCAACAGCATTTATCTGGCTACTACACGCAGGACAGGCGAAGCCGCCAACCCCACTATCAACAATCAATGTCCAGCAATGTTGACACACCCGATTTCTATTTTATGCCATCCCAAAGGAAGTATTCCGGTGAGGTAGTACGAGTCTACGTTGACTACAATAAGGAACCCAAGAATTAAATTTTTCTCAATTGGAGAAATTCAATTTCTCCCTTTTTTCTGAGAGTGTAACGTGCAAAAAAGAGACCCAAGAGATTTATAAAAATTAAATAGATTAATTAATGAAAGAGATCTGAAGGTCATCTCTTGAATCCTTTTCTTTTGCAGTGTAATGGGGAGCTCTGTAGATTTCATATATATTCCTTGACATACTCATTGATAAGGTCAGTTTTTAATTAATCGCAGCATAAATAAAATCAAGAATGAATTTTATTTAACAACAAAAAAGTCAATTGGTAGCAATCATAAAGGTATTTTCTTACTCTATAACTTTCTAAATTCACGACGAATTAACCAATTTTACTTAGAAGACCGTGTATAGTAGGATAAGAATTTCTTTTGTCTTATACAACGTTTTTTATCAACATTTTTGACGAAATTTGTTCCCTTTGATTTCTTTTTCCTTTAACGTATTTTTAGGTAAATAATTTTAATAGTTATAGGGTTAGTACTTTGCTATCAAGAGAATCCTTGAAATTTCAAAGATTTCTTGATCGCAAAATGGGACCCAATATATATATATAGTTTTTAAAAATTAGAAAATTGTTAACAACTTTTCCAGAAGTTTATTTCCTTCTTCCGGAAGCGTTAAACACAACCGTTTCCAGAGAGTTTTAAAACTTTTGTTCTCCCTTTTTCCTGACGCCCCCGGAAGTAGGAGATAACCTCCTCGGAATGTTGACTAAAAAACTTATTTTCAATTCAATATTGTAAGTAAGGGTAATACTTTTAATCCTTTCGCGACTACATTAAAGCTACGCATGTTTCATGGCCCACCACGAAACGAGAAAAAAGAGCGTCCTTCGCATAGACAGGACGCTGAATTTATAAAGGATTCTCAACCGTCAATTTCTGGGATTAGACTTACTTGTCTTACATCTTGGATTCTGTTCTATCAAGGGTATCCAACAAATTTTCATTTGAAAATTCACTGAATTACCATAAAGGAGGATTGTCTCTAGCACTTTGTACAAGTTTCACATTTATTAGACAATTGATTACCCAAAAAAAGGAAAAATCACCACATCGTGAATTTGCGTCCTTTCAATTCAACGACTTCTTTGAAAATTTCCTTTTTAACCCGTTCGCGTCCGTAAGAAACATTGAAACATGCGAATTTTTATCGCGGTATGTATTTATGCTTTAAGAGGGCATTTCAGCGTTAAAACGGCTTCTTTGGCCACTTTTTACGAAAACTTAACGTGGTAACTTTAAAAGATAATAATTAAATTCATTTTATCTCGAAGAAATAAAATGTTTCATGTTTGGGTTAGCATATGACCCAATGGACGTGAAAGGGTTGAAATTCACCTATTGAAATCTTAAAAATTTCCTCATTCCAAAAAAGAATCCTAGACAACTTAATTTTAATAAAAGTTTTATGAGTTTTGAAGTAGACTTTGGCTATCAGGAAAAACTGCAAAAATCTCATAATGTAGAACGAAAAATGATTAACACTGGAGGACAAAACTGGTAATTGCTGCCAATTTGACTTTTATAAACCGCCATAGATTGAAATCTATCCAATCTTTCTTGATAAATTCTATATCTATGTGTAGGCGACCTCGAATACTAGAAGTACTTAAAAAGAAAATCTGGAAAAACGTTTTCTTTATAATAGAAAATTAACCTCAATGTTTGAGGTTTGAAACTCGTGTCCTCCATCCAAGTGTTAAAAATCTAATTCTTTAGCTTGAGCTTTGTGCGATAGAACATAACGGTCGCGAAAGGGTTAAAATTGCCTTTAAGACTCATCTATTGTAAATACATAAATCCCTTATTGCATTCCACAATGTACTACCAATTAATGTTGTATATATACCTACTTGTATACCTACCTACTACTTACCCCTCAATAGTTGTATAAAAAAAAAGTGGAAACTCTTGTACATAACTGATGGAGGAGGAGTGTACGAAATGGAGGTTGATAGACAAATAAAAGTGAAGAAAATAAAAGAAAAATGTTTAATTTCTTTAATTTGTTTTATTTCATTGAAATCTTTCCATATGACTTTAATGATTTCATTAATATTCACATTAATGATTTCAATATTATATGTATTCTTTTTTTTTTATCTATTACAAATAAAATGTTGTCGCACTAATTGCGACTTTAATCCTTATTCTTTGTTGTTTAATATAATAATCCTTAAGCTTTACGTACAAACTTCCGATAAAAGATTTAATGTGATTGAGAGTTTTGTGTTTTCTTTGCACTCAAAGTTATTATTTCAAATTATTTCTAAGAAGATAATTATTTGTTTCACCCCAAAAACTAATATTAATTAATTTTAAATATCCATTGAATTATAGTTGATTGATTCTGTGTGTGTGGTGTAGTCACTGCGATGAGAGTTTTCATCGATCCCCAGAAGTTCTTCTCATTATTACTTCATATCTTTGACATAGGCATCCAGCTCAGCGTCAAGTTGTTCAGCTGTTGGGGCTGGTCCACGGGGAGTTCGTCCACCCTGGCGACGGGGCGCACCACCACCACCACCACCTGCATTGTTTCTCCCTATTGAGAAGAAGGAAAAACAATAAATTAGCAGGAAAGGAAAATTTAATTCAATGTTGATGACAACTTACTCTGCTGTGGCTTTTGTGCACCAACGCGAGGTCCTGGGAATCTGTTTCTATTGATTGCTGGCGACAGTGTGGGAACTTCTGATGTTGCCAATTGAATGTTCATCGGTCGCCCATCGAGTGGTACACCATTGTACTGCTTCATAGCCTTGACTGCATCTGCACGTCGCTCAAATACAACATCCGCTGTACCTGAAAATTAAAAGAAAAATTTCACATTATTAGAAAATTCATTCAAAATGATTTTCTTTGTTTAATTTGATTCTTTTAAGCATGTTTAACTTACCTAGAGATCTGCCGGAACGATCGTAGTGAACAGAAGCGCTCTTGAGTGGTCCAAAGTCCGCAAAAAGTTCATTTATATCCGACTCTGATACTCCGTAATCCAAGTTGCTGACTAAAAGTTTGGCTGTTGTGTTGGTGTTGCTCCCAATTCCGCGAATTTTCCTTTTTGCTCCTTCAAACATGTCGTGCTTCCATGCGCTGTTAACATCGCCCTAAGATAAGGTAGAAGATGGTCTTGTTTTGGTTTTTTTGTTCTTTCTTTTGCCCGCCTCAACCTCCTCCTTCGCCACAACATCAAAAGAGTTGATGAGCTCCTGCCCAATTTGGGGTTGTTAGGTCTCTCATTTCCTCATTCAATGCCTTTTCTTATCACTTTTATCTCTATTTAGTTTTCTAGTAGCTGCTTCCAATGGAATAAGATGACGCAGTTTTGCTGTTTTATTGCGTAGTTTTACAAACATTTTATGGTTCAGGTGGTCAAGTAGTCCCTCTTGTATCCTACTTTTTTTTTTGGAATCATGAAAATTGTCTCAATGAAGCATAATTACTGTGTTTTGGGAAGATTTGTTCTCTTTGGCCGCTTTGAAAGTATTTTAATTTTATATTTAAGAGAGAGAGAAAAATGCATTCCCGTTAAGGAATGATTCACACACATTATGTACGTGATGATGACTTCCGGGGTAATCTCACGCGTGGAAAGAAAAATATTTTGTTTATCACCATAGTTGGCTTTTAGGGGAACAAAAACACTTTTTTATTTCATTTAAAAATCGAAAACACTCAAAGTAGGCCCAGGAAATGTGATTGAAAACATAACTAATGCAAAGCAACACTAACATCATTTTTTTTTCATTTAAACAGGCACTGATATTTTTTGTATCACCCTGTCATTTACGCAAAAGGATCATCCTGCATGCCCCCGCGGATTGAGAGGAGAGATGCTTTTCATTTTTTATTCTCCACTTGAAGATTTCTGAAGGCCAAGTCCTCCACACGTCAAACGAGGGAGAGGGGGAAGAGGAATACGGGGACCACCCTCCAATACATTTTTTTTTCAACTAACAGCTCCACCGTCGTCAGGAGACTCCAGCAGTACAGAAGTAGTGTAGTAGAAGTAGATGTTCTTGCTTACCCTCGGGAATCGTCCATTTGTGGGTCGTGTGATGCCGCCACCTGAATTGCGTCCCTTCCGGACACCACCGCCCCCACTCAAACCACCACCGCGGCCCCTCTGTTGAAAATTACCACCACCACGACGTCCAAGGGGGGCACGACCTTGGGGTTTACGTTGTCTCAATCCCATTCCTTTTGTCGATTTGATGATATCATCCAAACTCATTTCAATCTTGTCCACCATTTTGTTCTGGGTTTTTTCTTTTCACTTTTTATATGCGGAGCTCTCGAACTGCACAACCTTTCACCACAAACTTCAGCGATTGACTGACGTGACGTCGGACGAGCGCCACGTTAAATAGAAGACGAAGAAGAAGATGTCGAACGGGCGAACTGGGCGAACATCGATAATATCGATATTAACAATTTCGATTTATCGATACGAGTAAAATGCGATATGCGGAAAAATTTTAAAATTTATTTTTCCGGGAAAAACTCATTTTTGGGGCGCCAAAAGTTGGCGGGGGGCTCAGGGGGGCCCAAAGTACGTTCAGTAAAAATTTAGTGGCACAACTCCCCGGATTTTTTTGTGGAATTTGCACGACTTTTTCTGGCGCGGATTTTGGGAGTTTTGAACCGGGGACGTCAAACGACGCGGCGTCGCTTGCTGGTCACAAAAAACGCCTTTTCGCTGGGAAATTCGGCGGAAAACGCGAGAAAATTGGGAAAAACTAATTGTGGGAGGGAGACGGATAGCGGTGAAATGCATCCATCTCACTTACTCTTGTGCAAACTAAACAGCGCCATATAACGTCTGGTCCAAATAATAAAATTTGAACTTTAACGAACTTTTTCTTTGTTTTTCCAAAAATGCGATTTTTCTTGTTTTTCCCCAATTTTTTGGGCATAAGACGCATAAGACGCATTTTTGGGGCTCGTGGGGTACTTACGGGTGCTCCGGGGCCCCCGGGGAGCGGCGCTGTGCGGAATTAGAAGCCCGCGGAAATTTTGACGGTTGGGGATTTTACACGACTCTCATTTCCCGGAAATGGATTTTCGCGAAGTTTTGGAATTTTTGATGCCAAAAATTCAAAAGTTGTTTCCTGGTCATAAAAAACACAATTTCTCAGGAAAATTCGACGGAAAACGCGTGAAAATTGCGAAAAACTGAATGTGTGAGGGAGACGGATAGCGGTGAAATGTATCCGTCTCATTTTCTCTTGAACAAAATGTACCAAAAAGGGCGCCAAATTCAAAAAGTAGCCAAAAAAACATGAATTTTATGTAAAATTTTTTATAAAAAATTAAAACCCAATCATTCTCGTCAAAAGTAATAAAAATTAATTTTCTCAATTTTCAAGTAACAAAATAATATTAAAATTTAAAAAAATATATGTGAAAAAACGTGGAAAATTGGGAAAATTACAATAAAACCAGGAAAAACACCAAAATTACCATTCAATTTACATAAATAAAAATCAATAAATTATTATAAAAATTATTCCTTTATTTTTCAATTTTTCGCTATTACATTTTCTTCATTTTATTATTTTCTTTTTCTTAAAAAAATGGGATATTTTGTAGCAAATTTTGGGAAGACTACCGAAATTTTTCTTTTTCTTCTAAAAGCGAAATAATGGAGATTATAAATAACATTATTAACTAATTTATTTTTGCCTAAAATACGTTAGGGAAATCGAGGAGTTTTTGGTTATTTCCATTTTGAATTTCTCATTAAATGGAAATTTTCTTGTGATTTAATATTACCCTAATAAGGCAGTCTCATCATCATTATTACCTAATTACTAGTATAATCCATCTTCACCACAATAATTTTACGTTATTTATACATTAAAAATAAATCAAAGTAAAATAATACGAGACTAGATTAAACATTGTTTTACTTTGATCATCCTTTTCATTAAAAAAAAAGATTTTAATTAATCCTTTTAATTTATTTTTAATCATGACATATTTGTCTTGGTCCATTTCAGTTCAGCATTAAAAATTACTAACATACATAATTTTACTAACACCTCGCAATTAGTTTAGGATTTTTTTGTCAATTTTTTCTTTGACATGAAAATGCTCATTATTTCCAAAAAATCATCAAATAAAATTTGGCGTCATAACTTTTATTTTATAAACTAATAGAATATTTTCTTTCGCATTAACTATGTGTCTATCGACCTTTTTTTCACTAATAAGGCTTGCCACCAAAATTATTTAAATTCTAATACAAAAACAAGAGGTAGATGTTATAAACCAGGACAGAGGTGATATTACTTGAGATTTATTTCTTCTATTCCATGAATTTAGGAGCATTCTTAACGCATCTTCAACGCTGATTTTTTTTTTCTTAGAAATAAGTTATGAATTTTGGATGGATTTTTTGAACCAATTTGGCGTACAAAATATTATTTTTAAGCATTAAAAAAAATATTTTGCCATGCAACATAATTTTTCTTCTATCTATAATTCATATTCTCCAATTTTATACATAAATTTTCATTTCTAAGGATGGAAAATAATTTTCCAAAAGTCAATTCATTTATACTGATTAGCAGTATACTTTAGAAATAAAAACAAACTTTTACTAAACTTATAAATTCCACGCAATTGTGCGAATTATGTATTTTTTCTATTATGTATTTCATTTGATATTTTCTTCTACATAATGCGTTTATAAAACCATTGTCTTAATATTTTTTTTTCATGTAGAATATAAAGTCTTTTTTGCATTACAGTTTATGTTGTATGTAAACCTACCTACCTATCATTTACACGTGATTTTACATTATTTATTGGGTGAGATTGATAAATCTATTTTGAATTTGATAAATAACGTTTTTTTTATGAATTACAACTGGTACTACTAGTTCTGTCTGCTTCTTGATTCTGAATCTCCTCAATTGAACCGTCTGCAAGGAAAAGGTAAAAAATGTTAATCTGTGAAAATACAAATATTTTTAACAAAGAAAAAAGAGAGATGAAAATGGAAAAGCAACATGCATCAGGAGAATAAAACAACATAATACGAGGACCAATAAAAAGAAAAGCCACACAACACACAAAAGCACCTGCTAATTGCATGAATTTGAGGAACTTTCGCTCATTTCTATTTGGCAACCTGCGTGTTTGGGAAGAATATGCAGAAAATATCGATGATAGAGGGTGTAGAACAAAGAAAAAGTTTTAAAAAATTAAGAAATCAGCAGCATGAAAGGAAGAATTTGGATGAATGCATTTCTTCTTTTTCAATCAAACTCTCACCTGCAATGGCCCTTTTTGCTCGCTCGCGATCACGTATGATGTAGAAGGAGGTAATGAGGAAGAATACAGCACCCAAAACTTCCACAACACACGTGGCAAAGAGTGCATATTGCAGAGCAACAAACTTTGTCTCTTTGATATCCGTTGTTGCTGTTGCTGCTGTATCAAAGGGAATTGTGCTATTACTTCCAATTGTCTCAATAATCTCTTCATGGAGTGCTGTGGCAATTTCTGTGCGTCTCATGGCTTTAATAGCTTCAGATATCTGATAAAGAAAAGCGTTTATTTCATTATTAAATTACGCCCTAAGAATAAAATCATAATATTCTTTCAAAGTTTTTGTGATACTTACAACACCCACTAAATACGGACTTCCAGCATCACCCAGAGCATGCGAAAGAAGTATCTGAAATGCTTCTGCAGTTGAGCGTCTTGTTGGCATAACGACATACTGTTTTAATGGAAGAGAAAAAGAATTATATTTTAACTTGAAAAATACATTTAAGAGAAATTCTTACAAAAAAGAAAAAGTCAGTGAAGGAGAAAATTTAAATTTAAACAGGAACAATTGGGTTTGAGTCTTTGTTACGTGAAACCATTTAAATGTATGTACATAGATGAATAATTTTTTTTGCAAAAAGTTAAATAATTTAAATTCTTTTTTAGAATTAAAACTCCTTTTTTTTTAATTGATATTTTTAGAGGATCTCTTTTAGGACTTCGACCCCCATTAATTGGGCAATTGTCGAAGAAACTGCAATGCTTTTACTTTCTTTATGAATTAAGGAAAATTAAATTGAGAAAATAATTAAATTTATAGAGATACTTTTCGGATTAAAAAATTAATGAATTTTGTTCAGAGTCATCAAACCCAGTTGTGTTGAAAAAAAATCTTTTTCTCACAAAAATGGAAGCACATTAACCCTTTCACTGCCATGGGGGGTAAAAGACCGACACCAGAGCAACAATTATGATATAGAACCAATCTTACGGAAATAAATTCATTGATTATCTGAGAAGATTTTGTAAAAATTTCAGGTAAATCCGTCCACCAGAAAAGAAGTTATCAACAAAAATGTAAAAAAGGAAGAATTCAAAAATATTCGAAACGGTCTTTGCTAGTTTCTTTAGAACTCATTTTCAAGAATTTTCGTATTTTCTTCAAAAAATACATCTTTAGTTTACATTTTAGTGATCAATTTCAATGGATAATGATCAAAAATTAGAATATTTAACAAAATTTTCTCTTTTCAAGTTTAGAAAATTTCTAGAAAATCTTAGACAAATATTCTTTAAAAGAAAATTACTCAAAATCCATTTATAAATGATTTTTTTGCTTTAAAATGAACAGAAGTCTCCCTAAAGTTTGTCTAAGAAGTCATTAAAAGATCATTTAACTTAAGGAATTTGCTTAATTTGCGAAAAGGGCTATGAGGTCGGTCACATACCCCATGGCAATGAGCGTGAGTGTTTTGGACACAGCGTACAGAAGGTTAACATTTTATGTATGGAAGGAACAAAGACAGAAAGAACAGAAGGATATTTTACAGAAAACAGAAATGTTTAAAAAAATAAATAGAAATTAGAAAGAGGATGAAAGGGAAAAATCATAAAGACTATACACAGATATAAAAGGAAACTGGGAAATATTTTTTTTACATATAGGTGTGCATATTTCCTTTTTTTTGGTGTTTTTCCTTACCAACAGTATATCTGCGACAATTGCCCAATTAAGATTCAAAGCCAATTCGGCGAAAAACATAAGCGTAAAAGCCCACGCGGTACTGGAAGACACTACAATCATGGCTGCAGCACCAAATGGCACACTAATTAGTAATCCTAAGGCACAAATAATGGGATCACTGCGTGGGAAACGTTTCTTAAATATTTGCGACAAATACGATCCCAATGGTACCCCAATTGCACCCGATAGTAGGGCAACTCCACCAAACATAAATGAGACTCTGAAATGGATAAAGGAAAAAAAAGAGAAAAATATTTATCAAAATTTCGATAAAATTGTAAGATTTAGAAAATTCTTAATTTTACGATTAAATTTGCTCCTTCACTGATATCCTTTTTCTTTCATTTTCAGGATGTAGCTTGCGAGATTCTTACCAAAAGGATATCAGCTACAATTGACCAACACAAATTCAGAGACACCATGGCTAAGAATACAAGAACAAATGTCCAATTTGTGCTGTATTTTGCAATAATTAGTGCAAAGTAGACAAATGGTGCAGAAATGATGAGACCCCCGGCACAAATCTTCGGGTCACATGCCGGGTCACGTGGGCGAATACGTTGGGCCAGGTAAGAGCCAAGGGGAACACCAATGAGTCCCGCTAGCATGGCCGTAATTCCAAAGCGATACGCGATACTTTTAATACATAAGAAATATTTTTTTTTGAAACATATTTTCAGCATGAATTTTTTTATAGAGTTTTTTCCTCGCTAAATCATCGCAGTAAAAAGAAATTAAAGAAATCATTAAGATTTTGCAACAAAAAAATTCTCTCACCTTGAAAGGGAAATATCTTCATTTCCCGGTTGCAATTGAATGCCAAAGTGCATGAAAGCTGGACCCCACCATGCAAGGGCACCAGCTACAAAGGAAACGCACGTGAACCCAGCAGTTGACAGCATAAATGATGGATTTCGCACAATGTCCTTCAAATCTTCACGATATGATGTAACGGCGAGATTGTGTGATCCTTCACTTTGACCCCGTTGGGGTTCTTTGAAGAGCCATATGAGAACAACGGCAATGGCTCCAAGTATTGGTGTTACCCTGAGTGCCCAGCGCCATGATCCCATTAAACTTGCCATCTCAGATCCAATTATGTATCTAAAAAATTCAAATAAAAAACATTTGAATAAAAATTCAAAATGTCAGCTAAAAAGCTTTTTTTTGGTTACCCTAAGCCAGATCCCACAGGGATGGCAAAATAGAAGAAAGCCAGCATCTTTGATCTAATGTCGGAGATGAAGAGATCCGAGATGATGGTTGGGGCAATGGTACTGTAGCTAGCTTCACCGATGCCAACTAGAGCTCGGAATGTGAGGAACCACCCATATTGATGCATAAAAGAACCCAAAAGTGTTGTACCACTCCACAGTGCCACACCGAGCGCCATTATCCATCGTCTTGAGTAGCGATCACCCAAATAACCAAAGATTGGTGCACATATCATGTAGGAGAGTACAAATGCAGTCTGCAGGAGACCCCCTTGATCATCACCAATACTGAATTCATCCTGGATATTCGTGAGAACACCTGAAATTTTAAATGAGAAATGACCGTTATGTAAAGACAATTTGCAGAAAATTTAAATCATCAAATAGATTTTCCTCAACTACATACACCTATATATACATATTTTCTCTGCCATTTCGCAGATTCTATTTTTAAAATAAACTCCACTACACCACACAGACGCTTCTTTCAATTCACAAGAGATTCTTTCGTGAAAATCTTTATTACATTTCAAATGATTAATTTTCAAGAAAAAAACTATTTCTTGGAAATTGCTTTTTGAATTTGTTAGGTTAGAAAAATCAGGGAAATCGTAGTAGGCCAAAATTTCAAGTGACGCTATGTAAATTTGTAGAAAACTATCAAGAAAAGTTAGTTGATTTATAGAATTTATGATGGAAAATGTAGAATAATATTTAATAATTGAATTATGAAGAGGATTCTAAGAGGAACAAAGAATTGAATAGATAAAGTACAGTACAACTCAGGTAAGAAGAAAATCCAATTATGTATACATCGATGTGTCCGAATAATATGAACCAGCATTAAAAATTGAATTGATTGAAGATCCTAACTGAACATAAAAGGGAATAAATAGTCCACAATAGATTTTTAATTGCGATCACAAACACTATTACTTCAGACATAAATTAGATCGAAATTGCAATCTAGAATTATGCAAATTACAATAATTGTCATTAAAACGGAATGCAGCTGTAATAACTGTTTTGTAGAAAAAAAATATGCAAATGATATTTATTTTATAATAAACAAATTATTTTTAAGAATTAGCGCAATATGTTTATCAATTTCGTTGTAGCGCAGAAAATGTTTTTACGGGTTATACCATCGCCCATTTTTTATGGAATCGCAGTGTATTCTGAATCATTTATAATGCTCATTTTTTGGGGAATTTGGATATTTTCAGCAAAATATAAAATTTATTTATCTCAAATGGTTGAATATTTTGTCAACATATAATTTATTATTTAATTTTGGTGATTATGTAATTATTTCAGTCTTGGATTCCTTTATAAATCGTTTAAAAATCCTAAATATATAAAAGAGAAAACCATTGATTGTAGGTAGAAAAAAAATCCTCCCCCTCATTACCAATTCTACGACTTATCCTCCCTTTCTTCCGTCATCAACTAATGTTGACTTTACTGCATAGATTGAGAGAAATGCTTTATAAATTAAGTGCTTGTCAGTCTTCATTTCCAAGGCATTCATTGACGCCTCCACCTTGTCTGTGTATTTTTAAAAGACAAGTTGTATTTACAGAAACATTTGAAAAGAAGGGAGTAAACCTACCATATTTTACTTCTCATTAAACCCTTCTTCAAAAAAAATTCTCTGGAATATTTCTTAGACTTTAATACGAATCATCAAAGTGCATGTCTTTTGCCTTGGCTCTTAAAATTCTTTCATGCCAGAGTTGTACAAATCCATAAAATGCTGGGTCAGAGACAACAAGAGTTGCACAATCTCTTTTACTAACTAAAAATGTCTACAACGTATGATTAGCAAGAGGTTTGACATGTTCTAGAAACCGCATTAAAGAACGTCTTATTTGCAATAATTAAGTATTTGATTTCTTTTTTTTATTATATAATTTGGGTAAATTGCACAAAAATTCCAATTATTTATTGCCTAGTTTTTTTTTCTTAATGTGCAAACACCACTCTACTGTTGATTTGTATGAAATGAGATTTGTTTTAAATATTCAAGATTATGAGTTAGATACTTGCTAAATAAATAAAGTAAACATTTAAACATAAAATTCCTCTGACATGTGCATGTTTTATTCCAATAATGCAATCAATTAAATTTATTGACCTTTCTTTAATTAAATTTTATCAATAAAGTACCTCTCTTAGCCCCACTTAACCCATTGACCATTCATTTAGTGTTATCAGGAAGAGAAGTCTCTCTAATAAAATCATTTTCTCGTTACTTATTGCATTTAATATAATAATAAAATTGATCATATTTGATTTTTATTGAATTTAATTGGACTAAATATGCATTATGTACAGGCGCTATATATAGGAGATGAAAGTTTCCGAATTAAAGCATTTAAAGCTATATATTTTTGAACAAATAATTTGAAATTTAAAGTGAGATCTCCTAGACTTTGCTAGACTTTGGAATTTTCTCATTGTTCATCATGATTTTTCCTTGACTTGGGGTGGAACATATACATATTTCTAGTTCTCGTTGAAAATGAATATTACATAAAATCTATATCAGTTAATGAAAAGAAAATGGTAGCAGCAACCTTGCTCACATAGAAATATGAGTATGACTTTCGCGATTTTTTTGGCTACTCTCTTTGCATTGCGCGTCACCACGTTTCACACCATTCTCTCTCTTTCTCTCTCTGCCTTTCCTTTCCTCATGTTGTAGCCACAGAAATTAATGAACCAACTATATACAAATGAAAAATATTTACCAACACTAAAAGCTTCCACTACTTCTCTTTTCCTTCATCGCATCGCTTATTCATGCAACTTTGTGGGTCTCACACCCATTCTGCCCATTGGCTGCTTTTAGTCGTACGATTCGTATGATATTTCACGATTATATATATGTACCTACATACATACATCTATATTATTCCTACACAATTTCTTCAAGCCGAGAAACACGGCGTGGTAAAATGAAATTTTTCCAATATCATTGTACAAACATACCTACATTTATAATAAAATATATGGATGTAGTATCAAATATATGTACATGTGAATCTACTTGGGTGACTACGTGTGTATCAGTTGCACTGATGTGGCAGAAATGCGGGAAACACCGATGGGAACAACCTTCACAGGTTTTTTTTCTTAAAGATTTCTAGATGTGTCATCATTGTGGGCAGCAGGTGAAATGCCACCAAGGTTCACTGACAATACATAATCTACGAAGCCATATACTACCTCTATTTAAGGTTCTATTGAACTGTAAATTATAGGTCTTAAACCTAAAGAAAGAAATGGAAGAAAGTTAAGACTGTCTGGAACGCCTAGAAGAAGAAGAAGTTAGTTCCGCGTTTCATAACGAAATTAATCTTCATTGAACTTAAAAAAATCTTCTGATTAGAGATAGGTACCTATCAATCTATTTAGGAGTTTGAAGCAATTAAAGTGATTAGTAAGCTTTAAAGCTTTCTCGTGACGATTTTTACGCACAAAAGGAGAACTTTGTAGGTAATTTTCTAATTTAACTAATTGATTATGTATGTACATAAACAAAACACACAATATGTAATATTTATTTTTTTCAATTGACCCCTATGCCACTGTAAAATTTAAAAATTAGATTAAACTTTCAAAATAGTAGGTGACAAGACAGTCAGGAAATTTAACCTTTGAGCACTTTGACCTATTCGCACATTTTTATTTAATTTTGTTTTATTTTGAAATGTATAGGTAGGTAATTCATTTAATTTTCTCTTTACTAGTTTTCTCTAAAATAATAGATTGCTACCTACTCAATATTTAAAGAAAATTATGCAAACTGATTTTTTCAACATCCTCACAATATGTTTGTACATAAAAAAAAGAATACCTACTGAAAAATAAAAGCATTGTATGTAGTTAGCTTGCGAAAGACCTATATTTGTGAAGTTTGAGCTTTGGGTGGGAAGAATAATTATTTTTTTGCAATGATTTATTTCTTTTCTACGAAATATTTCAAACAATAACAATTTTTGTTTTTAGAAAAGCGCACAGAAAATTGCTTTTCAATCGAAATCTAACCTAATTAGTTGGTATACCACAATCGTGGCATACCAAGTATTGTAATCGTCGGAAAAACCGACCCCCTCAGATCGGGCTCAAACTTAGTATAAGCACGTTTTAGACATCCCACATTACAAAAATGGTGGTGGAAAATTTTTGATCCGGCCGGCCTGCCGTCCTGCCGGCCGGCCTGCCGGTGGTCCAAACTTTGCTTTATAGCTCGAGAACGGCAAGATATAGAGACTTCGGGTTTGAAGTTTTCTATAGAAATGTGGGTGTAAAATTTCATTTTTTCGCATTTTCAAAATCCAAGATGGCCGCCATCCGCCATTTTGAACTACCGTCAACCACTTCCCTCCCAGCTAGAGGTCTGAAATTTTAGTATGTTGTAGAGCTCAGTGAGACGTTTTCATCAACAATTCATACTTGAAAATCGGTCAAGCGGTTTAGCAAATATGGCCGTCCAAAGCAAAAAGTGTTTTTTCGATATAACTCGAGAACGGCTTGACCGATTTTGACCATCTTGGTATCAAATGAAAGGTTTCGATAAGCCCTACAACTGTTCAGAACATTCCAAGTTCCAAAAATGACCACAAGAGGCGCTAAAATCAAAAACAAAAATTGCCTAACTTTAAGGGGCAATATCTCCGAATCCCCATTAGGCAAATCTTTTAAATTTTGATATGTTGTAGCCTGACTCAATATCTTGTACCAGTCCAAAAATGAAGAAAATCTATGTCGCCGTTTAGAAGATATAGTCATTTGAAAAATTCTTGAATTTGAAAAGTTCCAATAGCCATATCTCTTGAACGGATTGTCCGATTTGGCTCAACTTAGTATCAAATTAAAGGTTTTGCAATTCTCTACAACTTTCTAGAACATCAGAAACCTCTAGAACAATTCCTTTAATACGAAAAGTGCAAAAAACTGTTTTGGTGGAACAAAAAACCGCCATTTTGTGTTCTGGAGGTGACCTTGAAATGTATCGAAATATATATCAGATTATAGCTTATTTGAATACCTTTCCAAAACTAGTCAAGAAATTTCTGTATGTGCAATAGAACTTGAGATATAACCATTTTTGTCTTTCGAATTGATGAATTTCATAAAAAAATCACCTTTGCCTATACTAATACTACTTAAAAATTAAATTACAACGCATAGACTGACCCATCCGCGTTGTGGTATACCAACTCTTATAACTGGACGCGTTATGATTGACTTTCTCAGACATAACACAATTTTTCCAAATCAGAGAGGAAAATTTTCTTTTCTTTTAATAATTAATTTGCATGATTCAGCGATGATTGGTTTATATTTAGGAGACGCATTTAGTATATTGCTGGAATACCAACTAATTATCTCGTGTGACATTCCTTCCCTAATCTCAATTGTGATGTAGTAAAAGTATTGTAAACAAGTTTTACTATTACCCCAATGTTACGTACATGTCGACTGGTGGTAGCTAAATTTAGATAGAAGATTTTTTTTTCAACGTGACAACTTAAAGATGTGTTGGTCGCATATTATGCTTTGAGTTAGTACCTATACTACAGACGAATTCAAATTGTGAAAAATGTGAATCATTGAAATTCTTCTTATAATGCTTACGTATTATGCTCTTCATTTTGCTAATGTGTTAATTGAAGAAGAGTCATATTCAGACGGAATATTGATTTAATGTGTAGAAATATTATTTGCAAAAAAGTTTTTTATGACTTTAATATTAAAAAAAATTAATGTGCAAAAAATGTTAATGAACCCCATTCTTTACCGAGTAGGAAAATCATGCCACAAAATTCTCTATTTGACCGTCCAATACTAATTACTTTTCTTTCAAAACAACAAAAAACTATTCAAGAAAAAAAAGGATGTATAAGATGTTAAATTAAATGACTATTTTATTTGCTATTTAATTAGGAGGAGTTATCTCATTGTGAGATGGTGGTACCACCTCATCATGCGCAGTGTAGGTATATTATTTTTCTCAACATATT
The DNA here is from genome assembly GCF_024334085.1 of Lutzomyia longipalpis. NCBI lineage: Eukaryota > Metazoa > Arthropoda > Insecta > Diptera > Psychodidae > Lutzomyia > Lutzomyia longipalpis. Next base: position 12,483,386 of record NC_074709.1, on the reverse strand, counting down.
GCTCCAACTTATTTTTTTTCTACAGCAAAGTCTCTTGAGTAAACAATTGTAAGAAAATATAAAATGATTGTGATGATGCAATAGCATGACGAGTGTATGGTCTGATTTCCAATGTATTTTCTTTTCGCGAATGAGCACCTACGTCACATGCCATTGGCGCCTTTTTTATCACAACTCGCTATACTAATACTTTGTAAAAAAAAATATCGCATGCCGTTTTTTTCCTTATATATTTAATATGTTTGCAGGTATACCTATGTATGTATGTTTCATTATCTTCCGATTCAAAATGAGCTATATAATACGCTATGCATATAGTACACATATTTTAAAATATTTGAGAGAGACATTCATTTGGCGAAATTTTTGAGAAAGAAAAAAATTTCACCAAAACTCCACAAAATGTCTCATTTAATTATTTTTCATGACCTTTCACGTGTTTTGTCATTTATGTACCTACATATGAATGAAAGTAATAATAATTTTGTATGTACTTTCTTCTGCTCTCTAAGCAAAATAGGAAAAAAGTTATATAAAATTGGCCAAATTAATTTTTTTGGAATAATTCGACTAAAATTAAAAAAAATAACAAATTGGTGAAAGAGAGTTAAGAATTAATTTTTGTGGTAGGCGTTCTGTCAAGGTCACCTAAAAGAATCATCTGAAGAGAATCTTTAGCTAATTTGGAATTTAATCTCATGATGTTTGTGTGAGGAAATTTCCCACAATGCGTGATATTTATCGATAGAATTTCCAGAAATTATTTATCCATATAGTAACAGATTTATATATAGTATACTAGTTAACAAAATCGCACCCATTTACTGTTATTGTGTTAATTTTATGAACAAATTCCTTGAAAGTGATCTTTTAAGTAAAGCACCTTCGCGTAAGAGACCTCGTGATGGGTGTTAAACCTATCTAAAATAATTTTCTTCACTCTTATTTATCTTCCTTCTATATGTATGTTTTATTATATATAGCTTTCACTACTTCAATCATTCCAATAAATATTCTCGCTCTCTCACTCACCGAGGTTCCCTCCCTTTCTACTACCTTGATATTAAGTTTTTTTTTATTTATTTTTTTGACTTACCGGCAATTGTGAATCTGTCCATGTAATTGATGAGATTTACAAAGCAAAGAACACAAACTGTGAACCATTCTTGCTTCCCAATTGACCGGAGACCACCAGTATATTGGTATGATGGTTGCACTTTATCCTGATCCCCAGATTCAAGCGAGGCAGTCACACTCGCTGTATCTGGTGGCATGAGCTGCTGTGAGGATGATCTTGATGCAATTCCTGATGACATGGTGGTGGTGGTGGGTATTTCCGTTGATACCTTTTGGTAACCTTGATTTGTTGGCATCTATGCTTCCTTATAAGCACAAGTGCTGTCCACAAGTTTTTTTTTTAATATATCAATCTCTCTTATTTCTCACTGAAAGCACATTTACTGCAGCTTCACACTAATTTATTAAATAGCACTCATGTTAGAAAAAAATCAGGAAAAGTAGAGAAATATTAAAAAAGAAAAAAGATTTCTTTAAAGATTTCTCTTCTTCAGTCTGACAGCGCGTGCATTCAACTTTGGTATAAAAACTCTTTCAAACACTACCTACAGAGATTTGCAATGCGGTATGTATATATCGTACTACCGCAGCAACGTTTCTCATTCACTCTTGCAATTTTACTGAATTAAATTCATTGATTTTTCCAATCTTGTGTAGTAGATAGTATTATGAAATATACTATTATTACATTCTCAAGAGAAAATTAATCTTCTCTCTACTAAATTCACTGAGCAACTGACGACTAGGTGAAATATATAAATTTCATACAATTTCCACAAGCGCAACGTTTGGCTTTCTTCTTCTTCTTCTTCGCGCTAGCTGATGATGTCATCTATCCTGACCGGATTTTCATTATTTTACGTTGTACCAAGGTCCTGACATGGGTAATTTTTCATGAAGCCAAAGAGTAAAAATGGCTAACATTTTGTATGGAATTTGTCTCCGCCAACTTCTCATTTTGTAATAAAATTGCACATTTTTAATACTTAGAACTTAGAGTAGAGGCTGAAAATCTGTAATTTAGTAGGGTATTAGTTGTAGAATTTTATGGTAGAAATGAATTTAAGATTAATCCAGTCGTTTAGAAGGCCCAGAACCGAATTCATTGCATACCATTAAATTCCATAGGAAATTTGAGTCATGTCAGGGCCTTTTTTCGTTATATCGATACCATCGACACCCTTTCCGATATTGTTAACACGTTAATAACCGATATTATACGCTGAAGTATTTTTTTACGTGAAGTGTAATAAATGATTAATAAAATACAGCCATTATACCCAGCTGGTCCATATATATTACATGACTGATTTTAGCCCATTTTGCTTCTAGACCGGTTTATGAATTTGCATTTTTTTATGTAGAAAATTACGCGCTAGTCCTTAATGGATTAATAAAGAAGACAACTTGCAAATAATCAGGTATTTATTATTTATAGAGGTAAATAATTATTACAATCGCAATATGCGATAAAATGTATGAAATATGTTATAAGATGTGAAATGGTTTTTGGTGAATGCGATGTTCAAAAAACTCGTAAAACATCTTAAATAGATTAATTAATGTTTTTTTGTTATAAAAATTTAAATTGTCACACATAAATTGGAATATTCTTTTGGGTAAAAGGTAGAATAATTGTAACAATAAAATTTTCATTTTTATATTCATTTTTTTTTCTCACTTTAATAGGTTACTAAAAGTAATAATAAATTTTGTAAAATGACAAAAATATTATTTATTATATTCTTTCTTTTTTTTTTAATATAGGGCCCTCAATGTTTTTTCTTCCCTCTAAATTTTGCTCTCTTTTACTCCATAAATGTTATATTCTTTTTAAGCATAAATATTCCAAATCACTTAAATTCAGCCTCGTGCAATTGCAAAGACTTGTTGTAAAAATAAAACATTTAGAATTAAATTGAAGAAAAATGCATTTTCTTTTTTGTTCAAGCTGATTCATGTGAGATTAATTCTTATGCTTGAGGAGAAGCTTTTGTTTTTAATGTATAGGTAGCACATAGGATTTTATACCTATAAAATTTTCGCAATGGAATCAAAATTTTCATTATTTTATTACACTATTGCGAATAACCGTGTTATAGGTAATTTATGTAATTTTATTTTAAAGTTTTTTTTTTTTTAGTTTTTGAATGAATTAACCAATTTACATTATACATTGACTATATATATAGGAGAGATAGTTAAGTATATAATTTAACGATTTTGCATAAAATTCTTGAGAATAGGATAATAAGCTATATTATATTAATATTCGGAAGAAAAATTGTTTTTTTTTACAAGCTTCAGAATGATTTTAGTTTGTTTGTTCTTTTTTTTTTTAATTGATATTCATAAGATAAAATTGATCAATGAATCACTTTCTAATTGTTTTTCGATTCAATATTTTTTTATGTGGGTATAATGAATGAGGAATGTTACACCTTTAGTACATCACATTATAACAATCATTTTTCATTTTTTTTTAATAATTGGATAGAACCTAGCTAATTTTTTTTTATTTACAATAAACTTAAAAGCTTAAATTGTTTTTTTTGTCCACAAAGCACTAATTTTTGTTAAATTTTTAATATATTATAAAAAAAATCAATAGGTTTTTGAATTTTCTTTTATGGAAATTGATATTGTGTATTGATTGTTTTCTGTTGGTTTATTCATACAAAATATAATGTACCTATGTACCTATATAGTTTTTTTGTTGCTATGTAATTGTGTTTCATAAAACAAAAAGTCTTTTTTTGTTGTTTATTTAATTGGAGGGTTTTGAATTTATAATTCTATTATAAAAATCACAAAATTTGTTGCATTTTATGTGAAAAGCACCCGCCACAAATTTTCTAAGCAACAACAGTATTAAGTGGCCTTCATTTTCTTCCTAGGATCTCTTCGTGCCATTTCCGGGGTAGAATGTGTTGTTAATTCTCGATACATTATCTGTATGGGAAAAGAAAACATTTTATATAATTATTTGTTTGTTATATAGAGAGATGTATAGAGTAGTAGATACCATATCATCATCATCTGGTACACGTGATAGAAGATCGAGAACTTCGTTGTTGGGTACACTATGTGGTCTAACTAGACGTCTGGTGAACTTTATAATACCCCATAGAAGAAGAATAACGCGCATTGGTACAAAATGAAGAACCAAAACAGCCGCAAAAAGAAGTATAGCAGCTAACCAACTCAATTCTGGGACGGAAAAGTTAAATGTGCTGAAAAAAATAAAGTTGCATTAAAAAAATATTTTTTTTAAATAAAAATAAGAGATTTTCCTACTTCTTAACGCTCTCCCCAAGCGATGCTAAATATCCAATTGTATTCTGTACAGTTTGTGATACCTCCTGTATTGCTTGCAATCGTTCTTTTATCGTTTTCTTCTCCTCCTTTTCCTTATCATCGTCATCTTCATCGTCACTCGTCATGTCGAATTCATCCGCCACGGTGTGCGATGATGGCCCTGTGAGCCACTTAATGAACCAATTTTTGAGTAATAGCAAAAGAACGATGGCTGGTATGGTGGAGACATCGAAGAAGATGCACCCACAAATCCAGAAGATTAGTGCAAAGAATGATCTCATTGGATGCTCCCATTCGAAGCAACTCTGTATCCAACGACCACAATCAATGACATACATAACTTCCTCCTTGAGTCGTGAAACATTTCTCAGGAAGAGTTGTCGCTTAAATTTCGCTTCCTGCTGCACCAGCTTCTCCTCGCGTGGCTCCAAAGCTCTAATTGCTGCTCTAACGGGGCTCCAAATAACGGTCATTTCCATAAGAATTTGCGGTGAGGTACCCTTTGCCCGGGTGAAAAGCTTCTTATCCTTCAGGGCGTACCAGCGTTTTTCACCATTTCGAATTCGCAACAGTGGAATTGCTAATTTCCCCAAAAATTCAACTTTATGATCACGATCTTCATCGTACACCGTCACCTCCAGCACAGATGTCATGTCTTTAACGTTAAATGTGAAAATTTTATTCCAATTTGGCGAAAGTGTTTTGTACTCTGTTTGTGTTTGGAGTCTTGCATTAATTAATTCTAGCACACAGAATGGATCAGACTTGCCACCCAGGTCTGCTGCCGCCAATCCCGTTGCGCCAAATATTTTCACCGTGAGATGCCCCACATCGCGGAGATTCTGGAAACTTTTGTACCAATGATAGCGCTTTTCCAACTTTTCACGTTCACGTGGGTCCTCTTTGTACGACGTTAAGTCAGTTATTGTTTCAGATGCGGTGGTACCACTGATTGTCAGGAGGAGATACACCTCCCCGGCGGATTCTTCTAGTGCCTGCCACATGCCATGCGTACGTTCGCGCGGAAGACTTCGAAGATCCAATTTAGTCGATCCCAATTGTGTATTGCGACGCCACACAGATACTTCCAGATTTTGTTCATCGTCAAATAAATGAAGATCAAACTGCTCCAACCATCGTGATCGCCATGAATTTTTGCTCTTGTATTTCTCATTGCCTAATCTGTAATTAGAGGAAAATTATTTTCATAAATTTTCTTCTCATTTCAATAGAATTTCAAACAGTTTTTTTTTCTTACCTAAACTTAACATAAGGTTCACTTAAACTACCCTCGGGATCTGGCGGAAGTCCACGTGCCTCTACGAGGACAATTGTAACAACAGAACTCCATATTTGTGATTTAAGCCTCTTGGAAGCATCCGCTAGTTTGGGATGACGCTGAAAATACTAACAATATTGATTTTCAGGAGAAAACCTAACAAAAAAATCAAAATTTTTCCAATAAACATTCAGCGAAATTTTTACTAAATTATTTGAAATGAAAACAATTTAAATTCTTTTTCATCTAAAAGAAACTAAATATTATTCATTTTTTTTTGTTTGAAAAGAAATAAATGAATTTTTTAAATAATTCCATTGGTTCAATGTCTATATATACACTAGTAGCAACATATGTATCCAAGTTTGGTGTAATGTAGTACCTACATGTACAAAAACTCATATTACAATGCTCGATAGTCACGCAAATAAATACCTTAAGTGACACAAAATATGTTAGTGTGTAAATATTTTCATCCCCTTTAGAGTATACAACACACCTTCTATTTTGTCTGTAAAATCCAACTTATTAATGAGAGAGAATTTATGTCGTTCAATATGAAATTCCAGCATAAAGTTTATTTTTAACCTTTAGAATTACAATCTCTTTTATCAAATTGTGATTTATTCATCAAAATAATGACCAAAAATATGTACTTATTGCAGCATTATTTATACATTTTTGTTGTATAAAACATAAAGATTTTATCATAAAAGGAACAAAATATGGGTTAATGGATCTCACCTGTTCTTTATCTTCTTGCGTGCGTGGCCATAGTGTTATGGATAATTTTATTTCACCCAAGGTGCGACCCGACCGGGAGGAATCCTCCAACTTCAGGACAATATCTTGTGCTCGACATAGCTCAACTGTTGTCAAATTGAGCTGTGCTGAACCCATAAAATCATCCTGGAGTCCCCAATCGTAATCAAACACCTTTATATTAATTGGTTGGAAGGGATCCTCAATGGGTACAACGAAAGTCTCATCCCATACAGGATTTAAATCTCGATGAACTGTACGTGATTTATAGAGAAGTCGTCCGCCAACTTTAAACTTAACATACGGATCACTCGTTCCTTTAAAAGAAAAAAATAAATAAATTAAGGAATTTGATGATGGGAAGTTTCAAATGCAAAAAATATAAGAATTTAGCCTAGCTTAAAAATGACAAAAAAATTAACCAAATGGAATTTCAAACTTACCATTCTTGTCCATTGCAACAAGATTATGGCCACTTATTAGATGAATTCTAAGTTGGAAAAATGCATGTTGCCTCAGGGAAATTTCTCGCTTCTTTTGTGCTTCGTCTGTTTGCAAAAATTCCAAATTGTATTCTTTACTCGAAGACGCCTCATTGTCTTTTCCTCGATCAAGGAATCCCTTTAGTAGGTTGTTTTCCTTATTAGTGGTTGATCCCGCTGTGTCATTCCGTGTTAGGGGTGATTCTCCAATTGTTGTTGCCCGATGGCGTGGAGATTGTGTCAGTGGTGTTGCAGATGTACTGTGATCGGAACTATTGTCAGCAGCATAGTCTGTGCTTTCGCGTTGTTCTCGATGTGTGTCCTGATCATTCAAAAGTGCTTCCTGGGGTGAACGACGCCCTCGCTCCTTGCTACGTCCTCGTCCCAATCGATGCTAAATGAGGGAGAATTTTACATTAATGTTATTGATTCTACAAAACATTTGTTGAATAATACCCTTAATGTGTTAAAGAAGCCATGAGTTTTTTGTAAGACACCAGAAACTGCAGGATTTGCTATACTGCGCGTTCTGTGTGGTGATCCTGATGGCGAATCCATACTGCAATCGCGACAACTCAACTCCGAAGCCGATTTGCTCAGATGCTTTCCTAAATATGAACATTTTGCTTCTTGATTTAGTCGAGACTTTTCTGTACAAAAAAAAGGAAGATAAAATCATATTAATTTTCTTTTTTATGTTAAGATTTTATTTTCTCGAAAACTCACTTCCTGCACTTGAGGAATCAGCCATATCCATGGATTAACAACATGAAAGTTAATACATTTCCTAAATAGAAAAGATTTTCTCCACTTTTTTCTTTCAACTAAACCATTGTGCTTTGCACTGGAATAAAAAGAATGTAAAGAAAAAACGAAGAAGGAATATAAAATCATTTTGTATATACTTTCAAAATAAAATCTGCTAAAATTTTGGGGGAATATAGATTAAAATATCGCGGTTATAGCTTTATTTTATATACGCAGCTTATCCGGACTTTATATGAAAACTTTAGCTATCGTTATTCAGAGAGATAAGGTACTGTATTGCTTAATGTAAAAATAAATATGCATATCATACACACACTTTTAGATTAATCGATTTGCTATTACAAATCATGTCAAGATAGTGTCGTTCACTATCGGTACAATACTTTATAGAGAAAAAAAATCCATAGGAAGTGAAAAAGAAGAAAATGCAATTTCTATTATTATTAATGGAGAATAGGTAAATATGTTTAATTTTATGTGAAATCTTACATGTATTTTGCACATGTATGTACCTATGTAATATACCCTCACACCTTTCCTTCATGTGACTAATAATTAAGTCAAGTTTTTTCACGTGAATTTAACATGCAATGAGATTAAACTTGCTAGATTATTTTTTTCTTATACGGTGCTATAGCCAGACTGGGAACCCCTCTAAAATAAACTGAGGAATAATTTCAGGGAAAAATAAAATTTAGCTTACATTTTCACTATATATAAAATGCTATGTATGTAACAATAGATGAATTGCAAATTGAGAAATATCTTTGTTTAATCTTTTCATGGCATCTCTTCATCGAGTATTATATTATATGTATTTTTAAGTGAACAATTTTACGGATCACCTGTTGAAGTGATTTAAAAATAACTCTCTTTTTGAATATTGAAATAAAAAAGTTTAGGTACCCATATGTATATAATGTAGGTACAATTGCTATGGTGATTTGTGTAAATAATAATTCAGATCATTTTAATTGGTATATAGAGAAATGTTGTGGGAGGTAGAAAATTCCAAGAATAAATAAATTCTATATTAATCTCTCTATGCTGGAGTATAAAATGTTTTAGAATATGTGTTAGCAAAAATGCGTTTTTAGAGTTTTTCTGATATAGGGGCTAAGTCAAAAACTTTTCTAGGTAGAAGGTGTTTTTAGGATAAACATTAACAATTTTTGCATTCAAATTAGCGAAAAATTAGTAATATTTGACAAGTTTTAGTAGCTTTTGACATTTCTTATCTAACTTTTGACGTTTTTTTTTCTAACAATCGACGGTAACATTTTTCTCTAATCTAACATTTGACTTTTTTTAAACTTAACATTTTTTAAGATTAAATTTTAGCTTTTAGACACAGCTTAGTTCTTTTAATGTTTTGCCTACAATTGCCTAAATTCTTACTATGTCTGAAATTTTCACTTTTGACCAAATAAAACTAAACTAAAAATTTATAAAGAATTAGACACATAAAGGGACAGATATTGTGAATGTCCCATTACTAATTTCCATTAGGTAGATAAAATGTGTAATTTTTGTGAGTGTAATTTATTAGCACTATCATCGTTGTATTAATAAATTAAGAAAAAAAATTCTCTGCGAAACAAAATAATTTAAAAGTCCAACTACGTTAGAAAAAGATAATAAATAAAATGGAAAATCGAGGAAAAAATACGTAGATGGTATTCCATATTTTTTTTATAAAGCATTTTCATTGTTCTTAAAATAAATAACAATCACATCATTGTTAAAATAAAATAAAAAAAGAATAAAGATCCTAATTTTCACGAGCATTGCTCTCCTATATAAAAAAAATGAACGAAATATGTGCGGAGTTTAACAAAATGAGAAAGAATATGTGTCACATAGTATATACACCGAATTCATAGGCCTTATTGACTTTTGGGCATTTTGTTCTTCTATTTTCCTTTATTTTTTTTCGGCAAATTCACATATAAATTCAAGTACCATGCGAACAGTCACAATTGAGAGGGAGAACCTTCACTATATACAATATATTAATACATAATTCTTTTTTTTTCTTTTACCAAGAAGTTATACCTCGAGTAAAATTCTTCGCAATAAACGCCTTCACATTTGCACTAAAATATATCTTATTCTAATACTAAAAGTGGTTATAGGTAGAGAGGAATTAGCACATTTTGAAATTTTTAAGAGGAAAATCTTGAAAGTTTCTCATTTAGTGTTTTCATTATATACACACAACTTGTTCTAGGTGAAAAAAAAGTTCTGCGGAAAACCCGAGAATCATGCTGCTCCGACAATTCTTCCACTGACACTAAACTTCTCTCGCGGCGCTTATACCAAACGTTCTATTCCCCTCTCTTTGCCGTACTAAGAGAGACTCAACATGGGGAGGGATACCTATACTACTCCTACTACACATAGAATAAGCGCAAAGAAGACTTTTTGATTCAATATTGCAAAATACGCATGAATACCGCGTGTTTTATAACACATTTTTTTAGGCAACACTTGTAGGTATATTTTGGCACTATTTCAACAACAAAAAATCTTCTCATAAATTTATTCACATAGATTTGAAAAATAAAAAAGCGAAGAGAGAATATTGTAACAACGTTATTATCAACAGAAAAAAAAGTTTCATCGCCAACACAACGAAAGATTTTTGCGAGACGTTGGTATGACCTTGAATGGTAGAGTCATTAGAGCTTTTTTTCACGCGATATGTACTTTTGAAAAATATATAATATGAATTGATTGTTAATATAAGGCTAGACATTCATACAGTTATGAGAGAATTTTGCAAATATTTTGGAGATGAATTACTCTCGTCGTGTTTTGCTTAGCTTTAGGGGAAGACAAATATTCTCCTCCTTGTGATTATTATGTGTAATCAATGTACCTCTCGTACAATTTCCCCTATTCTCCCCTACTTTCTTTCTATACATAATGAACTGATAAGAAGTGCGCGCGCAAGGTGGGGGATTCATTATAAAAAAAAAAGGTTTTTTATATTACGATAAAATTCTTTAATCTATTATACGTAAAACTCTTATAATTTCGAAAAATATCTCAATTTTTATTTAACATGATTTATGAAAATAAACAGCAAAGACAGATTGTTTAAGAATTAGATAAATTAGAATATTTCCTGATTTTGGTCAGAGTCCTTCAATTCTTTTGCTAAAAAAAAGTAGAAAAAAAGAATTTAGAAATAAAATCTTTAGGAGAAATGTAGATTAAACTAAACTTACATAGAGTGGTCTTGATAGGGTTGCTTGTTCCAGAAGTCGACGAATGTTTTGGAGCTTCTGAAGGAAAGAATAAAAAAATAAAAATAAAAAGTTGTATGTAAATATAGAGATTAAATATTTTAATTTCTTTAAAAAAAAAGTTAATGTACTGTACAATTTTGATACCATCATTAACATTGTAGAAATTCCCTCCACTACTATTAGTACCAGAAACAGTAATAAACGGTGTCCTGTGAATGTTGTTTTCTTTGAAATCTTTAAGAAAAATGAGCAAAGCTCAAGTTAGTTTTCACAAAAAAATATTAATAGAGTTATTTTTGGACAGCACCTATAAGGTATCTCCTTGTTTAATTGAATAACAATTTTAATTTTTTTTAACCATAAAGTAAGGTAAATTACAATAAAATGAAATGCCCCAAAGCTACAGAATATATCGTAAAAGGTTAAAAGATTTTTTTATTGTCCAAAGAAACCATTAAGTGTAAGAAAGTGATTTAATAAATAATTATTTTCTTTCCACGTTTCAGAATACGATGTGCCAGACACCCACCCTGTCGCCCTCATTTCCCTTCGGTACAGATAGATCCCTGATCGATTGGTGGTAAGCTAATATCCTGCTAAATTACACAATTGAGGGCATTTCACTGTATTAATAATAATTCGTTATTGTAAGAAATTACCAAATAGTTTTTTTTTGTCTCAAGTTAACGGAGAAAAAAATACGGGGATAAAGCAGATATTTAATATTAGATATTTAATAAAAATTAACACATACTTCAACGATTTGCTCGATTCCTCTGATTATTATTTCTTTTACGTGTTGATCCCATTTTTCTGTCAGCAGCCGCACCATTTTGCACTGCAAACAACAAAGACAGTCGTACATACATTTCTTTTTAATGAACAACTTTACACAACGAAATAAAACTAAACACAAAAAAAGGACTACAAAATTTTGCACTAACACGATTTTAAATAAAAATGACAATTTAGTAAGGTTTTTTATTTAACAGAATTTTTATTAATTTGGTAAAAAAACGAACGTGAGAAGCTTTTTCCTTCATAATTTAAGACTGATTTCTCAAGTGAAGAAATATTTTTTTCTCCTAAAATAAACCTTCCTTAAGACCTCTAGATACATACTAAACTGACTTACCTTTTGCCTCCGTTCCCATCAAAACATTTTCACATTCGACATTGCGGTACTGCGATGCAATTGGAATTGAGTAATTAGCTTCAGCCTGAATGAAACTTTGACTTGATTGATGTGAATTGGAAAAGGGCATTGGTGGTGGGTGCTTCGAGGTTAATTTCTCCAAATCACAAAAATTTTCCTTATTAAAGAGATCCTGTAGCTCAACCTCATCTATAGTCTCATCTTCCTCATCTTCTTCACCCGAGCAATCTTCTTCTGTTGATGATGATTCTTCATTAGGCTGTGTAAAAAAGGTTTAAGTTTATTTGGGTAATTTTTGCTTTGGCGAAAGGGACCTTTGAGCTAAGTCGAAAGTCATGGCTCAATTCAGACTAATCTAGTCATCAAATCTTAGAAGCCTGACCTTACAAAACTTAGGCTTAAACTTAAATACTTTGAAGTGATTTACGACACTTAATCCTAGTTTAAAAAAAAAACTTCAATCTAGTTTGAAATGTTTAAGGCTGCCTTAGGAAAAGTTAGGTCAGCAATTTTATTTGATTGACTTTAAGTGTGCAAAAATAAAAAAATATATTTTTTACCAAAATCGAATGTAAACGGTTTAAAAAAGAATTTTGGAATTGTCTATTAAAGGCAATTTCATCATCATCACTATGGTAAGATATCACAGTGCTCAACAACTGGGGCTATATGCACTGTAAAAAAAGGCAATTTCGAAGTAAGATTTTGCAAAATTTTCAACAAGAAGAAGTGACTTGAATTTCACCATAAATTAGTAGAAAATATAAAAAAAAAAAAAAAAAAAATTAATAAATAAATCCACTTACAATATAATCAGGATCATTCTCTTCATTATCTTCCATATTTGTGTACTTTTCTAACAGCTCTGCAAGTGTCAATTCTGTTTCCCCATCTGTACTCTCCTCTTTTTCCTCCTCATTATTTACGGGCTTCTCTGACTGTACTATTCGTGTTTTAACTTCTTCATCTTCAAAGTGCAAGAAAATTAGGTAGAAGAGTTTTTGAATTCTTAACAAAATGCCCCGAATTAATCCGGCTTTTTTCGCTGATTCCTCACGACGTTTGCGTATGGTTTGGACACCAGATTGTTTTATCGCTTGTATACGATTTCTCTGTGTTTGTATATACTGCACCTATATAGTAATTTTTTTTTTTCAAAAGAAATTAATTAATAATTAAGAAATATAAATAAAAAAAAAAAAAAAAAAAAAAAAAAAAAAAAAAGATTTGAAGGAAAATAGAAAGTTTGCTCACCATTGAAATGGGAGTCACAGGTTCATAGCCAATAAACCATAGGACGATGGTGAGTCCTTTGCGGATTAAACGTAGCCAAAGTAAGCTCGGGAGGAAGAGCCACCACGAGAGTGGACGCACAAGGGGTGTTTGGGGTGAATTTGTAAATTCAGCCAGTCGATGTGATGGGATAGACCAATATGTTAAATTTTCCACCGTCCACAGCAAACGATCCCCTAAATGTAGGAGAAGTTGCCCAAAAAGTGTTGCAGCAACACGTAGCAGCAATGAATACAGTATCAATGGAAATCCATATAGCTGCTGATTATGCGTTTCAGTGGCACTTCTTGAAGGCATTTTTCTGTTTCCTTTTTCTTTTAATCAGAACTGCAACAAAACTTTTTTTTTATAAATATTTTACTGAAGAGTGACAAATTGAAAAACAAAAAAGTTCTTTTTTTGTTGATTTTCTTCTGGCTTTTTTATGTACATACATACATATTAATAATTATCGAAAAAGTGAACAAAGTTCAGGGAGTGTATCATGCAGTGAGAGTTTGAATGCAATAAAATCACCGTATTTTCTTGCTTTTGCGTTCGCATCTCGCATCTATTTTTTTTTTACCGACAACTTTTTTTTTCAAATTTCAATGATTTTCTTGGTGGAAAAATTAATGAAAATTCAAATAAATTAATCTCAGGAAAAACTTACATGATGTGTATCAGACGTTGTATATCTTCCTTGTGATCTTTGATTAACTTATTTTAGTTAGCGTAGTCGTCCTTTTTTTTATACAGAATTTTCACACTTATTCACACACCGGATATATTTAAAAGAAAAGAAAAGAAACTTTAAAATAATCAATGCACTACAGAAATTTTAAAATGAATAATTCAAAAAGAAAAAAAAAACGAACTACTTTAACAAATTCTCAAACGTTTTGGTCTCCATGAAGGATAGATGACGACTAAAGCTGAAATTATGGGATCAGTAATGATTTGAGATGTCTTATCATTCGTCAACTGTTTCTCATCATTTTCATGTCACTCCGCTGTCAGCTCCACAAATGCAGGTCCCCACGTTTCTTGCAATAAATTCTCCCCGAAGCTCAGCGAGTATTTATACAAAAAAACTCTTATAGTCAAAAGTACTAACATGAATTTTTTGATAACATTTTTGACCCATCCGATGATTTTTCTCTCTTTTCCCCACGAAATTGATCAGTCATTCGAAAGTAATAAGAAGGAAAAAACATTTTTTTATGCAATGGGTTATTTATAAGTTGCTAAAGACATTCCTTAAAAAATAAAAATCTAAATATTTTATTTTCAAGGGGTGTTTATCTCAATATTCAAATCTTTAAAAATAATTCGATTATAAATTCAATTAAAAGTTACTTAAATTAAGTCTGAAAAGTATGCTAAATTCAGGTCAAAAAGTACTAAATTTTAGTCGAAAAAATAATAAGTCATAAAAGGGCTAAGTTCAAGCCTAATAAGTACTAAATTAAAGCAGAATTTTTTGTTAGATTTCTAGTTCTGAAAATGCTCACATTGAAAAAAAACCTAAGAAGTATAAAATTAAAAGCCCAATGATTACTAAATTCAAGGCATAAAAGGGCTAAGTTTAAGCATAACAAGGACTAATTTAAACCGAAAAAAGTTATTCGGATTTAGTCCTAATAATGCTGTCATTGAGAAAAAGCTTAAAAGATCTAAATTCAGGCGAAAAAGTACTAAATTCAAGCATAAAAATTACTACATTTAAGCAAAATTTTTTTAAAAGGATTTTTGTCGTAAAATTCCTTATATGTATTGAGAAAATCCTAAAGAGTACTTAATTCAAATCTGAAAAGTACTAAATTCAGGTCAGAAAGTACTAAATGCAAACCTTAAAATTAAATGACTTTAAGTACTAAAATTCATGTCAAAAGGTATTTAATTCAATCAGAAAAAAGTTCTTCGCTTTTTAGCAAAGAATGCTGATTATGAAGGAAATAAATGGAAGATTCCCCATAAAAATCCAAATTTTCATCAAATTAACCACCCCTTGTAATTTCCTTATTATGCAAAATAATTACGTATAACTACCTTTTTATTAAATTAGTTGGTGTTCCACTTCGTGGCCAACACCAAGTATTTTCTATATATATTACAAAAAAGCTTTTACAAAGTTCTTAGCAAAATATTACTTCAAGTGTCTATATATGTACATAACAAGACTCCGTGGCGCAACGGTAGCGCGTCTGACTCCAGATCAGAAGGTTGCGTGTTCAAATCACGTCGGGGTCAAGAGCTTTTCTTTTTTATTCTCAAGAAGTTCCCAAACCATAGAGAGCTTATCTTTTTTTCAAATTAATAATTTATTATTTAAAAAAAATTTCATTTAAATTTATATTTTTCCTCCTTTTTCTTTTTGCATCGCCTCATATTCCACGGGATGCTTTCGCTTCTGATGAACATACTTGTTGGCATTGCTGTTGAACTGTTTGGGGCAGAAGAGGCAGGAGTAGAGGATTTGGCTCTGAGAATGTGTAGCAATGTGTTCTTTAAGTCCTAATTTCGTCTTGAATGCACTATTGCAGAGGTTGCATTCGAACTTTCGCACTTTCATATGAGAATACTCAATGTGGCACTTGAGGGCAGAACGATTTGGGGATTCCTTACCACACATATCACATTTAAAGACTTCCCCTGCCTTATTGTGACGCTCAATGTGGACTTTGAGGAGGCGCTTCCGTTTGAAGGATTTGTCACAGAGTGTACATGCGAATTCCCTAACACCATTATCCAGGTGATTACTCATGTGGATTTGATAGTTGTACTTTGATTTGAATACCTTTGCACATACCTCACAGACATGCTTGCTACTCTCATCGTGGACATAGCGTATGTGCTGGGAAAGGACTGCCCTGAAGGCAAAGGCTTTCCCACATTGGGGGCATTTGAATTCCTTTTCTTCCTCACTCATATGCTTAGCTCGGTGCGTCTTGTAGCGACACAGCGTCATGAATGTGCGTGGGCAGTCGGAGCATTTGTACAAATGCTCCTCCGGAGGGACATGCTTATTGAGATCATGCTTAATTAATCCCCTATCAGTGAGGAAGGTTTTATCGCATTTTGTGCATTTGTACGCATTAGGATTTGTATGCATATTGAGGTGATTTATGATTTTTGTTCGATTATCCAACTTCTTGTCGCAACACATGATGTATGCCTCTTCCTGATGAACCCTCAGGGAATGCGTTCGGAGATCTTTTAATTTGTCAAAAATTTCACTACAATTGCTACATTGTAGCTTAAAGAAATCCCTTATTCTCTCATCTTGTTCCTCAAATTCACTCGCTGTTCGGCGATTTTTCTTGCAAATCTTCGTTTTAGTCATCACTCTCTTTTTCCCACCAACAATTTTCTTCGTTTTCTCCGAACCTCCAGGTAATTTCCTCGTCTCCCTGAGACTTTCGTACCTGTTACGGATTTTTTTCTCAAACACTTCATTAGTGGTGTCATCGCGGGATTTTTTTCTAGGTCGTCCACGCTTCCTAAGTGTTGTCTTCACTACAAATAATTCTTTTACTTCATCGGCATTTAATGATGATGTCTCAGGAATGACTTCGTCACAATAATTCGGATCTATTGGGGTACAATGAGGAAGTAGTTCCTTCACATCAATCAACTCAATATCAGGTTTTGTCAAAATCGTCTTTGTTAATTCCCCATAGATGGTCCGAAGTACTTCTTCAGTCTTCCGGATGGTGCTTAGAAAATCAATGCAGAGATTGGCATTTTTTAGGCAATTTTTGCAAAGGAATTTCGGCCAATTATCATCTTGATTAATCTGCAAAAAATAAATGAATTCATTGCAAAATAAACCTTTAATAAAATCCTATATATAATTACTCACAGATAATCCAAAATTCAGGATTAGATTTTCATGTAGATTTTCATTGAAAAGTGAAGAATATTCGGTTGTTTTAGATGCACAAAATCGGCACAATTCTTCATCACATCCTAAATTTTCTTCTTTAACTCTGTATTTAACATCTTCATTTGATAAACAAGACATTTTCACATAATATTCTTTTAAATATAGAAGATTCTGTAATTCCTCCTACAACTTATCTGATATTCGTAATTTGACAGAAGTTCATGCCAGAGACGACATTTAGTATATAGTGTACAAACATACATAACATACATACATTGATGTAATACATAATGTTGTATGTTACTACATACCTACCTAGTTGAGTATTTTTTTTAAGAAAAATTCTTTGTAAATTTTAATTTTTTTGCATGGCTAAAATATTTTATTAATGATTTAATTGTACAAAAAGAAAATCATTGACATTATTAATTAATCTCATTAAAATCTATGCGCTAATTAGTTGGATCCATATCGATTAAATTTTCCAAATTTTTCTTCTGCTTCATCGCCTCATATTCCACGGGGTGCTTTCGCTTCTGATGAACATACTTGTTGGCATTGCTGTTGAATTGTTTGGGGCAGAAGAGGCAGGTGTAGAGAATCTGACTGGATGTGTGGGTGGCCATGTGCTCTCGGAGACCAATAGGTGTCTTAAATGCTGCACTACACAGGTTACATTTATGCTTCCTCTCGCGAACATGAACGTACTTAATATGCTCATGAAGTGCCAAACTATTTGGGGATTCCTTGTTGCAGAGATGACAACGGAATACCTGCCCCGAATCATTATGACGCTTCATGTGCAATTTCAATTGGGCTTTGTACTTGAAGGAATTCCCACACACGGGACAGGGGATCTTTTCAATTTTCTCCCCACTGTGTGTCTTCTGATGGCGCAGAAAGACATCCTTGTTCTTAAACATCTTTGCACATATTTCACAGACATGATATGACACCTCCTCGTGCATTTGTCTTATGTGAATCTGAAGATTCGCCTTAAATGCAAATGCTTTACTACAGTGAGGGCAGATGTGGCTTTTCTCTGCATCCGTAACATGCACATATGAATGCTTCTTGTACCGTATCATACTCATGAAGGTTTTCGGACAATTTGGGCATTTGTACTTGTGCAATTCCGGTGGTGTGTGGCTATTCTCCGTATGCAGCCGTAAGCCGTATTTGTTCTTAAATGATTTACCACATTCGGTACATTTAAATGCTTCTGGATTCATGTGATGGTCAAAGTGTTGCAATATCTTCGATGGTCTATTGAATTTAACATTGCAACACATAACATAGCCTTTCCTCTTGTGAACTTTGCGGTAGTGAGCTTGCAGATCTCGCAGTTTTGTATACGATTGCTGACACAGATTGCAATCCATCTTGAAGAATTCCTCAATTTTCTTTATATTCTCCTCTGCAATCTCCTTATTGTACTTCCTCCCCGCGCGCTTAGCTGCTACAGGACGAATACGTGGTCGTCCGCGTTTACGTGCACCCTTTGAACTTTTGTTGTCATCATCCTCCATGTCTTCTTCATCCGTGCTCGTATCCTGCTGCATAAATGGCGATCCTGGTATATCTTCTTCAGGAGATGACGGTGATTGTTCCATCATTGAGGGAGATTGAGCTATGGGGGATGTTGCGGGTTTAGCTTCAACTTTATGCTCTACCTCTGTTGGTGGGATTTTTCTCGGGCGTCCACGCTTTTTTGGTACCACCACTGCTGCTGCTGCAGGTTTCTCACCCCAATCCCTGATTGGCTTTCTCTGTGATCTCTTCCGTGTAATCCTCTTCTCCACCAAAGCATCATCGTCTTCATTCTCATTCTCAAGTTCCCCCGTGGATTTTACATCAACCATCTCAATGTCCGGCTTAATTTCCACATCTCTCAAATCTCCGTAAACATTTCGAAGTGTCTCCTCACTTTCCCGGATGGTGGAAACGAAATCAACGCAAACTCTTGCAGTCTGTAGGCATTTTCGACAAATAAACTTGGGCCAGTTGTCGCTTTCTTCAATCTACAATAAATGTAAGTTGGATGTAATCAAAATCATAATGCTTTTATGCTAACTTAAAAAATCTTACCATTAATCCAAAATGAGTTTTTAGGGACTCATGGAGATTATCAATGAAAACCGATGCATACTCAAAGGTCTTTTCTGCACACAAACGACACAATTCATCGTCTTTTGTCTTTATTTCCACTTTTATTGGAAGTTTTTCATCTTCTAATTCCGGATTACAAGACATGTTTGGTTTTCTTTGATTATGCGTCCAAGAAGAACGAGAAAAACCTATTCTGACAGATTGTACATAGCACGCTATATACAAAAACCCAGTAAGCAAAATTCGCTCAATGTTAAGCCAACGAAATGATCAATTATTGGGTAAATATGGTTCAATCAGTAAAAATCACAAAAGTACTTTTTTCGTATAAAAATGGTTAGATATCAGGTTCTATAGTTTTTAAATTAACTCAATATTGATAATTAAAAAAAAAAATGAGTCAATGCAAGTCAAAATGTGATCAATTATTGAGCAATTATAGATCAATCACTTTGACTCAATATTGATAATTTTAAAATATTGAGCCAAAACAATCCGTGTAGAGGATCAATACTATGATCTTAGCCGTTATGCGGAGAAACGATATGTACAGGATCAATTATTGAGCAATTTTTAATCAATTGTTGATCAATCACAAAAAAATGATTTTATCTTTAATCATAAATAATCAGATGTCGGGTTCTATTGTTTCTTAAAACATGTATTGGAGTATTATTTATTCTTACACTTGCAATCACAACTCCGTAATCCACACTAACATAGTCCCCATACAAATTTACTATTTTTTTTCGTGAATTTTGCGTATTTTCCCTATCGGCTACATGACGTGCTCTTTTTTCAAAACGAAATATAGAATTAACTCACGATATTTTTTTTAAAGAATCTTTTATTTACTTACTTTTTGAAAATCTGCAAAAATGTCAAAATGGCGAGAAAATTGAGTGATTGGCTGATGATTGTTGCCTCAATAAAAATGTTTACTGGGAAATGCATCACGTTCTTTGAGTTAGCATAGTTTCTCACTAACCCATCGATCGTATGAGGAAAATGCATAAAAGAAAACTTACGCAATTTATAAGAAAATCCACTTTAATATGAAAAAGGAAAAAATAATCTTACTTTATTCAATCTTCCGGCCAAGACTTTCGGCGTCCTTTTTCAATTTCATTTCTTCGTACTCCACCGGATGTTGCCGCTTCTGGTGTGCATACTTATTTGCACTACTATTGAATTGTTTCGGGCAGAAGAGGCAGGTGTAGAGAATTTGATTGGATGTGTGGGTGGCCATATGTTCCGCAAGGCGCTGTTTAACCTTAAATGCAGCTCCACATAATTTACATTTATGTATCCTTTCGCGAATGTGGACATACTTTATGTGACTCTGCAGAGCTTGTTTGTTTGGTGAGATTTTCTTGCAAATGTGACACTGAAAAATTTCTTTTGATAGATTATGTCGAGCTATGTGTAGTTTCAATTTAGTATCATAGTTAAATAGACGCCCACAAACGGGGCAGGGGAGCTTTTCAATTTTCTCTCCTGTGTGAGTTTTCTGATGACGCTTGAACACATCTTTGTTCTTGAACATTTTTGCACAAATCTCGCAAACATGGTAGGATACTTTTTGGTGCATAAGTTTCACGTGAATCTGCATATTGGAATTTAGTGCAAATGCTTTGTTGCAGTGTGGGCAGAAGTGACTCTTGTCGGACTCCTTTACATGGACAGCCAAGTGATTTCTATGCCGATGAATGCTCATGAAGGTTTTCGGGCAATTTGGGCATTTGTACTTGTGCAATTCAGGTGGTGTGTGGCTATTCTCCGTGTGCAACTGTAGGCCATAGCGGTTTTTGAATTTCTTCCCACATTCGTGGCATTTAAAAGCATCCGGATTGAGGTGATGCTCCAGGTGTTCCAGGACCTTAAAAGGACGATTGAATTTAATATTGCAACACTTGACATATCCCTTCCTCTTGTGAACTTCGCGGTAGTGAGCTTGAAGATCTCGCAGCTTTGTGTACGATTGCTGACACAGATCGCAATCCATTTTGAAGAATTCCTCAATTTTCTTCAATTTTTCCTCCGGAATTTGATTGGAGTATTTTTTATTCTCATCTCGTCCACTTAACTTTCTCTTCTTCTTCTTATCAGTCTCTTTGGTGGAGGTGGACAGTGGAGGACTCACATCTTCAGGATCTTCCAGGGCTTCCATAAAAATTGGTGAATGAGATGGTGATGAGGGAGTTTCTGTTTCTTCCTTTATTTCAGTTGAGCTACTTAGGTGTCTTGCAGATCTTCGGGGTCCTTCGCGGAAAACCTTTTCTTGCTTGCATTTCCTTGAGCGTTTTGATGCTTTCACAGCCACTTTCTCCTCTTCTAGGACTTCATTCTCAAATTCATCCTCAAGAGGATTCAGCTTGATGTCTATCATTTCTATTTCATGCTTAATCTCCACATCCTTCCACTCTCCGTACAGATCCCGAAACGTCGTCTCACTCTTCCGGATTTTTGTGATGAAATCCAAACAAATTTTACTTGCGCTGAAGCAACTTCTGCAGGAAGTTTTAGGCCAATTGTCCGTTTCTTCAATCTAAAAAACGAAATAATTGAATATTTTTTATTAACAGAATTTAAATATTTTGAATGAAAACAAAACATGAAAAAAAAATCTTTACCAAAATTCCAAAATGAGTCTTAAGACCCTTATGAAGGTCATCGGTGAACACAGATGTGTAGTCGAAGGATCTTTCAGCACAAAAACGACACAATTCCTTTTCTTTCATTGTTTTTTCCACTTTTATTGTAATTTCTTTTCCATTCAAATTGTTTTTTGACATGTTTTGGTTTTTATGCGTCAACTATGCGAGCCGATATTGTATCTCCTCATGAATGAATCACGTGGACTGCATTTTGTATAAGTGAGTTTCTTTTGAGTGTGTGCGTGAAATGTTTGTTTGTGTTGTGCGGAAAAAGTCCAAAACTAAAATTTGAGCTTTAACGAACTTTTTTTTGCATTTCTACAAAAAAATATGATTTCCTTCTTTTTCCCCAAATTTTTGAGCATAAAACGCATTTTTGGGGCTCCTGGGGCTCTTACTGATACTCCCGCGCCATGGAGGAGCCCCTCTGTGTGGAATTTGGGGCTGGCAGAAATATTAACGGTTGGGTTTGAAAATTTAAAATTTTTGACGGTTGGGGATTTTACACGCACTTTTTTTCCCGGAAATGGATTTTCGCGAACTCCTGGAATTTTTGATGCCAATCGCCACGGCGTCACTTCCTGGTCACAAAAAACACAATTTCGATGGGAAATTCGGCGGAAAATGCGAGAAAATTGCGAAAAACTAAAAACCTAGAGCTAGTTAGAGCAAAGTGAAAGAAATTTGGTGCTCTAGCCTAGAGAGATTGGCGCTAATTATGGAATTTGGCGCTAAATAATTTTCCAATTGCTCTTAAATTAACTATTTAATTCTCTTAGTTCCTCTTAGAGTCCTTTAATCGTAATTGAATTTATTAATAATCAATCTATAATATATATTTTTCATCATAAATTTTATCAAACAACTTATTTTTTCTGCTTAACAAAGTTGGAAAAACTTTAAGATCTTTATTCTTTTGCTACAATTTTTGATAAAATAAGATTAAAATTAATGCCGAAAAAACCCTATTTTAAGAAGTTATTTCACCAATAATAATTCATAAATGAACCATTCATTTCCTTTGCTTTACTAATAAAATTTGCTATGCACGAGACACACCTACTTGTTGCTCTTACTTTGAGGTAGAAATGTTTTTTTTTATTAGTTTTGCTTATTTATTTTATATATAAACATAAGTAATATAATTTAGGCTGTTGACATTAAATTTGTAGCACGTGGATACGGCAGAAAAGCCATCTGACTCACCGTGAGTTCATGGAAAATAGAGAGAATCTAGTTTTACAGCAATCATGCGCGAGTTCCAAAATTTTTCCTAAGCATTCAAGAAACCACAATGCAACAAATTTATATGATAAATCAGTTCAATGTTTATCAGAGAAACGACTTCTTGTAGAAAGTAAAATTGAGAGCAATTGATGCACAAAGATTTATTTTCTTCCCTTTAATTCGCTTTTATGTTCCATTTCTTTTTTTTTTATCACCAACCCCTTGACCCAAAAATCTGCTTTTTTGCATTTTATTGTGTCACTGCGAGAACCAATTACAAGCACATGTTGAGCTGATCCTTAAAAATAAATATGTAGCACTAATTCTTAATTTTTTTTTATCTAAAAGAGAAAATTCAAAAATTCTCTAATGATATAATCATTTGTTTTAAATTCCTTATAAAGTACTACGTTCTATTTATAGTTAAGTGTAGCAACAATTTTTTTTTCATAATTTTATTTGAATCATTTTCCCTGACATTTTTTTGCAAACCTTTTCCTATCATTGTGCTTTTAATGCAAACACGTACATACCAATTAAAAAAAAACAATAATATACATATTCAATTTCCAATTATTCTTTCATAAATTCTCATAGTAAGACATTCTCTCAATAGCACAAATGGGTATTCATGTAGTCACAGCTTGTGTCTATCGCACGTGTAGCTAATTACATTCCAAATTACATTAGATGCGTCGCTCTTCTTTATTTGATTGAGACTTAAATTTATTTATTTTTTTTATTATTTAAGGGCGATTTTTTTTATCAAGGAACTTCTTAAATTAATTCATAATTTATGTAGTCAAAATTAACTAGAGATAGATAGTGACTGTCCTTCAGTCTCGCTTACGGAACCAAATTTTTTTTGCAAGACTAATCATTGCGCCTCAGCGTCAATCTCACCTGCTCAATCAATTTTACTTTTTGGTATTTATTATACTAAAATGACTACTGTCAATACATGTAATATTTTTACCTGCGTTCAGTAGTGTATATTGACTTTAATGTGCAAAAAAAGACTTTGTATAATCTCTGCGCATATA
This sequence comes from Lutzomyia longipalpis, assembly GCF_024334085.1. Lineage (NCBI taxonomy): Eukaryota > Metazoa > Arthropoda > Insecta > Diptera > Psychodidae > Lutzomyia > Lutzomyia longipalpis. The sequence continues at coordinate 12,459,093 of NC_074709.1, read as the reverse complement.
TGTGTGCGAATTTGTAATATAAATTTTGCTACAGAGCCCCCGAGTTACTTCAGTTCCGCAGAGTTTGCTATACGCGTAAGAACAAACTCTCTTCTTACAACTTTTTTTTTCTCTTCTTTTGATTGCATAAAAAATTCTCCTTAAAGCAAGTTTTTTCTGTCATTATGTATATTGGAGGTAGAGAAAAACAAGTGTTAGTTTAGAAAAAAAATGATAGAGACATCATAATAATCTTGAGCTTAAAACTAAAGTTTAGGTACCCTTCAACACGTAGTGCAAATATTGGATTAATTGTGATCTAATTCTGTTTAAAAAAATAATTTTCATACCATTTAATATATAATCTCATGAATTTAGAGTCTCTCAGTTAGATATTTGTGGTGTACAAGAGTGAAAAGTTGTTTAAAAAAATTTCTATAATGTGGTTTCTTCCAAAAATTAATTTAATAAAAATGAATCGATTGACTTTTTTGCTTTTTTGCTTATTCGCGGGAGATACTCTGTGTGCTCCATTGGTGTGCATTCGGGAAAATCAGTGCCTTTCTGGAAAAACAATGAGTGGGACTAAATCAAAGAAATTTGATGCTTTCTTTGGTATACCGTACGCTAAACCTCCTACGGGGAATTTGAGATTTTCGGTAAGGAAAAAAATTCAAATAAATTAACCCTTTGACGGCCACGTGATACATAGAATCATTGCGATTTATCCTGTGACGCTATCAGAGGGCATTTTCAGTAAAAACGTCGTCTTTGGCTTCTATTGATTATTGTAAATTGTGTATTATCGTAAATTTAACGTATTTCCAATTTATATAAAAAATAATTTTATATTAAATTAAATTCGAGTAAATAAATTGTTTCACGTATGTGTCCTCAAAGGGTTAAGAGCTTTTGATAACATTTATCACAGTTCATGTATTAGATTAAAAATAAGCACTCGCTCGAGTATGTATAAGACAAAATATTATGTTCCTACCTATTAACTAATTCTTTATTTCTTTGTCGTAGAGGAATATGGGGTAAGTTGGGTAATTTTTGCAAAGTTATTTTTTGCAATACATCTGAAATGCTAGAATATTCAAGTTCAATCATACCAAGTTTAGAAAACTCCGGCAATTAGAATTTCTTTTATTCCATTTTGTAGAATAATTTTGATTAACCCTGAAACGTTTTAGTCTTTTTGGAGTTTGTTATTCTTGGTTTATTTTTTAATATTTAAAAATTAGTTTACACCAGGGGCGTATCCAGAACGTAATTTTGGGAGGAGTTATTTTAAGTTTGGGATGGAAAATTTTATGAATGACAACGTTATGAGGATCATTGATCCCTTCTAAATTCGATAATGTAATTATTTTTTTTAATATCTGAAAATGTTTTTTTCTTGGAATATTTGAATGGGGTAATTTGGCTATTACTGCAAGGGTTTAGGAAAATACACTCTTTTCTCTTTCAGATAGAATAAAATCTTATATTGAGAACTTGTAACACTCTTTCCTACAAAGTAGCGCTTAAGATTTATTTTTATGATATTATGTTGTGCCAAAGTGGTCAAATTACCACATCCTCCCCTACTCACTTTTTTTATTATTATTTGATTAGGAAATTGATTTTATTTTATTGTTTTCAGTCATGGTCTTTAGTTTATAGATATTCTTTTATTACTTTCGTAAAGTTTTATGTTTTCATTTTTCATTTAAATATAATATACAAAGCATTTAATGAGTGGTTCTCTTAGAATATTCTTATAATTTTAGAATTGAAAAAAAGATTATTTTCTCATCACTTAGGAACCTGAACCTGCAGAAAGGTGGAATGGAACGTTGGATTGCACAAAAGAAAAACCAATATGTATTCAGGAGAATGTCCTCATCCCAAATCCCACGGTTGATGGTTCGGAAGATTGTCTGTACTTGAATGTATATCGCCCAAGGAGTGCCAATGGTTACCTCTTTCGTAAGCCCCTTCCTGTGATGATTTTCATTCACTACGGAGGTCTTTTTTCGGGTACAATCACACCGTACCTCCTTGGACCGGAATACTTTATGGATACAGGATCAGTTATTCTTGTCCTCATGCAATACCGTCTGGGTAGTTTGGGCTTCCTCACAACTGGGGATCTTGAATGTCCGGGAAATTTTGGGTATAAAGATCAAACCATGGCTATGCGGTGGGTTAAGGAGAATATTGGATGCTTTGGCGGTGATACCAATTCCATAACACTCTTTGGGCAGAGTGCTGGTGCTGTATCTGCACATATGCACATGCTCAGTCCACTCTCCAAGGGACTCTTCCATCGGGCAATAGTTCAAAGTGGTAATGCCATTGCTCCATACAATTTCCCCGTGACGAACCCACTGGCCCAAGCAAGGGAACAAGCACGTGTTTTGGACATCCCAAATGCAGATAATCTCACTTCAGCTGAGATTGTCCGTGAACTACGGAAGATTGATGCAAGTACCCTCGTGAGGAGTGCAAATAAAATGAAATTTTTCTCAGTTGATCCAATTGTGCTATTTCGTACGGCAATTGAACCCCACAGCCCCACGGCGTTTATGTGTGAAAATCCCATTGAAATTGTAAAGAAGGGAAATTTCAATCATATCCCCTGGATGACGGGACTTGTGCCCAATGAAGGGATCGTTCGTGCTGGAGCTATCCTGACAAATGCAACAGTTCTCGAAGAACTCAATGAGAATTTCGACGATGTGATGCCACAACTTATGCAAATCAGTGCAACTGGAGATGATTTAGCTACCTTCTGGGAAAAAGCTAAAAACTTTTATTTTAATGGGCAAGCACATGTGAATGACACCAATTGGCAACAATTTGTTGATGTATGTAATTTTTTTTCATTAATTACAATTAAGCAAATAAATTTATTATTTAATGCAATTTAATATGGGGAATGTAGTATATTTACACAGGAATTTTTTTTGTCAATTTTCAGATTTTTTCTCATCGTGCCTTCTATCATCCATTCTTAAAAACTACTGAGGCCTATGTGAATTATGCTGATGTTAATGTAAATCCCGTATATCTGTATAAATTTTCCTATAGAGGAAATTACTCCTATTCATTAGCTTTTACCGGAACAACGAGAGATTTTGGTGTTGGGCATTGCGATGATCTCATTTACCTCTTTCGCTCACCCGCCCTCTTTCCCAATGGCCTCGCAGTGGATTCAATGGATAATCAAATGAAGAATATTCTTGTTAGAACTTGGATATCATTTGCTATATCGGGAAAGCCCAAAGAATGGACAATTATGGATAAATGTCGTAAGGAAAATTTTAATCCAATATGCCAATATCAACATTTCACAAATGGCCCGTCGGAAGATATTAGGGTGTCTACATCTCAAGATTTTGATATGCCAGCAATGAAGTTGTGGGATGAATTAAAGGAATATTGGTGATATATACATTGCTGTATTAAATTCAAAATAAAATGTGGATGAATTTTGATTAAATATGCATAATCTATCTTTACGCTGTATTGTATATATACAATGTAATATATAAATAAACAAATTTTCCTATATTTTCATGTTCAAAACTTTTTTTTTTTTTTAATAATTTTATGATGTGAATTGTAGATAATAGTCAATGACCGATATGCTTTGTATAGATTGTGCATTGTGATTTGTATTAAATAGGAATAGGTATAAACAAACACCCTTACAATCACTTAATCAGTTGATAAACAATCAGTTGAAACCGCAAAAAAATGAATTGAAAAAAAGTGTTGAATTGCGACACGTGCCACGAGAAAAATGCAAAGGAAAATTTCCCATACGTAGAATCAATTTATTGTGGTGTTATTTAATTCCCCTCAATTGATTAATAAAATTCAAGATATTTAACATTGTTTTCAAAGTTTTATTTTCTTACTTTGTTTTCTATATAACAACCTTTTAATTGGAGAACATTTAATGTTCTATAAAGCATTTCACATACACAAGCTGAATGTCTTCTTTCCTACATTATATTGCTCCTTGCTCACTCTAGGAAATGCTATTTATACTACACTTTTTTTCCATTGTAATATTTTTTTTCGAGAAACATATTTTTATGCTTCAAGAAGGTCTTTTGTCATTTGGCCATTAAATTAAAACAGCTAAAATAATTATTGTCACTGAAAAATACTTTTGGCGGATTTTGGTGTGTTTTTTGTGGTTCTTTTTCATTTTCTATGTCTCATTTATTTTTTCTTTTGTAAATTGTAATAGGGATATACCGATTAAGTTAAATTATTCAAGGAATTCTGCGTAAAATTTCTCAATATTTCTTCGAATTTTATTCTTGAATAGTTTCAATACTAATGAAAACTCTCTATTTATTATTTTATAACAAGTATTAACATTGGATTAAATATCTTGATCAGAAAATTAAGATTATAGTCAAAAAATTCTGCTATAGATCAGGAGAATTAGCATTCTACAGACCAAAAGTAGAATTTTTTGATTAGAATACTAATTTTCTGTTTAAAAAATTTAATCCAATAACATTGAGCAAAGAATGCAAAAAATAGAGGAATAACCGAGTCAAAAATATTGTTCTTCTAATTAAGAGGGTCTAGTATAATAGGCTATCATAGGTACTCGAATTAGGTATATTAGTTCCTTATATTGGAAAATATTAAAAGTATAATGCAAATTTTTACTTACAAAATTACAAAATAATTTAAATTGTAAGTTCCCTCTAAATTAATACGTTATATTCGTTCATTATTAATTTTAAATAGGTATCATGTATGTTTATTTAAAAAGAGATATAAAGCTAAAATAGGATTAACTTAATAAATATTATGTATGTATATTAAGATAATTCAGCCTCTTGTGCCTATTCACAACCCGATATTTTTCTCTCTTAATCATCAATGGATATAATTTTTTTTAAACTATTTTATATAGAAATATTTTATGAAATACAAATCACAAACTTGATTTCTTTTATTTTTCACATCCCTTTTGAATTGTTAAAATACCACCTTTTACTCTCTTAAAAACTATCTCTTTTGTCTATTCTAAAAGAGCACATCAATGGGGCGCAGGTAGAACTTTTCTTAACACGCTTTTCTTTGAATCATACGAAGCACTGTAGTTTATTGGATTAAAAGGGAAAGTTTTCAGGTAAAATTTCAACAAGGATAATTATTTATTTCCTTAATTTTTTTGTCAATATTTTATTGATTAATAAAACATAATATACCAACATTTTTACTATTATTATTTTTTTTGTTCATAAACAGGCTAGAGATAGAGGAATTCCGGGGTGGTACGATAAAGATGAGGCAAAAATGAATGCAAGATCCTGTGCAAGACTATTACCAGCAATGAAATGCATTTTTGACGTTTTTTTTTTGCATTAATTTCTACCCCATTCTATATACAGTTTAGAATACTAAATACAACGAACACAATTTTCTTTAAACATTTTTTAAATTTCATTAAACAAATTGTGTCTTAAAGTTCTCTCTCTTTACGCCTTTCCTTACGTATAGAATTAACTCTTTTATAGGTACATAAAATAAACAACAATTTGCTTAATTAGAGAAAACATTGTTCATTGTATCTAATATTCACTGTATATACTACAGAGCCCCCAGTTGTACATAGTAACAACGGCTACGGCTTGATTTGATTATAAGCCTCGGTGCGACGTCTTGAATAATTAATTGAACAGAAAATTTTGCAAGAAATTGAAAAAAAAAAATCTTTAAGATTTGTATATATAAAAAAATAATTTCTAGCATAAACTTGCTTGTAAAGAAAACTCTTTTTTTAAGAAATATTTTCTCAATTGTGTTTTAGCACGAATCACTTTCTTCAAAGACTGGGTCAAGCCGCTTGAAATTTTGACGGTTGAGGGCTCTGGTATTAGAATAATTACTTAATTAGAAGGTTTAGTTGGCTAAAGACCTATTTTAACAGTTAAATTTATTTATTAGTGATAGAGATATTAATTTTTGATAGAACTTTTTGCTTTTTGTTGGTAAGTTATTAAATTGAATCTAAAATCTTAGTCTGAAGGTCTGAAGGTACAGTTTTTGACTGACTAAAACAGCTGTTTCACAAATGTCAGGATCTCAAGCGCTGTCTGTAGGTTTTATGGATTTATTAGTATGTTATGTATTTAGGTATGTATACGAAATAAATATTAGCTAGTCGGTGGATATATCGAAATGAAATTAATTTCAAATCTTTCTTCAATGTGCTAACTAGCTCAATACTCACATTTAATCTTTTTTTTTCAAAATGAATTTTATTCGGTATAAGCATAAAAATTTCATTTATCAAAATAATGAGAATTTCTCATAATCCAAACAATTACTATATTATGTATTTCCGGGGATGTTTGTTCTTTTCGAGTAATTAACTTATGCATTATTTTGCTTTACTACAATGGATGATGATACTTTCTTTGTCGATATGCTTGCGTAATTGAAGAAAAAGACATTTTTGCATTTAAATTTCTAAATATAATGTAAAATTATTTTTAAATGTTTGTTCATTTTTAAATATTTTTTTATTAATACAAAAGAGATAAAACCGATAAAACATAAGGATATCAGGCTTAAAAAAATAAACGATTTAACGCCTTTGAAAAGGACGAAAGAATTTTCTTTGTACAATAAATAAAATGAACACTTTCAACAATTCATGATTTAGGCATTTGGGTTCTGTGCTTTCTGGCGCCTTAGGTCTGAACTAATGACGGCTGTGACCACCGTACCAACAACAAGCATTGTCGCCATTGTAACATTTGCAGCAATATCCCCGAAACTATTGAGAATTTCAGCATAGCCCATTGTAAAAATAATACCAAACACTTGGGCAGCAGCATTCAAAATACCAGCTGATGTACCTTCAGGCTCGGGGAATGTCAGCTCAGCTGCAAATTCAAAGCCCACAGGTAGGTAGCCCGTCATGAAGAAGCCCAAGAGGGAGGATGTTAAGTAAACCACCCAAATGTATCCGGAATTGAGAGTGAATGTATAGATCCACATGCATACCATAGACAACGCATAGACAGCCAGGGTAGTTTCTTTAAATTTGTGAGTCTTGTCCAAAACTATGCCCGACACCACAGAGCCAGCCATACCCAATAGAATTATGCATAACCCGATTTGGCCAGCATCCAACTCATGCCCCGGATAGTGGAGCAACACAATCTGATTGAGTAGCGTGGAAATTGCATAAAAAACACCCACATTGACGCCATAGGATATAAGCAAGAGAATGTAGTTCTTGTTTGTCATGAGACGCTTTATGGAGTGCAGGAACGGTGAAGATTGCATTGGATTGCGCGACATGGAGGCTTCTTGTGCCGCAGATGGTGGTGTAGGTGGTTTCGCACGGATAACTAGAGGGGAGAAAAATTTTAAATTAATGTTGACGAGACTATAAATCAATACAGAGTTCTTGAGAGAGAAAAATCTAAAAAGACGTTAAACCATTTATAATGCAAAAGTTCAAATTACTTACAAACTAAGACTAAAATCACCAAGAGAGAAGTAAAGCCAGCCACAAGATAGAACATAAATTGGATGTCTCGCCCAACTAGATCCAGGTCATCGTGATTCCTCACCAAAATCGGCGGCATAACAAAACCAATTGCTATGCCCAACTATAAAGAAATAAACATAATTTTTATAATTGTTAAAAGAATTATTTTTTTTATCTCTAAAAATAACTCCTTAAATGAGCTTTTACAGTTTTCTTTTATATTAAATTAATAACCTACAATATTGGGATATTAATTGAAATTGATATTGACAAAAATAAAGAATTTTTGATGATTTCATAATAAAATTAAATTATTCAAATTGACTGAAATATTTTCCCTTGAATAGCTCTTATATGAAATTTTTCTTCACCTCTAGAGTATTCTTTTAGTCTCCAGAGAGTTTTTATAGATTGAGTTTATGAATGACTAAACAGACATAAAAGGAACAAGATGCTCAATATACTTGCAATATTGATTTAAACGTCTGCGAGAGAAAGGATGAGGAAGGATGATATTCCAGTATGTGAGTGAGTTTATTTTTGAATATGCAAATGGAGCATCTTCGTGATGGAAAAACCATGCAATGTATGATACTCAAAAAAAAATTATATTTCTTTTTATATGTAGTACAATATTATATATTTGAATGTAGATATATCATTGTAAGAATATATAATAATATTACATAACAACTACTCAAAAATATTCATGAGATCCACTTAGTTGGCACTACCTGTTTCCGCTGAGGAAATGCTCTACTACAAACTAGTTTAAAAAAAAAACTACTCAAAAATTGAAATTTATGGGATAAATTTCCATATGCCACAGAGATCATAAATCACCTTTGTGAAGTACTTTTGTTTGCAACAGAAAGTGTTAAAAAAAATTGAATATCACGTAGCTTCTGAACTTTATTTCGTATGAAAATGGTTACATTTAATAAAAAAAAAAATACATAGAATTTAGAATGTTCTGTTAATGTGCAAATGATGTAAGACAAGTCTCCTAATTCGCCCTTTGCTTATGTTAGAATTTTACATCATTCCTCTTCTCCCCCACACACATGATGTACCAAAGTAAGAACTTTATTTTTTGTAAAAAGTACCCACAAGTTTCTTATGTTCCTGAACTCAATTTAAGGATTTATTAAAAGTCATTAAGTGACCTACATGGATTATTTTTCTTATATACAAAATTTACAAGAAAAAGGTAAGAAAGTTGCGAAAAGAGAAACATCGCAACAGTTATCTCTAAATACCTCATTTCTTTCGCCTTTATTAAAACTTTTGTGATTAAATGTAATAAAGACGAGAAGACAGCACCGCAACCCCAATAATGATTACTAATAATCCAGTCTATGAAATGGATATAACCCAGGATACAGCTATGCTTACTTTCATCCTGAGATTCATTCTGTGAGGGATTCTTTTGAAATACATACATTTATGTATATAACTCAATTTACAATGCGATAGAAGTGTTCATTTAATTACAATAATAAATTGTTGCGAGTCCTTGTGGGGTTGAAAATTTTAAAAGAACTTGAGGTAATGAATCATAAAATGCACAAGACTTTGCCAAAGCAGCCAAAAAAGTTGTATATGAAATATTCATATTTTAAGCATATTATTCTACAAGCTGCAATTATGAATATTCTCAAAATTTGTTACAAATCCCACCATATTGTAAACTTATTTCTTATGCCAAAAAATTATCAGAGATAAGGATAAATTCTTTTGTTTTTGGCATTACATATTTTTTTCTTATAATTTATGTGACAGTATGTTGAGGCATAAGTCAATCCTACTCTCAGTTTTTCCACACATAAACTTCCCAACGCTGTTGTGTGGTAAATTGCATTGGAGCATTTTAGCAGAGTCAGATGGTAAAAAAAAAGGCAAAAAATCACTTTGAATATTGGAAAAAATGGATAGCCTAGTGCCAGATTCACATAGCGCATCTCGCAGTGGACAGCCTGACAGGAAAAGTGATTGCCTGTTCACTTTCAACGACACATTTGTCTCGCCACACGATTCAAGGGAAATTAATCTAGATTTACGTGAATATATAGAGTATATATAGAGAATGTTGGTGAAGCGTATTTTTTTTTTACAAGAATAATTAATTTCAATAATATAACTTACTTGATTGCCAAATACTCCAATACTACAGGCGGATGAAACTTGATCGGGTCCAAACCAGACGGCAGCCAAACGCGCGGGTAATGATAAGATGAATACCTTGATAGAAAAATAAATTATTTCTAATTTAAGTTATAAATAAGACTCAAAGTTATTACCTGTGATGTTGCAACAATACTTTGCCCAATAAAAGATACATAGAAGAGATCAGGATGAACTGAAAAAACCTTAATCCAGGCACCTAGACACGTACCTAAGACTCCACATATGGCTGCAATACGCAAACCCTATACAAAAAGAATTAGGAATCGTTCTCAAAACATTGCAAATTTTCGCGATAAACATAATTCAAAGTTCTAATTTTATATTGTCCACGTTTTTTTTTAACCCTGATTGAACCATTAAAGGTCGCTTCAGTGAATCATTTTCAATTGATAAATTGACAATTATAATGTGGGAACACTCGGTGAGATTGATGTATGTTGTAGATATCATATTCTCAGTTAATGAGGAAGTCATCATACAGTCAACAATGAACTGATAGATCTCACTATTCTATTTAATTTTATACTACAAATTGCTCCCCACAGCAGACAGTTTCAATGACAAAAAAAGGGGTCTCACCATCTTGTCTAGGAACCAACTAGCAGGAAAAATGAGCGGAATATAGAGAACCATGTAGATCATTGAAGTCCAATCCACCCAAGTACTCGTGATTCCATAGTATCTAAAGTAATAGAAATATTTTTTTTTAATTAGAGACTTTAGTTTAAATTTATGTAAAAACTTTACTTTTAAATTCAGATTTTTTTTAAAATAATAATTTACTTGAAACTCACCGTTGTATAATATTTGCAATGATACTATACTGTATCCACTGAAGAGCATTTGATGCTGAATAGAGGCAAAATATCGCAAGAACAATCCATCTTCTTTTATAAACACGAAATTCACTGGACACTATAATGAATGAGTAAGAGATTAAGTGTTCTTTAGTACAGTGAAGAAGTAAAGGAATGCGATGAGTAAAAAAAAGAATGTAACCTGGTTTTTGACTTTCCAAGTGATCATCTGATGCTGACGGTGGTTTAATGAGATCTGTTGATTTGCTATTTGGCACAAAAGTCTCCACTGATGTGGTAGATTCCATTGTATTTGAGTGCTTCAAATCCATGGTGAAGAATTCGAATGATTTTCAAGTAAAATTCTATTTAGATGAAATTTCTCTATCCTTTTCCTTCTTCTTCAGGTACCAAAGGAAACTAAATAAGATGAATTTTCTCTTGATTTAGTTTTCTTGACAATTTTGTGTCTCCTTATTTATTTAATTGTCGTATTCTATAGGCTGTATGATTCATTATTTAATATTTCTGCAATTTAGCAATATCATTGGAGCCTTTAAGGAATTATTTAGCCTTTTAAAATTACTTCAGGTGTGTGCGAGTTGATGATAAACACATTTAGGCATTATCTCAAATGTTCTGCAAGATCGTTTTATTTATTTCTTGATGGTGTGAAGAAAATAATATAACTGATGTTGGCAGATTATATCCTTCATGGAGAGAACTGTGGAAAATTGGAAAAAGTAAAAAAAGGATAAGTGACATTTGCACAGCAAAAAGCAATTTATTCGTACAAAGCACCACACTATATGTAGAGCAATATGAGGATGGTCCCTCGACCGAGTAACCAAATGCCACCACAATGGAGTAATTTATACTCAACAATGATTGCTGCAATAAAATTTATATCGCCTTCGTTGTATCACTAAATTTCTTCACAATGACGAATTTAAAATAAAACGGCTTTATAAATTCGTTTTTTAAGAGAAATTAATCTCTATGTGGTAAAAGGAACAATCAATGCGTATTTCCTTCTGTCCAAATAATAATAATTTGTTAATAAAAAAGCAAGGAAATTGACTATTTTTCATTAATCCTTCAACAAAGGTAATTCGTAATAAATTGATAAAGAGTCTTATGCGAAATGTACCTACTCTACTTTTTTTTATAGAGACCAAGATATCATGCATGTTACGTTATAAAGGTATTTAACTAAACTTTACCAAATGATTAACACAAATACTTTGCCCTATTTCAAATGTCTCGTGTTGTGTGTACCTCCCAACAAATATAGAAACATTGAAATCTCCTACAATATAGCTGTGATAAGAAGTACTCGAACCAATCTTACGATTTTCCATGCCATACTACGTCATCTTCTTATCAAACTCCAACACCCAAATAGCGTCTTCCTTCATTCTTTTCTCATTCTCCTTAATCATCAATTTCACAGCAATATTCCCAAGATTTTTTTCTTCTTCTTTTTATTTCTCATGGACTTTAACTCACGTCGCATGATGGAAATTAATTTAATTTTCCCTCCTAAACTTAGTGAATTGGAAAGAAAATCATTCTTGTGAGGTTTTCCTTGATATTTTTTTTTACAAGTTAACTAACAAGTTTTCAATAAAACTTTGCATAAGTTCTAGCATTTTTTTTTTCTATTTATAAAGCATCATACTTTCTGATTGTTGCTGCTCTATTTTCCGGATGCATACAATCTTCACCCCACAAGTAAACCCTCACAAATCTGATTAAATAATTTATAATGGGTCTCTCTGCACATCCTTTCTGCCCTAATTTAGTGGGATCATTCTAATGAATGCCACCGAGGTGAGTACACGCTGAGGAAGAGCACTCACGTTGTTTAATTTGCGTCGAAAGCCACATTTCATCCTTTTCATTTCTCCCAACATAGTGCTGTCATTGCTTCTCATATATGTACTTACACATCACATATGTATATATGTAAATATGTTTCCACCTCATTATCTACATCCCTTGTTCTTTTTTTTTCTCTCTCTGTAATACATCTCACGCTGATAGTTTAATTATTTTAGAAAAAAAAATTGGCGAAATTAATTTGGGTAATAAAAGAGATTTTTTTTTACAGCAGAATAATAATTTTTTTTATTAAAATTACTTCAATTTTAACAAATACTACAGGAAGGTAATATAACGAAAAAAACATCACAGAGAAAATTCTATTTGTGGAAAACAAATCGTTAAAAATTCTGAATAAAGTATTCATTGTTAAAATTCGAATGCTCAATTGCTTAATCATTTATAAGCACGATCTTATGGTCATATAAGTTATAACATTGAAAAGATAATTTGAAGGTTATTTAATGTAATGCTACATGATCAAGTTTAATTTAATGAAAAGATGAGATTACATCTAATTTTGCATTATGTGAATAAAACTTTTTGAGAAAATTAAATTATTAAATAAAATTTTGAATAAATCTCATTTTATGATGCCTTTTATCTGTTTTATTATTAACCTACATTGATTTTTCATTTAACACCTTCACATGAAAATTGAAATAAATCCTACACACACGAATGATTAAACAGATACGATTAAAAAGCTTCACAAAGGCAATATTGTAGCGATTGAGGTATTCAGCAAATTTTGCATTTTGGACATAAATATGTGTAGTTTGCATACATAGCATACTATGTGATGTGCATTACATAAAACACTCTTACGTCTGATTTATCATAAATAATTATGTATTATCAGACACATTCATGAAGAGACTCGGAGAAGAAAGTAAAAATCTTCTTGAGACAAGAGTTTTTATTTCTTATTATCTTACTCATGGCTATCATTTACTGGACATAGGAAATTTTTCAATAAGGAAATATGAAGCATTACTGCGACGATATGTTAAGAAACATGAGACACTTGAGACTATATTGTTGCTTGATAAGCGGGTGATACCCCCAAAACGTTTAAAACTTTTAATTCAACACACAAATGCGAATAAATACCTGGCAAATGCAAGTGCTTCGACCTTCTATCCAGTATTATTTTTTTTTGCCACACTTATTTATTTTTTCTGCATCCACACTGGTGTTTATTCACACAATTTACAACCAAACGATCACACGATTTTTTTCTTGCAATAAAATGACGGAAAAACCAAATTAAATATCAGTCCTGCCTCTGAATTCGGGGGATTTTTCTGTGTGAACACGTGTATCACTACGCGAAAACAGGAATTTATTTAATGCGTCCACATCATATGAGTGCCTTTGTACAACTGAAGCCCCAGATGAGCTCCGCGCGAACTGATACGTCTTCCCGAGAGACAGCGTGCTGACTGAATATTCCAGGCCCCCTGGACTTTTTTATCTTTCAACGTGGAGAGAGCTCATTCTGGAGTACTCGGCACATTCAACAGCGCAAGTGTAGTGGAAGAAGAGAGAAAGCTATTTATGTTGCAAAATATAATTTTGAAAGGAATTTGATTGAGATTTTTGTGAGATTTTTTACGTTTCCTTTCAAATATCCTTCCACAGATTATTCAACTTTAACTATTTAATAATTAAATAATTTGATTTATTCACGAATATTCCCCAAAAAAAATTAAATGATTAGATAGCGTAGATAGTAAGAAGTATTTATGTATATTTGGGAAGAAAAATCACTGCTGGCGTCTGGGGAAATCAATGGAAAGGAAGGGATGCTGTAAGCTCCGGGAAGCTTTTAGGAAAGCTCCGAAAGCTTTCCGTAAGCTTCGAGAAACTCCGAAAAATTGCTGTAACCTTCGGAAAGCTCGAATGATGTATACAGAACAAATCAACTTATATCATTTGAAATTAATTAATAAATTAAGATTCAAAATAAACTACTTTATTTTTTATTTACCATTAAAAATGTTCCTTCTCTATGGCCAAGAAGTCTTGGCAACATGCCCCCTGTATTTTTTCCTATATTTAACACCCGTAACGAGAGTTGAACTTCTTGGGAAAGCACTTATCCCACCGAACATGGTATCCTCTTCCGGATGATACCTCACGTAGTCACTCTGAATGTGAAGATTTACAGGTAGATCCGCCTCTTTCAGGGTATCATCAATTGGTAGTGTAGTCTTCATTGGGGTTTGGTAGAATTCAATAACATCCTCAATGGTCAGCAAGTCGTGCAAGAAGGAATTTGGTACTGCACGTTTGAAGATCTTTCGGCATTCTTCCAAAAAGTTAAACTTATCGCCAAGTGTGGGAAATCCTGTGGTTGCATCGTATTGTGCTGTTGCAGCTAATTGCTGAATTGTTGCACTTACATCATTTGGTGGTTCATACGGTTCATAAGATCGCAGAAACCTAAAAAAGAAATAAAGATAAATTTTAATCATTACAAAACTAATGAGAATCATCATAACTAACCCTCTTGAAGCAAGTGATTGGTAGGCTGAATCAATTCGTTGTCCTCCAATTTCGGGTGCTGGTTTCTTGTTTTTCTTATAAGCAACCGCAGTAATGCTAAATCCTCTTGTTTTCTGGGAAAATACGAAGAAAATTTAGAAGAGATTTTTTATGTATGATCTGTCAAATCCACGAGGAAAATATACATAAAAAAATATGAATTTTATTAAAGATATCATTGGAAACTTACAATAAGGCTTGAGACATAGTTACACGTTTTCCAGAAGACGAAATGTTGAGTAATATTTGCCATTTTCAACTAAATATTTTAAAAATATTTTTATTTATTTCTGAATCCGCAAAACCTCATTCACACTTCGACGTTTGCATGAGCACTTGTCGTAAAATCTATATAGTCTGTATGATAACAGCTGATCCATAGGACGATTTCGACTTTCTCTGCCAGATTTTCGCAATTTTGCCGCGTTTTTCCTTTGATTTTCCGATTTTCTTTACCCGGAAAAATTTTGGTCGTTGATGACAAATTGCCTGAGGCGGAAAAAATTTAAAAATCCTTGAAAATCGTTCTCCTGTCCGTCTCTGTAGCCTCCAGGCCGTAGGAAAAGCCGGAAAATTGAGTCAAGCTGTAAATATTCGGTTTTTCTTCAGTCTATAAAAAGATTTTTTAGAAAAGCGATGGGAACAAGAAGGAAAATGCAGAACGACGTGCCCAAAGATTATGAACCATATTCCTATCTTTTAACACAGGAGTATGAGAAAAATTTGCAATCAGCGACCTGTTCATCTTCCAGCATAAACGTTCCTTTTTATATGGAGTTTTGAGAGTTATACGACAAATGTAGCGACAAGTGACGATATATGCAAGATGTTGGACTGAAAAGATTTACCTACAAAGATAAGAAAAGAAAGAATTACAACATAAAACATGCTCACCAATTCTAAAAGTTTTGTTTTTAGTTTTTCTAGAAAAACTTTTGTTAACACTTGGCTGCAAAAAATTACATTTTTGAATTGAGAAAATTTCCGTTGGGCCGCCATGAGAAATTTTCCTACGAAGAAGAAGAAGAATACTCAGTGTGGGATGTCCGGCCCTGAAAAAATATAAAAAGAAGAAGAATAAGTCTGTAGTTGTGGTCGGTTGCGTCGCGAGTGAAAACAGCCATCGTCCGCCATAAACGTGAAATTTGTTCTCAAAGAGATATTTTTCATGAGTAAAAAGTGATTGAGTATGTTTAGAAAAGGCATATGCATTTCCCTAAAATGGGAAAATTTCAATACAACCCATTCGTGAGTGAGGATATTTGAAAATTTATATAGAGACCGACTTTTACAAGAAAGGCTAACCGAGAAAATTTTGGTGCAATACGTGTGAGATCCAAAAAAGTAATTAAAAGTTAATTAAAAAGAGGTGTAAAGTTAAAAATTAGTAATGTATTAACGCTGAAAAGGAGCATTTCCAAAGATATGGGAATTTAGTTTATGTTACATTTGTGTAAAGTGCGAAAATGGAAATTTTCCTCAAGATGGTGGTGAATAAGAAAAAGTTACACACCACACTTGGATCTCAATTCACCACTACTGCCTAAGTGTGTGTGCTTGTGCATCAGTGTGTGTGTATGCCAAGTTGAAAAGAGATAGATATTGAAAGCCTTAAAAAAACAGGCAAGTGAATAAAAAAGAAAATAGTACATAGAGTGAGAGGATTCTCACCACAGCAAACAATTAGTGAGAGTGTGTATGTGCGTTTGCATACTTTCTTATGTTGCAAAAACAGAAACGTCAACTTGACAATTGAGGCATTTTTACACCGTTCACAAGGCATATTTTGTATTACATTCATGAGTTGTTGCAAAAATTCTGTTAAAGATTCTTCAAATTAAAAATTTTAATATCTATGTTGATGGCAATTTTCATATTTGAAATTTCTTATTTCAGTTAAAAAGCGTCAAGGCGCTAATTTTTTTTATTTAACTGTATTCGAATAAGAAAATTTGAATTCTTTTAAAACCTTCTAAATATAAAATCCATCAACTAATAGTTTAGAGAGCACAACCACAACGTTATAATCTGCGATTAATGGTTCGAATCTCGCAGAGGCTTGCCGTGTTCTGGCTTGTTCTTCCTTTCAACCTTGTGCTCTGTATCTCGCATAGAATTGCTGAAATTGAAAAATTTAAATTCAAATAAAGGATTTACTTTAAGATTAATTCATTCAATGCTCAATTATTTGCTATACTATTAAGAATATTATAAATTACTTAAAAATAAGTACTTGTAAACTTACTTTCTTCAGTTAACACTCAAAATCATATATTATTTTTGCAACGACCAGTAAAATAGTAAATGTGCATTGTTATGTGTGAAGGCTCTGTAAATACAAGCTGTCTCACTCATTCATTTTCACCACCTAATGATGACACCACTTGCAAGAGTGAGACAGTTTACTATGTGACAACTGAAGTGAGATCTGTGTCCGCCATTTTCTAGTCGCCATCGAATCGAAGGTGAAAACCTTAACTTGATGTTGGTGTTCAAAGAATTTTCACATTTCTAGAGTGATTTTGCCACTGTTTAAAGTATTTTACGACTAATGTGAAGTGTGTTGTGAAATTAAAATGTCTTTACTGCAGCAATGACGCATCAAAACCACCAAACTAACGGCGCCAGTTTGGAGGATTGCCACACAAATTTTTTCGCCTTGGTAAGTTGTGTATATAAGTAAGGCAAATCTACTTAATTCTCATGGATTTTTATTTCCATTCTCAGTTCCTTTACTTTCTTCTATAAACTAACTAACTTTTAATCCATTAAAAAGAAAAACATTCATTCTACGAAATTATGTGTGCAAGTGTTAATGTGGGTAACTTTTTCCTTGATCATAATATGTATATTTTATGTGAGAGAGATGTGAAAGGAGGAGAGCGATTGTGTGTAAAAGGTGAGAAAGAGTGAGAGGGATAGATGAAAATTGTGGCATTAAATTGCGACGCAAGATAAATTGATTAGTTATATGTATTTGTGTATAATATTTTCATGTTGAGAGTAAATTTCTCGGGGTCCCATTATTTTTTTCTTCTTTTTTTGGGGGGATCGCCACTAAATTCAGCGAAAAATGCATGAAAACACGATAAAAGAAATAGTAGATGCCTACCTAGAATGCAAAATGTTAAGTAAAACAGGCAAAAACTATGAGAGAAAGGTCTAGAAAAATATACAGAAAAGGGACGTTAGAGAGAAAGTTGGTACCTAAAAACCGTTCAACTTTAAATTAATTTTCTTACGTTCCAACTATCTATGTCCCTAAAACAATAAAAATAAGATTGTTGTTTAAATTAAAAATAAAATACTGAATGGACTGAATGTCTTATTTGTTATTTTTTCAATTTGCAAAATGGCCAAAATAGGATTCATCCTTCTCTGTAATGTGAAAACATTTTCTCTCTCTTTATTCTCTTTTTCTGAATTGAAACATTTAAGAGTGGAATTTGTATAAGACAGAAAATGAGAAATTTTCGTGGATGAGAGTTGCTGTGCTGTAGGTATATAACAGAGAGAAGGAGAAGAATGAATGAGAAGGTTCATTGAGAGTGTGTTTGTTGAAAACTGTTACAATTTTCATGTTTCTGTTTATGTTGAAAAGAGAAAAAAACGTAAAACATCATGGAATTCATAAAAATTGAGATCAAATAAATTAATTTAAAAAATAACTTTTTATTTATTTTATTTTTTTTGTTAAAAAAAGGAGAAAAGTTTTTCTCCTGCAATTTGTGGAAATTTAATGTTGGTCCCATCTTACAGAGTTTTAGTCATGGTTTTTACGGTTACACGGTTACAGATTAGAGAAAAATTCGATAATTCTAATCTTGAGAACTACCGAAAAAATTTAGGAATGTTTTAAAGTTATTCAGTTTTAATTTATTTAAATTTCAAGGTCCCTTCTACGAGTTTCGTCTTTGAGTAATGGCATAATCATAAATTTTTGGTTAAATAAGTTAAATAACTTTGGAAATCGATCTTAAGATCACTAAGATCTTAACCATACTAAAATAAACCGATATATAACAATAAGGACCGATTCAATCAGGTATTTATTACAATTTTTGTACTAGATATGTAAATTCAAAGGGCTTTTGTAGAGAGGTACGTAATAAGTTACCAAGTTGGTTTTATGTAGAGTATGTAGATACCTACCTACTTAAGTTTATTCTGACGGAATTAAATGTTTTTTGGTGTTGTAGGATTAATCCTTCCGATTGCGTCAGCTCTGGCCCCTAAAATTGAAAGGATGCGTTTGGGTTGACCTACCGTCCCTTGGCTGACGCAATTGGAAGGATTAATCCTACAACACCAAAAAAGATACCTACCAACTTAAAAAAAACAAAAAGCAAATGTAGTGGCAGGTCCGCGTGAGAATAAAACATTACTTTAATAAGAATTTAATCGTTGGTAGCATGCAAGAGAAGAGAGATGATATTAAATATCTCTGAAAACGGTTTCTTCAGATGCTGTGTTGATGCTTGTTGGTGGTGTTGTGTCTTGAATGTGTTGTGTACAGTTTATGCGCCCAATAGTTTCTTATATACTTACCTACAGTATAAGCATGATTTTTTGTACGAATATATACAAAATCTATGTGCATTGTACACATTATTATAAGTATTGTGAAGTGAAAAGAAATCAAAGAAATAAACAAAAAGTATGAGAAAACACCATGTTATGTACCTACATAATACCTACTATGAATTGTACGATGAGAAGAAATGTTGGATATGTAGCATAGTTATATTTATTTTCTTCTCTAGGTAGGTAATACACGTTTCTTATAGAATATGTAAATTTCTAAATTTTCACACTAATAGAAACAATTTTCTTCAGTTTTTCTCTATTATTTTGATTTTTCTTTATTAAAATAATATTTTAAAGACTTAATGTTGTTTTCGCTTCATACACCCTATACTTACATAAATAAGTACAGAAAAGTGCACAGCCATGAAAGAGAGTTTATTGTGAAATATATACATGGAAACTTTTATCCCCCACTACATAATTCTCATGGGAATTGTATTATGAAGAAATAGATGCATGTAATTCAGTTGAGGAGAAAGAAGGTTTTTAGTTAGAGGGGAACTTAAATTAGATTATCTTTCTTACCTATGAGAGTATTTAGAAATAATCTCAGTATTTTAGAATAAGAAAAAATTCAAAATATATTAAAAATTCACCTCGCGCACAATATACCTACCAAAAAAAGAAGTTGAGCTGAGATGAAAACATTAATGTTTACGTTGTGTAAGAGAGATAAAACGCGTTTTTTTTTCTTCATCGCTTCTCCAGTACAACTTTATTGTACACATACCTATATTTTTGGGCTGTGACACAACAGATTTCTCATTAAATAGAATGGAACGGTATGTTTTTGATTGTATGTATAGTTATGTATGAATGTAGGTATATCTCTTATGATTTAAAAATTATCACAGACCTCAATTTTCTAAAATTGTTTAATTCAAGAAAAAGCTTTTAGATTAATCCTAAAGTTGGAATAAAAGAATAATAACTAAAATGCAAACAAAATTATTAATACTAAAATTGGTGAAAACTAAAGTACATGTGCGCCGCTTCTTATCCTTATCTGTTGCTCTCTCTTAATGTTGTTTTTATCTAACCACATCCACAGTGTGTGAATGAAACAGAGAGGTGTAATATGTACATACATATATGTTACATATAACTATTGCATTCAAAAAGAACGCAGGCGCACTTAATACCGTTCTTTCCACACTATTCTCAAAATAACAAAAGACAATGATTTTGGGAATTTCGACTAAAACTATTTAAATTATTTTTTGACATTGAAAGGATTATTTAAATTCGTTTTCTTGTCGTGGAAATCATGTAAATAAATCAAATCCTTAATATTGCAATGGCCTAGTATTATGTTAGGAGAAATAGAATTTGGTGTTAAACTAAAACCGTAAAAAAATAACCCAAACAAGGATCTAATTCTATTCTAATAAAGAAAATATTATTTTAGAACTGTTTGTAGGTAAAATTCTTTCATTTTATTCATCTTTTTAAAATTTTTATTTAAGTTGTTTTGCACACAATTTTTTTTCTTGTGTAGGTATGCAATTGAAATAATTACCAATTTCATTTGGAAACAAAGATACAATAATAGAATTCGATAAAATGTTTTATATATAAATACGATAAATACATTCATATTCAAGTGTATGCGTGAGATATATTTAGAGTAAAACAAAGCTTTCTCTACTATAATTAGAAAGTTTATAAATTAACTTAATTTAAGTTTACATTCAAAAGCTAAGGTAAAGAAAATATTTAAATAAAAAAAGTTTAGAACGTTTTGAATATTACCTTGAGATCTGATGGGCCTTTAAATCATTTCAGAATCCAATCAATCACAAGAATTATAACCAATAAGAATTCTTTTGGAGTTTGATCTGATTTTTTACGTTAGAAAAAGAAGAATAAAAGTATGAATGTAATGTGAAATTTTAAATAAATAATAATATCATTGAATTTGAATTGAGTGGAAAAAGGATGGAGTGCTATAGTGTGAATGAGATGAACATATTTTATATACAAAATACTATGTGGGTGATAGAGATTCTCAGTTCAAGTCTCTTCAAGAAAGAATCTCAATGTTGGGGTATATAGCATCGTTATATGCACACCGTTTCGGTCCGTTATCGGCAAAGGTCGGATTTTCCATTTAGAATTACATACATACCTCTACACACACGCAATGATTACACATTTCGATATTACTTACTTAATTTTCTTTATACTATACTTATTAAATTATATGTATATATTAAATACAATGTTACCTATTATGTATGTCTGTCGCGATGTAAGGTGTAAATTTTCCATGTTGAAAGAGAGAGATGAGAATAAGTGTTTTATGCTGTATGTTTAAAGATTATGTGTACTGTCATTGATAACAACGTCGAGACTTTTTTAACTACCCCTAAAAATTTCCTTTTTTATTGATTATTAAAATAAAAACTAATTTTTATTATTTCTTTTCTTACAGACCGATCTTTGCGGCATAAAATGGCGTAAATTGGTCATAGGCGAACGACCGAATGCGTCTAGTGATCCATTGGATGATCCAGTATTGCGTTCTTATTCCCGATGTTTAGCTGCCGACATGCTATGTGTATGGCGACGCGTCGCCGCCATAAAATCGGAACCATCCGGTAGTCTGTATGACATAAGTTTACCGGTTCAAGGCTCCACTGGGAATGGATACGTCGTACATCCACCATTATCATTGAGCGCTGCCAAAGAGCTCTGGATTTTTTGGTATGGCGAAGAGCCAGATCTTACGGAATTAGTTGTACCGGAACTTCTTAGAGCAAATGGTAAGTTTTTTGTTACTTATTTGTAAAAAAAACAATATTTTTTATCATCGAAACTTTCAAAAGCCTTACAAAATCGACAAAATCAAAAATTACCGATAGATTATTTTGTTGGTTTTTTTTTCAAATCATGCAATTTTATATCAGAGAACGAGGTAAATTGTCGCTTCGCTCCAATTTACCTCGCCCCGCTTCGCGGGGATTTGTTGCGCTTCGCGCAAATTATAGAGAAAAAATAAATTGTAATGGTTTAAAGGCAGATTTGGGCCACTTATCGATACCAAAAGAAAAAAAATTGCAAAGAGAAGAAATCATTTTCATACAACACTTTAGGCGCCAAATTCAAAAATTCGCAAAAACTGCATGAAATCTCTATGGGGGCTACCTGAAGGGGGGCTTTGGGGGGAAAATGAATACGGCCATCTGAAACGGCCTGTTATAAGGGGCCTCTGTACCAAATTTCATCGCGATCGGACAAACGGTGTGGATTTGTATAGAAAAGTCGGAACGACGTTCACCAACAAACAGACCTTTCTTTATTATATAGATAGATGAAATAATAACAAGTTAGGACTACATACATATAATAATACTTTAAGAAGTATACATAGCAACTTCCTAGAGGAACTTCCCTCATTTCTACACACGACTGCACTGGTATTCACATTATACACTCATTGCGAAGTATGATCAATAGAGCATAACCAGTGTTTTCCTTTTCTGTTTTTTTTTTTTTTAATTTAAATATTCTTTTGTCGTTGAGGTAAAATCTTAAACATACGATTGCTATGTATGTGTGTATTTATATTAAATGGATAAAGCTTCATTCAGGAGAGAAAGAGAGAGAGATCTTGACTGAGAGTTTGCTTTTGAGGGTAGTAACGACTAAACTTGTGAATAGATTTCATTCGTGTGGTGACTTTGGATGCTGACACAAACTAATTCAATATCAAACGAAAGAATTTTTTAAAATTATTTTAAAGGGAATAAGAAAGAAAAGTTTTTTTTCTCTATGAAAATGAAAAATTAAAATTTATTTCCCATCCATTGAATAATTTTTGTCGTAAAAAATAGAGAAGAGGGTGAGAGAATTGTTGTATGAGATGAAGATTGAGACTGAATGGATGGATGATGTGAAATGTGTAGTAAGTATTGCAAGAAGGAATAGTGAAAATGTTGCAAAAAAAATTGTTTCAGAATTATCTCTGGTTTTCATAGATAATTTTCTTTTAAGTGTTTCATAAGGATTCATAAAAAGAAATAAAAATCAATCAGACTTTTTTACCAAAAAATAATTTTAGTTTTTTTATCTCACCTCCGCAAGCATGGTTTGTCATTGTATTGTTTGGAGATGGATGTGTGTAAAACCATGGATGGGAAAATAGTCAAAAGCAATACTGAGATTGTGAAAGATTAGAATAGTATGAAACATATGCAATGGACGCGAATACCAAAGAGCTTTATACATAACACAGTTATGTACGATACATAAAGAATACTGAATTGAGATGGAGAAAAGAGTGGAGTTATTCAATGTTGGCTACATAATGATGATGATGATGTTGAAAAATAGAAAAGGGACTTCTCTTCCAGTGAATGCTTGTGTAGTTCGTGGGCTTGCTGCTTGAATTTCTCTCTCTCTGTTTTTATGTATATAAAGAGAGATTACGATTGAAAAAAGAAAGAGAGAGCGAGATAGGTAGGTCTAGCGAGAAAGTAGGTATGCTACATACATATGAATATCAGTAGTCAATAGAGAATAAAATACATAAATGTTATTGATTTGAAATGCGTGCTTATTGTATTTTTTCTCTATGCTTGAGCACTAGAATCATTGAAAAGTCTTCAAAATTTACCATTTTGTATAACTATATTAGGTATGTAGCACCCTAAATATTAACTATTAAAAGTATTAATAAAATTAGAATTTTCAATTTATTAGAATGGGAACACAGTCATTTCCTATGATTCAATTATTATGCTCCAAGATACTCCAATCGTTTAAATATTAACTCACCCAAAAAAATCCTAATTCCCAAATTATGAATATTTATGGTAACTAAACTCTTCTTAAGGTTTTCAGAGGACTTGAATTGTAAGAGACGTCATGTACAGATGACAATGTATGTATGTTAGCATTTTTAGTAGGCAAATTGTACATTCTCCGTAGACAGTAGATGAGGTAAGTGAGAGACAGAGAGAACATTTTGTAAATCGATCGATACACAAAACACATAGTATGTAAGCTTTTGCGAGCTTGTTGAAGTTCTATGTTACGTACCCATATTATGTAGTATGTACATATGGCGCAAAAAGGCTCTTCGCGATGGGCAAGTGTCCCGGTTTCTACACTACTCTCCCGTTCTCTCTCTCTCTCTTTCTTTTCGCATTCTCTGAAAATATGTATAATGTAGGTATTTCCAAAAAATGCTTTTCTCTCTTCACTTCGGGCATGGTGGGGTATTATGTAGGTATCTATCTACTACCTGTAACAGAGAGGCAATGGGAATGTCGTGATGGTTGTATGAGAGAGAGAAGAGCTTGCGGATTTTTTTTGTTATCTACCTAACAGAGCGGTAGATTTCTGCCCGGTGAGGTGGAAATTGGGATGTGTATGTGTGTCTGGTGGGATTGTAAATGGGTGAGAAAAGCATGTGGTGGCAACAAAAGCGAAGCAGTTTATTGTGTCTGCATTCATGGTAGTCAATTGGGAGAGAGAAGCAAAACGGTTGGAAAAGAGAGATGGAATGTAGTAATGTGGGAAAATTGTTTGAAAAATATACATAATCGCAGAGAATACAGAAAGGAGAGAAAATACTTCTTTGAACAAGAAGGGTACGGCTGTATAGTATTTTTTGGTCCAGTTGATTCCTTCCCACGCGTGCTATGTAGGTGGATTTTCGTCTATCTATGTAGCATTTAACGGTTTTCAATCGTGGGAGGGATGTGATACATATACAAATGTACATTTTTGTATATATTCTGTAAAGCACGATAAAATTATATACATACATATATAGGTGGGGGTGGAAAATGGCAAACATATTTTCATAATGATGACAAACGTGATTTTCTTTGGAAAATAATACTAAAA
Source organism: Lutzomyia longipalpis (assembly GCF_024334085.1). Taxonomy (NCBI): domain Eukaryota; kingdom Metazoa; phylum Arthropoda; class Insecta; order Diptera; family Psychodidae; genus Lutzomyia; species Lutzomyia longipalpis. Next base: position 12,433,725 of record NC_074709.1, on the reverse strand, counting down.
GAAGTTTCTCATGAAGGTTTATATTTAAATATTGCATGTGCTCCATGTTCATGCAGGTACATACAGTAGTAGGTAACATATTTACATATTAGATTATAAATATTCTGTAGGCTGGACAAAAGAATTTATGATCACTAATCACGATGAGTGCTGAAGAAGTTTCCATTTCTTCAAAGGTGATGTGTTTTATGCTGGCACTCTTAAAACAGAAATTTTGATAGAAATATTTATTGCTCAAGTCATTATGTTTATAAATCATTTAATTTTTTTTATATTATTAAAAAAAAAACATTTCATTTTTTTTTCAGTATAAAGAAAAAGTGCAGTTTTAGCAATATTTAAAAAATTAACAAAAAAAATTCAATGCAATGATTGCTCGGTCAACCACCTTCCTTTGGTAGATTATGTAGATTAATATTATTATTAAAGCAAAAGATTGCCTGAATGTATGTAACGTTGTGTATATACTTTAGGAGAATTTTCTTTGAATTCATCAAGTGGTGGGGAAAATAGTAAAAGAGAAGACGAAATAGCATATTAGCTGTGATTCTTTCTTCAAAGAAGCACAGCTTCTGTGTACACTCTAAAATGCAAAGTCGTCAGATCGGGCTCAAACTTGGGATGAGCACGAATTAGGGTCCCCACATTCCAAAAAACGGTGGCGCCAAAAATCTTTCCGTCCGTCCGGCCGTCCGTCCGTCCGTCCGGCCGGCCGGAACCTTTTGCTGAATTACAAGAGAACGGTAATAGATAGAGACTTGCGGTCAACGGCAAAGTTTATATATCGGGTGGAAGACATCCGATTATAAAGTCAGATCCGACCCCCCACACCCCCGTCCGCCATTTTGAATAACCCTCAAATTTTGTTTTCGCTATATCTCAGCCCCTGTAATAGCCAAAAATCTGAAATTTTTATATGTTGTAGGGGCCATCAAGACCTTTCCAACGATACCTCATTTTCCAAAATCGGCCAAGCCGTTTAGCCAATATGGCCGCCACAATTTTTAATCGAAAATCGGCCATAACTCGAGAACGGCTTGGCCGATTTTGATCAACTCGGGCTCAAATGAAAGCTCTTAACAAACCCTACAACTCTCTAAAACATTGCAAGTTCAAAAATTTTTTTTTTTTTTTTTTTAACTCCTTTATTGTTTTCCAGTGCTTAACACCATACAACTTTCTTTGACATTGATAAAAAAAAGACCCGGGGAGTGAGCGCCACTGCGCTCCACTCATCAAAACAACTTATTCACACAAATATTTGTGACGGTACATTCGTACTAAAGGAAGTGAAAATAAAATAACACACTAACACTCATATAAGTCCGATGGCCAATTTCTGCGAAGCCTTCTGCTTGTGTTGAGGCGTAGAATGTCGTCAGTTACAGTGATGTTCGGATGCAGGTCAAGCCTAGCCTTGTATGATTTGCTTCTATCAAGAGCAATTTCTCTGACTGTTTGGATGTCCAAGTCATTAAGAATTATCTGGTTTGGGACATACCAAGGTGCGCCAGTCATCATACGGACCATTTTGTTTTGGAACCTTTCCAGGATGTCAATGTTTGAAGATGCTGCTGATCCCCATAATTGTATACCGTAAGACCAAATTGGCACTATGGCTGTTTTGTAAAGAAGCACTTTGTTTTGTAGAGACAGCTTTGACTTTGGCCCCAGAAACCAGTACATCCTTCGCGACAAAATACTCAATTGCTTCCTCTTAGTCCATATGTGTGTCTTCCATGAGAGTTTCTTGTCCAAGTGCAGCCCAAGGTATTTGACCTCATCTGTTTGTGGCAACTCATGATTGTTTAGCGTAACCGGGGGGCACGTCTGCTTCCTCAAAGTAAAGGTGATGTGTTGGGACTTACTTTCATTCACTTTGACCTTCCACCTTCGCAACCATCTCTCAATGTCATGCAGATGTTCCTGGAGATAGTAGCTGGCCACGACCGGGTCTTCGTGAACCGAGACTATGGCTGTGTCATCCGCGAAGGTGTACACGGAAGTACGGGATTTTGTTGGCAGGTCGGCGGAGAATATCAGGTAAAGAAACGGTCCCAAGACGCTTCCCTGCGGGACCCCGGATTTCACGGCTCTCAGCTCTGTAGATTCATTTTGCAGTTGAACGTAGAAGGATCGGTTTTCCAGATAAGACTTCAGTATGTTGTAAAACGGGGGAGGCACAGAATTTTTTAGTTTGAAGCAGAGTCCATCATGACACACCTTGTCAAAGGCCTGACTAATGTCCAGAAAAGCAGCGGTACAGTACTTCTTCCCCTCCAGGCTGGAATTGATGACATTGACCAATCTATGCACCTGCTCTATGGTCGAGTGCCTCTCCCTGAAACCATACTGATGATCCGGTATAAGGTGCCTCTCCGAGATTATGGGTCTCAGTCGATGGAGCAGCATTTTTTCGAAAGCCTTCGAGAGCACCGGCAGCAAGCTGATCGGTCTATAAGAACTTGCATCCTCTGGCTTTTTACCGGGCTTCGGTATCATCACTACCTGGGCAACCTTCCACTGGATCGGAAAATAGTGCAGTCTCAAGACAGCGTTGAAGAGCATCACAATCAACCGGAAGCCAACGTCGGGAAGCTCCTGAAGGGCCTTTGCAGAAATGAGGTCAAAACCCGCAGCCTTTTTTGGATTCATTTTTTTGCGAATAGTGTATCTAACTTCACCGACAGAGAATTTTTTAATTGGAGGCCCCTCACCAATGCTCAGATCCGCCGATGCAGCATCCATCAGAACACTCTGCCCTGGAGGATCATTTGACCATGGAGAAAAAACTTTTTCTAGGTGATCGGCAAACACCACTGCTTTGTCTTTAAGGCACCTCGCCCACTCACCATTGACTTTTCTTATGGGAGGGATCTGTCTTTGTGGCTGCTTGAGGTTTCTCGTAGTCTTCCAGAGATCATAGTCAGTTGCCTCCGTGGGTGTAAGCCTCTCAAGGTACCGCTGTATAGAACCATTTGTAGTCTCAGCCAGTAGAAGCCTCAACTCCTCTTTTGCCCTGTTGAAACGTTGTTTATCTTCTCTCGACCTAGTTTGCTGCCATCTACGCCGAAGTCGCCGTTTTTCAGAAATCTTTTCCCTCACAACATCAGGGATGTGCAAGGAGGCACCTCTGTGCTCTGATAAAGGAGTTGAAGCCCACGCTGCTTCCTGGACCATGCCCGTAAAATTCTCAAGAGCCGATTCCAGGTCTTCGCTTGTCTTTAGAGGGATTTTGAGATTTATCTTCTCCTCCATGGTCTTCCTAAAGAGATGCCAGTTCGTTCTTTTCGAATGCAAGGAGGGTTTTTTGATTGGGGCAGCCACCTCTGCGAGGAGTTTTGCAACCAGCGGCGAATGGTCTGACGACAACTCGAAACATGATTCTATTGAACACTTCCTCAAGTCCACTCCCCTGAGAATACAGAAATCCAACAAATCTGGGATCTTGTTAGTATCTGAGGGCCAGTATGTAGGTTCACCTGTAGATAAATGTCTCAGATCACATCTTTCCATAGCAACATAAAGTTCACGACCCTTGGTTGTTGTTAATCGGGATCCCCAAAAGGTATTCTTTGCATTATAGTCCCCTGCAGCTATAAATTTGTTGCCGAGTGTATCAAAAAATTCTTGGAATTGATTTGCTTTTATCTTGTGTTTGGGCGGACAATAGACGGCAGAAAATAAAATTGACCCATTTAAAGTCTCAACAAAAACATTGGTGGCTTGCAGATGCTCTTCAGCGTATTTCTCACATTCATAGTGCCTCAGTGTGTTTCGGATGATTATGGCAGTGCCACCGTGTGCACTACCGTCCGGATGATTCGTGTGATATATAGTATAATGAGGTATTTTTATGTGGCTTTTTTGGGTAAAGTGTGTTTCGGACAGCAACATAATGTCAATATTGTTCATAGTTATGAAGAGCTTTAATTCTTGTGCATGTTGGCACAATCCATTGGCGTTCCACACGGCAAATTTCAGTATTGAATTCATAGTGAATTTTTACTTACAAGTGTCGTGAGTAAATTCATCACAGTGCTCATTTGTTGCATCAAAGCTTTCATCATGTCCTTAAGGTCGCTCATATCAGTTCCCTGTTGTTGACTTGTGGGTTGCATTTGAGCATCATCCTGCATCCTAGTAGCATCAGCATATGTTATGTGTGATGGAGATGGCATGTTATGGGTAGATCCCGCTCTCTCTAATTGTCTCTCGCGGAGCTTTGGATAAAGCTTCTGCTGCAGTTGTTTGTGAACTTGACAACCTCGATAATTTGCTGGATGATCTCCGCCGCAGTTGATGCATTTGACGTTGTTATCCTTGATTTTCCGGGGGCACTCAGATGTTTTGTGGCTCTCGAGACATTTCACACATCTTGCTGGACGTTGGCAGAAAGCTTTCGTATGCCCAAAACGTTGACAATTTTGGCACTGAGGGATCTCCCTTTTCGCATGGGGCGCTTCAAACTGAACCACGGAGTGCAGAAGACGATTGACGTCATAGATGTCTTTGTTGTTTTCTTTCTGCTGGAGATTAATGTAAAACATTGGCAGGGGTGCTCTGGTGGATTTGTGCCTCACATTTATGATATGTTGGACACTGTGGCCCAATGAACTCAATGCTGCCTTAATATCATCAACATTTGTAGTGTGGTGCATGCCCTTCAGCACAATGCGAAAGCTCCTCTCATTTTTAAGCTGATATGAATGGAGATCAGTGTTCTTAGCTCGAAGCTCCCTCATTAAAGCTCGATAGATTTCCACCGTGTTTGGCTGTATTTTCACCTGCTCATTTCTCAAGGATTTCAAGGTGTAACCGTCTTTTGCCACCAACTGCAGCAGATCAGCAAGTGGCTTTATTTCTTGCACACCATGCACAAAAATTGGTGGAGGTTTTGCCTCTCTCGTAGCATTTGCCGTGTCATTGTTATCACTTGCAGCCCCTTCGCCATTTTCTTTGTTGCCGTCTTGAAGAGCTTTAAAACGATTTGAAGTTTCTGCAGGAGTTGGCTTAGCTCCTAGCCAGTAATCATGCATCCTAGTCTGCTTACTCTTTGGGGTGTCCGATGGGCTACCTCCTCGTCTCTTTGAAGCTTTTGCTGTGGTCCAGCTCGTCATATCCTTAACGGAAGTCATATTTGTGGGTGGTATGAAAAATTTTCTTATATCGCAGAAGAACCACGGATTTTAGTGAGCCTTTTTTCGCCTTGCCCTTCCGCGGCCCCCAGCGATCTCGTGTGTTAAATGCCTGTGTCTCAAAAACGAGAAAAAGCGGGTGTAAGAAAAAATTCTTCAGAGAGACAAAATGAAGCAGCTTCGACACTTGCCTGTGTGTGTGTCACTAAGTTCAAAAAATGACCGCAAGTGGCGCTAAAATCGAAAACAAAATTTTCGATGAGTTTTCGATTAATATCTCGAGCACCGCTTTATAGATTTGTTTCAAATTTTTATATGTTATAGCTGGCTATAATATCTTTCATCATGCCAAAAATGAAGAAAATCTATGTAGCCGTTCCGGAGATATCGCGTTTTAAAGTTAACATGTCATATCTTGAGTCGCATAAGACCAACGCCCCGCGAAGCGGGGCGTTTTATATATACATATATAAAAGTAAAGTAAAATATATATAAATGCATAGATATACACATTATATATACATATAAAAATGCAAAGATAAATATTAAATAAAAAAATGCAAAGATAAATATTAAATAAAAATATAGCATGGATGGAACAGTATAAAGCGAAAGAACGGTAAGTAAAACTTACAGGCTGTGATTCTTTCTTTGTCAGTGAAATGTGAAGATGGCTGAAAATTGAGGATGGGCAAATTTTGAGGAGAGACTTACTCGTGAGCCGAATCACAGCCAACGCCCGCCACGATTAAGGCTAGGATTAAGGATGTGATTCGGCTCGCGAGTAAGTCTCTCCTCAAAATTTGCCCATCCTCAATTTTCAGCCATCTTCACATTTCACTGACAAAGAAAGAATCACAGCCTGCAAGTTTTACTTACCGTTTTTCCATTTCTATGATCGCGTGCGCATTCATTGGTATCAGTATATATGTATGTAGGTACATACAGTACATGACGCCGACGACTGGGCACACGACGACCTCCAACTTTCCAATTTAAACTTGTGGGTGAGATATAAATGAAAAGAAAAATATTTTTTTCTCAATAACGTGATATAAAGAAAAAGAATAAGGCTAAAAAAATTATAATATCAAAAAAATATGGTAATAAATAGTTCTTATTTTCAAAGTAAGAATTTTTCCTCAAGAATTCTTTGAAATTCTCATTACGACTTTAAAGCTAAGGAGATTGGAAAATTCCTTGGGCTGTTCAGTAGAATGTTAGAAAAATCTTTTCTAATTAAATTTAAAAAAAATTCCTTTAGAAAAAAATAAACACACAAAAAATGTTTTTTTTTAATCAAATGCACAATTTGTTTTACTTTATTGACCCTCAACATACCATCTTCACCACACTACACACACCCATACATGGGTATATGTATGTATATAGGCATTAAATAAATAATGTAGGTAATAATTAAAATTAGGAAATAAAAAGAAATATTTTTTTTTACAATTTGCGATTAAAAAGAAAAAAATATTAGCTTATTCTTACGATTCTTTTGCTCGAAGAAAAAAAAACCATTACTCAGCAACCAAAACAGTGGTAGTCACTATATGCATTGCTCTTTCATATATACAGTGTCGAGAAAAATAATAGGACCACCAATATAGGTTTTAAATGTACCCTTGACTTCAATCGCCAATATCTCAGGCTGTGGGAGACAGATTTTGAAAAGTGGCATAGATTCGGAAAGCTACATTCATCCCCTTTCCAACGATGGTAGATTTTCGAAAATCGGCCCATCCGTTCAATTTTGGTAGATGATTGAACAAAAAGTGGCATTTTTAGTATGGGTCTACTTGAGCGACTGTCAAAAATCAGCCCCTCAACGGATTTTGATCACCCCGGCAGTTTTGGACAGGGGAAGAATGTAGCTTTCAGAGTTTTTTGAAATTTTGAAAATCGGACACCCAGAAAAAAAGTTAGACGGGTTTTTGTGAGTGGTCCTATTTCAATAATTTAAGGGTTAAAATGCTTCCTAATTTACACAAAGTTTCATAACAAATTTTTATTTTTTTTTTAGGAAAAATTTATTTTCGCAAGCTATAAGCCTTTTAACTTTACTCAATTAAATTCAAATAAACACTTAAAAAAAATAAAAATTTACAAAAACTTGTTATGAAATTTTGTGTAATTTCACCCTTAAATTATTGAAATAGGACCACTCACAAAAACCCGTCTAACTTTTTTTCTGGGTGTCCGATTTTCAAAATTTCAAAAAACTCTGAAAGCTACATTCTTCCCCTGTCCAAAACTGCCGGGGTGATCAAAATCCGTTGAGGGGCTGATTTTTGACAGTCGCTCAAGTAGACCCATACTAAAAATGCCACTTTTTGTTCAATCATCTACCAAAATTGAACGGATGGGCCGATTTTCGAAAATCTACCATCGTTGGAAAGGGGATGAATGTAGCTTTCCGAATCTATGCCACTTTTCAAAATCTGTCTCCCACAGCCTGAGATATTGGCGATTGAAGTCAAGGGTACATTTAAAACCTATATTGGTGGTCCTATTATTTTTCTCGACACTGTATATGTATATTCTAAAGAAAAATGCATGATGTAGTATAAAAAACATTATCCAGTTAATGTGTGAAGAATTGAGAAAGTGTGTTGAACTGATAAGATAAAACGTGAATCGCATATTAATATCAGTTTTGTGCAAGAATGTCAAATGATAAGTTTTATCAATGACGTTACCTTCCTTACATACATACATGTTAGAATAAGAATGTAGTGTTGTCATCTATCCTTAACTTGTTATTGAAAGATTTTAAACAAAAAAATGGAATAGTTTTATTGGAAAAAAAACAGCATAAAAAGTCTTTATTTTCATAAAAATCATTTGAATGGAAAATTGAATAAATTTTACCTATTATTTTTAATAATAAATAATGTTTTTTTTTGTCTATTACAGAGGGCAGCGAACAGGGATCTTGGGAAAGCGCCTTATCTTATGAATGCCGTTCTCTATTATTTAAGGCATTACATAATCTAATTGAAAGGTAAGTTAACTTGTCCCCTGATTGAGGAGAAATGATGACATCACTTATCATTTCAATTTTCTTCCATCAGGAGCCTTTTGTCACGAGATGTTGTCCGGCTTGGCAGATGGTTCGTTCAGCCGTGCTCAGGTGCTGACCGTACATCTGGCAAGAGGTGAGTTTGATACACAATATATGATCCTAAATGTGATGAAAAATTGAATTTCGTGTGTGCATGTTTGTGTCCATAGGCTATCTCTCTTCTTTTTTTTTCTTACACTCCAAGGTGGAAACTATTTAACATTCTTGTTTATTGGTTATTAATTTTAACAAGGTGAAAAAATATATACATACATATGTATGTATGTACATAAATACATAGGTGTAGGTATTTAATATAGAGAAATCATGCCTCGTTGCACTACGTGGATAAGGAAAGGGAGAAATAAAAAAATATTTTCTTTCCTTCTTTATTCGTTTTTCATGTGTGTGTGTGTGATTTTTGGTGAATAATTGGAACATAATCAAATGGAAATTGTGAATGATTAAATTGAAATATCATTCAATCGCAATATTGCATATCAATTTCAATTTGATGCCAAATAATTTTGGCTTTAAGCAAAATAAATGTTCCTACAGTATTGCAACATGCAATGAAAAATGCGTGTTCAGGTGAAGTCTCTGCAGGTGATTCTTTAAAAATTTCAATGAATCATTCTGTCGTTCACTTCATTACAATTAATTAATTAGATACTTATTAATTGAATTTGAATTGATTAATAATTTTACTTTGAGCTTCATCTAGAAAAAAATAATTTCTCCATTTTTTAATTTATCTTTTTTCCCTTAGCTCCCACCATCTATCGTTCTCATTTGCATTCTTCGTGCACGGGGACAGTACGGTATGCGCTTCAATGGATCTCCGTGAACATCCAGTGGTACGTCGCTTGACGCCAGAATATCTTGCTGAGGCACAGCAGACGGCAAATGGTGGCGGCAGCGGTGAGGTGCGTCCAAAGCCCGTCATCCTGGCACCATTTGGTCTGTCGGCAACCTTGACGGGACAATTTTTTCGATCTGGCTCAATGGATCCTGTCACACAGAAAGCACTAGATGACTGGTGTGCTTTCTATCCACTCAATACAAATGGCAAGGATAATTCAGATCTTCCACCGATGGTTGAAGTTATATCAGGTACGTTACCACCTATACCTTTTATTTTCAGGAGATTTTTTTGTTGCATTTCTAACAATGATTTTTTTGTGTTTTTGACTCAAAAAAAATTAAGGTGGCATAAAGTTACGTTACCCATCGAAATACATCCTAGTCACGGATATCGATGAGAACACATTGAGTCCGGGTAAGGTGGTACCGACATGTTCTCAAGGGGGAATGACGACAAATAGCATAAATGGGGAAAAATCGGTGCTAGCAATACCCCAGCAAGACTTAATGTCACCGAATCAGGCAGAACGCGAGGGCATATCACATTCATTGACAGATATACCATTTAATCACAATAATGACCTAGGAAATCCACTCAGTATGCATTTGGCACCGTCTGTTGCAACAGTTCTGCCGGAACGTGTCTGGCAGGATTGTCTTACGAACCCCTTATCACAGACTGCCAACAATGGTGACTTAGGTGCAACCACAACATCCACTTGTAGCAATGTTGTGCCAATTTCATCAACATCCCCAAGTGGAAGTAGTAGTAGCAGCAGTAGTAATAGTAGTAGCAGTAGCAATGGCTCTACTGCTGCTACGGGGAATACAGCGGTAACATCGAGTGGAATTATGATTAAACAGGAGCCCGGTGAGGGTAGTGGAGTGATACTATCGTCAAATAGTGGAAATTGCAATAGTGACGCCTTCACATCAGCGCCAAGTTGGAATTTTACTGATCCAACACAGAAAGCAACATGCACGTGCTTTAGGTAAGTTACTTTCCTTTATTTTAAACTGTGTACTTGCTAATTAACTATTATATCTAGTGAAACTGATTCTAACTTAGGCAAGGTTTATTTATTTTTTAATTTCTTATAATGACACCCGCTCTCGTGACTAAGAAAGTATCAAAGTCCTCATGCTAGAAAGATGCAAAGTTTAATAAATGAAAAAAATAATAGAAATAAGATGAAAACTCGTAGAAAGAAATCCAGAATCTTTTAGCTGTGTTTCTTTCAGACACAGCTTTTGTGTACCGAGCAAAATCGAAAGTCGTCAGATCGGCCTCAAACTTGGGATGAGCACGAATTAGGGTCCCCACATTCCAAAAAACGTATGCGCCAAAAATTTTTTTTTCCGGCCGTCCGTCCGGCCGTCCGGCCGTCCGTCCGGCCGTCCGCCGTGGTTCAACCATAAATTGCAAGAGAACGGTAATAGATAGAGACTTGCGGTAAACGGCAAAGTTTAAAAGTCGACTGGAAGACGTCCGATTATGACGTCAAATTTTACCCCCCACCCCTCCGTCCGCCATTTTGAATAACCTCAAAATTTTGTTTTCGCTATATCTCAGCCGCTATTATAGCTAGAGGTCTGAAATTTTGATATGTTGTAGGGGCAATCAAGACCTTTCCAACGATACCTCATTTTCGAAAATCGGTCAAGGCGTTTAGTCAATATGGCCGCCACAATTTTTCATCGAAAATCGATCATAACTCGAAAACGGCTTGACCGATTTTGATCAACCCGGGCTCAAATGAAAGCTCTCAACAAACCCTACAACTCTCTAGAACATCCGAAGTTTCAAAAGTGACCGCTAGGGGGCCAAAAATCAAAAACAAAATTTTCGATTAGTTTTCGATGAATATCTCGAAAACGGCGACATAAATTTTTTTCATTTTTTGATATGTTATAGCTGACCATATTATCTAGCTCTATGCCAAAAATGAAGAAAATCTATGGATTCGTTCTCGAGATATAGCCTTCCAAAGTTGGCATGTCATATCTCAGGTTCTACAAGTCCGATCTTGATCAACTCAAGCGCAAATGAAAGGTTTCGAGAAACCCTACAAATGTCTAGAACATTGCAACTTCGAGAAATGACCGCAAGAGGCGCTAAAATCAAAAACAAAGTTTTCGAAAATTTCGAACTCGAATTTTTCGAAAATAGGGATATAATTTTTTTTCATTTTTCGATATGTTATAGCTGACTTCAAGATCTTTCAAACAAAAAAAAATTTATGAAAATCTATGGATCCGTTCTCGAGATATAGCCTTCTAAAGATTTCTTTGGGGTATGACTTTTCAACTTTTCCCGACTTTGCGCGTATTTAAATTAATTCGCAATCCAGTTTGCTCTCACAAAATTGGTACACTGAAAGAAACACAGCTCTCGTAAGCTTGGTCAGCTTACCAGTACATTTATTTTCATTAATGTTGTGATATCTGTTTTTTAAATTCTTAATTTTCATTTTTTTGTTTTTTGTATTTCTTTTTTTTTATTTTTACGTGACTTCCATTGGAAATTGGGAATAAGTTTTATTTTAACCTTAATTCATTTCTACAATTTTTTTAAAATTTCTCTTGCAATTTTTTTCGAAGATTTCTTTGAGGCTTCTCTTAGAGAAATCTTCCCTTCTCTCAAGTAATACACAATGTAGGTATTATTTTGAATATTTACGTATTCTTTTGTATTTTATAGTCTTGATTTGTATGTAAGTTTATTTATTTTTTCTATATACTACCTTCTTCCGTATATAATGCTGCAGAAACGATGAAATTTCTTACCATGCTTCGGCTGTTGTTGCACAAAATTTGAAACGTAAAGTAATTCCCATACCGTTGTGAGAAATCTTTAATTCTGCAATATTTTACTCAATATAATTTTAACAAAAACGAGATGTTGAAGAAAATTAGATTTCTTTTCCCATGGATTTATGTCTTAGTGAAGTAAAGTAGAGAAAAGGGGGCTAAAAATGTTATTTGTTATTTATGTTTAATGCAATCAAAGAAAAAAAAAGAAAAGAATGCAAAGAAAAGAAGAAAAAAAAACAAACACTACACTGAAGCATGGGCCAAATTGGCTTTCAGGTGTAGAAAAATCACTGGACGTTCATCGGCGACGAGTTGTGGTGGTAAAACAAGTGGTAGAACGGAGAAGGGAACACGAATAGGTCGAATACCCTTCCACCGGCGACACCATTCGTTGTTGTTGCATGGATCTAGCAGATCATCATCCACAACATCCCTTAACTCAACTGCAGCAGTTGCATCATCTGCACATGTTGTTGGTGTTCAAGATGCTCCCAACTCTGTCACTTCGACACCAACCAGTCAAAGGTTTGTCCCGTGAAAAAAGACCCCTTTTTAAGTCACAATCATCATCATCATCCCACTCTTTCCACGTTAAAACCAAGAAAATTCCCATTCAGACATCTTCTACAAAAAATATCATTATTCTAAACAATTTTGCAATTTAGTTTAACATGGACTATAAATACCTCTCTATGGGCTTTTAATGTTACATTGAAAAAAATAAAGGTCCATGGTATCCTTCTGACTGTTCTGACTACATAAATTAGATTTCATTAAATCAGGTGGAAATTAAAAAAAAATAACGGAAAAATGGACAAAAGCCACAGCATTGTTTCTAACATGAGGAAAGATTTTCATACTTTCTTTTTTTTAATTTTTATTTAGCAATGAATCTTCTAAAAGCTAGAGTTTGGGGTTGATTCTGTTAAAAATCTTTTCTTTTTTTATAAGATTTTTTTTATGACGTATTATACGTTAAGAAAGATTTTCAATAGAATCAATCATGTTATTTAATATTTCTTCCTTCCTTGCTCTAACACTCCCTTATTTTTCATATTTTTATTAGTTTTTCTTATACATTAACTTAATATTCTAATAGATACATAAAATATAATTAATTCCAAATTAGTTTCCCCCTGTTTTCATAGCTCCATTAGCTTTTGTACAATATTTTTTATCAATTTTGAATGGAAATGGATGATGATGATGAGGGATAGAATGTTGTAAATAAAATATCCTTCAAGGAAATCATTCTCAAATTTTCAAATATTCTTTCGTCCTCACTGTAATCTCATTTACACATTATTACTGCTTTTCCCAATGCAAGGGCAGTGTTTGAAAAGTTTCGAAAAAAGCGATTTTTTCATGTAAATTTAAAAAAAAAATTGAAGAAAAAAAACGTTGCCAAAAAAATATTTTTATTTACGAATGGAAAAGGGAATGTTACTTTCACATTGCTTTGACGCTTTTGGCTTTTGGTGTCCTACACGGAGATTGGATATATTTATTTACTATTAAAAAATAAATGTAAATTATTATCGTATTTAATGTTTTCTGCAGCATAGAAAACAATATATTATGTAACAATATTAACATACCCCAAAAAAAATGGTGAAGGCTGTGTTTTATGTACCCATACATATTTTGTTTTGTTTACTATTAGAAAATAATTTACCTATAGGTACATACATATCTATTTTATTTTCTTTAATCACAACCTTTCATTTTCATTTGCATGATTTTAAAACAAAGGCTAGTTTAGTGCAATTTTATTTATTTTTTGCTTTCCATTTTTCTTTTTTTAATTACCCAGCTAGTAAATAAATATTAGCTAAACAATTTTAGCAAACTGATAAATAGTTCTGACTTTGGAGAAAAAATTAATTCAGAATTAATTATTTATTTTTACAATCAGAATCATAAATTTTTGATAAGATTTTTATTTTTTAAATGATTCAAAAAATATTTAATTAGGAACAGTTATTTTTTTTAATCAATTTTAAATTTGTAATTAAACATAAAAAATAATGTATTGGGCCTATATATTACTACATATATAGGTTCTTTTTACATAGGTACATTATATACAAACAATATTTCTAATTGAGAATCGATCACATTTCATTTTCACGGGAAGCGGTGTGCAAAACTATTGTAAATATTATAAACATTTATTCTTTCTTTTTTTTTTTGTTAAATTAAATTTCAAAATTTATTAAAAAGTAATTAAACATAAAATATGTCGATTGATAATTTTTTTATGTTGTTTTAAAAAAAAATTAATTTTCAGGGCTGGAAATTTACCACAAAATCATCCATCATATCCGAGACATTCTTCATTAGCTGAATCTTTAGCACCAATACCGTCCGTGGGTTCTCCGAGCAGTGCGGGACCATCTCCACATCCAAATTCAACGCAATCACAACCCACGTCAGTTCCACCAGCAGATCAGGTAGGAAAAGATTTCCTATTCTTTTTTTTAAATTAGTTTTTAAAATAGATTTTACGTTTATTTTTATTTTATTTTGTTTTGTTTTGCAGTTGCTATCAACCATATCACCGCATCCACCGTCATCTGTAAATGCAAGTGCTCAGCCACCGACACCAATTGAGGCGCATCTGGATAAAAATACTCCAGCACCAACACCAACGGATCAACATGATTCCAAGGCTGTGGCATCGCCATATCAGCAACAGCAGCCACAGGCGCAGCAGCAGCAGCAACAGCATCAATCTGTATCCGACGATATGGCAACATCAATGTCAACATCTGCAAATGCAGCAGCAACAACACTTGCTGGGGCAACGCACTGTCACACAACGTCATCAGCAGCAACACCCAAAAGTGGAGCAACAACAATTCAAAATGAACAGCAACATGTGAAGAAGTTGGACTCAATGGGCAGCTTGAAGACTGCCAATATTAGTGTAAACAATAGTATGAGTGTAAATAGTAGTGGGAGTAATTGTAATTTAAGCAACACTAGTGGAAATAGCAATGTTAATAGTTTTGTGTCATCACTAAAGAGACCACAGCTCAGTTCAAAAGACTATGAAAATATCATTGATGATGATTACATGCCGCACCAATTGCTCTATGATTATTCAACATGGGAAGCATGGTAAGCGTGCTATTTTATTATTGATTTTAAAAAAAATTTCAAACATTGAATTTAATTTCTAAAAAATAAAAAATCTTCTTTTCAGGCTAAATCATCCAGTGAAACGGTACAAACCCAACGAAGAATCAAAATTAAATCAAAGTTACGATTTATACGCGGGCCGAGTGCATTCTCAGGCACATTTTGCACCAGCATCCTCATTGGGATCACCAGCCACCATTGAGGGGCATGCAATGAAGAATACGGTGAGTGGTGGTAAAAATATTGAATCAACGATGTGTGGGCCGATGGATGAGGAGGCAGAAGCACCCCTTCTTCAGGCGCACGAAATCAAAAAGGAGGCCACTGATGGTGGTGATGGTGGCAAGGAGGGGAAATGTCTCACAGAAAGTCTCTTCACAAGTGAAGGTCTTCAGGCTTCCTATAAGGATCTCGATCAAATTTTTGACAGTTCCGATGAAACTTCCAATGATGAAGCGGTAATAAAAGTTGCAAAAGCAACAATAAAAAAATAAAATAAAATCATGAAGTTACCAGTGGTGTAGCCAGGCGGGTAATCACCCTGAAAGTTTACACTGTTTAGATTTTTTTCTTTGAGAATTAAAAGAAATTAATTTCAAGATAAAAATTCTAGGAAGAATAATTCTAAAAGAAACAGCAACAAAAAAAGGATAAAACATCACATGTTAGAAAGAAAATGTTAAATTTTGAAATGAAATCCTCAAACGTTAGAAAAAATTATGACAGTAGAAAGAATCTTAGAAATGTGCAATGATACACAAAACAAACATTTAAAAGAAAAAAGAAGTTTCAAACGTTAAAAAACGTTTATCGTTAGAAATGTCGATTTTTACAAAAAATTAGGGGCGATTCTGTCAAAAAAAATCTTTTCTTGCAAATTGAAAAATGTAAGATTTTGACAGTTGAAATTTTAAAATTATTTTATTGTCATATTTTAACCGCTTCGCATTCAGATCCAACATAGAAACAACGAAACATGCGCCCTATTTATCACATTATTTATTCTAAAAATAAATACTATCAGAGCGCATTTATCAGTTAGAACGTTTTCTTTTGGCTCTTCTGCATGAAATTTACACAATCTTAATATGAAAAAAAAACATTTTAATTCATAACAAATTAGGGAAATAAAATGTTTCACGTTTGAGTTTATCCTTAATGAAAGAAACAAATTACTGAAATATTCAGAATATTCTTTCCAAAATTCCAAAAATCTTACAACTTCTAAATTATAAGAAAAAAACAAAGATTTTTGACAGAATGAACGCCATTGTTTAAAAAAAAACCTAAAACTTTTGAATAAACTTCAATGATCGTAGAAAACATTAAAACGTTAGAAAGGAAACGCCAAGAAACGTCAAGTGTCAGATATGTGAAGAGCTAGAAATGTCAGATGATTGAAACAAATGTCAAACTGTTAGAAAATCAATGTCAATTGTTACCTTTTTGTTAAAAGTTGTTAATTAAAATCTCTACGTCTACTTTGTATTTAAAATCCATTTTTTGCGCCCTTTAAATTATTTATTTATTTCTTTTATTTATCACAATAGATTTCTGGCTACGCCCCTGGTAGATAATTTTTCTTTTCATTTATAAAAATAAATAATTTATATATTTTCTAGATTCCTATGAATGTACATACACCACCTGGTTCAAATAAATCCGTGAGCGGAATGGATGAGAAGCGTGGCATGAGTTCGTGTAATCCCAATGCGGGCTGTATACGACCGTATGGCAATGAGGAATTGTCAAAGATGTTCCCAACACCACCCAGCTTGGAGCACCATCCAAATTCAAGTCCATGCGGTGGAGCTCTCTCAGATGTACCCATGACTGATATACACAGTCCCAAATTAAAATTGGAGAATTATCCGAATCTCGGGAGCCCTGGTGATGAACCCATTGAGGATTGGACGTATGTCTTTGTACCGCCGAATATGTGCAAATTCGTGGGATCGTCAAAGTATGCACCATTGACGAATTTACCGAGTCAATCACTCCTACCCATTTCACTTCCCATGACGGCTGTGTATAAGCCATCTTGGTTGCAGCAGCAACAGCAGCAGCAAATTGCAACTAATAATGGTTGCAGTAGTAGTTCTAATAGTAATTCCAGTAGTAGTGGTGGAGCAACAAGTGGAGGCAATGAACGTGTTGCAGCATCAGCAACAGCAGCTCATGGTGGGCAGATTGTTGTGAAACAGGAACGTGTGGAGCCACCACCAATGTCCACGTTGAATCCATCAACAATACCAACACCACCGAATCCCATGTCACGGCCCTCGCCAATTGGACTAATGGGTGGGCCACCACCGGGTGTAATGAGTACAGGTGGCCCACCACCACCACCGCCACCAGCTGCAATGATGACACCAAATATGATGATGCCAATGGGCATGAATATGATGGCAAATGGGAATTTTGGGCAAGGTCCACCGATGCAGGGGCATCCCCCGGGTGCCATTCTCAAACCCGGAATGTCACCCATTTCCCCCGCCACGGGACCCTTTCCGGCAGTTGGTAGCCCAATGCATGGGCTTCAGCATCCCTTTAGACGTACCCCAATCCCACCACCGCCGCCGTATGAATTGGCAATTGCCAGCCCGGCTACATCAACGAGCAGCTATCTCAATAAACAATTCAACTCGGAGGAGCCAGCAACGCCATCAATGGGCGGAACACGGGGCACGCCCGAAGCAAATGCCCTCCTTGTCAATGTTCTCCTCTACGATACACTCCTCAATGTTTTTCGTGACCACAACTTTGATAGTTGTACAATATGTGTGTGCAATGCTGGGAAGAAGTGTGTGGGGAATATTCGTGGGTCAGACAGTGGGGTCTATTTGGCGCTTCCGGGAACAACGTTTGCATCAATGACATCAGCCCTGGGGAACAGTGGTGGTGGTGCTGGTGGAAATATGTATGGGAATGGAATTGATTCTCCGGCTGCAATGATGGGTGGGAATATTCATCAGAATGGTTATTTCGATGAGGATCCCATTAAGTGTCAATGTGGCTTTAGTGCTGTTGTCAATCGACGACTAGCTCACCGTGCTGGCCTATTCTATGAGGATGAAATGGAAATAACAAATATGGCCGAAGATCCGAGTTATCACAAAAAACGTTCCCTCCTCACCATTATTCTCGGACAATCGTCAAATGGTGAAAGTTCCATTGTGGCAACATCAGCAAATAGTGGCGATGCGAAGGAGATGGTTGTGAAGCAAGAAAGTAAATTAAGTAGTGACGGTGTGCCGTGTGGGAGTTCAAGCAACTGTGATAATATGCCGTTGGTAATGATGGATCTGCTCCGGGAACAGTGTTCAGTAGTACAAAGTTCGTCAAATTCCATACAGCGTGCAATCAAGTGTTTCCGTGGACTTGTCGCCACAACATCCACCACAATATCCTCCGGCACCGCATCTGCCGCCAATGCTGCACTCAATGTACTCGATTATGCTGATGCTCAGGATGTTATTAGTTTAGCCCTTGAGCAGGGACGATTAGCGTATGAATCGAATATTCTCTGTAAAATGGAAATGGATAATCACTATGGGAATTCGAGGTTGGCACTACCACCGGGACCACCAGCAATTAAGTCCGGGTTGAGTGTACACAAATGGCCGTATGTGAGGGCAAATGGGCCACGTAGTAATCAGGATATTGTGCGAATTATGAAATCAATGCAACCACTTCTTCAGGATGCTTTCCACAAGAAGTGTACAACACGTCTCTGGGATGCACCGTACACTGTCCAGGGGCCCCTCACGTGGCGACAATTCCACCGTCTAGCAGGCCGTGGGACGGGACAGTGTGAACCCCAACCCATCCCATCTGTTGTTGTGGGTCACGAAAAAGACTGGCTGTCCGTTGCCCCGTATGCAATACACTACTGGGACAAATTACTCCTGGAACCCTATTCGTATGCACGGGATGTGGCATATGTGGTTATAGCACCGGACAATGACACCGTCGTGACGCGCGTTAAGACGTATTTCAAGGAATTGAGTACGACGTATGAAATGTGCAAATTGGGCCGGCATACACCCATCAAGGGGTGGGAAGGTATCCTAAGGGTGGGGAAGAATGTGAAGAACCTCACGGCACTCCCCGGATTAACGCCCAATCCCAATGCAACTGCCAATGATTCCATTGATGAGTGGTTTGGCTTACTCGGTGATAGCAAAATGAGTGAATACCTCAAATTCTATGCACAGGTATGTTCTGTTCTTAATTAATTTATTCAATCTTTTGTTCCCCATTTAAATCTTAGGGGAGACCTGGTAAAAAGTGTCAGTGAAAAAATTTTAAATGCTAATTTCTTCAAAGTTATAATTGGGATGAATCTGAAATTGATTATAGTGAGAAGCCCTACCAACTTACCACAATTGACTATAATTTGGAAAGACTAATAAAATTAATAAAATTTTGGGCTCATTTGCGTATTGGGAAAAATTCGTTTTTCGAAACTTTTCTTTTAGCGATTTTCCAATCTGATAATTTTTCTCACTAGCTGGGTTAATACTTGTAGTAAAGTTCTTTGTATCGGATTAACAGGTGAGAAGGTTAGTTAGCAACTACACTTAATCTCTCAGGTGGGAAATCCTTGGAAATATCAGATAATTCCACCGACTTTATTTACCCCGCTGATGACTATATTTACCCATCGAGTTAAAAAAAATTAGAAGTAGAAGGGTTTAGGAAAAGTTCAAAAACTCATATTTCCGGTGGAGATAGGGAAAAGTGGTCTGAGACAAAGTTGTAGGCCAGGAAATTTTCTTTGAAAATGAACTATCGAGGAAATTTTCTTGCCCTTGGGGAATCCTGCAGATAAGGATTTATGCAAATTGACTTTTTTTACCCCAGTCTCCCCTATTATCATATTATTCAATTATTTAATAATTGATCATCAATTTTTACCATAAATTTTGGCAAAAAAAAAACGTTCTTTTTCTTCTAATTTTCTTACCATCATCACAAAATTAGTTTTCTTTAATTTTTTCATTACAAGAGTTTGAATTTTTCTTTTATTCTTTTAGGCATGTCAAGTACAACTTGTCCCCTATCTGAATAAAGTAACATCAGACAAAAGTCTCCTTGACCCACCGGAGAGTGCAAATTTAATTGGGAATGGGAGTCTCAATAAGGATCGTTCACTACCGAGTCCGATGCCACCACCAAATACACCCGAATCATCCCAAACATCCGACAAAGCACCAAGTACACCAAAATCCGACAATGATGGTGAGAATCAACGTGACTCCCTCAATACATCAAGTTCAATGTCGACAATTCATTCGGATCCACTTGGATCAGCGGATGATGATGAAGTCAATCCACCGTGTATTGTTGTCTACATCGTTGAGCCATTCACGTGCCTGTCTGATTCGTCAGATCGGCAGAGATTGGCAGTTTTGGCACTTCTTAGATGCTACTCAAATATCCTGCCGTCAATACCGGAGAGTATAAGGAGTAATATACAATTTCAGGTATGTTAAGAAGAGATTGAAAAATTAATTTAAAAATAAAACACGAAAAAGACGAATTTTCCATAAAAAAAAGTTCAACGTTTCGAACAACAAAATTACTTCCTCAGGGCCTTTAAAATTTGAAATCAATTCATAAGATCAATTCTTTTCAAATATTATAGGTCGAAAACGTAGACTTTTAATGAAAATTAATAAATGAAAATCCTCCTTTTTCTTTCTTTAATTATTTAAAATTTTCCTTTAATAAAATTAACAAACAACAAACATTTTTTCCCTGCTCTGCAGCTCATTTCACAGGAAAGTATAATGGAGTTGGGACGAAGTCGTGATCAGCTTCGTTTCAGTGATGAAATGCGTTGCCAGGCACTAAGTGTCTTTTCACAGTGTCGTCGGTATTTGCTGCACAACAGCAATGTGAAGAGTTTAACGGGTTTTGGAACAGCAGCCAATATGGAGTTGTTCCTGAAGAATAAGGATGAGAAGAATCGCGAGCCGTACAAACTCTACACACCCCCGTACATATTGGCAACGCAACATGAAAAGAGTGAGAATGCTGAGTTGTTTGGTACAGCTAGTATTGAGCAGCAATCATCGGTGCTGTACTGCAGCTACTGCCTGTCAGAGGATCAAAGTTGGTTACTGGCGGTGGCAACTGATGAACGGGGTGAATTACTGGAGACTGTCACGATAAATATTGACATCCCCAATCGGAGTAGACGAAAAAAGGCATCAGCACGACGTTTGGGCTTACAGAAGTTGATGGATTTCATTTTGGGCGTAATATCACAGAGTGTTCAACCGTGGAGACTTGTTGTTGGGCGCGTGGGGCGAATTGGGCATGGGGAATTGAAGGGATGGAGTTGGTTGCTGAGTAAACAGAATCTCCTGAAGGCATCGAAACAGCTCAAGGATATTTGTAAGCAGTGCTCTCTCATGTATCCACATGCTGCACCAAGTATCCTCAGTGCGTGCCTCATTACGCTCGAACCGGACTCCACGTTGCGCGTTATGCCGGATCAATTTACGCCCGATGAGCGCTTTAGTCAGATTTCAATGCAAAATCCACTGTCAACACCGCAAGATGTCACATGTACGCACATTCTTGTCTTTCCAACTAGCGCTATTGCACAGGTAAGAAAAAACAATTCCTTCAATGATTTTCTTTTTTTTTTCTTTATTGAAAACTTGAATATTTTGTTGTAATTCTAACGTTTGACGTTTCGTTTTAAATGTTTTTGTGTTCCTTTTCTCTCTTTTTTGTTGTACATATTTGTTTTCTTTTTGATATTTTTAATATTCTTCATTCTTTTGCTCGGTTTTGATGGTTTTTTTTTCTTACATTTGAAGTTCTTTTCTCACTTTTGACGTTCTTTTTCTTTCGTTTGACATTTCTGACATTTAACGTTCCTTTCTCGGTTTTGACGTATTTTTTCTTCCATTTGACATTCGTTTTCTCGTTTTTTTTTTAACATTTAATATTTCTTCCCTCGCTCTTAACGTTCTATTCTTTTGTTT
The DNA here is from genome assembly GCF_024334085.1 of Lutzomyia longipalpis. Lineage (NCBI taxonomy): Eukaryota > Metazoa > Arthropoda > Insecta > Diptera > Psychodidae > Lutzomyia > Lutzomyia longipalpis. The sequence goes on along the minus strand of NC_074709.1, from coordinate 12,411,691 downwards.
GACATTTTTATTATTTAACGATTTTCCTCGCCTTTGACATTCTTTTTCTTACGTTTGACATTTAAAACATTCGACATTTCTTTCTTCTTTTTTGACGTATTTTTTTTATTATGATTGACGTTTTAATATCTGACTTTTCTTACCTCGTTCTTGACGTTTTTTTCTTCCGCTTGAAATTTTTAATATTTGACGATCCTTGCCTTTCTTTCGAAGAGTTTATTCACTTTTAACTTTTGTTTTCTCGCTTTTGACGGGCCTTGTTACGGTTGACAATTCTAACATTTAACGTTTCTCACATATTTTGACGTTATTTTTCTTACGTTTGACGTTTCTTTATTGATTTTTGACATTTCTTTTCCAAATTTGATGTTTAATTCTTAACGCTTTTGTTTCATTCTCTAAATTTAAAATTTCTTTTTCTGCAGTCATCACAAACTGCCTTCCAAGACATTCAGCATATCAATGATCTCGACGAGGAATTCTTCCCAAGCCTCGATGATGATGACGGAATGGATGGTATGGAAGCCATGAATGGTCTTGGTGATATTTTCGATCAATGGGACAGTAAGTTTAATTTTTTTTCAAAAAATATCCTTTCAATTTAATTAAATTTTGTGTTTTCCTTCCAACTCTTGCAGCTGAACCACAAATGCCACCAGCAAGTCCCGAAAGAACATCAAAGATGGGTAGTCCGGGTGGGATAGAAGACAACCGTAGTCGCCAAAGTCCTGGTCGCAATAGTGGAAATTGTGGTCCAACGAGGAATTTGCATTCATCACAGGACACAGAAGAGGTACGAAGGGAACAATAAAAAGAAGAAAGAAAAGATGTTGAATGAAAAGGAAAATATTTATAAAGATAAATTTGGATTTTTTCTCAAGGTGGGACAATTGCTACAGCAACCTCTAGCACTGGGATACTTTGTCTCAACCGCACCAACTGGTCGTATGCCATCGTGGTTCTGGTCATCGTGTCCACATATGGAGAATGTGTGTCCGGTATTCCTTAAGACTGCCCTCCATCTGCACAGTCCGGCCATTCAGCAGAACACCGATGATTTGTTGCAACAAAATCATTCATCAGCAACGGATCATCCGCTTGATTCACAATTCACCGCCGATGTTCTACGCTACGTCCTCGAGGGCTACAATGTCCTCTCGTGGCTGGCAATGGACTCCAATACACGCGATCGTCTCTCGTGTCTACCAATTCACGTGCAAGTTCTCATGCAGCTCTACCACATGACGGCAGCTCTCGCGTAAGTACGTGAAAGTTATTGCAAAAATTAAAAAAGAAAAAAAAAGAAATTAAACACAAAAAGGATTCAAATACTCAGTTATCTTCTCAGATTAGGTCTTAACTGCACGTACGGCACAATGCAGTGCGTTAATAGAGATCTTCCCTTATTAGTTCTTTTTCTCTTGATACGTAGCTCTTAACAAAACACAAAATAAAACTGACGAAGGGGGAGGTGAAGCTTTCAAAGTAACTTCCACGCTGAATTTTTTAAAAACTCATAATTTTATCGATTAGAAAAAATGAATAGAGAACTTTATAGCTCAAAATGGGAATTCTTGAGTGATTTTCTCACAATGAGAGAAAACAAAAAAAATTGATTCCATTATTTAGATGACAAATTTCTTTTATTAAATTTTTTTTCAGTAATAAAAATTATTCCAAAATCTTTCCTTTATAAAAAAAAAACGTTTAGAATTTTTTTCTTGGCACAAAACTCTCTTCTTCACTTTATCAGTTTTTCTTTTAAAACCTCTCAGAATGTTAAATAGTTGATTCTCACATCCGCATAATGGCCTCCTCTTTGAGATTTTCTGTGATATTAGATACTAATGTAGACAAGAATATTATTAACAAAAAAAATATATAAGATTATGGAAATTACAAAAGTAAACAAGAAAAAAGTGTATAGAAGTATAAAGAAAAAAATTAAATTATTATTACCTACAAGAAAATTAATTAATAACTAGACATGAAAAGTATAAGAGAAATGATTTTTTTTTAAAATAAACAAGCAAGTTTTAAATTATATTACCTATATATACACATAATTTCTTAAGAAAATGTAGCTGAATATTTAAATCTAAATATAAATTGTAATGTAATTTAAATTTATTTTTCCAAATATTTTTTTTTATTAAAAAAAAAACATAATATTTAATTTTTCTTAACAACAAATAAATAAATAAAATAACAAAAAAAATACTGAAAGAACGTCTTCTGTGGAAGAAACAAAAAATAAGCTTAAATTACCTATATCCGATAAAAAATTACCTTCCTAGTTTTCCCCCCTTTTTGAACTAACTGATCATCTAAAAATCTCTAATTTGAATGAGATGATGACCATTAATAGAGGAATAGCACAAAATATATTTATTTTACTTTATTTGAGGGATTGACAAAAAATTAAAGAATGATTGTTGTAAAAAAAAATTTATTTAATCAAAATTCAATGAGACGGTACAATGATATTTTTTTCATTGAACTTTTTACAAAATTAAAGAGAAAAATCAGAAATTAAAAGAAAATGCAGCTGTTTGGTTTTTTCTTCATTGAGCAAAAAGAAAGAAATATTAATGATAAAAAAATAACCAGAGTATAGATGGTACCCGAAGACTGATTCGTTAAAAATGATTTTCTTTGTCACAATTTTTTTTCTTCAAACTTACAATACCAGAAAAAAGTTTCCGGATAGACAGAAATTGAGGATTTTTTAAGGGTAATTTCAAGTAACAATTACTTTGGCTGTGGCTCACCGATTTTCAAAAATCCACCAGTTTTGCATAGGTGAGAAATGCACCTTTCCAAGACTGGGGGATTTTTGAAAATCTGCTAGCCACAGCCGGAGTAACAGACATTTGAAATTTGCCCTAGAAAATATTCATTTTTTGTTCATCTGGGGAACTTTTTGAGGGTAGTGTAAAAAAGGGAAAACAAACAACTATGCAATGGATAAAGAGGTTTCAAAGTGAATGAACAAAAATTATAAAGTTTTTCTTTTCTCAGAATGTTTTTCTAATTATTATTCTATAAAACATAAATTCCAACAAAAAATTAACAAAATAAATTTTAACTGAAAATCAATGTTGAGACGTTTTTATTAGTTTTTCATTAAGAAAATAACAAAACGTAGCATATAAACGGGGGCCAAATTGAAAGCGTGGGGCGAAACTTCCAAATTTTATTGTCCAACTACATAATGATGTATTTATGTACGAATTTTACTTTTAATTTTCAACTATATTTATTTTTTTAGAGTTTTCGTTTGAATTCAAACAACGCCCTACCATTAAAATATTAGAGGAAAAATAACTGAGGTTTTTTAGCTGATTGACAGTTTTTTGAAAATTTTTACCATCTCACGTAATTAAATTAAATTATATAGAAAGAAAAACAATATATACCTACATATATTATGTATAAAAAAAATTAACGGAAAAGTAAAATGGAAAAATCTTAAAATGTCTGAAGTGAAAATTTCATAATGAATATTAAGCGTAATTAAAAGAAACATAGAAATCAAAGAATTTTATAAAGAATGAATTTTCATTAATAAAGGGAGAAAAAAAGGAACATAGAAATTATGTATCAAATCATCACAAACGGTGACTTCTTGAGTAACTCATAGGTTTAATGAAGAAAAAAAACAAGTTTGAATAAAAAAATAAAAAAAATTCAAAATAATGTTTAAAAAAACGAACAAAAACCAAATATTCACAAAAATCTGGAAACAATATTAATTAAATTATTTACTCATAAAAAATAAATATAGTGTTTAATAGAATTTGTATAAAGTAAAAAAATAAATAAAAATAATTTGAGAGTAAAAGAAAACTATTTAATAATGCAAAAAAGGAATAATTGAAAAGCAAAGCATTGAAAAGAAAATCTTTGAGGAAAATCACATTTTAAGGAAATTAATATACCTACATTATATCTAAAGATGATGAGAAAAAAAAGAAATAAAATGAATATATTCATAGTTTCCAGTCAATTTTTAAAACATTATTGTATTCATTCCCCTTCCACGCGCCCTTCCTAACACGTATTTCAGAGAAAATAAAGACCTATATACACACAATAGATGTATATATATATATTTCATTGGGGTATTAAGTAAAGAAAAAAAAAGTTTCAAATAATGACTCATTTTAGCGAGACAATTAAAAAAGAAAAAAAAGAATTACGAAGAATTAGATTGAAAATCACTTAATTATTAAAGTTTCTTTTCTTTCTAATGTGAATTGAAAAAGATTTTTTTAGTGATTTTTCTTTATTTTCTTAGTGATTAATTACAATGTAGAGATGATCTAAATTAAATGAAAAAAAAAAACAATGTCTTGTATATAGTGAACATAATTTAAAAATTAAATTATATTTAATTCAAATGAATAAAAAAAGTGAAGATAAACCATACTATATATATTACATTAACACAAAAGTAATGTAGGTATTAATTTTATTGACAAGAAAAAAAAACGTGAAAACATTACGGATTATTGCTGTATTTAATTATTATATACAAGAGATTCTTTAAAAAAAAGTATATAGGTATATATATAGAAACTCACTCCCAATTAACACACACACATGCATACAAAGAGAAATCAAGTAGTAATTTTAGTGGTAAAAAAAACATGAAAGAGGAGAAATTGGGAAAAGAAGGTATATAATTTAAAAAGAAAAATGTAATTAATTGATAAAATGACGAAGGGAAAAAGAATCTGGAGTGATGTAACTTGGAAGGTTTAATTTGAATGAAAAACAATTTTTTTAAAGTTATCTTCCTTTAAAAGAAAGTACATGATAATACATAAATATTTATTTTCAAATACCTAAGTAAGGATACGTGAGAGAGAAAAGAGAAATTTATCTTTCTTTCTTTTCTCTAAATTCCTTTCAAGTTAAGTCACTTGCGTAGAGACAAAAAAATGTGTAATTATGAAGGAGAAAACATTTATTATTACGATGATGATTATTATATTATATAATTATTATACTATTATTAAAATTTAAATGAAAAAAAAAACACAAGAGATGGTATGTGAGTATAGATTATGCTGAGCGGAAGTAAAGAAAATATACCTTAATAGGCCAAAATTAAAAGAAAAAATGTAATATATTGCATGAAGGTGAGTAAATTGTAAATGTTAAGATTTCATTTTTAAAAAAAAACCAATAAATGGAAATTATACATAAAAAAATGATTCTTTTAATTTTTTATTTTACAAAAAAGAGTTTATTCATCGACTTATTTGAAGATAAAGTGAAAAAAAATCGAATTTTCGGTCAATAATCAGTTCAAATTTCTTATTACTTTATTACCAATGTTTTGGACGAATATGTGTCTCTCTTCAAGGCATTAAATTAATCAAATTTTAACCACGTCTCAAAACAAATCTCACATTCACGAAATTCTCTTTTCACAGTCATTGGCTCTGGGACTAAATCAATAATAATTTGAACTGAATTTTGACCGAAATTTCAGTTTCTATCATTTCAGGTGAAATTCACTAGTCACACCAGTCAGACAGACTTAAGTTTTCTAATGAATTTCTTAAGATTCCTTAATAACAAAACTTAAGATCTCCTAAGAATAATTTAAGATTTTTAACTTTTCTTAAGCAAAACTTAAGATTTCTTCAGTCAGGCTGAATCGGGTTGAATGAATACATGTTTCGATGATTTTTTTCTGGTCGCCATCGGGCATCAAAATTTGTAGAAATCATAAAAAATATGCATTTTGTTTGATTTTCTTAAGAAATCTTAAGTATCCCTTAAGAAAACTAATGAATCTTAAATTTTTCCTAAGAAATTTTAAGTCTTTCTTAAAATAGACTAAACGAGGAAGGAATATCTCAATCGTTCGTTTCCAACCGTTAAATCTTTCTGACTAGTCAATTTCACCCTTTGTCTTTTAAAACGGTCCCTTCTACTAAAAGGAAGTTTTATATAATTGAAATGATTAAACTCCTTTCTCTTTAAATTACTTACCTCTCCTTAGATTGCTTAGATGCTTTAAATTGTTTGGTTTTTACTGAAATTTAATATGTAGGTACATAATTTTTTCATTATTTTTAAGATTTTATTTCCATTTAATTTTTATACATAATTAGTTTTACATTTATTTTTGTATTTTTGCTTTTTTGTTCTTCTATATTTAAAATTACTTGCCAATGGCAATTTTCTTCTACTTTTACCTTACATTAGTTAATTATTGTAAGAGCTTTTTTTCACCTATAGTAAACACATACACCTTTAGTTCTTAAATCAACTTTTTTATGTACAACAAATATCATAAAAAATATTAATGTTAAGGATTTTATTTCCATGGAACAAAATCACGTCAGTTAACAACTACAGAAAAAAAAATTATATCCTCATTCACTTGGGCTGACCATTCTCGTACTTGCTCCAAAATGTTACATTGCAGCTGGTTCTCTTGCCGGTGCTCTTATTGAACACTGAACAACTATCGAATGGTGGGCAATACAGATGCAATGATACGGCCACATTGGAATTATTTGGATTCTCAACACGGTGCAAGCCGAGAGTGTCTGAAAAAAAATTTTGTTGTTTTTACAAATAATTATCATATAAATTGATTTAAAATTAATTTACCATTAATGTAGCAAACCCCATTGAACTCGAGAGTTTTGCGAGAAATCTCCTTGAGCTCTTCACCCTTGCTGTAGCCACTTCCCTCATCGAGGATCCCAATGTCAGCAGTCACCTCTTCATCCAATTCTTGGAGTTTCTTCGTGGGCCAGGCATATCGCACCTCTTGCAGCTCACCCATTAGCATTTTCATGAAGCAATGCGAATCAGCGTGATCATGTATTGCCGATCCGTGTCCTTCGCCCCAACACAATATCATGAGATTGAATTTACCATTTCCTGAATCCACCAAGTTGCGTGTGTACCTGATTTGTTGATAAATTGAAAAAGAAGAGGAATTCTCCTTTAGCATTTACCGTGTTGTATATTTACTTTTCACGCAAGATTCAATAGGAAGCCACTCATAGTATAAATCAATCTATTCCTCTTTGCGGTCTCAATTATGATTATTGCAAACGGCAATATCATTTCAATCACCCACTTTAGGGCCTTTTGTGATAATATTTTCTAATGAGAAAATTAAGTGTTTCACCACGGTGTGTAGAGAGCACTCGTGGGGTCGCATAAGTATGTGGTCTTATCAATGCACACGAGATGTGGGAAAATATTTACACTGCCAGCAAAAAGTTTCCGGACAAGTAAGAAAAAATTGATTATTTTGAAGGTGAATTTCACGAGTAAAAATTACTTAAGCTGTAATTTCCTGATTTATTTTTATTTAAATTCAGTAGTACTGAAAAGACAGATTTTTCATCTTTTCAAAATCATTGAAATTTTGATAATCGGTCAAGTGTTTTAGTTTTAGCAGCCGTTTTGGCAAACCTACACAACCCTTAAAAAATTTCCGTGCAAGCAAAAACGGTGTATTTTCAAAGGCAAATTTCAAGTTGCTGTGGTAAACCGATTTTTAAAAATCCACAAGTTTTGGAAAGGAACATTTCTCACCTTTCAAAAACTGGTATATTATTAAAAATCGGATGAACTGTTTAGGTGTATTTGGCATCCATTTTGGTAAAACTAGGCGAAAAAACTTCTTTCAAAATTTCACAAGTTTTTACTTCAACCTCTTGCATCTCGACCGCTAGTGTACCGATTTATACAATAGACTGTCTTTGGAAAGGTAATTTAATTTCCTTTCCAAATCTGCTAAATTCTTAAAAATCGGCCAAGCGGTTCGATCGTGGCGGCCATTTTAGTGAACCCATAGTGAGTAACTTCATTTTTGAATAGTACGTTCCTCACTATGGGTCCACTAAAATGGCTGCTATGACCGAATCGTTTAACCGATTTTTAGAAATTTATCAGATTCAGAAAGGAAATAAAATTACCTTTCCAACGATAGTCTATTTGTCAAAATCGATGCAAAAACAGATAATTTGCAAAAGATCAAAACGAAAAATTTTTAAAACTTTGAAAAGAGCTGCTAAAGTTTATTAAGACAAGAAGTGCCAAAAACTTCCTAAAATCGATTTTATTCAATTGTTTGGGAAAAGAAAAACTTTCAGCAATTTTTTTTTACTTAAACTGGAAACTTTTGGCTGGCAGTGTAAACGCATGCATAATGTAATAAATTAAGTAAGAAAAATTGAGATAAAGAGCGATCGATCTTCATGCTCTTCCGCAATTTCTTTTTCCTTCGGATATAAAATTCCAAGAAAATTGCAGGATGTACATAATTACAGGCAATTACAGGTAATAACACTATGTATGTACATATGTATGTAAGCTCTCACCTAAATCTATCGAATGATGTAAATTTAATCCAATCAACAGGGTTGGATTTGTAGCTCAGCAACAAATGATTCACATACTCAATATTAACGTGATCCTTCTCAAAGACACGATGCAATTCGGTGATTAAATCAGCCAATGAATCGACGGTTTTTGCATTTTTGAGGGGTCTCTCAATGCCACGGAAGGTCTTTGTCAACTCACGCAGTCTTCTCTCGCGCGTAAGATTGTTCAATTCGGCCAAAGTTGACGACATTGTTGTGCGTGCAGATTGATCTTCTTACTTTCTTCTCTCTATCTTGTTGATTCGTTCAGTTCACACTTCAAATGGTCAGTCACAAACACACAAAATGATGGGAAATTTGTGTGAAAATAATATAATATCTGTGGACTTTTCTGTTGCGATTGATAAGTCTAAAATGAAAAATACAAAATAACAAAAAAAAAATATGTAGAAAAATGTATCTTGAAGAAGAAAAAAAGAAAACAATTTTGAAAATATTAATAAAATATATAAAATGATAATTTCATGTGTAATATGGGAGGGTAATTCAAGCAAATTATAATTCAAGCAAGTTTATCACCTCGCTCTTGGCAATAAGTTCGCATCAAATTGTCAGCTCATGTGACCTTTTTTTCGGTGGAGAAGAGGTGTGGAGGGAAAATTGGTAGGAAGTGACCTTTTTGGGGTTCTTTGGCACCCAGGGGGGAGATCAGTCGTCAACATTCAGAAAAGGGGGCTTGTTGCCGCAGCAACACTCGGATTTTTTTCTTCAGAGAGTAAATATATTTTATTTTCTTTTAGAGGCATATTTTAGGCGAGATTAATGAATTGAGCGCCTATTTATATGTGTAATGAAATCATCAACAAAAATTAAATATGATTTTATGTACAATAACATAATTATATATTTTTCTTTCAAAATATTTACAAGATTTTCTTGAAAAAAAAAATTTTTTTCAAAATGTTTTGTTTGAGTTTTCACTCTAAAATAAAATATTTATTAACTACATATTTAAACAAATTGATCTTTTAGTATGAAAATTCAAAAGGTTATCCATAAAGTTTAGGATTTTGTTGCGCCTCTCAGTAAAAATTTCCACGCAAATTAATCTTGTTGGTACTTAGAAACAGCGTTCATTTAATTTAATATTTTTAAAATTGATGTATGTTTTGCAACATGAGGAGATATTTGATTGAAAAACAAAAATAGGTATAATTTTCATCACGATCTAATAACAAAAAAAAACTGAGAGTGGAAGTAAATGAAATTTAACGAAAAGAGATCTCTCATATTTACTGTTTTTACGTGCACTTTTACCCTTTGATTAAATCTCTACAATGTATGTTGTACGGTACAGTCATATTTATTTATTTCCAGCGTATTATTTGCTACTGATTATGCGAAGCTATTCAATATTATCTCTAATACTTAAGAAAATGATCACGAAAAATTATCACTTTACCTTTCTTCTCTTACTAGTTTTTTTTTACAGCTTTGAGGTCACTTTCAAGATGCACGCACACGACTTTCTTTTCCTTTTTGATCTTATTTCTTTTTTAACTTTGCAAGATTTTCTTTATTTTTCTTATCAAAAAATCACTTTTCTTTATATAAAAATTTCCTTTTTGACAAAGAGCTAAAAATTAATAAAATTCGTGATTGATGCCAGCAAAGAAAAATATTTCTTTTAGTCCAGCAGGGAGCGAACACCGCACTTTTAATCGATACGAAGTACAAAATTAAACTGCCACTATGGGTAGAAAATTGCCAAGATTGAAAATTTGTTTGCCTTTCTCCCTCTTTATCATTGTCTATCTCACTCTCATGCTCGTGGCATGTTTTGCAAAGTAGAGCTGAATTGTTATATACAGAGATTACTCAGCAAAGAAATCATGCACACACGAGTCTTCTCATATATATTTAATTCTCACACCCATAGGGCAGACGAGATAATGAATTGTCTTTGGGAAAAAAATATTTCAATTTTTTTGTCAAAATTTTAATACATATGGAGAACATTGCCTCTATGGAGAGAAGCTTTAAAAGTTTTGCGATGAAGAATTTCCGCATATTTGCAAAATTAGTCAAAAGTTTTCTAAGATTTTCCTGTATAAAACAAACTAATATTTTATTTAGAAATTCTTTTAGAAATATTCCATTTAACCCTTGAAAGATTCTGCTGGTCGTTCGTGGCCAAATTGATTCTTAAAGTCGACAAAAAAGGAAATCTATTTAACCAATCCTGATAAATTCTTCATCGATACTTAAACGGAAAGAATTTAACTTCAAGCTTGTTGAAAGAAATGTTTTTAAAACATTTTCTTTTAAAGAGAAAAATGAAGTGAAATTTTAAAATTAAAAATAACAGATCTTACAAGGGATAATGCAAAAAGTGCCTCACCCTTAAACATAAATCTATTATTTTCATTCTTTTTCTCATACCTTTTATTTCATCAAATGAGAATAGAATCTGAGGGATTTTTTGAACTCTTTTTATTAAAAAAGAAGAATTTAAGTCATAAAAACCCAAATAAACTTGTACTTAAAATATTTAATTTCTAATGATACCTAAAGGTTTTATTGGAAGAAAACAAAGAAAACGGTTAATATGAATTCCTCCTTTTCAAGAATTTATTTTAATGAAATAAATAATCGAAAAGTAACCAAATATTGTTGCCTTGTTTAAAGAATACGTGGTTCTCACAGAAGCAAAAAAAAGTAATTCTTCCAGCATACATAAATAATCTGATATAGATACCTATAAGTTGATGATGGCCAATCAAAACGATCCGAATCGCATCCACGCAGGTTTTCAGAAATTCCACAGATTGCATCTTGTTTCCCACATTATCTGTTAATGGTTTAATGAGCTTAAAGAGCTGCTTATATTATGTTCTTCTTTTTTTTTTGGAATGCATTCTGCATTCTCTTTAGGCAGCATTTTATTGGCAATTTTGTTCAACCTGATTTTGCATTTTTATATGGACATAATTCTTTTTTTTTGTACCTCTCCACAAATAAATTAAAGTAAAGAAGGTATAGGTAGGTAGGTACCTATATACAATGCTGATTTTGACTTCCTTTACGCAGCATTATCGCGTCTGTATACATGGAAAATAAAAACATAAGATTTAATAAGAATTTTGACTTCTTCCACATCTAATTGTTATCATCTTCTCATTTACAAATAAATATAAGAAAGAAAGTAGACAAAATTTTAAGAAACAATACAATTTGGTATATCCTACATACAAGATAATGTTTAAACATCCATAAAAATATATAACGTTTATGCCAAACATTCTTTATCATTTTCTTTCTTTTATGCCATTTCTTTGTTTTAATTTTTTGGCGTGATTTTCTTTGCAATTTTTAACGCAATTTTACTTACTTATGAAACTCTGACTTAAATGTCATTTCTACTGTTAAAATTGCAGGTAGAGAAAATCCTACTAATATGAAAAAAAACTAAATGAAAATTATCTAAAAACCGTCTCCCGTAAAGGAGCCTATTCAGGCATATATGGTTGTTGCTCTAATTAGAGAAAACAATTTTGACCCGCATTATCTTTTAGACTGCATTCAGCTCTTCCTATCGCTTTGTCATAAGCTCCTGATATTTAAGTCCTCTTCGGGACAATTCTTTTAGCACATTTAAAAGCTTGAATAGGCTCCTTTAACACTCGGAGGATCGAGGTTTCTAACCTTAAAATCTTGATCTTCATTTTCTCTTAAAAGAAATAGTTTTTCAGAGTTTTCTTTCAACGATGTTGAATTGAATGGAACACAAATGTTGAAATTATCATGATTTTTAAGAGATTTTTTATTCTGTGACGATTTAAAAAATGTAAAATTAGCCACTTTGGTCAGTAATATCCTCCAAGGGATAAATTCCATGATAAATCTTAGAAAATTTATTGATTGAAGAAAATTCTGAAAAACAGCATAGAATATTCATAAAACAATTCCTGAGTGTAGTTATTAACATTTTGCATAATATAATTTGTCTTTTAGATTTTTTTCTTTAAAATCAATCTATGTTACGGAATAGGTATAAATATGGCAAGTACTTTATGCTCGTATAGGTAGCAATTAAATCTTGTAGGTTGATAAAATGATTTTAGAAAAAAAAAATAAGTTGCATATTATTTGCAAAACATGCTATAATTAGCGCAATTTCTTATACATACCGCACCAGTAAATTGAAAACGAGATGGAAAAACAAGTTAAACTAGCAAATTTCTTTTCATTTAGTCTTGTTGTTAACGCGCTTCTGCTGTTCGACGAATCAATCAGGGAATGATTAATAAGATTAATAAAATGCCTTGTAACGTTTAAAAATATTTTATTACCAACAGCGAGCTTCTTTATATGTGTGATAAGTTGACGAGCCTCTCACGTTTTGCTGTAAGATTTTTTCTTCCACATTTTCCAATCTATTTGTACTCATTCTAGTACAATGTTTTATTTTTCTTTTAAACTTTGCGTCTTATATAGCTATATAGAGGAATAAAAAAATAAGGTTTTGTGTAGATCTATATTTGTACAGAGATAAATTCAATCATACTCTGGTCACGTTGTTGTTTACCGCAAAATTGGCAAAATGTAGTTAACAACAAATCAATCCATCAATGCTCTGATTATCAAATTTATTGCAAATAGATTTCCCTTGTTTGAAGAAAATAAATTAAATTAAAAAGAAAGGAAAAAAAAACAGAAAGAAATCAATTGTCTTTCTTCTTTACTCTATGATTTATTCTAAAAGGATAATTCTTTTGTTAAAATTAATTTAACCCTCTGTACGCTGGGGAGACTAAAATACTCACGCGCATTGCCATGGGGTACGTGACTAACCCCATAGAATTTTTTCTCAAATCAAATAATATTTTTTTTATGTCAGACGAGGTTTTTCTTGACTTCGTGGCAAACTCTAAGAAGTCTTTTGTCCATTTTAGAGTAAAAAATTGATTTCTCTTCAAGAAATTTTCTAAGCGATCAAGTAAAGATTTTTTCACGAAAACTCGTATTCCAGCAACTTAAAGCTCTTGTTTTTACTTTTTAGGCATTGAGATTGATCAGTAAAACGTAAATTGTTGATATATTCATGGAGGAAAATGGGAAAATCCATGAAAATTAGAACAAAACATCTAACAAATAACCGTTATGCCAATTTTTGAATTTATCTACTTTTGACATTTTTGTTCATAATTTTTTTTTCTGATGGTCGGATCGACCTAAAACTTTTACAGAATATTCTCAAGACAGTCAAGGAACTTATTTCCAAAAGATTGAGTTTAAACCTTTCAAAATTAGGGCTCAATAGCTCTGAAAATATTGCTCTGGGGTCGATCATCTACCCCTTATGGCAATGTGAAGGTTAAAGCTAAAGCAACATAAAAAAAATAGGGAATTTGAATAATAAAAAATCCAATGTTTTTACGTCATTATTATGCTTTATTATGTGTAACATATCTACGTATTATGTATTTTATGTATTAGTTGATTATGAATTAGAAAATCCCGTGCTACATACGCTGCTAGTGCGTACAATTTTCGCATGAATGAAAAACAAAAATATTTTCTTACTATTATCATTCATGGGATATTTTATTATTCTCTCAATAAATTCCATTTCGTTGTAACATACATACATTAAAAATAAAAGAGAGAAAAAACATTTTTGCTTATCAACAGAATTCGGGGCTCTTAAACTCTAAATGTGAAGAAGAAAAAAATAATATTAATATTGATTGAAAGGTGGCAAAGTGGAATTGTCTTATCATTGACGGTTTTATTGAGTATTTTTCCAACTTTTCTCGTACATGTGCTACCTACCTACATTTTTTTCTTGTGAATGAGAATAGGAATTTCTTTACGTGTTTTTTCTTTCTTTTTTTCTCCTGGATCAAGTAAGTACAGGGTGAATAAGGTTTGATTAATACAATAATGTGATAAAATTTGGCGCGTGTGACTTATCTTGTGCTGCGTTTTGTTTGTCTCATTTCGCGTTCTCTATCAAATTGTCGGTAGTCTGTACGTTCGAGGAAATCTTGACGCTCCAAATAGCCGTCTTTCCCTTTGTTGAATCTCTCGAGATCCTCACCGATGCCCTCGGATGCCTTAAAGCGATCCCAATCGAGTTTTGTCTTTTCCAACGTACTAATTTTTGGCTTCTTCCCAATTGATCCAAGAACAGATGACAATCCTCCACTAGTACGACTTGATCGGGCTACCACTGCACCCTGTGCTGGTCGCTTAGTGGCCTGAGAGGAATTTTCCACGGGCACCTTAACTTCTTCACCGGCAAAATCAAAAATTTCAACTTTTGCCAATTTTTTGGGTCTTTCTTGGCTATTTGATTCCTGTTGAACATTCTTAGATTTAGCCTCGTTTGCCGTTGTGGTGGTGGCTACATCAGTGGATGATGCATCAGCTTTCCCTGGTGGTGGATCGACGTCACTCAAGAAGTTTGCCCAAAGAGCATCAGCACGTTCTTTCTCTTCTTCAGCTGTTAGAGATTTATCATTTTCCTCCTCTTTGTCACTCTTGCTCTCCTCTGCTTCCAATGCAACTTTCTTCCGTCGTTTCCTCCGTGATGTTTGCTTCTTCCCCTTGCTCCTCACGGCATCATCACCATCAGATCCATCGGAACAATCACTCTCATCCTCCACGGCATCTGAATTGTTCTCCTCTGGTTTGTAATCTTCGTCATCGCTTGAGTCTGTTGTAATGTTTTTCTCAACATCTGACATTGTTCCTGGAATACGGTGATAGAAAGACGAAGAAAACCTCAATATTGTGCGCATTTTGGCAATAAAAATGAATTTCCCAGACATTGAAATAATTATACTCACCAAGTAATAAAATCTTTGCGGTTCTTCAGTGGAAAATGGGACAATTGGACGTGAATAAAATCAATAAAATAAAATTTCCACCTTTTCCGGCTTTGTAAGATAGTGAGGTTAGGGCATCCACCACAGAGATTTTCAGAGAGTGAGATGAAACATCGCGTTTACATAAAATTCGTGCGAAAGAGACAGCCGCAGCCAATTTTATGCTAAAAACTCCTGAAAGTATGCAAAATTCGCCTTTTATGCAAAGAGAAAACGCAAAAAAATTTACGAAAAATAAAAGAAATTATTTTTTTTATTAACTTTTCAATATTCTTTATTATTTTTGTCACGATTTTCATGGAATTTCTTTTCTTGTCACCTCGTAAACAATTTTCCCAATTTTCTTTTTTTTTTATAAACCTGTCTGCCAATATTTTTACTTTCTAATAATTTATTCTCTAAATATAGTTTGAATTGAAAAGTTTACAAGTGCTTTCTACTAAAACTTTGATTGGTATACCAACGTTTATAAACACCTCAATAGCCACAATATAAACTTAAAATATATAAAAATTTATTTGCCAAAATAGGATATTCCTAAAATTAATAATATGGGATGGATTCTGTTAAAAATCTTTTCTTTTCTTACAAATCATCTTAAAAGATTTTAACTATTTTTTTTGTTCTTTAATCGTGTTTTTCTTTTTGGTTAAAGAAAATCACTTTTCATGATCTCTTTGATTGTTTCTTTTTCTTTAGTGTAACGACAATAGAACAAAATTTAAAAATTTCAACTGTCAAAATCTTTTATTTTGCAAGAAAAAGAAAAGATTTTTGCCAGAATCAACTCCTATATCTTTGAAATTCTGATATTTTTTTTTATAATCACTTGATCATTCTTTTACAATTCAATTTTTTTTGCTATGTGTGATTTTTAGGATCCATTTTTTTTACATAAAGCGTGCCAAATTGCTAAGAAATATATTAAAGAAAAAAAACTTTTGAATATAAAAAGAAAATCTTGCGCCTGAAACAATAAATTTGCGGAATATTACATCCTTTATTCTTATCTAAGAAGGATTTTTGCTTTACCCACACAAAAAGCAATTTTTAGCTCATTTTTTTTTTACTTTCTTTAAAGTATTTAAATAAGACGGGGAGAAATCCTTTCTTTATTATATAGATAGGTATGATTATTTTCGTTGATGGCCTAAGAATATCTGTCTGTAGCTCTTGATTTTTTTCTTTTATTATGTACTCTATTTTAGAATGATTATTACATTTTAAATTATTTACATGATTTTTATATTTTTTTTACAAAATGATTTGAGCGAATTTATGATTTGCTTTCTATCTACTTTTCTTTCTACACTTACATACATTATTATCTCACTCATATGACCCCCATTCTTTTTTATCCATTGAAAACTATAATGGATCATATCTATCTCTCTTCGTTTTGGTGTAAGAGCCTCAAATTGAATAACATAAAACATAAAGATTAATGTTTTATGCTTTTCTTCTACTGCGAAATTTTCTCTTCAGCCTTTACCACATTAACTACTACCTAATTTCCTTCTTTAACATTTACATTTTCTGTTTCTACTTATAATATTTTTTTCTTCTTACATTTCTCTCGTATCCTTGTTGTATTTATATATAGATATAAATATTTTATATAACAGTCACCTTCCTTTTTTTATTTATTTATTTATTTTTAACTGCTAATTTCTTTTTAATATAAAATCTATACACAGTTCAATGAAAATTAATTAATTGAGATATAATTGTGGAAAAAAAGACCCGGAAATGTTTTAAATGATCACAGGATAATGACCACCATTTATACCTTAATAACAACGATCTTATATCTTCTTTTTTTTAAATAAATTCTAAATCTTTTCTACACATGTTTATTCAACAAGGATTCCTTTAAATGTCGCACAATGTGAGAACCAATATCTCTCACATCTGGCCATTGTCTTATTGCAAACATTGTGACTAAGATGAAGAAGACAGTTGTGAGGACACGAACTCTACAAAAAAAAAAAACAAATTTTGCCTTTTTTATTAAAGGAATTTTTGGAATTAGAAGAAAAAATGGGGGATGTACCTCGTTTTCAAAAATGGCATTATTATTCCTGCTGCAGTTGCCACCAAAAGGAGAATTACTTGAAGGACTGTGAGGACAACATTAATAAGTTTAACAACAAGTGCTCTAGCATTGGAATTGTCAATCCCTTCCACGGTAACATATTGCTGCTGAGACATGTGTTCCATTTTCGATATCTATTTAAGGAAAAGACAAAGAAATTTATCCTTTTTTCCTTCCCCAAAAAATTCGAAAAAAAACTTACCCTTGTCTGACAATTTTCAAGAACTTCATTGACATCCCTCAATCTTTCATCACTTTGATATTGAACCTTTTCCTCCATGTCCGCCATGGCTTGTTTGAGGTTTTCAATCTCATTCTGATGCAATTCTGTCAGATCATTTATTTGCTCCTCAAGACGCTCAGCACGGTAACGCTCAGACTCAAGAGCCAACGCTAAGTCAGACATTTCCTTTTGCATCGTCTCAAAACGATCCATTTTTTCACGTAATTTCTCACATTCATCCCTACGCTCTTGCAATTCTCCAATAATTGCCTTGAGTAGAACTGCATTTGCTCCCAGCTGGTTCTTACCAGATCTATAGGTTAAAACCAGATAATAATTAGTTTGGGCTAAATTTCCTTAGTCATGCCTAAGTTTTCCTAAATCAAACTGAAGTTTTTAATGTTAGAAAGAGTTTTTTTAAGATCAGCTTTAGTTTGTTAAGTCAGTTTAAAGTTTTTAAAGTTAGGCCTATGGTTTTAAAAGTATGCTTAGTCAAGCTTTAGTTTTTAGACTAGGCTTAAATTTTCTTAAATCAGACTTTAGATTTTAGATTTCGCTTTAGTTTTTTCTTTCTTCTTTCAAGTTCAGCTTAAGCTTTTAGGCTAAGCCTAAGTTTACTTAAAAAATGGATTTATTTTTAGGTTGAAGTTTTTTAAGCTGGACCTTAGTCTTTTACTGTTGGCTTAAGTTTTTTAAAATCAGGATTTCGATTTTAGGCTTGATTAAAGTTCTTTTTTCTTAAGTTTTAATTCTTCAAGCTAGCTTTTTAAGACTAGACTCGAGTCTTCTTAATTTAGAATTTATTTTTTAAGTTAGACTGAAGTTTCTTATGCGAGGCCTTGGTTTTTTAAGATAGGCTAAAAAAAATAATAAAACTTAATCAGACCTTAATTTTTAGGCTTGCTTTAAGGTTTTTTATTGGGTTTTAATTTTTTAGGCTTTATTCCAATTTTATTAAATTAGACTATTTTTACTAAGCTTTATAATGTCAGACTTTTAGTGTATTAAGGTTAGATCGAGTAGAATTGAGACAGAATCCTTCTTAAAGGTCTGACCTATCTGAGCCTAGCAAACATTAGTCTACTTTAGAAAACACTAAAGTTTAATTTAAAAAAAAAACTTAGGCCTTGCTTAAGAAACGTTCCATGTTCAAGCCAGGATGGATCATTTACAAAAAACTCACCCAGCTGGTAAACTATCACTTGTAACACTGCTGCACTCGCTGTCATTTTCACTATTGAACTTTCCACTGCCACCCCCTCCGGCCTGATTTGTAGGTGGTATCGTAACAATCATAGTGTTATTGGGTGTTGATGTTCCACCAGCACCATGTTGCGATTGTGACTCCATCCCAGCCAGATTCAGGGTATTGAGCTCGGGATCTGTGTACCAGGCTTTAATTGAATATTCTCCATAAAATTAATATTTCATGTTGGAGTGTGAACAGCATATTTATGTACAAACACACATGCACATGAAGAAACAAGCAGAAAATACTTTAATGCGTACCCATTTTATCATTTTTTTTCTATCATTAGCCACACAAAAGAAGAATTAAAAATAAAACTGATAAAATTTTGTATTAGAAATTTGATTTTGCAGTGGGATTTTTTCTTTACCTAATTAGCAGATTTCTTCATTAATTTTTTGTTGTTGTTGCCTTAACTTACTTGTATCAACCTCTCTCATACGTTCGTGCTTTGGGCAGCACAGATTTGTGGCAAAACAGCGGAAAATTGAAGAGGAATTCGATCCACCATCCGCTGTTGATACCATTTGAACATATTTTACCTTCTTCCCAACACACTCCGAATCTCTTTGCACGACTCACTGTACCTCTCATTAGTTCTTTTCGATTAGCAAACAAATTCAATTTTTGTTTTTTTTCTTTTTAACTTTGTGATTGGTGTGATAAGAAAAAGTGAAACATCACTAGACCACACAAGATACTACATATACACACATGTAGTATAGACATTAATCATATTATGTACATTTATATAAATGCGGTGGTATTCATTACTTTTTGTGTTATCAAAGTTACAATAATGTGCAATAAAATAGTAAAAATAATTTAAAAAAATATATATTTGGTAAAATTTTGTTATTTTAGGGTGAAATTCACTACTAAGAATTGGCTTAATATATGTACGTTCTTAAACCAAGTAACTATTTTTTCTTCACTTAAGTGTGATTGCTTTTCCTTAATTGGGTTTGGCATTAACGTTTTAGGGTAGATTTTACGGATAAAATAAGGTTTTATTTAGTTTTTAGGTTGAACTGGAGCTGAATACATTTTCTGATAGAACCAAAATTCAGCCCAACCTGACCCCAAGGAAAAATATAAGTTAGGTCTAGACTCTATAGAGCACTAAGAATTTGAGGCGGAGTTTAAAAAAAAAATAAAAATTGTTGTCAGAGCGCTTAAATACTGGTCTAGCCTAAAAATCTTAGACTTGTCTTTAAAAAAAAACATGGTTTAAGAAATCTTTGAAAAAAAAAACTAACTAAAAGCAGATTTAGTAAAGAATTTAACCCAATTTCGATACACTTCTATTACGAATTCAACAATAAAATGTTTATTGTTGCCAAATGAATTTTTTTTAGAAAAGATTCAAAAAAAATTTTACCAAAATTTTGCAAATATTTTACCAACTTTACCAACACTTAAGTGCCCATTTACCAACGATATTTTTTAACTGAGAAATACAACAAATTGTACATAAATGTATCATTGTGTAAACAGAATAAAGCGTGATTATTTTCTTTTAAAAAACACTGCAAAGACATCAATCTTTGATATCAATCTCCTCATAATTTTTTTTTTACAAAGTTTACATCGATTGTTAACTACTTGATATTTGATTTTTATTCAAAAATAAATAAAATAATTTGTAGAAGTAATATTATTTCTCTAACTTTATGTATAGATAGAGAAACTAATATGAAGCTTTGTGTTTTTGTGTAAAACTAAAACAAAATGTGAAAAATTCATAAATTATGTGTGTTGTGGAGAAAGTTGAGAGAAGTTTGATAAAAGTTTAATTGAAATATAAAATCTTTAAAAAAAATCAAAATAACTCTATCCAATGCAAGTAAAAGTATAGAAGGTAGTGTAATATTCTTCTCCCTTGTGGAAATGTTGTGTATTTATATAAAAGCAAAAAGTGCATGCAGTTTTAAGTTTAAAAAAAAATGATGATCCTGCACAAAAATTGGTTAAAATAAACAATGATTGTGTATCTAAAAGAACGTACAAACTTTGTTGGCAATACTCACTTGAGGATAGTTGATTAATATTATCAGCACTTCCGAATTTGTTTTTAATTAAATGTGCAAACTCTCGTGGTTTTGACATAACAGAGCCACCGAGTCCCGTAATGCCATCGCGAATGTTTCCACCAACATTCTTGAGGCCTTGACCAACATCACGCAGAACTTCTCGCGGTTGCCGATGACTCTGGTGCTGATGAGTCTGCTGCTGTTGACTCCGCTGACTATACTGCAGATCCTTCACACGTTTGCTGTATGATTCCAATTTTTTCTGCAGCTGCGATATTGTGTGGGCACTCTTTTGATTTTTCTTCTCAAACACCGCCTTAATTCGCTGAAGTTGCTGCTTATCCGCATTGGCCGCTAACTTAAGGTACTCATTGACATTGTCTGAAACATTGTTCGAACGTTTATTTTTGCTAAAAGAAAACAAAAAGTTTCATTTTCTACCATCTCTAGCAGTCTGTTCCTTCCTAATTGACTCCTTAGTACAGGCAATTTTGGTATTGAGTCTATCCAAGGCCTGACAACTGTTGGTCCTTTGATGTTGACGCCCTTCACTGTGAAAGGACATTGGCTGCCTATCTATGACGTCTTCTGTACTGGTAAATGTCTGATAACCAATTTCTTCGGTCCCTACAAAAAGAAATTCATTTAACTATTTATGGGAAAGAGCATCCAAACAAATACAAAAAGAACTCTCACCAGACAACCGAGAATCATCAAAGAGATCTGTATGATGATGTTCTGCCGTCATATTGCCACGATCTTCCGTGCTACTCTCAATTTCTCTCTGTTGTACTTGTTTATCTGCACCGCCACGATCTCTCTCTCTGCTGCGCCTATGCGTGGACGGACTCTGGTTCCTACTGAAGCGCATTCCTCCCCCGCCCGTGGCAGAATCAGTCGTTTCACGGTCTCTGGACACTTGTTATTTTCGTAGGTAGTTGATTGGAGGATGTGCGGGAATAGGGAAATTCTTATTCTCAGATTCTTTTTTTCTTTACACACAGATATTTCTTTTTTTCTTCACTGCAATATTCTATTAAGTGTTTTCATTTCATTTCTTTTTCTTATGTTCTGTGCACGATGAGACGTTTTGTTAGAATGAAGAAGAAAATGCGATGAAATGTATACAAAATGTTTGACACACACACAAATAACACAATATATTGGACAAAAGATGATGAAAAAAAAAAGAAATAAGGAAATAATACAATACCTAAAACAATTAAACTATAGGCAATTTGCATCAGTCGCTTCATCCCAAGCACCACCGTCTTGTTTTTGTAAAAATGTTATTTACTTGGAGTTTTTTTTTTAAATCAGTTTTTCTTTTTTTCATTTCTTTTGTAGTTCAATTGAAAATAAATGAGCGTGTAATGTGTAACAGTATTGCTGCTGAGTATTCAGTATTTTGTCAGAAAAATAGAGCAAAATTGACGTAAGTTCATGTAGGTAGAAAAAAAGCTAAAGCACTTTTAAAAAGAAATTTAGACAAAAAAAAAACGAAATTAAGGAGAACAAAAACTAAAAAAAAAATTAAGGCAAGATGAGAAGTGAAAACGAATTATGTTGTGTTGTCTTGTTTTGTTACTAAAACACTATTCTCTATTAGGCCATAATAAGGCCACTAACTAACAATTACTTTGGTCAGAACGACACGGTGATGCTGCTCGACTAGATGTCTTGCTACTTCCAGTTGTTTGACTTTGTGAACCAACTTGCAATGTGTCCATTGTGAAATTTCACAACATTTACGGACCTATAAATATAGTAAAAGAGGCATTAATTTAATTTTTCTTCTTGTGTGCCTCTCTCTCTCTTTCTCCGTAGAGAAAAGCAGGGCAAAAAAGAGTCACACTAGGGTTAAAGTTCGAAAAGTATTTTTTTTTCCAGAAAGATGGATAGTTGGAAGTTTACAGAAGAACTTATTGTATTTTTAATTCTATTTTTGATTCCATCGATTAAAAAATTTACCCTTTCGCGTCCACGTGAAACACAGAAACATTGAAATATGGCACACTTCTTATCACAATTCTACGTAAAATTAATGCATTTGTAACTTTTAAAAATAATTCATAAAAATTTGGAGAAATAAAATGCTTCGAGTTCGGGTCTATACGTACGTATGACCTAAGGTAGGAATCTCAAAGGGTTAAAAGAAAATTAATTTAAAATCATTTATTCTTTTAGTAGTAAACTGTATTAATTCATTTGTTCTGTTCAGTAAATTAAAATACAAAAAATACTTCTATTGGCCCAAAAATTCATTAAAATAATTGCATTATTCAATGAAAAATGAATGATATTTTGAAGATTTACAAACACTTGAGTGACTTTTTTTTGACCCGCTTTCCCCTATCTTCTTCTGTACATCAAGCATGATTTTTTTTCTAATTCAACATAATCATTTGTCGCATGATTTATGTAATTTTTAAAAAAGTCAAATTGAAAATTTTATCATTTTGAACCTGTATTCAACTTCTAATATTATTGCAAAACAATAAATTCATGATGACTCAAAAATTACATTGAGCCATCTAAATGTTAATGTGAGCAATAAATAACGTGTATGTATATAAATGAAATATCGTCGAATTGAGCACATTGTGAAAATTTTATTATAAGTCAAATAATACGAAAGATCATGCACTTTAATCTCTCTTTGTTGTGTATACTTCAAGGAAATCAAATGGTTCTTATTTCATTTGCCCCTTATCATTTCCCTATATAGTAATAACTTTGAAAATTATGGGCTAATTTATTTTCGGCAATACTGTGATAAGAATATCTTTCACAGAAAAAAAAGCTGCTAGTTCCTGACATTTTTTTTTAAAAACAATTTGCATAGCAACAGTGCCCAACTATACACAGAGCTGATAACCTTAAATTATTATCTCAAAATAATAGAATTTTTTAATTTTTTTTTCAATGTATTATGCCCTTTCATTAGAAAGATTAAAAAATTGATTTATATTGATAGTAACAACATATATGTGACGACAGTGATTACATAGGCAATGATTTAGTAACAGAGAGACCCGCACAGGAAATTGTCATACAAACTACCAAAATAGTGATCTCCGCTCTTTATTAAATCTAACGCACTCATAAGCGTTAATTTAATTGATATTTTTCTCATATAATATGCTGTCGACACCATCTAATTTACAATTTATACACGCATCATTGGCCTAGAAATTTTTTTTCTTCCATTATGGAAGTTGCAATAATCGCAATAATCGCATGTTGATAAAAATAAATAAATAATAAAATGTATAGCATAAGAAAATATTAAGTAAAATTTTTCTTCCATTTCTATGTAATATGTAGGGGAGTGTGGTCTAATTTGGACATCTTTATTATTTAATGATGATTAACAGACGTTTTAAGGTCTGAATTGGACCACATTCCCCTATCTATACTAGTTTTCTGTACAATAAAATGAAATGTTATTTTATATTCACTTCTAAAGGGTTAATGATCTTATGATTTATCATCTTTCACACTGATAAAATACCTACATACTCATTGCATTTTTTTTTTTAATTCTTTGATAAGGAGTAGTAGGTACATAAGGTGTAGTCAGAATTTTTTAAAGGAGAATGGAGAGCCCTATATTTTTTTAAAGATAAAAATGAATTGAAATGCTGTGCAATATTGTAATATTTAGCGTGTATAACACTAGGAGGACAAAACTGGCAATCGC
Source organism: Lutzomyia longipalpis (assembly GCF_024334085.1). NCBI lineage: Eukaryota > Metazoa > Arthropoda > Insecta > Diptera > Psychodidae > Lutzomyia > Lutzomyia longipalpis. Next base: position 12,387,126 of record NC_074709.1, on the reverse strand, counting down.
TGCCAATAAAACTTTTTAAATCGTTACAGAATTAAGCCTATAAAACTTAAATTAATGATAAATTCTACATCTATGTGTAAACGACTTGAATTACTACAAGTTCGTCGAAAGAAAACTTGGAAAAACGTTTTCTTTTTGAAAGAAAATTTAGGTCAAAGTTTGAGGTTATAAATTCGTGTCCTTCAAGTCTTAATGTCTATTTTGACAGCTGACTTTTGCAGCTTTTGACAATTTATTCATTTCTAACGTTTGACATTTATTTTAAGAGCTAAATTGCAGATCTTGCAAAATTTAGACATTATCATCTGACATAGGCTTAACGTTTCTTTCCAAACGTTCGATTTTTTTCTTTCAAAACGTTTGAAAATCCTTTAAAACATTTTTTAAAATAAATTTTTAGGCTGAAAAAATTTTTTATTCAATCTCTAAATGAATTTTTTGAAGATTTTTTTAGGTGATCAGACACCTCAGACTTTTCTTGGCTACGCCACTGACATACATAAGAAGGTAATGAAAGCATATCTATCAATTTTTTTTAGAGAATCCCCATAAAGAAATTAATTTTAATAAATTAATCACAAGAAAATGAGTAAGAAAAGCCTACTAAGATCAATTTTGTGACAGCCGAACGTTTTCAATGAATGAGTCAAATAATCAATGACTCACTATGATTTTTGTTTTGTAAAAAGTTTTCCTGACATTCCAGGAATTCTTTACGATTTTCCAAGAAGTGAATGATTGAGTCTTTATAACACGGAAAAGGTGATAAATACTCCTTGTATTGATACACATCAATGTTTGATTTGAGCAAACAAAATAATAATACAACCACATTGATTATGTTTTTTTTTAGCTCTTCTTGAATTTTCTTTTAATAGTTCTTTTTGTTTTTCACTCGGTTGACAACACAGAGACAAAAATAAAAAAGTCTTGTGTTTGTTGCAAGTGAAAAATGCATTTGCAACGCGCAGAAACGCCTTTATTGGGAAATCATTGCTTTTTATTTTAATATGAGAGGGATTGTATAGAGATTTTATATGACAAAATGAAAATGAATTTGAGACACCTTTCAAATGAGTTTTCCTCATTTTCACATATTTCACCGTAGGTACAATCCCAAAGCAATAACTACAATTTTGAGAGAGAGAAAATCTCAACATAAAAAAAACAACATAATAAGTAAGTAATACCCTATTTTTTTCAATTAATGCTTTGTAGAGAGATTTAATGTCTTTAGCACTGAAATACATAGTTCTGCCACATAAATAGAGACATATAAACAGCATAAACTTACATTAATGTTGGAAGGTAAAATCGGATGAGATGTGAAGGAAAAGTTGAATTAATCCAAAGAAAATCTGCCCTTTTTTGCACAAATTGTAGGTTTGTTTGAAGTGTTGTAGGTGGAGTTTTGCTTTTGTTGCTTTTAATTGCTTCTGGGGGTATTTTTACACTTTGCACAGATAATGTTTTGAAAGCACTTTTCTCAATTGCCCTAATTTTCCTTTAGCAAATCCACTTTTCATGTGTAAAAACTCAATTTTTGACAAAACACTACACACAAAATTACAGAAAAAATTGACAGCTAAGCCGAGAATGTGTAGGGAAATCTGGGGTACGTTTGTGTTATGTTGCATGAAAATGGAATCTTTGTTTTGGAATCAGATTCATTTTCATGATTTTTTTCTTTTTTTGAGGGTTGCATTTCACTGCGGAGAACTATCATAAAAAAATCTTAAGAAAGAAATGTAGGTTGCTGCTATTCTAAAAAGCATAAATCATAAACAACATAATTTTTCTTCTTCGTAGTTTTCGGAAAACTGATGCCTCAGTTTGCCCTATATAATCACTTTATGTTCCGCAGTCTACAAAATATCGTCAGAGTTTCCAAGAAAATTCTTTAGTGGGTAATGAAGACGTATCAACCAATCAGAATGAGCCAAGTTGTTCCCGGTGTCAGCAGCAACAATTTCTGGAAATTTTTGTGAAATTCCCTTTATTTATTGTAAAAGAAGCCCAGTGAATAGAAGAAGAGTGATAGTTTTACACCTTTTGATTGATTCTCCCCATTTGTATATTACACAAGGTATGTATTTAATAAAAATTATTTAATTATTTCAACCATAACCTATGCTCATCAACCGATAAATAAAAAAAAGATTTTTCCTTTTTTTTTAATATTAGGTTCCAATAAAATAATTTAGAAGCATGAAGACTTGTATGTTATACGTGGTGTTCTTTTCCCTGGCCTGCACAACCTCGTTGGCACTCAAGGAAGATGAGTGTGAAGGTATTTTATCTACAATTAAATTCTTTTTTAGAAGACGTGGAATATAAACTTTAAAAAATCTCTTTTATCTTTCTTGCAGTTTGTGTTAAAACTGTTCAAAGATTCGCGGATACCCTGACGGATGATCTGAAGAAGGATACAAAGAAAATTGAGGAAAAATTCAAAGAATTCTGCAAAGGGCAGAAAAACAAGGAGCAAAGATTTGTAAGGATTTTTTTTTAAATTAATTAATTCTTTATAAGATTGTTTGACAATTGATTGTAACATCCCCAAAAATTTATAATTAAAAAAAATTATAATTTTTCTCTAACAGTGTTACTACCTGGGAGGCTTGGAGGAATCTGCAACTGGTATTCTTGGTGAATTATCAAAACCACTGAGTTGGTCGATGCCAGCAGATAAAATTTGTGAAAAACTAAAGAAGAAAGATGCCCAAATTTGTGATCTCCGCTATGGTAAGAATTTCTTACAGAAATCAAAAATTTTCCCATCAAAATTCATCCTAATTTTGCCTTCTTTGCTTATTTTTTCTTTCAAAGAAAAACAAATTGATCTAAATTCGGTAGACCTGAAGAAACTCAAAGTGCGAGATCTCAAGAAAATTCTCAGTGATTGGGATGAAAATTGCGATGGATGCCTTGAGAAGACAGACTACATTAAGCGGATAGAGGAGCTCAAACCACAATATACAAAGACAGAATTGTAGGACATATTTTCCATTTGTATCTCATAAGATTAAATCTAAAACAAAAATATGTCTTTTCTGAGACTTGAGGAGAATTTTTTTGCTGAGTAATAAATTATTTATATTTGTCTCATAAATCTGTCTCTTTCAATTTGCATCACCTGCATTAATTACATTAATTAAGTAAAAAAAAAGACGTTTTTTTTAACTTATTCTAAAGTTAATAATTTATTTTTTCATTACTCATCCTAATAAGGCATTTTATACAAAAAATATTTTTTTTTACAAGAACTTATCTATATATGTTTGGGGTATTAGGGGATGTTTGAGGAAGTGATAAAAGGGGGAGAGAGAAGGGGAGGCGGGTAAGGTAAATAAATTATTACGATGACACGGAGAACTGCTCTAAAAAACATACAGTCAGTGGGATTATTCAACGAATAAAATTTGCACAGAGATTTAACTTCAGCGACGATATGGTTGAGAATATCTTCCACGATCATTTTCTTCTTTGAGTACCGTGAAGAAGCTGTACACAACCATCCACATGTAGACATATATTACTGAGAAGATTGCAAAAGAGAAAGAAATTAATCAGATATGAAGAAAATTCTGTTGGAAAATTTGCTGATGATGGATATTTACCGACAGAGAGGAGTCCAAAAATAAGCCAAAGAACTCCAGCGAGAATGTAACCATCAATGAGGAAGACTACAGCTGTGTAAATAACACTAACAAGCAATCCCACAGCCAGAACAATTCCCAGCACCACCCATGGCAGCATGAGGTAGTGATTCCTCTTGAGGACACCGATGATCATGAGTGTGGAAATGAGTATTGTCATGCAGAGATTGATCGCAAGGATGATCTTGACGACTGACGATGGTAGCCAATCAATTACGATCGTTTTGAACTCCACCCGTGCTACAAACATTACAATAAGGCACGCAATGGCCAGGAGAATTCCACAGACTCCAGAAACAATGGAACCCGTCCGGAGGCTCTGGCATCGGCAGCATGTTTTCAACATTGGTCCCGCCATCGCTCAACTGAGTGGTTGTGTGTTTTAAATAAATTTATATTTGTGCGATGAGTCTAAAATTAAATTTCAGAGAGAGAGAGAGAGAAATAAAATGAGTGTATGCGCCCATGATCTGTGTGGTGTTCTGGATGCCATCAGATGGTGGACTTGGGAGTTGGGTGAACTTTCGCGCAATTGCTCTTGGGATGTGCGCGGATGATACACAAACCCAAAAACCCAAAAAATATCTCACACACTACTCACTCAAAACATTTTCATCTTACATTATTCCCTTGAATATTGCGCTAATTTTAACTTTTACAAACTTCTTCATCTTCTTACTCATGTGGGGCACACTCCACCATGGTTTACATATTGCAAAATATTGTCCTGGTATAAATGAGTGTCAAGGTTTCTCTTTTATTTATCCTAAGAAATTGGGTATTTAACGTTAATTTGAAGAAAAAAAATGATTAAGAAAATTTAAAATATAAAAAGAAAAAAAAGGAGATTTTTTAGCGACGCGGAAGTAAATTAATTAAAAAGGAAATAAATTGCAATTAATTGTAGAAAATACTTGAAGAAACTGAAAGATAGATAATTTAATATTTTAAAATATTTATGAAATGTGGAGGGAATAGACGAAGGAAGTGGGATTACATCGATGATTAAAGAAAAATTTGTAGGTAAGAATGGCGAAGAAAATTTACATGAAAGAAAATGCTGAAAGTATCTTTGAAAAATTTAGTAAACGAGATAATGAGTTGGAAAATGTAACAAAAATTAATAAATGAGTGTAATTGAAGGCGATAAAGCGCGGATAACGCTTAAATAGATAGGTACCTATATTATTTATATATTCTACCATTAAATCTCCTCGGTTCCTAAGACTTCCATTTTGAAATAAAAAACAGTCTACTTTTATTTCATTCACCAAAAACTTGTTCTTGATCTCTAAAGGATTCTATTCAGTTAAAAAGGATAAAAATCGCTAGAAGAAACTCCCAATTGCTCCCAAGCCAGCAGTTTCTTACAAAATGCCCAACAATTGACGACCATTATCCAATTTCTTTGTTCCTTTTTATTTTAAATGTTTCAAAATATTAGCATTAATGGGCGGAATTCACTTACTTAATCGGTCTTAAGGTTTTAAGTCAGTTTTTTTTAAGTCAGTCTTAGGGTTTTAAATCAATTTTTTTTAGGTCTGACCTAAAATTCTTAAGTCGGACTTGAATTTTCCTAACTTGTCCTGGAAAATATGTAAGATTTTCTGATTAAAGAACTTGAATTTGATTAAAAATAAATCTTAAATTGCATTGAATTTTGTACGGCTGTCTAATGTTAAAATAAACCTTTCCACAGCCACTGAAGAAGGCTTTGTGTAAAGCCGAAAGCTCTGGAATGAAAACTCTGGTGTTTTAATCTCAAATATACCGATCCGACGAAAAACCCGGAAATTAAGATCATACATTTCACGTTGGTTAAAACAACAGGGCAAAAAATTTATAAAAGATAAGTCTAGGACTTCATTATAATATTTTTATCTTATCTTATTTTATTTCATTTTTTTCTTATTTTATGTTACTTTATGGAACCTGCCCTGAGTATAAACAAAGTATACATACAATTAGAACACTGTGGAATAAAATTGTTTTCCCGGTCCAGGGCAATTCCTATCGCTAACTAGACTCCTTTGCAAAAGGTTTTTCTTTTTTTTTATGTGTATAAAAAATCTCGCTAATCCAACAAACTATTTATGTATAATTCCTAGATCCTGATGATTTTGAAGAAGAATATAAATTATTCGAAACGTCGCTGATTACAAATAACGTGTTTTTCTTATTCCCCGTTTATGCATTAAAGGCGTTTACTTGTAATCTCCATTATGCAGTGAATTTGTGGAAAATCAATTTAAAATGTCGTGAAAAAAAGTCTGCAGCCTACACACATAGTTATCACGCAGATAGAGAACACGAGATCAAATTTTCTTCATTCCTTCATTTTCTTCTATTCTCTTCTATAATACCCATTTTGTGTCGGGAAATGCTTTCAAAAGTAATTTACATAAAAAAACAATTTGAATCCACATGTGTTAGGTGCTAATAGCTTCTGACCACTCTACCCGGTTCTCCTCATACACACTTGGTTTATCCCACAACATTCTCCCAAAAATCCAAAAGGTTGAATATTAATTTTTTTTTAATTTTAAACTCAGAAAGATTTAGCAATTTTATTGTATTTTTTTCTGCCTCTTTGGGGGATTTAATTGTGAGGACGATTGGAAGGAATTAAAAGGAGAGTCCAAGATTGGAGATTTTTTTCTTTTATGTGATGTTCTCTCCTTCGAAATCTATTTTTACACCGCCACAGTGAACCCACACAGGCGTTTTGGTCAGATTGCCTTGCCTTTAACCATTCATACGGACTCCTCGCTCTCTCAGATATTCTTTGCCATTCCTCCTCTCAACAAACCAAAGAGCATTATTGTGTATTGTATTAAAGCCACCATCTCTGCTCGCATCATTATCTGTTGCTTATATACCAAATCTATACTTATATTGAAACTTGAGGAAGTTTAGCGAATATATAATACACAGAAAGTCATCTAGAGCGATAAATTAGCCATCCAACATACAAAATATGCTTCCACTACATATAATATATATTGCATCACATGAAATTGAACCCATTGCGTATTTTTTAGTGTGTCAAAACGCGACCGAATGTATCGCAAAATTGCAAATGCCACACACATAAAAAACAAGAATCTTTTCTCAATGTTGAATGGAGAATATATATGAGGGAGAGGTATCCAGAAGAGGTAGGAGGGTGTTGCAAAGGAAGTTGTATTTTTAGATAAATTACGTTTGCTAAATTTTCAATGGATGATGCACACATATGGCTAATGATTGAGGTATTTCCTGTGAAAGTATCACACAATTTCCTTCACAACACCCACAAAATCATTCAATTCATTGTAAAAATTCCTTCGCACCTAATGCTAAATGTATCCTTATGGGGGTTTCTTTAGGGATTTCGTGTTAAAGATTAAAACTCGCGCAATGTAAACTCAAACAGAGAAGAAAAAAATGTATAAATCCAAAACTCACGATGAGATTGGTGTGACTGAAGGCAAACGAGAACATAGACTGTGGTGGCTCCGCTCGTTCGTTGCTCGTTTGACTATGATGCGGGGAGTTGATTGATGGCAAGAAGCAAAGGAGGAGCTCGCTCTGCTGTTGTATGCTATGTGTTGTGATATTCCGCGCGGCACTGAACAGTGATGTAATAATTTTTTTTGTAAAAATGTTAGTGGAATACAAGAAAAATCCGTAAGAATATATATTTTAGCTTAAAAGTCGTGGTTGTGGAGAAAAAAAATCGTCTACACTGTATTCTTGGGGCATTCGTAGATGTTGATGCTACGATCTTCAGAGACTGACACCACCCTGTTGCTGTCGGGACTGTATTTTACATCCCACACTTGATCAGCGTGCTCACGGAAGGTGTGCAAGCATGTGCGGTTAGAGACTTCCCAGATTTTGACGGTTTTATCGCTGGAGCTCGATGTGAAGAATCTCCCGTCGCCGGAAAATGCGACTGAGAGCACCCACGAAGCATGACCCGAGAGCGTACCAACGACATCGGAATGTGCAACATCGTACAGCTTCATATGCCCATCGTCGGATGCAGTAAGGAGCATTTGGGAGTCTGGAGAGAAGCACAAACTCCGCACAGACATGGCATGTCCTTCAAGGGTTTGAGCCACTTTCCCAGCAGCTACGTCGAATATGTTAATAATCCCATCAATTGCTCCACTTGCAATGTACTTTCCATCCGGACTCTGGTGTAGCATAAAAAAAACATTAATTCAAAGAGACAAAAGATTCTTTCTGTGGAGACTTACATATGCTATGCTGAGAGTGAATTTTCCATTTTGTGGATCAAGAACTTGCTCGGATTTTCCCGTTTCAACGTTATAAAGTGAAATTTTCCCATCATGAGATCCCGAAATGACATATTTATCGCACGGTGAGAAGGCAACTGTCCACAAATCTACAGGTCCCAATGCAGCTTGATTGAGAAGTTGACCAGTCTCAGAATTCCAAAAGCACAAGCTTGAGTCTAGAGAACTACTCACAATAGCTGAAAAATACAAAACAGAGAAAAATTATAGAATTTTCACAAAAAGATTAATTTTTCATTAAATTACTTTTCCCATCAGAGCTCACGGCAACAGAAACAACACCCAGGGAATGACCAGTCATTTGGTGGCGGAGTCGTAGGCGATTGTCTGTGATATCCCATACTTTGACAATATCATCCAATCCCCCCGTTACGATGAAATCCGTAAAATTCTCTCCACCAGCATCACTTGCAGTGGAATCTCGACTATTCTCATCTTCTGTCGTACGATTTGATGGGGTTTTCGTCCTTCCCCAGGCACACGACCAGATACTAACATCATGGGCATTCTCTTCCCGATGCAGCAGGGAATACTGCAAACAACCAAAAATCAGATTTTAACAAAACAATTTGATTGTTCTTTTGCTTCTCTATGAAAAGAACTTTAAAACAATCTCATAAATAAGCTTATTAATTTAAAAACTTACCATTTTGCTTAAATAAAGTAATTTTCCTTTATTTTCTTTAGTTGTTGTGATTATGAGAATTATTTGAGGTTATGTTGCATGCCGCTTTTTGGGATAACTCGGATAATATTGATAAAAATGCAATCCTAAGGACATGAATTGTGACCGTTCTTAGCCGTGTCAATTGACTTTTGAACGAAATTCTCGTAATTAATATGTTTTTAAATTGAATATAACGGTGTTTTATTTGCAAAAACTTTTACATTTTGATATTATTTTACAAAATTAATATCATAATTAATCTTTTTATAAGATTTTTTCTTTAAATTTGCATTCAAATTTACAAAATTTGACCGTTTTTTAGTAAAAATGAAAAATAACGGATTTTCATTTAGAAACTGGCAGTTAATTTTTATTTATAACCGACGTTTCGAACTATTTATGAGTCCTTCCTCAGGGCCTACAATATTTAAAAAGAATACGTCTTGTGTCTATAATAAGGAATTTAAGGAAAATTGAGCAAGAAATTCCCAGGAAGGCTTCAAGCTTTTCAAGCCACGCTTCTCTGCACGAACGGCCGCACGACAGCTCTGCACGTGATTGCGGCAATGTGCGGTCATCCCACCGCTCCCGTCTGGACTTGATCACCAAAAGAAACGAAAAGATCTCACACAGCTCAATTTGCCTCAATTGCACTCGAGTTGTGTTTCAATAAAACATTAAAGCGAATGAGATACGTTCTGTGTACCTTCTGTGCCACGATAAAGGCCCCATTTTTGCGCTATCCGTCACGGAGCGTGTGACTTGAATTCCATTCATAATCCCACTCCTGTCCAATAAATAAGATCCCCCCACAAAGACACAGCGCGCGATGTAAATCAATCATTTTCTTTTCACAATCAATTCATATTTTTCTTCTTTTTTTTGCCCTCACGTCCGCGATAAATTAAACTGTGTTAAGTCCAGTCATAAGATTTTTTGATTGTCTCCAGTGAGCGAAAATAAATACCTCATGTCTTACAATTTTCCTCGAACTACCTCATTGCGCACAAAACAGAGTTTTTCTTGAAAATTCTTTTAAATTTTGAATAAACAAATTGAGAGCGAATTTTATTAATTACAAAGAATGCTTCTGAAAGAGAAATCTGTATAGATTTTAGTTTAGATAAAATTCCTACTTTTTATGCGAAGAATTAATTTTCATCCTAAAGGATTTGATTTTTTGAGCATAAAATTACTTCTTATGCTTATTTTATAAAGATAAATTCATGCAACACTGCTGAGTGAGATCGTTTCATATTATTTTTCTCTCCTCAATTTCACCAAGTTATGATTCATGTAAAATGAAGAGACGACAAAAAAAAGGCAAAAGACCCACAGACCCATTAATAAATCCCAGTCAAACCAAAAGAGACGTGATAAGATTCAAGAGCAACATTCAGAAACTAAAAAGAAGCTTTGCGAATTAAGTTTTTATTTGCGCTCTATCTAAACTCGAGTCTCTTTATCGGTTACTTTTATTTTGGTGAGTGTGTCTATATACATTACCTCTAATTGAGAATTCCACCAAATTGCCCGCGTTGTTCCCTCGGAAGAGGCAACAGCACCCCCTTTTCGGTCCTCTTCTCTTGTGCGCGATTTCCCCGCGCGCTGATCGTGCGATCATTCCCGACGTAGTTCGCTGTCGAATGTGATAAAGTGCGCGCAGTTTGTTAAGGCTCCGGAAGCACAAACACAAAATCAAAGCCCAAGTGGATGCGATAATTGCAAGAAAATTCCCCCCCACACGAACCATCCGGCAAAGTGTTTGTATTCTTTTTTTTTTTTTGGTGCTGAAAGAAAAACTTTTTGTTGTTGTTAAAGTGATTTGATCGTGTAATTCAAATTATATTACATTCTGCAGTCTCTCTCTGCGTTGTTGGAATCATCATCTCTGTGTACGATGGGGTAAGTGGAAGATGAATGCTAATAGGAGGGAATAATCAATTTGAGGAGATGGTGGGGAAGGTGGTTTGGATGGAGCTTTTTGCGCTTAGACTGCAACAGTAGTTCGACTGATGAGATCCAATGTGAGGGCACTGAGAAAGGCTGGGAGGGAATTTTGTGCCCCTAAATGCGTTCTCATCATATCCTGCAGGGAAATGGAGTATTCCGTCTCCAACATATCCAGTACGCCGTCGTTGAAGCGAAAATTCAGATAATCCCCCTCATTCTCCGCGTACATACTGGAGATGCGATAATTCGTATTGCCTGTGCGATCAATACGATAGCCAAGGAGCATGTAGACAACTTCCCGGAATTCCTGATGAGAGGACTTGGAGACATCCTTTAGATGTTGATTCTTTGACTCGAGGCTGGCCACTTGACTGCGCAGTGTGTTCAGCTCCTTCATATTCATCGTAATGTTGTTGGATTCATTGAGACGCATTGTCATTGTGTCGTGATCCTCCTCAAGCTTCCGGATTTTCCTCTTCAGCCGCTCAATTTCCGCCTGAAGTTTCTCCACTTCCTGCAGATGATTCTCATATGCCGTGGCTGCGGGATTCACGGACATGTGAACAACTTTGAGTTTATCCGCATTGAAATCCCCCTTGAGGCAACGATGCTCCAATTCCAGCTCCAACTCATCCTTGCGCCTCCGGAGGCGTTCATTGTCCATTTGTGCTTCGGTTAATTCCTTCCGGAGGTGCTCGTACGTCGTCCCACCCGCCTCGGGGTTTCCTTTGGCCGCATTGAGATCCTTCTCGAGATTTGTGCACATCTCTTTGTAGCCCGCAAGTGTTTTCTCCAGCATATCCACGCGCAATCTCAGCTGATTCTCCGGTGTTGCACCCACGGCTCCCTGGGGCCCGGAAATAGTCAAATCCTTCTCATAGTTCTCAATCAATTGTTTATAGCAGTCACGCTCCTTGGCCAACAGGAGCATTCTCTTCTGCAAACGCTGACAAATTCCCTGACGATTCTTCACGGAATTCTGAAGCTCCGCATTAATCTTCAGCAATGACTCATTCTGTGTACGCAAATCGTGACTCTGTACCTCCAGACTCTTCCGCTCTGTGTTACTCTTATTTCTCTCACTCACAAGCACCACATCCTTGTGGAGGATCTCCTCAATTTTCTGCCGTAGATTCTGTGGCGTGGCCGGAGAATTCGGTGCGCAGTGATCCACAGCAATTGCCTTCCACTGATTCAGCTCCTTTTCAAGTTCCGTCATTTGGATTTTCAAATCAATCGCATCAACGTTATTCTTCTCACTCTTCTCAAGGCGACTCTTGAGATTGATGACTTGCTCCTCAAGCAACAATTTATTCCCCACGGCATCGTAGAGACTCTTCCCATGTGTCCTGAGGCGCTCATTCTCCTTCTCAAGATCCACCTGCTTTGAAAGTCGTGCCATCGCTGACGTAGACACCTCTTTCCATTCCCCATAGCCACTGACCTCAAATTCAAGTTCCTTTATTCTCCTCGCGGCCGCTTCATTCTTCTGCTTCTCCTCCTCGAGAGACGCTTCGAGCTCCTTCACACGCTTCAATTTCTGCTGCAGTGTCTCATTGAGGGCAAATAGCCGGGTATTCTCCTCCTCCACACCCGTCATTGACTGCACAACCTCACTCAATTGTCGTTGGAGATCACTCACGTCATTATTGTAGTCACTACTCGCTGTCCGGAAGTTCTCCTCCACCGTTGCCAGCTTCCTCTGTAGCGAATGAACAATCTCCTCATGCTTTATTCTCTCGTACTTCTTTTCATTTCTGCACTGCACGAGATCTTCCTTGGCAATTGCCTCCCTCTTCCGCAAATCCGCCAAGTGCTTCTCAACTTCATGGCATTTACGCTTAAAATACCCCACTTGATCCTTAAGCCCATCAATTTTGGACGTGTAGTCTTTCTCCATGTTCTTCCGGATGAGATGCTGGTGCTCCACTTCACCCTGAAGCTGCGTTATATTTGCTTTTGCCACCATCAAATCCGCCTTCAGCATTTTCATCTCCCACGGGCTCGATGGAGCTGCTGCGATGGAATTGTTAGCACTACCAACACTCGAATTGGGGGACTCATCGCGACGTCTCTTCTCACAATTCTTCTCCGAGAGGGAATCTCTCGATGGGATTTTTCTCTTTGCCGGATCTGCAAGAAAACATAACCTCACAATTGTAATCACCTCAAATTCCCCCTTTGGGTGCTCTCTTGGCCCCACTATGACTTACATTTCTCCTCGAAGGAATCACCGAGGCAGTCAAAACTCAACTTTTTGGGCACAGGAATGGTTGGAGTGTCCATCAGGAGCTGATCAAAAATCTTATCGATGTTTGTGCGAATTTCTTCCATTGCTTTCAAGCACTTCTTCACGTGCCCCCAGTTCGTCTGTTATCCAAATACACTCACTAATCCCTCAAGATATACTCGGGGTGGTGAAATAGGTGCTCCAAGATGTACTTTTCACTTTCTTGGCCAGAAAAAGTCACGATAAAAGAATTTGTTCCGCGACGCTTTTGCCCAGTTTTTGAAGTTTGTTGTAAGTTTGACAGAATATTAGGGGGGATTCACTTCAAAGCGTAAAGAAACCTTTACGCAATTTTCTTATATGTTACGCTTAACCCGAGTTTACACAGATGTTTACATTATGTCAAGTAAATTTTAAGTTTTTTAACCGTTTTAAGTATTTTATACATTTTATACGTCGTTAAAGAAATAATGTAGAAAGAAATCTTTTTTCTTTTGCGGTAGTTAGCAAAAAAACCCAAATTCATTACTTTTAACGTTCTCAACGTTCTCAAGCGATGTTTTGATAAATTCTGATTATTTCATTTAGTTTTTATTTTATTATTTAGGGCCATATTCGGCGTAAAAAATACTTTTATTTTTATGATAAAAGGTCATTTTGGTATTCAGCGTAAGAGATAAAAGAATTTTGGTATTCAAATAAAAAAAAACTAGTCTGCAACCTTTTATAAAGTCTCCAAAAATAAAAAAATAAAATAGAATTGGTATTCAGGGTAAAAGTTTTTATGGAGTTTTTTCTTTTATCTCTTTTATGATAAAAGTGAGTTTGGAGGTCCTTCTATGACCGTTTTAAACTATTTTATGCCATTTGATGATGTGAAAAATTATATGAATCTGACAGTAATTGATCTCAAATTAAAATCATGAAGGCAAAATCATAGTTTTTGCTGATTAATAACTAAATAATTTGTTTATTAAATAAAAAAAATTAATTCTGCCCATCAATTCATCACAATTTTGTGGAATAATTCGTAATGACCATTTCAAAGGTTTTACCCATACCTACTGATAAAAGATTTAAAAAAAATTATTATGTATTTTGCGTATATTTTTGTTTTATAAAAGATTCTTTTGACGAATTTTACGATAAAAGTTCATAAAATAAAGGTAAAAGATTTTTTACGCTGAATATGACCCTTAAATAATACATAAATCAAAGAATAAAGTTCAAATTTTCGTTAAGATTTTCGACAATTTTATAAAGAAAAAAAAACGAATAATTCCAAGAATAATAATTTTATGTTCTATTTGACTACCTTTTAAGTACAAAAGAATAAATAAGATAAATATACGATGGATGAGGGAAGGCGAGTCAACAAATAAATATTTGCGAAATTAAACAAAATTAACTAAGGTCAAAGGTAACTTCCCACACGAATAAAGAATTTTTGGAGCAAAATGCTGGAAAATGTGTCGCAAACATCGTTACATGGATTGAACTTTGTGTGTGATGCGTGATTTAGATGAGAGAGAGACCAAAAAGCCACACAGGAGGTAAACCTTGCGGTGTGGGGGAGGGTAAAAGATGTGGTGGGACAATGCTGTGTGCTCTGTAGGGAAAAGGAAGGCTCCCCAGAGGGGGGAGGACGGGTACAGGGGTTGAGCGGGTAATGAGACGATTAAGGTTCGAGGAGAGAGCAAAAGGAAAACAATATCCCGGAGCAAATGAACGTTATTTCGTTGATAAATGAGCCGTCCGAGAGAGGCCCAAAAGCTTTTCCAAAATTCCACATCTCAAGAAATTCAATGTGAACACCACAATTATTTATTTCTCTCCGCATCTTTCTTTCTTCACGCTTTCTCACATTTCACAACACACCCCTCTGAAGGGGATGTTTTTTGTGGGATTTTTGGGTGTTTTATGATTCCTTGATCAAATAGTAAAGTCCTATTAAATTCAAATTTTAACTGAAATATTTGAAGAAGTTTTAGCTGTGTTTCTTTCAGATACAGCTTTTGTGTACCGAGCAAAATCGAAAGTCGTCAGATCGGGCTCAAACTTGGGATGAGCACGAATTAGGGTCCCCACATTCCAAAAAACGTATGTGCCAAAAAAAAACTTTCCGGCCGTCCGGCCGGCCGTCCTTCCGTAGTTCAACCATAAATTGCAAGAGAACGGTAGTAGATAGAGACTTGCGGTAAACGGCAAAGTTTAAATATCGACTGGAAGACGTCCGATTATGAGGTCAAATCCACCCCCCCACCCCCCCGTCCGCCATTTTGAATAACCTTAAAATTTTGTTTTCGCCATATCTCAGCCGCTATTATAGCTAGAGGGCTGAAATTTTGATATGTTGTAAGGGCCATCAAGAGCTTTCCAACGATACCTCATTTACGAAAATCGGTCAAGCCGTTTAGTCAATATGGCCGCCACAATTTTTCATCGAAAATCGACCATAACTCGAAAACGGCTTGACCGATTTTGATCAACCCGGGGTCAAATGAAAGATCTCAACAAACCCTACAACTCTTTAGAACATCCGAAGTTTCAAAAGTGACCGCTAGGGGGCCAAAAATCAAAAACAAAATTTTCGATGAGTTTTCGATAAATATCTCGAAAACGACGACATAATTTTTTTTCATTTTTTGATATGTTGTAGCTGACCATATTATCTAGCTTCATGCCAAAAATGAAGAAAATCTATGGATCCGTTCTCGAGATATAGCCTTCCAAAGTTGGCATGTCATATCTCGGGTTCTACAAGTCCAATCTTGATCAACTCAAGCGCAAATGAAAGGTTTCGAGAAACCCTACAAATGTCTAGAACATTGCAAGTTCGAGAAATGACCGCAAGAGGCGCTAAAGTCAAAAACAAAGTTTTCGAAAATTTCGAACTCGAATTTTTCCAAAATGGCGACATAATTTTTTTTCATTTTTCGATATGTTATAGCTGACTTCAAGACCTTTCAAACAAAAAAAAATTTATGAAAATCAATGGATCCGTTCTCGAGATATGGCCTTCTAAAGATTTATTAGCGTATGACTTTTCTACTTTTCCCGACTTTGCGCGTATTTAAATTAATTCGCAATCCAGTTTGCTCTCACAAAATTGGTACACTGAAAGAAACACAGCTCTCGTAAGCTTGGTCAGCTTACCAGTACATTTTTTTTTAGCAATCCAACTCGGCAGCAGAAAAATATTTTAAATTCTCTAAAAAATAGAATACCTACAATTTATTCAATGATAAAGAAAACCACAAAAGTTCTCAAACAAAAAAACCTCCACAAAGCCTAAAAAAATACTCTGTGGGGGTGAATTTAGAAAAAAAAACTTTTACATTAATCCGTCACGCAAAAATTTTTGCGGGTAGATCTACCTGTGCAAATACTTTTTGGTGGTGACCCCATTTGTGGGTAGATGCTTTTAATTTCTCTTCTCTCTATTGGACTTCAAGATAAACTGCCAAGGGTTGGGGAGGGGTGGGTGGTTGTTGGGGGTGTATGCGAATACCCGAAGAATGAGGTATGAAGAAGGGTGAGAGACTAACACCAGGTATATGGTATAATATGGGGAGTTGGGGTGGATTCTTGGCAAATAAATCAATGAGGACGTCTATAGAGATGGCGAGCATTATGTGCAGAGCGGGAAATTGACAACAGAGCAATAAATCAAAATCACTCTTCCGGTAAAATAACTTTTCTTCTTTTGTGGGCAGCCACACAGTCGGTGGGAAAGGCGCGCGCGGAGTGGATTTTTCTTGTCTCCGTGGATGTTAATAAAGTATTTCAGCTATGTGGCGAAGGGGTGGATGGGAGGGGGAGGAAAAGTGAGTTTTCCTCCACCTACAAAATTGTACAAAATTGTGGTGTCACTTGAAATTACCTTTCACACCTCTCAAACACAATAATTCCTCACACACAGCGTTCTTGCAAACAATTTTAATCGATTTCCCAAACACCCCCACCCACAATGAATTTTGTCCCTCAATTTTTTTTTCATCTTTAATGGAAAATACGATTTATTTTTCGTTTATGCAAATTATTCTTTGAAAAAAAAAAGTCATTTGGAACAAAAAAATAATGAGAGAAAATTGTACTTAAAAGTGCAGAAAGAGATTTTTCTGACGTGATGCCAATTAAAAGTTTCATTAAATGAAAAGGGGTGGATTAGCGCATAGGAAAAGAAGGAGCAGGAGAGGCAGTGAGGTCTTGCACTAAGAAGGATGAGGACAAAATAGAGACAAGTAGGATAAGAGGCGATTACAGTGGATTAAGTTTGTTGGGATAAATCAATAAAACTTTCTACCCTATGCTGGTACATACATTTATGTATTATTTCCCCAAAAGCTCCTTCTCTCTCTCACACAGAAAGTTGTCTTTAATAAAACGATGGGGGTGGTGGTGCTTTGTCTCTTATAGAGAAAGGAAAATTGAAAGAAAAAATTGCTATATGAAAATCAATAAAATGCAAATAAGTGGGTGCTTTCTGCACATTCTCCATGCCACACCAGCGTCCATTTGGAATGTAATTTTGAGAAAGAGAAAAAGGAATAAAAATACTTTGAAAGCTTTGAAATTATGCAAAGAATTTGTAAGAAAAACAGCGAAAAAGTACATTTTTTGACGTCATCTGTAAAAGACAGGGTTTGTAAAAAAAATTTAAATAAAAATTGAATCATTCTTCAAAGCTTTCGACACAATTTTAAGCGCCCCCAGGCGAAGTAAAACTTACAACATTCAAAGAAAAAACTTGTGGTTCAATATGATCGATATGAGCTTAAAGTTATTCATGCAAATTATCCCATTTATTTGAGAACATAGAAAATGAAAATTCATGCTTTGTTCAAAAGCTATGTAAACATACATAATAATGTTAATTATTTAGAATCTCCAAAATGGAACCCCTAAAAATGCCACCAAGCTCTGCGAGAGGGAACAATGTAATGTATTTCAATACACAAAAACATTAATCGTTTGGTGGAAAAAGATGAATTGTTTTGGGGTTGGGAAAATTGAGGCACGCGGGGGTGTGAGGGCGGGAAAATCCTAAATAAATGAAAATTATGTACAAAATGAGCCTTTTCGCGTGACTCTCTGTCTGTGACACGAAGAGAAAGTTTAACTTGTCGTCAACAGAGTGGGTCATATACTTTAAGCAAGGGCTATGCAAAGCAAACAAAAAGCTCCTCATTTTGGGTATTTCAGAAAATGTGAATGACCATGTCATTGAAGAATTTCACAGCCCGCGGGGGGAATTTTTTCTTGTCTCCCCAAAGAAGGAATTAGGCAGATATTTCATGAATAAAAAAAATAACTCTTTAAGGAGAGATGCTAAGTTGAGCTCTTTTTGCAGTAACCACAGAAGAAAAATTCCTCGTACGAAGGAATCGTGACCAATCTCTTCCATTTAGAGATTTACGTATACATAAGAACACTGCCACGTGCCTCATGTAATCGCCTTAGTTATAGATGTGGACACGAAGTATTGAATGCAAAACCATCCTGCAGGCAAATAAACTATTCCCCCTTAGAAGGAATTTATAGCACAAATTTAAAATAAACATTTCGCGAAAGTATTTGAGGAATTTTACAAAACTATTAAAGTTTCACATGAACCAGAGAAAAAGCAAGGGGAATTAAGTGAAAAAAAATAAAATAAAACATCTTTATTCTTCCAAGAAAAAGTCCCCAATAAGCTGTCTAAATTCTCTCTGTCCCATCTTTTTCTACAACACTGCAAAAGGGAACAGAACTCCTGGACGAACCTAGGAAAAATGCGCAATTGGCGCCAGAAGCAACGTAGTGGACAGAAAGGGAATATAAATGAGTGGGGTTGGGCGGGAAAAAATAAACACTACATATATGTATTGTTAGTTCTCAGCAGGCACATTCTTGGCCACCAGACGTCTTCAACCATGAGTTGGGGAGAATGGATGGGCGTGTGGGTGGGTGGAAGGAAAAACCACACCACACTTTTGCCCCTAAACTCACTCAATCACCATGTACTATAGCCGGTATATTGACATGCTGGATTATTAGAAAGACTTTTCCTTTCGAAGCAATCCACCCCCACACCCCTAGGAGGGGTGAGAGGTGAATCGGGGGAACAGAATAATGTAGAAGAGCATTTTAGGGAATTCCTCACGTATAAATGTGCTCCAATATACACAATGGTCAGTTGAATGTTTTGTTCTTTATTTCGTGTTACGGGCAACCTTTCACGACTCACCTCATTTCCACATTCACCCCCCACACACTGCCTGACTGAAAAGAAATACCCCCATTGAGTGGACTCTTCAGGAAGATCGAGAGCTCTCAAAGGGGCAAACCATTAGCCCAAAACTAGAGCTTTCACCTTTTCTCGACAATTTTTTCATGGGTATTTTTATTTTATTAATTTTTGCAGTAGAAAAATGGAATTCGTTTTGAGAACTTTCGCAACTTCTTATTCATTCTTGACCTTTTACTATCCAATTTTTTCATACAGTAACAAGTAAACTCCTTTTCTGAAGATATATGTATAATTTATGAATCTCTCTCTTGTTCTAATCAATATAATGAAAATAAAGATTTAGATCTAACAGAAAAAATTAAAACGATTTAAATCAAAAAGAGAAGAAAATTAACGCGTGATCATTAATTTTAATTTTAAATTCAATGATTTTCCTAACGATTGATTTACTATATACTTGCCTATTTCGTTAAATAAGTAATGCCCTTGTAGGGAAGAAGATTATTATGTTATACACACAATTTAAGATGAATGATAAGCCCCACATTGAGCAAGATGGAATGGAAGAGATGTTTACTGGCTCACCGGATGGGAAAGAATCACGTGAAATGGGCAACCTTGAAAGCTTTGCGAGAGACTCCATATCATCAAACGCTTTCGTCATTTTTACTGATTTTCTTCCTCATGGTGTACACCACTACCACCCCCCTTCCCTCAAAATTCCATCGTCATCCACTTGGATGGTTTTTCTTCCTTCAGATTCGACATTTCATCATTATATGTAACGTACATGTGTGTGTGTGGAAAATGAGGCAAAAGAAATGTGAGCGATCTTGAAGGGGTATGTGGTGTGAGAAAAGCTCATTTGAGTGCGATGGGTGGGGGTGGGAAAGAAAGCACAATATATATAGCAAGTGCTTTAACAACATTATTACTCATTGGGTGTCTCGAGCAGCTGCGTGAGGTGTGTTAGAGGGTGCTGCTGTGGTGGGAGGTGGGAGAGGTAAAATCAAGGAATATGCTAAAGAGGAATAATAAACAAAAGCACTCGACACGAGAGGATCGAAACAAGAGAAATATGAGAAAGAATAATGCGGGGAAAACAGTGGGAATCCCTTGGTGCGCACTCCGACAAAACACATAAAACAAATTGGGGAGAGAACTGAGTTCCTTTTTGTCCTCCCTTTTTTCTATATAGCGGTCCTCCCACACATACAGAAAAAAGCTCCCACCCTGTGCTATCTACACACCGTATATGCTTGCATTTCAAATTCAATGTCATACCGAACAACATCACATAAAAATCCCACTTCTAGCGCTATTTTTTTACCCATTTCCTCGCAGCATTGTGAAGGCAGAAAAAACCCATCCGCAGCACCTTTGGGTTCTTCGTTCTCTGTGTTCCAATCCATGCTTATCCACTCATAAATTCATGTGAGACCTCGCACACGAAAAAAAGCTCCATTCTTTCCCATATACGGATCACCCCTACCCCAAACTAACACATATATAGTCAAAATTTCACCCTCACCCATTGCAATATCCTTCCTCCCTTCGTTTCATGAACAATAACTCGCCCCAATGTGATTTATGAGTACTGAAATTCTCTCCTTGCTGGCCCGAGGTTCAATAATTTTTCCCAAAAATTCATTTGCACTTACTTTATCGTCTATACAATGAACTTTGATAGCTCACTCCCTGCTGCTGCATATGTGGTGTCCCCACATGAAGCTTGTTGGGGGTACATTCTAACCAGAATGGTCAAAGAACAAATTCATTCTATGTGCAGAACTATGCATAGAATTAACCATCTGTGACCCCACATTCGGTGCATTTGTGAACAATAAACCCAAACTGACTTCTGGGGGTGCTTTTAATTGCAACACTCTAGGGGTTTATCTTGCACACCACTGCCTGCTGATGTAAAAGGATTCTCTGGTGAGCTTTTATTTGATTTTTTTCAAAGCTCCTGCAAACTTCCAAAAAATGATTTAAAAAATCATAAATATTTAATGAGTAGGTAAGAAAAAAACACAAAAAGCTCTCTCTGTTCAAAAAAAAAATCTCAGTTGGGTTTAAATATTTTCCCACGCTCACATGAAGAAGAAACTTTCAAACTTTTGGCGTTTTGGCGTTTTGTGGGTATACCTACATACATATATTCTCCCCCCATAGAGTCATATATCTAACAAAATTTCTCCTACATACAGGTAAATTATGAATTTTCATAATTATTTTATAGAAAAAAATTCCACTCAAATGTGGAACTTTTACCCGGAATCTCCATATACCCTCTCATAAATCTCATCGCGCATACAAAAGCAGTGCAAAAGTTTCTCCATATTGCGAATAATTTCCATACAAATACCCCATAATTTTCTCCCTTTTCTCCATATTCGATCACGGAAAATTCTATTTGAACAACCCCCCTCACAGAAAAAAACTTCCCCATAGAATTTCCAATTAATATTCCGGGTTAAAGTCACACAACGCGATTGGAAAGATGCTAAAAACTTTTCACACCACATTGTGATCATTTACAGTGTGGCAGAAAGGAGGGAATTTGTACGGGAAATCTTCTGCTGTATAGAATGGAAAAGTTGGACTGTGTATGGGAAGAAAACCCCATTAGCATGCTCAAAGAGCATTTTGCTGGAGAGACACAAATGGGGTAATCCGATAGCTACAATGGAAATTCTCTTCATATCTCTGTGATGGAAATTTGTGGGGCTTGTTAAATCCCTCATTGTTCCACATGTGTAAGGCGTAGAGATGGTGAAAATTGCTGCGGGAAAAGCCCCACACTCCTTCTCACTATACTCCTCAGGAGTTGCAAAGAATAAAGAACGGAAGATCAATAGAAACATTTTTACCAATTGAGCAAAGAAAAAAAAAAAGAAGACGATGGCGTGGGGATTTTGCTTTTCTGCACAGGGTACCCGCAGAAAGGTGCAGTGAGTGGAAAAGAGCTCAATTTCATGGATAAACTCCTCCTTGAAGCTCTAACCGAGATTTGTCTTGCGAAATAGCAAAAATCTTCTGATTAGTTTTCTCTTTTCGTTCTTTTGAGAACATTAATCCCAAAGACAGACGCAACAAACGAGCAACTTTTCTTATACTCTGCAAGTTTCGTGAAAATCAGGGATAGAGAACCTTTTAAAGCTTTTCTTTTTCCTAGGGAGATTCAGGACATGAATAAGACAAAATAATAATAAAAGAAACATTCCATTTAATTAGTAAACATAATTTTCTTAAAAAAAAGTCAAAATTGTAACTAAAAAACAATTTAAAGAAATCAACGAATTTTCCTTCTGAGAATTTTCATCAGCCCGCAGGGTAACAGTTTTCCACCAAAACACCCTTAAAATCTGTGAGGATTTCAGAGGGTGGTGATGCTTGGGAGGTACATATATGTACATATGTATAAGAAAAATCACTTTCTTACGATGAAAATGTCGATCGATTGTGCAGTAAAATTCAGACAGCGTAAGTACCATAAAAAGTCCCCGTAAACCGTAAGCATTTTCCTTGATTTTCTTCGCATCCAATGAGTGATTTTTTCTGCTGTGAAATCACGCACAAAAATTCATCTAAAAAACGTTTTTTTGTCGTTGGAAATAAGGGAAAATTCCTATTTAGCCGGAAACCTTTTTGGTATGAATCAAAAATCAAATTTATCGCCAAAATTTACGGGTCAATGAATTCCATCATGAAGATGCGAGGCAATGTTATGTTGAATTAATTAAGTATAAAGTGATGTGAATGGGGTCGGGGAGGGGGAAAAGAGCTTTTGACAAGCAGATTAATGGGATTCGCACGAAGGTGCCACAGGTGCGAAGGATGCAGAGATAAGCCAATGGTCTCCCAGAGTGATTTGCTATTCTGCAATTGTGTCGTAAAAGTCACACCGTGGTACAGAATTCCATATCAAGACCCCATACCAATGTGAATGGGCTGAATTGGGGATTGGGTGTCCCTCCAACTCCTCATCACTGTGGAGCCACCAAAAAAGGGCGGCAGGGTGAGATTGATTTCAGCCAGTGAAAGTATATTGGCATAAAGGGAGGCACGAGGTGAGTGTGTGTGGTGTAGAATTGAGGAGGGCAGGTGATTGGCTGTTGAACTTCACCATCATGGGTATGATGCAACAGGATCTCTTGCTTCATGTCTACGCCACCCACCCCGCTACAGCCCGCGCCAGTCCCCGGGCCATAAGGGAACGGAAATTGAGGTAGCAAAGGAGCTCTGACAACATTTTGGCGCGCAATTTCCCCTCCACGGTATGCTCTCTCCCATTCCTCTCGCTTATGTAAGCTCTCTCTGCAAGAAAAGCTCTTGGATGAAAACTAGAAGCATTTCCCCAGGGCTTCTTATATTTCTTTGAGAAATTCTTAAGCTTAGAAAAAGAATGCTCAAGAATAAAAAATTGTTTTAACAAATTGCATAAAATCTGACTCAAAGTTAAAGAGTTTTCATAGCTACGTATATATCAGTTGAAATCTCTGAAAAATACTGTTTCTTTAACACGAGGAAAAGTTATATTTGTTTATTGTACTTCATTGTAATTCATTATGACATTCTGAAGAAAATTCTCTTCTTCATCAGGTTTGAAGAAGAGATACTTTCTTGTTTGCAGTCACTTAGCTAAAAGCACAAATTTTCCCACATTAACTATCCCCTTGACTTTGGTGAGATGAAAATCCTCTTTTCTCCAAAAGACTTTTGCTCAGTTTATTGCCCCGGAGAGAAACTCCCCGCCACAGGAGGAAAAACTCTCTCTCGCAGCCTGGTCGACAGCCAATGTTTTCCAGGACGACGGAGGGCTCGACAGTGCGTAGGCGGTCGTCGTAGACGTAACCACCACGTGCTACTTCGGCTGCTAAACACAACACTACAGACACACAGCTAAATTATATCACTTTACACATTCATTTTCTTTTTTGCACAAAAAAAGGGTTGGGGGTTAAAGGTGCAAGAAAAAAATCACCTGCACGCTTTTTTATAAAACAGAAAAGGAAACCTTTTTGCAAAGTGAATACAAAAGCACAAAAAAAACGAAAACTTTTTTTAAGTTTGCAAAAGTTGCACATTTCTTGTCATACAATAAAAATAAAACAAGACACAAAGAACAGTGGAAAGTAAATTGTGAAAATATAGAGTGAAAGTTTTTTCTTGATAGTTTGTGCTTTCGTTCATTGTGGGTGGAAAAGGGTGGTTGGAAAAATAACCCTTTGAGTAGGAGATTTGCCGCCGGAGCAGTTCATTTGAGTTCCATTGCAAAAGTGAGTGTGTTTCATTTTATGATTTTTTTCTCAGCTATTATAACTGTGAGGATTTTCCAACAAAAAAACTCCCCATTAACACCCCCTCTGCAATTGCGAGGTGTTTCCACCTTGGGGCGCCCTCTCCGGTGCTCAAGGCAGCTTTTCTCACCGCGTACTCTTTTTTACCCGCTGCTGGCTGCTGCTGGAGTGGGAGAGAGCTTTCGCATATATACACAAAAGTTACGCAGTTGGGAAAATTCGCAGTCACTTATCATCATTAGCTGTGTGTGGACCAGGAAAAAAAGACAGAGGAAAAGAGAGAGAAAAGCGACGTTTTTTTCTTGCTTTTTAACCCACCCCATTATTTGTCTTTCCTCCCGAAGTGTCTCACAATTTTCAACTCTGTTTCCCCGCAAAATCCCATCACCAACCTCATGCTTTTGAGCTTTTCTTTTCTCCAGCGCCCACCCAAAACCATTTTCTATCCGGAAAATCGGTTTATTTTAGTGTTTGTTTTTTTTTTTTCATCCGTCCGGTGAGGACACGGAAAGGATTTTCCACAAGAAGCACACCTCTTGATTGAACCGAAAAAGAAAGTAAGATGAGCTTTACGTTTAAATGGCTAGTCTGGGAATTCAGTTTTACATTTTACAGTTTGAAAATTCCTTTAATCTAAATATTATTTTATTTTGTAACTACCTATAGACTGAAGTTCCTTTATGAAAGATAGTTTAAAAAATCTTTAAAGTGACCTTTAAAAATCCTTTAGCACCTTCTTGGCTTAAAATTAGGGGAACTCATAAATAACTCAAGGAAAGTCTATAAATTGAATTCTCTTCCCGAGAACTATAAAATGTTATTCAATAGAAATCATAATTCGAAAAATTTTCAATAGTTTTCTCACTACACAGCTTGGGCATACATATAAAAAATCTTTTAAAATGGATACTATTGATTTTTTTTATTATAAAAGCAACAAAGTCTCTTTGGTAAAGAAACAAATTGCCTAAAATACTTCGCATCTTCCTCAAAACAAAAAAAAATTTTTAGGTCCCATCCTTTCGGCTTCAAGGTGAGATGAGAATCTTTTAGCTGGATTTTTTTAAACGAAATCCCAACATTGCGTAATTTAAATTGGAGCACAATTCTTGCACGAGCCAAAAATATCCACAAGAAAAAAAACTTTTCCACTCAACGAAAAGAAAAATCCTTGACAAGCGTAGGCAAAGGAGGGAAGCCTGTGTGTCCCTGTTCAAATATTTTTGTCTGTCGCCAGAGAATTGAGTTTTGGGTTCAGGGGGGATTTATTTATCTTTCTTAATCCTTTCCTCATCGCAACTTGATTGTCTCGAGAGATATGTAGCACCATGTTTCGTGGAACTTGGTACACCCCATCCGCGTTGTTACTGCTTTCCTTTTTAATTAGAAAACTGTGTGAATTTGCGTGACTTCGTGTGCTTCCAATAAAAAGCCACCACCCCCAATCGTCAAGTATTTAATGTGATTCATTGGAAATCCCATACATTTTTTTCCTCCGCATTATTGCTCAATAAGTGGCGCGGAAGGAAAAATTATTAAAAGCCCGTCAGATGGTCAGTCGTTGTTGTTTCTCTCGTGAAAGCAGGAGTGATTTGTGTGGTGTAGAAAAAAAGAGCAGCAGCAGAAAAAAAGGAAAAAATAGAACACTCTTTTTGTCATCAACTACACATAGAACATCTCAATTAATCCCTTTGGCCATTTCATCGTTGGACCATTTACCAACAATGTAGCTAATTCAATAGACTAGAAAATTATTTTATGTGCAATCTATCATGCTT
Organism: Lutzomyia longipalpis; assembly: GCF_024334085.1. Lineage (NCBI taxonomy): Eukaryota > Metazoa > Arthropoda > Insecta > Diptera > Psychodidae > Lutzomyia > Lutzomyia longipalpis. Next base: position 12,361,000 of record NC_074709.1, on the reverse strand, counting down.
TTCGCATTTTATATACTCTCATATTTTCACTCTCTGTTAGCACACAGAGAAAATCTTCTCCTCACAAAATACAAAAAAGTGAAAAATTACGTTGAAAATGAAATGTTTTTGGGGATTTTTCTTAAGTGGAGATTATTAAATTTTAATCTTTTTGTAATATTTTATTTATTTATTTTATAAAATGTGTATTTATTCGACTTTTCTTTTATTTTTTATTTTAAATATTTTTATATTAATAAAAAAAAAAGTTCCTAACTTTTAAAATTCTTTTCTTCTTTTTTTTTCTGAGTGTCTTTACTACGTTTTTTTCTTTACTCTAACCCCCGTTGATCTCGAGTATCGTATCAAATAAATATAATACATACACAACATAAAAAGAGTCCTCAACCAATTTTCTTCTCGGGGCTTTCACTCGAACAAAACACAAGACCATTTTATCGGATTTCTCATGAAATCGGGGTTAAAGATGAAAATATATGACTCTCCAGGGGAAAATTCAATTTTCCACTCGTTTTGAATTATAGCTCCGTATCAATGTGAAAAATTTCACTAAATTACATATCCCACCACCCTCTCCATTATTTTTTTTCTCTCTATGCGCAATTCAACAAAATCAACGCAATTCCATCAGTTCCATTTTATGGGTGGCAAGTTGTCGATAAAATTAAATGAAGAGTGAATTGAGTGGTTTATTTGCGTGCGTTGTGCGGCTAGACGATTTACAAAATTTTCATAGGATAGACAATTGCTTTTCCCGCATTCATTCAATTTGCAATTTGTGGGTGGAAAAAGGGAAATGAACAAAAAGCCCCAGCAGTGTGCATGAAGATATCGCACAAACCACCCCTCCCCCAAAATTGTTCTTTGATTTTCAATCATCATGAATTCTATCTCATTTATTCGATTAAATACATTTTTTTCATCATTTGAAGGGTGCGAAGGGTGTGAGGAAAAAATTAATTTATTACTCCGTAGAAAGTTGTTGATTATAATATATTTTTTATAAATTAAAAAGTTGTGTTCATAAATTAAAATAATTAACCAACTCATCTGCCATTTGCACACAGCCTCGAGGTATACGCTGTATCAAATACTTTGAAAGTAGCTGTGTCATAAATTATCCCACACAGGGTGGTACTGCAGCACACATTATAAGTATTATGCTCACCCATAAAGCTCATTGCCCGCGTGAAAATTGAGAGCCGTGTGGCGTATTGAAAAAAAATCAGCCACCAATAACGTAATTATTGGGCTAGCGTTTGGCTTTGAAGCTACTTCTCTCTCTATATGCATGTAATGTACATTAATATGTGAAATAGGTATGGGTAAAAGGTAACACAAACCATCATTATCCCCCCGTTGACAATGAGAGCTTTTATGCGATGGGGTAAAAGCAAACGCATAAACTTCCCCCCTATTATGATACAATCAGTATGAATAGGGAACTGATGAATTGAGCTATAATTGAAATACACTGTGTATTCTCACTTTGCTTATTAAACTTTTAATTGAACAGCTGTGGAACATTTCCATGCAATGTACACTTGTTCATTTGAATCCCTTATCTCCCTCTCTACCTAGAGTTGAACGTAGAGCTTTCACAGATAAGATAAATTTAAAGTTTTTTAGGAAAACTTTACAAAGGTTGATTTTTTATTTAATTAATTTACGTTTTAAGCGTATTCTTTGTTTTAATTTAAAGATGTTGATTGAAGTTAGTAAATTCTTTAAAAAAAAATGTTTGACGTCATTTTATAATGTTAGACATTTTACTTCACACGTTTTTATATTTATTATTTCGTTGTTAATTTTCAAACATTTCGAAATCTTACTATATACCCTAATATTATAACTTTAGACTGTTTAAACATCTATCTATATAATTTTATAATTCTGATTTCGGGTGAAAACACCTCAGAGCATCTCTATTTCCCAATTTTCCTCTCACCGCTATACATACAGTGTACGTGAAGTTGAACCTTCTCATTGTGTCTGATATACCCTCGCTCGCCTCCGCCTCAACGGCACTTCATCCCCTTACGGAAGTGTCAAGAAGAGGAAAAAAAAGTATTTAATTAAACTCTCCTCCTTTTGGTGGGAGCACAAAAAAAACTTCTCATGGAAATTTCTCATGCTGAAACTATCTGAATTCATTTAATTTTTTTGTTGTTGTTGCGAAGAAGGAGAAAGAGAAAGCTTCCAAAGGGGAAAAGGGGTGTGTGATGAAGTTGTGAGTAATTTGTTAAAGCATCTTTGTCATTAATTTAGTTTAGAAAATTTAATATTCCAACCATGGTGTCAAGGAGACACCAAAGCCGTTCACATTGAATGGTAAATGAAATTGGAGTTGGGGAGAGAGGATTCAAAATTTTCCCTTCTGCAACCCATCTAATTAGAATCTCGGCATTGAGGAGCTTTTATCGAGCTTTTCCACTCTGCCTCCTCCTCCTCCTTCTTTTCACATATATGTGTATATTTTCCTACAGAGATTTTGTCATGGGATCCCCTAAATGGGAAAATCAATGAATTGATTATGTGATTTATCAGCAAAATAATAAAATAATGACTCAAATGGCTGGGATTGTGTTCAACAGATTCTTGTCTCTCGATGGCATATGCGCGCCCTTAGACCTCCCTCTACACTTCAGTTCAACCCCCAACTCCTTGAAGATCCGCCCAAGTAAACCTTTTTGTGTGTATAATATAATATACATTTCTGAGAGGAAGGTTTATTTCAATGGAAGGAAATGGCTTTCATTGTTTCAAATTCAACACAATTTGCCAATTAGCTTTTAATTTATTGTATGTATGTATTTGCCTCACAGCCATATCTTTCTTTGATATTGTAAATTTCCCCATCTACAATGGTGCCTGATTTTCCCAAAAATATTATTTCTGTGGAATTTTCTCTCAGTCTTGTTTAGGGATTTTTCGTTGAGCACTTTATTGATTTATTTATGACTTTCGCTTCACACTGAAGCCCCATCAGTAATGTGCCTTCGCGGAGGCACAATGTGTGTGGTGATCATATTGGAGGGGAGTTGTTCAAAAAGTTTGTGACCCTTTGAAGGTTTTAAAGGAGAATAAATAAAAATTATTTTCACCTCTATAGAGATGTAAAAAAGTCGCGCTTGAAGAATTTTCTGTTAAAAATTCATTTTTTCCGCTAGAGGGCTATCGCTGTTGAAGGCGACATCTCTATTTGAAATTTATTTAGTTGAAAACGTTTTCAAAATATATTGAAAAAAAAAGAAACTGAAAAGTATTACAGAAAAAAGCTTTCAAAACTATTTAATATTCTAAATTAACTTAACCAACTCCACCGACTTTTTTTAATTCATGAGCTTTTGAAACTACCTATACTCGCTAAAAGCTCTCCGCTGTTTTTTCAATTCATCATTTTGAAACTAATGAAAGCTCGTTTTTTTTGTTTACGATGGAAACAGCATCAATAATAAACATTTACAGAAAATTCCACTTTACTCTCAGATTTAGCTATTGCAAACAACCATTAAAAAAATCCTCTTTACGTTTTTTTTGACAAAGCAAAATAAAATTGAAAGGGTGGCCAATTTGTTGTTGACAAAGCCTATACACGGAAAATTCCTTCGAAATATCTTGAATGTGGAAAAAAATGTTTTTCATATGTTCCTTCGTTTTTTTCGTTATGTTTGTTGCCCATTAAATTCCATTTAAATTGAGATAAAGGGGTACATTGTGGGAGAGAGGGTGGAAATAGCATCTGGAGATTCAGTGAGGGGGGGGAGGAGGAAGAAAATCATGGGAACTATGTGAGGGAAAAACGGGAGAAAACTGTAATGCTCAACACCTGTGGTTTTGCATCATTTTATATGTTTTATGGCACAGTGAGTGAGTATAAAATAATTTCCTTCGTGTGTTGCGAACAAATATGGGGAATAATATAAAATGTACCTATACATAATAGTGTTGAGCATGACATAAGAAAAATTCTTCCATTATGCTCATAGTACGAGATATTTTTTTTCCGAAGGCGTTTCCTTGTGCAAAATTCAGAGCAATCAAAGTTTGAAATGTTTGAAAATCCCCACACCCTGTGAGCCCCCCTTTTCCCAGCTTATAAAAAGCGTAGCGGGGGATGATAAAAAATGGGGGAGGATACATTTTTGTGAAAATTACAAATTGGAATTGATTGTGGAGATTCCTACAGAGAGATATAAATCCCTTTTTTTTGGGGGGGGCGTGAGGGATGAAATTATTGATTTCATTAAATCTTTGTCTCTTCTTTCCGGCTCAACCACCCAATTTTCCCACGGTTAGGGTTGCGATTTCATTGGGGGAAAGAGTGTGGGGTAAGAGATAAATATAATGGTACCACCTTTTGCGCCGCATAGAATTTGAGGGGGAGAAAGTTATGTGTGTGTGTGTGTCTAAAATCCCTAAAATCGATCAAACTGTAAAATATTCCATCAGCATCATTCGAAAGATAAATTGATGGTACAGGAAGAAGAAGGGACCCAACGGTGGCACCAACCACACGCACAAAATACATACACCCCATTGATTCGCTCTCTACCTCAATTTCCTTTACATTCTACCCCACGACGGTCTGGCAAAGATGCCATGGTTGTTGGTAAAAGAAGAAACACACCCAGCCCATACCCTACAACGAAGGATACAACATAATAAATTCCTTTCGGCAGAGAGATGATAAACTATTGCGAGCTTTCGTGCCACAAATCATCCCTTAAGGGGACGATGCCTAAGAAATGCGGAATTTTTTTCTTTTTCTCTCCCAACATCCATTTTCTTACCATTTTATTTGAAAAGGTTGAAATTAAAAAATTATTTGTAAATTACGTAAAACTTTATTGAATAATTTTGCTAAATAAAAAAAATATTGAGCGCAGACATTTCTTCTACACTCACCCCCAATTCACAATTATGTCACCCTTGAAAATTCCTCTTTCACTCTCTTTTGGGGCCTTTGGGGCTTTTGAATGAGTAGAAAAACCCGATCTGACGACTTTGCATTTTTGAGTGTACACAGAAGCTGTGCTTCTTTTAAGAAAGAATCACAGCTAAAAACTAATGGGAAGGTCAGGAAGATAAATTGATGTTACATGGATTTTTAAAAAGTTCCCATATTTTTTTGTAATTTCACACCATATTAAATTTTTTCATAGAGAAGCGAAAAGGTAAAAAAAAAATCAGGTGTAATAGCATATCCCCCATGAATTACGTTGTGTATGAGAGATGATGTAAGACAGGAAATATATATGGGCACCAGAAAAAGGATATCCCTCCGCCCAAAAGAGAATGATTTTTATTCAGACATGATTTTCAACATCTTACCCTCTGCCCGGAAAAAATGTCTCGAAGAATTTTATGCGAGGGATGGGGGGGGAAGGAAAAAGGTATGAAAGCTTCTTTGATTGCATTGTGATCATGGTCGCATATTTTTCCTCCTGGTTTCTCCCTCAATTTCTCCCGTCTGTCGTCCTTATTGTCATTTTTGGGGTGATGAAAAAAAATGCTTGCTTCTTACATGTCAAGCGAGTCCGCAATTCAATAGACTCAAAACCTCCCTCCCTGCCACCCAACTTCGTACACAGCATCCACTTTGCCGCACCCCCGTACATTTTGCCCATTTTGCCACAATACAACACGACGAAGGAAAACTTGTATATCGATCCTCCTCTTTTTCTGCACACACACCACTATTTAATTTCTTCTCGGGAGCTTTTCTCTTTTCCTTTCTTTTGAGAGCCAATTTAAAGAAAAATATTCCATGGGTGGTGATGGGAAAATTTGCAAAACACGTCCCGGCAATTTTTCCCTCTCACACAATTGTGAGGGATTATTAAATTAGGAAAAGAGCTTTCGCGCAACTTTGGAGCTTTTTTTTTCTTCCAACACAAAACATCCTCCCTCTCAGCATTACACATCCTTACGAATTAATCGAAACAATTGTGTGAAATATTTCAGGAATTCATGTTAGATTTAATTTGACAAATATGCATGCAATTTCGCGTCACGGTAATTTCCCCTAATGGGGTTTAATTTTAATCCTCTGTGAGCTTTATTGTTTGCAATGTGGGGTTTTAGTCATGGAACGTCAGACAGCAATAAGCGAGAAGATTTTTTCTTTGGGAATTTACCAAAAAAAAATCTCTTTGGAAGCTTGACAGACTTTCTTGTTAAATTTAATAATGATTTGATTCAGACGTAAACATTTGAGGGAGGATTTTTTTTCAGACAATCTTTAAGGGGTGTTTATGAATTTTGTGTTTTGTATTTTGATGAAATTTGTAGAGGCTTTGCCCCCTTATCTGAGCTTTTTCAAGATTAAAAATCTGTTAAAAATATATATTTTAGGCTTGATTCTAATACTTTTCGTCTTGAATTTATTATTTTTAGATAGTAGCAATAAGTTTTAATAAATAAAGGAAAATCCCTACGATTTTCTCAAAAGACACTTTTCCACCTTATCTTTCACCCCACGCGTATCATTAGACATACACACTTGAGTCTCAAACATAAAAATATGCCCCATTTCGGTAACTTTCTCGGTGTGCCTATAAAGCTCAAATGTTGTAGCTTTTTTCCACCACCACCCACCTCCCCCCGCCATGAGGAGAGACCTATAAAATTCTTCTGGCGCTCGTAAAGACAGCACATGAAGTGTAAGAAAATATCCACTCATATTGAGATTGTTGGTGGCAAAAGGAATCGGTAAAGTCATTTTACATATTCATGTCTCGTTTTGGGTCAGGAAAAGTTTGAATTTCCAACAAGAAAAAAAACATGGAAAATGATGACGAAGTGATGAAAATAAAACCACACACACACGACGTTTAAATAACTCCTCAACATCCTGTTTTCCATGCCTTCTAATTCGCACCCAAAGAGTCACATCCTTATGAAAGCTTCGAACTTTACAAGGATGAAACTATGTAGTTAAATGTATTTATATGTACACTTTCTACAAAATTTACCCATCAAGGGCTCATATCATACAAAAAGAGTCGTGTGGTGGAGGAAATCAAGCGACACACAACTCAAGGAGAAGAACACACATTCATGACAGAATTCTCCGGATTTGTTGTTATACCGAGAAGAAGAGAGACGAGGATGGATGCTTTTGCCTCTATGGGGCGGGAAATCGATAAAATGTGTGCAAAATGCCAGAAAATCTTTCTAATGCACCCTCCATGGGGCTTTTCTGCCGCAAAATGTTCTCGTCAAGATTTTTTAAAATGTTTCTCATTTTATTTTATTTTTTTAAATCGTCCAACAAATCTTTTGATTATGATTAAAATGTTATGTTTTTTGTGAAATTTTTAGTCTGAATTTTCACGAGAAGGGATGGGAAGGAAAAGCTTCAAAAATATATCACCTATTCCTTTCTCAATTTTGCATATTGTCCCCTCTTTTCCCTATAGTTAACCCTGTGATCATTTTTAATTAATTCTTTTAATTATGCGACGCATATCTAACCAATTTAAATTAAAACGAAAAATGCATGGAGTGGGTTGAAGAAAAAAAGCTCTCGTTTAATAAAATGCTGGAATAGCGCTCAGAGAGTAAAATGATTGGTCTGAGGTGGTAGTTGGGGGGATGAGGGTTTATCTTTGCTTTCTGGTACCGAACATCTATCCCTCTGAACACAGCCAGGAGTTGCTGTGTCTGCTAAAGTGAGTGAATTTAAACATACAGAATTTCATTCCTTGGAGCAATTTTAAACTGCAAAATTTTCTTAAGAGACTGAGTGGGTGTTGAGACACTAATTGGAGGACGGACTCGTAACACCATCCAAAGGAGTGAGAGAGAGAGAGAGAGTCCTCCTTTAACACACGAAAATCTCATCCCCGCGGGGGCAAATCACTTTCACCCTTTCCCTTTTGCTACTTCCTCCTTGTGCAAAGCGCTAGCATGGGAATTTTCGGGTGAACTCCTTCAATGTCATGAATTTGTTCGCTTAATCCTATTAATGGAGTGGCAGATGTCATGTGTTTAATTATATTTGGATTGTAAAATCCTCTCACACTTTATGTGCCCCGAAAATACATCTCCACCTCCCCCTTTTGTCCATGGGGGGAGGAGGCGAGGATATAAACCCTCGGTTGCCATTCTATGCTATGTATGTGATGGAAGGTGCGGAGCTGAGCTTTTGTTGATAGACATTTTGGAGATGATTTTGCAAAATAAACGTGTGTATGTGATGCTCTTCTCTGGCTCAATTGCAGAAATATTGAAGGAGTGTGGGGGCAACCTCTGTCACATCCACTTGTCACCGAGAATGGCATCCACAGCTCTGAGTAATCACACGAGCAACTTCATCGCATCACCATCACCTGAGGGTATCGATAAAACCACAATCAGCTCATTTGATGATTTTGCCAAGAGTCGCAGCAGATCCACACGCGCTGCCAGCCTAGCTTTGCCCAACAGCTCCAATCTTCTGGATCTCCTGGACACGGAGCACACACAATACCTCACTCCCATCAGTCTCTCACCCCCATCCATAAGGCGACACTCAACACACCACTACCCAAACGTGGATGCCGCCATTGAAGACGAAGTTAGTTCTGCGGTAAGTAGCATTTCCTCCTTTTGCTATTTATCCATCCTGGTACACATCACCCATCTATGCAGCACAACCAAAGACATCTAACAACCCCCCTCAGGGCTTCTTCCTTGATCCGCCTTTCTGATATACCGGGTGCGGTCGCATCGCCACAGCTGAAGAGATATTAACTACGAGAAATATCAACAACCCTTCCCCGCACAGTAGGAGCTTTCAAAGCTCTGCAATATTCTCGATGAAACTCCTTTTGCAGATAAGATGTTTTCACTCTTTCTCCCTCTCTCCATGGTAAAAGGAAACTATTTTCCAGCGATAGGATGGCATATTAAAAAGCCATTATTCCTAGAATTTTCATATCTTCCCCCACACAGCCACACACTCTGCTTGCAATAATTTACCACGATGCCTGCATGGAGGAGATGATAGGATTTTCGCAATTTAATCCTCTTAATCTCTGAACTTTTTGGTTCAAAGATGAAATTTCTTAGAATTGTTTTTTTAATGTTGCTTCACGATAAAGATAGATAGGAATTAGAAGAAGGAAAAACATCTCTTTTACATAAATAGGACTTTGAGTTACTTTTTCAAACATTTTAAGAAGAAGAATAAAAAACACCAAAAAAGCTTCTGAGAATTTATTGAAAAATGTAATTAAGCTTTTCCAGAGCTTTTAAAGCTTACAACTACAACGTAAATATATCTAACAGAACAGTTTTCTCTGAATCAGACGATCCTTGGAATAGGCTTTTCTTGAAAGCTTCGAGAAGTGCTTTCATGAGAATAAACTTCCAGGAGATCATCATTATTGTACATAGGAAATGAAGAGCTTTCACAGGAAAGCCTCAATAAGACTTGTACACAATTAAAAAAATTCAAATGAAAGGATTAAATAAAATTCGAAGTAATTTGAAATCCTTTCCTTAGAAAGCTTTTTTTGCCTTTTCTTCCTTCCTACTTGTACAGGAACTTCCATTTTAGTGAAAGCTTTAAGCACACAATTGCTAATTTTCTGTAACAATTTCCTTTTATGTAAAAGCATCTATATAAACAAATTGTCATACAAAAGCTTCCTTCTCTGCTGAATGTTGGTCAATGCTTTTTGCATCAGGTGGAGTTTGTTAAAAGGGAAATCCCTGAAAAGGCAACGTGCTTTTAAAAGTTTCCACACCGGATGGTGTTGAAGTACTTCCTCGAAGAATTCTTTCTTCCCTGTTATTGCCTTATTGAGTGCAATGCTCAACATTATTGAACAGAATACAATGCGAAAATTATTGCTGTAAATGAAACATTTGCAATCCAACTTTTTCTTTTAAAAGCTTCGCAAAGTTTTATCAGAGAATTCAGGAAATTATTTCTTTACAAGTTGATTGGCTTTTTGAAACTCCGAAGGGATGATTTTCCAATTAAAAGCTCACTATGGATTGTTTATGGAATTTGTGACCCTTTTTTGGCGGAAGAACATTAATCACTGTCATCATTTTGTGAATCAATCAATAATATTGAGGAGTTTCTAAATCTTCTGAAGAGAATTTCACAACAAGAGCTTTGGAAAAAAAATCTATTTTTTCGTGAATTTTTCAGGTGAATCAAAAAATTCTGCCTCTAGTTCCACCACCAGTGCCCAAGAGAACATTTAAGGGTAGAATAGGGTCAAACCAGTCATCGGATAAGGGTTCTGTGGACTTTTTTAAGATGCAACCAAGTCAAGAGACGTCAAATGGGCTGGACAATGAGGATCGCCTGAGTATTGATTCGTCATCGTCGGTTTTCGAGGAGAACGGCATTGGGGGCCCGGATTTTATTCCCTTTGACGAGACAAAGCACTTCTTCCACAGCTCCAATCGCTCCTCGTCGGATTCCAATAAGAGTCAAACCACCATTGACACAGGGTACATGTCCTCAGCGACACATCAATCCTTCCGGAGTCGCTTCTCATCCGAGGACACCCAATCGTCGATCGATAGCTACATGTCGGGTGAAATGATGCGCTCCGAGGGATTCCCATCGCCCCCACCTTCCGACCTTAGCAATCGCATCTTCAATCGCCTGGCAGACAAGGATACAGCAAGTGGGCGGTACACCAAGAATGTCGTCAAGGAGAATTGTCGAAGGCAACTTCCGGCAGTACCGCAGAGACGGCATCAGAACAGTGTGCCACCCAAACTTCCGCCACCCACTAGTGCGGCACGGACACGGGGTACCCCACCGGCACCACCACTACGCTCCCAGGCATCTCTCGATTCGGCAAAGTTGCTTCACAATAGCCAAGTGTTGGGTATGCGAAAGGGACTCAATAAGCCACCACCATTGGCAAAAATCACCACACGGCAGGATTCCAGCATCAGCAGCGATAGCTTCTCCGTCACCTCAAGTCCAGGGTACAATGCCAAGAGCATGGAGACACCGCTGCTGCATCATACAGCCAAAATGGGTCGCTCAACAACTGTAAAGGTGCCTCAGGATACCACAACAGACGGCTTAAGTATGACCACGCGCCATCCAAAGCCTATAAATGTTCGACAAGATTCAAACATTTCCAGCGATAGCTTTAGTCAAACCTCCAGCCCGGGGTATTCGTCGAAACTCCTCGATACACCCCTCTTGACAAACCACAAGCTCAATACATGTGAGTTATGTTGCCATTGCGGATGAGAATTCCCAAATCTCTCTCTTTCCCATTTTGAAAATTCCTAAATAAAAATTTTTGAATATTGCAGTGAAGCAAAACTTCAAAGGTGCTGATGAGATCCTCCACGAAGGTGGTGGTACCTCAGAAAACAATCCCAGCTCACCAATTACAAAGAGTGCGTCGACCCCGGCAAGTCTACAGACAATTGTACGCTTCCAAAATGGCTCGAACATGTCCCTCCAGCATAAGGTATGTGTGTAGTAATTATATATAAACCACTCTATGTAATATGCATTGCCACATAGCAAATAGAAATTCCAACCACTCTATAAATGTTCCCCGAAATTTGCCAAGAAGAAACTCACGTAGAGTTGAGAATTTTAGGGATGAAGATTTGGAAGTTGAGAGATTTTTTTTTCATTATAAGATTTTCGTGATCAAAAATTGCTGATCACAAATTTTGAGTCAATAAATGCTCAATCTTGATTGAGTTAATTATTGGTCAATGATTAATGAATCAATTGAGTCAGATCTTGTGTCTCAATTAATAGATCAATTATTGACTGTGGATTGATTAATCTTAAGTCAAACAACGGATAGTTCAATAATCGACAATCTATGAAGACCTATGTTGATTCAACATTGAGCTCAATAATTTATCAATTATTGGCAGTTAATTGACTAATCTTAGGTCAAAGAGGATTCCTCAACAATTGATAAATTATTGGCCGTGAATTGACTAATTTTAAGTCAAATAGGATTGCTCAATAAATTGATCATCAATTCGGATATTTTTTCACTCAACATTGAGCTCAATAATTGATCAATTTTTGGCAAATTTTCTCTTTTGGGTATAAATATTCAACAAAAAAAAACTCTTTAGTTTTTATCTAAAATCTAGAAAATAGATTTGGGAATTCAACTTGTGTGAATTAAGCTGCGGGCCATTTAATGTTAGGCAAAGGCATATGTATTATAAGTAAATTATGTTTATTTACATAATGTATGTATCTGTCTCTGTGTGCAGATTATTAACAGGAGAAAGAATTCCGCCCCATACATCCTGAGGATGGGTCCATTGAAATTTCGTCTACTCCAGATAGTCGCCAATGCCGTGATATTGATGGTATTAGCCGGTATATTTGCTGCATATTTAAAGGCAAATCCCACAGTTCAGTTCATCAACAAGACCATCATTACGCCAACGAGGACGGAAATGGTGTACGCATCTGAGGAGACGTCCCTGAGTTTGGTGGGTGGGAAAAATCCCGCGCCCGGAGTTTGCTTGCCTGTCATCGTGAAATTCTGCCAGAACCACCAGCTTCCCTACAATTTCACCGTCTTCCCCAATTACATTGGACACTTTGGACAGCCCGAGGCGCAAGTTGTGAGTATACAATTCCGAATTCCTCACGTCTTCTCACACCATCAACCTCTAGCAGTGGATAAGCGAAGAAGAGCTCCTCTATACTATGATAAGGGAGAGGGGAGGCGATGTGAATCCCAAGAATTTTATTACACTTGTCCACTGTCTCTGATTCCTTTCGCCATCTCTCTGCACATATAATACAGACAAATCGATTTTATCCAACCCCACACAACCCCCACCCTCATTCCAATGTGAAATACGCGACAGATAAATCTGTGACGCATGGAGGAGGGATTCCTTTCGCGCGATAATCGACAAGAAGATTAATGCTGTCTCGTTGTCAAGGGGCTGCCTCACAAGAGGACACAGTGTACATTACAATTTACTCTTCAATTGACTCACAAAGCGCGCGACTTCATTAGCAATGTGATATTAAATATTTATAGAATTCAAATGAAAGCTAAACTCCTCATCTTCAAGCTGAATATATACACAAAGAGTGGGAGAGTGTTAAAGAAAAGATCCTGGGATGGGGGACTTCCTTTTTAAAGCACAAAATTTAAATTAAGGAAATAATTTGACAGAATTCCAGGAAAAACTTCAATTTTCCCATGTAAATTAATAACGAATTGAAATAAATTGGATTTATGAATTTTTTGAGGGGGGAGAGGAATAAATTAGTTCAAGGATAGGGGGCTAATAATTCGTCAAAAAATATTCTTTGAATTATTGGCATCTTAATCAGCGGTCTAGTAAACAATTTTATTGAGCCAGGAAATCAACTGAGTTAGCCAATCGATTCATAAATTGACCACGGATTAATCAATCTGAGATCAAATATGATTGATTAATTATCTATGCGAAACTACCCAATAGAATTCCAATAAGGACTCTAAAAATCCTCTAAAGTCTAAATTTTATCTTCAAGATCATTAATTTTTCATCCAATCCCATTGTACACTACATTTCCAAAATCGTTCCCCCTTGATGGTGGTCATTTATCACAATTTCCAGGAATTGGATGCCTACGATGCCCTTGTCGATGTTAGATGCTACGAGCTCGTGTCCCTGCTGCTTTGCTCGCTCTTTGTGCCAAAATGTAGCTCAACGGGGACAACTGTGCCACCCTGTAGGAGTCTCTGTACCGAAACAATGCGACGCTGTGGCTTCTTTTTCGAAGTGTTCAGCCTGGAGTTGCCGGAATACATCAAATGTCACCTCTTTACGGAATCCTCCAATCCGGATGAGTGTGTTGGCTCCCGGGAGGTGCAGGAGGCAAAAGTTCGCGCCCTTACACCCTCTTGTTCGGGTTTTATGTGCGACAAAAGACGCTGTATCCCATCTGAGTGGAAGTGCGATGGACACGTTGACTGTAGTGACCAGACGGATGAATCGGATTGCCCTCATTGCCCCAAAGGAACTATCTACTGCGGGAAAAATAAGTGCATGAGCCAAAAGCACGTATGCGATGGAATTCACGATTGCCCATATGGTCAGGATGAGAGGAATTGCAGTAAGTTTTTCCTTCCTTTTTTCCTTTTCTACATAGGACAAGAAGAATTTGCAGATTATATTTTAGGATCTTAAAAGAGCTATTTTAGGAAGAAACCCAAAATCAAATTTAATCAACTGTGAAAACTTTGAGAGAGACGCGCCAAAGATGTGTTCAAGATCAAAGTCAGAGAGGAGTTATAAATTGAAATTGATTGCTTTTGGGATTTGTTGTGATTTCTCCCAAAATGACATGAAGAAGAAAATTCCTTGGCAGCCAGCAGAAGAATCATTAGGGAAGAAAATGCTGTAAAATTATTATTTTATCTAAAATAATCCCAAAGAGAGAGAGAAAAATTCATTGGACATGCGAAAGAATTCTTCAATAATTAAAATTCTTCTTGAAATATCGTGAAAAAAAATCTTTTTCAATTCGCACACCGAAAAAAAAATATGCTAGAGGTTTAGAGAATTGCTGTTCACTGGGGCTCGTCGCTAAAGTAGTGACTTGATTCCCCAATATAGAGACACACGAGTCACTAGAACTGATTGTCACAATGACAAGAATTCTAGTAGTTCGTGTATTTGATTTTATAGCAGCCGTGACATATTGGCAATAAACAGATGGCGTTAGTGGTATTTTTTTTATTTTGAAAATAGAGAATATTATTTATTGAATTGAAATTAATAATATTTATCAAAAAAAAAATTATATTCGAAATAAAATGAAAAGAATGGGATCTGTAATTAATAATATACCAACAGACCTATGTAGGGAGCCTCTTTATGCATTTACATAAGAAAAAATCTTTTAAAAATTTATTTATTTGCATAAATTGAATTTAATCTTTTTTTTATAAATCTTTATATTCTCTTTTTCTTCAACTTTTGTCATAATGATTAGATTCTCGGATGATTAATGAAGTGCGTTACAAGAATATGTCAAACGAGTCTGATACAAGAACAGAAAGATGCTTTGAGTGCCATGGTCCGGCAAAACTGAAACATGATTTTTTTTTAATTTTCATAAAAAATGTTGTAGGAGTGAAACCAAACAACTACAAAGAGACAAAAGCGAAAAAAAAAACATTTTTTAAAAAATCCGTTTTGGGTTGAACCCCATTTATTCTCCATTACCCCCATTACCCCCATTTCCACAATTTATTTATTTTGATTAGATTGACATCCTATACAGAGAATAAAAGCTTCAAGGCCTGACCAAGCTCCTCTTGTTCCCCTAGCCACTGTTCCTTTCTCCCAGGGAGAGCTCCAATAGTTCTCTTCCAGGCCACGAAAAGGCATCCACCTGTCTGTCCGTGGAGGGAGAGGATGGCTGGCCAATCAACACCGTGGAACGAAGACTGGACCCCGGAAGCCGGCAAAATTCTACAGCATGGAGATACTCTTCTTGGGAGACCTCCCCCTCGCTTACAATGTGAAGGTAGTGCGAGGAGCTCCCCGTCCCGCTCAAGCGGACTGCAACGAACAAAAACACAAAACAAAATTCCAAGGTCCAGTGCGACTATGCAACATCATGAGCTACTTACCCCAATAGGGAACGGGGGGGGGGGGCACGCAGGGGAGGCTCTCTAGGATGTGCCGGAGTGTCCTCTTCACACGAAAAACTGTCAGGGAGCCGTGTACTGACAGACTCCTCCGTGATGATCGTCAAATTGCGTCTTACACACAGAGAGAAATTACACCCAATTCGAGTGCAACGTGATTGCTGAGAGAGACAATGCTTTGTCCGGAATGCGCGTAGGATATTTTTGAACAATTTCCTCTCTCTATGCAAGAAACATAGCGCCTCCTCAATCCCCGCGGCTTCTTTTGTATTGACCTTGAATATCTTGAGGAGGAATTAACGTGTAGAGGCGGCGTATACCTAGAGGTTTTTCCAAAGGATCCCACGAAGATGATGCTGAAGATGAGCATTAACACGGAGGTCATCATGAGGCTGGTTGGACGTAACTCCGGCAATAATTTGGAAAAATGCCTCGTACAACACCTTTTATAGAATTCACGAATTGTTCTTTTGTGTGTTTGTGTCGTTTGTATCCGAATCCTCGGCTTTTATAGCTTTCACTCCTTTTCATTTAAGCCCACTCACTGCACCGCACAATTTCCTTCACTTTTTAGCGGTTGAGAGAGAATAAAAAACCTGTCCCTTCAACATTTTCAGGGAAACAGACATAAATGAAAATAATTTATTTTTATATTGACAAAATGTAAACATAACCAAAGCATTGCGATAAAATTATTGCAGTTGTATTGCAGTTCTTGATTTAGTACCGTGGTGACATCTTCACAGATTTTTTTGTAACTAATTCATTGGAGACAAATAGTCTCAGATTCAGTGGCTCTATGTACCCATTCTGGAGACACATAGTCCACTGGGGCTACTCTCTGGGTGAGAGTAAAAATTTCTCTAGTTCTGGTGATTTTTTTTTTCGGTGCAGTTCGTCTTAGCGAGAGGAATGGTGACTTGGGACGAGGAACTTTGGAAGTCTACAGGGCTAATGTGAAGAAATGGGCACCAGCTTGCATCTCCAATTGGGATCCATCCACCTCCCCAACGACTGTTTGCAGCATCCTTGGGTATAGTTCAGTCAATAGTAGTCGCCTCAAGATGATTGGTACGAATATCACAATGGTAACACCGACAAAGGATACACCGGCAATGTGGAGGATGTACCAGAAGCGTCAGACGAATCTCATGAAGGAATTCACAAATTGCCCCACCTCAATGTATCCCGTCGTTGAGCTAACGTGCTCCAACTTCGAATGCGGCAAAGTGAGGAAAAGACGAAATCTCAGCCCAAAGACACGTATTGTGGGTGGAACACAGAGTTCACCGGGCGATTGGCCCTTCCTGGCGGCAATTCTCGGTGGCCCAGAGGAGATTTTCTACTGTGCT
The DNA here is from genome assembly GCF_024334085.1 of Lutzomyia longipalpis. Lineage (NCBI taxonomy): Eukaryota > Metazoa > Arthropoda > Insecta > Diptera > Psychodidae > Lutzomyia > Lutzomyia longipalpis. Next base: position 12,344,025 of record NC_074709.1, on the reverse strand, counting down.
GGCGTCCTGATTTCCGATCAATGGGTCCTCACAGCTTCACACTGTGTTGGAAAGTAAGTAATAGGGGTGGGGAGGAAGTACAGAAAAAACAAATAGTTGAATCCTCTAATCATTTTCTTCGTTTCAGCATCACAAACCGCAAGATAAATGACTGGACCATTCAGCTGGGCATGACACGACGCCACAGCCACACCTACTATGGGCAAAAGGTGAAAATCCGCCGAGTTATCCCTCATCCACTCTACAATTCATTCGTGGCACACGACAATGACATTGCCCTATTCCAGGTAAGCCCCAATCCCACCTTCTGTGGCCACACTAAATGCCATCAATTAAATCCCTTTTTCACACAATACAGCTAAGTACACGCGTGGCTTTCCATGAGCACCTTCTGCCTGTTTGCCTACCACCACCGCTGAAGGAAATTAAACCAGGAACAAATTGCACGGTGATCGGGTGGGGAAAGAAGGAAGACAAGAGTACTCAAGAATATGGAGCTGCATCATCCTTTTTCTCTTCATACGAACCATCAGTCAATCAGGTGACGGTACCAATAATAAATCGCGATGTATGCAACGAATGGCTGGAGATGCTGAATGTCACCGAAGGGATGATCTGTGCTGGCTACGAGCACGGTGGGAAGGATGCGTGTCAAGGTGAGATTCTTCAAAATGCAACAAAATTCCCCCAAAATATTCCACTAAAAATGAAACTTTTGCAGGAGACAGTGGTGGCCCTTTGCTGTGTCAGAATCCCAACGACAAAGATCGCTGGTATGTGGGTGGAATTGTTTCCTGGGGCATTATGTGTGCCCACCCAAAACTTCCTGGTGTCTACGCAAATGTTCCCCGCTACATTCCATGGATTATGCAGCAAATTCACAAATATTCATCTGGTTCCTACTTCACTTAGAATTCAAAGTACCCCCCACTACTACATCCCCCCAAACCCCATCACTGACGACACATTCAAGAAAGGATCAAACAACAAGAAAAAATCCCCAATCCACCGCTAAACATATCCTTTCAACTAAATATCATATTTTTCTATTCAAGATGACGACAGGGAGGTATAAGAATCCACATAGAATTGCTTGGAATTTCTAATTAATTCTCTTTTTATCATGGAAGAGACTTTTGAATGAAGGTGCACTGATAAAAGACGCAGGATTTTTTATAAAGTGAAAAAGATTTATCAAAAAAAAAGTTATAGGACATAATTTAATTTGATACGAGAAAAGATTGATTAAGAAGAAATATCATGAAACTTGGACAATAATGAAAAATTTTTCGTAGAGATGAGAAGAGAGTTGTTTTTTTCTCCCAAGATAGAGGATAATACACTTATGTGTCCTTGATGTCAGACAATACAATTTAAAAAAAAATGTAATATTATATATTGATGAAGGAGGATGTAAAATATACATATAGATGAGAGTTTTAGGATAAAGAAATTATCACTGTTTATTAGTTGTAATGAAAAAGAAAAGAAATGTAATGTTTAAAACAAAGCCTCTGCATTCTCACAGAATGACTAAATGTTGAAAGAATTATTCCAAATAAAAGAACAATAAATCATTGACACTATATTAGACAGTTAAGGACAAAAAAAAAGATGCTTCTTATGACATAGAATCATAAAATATATCTAATGATATTCTTGCTATCAAGTAAGTTTTTAAGTGATTAATTAATCATTGTTGGAACGTTTTACTTGACAATTTTATTTTATTTGGTTTATCCGTTGGACGCTTATTGCTCGAAAAATTAATCCCAACAATCAGATAAAGATTAATTAGAGGTGATTGCATTGTGTGATTGCTAGCATTCCACTGCAGTAGGAATGAGCTTAATGTGGTAAAGTTTACAAAATTACACTACCATTAAAAAGTTCAGCGAATAGAGCGAAAATTGAGCATTTTTTAAAAGCTGCGGTGAAACAATTTTTATAAATCCGCCAATTTTGAAAAAGGAACATTTTCCTTTTTTTCTAAACTAGCAGAATTTAAAAAAAAGCATCAGTTGATTACCAAGGGGTGTTTTTCTTAACGAAAATCTTTGAATTATTCGTCAAGATTCGGATTATTTGTTAAGAAGATTCGATTTATTCCTTAAGAAATTTCAAATCGTATTATTTAAAAGAATATTCCAATTATTCCTCAAGAAGTCTCAAATCGGACTATTTTTTAAGAAGATTCTGACTATCCGTCGAGATTTTTACTACACATATTCGTCAAGATTCGAATTATTTGTCTGGATTCGGATTATTTGTTACGAAGCTTCCAATTATTCGTTAAGAAGTTTCAGACTTTTCGTTAAAATTCTGATTTTTCTTCAAGAAGATTTGAAGTCTTTGTCAAGATTCAGATTATTAGTCTAGAAGATAAGAATTATTATTATTATATTCGTCAAGATTCAGATTAATTTGTTCCGTGAAAAATTCTTAATTTTTCATCCATCCGGAAAATTTTTTATGGCAGTGTAAATTGTTCTTTTATTATTATTTAGATTCTATTATTGACAATACCAAATATACAAAAATTAGCTGATTATAAATTGAAAGAATCACAATCAAAACTCTGATTAACTAAAAAGAAATTCTGAATCAGCATTGAATGAGGAAATGTTAGTTTCTATATTAATAAATCATCACTACGATTATGTTCTTGTCAAATAAATGGCGTTGATCATTCTCAGACCAGCTCATCATTTATAAAAAAAAAACATAATTTTTAAATGAAAAATACTCAAAAAGAAACCTTTTAATCAATGAAAATGAAGCTTTCAGTTGAACATTTTTTGCAAAAAAAAAACACATAATATATACACTTTTGTGTAGAGAAGTTGACAATAAGGAGATGAAATATAAAAAAAATGTATAGTCGTTCAAATAAGAGGAAAAAATATTTCAATTTTAACGTGGTAACCATAAGCTTCCCATCAAATATGCGAGGGTCTCAGCTTTAATTAAGAATTAGTCAAATTACTAATGATGAAGTTTCCAATGAAAAGATAACCAAAGAAAACAAAAACTCTCAAGTAAAAAGAAAAATTGTGAAAAACCGGAAACTTCATCGGAAAAGTAAATTATTTAAGTAAAAGAAAAAAATCATTTAAGATAAAATAAAAATTAGATGTTTATTGAAAAAAAAAGAAAAGAAAATATCCTCTAAAAAGAATAATCAATTATATTAAAGAAAAAATGGTAATTTCTATAGATCATGCTTTTTTACAAAAGAAAAAAAAATGGAATTATGTACACACAATGAAATCAAAAAATTAAATTATACTTCCTCAATTACTAAAATGAGTCATTACATAGATTGAAAATGAAGAAAAAATATATTGGTGAGGAGAAGTTAAAATTACGCACAGAATTGAAACTTATAGAGATTAAAGAAGAAGAAGAAGAAAATGATAAATTAACTCCACACCTGTGGGGTGCAAAACGGAGGATATTTTACTAAGAAATGCTTCAAATCAAATGTGCTTTTAGAGAAATTTACCATACAGAATACACTTTAAAAGAAAACCTATGACAATACCATTTTAATGTTAATTGAAGATGAAAAAAATATTCTAAAGTTGCAAAGAAAAGTTATTTTACTTTTTAAAAATAAAAATTACAAAAAATAGCGAGATGAAGGAGGAAAATATTTACTATTCCCAAGTATACACCCTAAATGCTAGAAATTGATAGAGAAAAAAAAAGTAAACCTTATATACACACAGTATAGATGTTTGTGGGAGAAAGAGAATCCTATATAGTGAACAATTAAATATACACTTGTATTGAATTTTACTAAGAAAAAAAAAACATTAAAACTTTATAGAGGCCGAATTTAAAAAAATAGAAATGTTTGAAAAAGAAAAAGAAGAAAATGTGTAAATTGGAAAGTAAATAAAGGGCCTAATAGACTCCCAATTATTTTTACCTTTAAGAACACTAAAAAAAAACTAAAAATAAATGTGATGCTTAATGGAAAAAAAACATAATGTTACTAAAGGCAAAACTTTAAATTTTTTAACCTAATTTTTGTACCAAAAAAAAACAAATTAAATTAAACCTACAATTTCCTAATTAATTCCTCACTTATAGAAAAAGAAAAAAAAATCTACTATTTCATAAGATTACGTAAATTCCAATGTGAATTAGTCGTTAACTAAGGAAAGTAAATGAAAAAAAATGAAGAAATGTAGAAGATATTTTAAATAACAAAAAAAAAAGCTTGACAAAAAAATGTAAAACACAGAATATCAATTTCAGCTGATGAGTACTTATGGTTAAGAAGTAGACACACAAACTCATTAAGAAAATTAGAAATATACAAAAATTAAATATTATTGAGAAAAATTTTAGATGATTTTACTCAAAAAAAAAAGTTGTATAAAATTGATAAAAATTAAAAAAAAATAGGCTGATTAAAATCAGAAAAATGTCCTCACTCTTCAAACAATGATTATTTTGTTTTTGAAAAAAAAAAATTTTTTAACAATTGCTTTTTTTTTTTTTTCAACATAAAATTAAGACTTTTATTTTGAAAATAAATACTGGAAAGGATAGTCATTAAAAAATAGAATCTTTAAAGAGAAAGAATAATTTTTTTATGGTTTCAGTGACTGCGATAATTATTTTGAAGAAAATAAATCCTCCATCATAAGAAAAAAAACTATATATTTGTGGACAAAAAAATCCAGAGTTTCAGAGACATGATCTTATTGAGAAAAAAAATATATAAAAAAATGAAATAGATTTTAGCCACAGAAGAGAGAAAATATTTTGGTGTTTATAAAATCAATGTTGACTAATAAACGGTGTGAAATGGCAAAATATCTTTCATTTTGGATCTCTTCCAATTCTTTTTTTATTAACTCTCTGATTTATTTACATACATGGAGTTGGATCTTCCTTTATCTTTTATCTATGTCTCTACCAACTCTGTGTACGGCTTACTCGTCCGGAATTGTCTCCAAGCCCTGACGAGTAGAAAATGCTTTAGGAAAAATGCTCAAAAATAGAATAAAATCAACTCACATTGCAAAGGTATGGGTTGTTGGTTAATCGCATGTCTCTCTGGTACATCATACGATCCCATCTTTCATCCGTTCCTCGCCGGAAAGCCTGGAAAAGTGGAAAAATGTAAACATTGTCATTGGAGGTTAAGGACCTATCCCGAAAATTGGGATTTACTCACATTATTGAAAACCAATTTGTGTATCCCGTACAGGGCGTATCCTGGGAAGGCTGTAGCTACTACAATTATGCAGAAGGATGGCAGAATTTCGTACCACATTGCTGGGAATTCACAATTTTCTGCACTTTTATGTAATCCTCCCCGAGACCAAAATATTTTCTTTCTGCCAACCCGGCTGACTAATCTTCTATTGCGATAGTTTTGGTACTTTTTGTATACGCAAATACATTTTTTTTATAAACCCAGAAATTATCTCCAGAATTATTTGATAAATTGATCTTAAGGACACTTCTTAAAGATAAGAAAAATTACAAATTCTAATCACAAGAAAATCAAATTACTTTGCATAACCCCGTTAGACTGCTTACGAACCAAGTACGTATATGGGCCAGCCGGGTAAATTGTGGGACATGGGACATCACCCTAACCTCATTTTCTTGTTGTTGCAAAATTTTGCGCAATATGTAAACAAAAAAACCCGTAGAAATGTTTGCAAAAATATTCAAATTAAAAATATTTCTCAGCTTCCTGCTGTGCTTTGTGTGCATCCTGGGCGACTACCTGACCAATCGTTCCAAGAGTCGTAGTGTGACAAAAGCTCTCGTGGACAATACCACACATGGATTGGTGGGGCTAATCTGTGGCTTTATCCTGGTTGGACCATTCCGGGAGCGCTTGACAACATGTGAGGCACACTCAATGCTTCTTGTGGCCTATCTCGTAGCTTCGGGTATTGATGCTGATCACTTTCTGGAAGCCAGATCATTTAAATTGACGGTAGATTGGTTATTTTTTTGGCTTCTGTGAGATGCTTTGAGCTTTATTACTTTTTGCTTCCACAGGATGCACTGAATTTACCAAAACGTCCATTCTTGCACTGCTCAACGATCCCACTTGTCATCTTTACTCTTCTACTAATGACTTTAAAATTCTCAAAATCCCTCATTGCTTGCCTATGGCTCAGTGTCTTCTTCCTGGCTTTTGCTACGCATCATTTGAGGGATTCCATTAGACGAGGCCACTGGTTCTATCCATTGGGCTCTGTAAATCCCACTCCATACCCAATCTACCTCATTGGAAGCATCCTCTTGCCGCACTTCATGGTCTACCTCATCTCACGGAGCATACATCTCAACCAGTCTCAGCATGAGGAATTTACGGTGTAACCACACAGATTTATTGCCCAAGTTCGACGCGACAAACATTTCTTAGTGTAATAAATGTTGATGGCCAAATGGTAAGCATGAGGATGATGTGCGATTAAAACACACAGGAAAAAGATGATTGAGCTTTGGAGGTGTTTATAAATAAATGTTGGTTGAATTTGCAAAATATTTCTACCTCACCGGGGCACCCAGAAGTGTGTTTTAATATAAATATTTACACACATGGAAATAATTTTACAAATAAACCACATTTGTTCAATTGCTTCCCACGGGGGAAAATACTTTTACATAACTTGATACAATTTCCTGCCGAGGGGTTGAGAACTTTTGCAAAAATCTTGGATTTATATTGAGTATGACGTATTATTTTTCTTTGAGAGAAATTCAGATGCATTTTAAGTGATAAAATGTTTATTTTTGTAAATAAATTTTGACGAAATAAAATATTGAAATTAATATTTGAATTAAAATCATTTATCTACAGGAAACTCTCCTTTGAATTTAACGGAAAATCTTTCGAATTTTCCACAAATTTTATTTCTTTTAAAAGTCCTGAGATCTTCATTTAATAGAGATTTTTTTTACCCATGATAAGCAGCTAGCATCCCCTTGAATATTTCTCCTCCAAATGCACTCTTGAGGATTTTTTTTATCTTACTTTAAATCTATAGCAAAGGCAATTTCCCAAGCCATTTCCTCACACAGCCATCATGTTGAACGAATTATTTTGTACTTAAAATTTTCATAGAATTTCTCATGACTTTCAGCCGGAAGGCATAGGAGAGGATGTACCTAGGACGTGAAGAGTGAGAGAGAGCGGAAAAGTTTAGAAGAGACAGATAATGCTGTGAAAATGATTTGTGATGTCTAATCTGCGTGCTGTGTGGGGCACAACGGGGGAGTCTACCGTGCGACATTAAAAAAAAACCCGTCGTGAATCCCATAAAGACGCGCGAGAACTCCCCGTCATTTGGGATGAAAAGTTAATAGATGTTCAAACAGTGAAGGCGCGAGAATGTCAAGTCCGCGGCGCCGGAGGGCAGGAGACGGGAGTGCAGACCTCGATCGCAAAATTAAAATCTCACAACGCCACACGTCGTGGTTTTAGGTGGGTGGGCCCCTTTTTTTTCTTTACTTTGACTTCTCCTTACACCCGCACCTCATGCCAATAAACCGTCCTCCGAGATGGCCGGATGCGCGGGAAAGGGGGCGAGCTATTTGGAGAAGAGCGCGAAGCGTGAAAATTCACAACCCGAAGGCAGCCTCCGAAGGAAAATCTTCTCCAAGTTTCACATTCAGGCGCGATCTTTCCCAAACAGACGTACTTCTGCCACTTTGCCGTTCGCATCGTGCGTGAAATTTATTGATTTTCTCCATCCCTTTTAAACAAAAAAAAAATCCCAACGTGCTACTCACCCCCTACTAGCCCAAAGTGATCATCTTTATATAGTCAACCTCTTAGCAAATAATGGTGCAAAAATATGGAAGTTTCTTCTAAGAAAAATAAGAAAAGTTCAACCGTTGCAACCGGCGATGTGAGTTTCCCAAAAGAAAATTTTTAAAAGACCAAAAAAAACCATAAAAAAGTGTTTGCAATTTCCCAAAGTTCCCTAAATCCTCCCTCGTGTTTTATAAATACAAGTCAAGATCATTGAAATTACAACTTTGACGATTAGTGGCTAGAAATAGCGTGTGTGGACTATTTTTGAGGTGATAATGTGATGTGCTCACATGCCCCCACATCTTGCAATTGGCTCGCTAAATTAACAAAATGTTTTGTACCTTTGTGATGCACTTTAGTATGAATTTTACGCGCAAATCTATTTCTGCATTCGGGACATAATAAAACGCCGCTGCGAGGAAATTAATTTTCACATCATTCGAGAGGAAATTAATTTATTTGTACGTGGAAAATTCAAACATTTCGCGTGGAAATGTATGTGAAAATTATGAGTTGTTGAATTTCCTCAGAGCAATGAAAAAAAAAACGAAGAATTTCGCCATTTATTTGCCAATTTATTGGCGAAAATGCGAAAGATTTTATTTCGGAATGAAATTAAAATTCTCTCTTCTACAAGCCAAAATAGCAATCGGTTGTAGAAATGTGCAAGGGGGGACAATTTGTGTGGAAGTGGTGTACTTCAATTTTTATTATTTGATTATTTTTTTCCATTAATTTTGTAAGAAAAAAATTTCTTTCTATATTTTGATACTTTTAAGCTCAGAAATGAGACTTTGAAAGCTTAATAAAAATTATTGATCAAAAATTGAAGATAAATTCAGTTTGTTAGGGAAAATATTATTTTTTTTAGAAGACAGGTTTGAAGTTAATTTGAACTTAAATTGAAGAACCTTTAAAGATTCTAAAATGAATTTTCCTGGCATATTTTTCTGTAGTACCAATCCGACATGTGAGTTCACTTTAGAAATAACTAACATCCCAATTCTATACAGAACGTTTAAAAGTAAAAAAAAAAGTACAACTTTTCAATCACACAGCGACGTTTCGACAATTTTTTTGTCAAAAGTATAAAATTTAAACCTCAATTGTCACTAAAATAGAGTCTAAAAATGACTAAATTCAAGCCTAAAACGTACTTAATTTAAGTACTAAATATTTCTAGAAAAAATCATTGATTTTAAAGCAAAATTCACAACGCGCTACGAACTTGTAAAACGCTTCAATTTCAAAGAGAACGTGCTCAAAGAGAAGAAAAGAGAAACTTTGTGTGAGAACTCTTCCTTCTTTTCTATATGTATCATTTCCAAGGTGTTTCTCATTTTCAACAAAAGTCCCCTCCGCGAAAGCCAAACACAATCCCGCACTGTGATTGATATTCATCCCACTTTGTCAAAGGATTACAAAGCGCGCGAGAAAGATCTCTCAACTGTTTTGACTACAAATCAAAAGAAGTTGTATTTAAAAAAAAAAAAAACGATACAGTTTTTTGTTGCCTCTCTGTGGGGACCACATGTTGGAAAGCCAAACACACACACAGTGTGGGAAATTTTAGTCCACACCGCGAGCAATTGATGCCAAATAGTTGTAACTAAAAATAATAATTATTTCACCAAAAATATAATACTATCTACAACCCAAGTTCATTCGCCAATACAGACACTTGTTGGGATGCTTCTCTCGTTCCTTCGCATTTAATATTTTTCATTTATATATTTTGTACAATTTCCTTGCAATTGAAATAGGAAATGGAGAGAGAGAGAATTTTCTTCAAGTTTGAGGAGTTTCCCACAATCGCTATTTTGTAGCAAAATTTCCTCCTCCGCAGGAATCTGCAAACATTTTATTTATACGCTAAATGAATTGTGGCGGCGCTCAAAATGTCTCAGCAGCAGCGTTTAGTTTTTTAAGCGAATAAGTAGTAAATTCTGCGGAAAGCGGAAAAGATTTGTAAACTATAATCACCCACAAAATACATTCCTAAATAGAAAAGATCAACAAATCAATCCCAAGAATTATTTTTAATCCCACATTGACACAAGAGGCATGATTTTTGGTGTGCTAAAAGTAGTTGATTGAGTAGGTGAAAGCTTTGTTGTCTGCGCAGATTAACCAAAAGAGTGGACTAATTTTGCAAAGAAATAACCGAAGTTGTGAAATATTCAGGAGAAAGAAATGAAATTTAACAAAAAAAAGTCTTTGGTTGAAGTTGTATACATAAAATGTTAGTTTACTTAGAACTTTAGAGCTTTAGAGATTGCCAATTGATGTTTATGTATCATTACGATCATTAAAATTAAATGGATTTGCAATAAAATTGAATTTGATTACATTCTCGATTATTTAAATGATTTTAGATTAAATAAATCACATTTTTTCATGACTAGAACAATTTTTAAATAAATTTTTCTGTAATTAAAAACATTGCAAATATCAGACTTCTACTTAATTTATTGTGAAGCCTTGTAGTGAGAATATTATCACAAATTAATGAAAAAAATCTTTTCCCATCTTTTTGCGATAAAGCTTTGCTATGATCATTAGTAGGTACCTAATAAATTATTTTAATTTTGCTGACCATAAAACCGAATACTGGGTCTCCCAATTAATAAAATTAAATAAAGAAGAAAATGCAAAAGCACAATTTAAATTAAAAATCAATTAAATTTTCTACTTTCTGTAGCAGAAAGCTTTGTGAGCTTTTGAATATATGTACCTATATAGCATAGAAAATCATGGGTTTAACCCTCGAGAAATTAACTTTTATCATTTGAATTACAAATTAAATCCGTCCTAATTATGCTACACATGGTCAATGTTTCTCAGAGTATTTATAAAAAATACATTTCACAACTTAGCCAACCCTAATCTTGATTGTGGCGCGCACACGAATTCATTTAAGCAGCTTTGAGCACATTTTTCCTCCGTTTTTTCGCGTACTTTCCCACCATGAGTGGCTTCAAGAATCAACTGAAGGTAGTTCATTGGCTTTTATCACCACAATTTCCTCACTCTCACCTAAATGTGAATCACCATGAAGGAGTCCCGTAAAGTGCGATGTGAAAAGTGTCTCAAAAATATAAGCAAACACCTGTAATCATACCTCCTCACGGGACGGGAAAGTTTGCAAACACTTACACAACACAAGTATGCGAAGAATAAGACGTGCGAATGACCTGAGAATTTTCTTATTCTCACTCAAGAAGTGATTTACAAATTTTATGTGTCAATCATCGCTTTTCTTTGCGATTTGAAGCACTCAAGATGTGTTGGGGAATGATGTGAAAAGTGCACACAATTGTTGACCCTACACCATGTGTTTCCCATTAGAATAACGAATAATTCCAAAATGATTTTCTCGATTGATTTTCTTTCATTCTTCTCCTTTTGCCACCACGTTTTTCTCTTCTCTCTAGATGTTGGGATCCGCTTTGATCGGTCGAAGAAGTGGAAACAAAGTCACAAATCAGGTCAGTATCGCGCGCAAACTTCTTTTCTTTTCTTTTTTTTTAATAAATACTCCACACACAAAGAGCCTAAAAATACATTTTTTCGCACACTCAAAGTTAAAAGTGAGATCAAACGTTTTATAAAGAAACTTATCTCAAGCTCACTCTCTCTCTCTCTCTTGTGCCTTTCCCCCAGGAGAAGATGCCTCCAACAAAAGCAAAGACGGGAAAAGCAGGAAAGAAGCCAAAGAAAAAACAATTCTCTGAAGAAGAACTCAAAGGTGGGTGGTTTCTATTCGTTTTATACGCTATTCGTGCTAATTTTCCATTTATCATGTGATTTTCTTCAAATTGAAAGGAATTTATTGATTGATATTTTCCGGTGTTTAATCAAAATTCAGTGAGTTGTTTTGTGATCGAGAAAATTATTATAGATTTTCCTCAAGAACTCCCAACGAATTTTCCCAAAGCTCTATGGTAAAGTCAACAAAGTTATTTGACCACATGCGGTCCACTTTAGGATGTTAGAGTGCAAGAATAAATTAAAATAATATGCTAGAGTGTCGTGTGGGTTAATAAAATTGAGTCCTTGGAAACACATTTAGGCTATAAATCTCTCCAAGCATTAGTTTAAACTGTCAATAAAACTAAAATAAAGCACATTAATGCGCCAGGTACCAGGCGTCTCCACTTGAATTTACCCAGCAACATATTTTTATGTAAAGCATCAGTGAAACATTGCAAATTAATCAGGAAATGGAAAAATTAAAATTATGTTTAGTTTACAAAAAATCTCCCTATTAGAAGAAATTAAAAGAGAGCACATCAAGTGAGAGAGCTTTTGCAGTGGAGGCGCCTGGTGAATTGATTATGTATGTACTTTTTCTCAGCTTTAAGCACAAATTTGAAATTCCAAATTTTTCAATGTTTAGAAAATTGTTCAAAAAAAACTTTTTACAATTTTTCGGTGAAAAATTCAGGAATATTTTAATAATTTCTTGAATAAAGCAAATTTGATCGAGGATAGACGTGAAATCATTTCCAACAAATAAGTTTGCCAATTTACGCATATTCTGCGTGGAAATTTCTTCAATTAAGTACCCTCAAAAGAAATTTGCATGAGAATTTGCCACCTTTCTGCGCGGTCAATCGCACGAGAGGTGAAATGAAAGGAAGCAGCACCTGTCGTGTGCGAAAAAGTTGAAAATTGTGGGTAAAATTTCCATTTTCCGGAAACGACGTCATATATTCAATGAATATTTGCTGCCCTCTGAAAATTTCTCATTTTTCCCACCACAACATAGAATTGCGCAGATAAAAGATGAGAAAAAAATACAAGAAGTCTGGGAAATTGAGAAGATATTCCACTCAAGATGGGAAATCACCCACACATCGTGGAAAAAAATTGACTTTTCTTCGTCCCAACCACCTCCCAGATAAAATGGATTAATTTAGAAGCTTTATGAAAGGGACAAAGAGACTTCTGAGGAGAGATGTTTTTTTTTCCTGCAACATTTTAAAGTGTTTCCTGTGTATTTAAGCATGTCTATGGTGGTTTATTTAAAGGTCATGCAATTGCAGCCTCCGCGTGTGCACTTGTTGATCAATCGATTGATCAACTTAATTGGATTGCCCCCTTTGATTTTCCACGCAACTTGTTGTAATAACATTCTCATTTGCCATGTGGGAGGTTTACTTGCTGCGAAAAGGACTCTACATGGAGTTTATTGAGCTGGAGAAGATGAAATAATATTCAAACAGACAATTTTCTTTATAGTTAAATTTTTTTGAGGCATTTTGCAGGTAATGAGAGCTTTTTGCTGAACGGAAAATTAGTCTTAATAATCCAAAAATATTTACCTTCAAATATTCAGCAAGTCTGTTTGAACTTTAGGAAAAGCTTCATGGTTGGTTTAGTATATTGCTCAAGTAACTTTCAGTAGTTTCCTCTCGTACTTATTTGTACAATTTCAGCGTTATACCTACCTACATTTAAATCAACATTTAGGTAAACTTTTCCCTATGAGAATCCACAAAAATCCTTTCAATGTTTTATCTGGGAAATTTCTGCAACTGAGCATTGATCAAATAATCTAATTTCCTTTTCACGAATGAAACCCTAAAGAGACGGTAATGTGGGTGTTAAAGGTGAAACAGATGGTATCATTTATGGCAATTTTACCTGAGATTGGGCTATTAGTGTGTTGTGGGTGGCCAATAAAAAAACCTTGACCGCGGAGCTTTGTGTGGCGCGTTTGCCTTGAAATTCCTTGGCGAATGCCGAAGAAAAGGCGAGACCATTAATTCCTTCGCTATATATCATATGAGATCTCGCAGCAATAAATTATATACTCTAGCTAGCTAGAAAAATGCGGTGTGGGTGTAATTGGGTGGAAGAAGTGCTAAAGATTAAACCACTTGGGAGCGCATGCATGCATTTACCATTCAATTTTCCATAAAGCTATGCACCCACGCTCTCATAAGATGCGGTTTTGCACCACCCCCGTTCGTTGTTACCGAGGTAATTGTCCTGATAATGCTGGAGAAAAAGTTGCCAAGTTAACTTAAAGATTTCCGCCGGTTCATCTTGGGTTGGGCCCTGTATTGGGGAGGGAGAGAAGACGAAAGAATCTAGTGCTATAAAATAAAATAAGGGTGGATATCGTATGGTCTCGATTTTGCCTTGACACTCATCTGTTCGACATTGTGCCACAAATTTTATGATGGAAGATGACACAATGAGAGCGAATTTTCAGCAAGAAAGCAAAATAGAGAATCACCCGAGGGTGGGTCTCGATGGGGCGAAATTCCTCGCAGACGAGGAGCTTTTTTTTTTGTTCCTCCGAAGAAACTAAACAAATGTGGGAAACAAGGCATATAACATGGAGTGTGCTATATAGCCTGTCGACCCGTACGTGGGGCATGGCAAGATGTGTATGTGAACTTTGTGACTCTCTCTTGTGTAATCAATCTAACAACTGGGGTAATATAAATACCACGTGCTAGCAATTGTCTCTACCAACTTAACTTTTCTCACCCTTTTAGCGGCACGCGTTGCCCTGCTTGGAAAACATTTTGCATGAGAGAAAGCTCCCAGAAGCTTTAATTTTAATTATGAAACTTTTCTTTCTTTAGGGGATTTTTTATCAAATTAATTTCAATATTTTCTAGACCTTGGATTATCTAGAATTTTTCAAATTTCGCAATTAGAAGCCGTCCTCTTTAGAAAAGAATGCGAAGTTCTATGAATTTTATTCTTGAAATTGAGATATACAATTGACTTCTGAGAGCTACAATTTCTTCAATAGAGAAATCCTAGATTTTTACGACTTTCTGAGACGGAGACTGATTTTCTTTCCAAGAAATATAATCACAAAACTTGGCAAAGTGAATTTTCTCTCCTCAAGATTGAGTGGCACACAGAAATAAAACTCCATCATTCTTATCTGTTCTTATCACCAAACACAATGTAGTTTTTTATACAACAACTTTGCTGCTAGAACTCCTTAGAAATGCAATAAAGTTAAGGAAAGAGAGAAAAAATGCACAGAGGGAGGTTGAATGTATGTATACATAAAATAAATATATAAAGAAAATCTCCGCGGTGATGGCATTCTTATGTACACCTGTGGCAGAGATAACTCACCACGTCTTGGCCACAAAACTTACCGAGACTTTTCTCAAAGTCTTATCAGTTGAGTGTGTCAAGTTCTCGTTGGAAGTTTTGCCTTTGGGCTTTGGTGGGACATTAGGAGAGATGGAGAGACTTTGAGATTCATTAATTCATCGTAATTCCCATTTTCACTGTCAACACATTTTTTTTTGCCCACAAAGAAAATTCTTTTCCCTCCCAGGCATTGTCTATCCTTTTATTCCTGGTGTTGTCTGTGTGTGCCTTATGTAACATTCATGGTGTATTGTTGTGCTATTTGGTGTTGACCTCAATATTGACCCGATATCGTCTTTTGCAATTGCCCCAGGGGGTGAGGGGGTGAGTGTGTGTTATGATTGACTCATAGAGTTCGCCCGGAGATCCTTGAAGGAAAGCAACTTTCATCGGCCACCCCCCTCCCGTCCATTCTGCCAAAGTAGGAGGGTGGAATTTTAATGATTCCGATCACGAACTTTTCTATGTTCTTCGTACAACATATATTTTTGTATGTACCAACATATATATACATACATAGTTCTTGTGGATTAGCAGTCCAGTGAGGGGAATGTGAATTGTGAGATTATTGTGAAGAAAATCACCAATATCCAAGGGGTTGCCAATTGTCTCATTTTTATGAAAATTTTCTGAATTAATATTTGGATTTTTTTACAAAATAAAATTACTTTGAGTTTCCTTATCAAAAAAAATTACTTTGCCAAAAAACATCGACGAACAACACAATTATGACGTCATTCTATACATTTTCTGGGCAAATCATTGCTGGACTTCCGCAATTGATCTTAAGGGATAAGAGGGAAGTCTCTTTGATGATTTCTTATTATTTCTTTACGTCTCTGCAAGATTACGCGTATTCCGCAATTTGCTTCCTCTATTGAGGGGATTCCCCGTACAAAAATGAGTAAACTCCTTTAATTTCAAATATAATATAGCAATGAGATATGCATACATTTGAGCCAGTTAAATGCCCCTTTTAGCCAATAACATCCCCATAATTCACAAAATTTCGTGTCAAAGAGCTTTTCCACGAGAGAAAATTTCTTCTCTCTAGAAAATTCTTTCTTTTCTTCCCTCCTTTATTATTTTTTTCCTTTTACCCAACACCACAACATACTTCTGTGTGGAATTTGCGTGTCTCCCTTTTGCCTTTTCATCTCACTTTCACCTGCCCTGGCGTTTATCGCCTGCCTAATTGTTGTGGCAACAAATCATTTGCTCATGCTTTGGTCACTTTTTTTTTCGGCGAAAGGTGGAGGTTTACCACCCGCAACCACCAACATATAATTTTTCCATCCACAGGAAGTGAAACCCCCCGTACCTGAGAGTGAGAATAATACTTTGGCAAGAAAGATTAGGGGCGATTTAAATAAATATACATTTTTCTGTGGGAGCTTTAAGAGTTGTGAGTGGAGCCCATTGACCTTTCGTGTGGGGAAAACTTTTCTTCACAGCATAAACAATGAAGAGGAGGGATAAAAAAGATCGAGACTTCTGTGAGTAGAATTCATCACGGTGGTTGATTGTTTCGTAAATTAGGGGGGAGAAAAGAGATTAAATTTCGAAGATTAAATGTACAATTTGAAATTCTAATTTTCATTCAAATATTGCACATAAGGGTGGTTCATCTTGTGAAATTCATCTTTATGCACTATGTTGGAAAACATACATAATACACCGCGAAGCTTTCTATATAGCATTGTAAAACATTCAACACTGAAAGTCGTGAAAATTCGATAAAATTTCAATAATAATCTTTATATTTTTGCTATAAAGAGACTGCAAAGTTTTAGCATGAAATATTTATTATCACATTGAAAATTTTTCGCCTCGCTATATATTTTCCACATAAAGCACATCCCCTCATACTTCATTTTTGGTACTATGTTACCCTCCCGCCGTATTCACTTATTTCCCAACTATATGGAAATTGTTATGGAAACATGTAGAAAATTTATTCAATTACACCATAAAGCAATTCCTCGTCAATAGAAGCGCATAAATAAATTATGGTTGAGAGCTGATAAAGGAGAGAATGATGAATATTGGCGTATGATTTAATTCAAATTCACCAGGTATATAGCAATCTAAACAGAGTGGTGTGGATTTAATACACATCTAAATCACAGACTCTATTGTATGGAATCCACAATCGAAAGCAACAAGAGAGCGAGAGGGTAAAAAAAAAATTCTCTGCAAAATCCTTTAGCATGCCTGACAAATCCCTCGTTGGGGGTTTTGTTTGTAAATTGCATTAAGTGGGTACGTGCTAAAATCCCATTTCTCTGTGTGGGATGTGTGTCTAACAAAACGTTTTTGAGTAAATTGCAATTAATTAGTGATTGTGCGCGACATGAGTTAATGTGGGTTTCCGGTGTATTATATTCCCATATAAAAGCATTTTAATACAGAAACTTCCTGCAACACACAGTATACCCACGTCCTCCAACCAACCATCGATACATTATGTGAAATATGCTAACATTTCATGCAAAGTTATGAAAGTTACTGCCATTTAGCACTTTTAATCCTATTTAATGACTCAAATTAACAATTAAAACTTTATACTTCCCTCCACTTTGGCTGCGCGTAAATGCGATGAATAACACCCCCTTATATGGAGGTTTTTGCTTCAAAGACTCCTGGGGGGTGGCTTCTTTGATTAAAAAGAAAGTTGAAGGGCATCTAGATGCACTTTGATATTTTTTGTAAAAAATATTCTTTAACCATCTTCATGAAGATTCTTCTCTCTTGATTAATGGTTTGATTGTACAAATTTTTCCTTTTCTTCTGATTTCTCACCCACTAAATGGCCTCCAATTTGAAAGGAGTCTTGTACATAATATTTCCTAAACAATACATCATGAATTGCAACACTCGCATGTCGTTTGAAATTCAATATCTATATCTATCATCAACACTGTCAGGAACATAGCTTTCGTGTTATGTACATACATAACACAATAAATTCAATATTCAGCATAGAGAGATAATACCATTTAATTCTAACGATTGGTTGATGGCCATTAATGTATTATTATAAATCAAAATGCTAAATGATGCATGTAATATAACAGAGGGAATATTTAACGAATAAAATCAATAATTTCTGCATAAATATCTCTATATTTTGGGGGGTGTAGGGTGGGGATGATTTTTTCCTGAAAAAAAAAGAAACTATTAAATATATAATTGAATGCCTCTCTGTGACTCAGGAAATAGAGAGTATAGTTCAAACGGAAATGTGAGAGCATAAGAGAGAAAAAATACAGTTTGTTTGCTAAATTCAAGATGTTTGAGACACACATTAATTTCACTTTAATCACTTTTTCACGACATTAAAAGAGCTTTAAGTAATTTTTAAGCATGTTGCTTAGGATTCTCATTGACGTATCACAATTTAAATAAAACTTCTTTTAATTAAAGATATTTAAATTAAATTAAATTAAAAGAAAATACAAGTAAATAAAATAAAAACATGGGAGTGTCCGGAATATCTTGGTTTCAATCTATCCGTTTGGTAAATGTTTGAGAGGACATCCAGTGTTTATCTTTTCTACTCATCCCTCTTTGCCCACAGAACGACATTCTTCGAGGCAGTTGGTGTATTTAAAACGCAATAAAGTTTAATGTCCTTTTTCTCATTCTTTTTATCTTTCACAAAATTCGTAACAAGTCCCAAATGGATAATCCAACCTAAAGACCTTGATATGGTTCTTTTTTTATGAAGCTTCCGTAAATTCTGCATTAGTTCTCATTCAATGAATACCATCGTTGTTGTTTTTTTTTTCAACCATTTCTCACGACTAAATTAAATATTTTATCATTTAGACAACGCATAAATCCCCCAAAAACCATTTACTCATATACCGCACACTTAAAAATCCCTAAATGGGATGAGAAAACTTTTAGCTTCACTTCCACGTCTCATATTTTCTTCAAAACTCGTCTATGTAGTATTTGTATATACAAAACCACCCCCATATGGGAGGTGTGTTTGTGTGTATGGAAAACGGAAATACGGAGCTTTTCTTCGTCTACTTCTTTCCCAAACCAAATATGGGTGGTGTACTTTCCTCCCTTTAATGACTACATGTCTGTGCTGCGATGTTTGTGTGGGGAAAAACAAGAGATTTTTCAAACATTCGACCAAACAACTTTTACACCGCAAACTCGGAAAAACCGCCAAAACGCGCCAAAGAAATGAAAAAAGTGAAAAATTGTGGGTCGACATTTTAAAAGAGACTCACGAGGGCTAAGGCTCATTATTTTCTTGGCGGCTTTTCCACCAAAAATATATATTTTTCTGTGGATTTTCATGAAAAATGTGCATCGCATTTACCATCTAATATCGCCTCTTTTTACGTTCTTTGGTGAGTTTTTTTACTCTCTTTCGCTCTCACTACTCTACCTCTCTTTACGAGTGAGAGAATGAGAAATGTTGTAAGTCAAGGAATGTGAAATGAGTCCTTGTTGGTTGGAATTTATTCAAAGAATTAATAAATTATTATATATTGGAACTGATAACTTTATCTTAATTAAATTTATGATAAAATGGAACTAGTCGAGAATTTCCAGGCGTTTATCAGGAGCGGAGTTATGGAGGGTAATTGGGGTGTCTAAAAACGCCCTAAAAGCTCATAAAGTTCAGGATTTTCTTTAGAAGTCAAGAGAATATATTTTCATGTTAAAAAAATACATAAAAAAATAGAAAATGTATATGTCTAACTTAATAAATTAAAAAAAGAAAAGCATTAAACGTGATAGAAAAAAAACAGCTTTAAAAAAAACGTCAAACGTTAGAAAGGGAATGTCAAACTCATGTCATATCCCAATTGTAGCTAAAGCAGTGTCAGACGTTAAAATGAATGTCAAATTTTAATTGGAAAAGAAACGTCAAAACTTAAAGAAAGAGTCGCCAAACGTTAAAAATTTACATTGAGAAATGTCAAACGTGTTCAAAGAAATGTCAAATTGTTTTTTAATCTTTTTTTTTTCATCGTCTTTAAAACGAACATAAAAAACAAATACATAAATTAAAAAAAAAAACAATTTCATACAAATCAACCGAAATTCTCCCAACGGCCTTCTCTCTTTGGATGATAAACTCACACGTTTTACTCCAAGTTCAGAGACTCAGGGTTTGTTGTTTAGTTCTCAACAACTTCTCCACCTAACTGGACGTTCTTCGCGTAAGCTCGTTGCATTGCGTGCTTTTCCTTCTACTACCAAGAAGCCATCTCTGTGTTTTGTGGATTTAGGGGTTGTTTTAGCTTTCGGATTTTTTTTCTCTGTGTATCAAACACACTAAAAAGGCTTCCCGCCATACCGGATTAACAAAGAAAGTGAATCCTCCCCTTCCACATTTGGGATTTTTTTTCTTGCAACTTTATGTGAAGTCATGGATAAGCCTATTGTCAAGAAAGGACAAATTCGAGGTAGATTCTTATGAAATATTTTCTTTGAAATATTCTTATTTTTTTTGGTAGAAATGATAAATTTTCTTTTCCTTCAAAAAATTGAGGTATTTTGGAGGGAAATTTTCGTGATTTAAATGCATTAAAAATGCAACTATATAGTTTGAGAAGAAAAACTGTAAAATATGCATCAGTGTATGGGGGTGGAAGAAAAGTAAGATAGCAATTGAGAATGAATGGGGAACCACCCCAAAGACGCGTTCTGAATTGATTGTGCTGTAGACGAGGAAGGGGTTGGTTGATGGGAGAAAGGAAAAATGAAGTGAGATCACTCCGCAATTTCTCTATTTTCTCCCATCTTCTCCCACCCCATTTGCAATAAAGACAATTTCAATGGAAATTTGGCGAATTTCTCTTTATGTGAAAAGCAAACTATATGCAATAAAATGTATTTTCATGCAGCGAAAATGGTAAGAGAACATAAAAGATGTTTTGGGGGGTGTTTGCGATTGCTGATTGTTTACCCACAGGGAATGGGGTGTTTCTCATGTTATTTATGAATGTAAGAGCGAGTGCAAATAAAACAGTAAAATGTGTATTCCCACATTTTGGGGGTAGTGCATGGAAAGCTCTATTTATTGTGGTGCTTATTTGTGGTGGGAAATGATGACAAAATGCCACAAAAACGGATGTTAAGTGCGAGGAATCCTCAAGTGTCGTGGCCACTAGCCAGCATAAATGATTCCATCGAAAACCACAAAATCCCAGAGAGCTTTTTTTTCCCACACATACCCCTCTAACGATCTGTCCTGCACAGGATCACATTTGAAGAGAGAGAAAAAAAATCCTAGAGGATAAAATGTTAGCCCCTCTAAGACGCCATTCATCATTCACTCCCCAAAAAGGGATGTTTTATGTCTCTGCCATCAAATTTATTGGTGACAATAATTCCAAGAATGTCTTCGTATTGCACAAAAGAACATCTCGCACCTAAAATTCTCATTCTTCATCCTTCACCTCTCTCCCTCAATAAATTCCTCTCATCTCTATAGGAAATAAGGAAAAAAAATCGCTTAATCCAAAATACCTTCTCTCACAGTGTGGTGGAGATGTTAATCGATCTCCTTTCTACAAGCTTGGGATGTTGATTGATCGATTTATGTGTTTAGGAATGAAAGTGCTGCTAGCTAAATTAATTGCAATGGATTTTATGAATGGAATGAGGGTTGTATTTGAACCTAAATCAGGAGGTAAATCACTCAATTTGGAATGTAATTGTTCATTTATTCCCTTCTACAAGGGAAGTAGGATGTCTGCTTCATCAACAAGCCAGACAATTTACTCTTTGTCACGTGGATTTGTAATCCATTTTTTTCGATAGCCTTAATCACCAAGGAGCGTGACTTTTTTTACAGATCAATTGCACACAAAGGACATTTAGATTTGTTGGATTAATTCGATTAAATAATCCTAATTTATTCGTTAATCGAATTTCTTTTAAACAGAAATAAATTCTTTCAAAGGATTTTTTTTAAATAATTTTAATTCTGACTTACCAGAAAGTTATTTAAAGAGATTCTCCTATGAATAAAATTCGTATAGTCCGGCTCCTACAGCAACCAACTATTTCTTCTTTCCAATTTTAACAAAATTCTGTGAATAAATTGATACAAAAAATACATTGAAATAAATTTGTAAATTTTTCAATGATTAAGACAATCAAAACATCACTGGAAAGACAAAGATGTCGTTTTACTTTTATTCTAATATCGAAAATTTATTTCAATATAAAATAAAGAAAAGAAACTCAAATGAATAAAACACCACAAAGCTTTTGAGGAAGTAATGCAAAATGTAATAAAGTAAAAGTAAAAGGAGAGAGAAATGGAAGACATCCAACTTAATGATTTCCTGTTGCAATATCCACCCCGATGGAAGGATAATTTGCTCCATAATTGAAAATATGTTTACATAATTTTAATTGGATGAACTTTCGCAAGGAGATTGTGCCAAACTCTGACAACTGTTTGCAATCCATTATAATTTCCACGAGGCGAGGAAAATTTCTCATATAATTTATTATTAGCAAATAAATTTGTTATATTTTGGGTGTGCCAATTAATTCTCGGCCATATTTAGTGACACTGAAGAACTTTGTTCTTCAACTTATTTGATTTTTAATGAATTATCTTTATTTAATTCACCGAGGACTAGTATGAAATTGATAAAGGTGTATTTGAGGAACTTTTAAAATGCATTTTGATATGAATTTATCGCGTTGATTTATCGCATAAACCTTGGTTAAAATAAATATAATTAGTGTCAACATACGGCCAAAGTGTTTGCCATTTTATCACAAAAGGTTATTTTAACTTTGTACAAGCGAATTGAAATTTAATCAAATAAATCCGCGGATTAATGTGCGCACCCAAAATTTGATATGATTTATTGTGAATGGTTTGTGCGAGGTGTTGTACCATGCCGTGCCCCATGTTTTTCCTAACTAAATCCCCCCAAGGTGATTGTGAGAGGTGTTGAGCGTGAAATGAGGTTCAGAAGTGAGCCCCAAAATTGCCTCTTTGACACACACACAGGGTGACCCCCATCAGGATCCACAAAGGCACGTACTGCCGATATCAAGAGCAAATATTTCTCATCTCTCGCTCTGTACAATAACTTCAAGTAGCGAGTGGTTCTAATTAAAATACATTTTCCTCATTCCCCGTGAAGGGTATTGGGGTGCAGGATAAAGGCACAGGGTGGTTCCAAATTAATGGCAATTGCGCTGCTATTTGCCTGCAAATACCACCATCATCCACAACAGGAAGGCCAGCCACTCTTTCGACAAGCATTATGGGTTGTATTGGGTGCCACGCTGTTTACGGCAATTACCATGGGTTCACCAAACAATGCACAACCCGGCCCAAAGGCTGGCTGTTTGTTCTCCTCTCCCTCTCACCTCCACCCTCAATTTACAACATTGCTTGGTAAATTGTGTGTCACCCCTTGGGCAACTGATAAGATTTGATTAGGACAACACGCCACACTTCACGATTGAACTCGTGATAAATTGCGCTCTACTCATATAAAATCACAACTTCTTATCTCACGCACTCGTAAAATTTTATAATCCCTTTTGGCACACATATTGCACTGCTAAATGATGGCACTTAGCCAAGTTATATACGCGATGACAATCTTCCACTGCTGCAGCATCATAAAGCTACCACACTGACGAAGAGATCTAAATGATTCTCAAAGAGGTTGAAAATTTCAACAAATTAAATCAACCACTGTGGGGGTGAGTTTGCCCCCAATTGAGTACACACCCAATTGCATCACATTCCAAGGGAACCTCTTTTTACGGGAGCGGGGGCTGTCAAGCAAAATTTACCCCTTAACTTTTCACAAAATGTAAGAAAACTCATTAAACTTGCCAGCAAAATGAGCAGCGCAGAAAATGTACTGAGAAATTTAATTTTGCAGGGAAAATGAAAGTTTTTATTGATAAATTTTGTAACAAAGAGTTAATCAAAGTAGAAAGCATGGAGTGATTTGGTTGGATTTGAACCTACGAACTTAAGACATTCGAATAAGAATTTTGGGAGTGGCAATTAGAGTCTCTCGACTATTTAATAAATCAATCGCATCATTGTAGAATTTAATTTTTAATGAAAAAATCTCTAAAAACGTTTTAATTTTAAATTTCTTTTAGATCTCCGGACGGCATTTGACTTATTGGACCGCAACCAGGATGGCCACGTCACACCTAGTGAGCTGCAATTTATGCTTCGCAATTTAGGGATTCACGTGCGAGATGAATTGATAGATGACCTCCTGAAGGAAGCCAGTAACACAGGTGAGACAAGCACCCAAGGACACAGGAAGTTTCTTTGTCACATAGTTTGATGATTGAAAATGATAAAAGCTCACCTTCCGGCGTTTTTTTGTTCCCACCACATTTACCTCCCTCACAGGGTGATTATTTTAACGTGGTGGCCATTAGGCGATGTTGGGTGTGTGATTTTTTTTTAACCCTCCAACATAACCCCTCGAACTGCGCGCGAAAAGTGGTTGAGCCATGAAAAAAAAATCCTGTTGGTCACGAAGAATTAAAAGTGATTGGAATGGGGTAGACACGCAAATTTGTAATTCCTCCCACCCGCGCGTTTAAAATCAAATCCACCCCCTCACTGGCTTCAAAATCCAAGTTCAATTCTCATGCTTTTGATAGTATATAACCGCGCGGGTGGAAATAAATCACATACTCGTGATCTCTTGACATACGCGAAGAGCTTTTCAGGGTTGCTTCTTCCTCTACAAAAAAGCATTCCATCTCTATATTGCCTTTCAAAGCTCAAATATTTCATACAAAGGATATAGAATATTTTACAAAATTCACAAGGATACTTAAAGCGATGTGGGGGTGGGGGGAAAGAGCGTGATGAACCATTAATCAATGAAGAATTTCATAAAGCCACATTTTATTATAAATCCAAAAATAAAGAGAGATGAATTTACTGCTGGGAAAGAACGGAAACAGTAAAAGTTTCATTCAGAATTGACGAAATAATTATTATGCGAATGAGTTTTTATGCTCTCCGAAAAGTCTGTTGGAATTAACTTCTTAGCTGTTAATTCTGTGAATTATTATCTACCATAAGCCTCATAATTTTCTTTATGATTAAAAATTAGGAAAATGCGAAGAACAACCAAAAGCATTCTCTAGGAAAACAATATAAGAGCTTCATGCCATTAAAATCATTTATGCAAGTAATTTAGCAGCCAAGAAGTCCCGAAAAAAAATTGCCATCCATGTCAGAAGATATTTCGTGCCTCGAGTGCCCCCCCAAAAAGCTACCAAACTCAAAAGCTCATGGAGAAGCTTTTGAAAACATTCTGCAAATTTTTGGCAAAATCACGTTCGCTTCTCTGGAATGTTTTTCACATCTCACACGAACTTCATTGTGAATTACTTTGTGAAATAATAGAGATTTTTTCTTGCCTAAGCACAAATCCACGGGAATGTTCAGCACTTGAGGATTTTCCACGAATTGGATTGACATGAAGGAGTTTTCCCGGCTCATGAAATATTTAAAAGAAAAAACGCCAACTTTCCTTAGCTTCCAAAAGCTGCTTGGAATTTAAACTATGAGATTTGAAGAGCTTTTTGGGCTGAAGTAAAGAAAATAAATAAACTCTGATGTTCTTGCAAAAGAAGTCAAAAAAAGAAAAGTCGAAGGGATATAATATTATGCAGCATAAATATTCTCGCGTGGAGAGTTCGAAGATGCGGATAACTGACTTGAGAGCGCGATATATTTATTGAAAGAGGAAAAGGCACTTGAGCAGAATTAGTATGGGAAAATGAGGGGGATTGAGAAAATGGGAAAATGGTAATTGGATGAAAGGCTAAAAGCTGCTTTTCACTGCGTATTATGTATACTACCAAAAGGAGAAAACGTTTTTTTTCCTTCATCACAACTATTTCATAAACTTTAAGCACCCTCGAGAGAGTGTTATTGTTGCGTCAATTGTATCCCCATGGAAATTGTTGTTGGCATGCCGTTCTCGATAAGATAATTAAGTTCAAGTGCTCAAGTGAAGAAGGAAGAGCAAGTTTAAAAGTTCTTTGCTGTACTTTTTTTTGCAGAGCTCTCACTTGAATGAATTTTTAAAATGAGAGAATATTGTATTGAACGTTATCGAATTTCATTTTACAAAAACTTTATTAAATGTAAAGATTTTCGATTAATTTAGTTCTTTATTTTGTTCCTTTCTTTAACTGTTTATTTTTTTTTTAATTTAGAAATAGATAAAAATGAGCTAGAAAAAAATGAGCTAGAAAAAGTAAATTGATAGATCGAGGTTTATAAAAATACAGAATAAATATTAACGGATTTTGCATTCAAAGTCAGAATAGCAAAACTTGACAATTTGCATGTCAAATTCTAACGTTTGACATCCTTTTTCTAACAATCGAAGTTTCCTTTATAGCACTTGAAGTTTCTTATTTAACATTTGCTTTTTTTTAACGTTTGATGATATATTCTTTTAATTTTTGTCGATATGTAATTTTTAACGTTGGATGTTTCTTTTTAAGAGTTTTAAGTTTAAGATTTTTCTTTAACGTTTGACGCTGCTTTTAAACATTTGATTTTTCTTTTTAACATTTGACGTTTTTTTTCGTAACGTTTGGTGTTTCTGCTTTATCGTTTCGACCGTTTCAAACTTTTTTGAAATGTAACGTTTCTTATCTAAAGTTTAACGTTTCTCCTTCAACATGATTTATTTTGAAAAATAATTTATTTTCAACTCAGAAGAAAAATCTAAACTATACCTCAACGTCTAGGCTTTTTAAGCACCTAAAATACCCCCTCTCACTATGTCACAGTAACCTAGACCCTCTCAAGCTGAAATCTTTAGAAAGAAAATGAACTTCAATCCAGCAAAAGAACTTCCAGCTTTTCACTTCTTGTGTCTTTTTGTGTGAAAGTTTTGCCATTTTCTCCTGAATAGAAAACTGCTGCAACTACACTTTATTGCCATAAAGAGTGAATAAAAAGGAATCCTCTTAAGGGGTATTTTTCAGTTGTATAGTTGAATGCAATAAAACCAATAAAACTTCTCTTGAGCATGCTATCTGGCTTCTATGAGAACGGTGTAAATGCTAAGGGGAGGTGGGTGATGGTAGTGAGGGTGTGTACAGATAGTATTTTCTGGTAAATACGGAAAAGTGCTCGAGGTCGTGAGAGTCCGACTTGTGTAAATGGAGAGGGTGGATGTCGCGAGCACGCCACCCCCCACTGAAGAAAACCCCCCATTTTTGTACATAAAGAGAGCTTGAGAAATGCAATTTGCACCGAAAATTACATAATCAGAACTGAGCACGATTCCCACGCTCATAGCCATGGCAGACACTTAATCACGCCAAAGAGGGTATCATACGGGGTAAATCGTTTTATAAATTACAACCAAAACGTGCACGGCGGTGGTAGCTTTCATTTCACCCACCATGTGCGGAAGAAGGAAATAAATTTACCTCAGGGACGAAGATGCAACCCTCCCTCCCTTCGCTCCGCGTACCCATCTTCTTCAAATCATGTCACAGTCAATTTTTATGGTTGTCCTCCCCCCTAACCCTCCCTCGCCACACACTCTCCAGCCATTGCTGGAGGAGCTTTTGTGCCTTGAGAGAAGAAAATTGAATTTCAATACAAGGTGCACGTTTAACGAGAAAACAAGCCACCATCTCTGACAGAGATTCATCGTGATGTGCGGAGGAGGGGATTGAGGAAAGTTTTCAAAAAGTACCCCGAGGGGTAAGTGGCGCGGAACCGACTAAAGGGGGCCACATGGGAGATTGAAA
This sequence comes from Lutzomyia longipalpis, assembly GCF_024334085.1. Taxonomy (NCBI): domain Eukaryota; kingdom Metazoa; phylum Arthropoda; class Insecta; order Diptera; family Psychodidae; genus Lutzomyia; species Lutzomyia longipalpis. Next base: position 12,316,304 of record NC_074709.1, on the reverse strand, counting down.
AATTCCTTCAACGCCACCAACAATGGTACATTTGCCCCCAAGGGACAGACATGGTGGGAGAGCAATCATTGTCTTGTATATTTTGATGAAAAAAACATTTGGAACTATTGCCAAAGATATGTGCTATGGACAAGAATTTTGTACGTGTTGGAGGTTTTTTTTAAGAGAATGATTTTCACAAAAACAAGGAAAAATGGAAATTAATTATTCACATAAAATTAGAAAAGATTTTTTTTTTGTATTTTTTAACATTATTTTGGCCATTGTGGCTGTAGGGAAACATGGCCTAATTCGGAACTAAAAAAGACTATTTTGAGTGAAAGAAAAATTGTTTTTAATCAGTTAAATCAATATTCTTAATTTTGTACCATTTGAAATTGATTTGAAAGTTTATTTAATGTCCTTAATATTCCCATAAGCTTTTAAAGTCGATTTGGTTTTTTTAAGTAAAGGATTAACAAAAACACTAAAAGGCCCGAATTAGACCACGTTCCTCTATAATTAAAGGTGTTTATCCATTCCTGTATAAAAGAAACTCCTCATTCAAGGAAACAATCGAGCTATATATATTCATAATCTCGTGGAGAATAAAAAGGAATAAAAATCTTTTGAAATTCCGTTTTTTAATAGCCGATTTGAAATTTTCTTAAAATTTGTTATTATTATTTATTCAGATTTTATTAGGTGCTTTTCTCCATATCGCACCGTATAATTTACATAAGAATAACTACGGTGCAGTCTCTTATGATTTCATTTCAAAGAATAATTAACAATTTGAGAAAAAAAAAATAGAAAAATAATTAAAAAGTTGACAATAGATTAGGAAGAAAAAAAAATTTAAGCTAGAAATTAAAGTTCATCGAATACTTCAATATATTTCAAAAATTTAATTACTTTAGAGCTATTAGCCTCAGAAAAGTTTAGTAATTCAACAGGATTTTTATTACCAAAAAATATTAGTCTTTGTGTTTTTAGTTTTGGGCAATCTTTTAGTATGTGTTCAATAGTCAAAACGTTTTTACATGAGGGACATTTAGGGGGAGGGGAATCTTTAATAAATTTATAGGATTGCGTGAATCGAGAATGGCCAATTCTTAGTCTTGTTATTATGGAAGATTCTTTACGGGACATATTTTGAGGGATTTTAGGTCGATCAGGACAAGAAATAGCCTTTCTCGCGTATCCAAACACTTCTTCTTTAAACCAATTATATTTTTGCTGTTTCGAATATTCTTTGCATAATTTTAAAGCACTAGGAAGGGGAATGGATTTAATAGTTACAGTGGGAAGGAAAGAGGCAGACTTGGCTTCTAGGTCAGCCTTTTCGTTACCTGGAATGCCTTTATGTCCAGGAACCCAAAGGAGGGTAACTGAATTTGCCATTTCAACTAGTAAATTTCGAATTTCACGCATAATTGGATTTTTATTAGCAATATTTTGAACACCCATGATTGCACTCAGCGAATCTGAGGCTACAATGTAGTGAGAATTCTGATTAAAAGGAGAATATAAATTTTTAATAAGATCAAGAGCTGACTTTATAGCATGGGCTTCCAAATCAAAGACTGTCAAGGATTCATGTCCTCTTGCACTAATCAAAGAATCTACTTCAGTTGTTACCGCAAACCCTTTATTCTCATTTTGGGCAGAACCATCACAATAAAGGACTAGATGATTTGAGTTAATGTTTCTACAGACAAATTTAAAGAGATCAATTAGTTCATCTTCTGTCATTTCTTTGTACGCATATTCTAAAATAGTCGTGTTAATAGTAGATTGTTGTAGGTGCCATGGCGGAAGAAATTCTTGTACGTTAAGTTGGATAGTAAAATCACCAAGTATACCAGCTATAATTGGACCAGCCCAATAAAAAAGATTTCTGTGACTTTTTTTATTCTGGAACGATACAGCATCACTGTATCCTGGGGCGTTAGAATTTGCCAACATACGGGTAACAGATCTAAGTTTAATATCTTCAAAACGTTTTTTCAAGGGGGGAACTCCAGCTTCAGCAAGCAAACATTCAACCCGGGAAGTTTTAAAGGCACCAGTACTCAATCTATAACCTGCATTGTAAACGCTGTTTAGGGTATCTAATGTAGTTTTGTAGGCGGCAGAAGCATAGACCTCGCTTCCATAAAACATTTTAGCTAGAATCATAGACTCATGTATCGCAAGAAGAGAATCTCTGTGCGAACCCCAAGTAAACCCAGACAAGCATCTAATGACATTGAGGCGAATTAAGCAAGATTTTCTTGTTTCTTTTACATGATAATCGAATTTAAGCTTTGAGTCCAACCAAATGCCCAAGTATTTGTACATTTCTACATATTCCAAAATTTTCCCATTGAGGCAAAAATTTCCCAGTTTCCCACAGAGACGCACACATTCTCTTTTATTACAAAAATGAAGAACTTTTGTTTTATTGGTAGAAAATCTAAATCCATTTTTAGAAGCCCATTTATCTACTTTATTTATGCAACTTTGAAGTTCAATATAGCTGGTAGAATTATCTAAAGTATCATTATAAATTACTATATCATCTGCATATACCAAAATTTTACAAGGATCATGAGGAAGAAAATGTGAAAAAATACCATTTATTGCAATCAGAAACAATGTTACGGAGAGAACTCCGCCTTGAGGCACCCCGTTCTCCATAAATTCTTCATTAGAGAGAAAATTATTAATTCTAACTTTAATGCTGCGTTTACTAAGGTAAAACTTTATAAAAGATAGCACATGATCATTGACTCCCCAGTCAGTGAGTTGTTTTATGATGACAACATCCCAAACCCTGTCATATGCCTTTTCTAGATCGAAAAATACTGCTGTTGTATGAGATCCTCTACTAAAGGATTCTAATATGTCCCCACACAATTGAACTAATGCATTACTGGTGCATCTTCCCGGTCTGAATCCCACTTGATTGTCATTTAGGAATTTTCCCCTTTCTAGGTGCCAATTAAGACGAAAGTTTATCATACGTTCAAAGATTTTCAAGTCACAATTGCTCAAGGCAATTGGTCTATAGTCAATACTATCGCTACTTTTCGGAATGGGAATTAGAATAGAAGACTTCCAATCTGTTGGATATTCTTCTGTAGTCCAAATTCTATTATATAATGCAAGTAGATGGTTCAATGAACGTGGGGGCAAATTTTTAAGCATACTATAAGTGATAAAGTTTGGTCCACAAGATTTACCGGAACTCTTTCTTAGTGCTACTTTTAGTTCTGTCAAGGAAAATTCTGAGTTTAGATATGATGGTACTATTGGTATATCATTATTGGGCAAACTATCTGTTATATTTTGCTTAGCAACTAATTCTACAGGTGTAAGAGATGAATAAGCAGAAACACTAGAAAACTTCTTCGCTAGCAAATCGCACATTTCTTGTGGGTCTGTAGATGATCCAAAAGAACAATCTACTTTCTTTATGCCTGAATAATTGCACCCTCTAATCGCTTTAATTTTATCCCACATTTCTTTGGACGTAGTATTCATTGTAATATTTTGTGTAAAAATGCGCCATGATTCAACTTTTGCTTCATTAATTTTTTCTTTAGTTAAAGTAAGTAAAGTGATGTAATTATTTTTATTCTCGGGTGAAGGATGTTTTTTAAATTTTTTCAATGCCGTTTTCCTTTGTTTAATAAGTAACTTAATTTCGTCGCTCCACCAAGGAACCTTTCTCTTACCACCACTTGGACTACTAGTTGGGATTGATTCTTTGGCAGAATTAAAAATCAATTCCATAAATACTTTATAATCTTCTGAAACTGAAGAAGACAAAGTAAATTCATTATTATTTATTAGATTAGTATAAAGAGTCCAATCAGCTGCAGATTCAATCCATTTTTCACATTTTAAGGTACTACTAGTGATTGAAGATTCTAAATCAAAGAGAAAGATGGGATAATGATCACTACCGTGTAGATCATCAGCCACTTCCCATAAAAATCTAGGTCCAAGTTGAGGTACCGTCAAGGTTAGATCAACGGCATTAAAGGTCCCATGAGCCAGCGACAAGTTAGTTTTAGTTCCATTATTCAAAATTATAAAGTTATTTTCAAGTAGGCATTTTTCTATCATACTTCCCCGATAGTTTGTTTTATTACTACCCCATTGTGGATTGCTAGCGTTGAAGTCGCCCATGAGAATAAAAGGTTGTGGTATTTCATTTAAAAAATTTTCAAATTGATTTTGAGTAATAAATTCATCTGGCTTAATATAGAGAGAAACTAGTGTTACAGGAAAATGCCAGTGAATTTTCACAGCAATTGCTTCTAGATTGGTATTCAAAGGAATAAACTCAGATTTCCAACCATTTTGAACAAATATCGAGACTCCTCCACTCATAGTAGGATTATCAGATTCATTTAAATGAAAAGCCTCATACCCTCTAAGTGAGGGTTTATTGATTTCTACTGGATTAATTTTTAGATGTGTTTCCTGAAGGCAGAGAGCCACAGGACTATAGGTAGAAATTAGAAGATCTATTTCAGGCTTTCGCGGCCAAAAACCGCGGCAATTCCATTGAATGAAAGAGGGAGACAGGATATTGGTTGGGTAATTAGAGTTTTTGTTTATTCTTTGGGATGTATTAATCATATCAGTGACTTTAAAATCATTGCTCCATCTCTGAAGACAGAGCAGGTGACATTGGAATTTCCGTGTCTGAATCTAAGAAGTCGTCGGGTGAGTTATAATCGGGGGATGGGGAGAAAGGTGGGGAATCGGGATCAGGGGGGTCATTGGAATGGGGGAGGGGTGTGGATAGGGGGGGATGAAGAGAAGGTGGTGAGGGTGAATTGAAATCAAAACGATTTTGCAATTCATTGTAAAGAGAATGAGTGTTTCGTAGTTGTGAATTTATGTTTTGGTTAAGTTGCGTTGCGAGTGAATTTGTGGCAGAATTTGTGTTAGAAATTTGTGAGTTTGTGCTGTAAGTTGTGGGGGTGAGAGTTGTCATTTTTGCATTTTTAGAGTTATTTGTTACTTGTTTGTTAATTTCGATGCTGTTCATCACGCGTTTGAAAGATTTGTTAGTGACTTTTGGAATATTCTGAGTTGGAGGCTTAACATTTTGAGATTTAAATTTTGAGACTGCACCTTTAGATACCCGAATTATGTGCTGATTGTCCTCTTGGGATTTGATGATTTGTGCCAATGTTGTCTGTGAAGAACTTGGTTGGGCAAATGGTGTTGAAGATTGTGGTGTTGTGGATCCTTTCCTCTTTCTGAATTCTTCCCTCGCCAAGTTGTAGGGAATCCTCATCGTCACACGAATGGCGTTAATTTCCTTCTCCTCAATATACCTTGGGCACACCTTGCTGAAGCTTGGGTGACTAGCTTTGCAGTTTACGCAGCGGGGTTGAGATTGATTTGGGCAAGGTCCTTCAGCATGTGATGGTTGCCGTCTGCACAAGCACGTCTCCGCTATTCAACCTCGTGTATGTCTTAAAATCTTGCGCACTTATCTTTTCCAAGCTCTCTTGGACATCAAAGACGTCCATTTCCTTTACAGTAGCCCCACTGAGCACAAAATACTTCTCGGAGTCAGATGGGTGAGTGAAATAAGAGTGTTTGAGTGCTTTGTAACTCTTCTTCTGAGAATCAGTAACGGTAGGCATTTCCCCACGATGCAGCGTATTGTAGAGATTAAATGTATCAGGGGGGCCGGGGCCCCCCGATTTTTCACTCATTTTCGAGAAAAACTCACTCACTCAGAACTTTCCAATAATCAAGAATAGAATTCACGTAGAGAAAATCAAAGATCAAAAGAGATCAAATATAAAAAAGTAAACCTTTTATGGATTAAGGAACTAAACCAATACAAATATCGCTCTGTGCACTCGAAACAGGTCTATCTTGCTTGAGAGTTAACACAGGACTGATAAAATTTGTTAAATAAAACTTTTAATCGGACCATTTTTTTATAGGATATTTTCTTTATTTTTAAGTAAAAATTTAGAATGATAAAAACTCTTTAAGAAAAATCTATAAATTAAGTAGATTTACCAACTCTGCGGAACATTCCTTTGACCTCTGAGGATATAAAGAGTGAAAATATTTTGACGATGATGAAAAGGCATAACAAGACAAGGGTTGTTCTGTTTTTTCTTTGTCCACGAGGCACACTACCCACTGCCCCATCTCCAATTTCCCTCCCCAAATAGAGAGACAAAACAGACAGCAACGTGAATTTCAATATCAATCTCACATAAGCTGAACTTTTTTTTCATCCTTTTCTTTGTACTTTCTTGCCACCAGGAAATGGATTAATAGATGAGGCGGAATTTCTTCAGTGGATCGCCCGGATTCAGGCCATTAAGGATGAATCGGCGTCAAGTAGCAGTAGTACCGGCAGTACACAGCAGCTTAGTGAGGAGGATGATATTACGCAGGACTTAATTGCTGCTTTTAGGTAAATTTATTCTTCTATCTCACTTTCACAGCAATTTTCGTGAGATTTTAGTCATAATTAGCATTGTTGCCTAATAAATAGTTCATCAAAAATAGTTAGAAAAGTGTCCCTAGCGATAGATGGCGCTAATAAATTCTTAATAGCAATATAAAATAAAGAAAAATATTATTTCAGAGTCTTTGATCGCGATGGGAATGGCTACATTACGCGAGATGAGCTCCAGACAGCCATGGATATGATTGGGGAGAATGTAACAGAGTCCCAATTAACAGAAATGCTGGCTCTAGCAGATCTCGATAAAGATGGTCGAATCAACTATGAAGGTAACATGAAATGCATCCAAATACAAAAAAAAAACTTTTACTAAAAAACTCTTTTTTCCTATTCTTCTACGTAGAATTTATTAGGCTACTCCTGTAGATGGAAACCATACGTGTGAGTTTCTCAGCTTGCAGAGCACAAAACCAAAGATCTGAAGCAGAGTCAGAGTTCAAAGGCTGTTTTTACTTGTTAAAGAACAAATGAAAAAAAAATCTTTAGTAGTGAAAAAATACGTGATTTTAAGGATTCTTTATAAATCAAAAAAAAAAAACCTATATAATATTTATTTCTATCATTAGGAATATTAAGTGAGTACTGTTTAATATTAAGGATTGAGTTCACCATAATACTACCTTTCTTCAACAAAAAAAAATGGTAAAAAGTAATTAATTTCCATTGCTCCCGAAGAAGAAGGTTGCAGCAATACGAAAAAAAAGAATTATTTTAAGAATATTTTCTTTCGGGGAGGTAAGAGTGCGGGTGGGATGTCAAATGGAATTTGTGGCCTTTTATCTGCAAGAGTTGAATGCTCCGGAGGATTTAGTGCGCAGGATTAGTTGACTTTTTTCATACGTTTGAGAAATCTATAGTGTTAACAGCGCTGAGGGGTGTGTTCAGAGAGCACAAAGAGGTGGAATAAATTGGAGAAATTTGTAGTGTTTTGTATAAATTTTAAGTTATTCTCAAGATGATTACCACCGATTTGAGGGCGCTAATGCTTCCAGGAGTTTCTCAAAGCGCCGATAAATGCTAAAAATTGATCTTCCTACTTTTATTTTCATAATAATTTTACTGCAAACTTGAATTAAACAAATTAATCTCATTGCGCTAGAATCTCATAGAATCCATTTTATTGAAAATTATTAAAAAAAAAAAGAAATTTGAATGATTTTTGTTGACAAAAAGAAATTTTTCTTTCATCGCCCTTTCTCATTGCAAAGAGAGTGCTGCCCTCTGTTACACAAACTTCTTAAAGTGAATACCTTACTATATTCTTCAAAGCACAATGATAAAACGTTCCGTATATGTAGCCCCTCTTTCATCACCCCCTCAGAGCGCAAAATGTGTTAAATATTTTATTAAAATTAAAATGGCAAAATAAATTAAAATTGCAAAAAGCTAAGAGTTTGTTGTAAATATATATATTTAATATAATAAAATGCGAGAGAAATATTTAATCTCTTACCGCTTCACCTGAGTCTTTTTCTTCAGCTATTTTCTTCTTCTTCTGAGCATAGCTGAGGGCTTCCTTGTCAAAGTCCAGAGGCATTACCCCTAGATCACCACTGTAGCGATTTTTGGCAACTTGAAGGTATTTCTTCCCACGAATTGAGGTGAGTCGTTTATCCTGGATTATGAGGACATTGTCGGCTTCCTGACTTGCTTTAGCACTACCAAAAATGCTGCTTGTTGTGAGATCTTCAGCATCACGCTCCTTTCGTGGATGTATAACGAGGGTAACGTGACTATTCTTGCGCGTAGCAAAAGTCCTGAAGGCCGCAATGATGGCATCCTGTCGCCAGAAGCGATCCACATGACGTGCATCCTCCGATGTTCCCATCATAAATTGAACATTGTCAATGATTACGTGCTGAATGTCGTGCACATACTGTGCATGCTCAATTGCCTCCATAACAATCCGGATTGACTGCTGCCCGTGGAAGGTCATAAAGTACATGGGTAGCTTCTCAAATTTATCCGCCCACGCATCAAAAGCTCCGAGATTCTCATCCAAGCGCTGCCCAGCTAATTGCCGCAGAAGCGTGGAAGCTAGGCGTGTGTTGCGAATCTCAAAGGAACCCCAGAGCGTGGTGACACCCTGCAGGGCTAAGTCCAGTGAGTACTCGGACATGAAGGTTGTCTTCCCACACCCAGTGGGCCCCGTAAGGACAGTCAGTTCCCCCTTCCGGTGCCCCTTGAGGAGTTTATTGAGTGTTGGGTAGCGCTTCCACTTGACCCCTTGAACTTTATCAATATTCTGCAAGTCACTCAGTACATCCTGCCGTAGGGCGCTGAATGTGGTGATAGCACGATGGAGGACAGGTTCAGCTTTCTGGAGGATTCCCTTGAGATCCAAACCTCTGCAGTGGGCACGAAAAGGCGTCGGATGGGCCTCAGTAGGCCTCACAAAGAGGCAACGTTTCTCCTCGAGCTTCTTCGCGAAATGTCGTGCTGTATCCCATCCAGCGGAATCATGATTAAACCACAGCGTCAGCTTCTGGAACCGCTCCATCCCCGGAAGGCATTGCTGTGGCAGTGATTTCAATCCATGTGGCAGACAAATGACAACAGAATTAATCTTGGACACGGCCAGCGTTAGGAAATCCAAGATATTTAATACAATGATGGCACTTTGTTCTTTTTGTTCCTTTTTGGTCATTAGAGTGGGTTTGTGAATTAAAATTCCCGAACAATTTGTATCCGGAAGGGTTCTTTCGTTGTGATGTTCCGTGTGGAATATTTTGTAGCCAACAATGGCATCTGTGATGTCCCGAAGGGGAAGGAAGAATTGTGAAAAATCGTTGGAAAAGAATGTTCCATGGCTGAGAAGAATATTCCCCGTTTCTTCGGGGAGTCCAATTTCTTCAATTACCTCCTTCAGACGCAATGGATCTACACTGGAGGAGCTCACAAGTCCATCGGGGAGCTCTATTTCAGTCTTTCTACTCTTGGATGTGAGAAAAACTTCACGAAGTCGCGAGATTTCTTTGCTGTTCCGCGCTATTTTGGCATTCAGGAAGAATTTCTCAATAGTTGACCACGTGCCCAAGTGCTGACAAGCTGCACAGGTGAAGTTTCCTACAAAAATAAATAGAAAATCCTGAGAAACTTCTCGCAGATCTCTTCAAGAACTTCCTACCAGTTATTTTATTGATGTAAATTGTTTCCTTGGGCTCCCCATCGTTGGAGCAAACAGGACACTGTGTCCTTATGCAGCTAAATCCATCCTCCAGTTCAAATCCACTATTCTTGATCACTCTCTTTATGTTGGGAACTGAGACTGTTGTGGTCAGGAGACTCCCAGATTCTGCAGCTGAAGAGCAAAAGGCTTCAGCAGAAATGCATGGATTTGTCCGATTTATCACTGTTTGACTTATTTTTTGATTAGCAAAAATAATAGATTGTCTTTTTGTGAGAACATTCATGCAAAATGATTTAAGCATTATTTACAAATTTTTATGCAAAATTGCATAAAAAAATATTCAAAAATGCAAACACTTTTGGGGAGAATTATAAACAAAGACATAACCTAACAATCACGTGCTTTTATGCTTAATTTTTGCCTTATTTTGATATAATTGTTTTTATTTCACTTTTAGGTAATGGAGTTTTTATATTTCTTTACTTTTAATACGGAAAAAGCAAATAAAAGAGGTAGGAAAGTAGGAAAAACTGAAGAAAACAGAGAGCAAAATTGCGCCCTTTGTTCTTTATTTTGTGTAACATAACCTCACAAACAATAATTAATTGGGAAACCCATTCATAGAGGGCTGAGGAATTTTCTCTAAGAAACTCCCGGAAAGACTTAAAGTCCCAAAAATAATCTTCAGAATGAATTTATTTTAGTATAGAAAATGCACATCTTTGCAAAATAACCTATGGGCCAAACTGCTGGAGCTTCTCTTCCTGGTATTTGTAGTGGAGATCCATGCAATCCTCATCACTGATGTGAATGAAGCCATTCTTGGTCATGTGGTACACCCGGATGATGCCTCCTGAGTAAGCATCCCTGTGGGTGGCATGATAGATTGCCCTACGTGCCAATTCGTATGCCTCATTCTCCTTTAAGTCCCATCTGTAACCAGAATCCAGGACACCGTAAGCAAAGACAGATCCACTGCCCACGGAGAAGACTTTCCCAGGTGTTCTACTGCCTTCTGAATCAATGTAGTACAGCCCAGGACCCTGACAAGAGGAAGAACATTGAAGAAAATGCATCAAAATCCCCATCAGGGAGTAAATCTTGAAGAATCTTACTCGTTTATCGTATCCAGCCAACATCATCCCCATGCTGAGTCCCATTCCCTTGTAATTAAAGATGATATTTGCCATGATCTTGCTAGCTGCCGCCACAGAGATGCGCTCTCTGTTGCGTAGCTCATGGAGACGACATTCCTTGGCCAGAACTCTGTCCCAATAGACACAATCTGCTGCTCCACCAGCCAGTGTTCCTGAAATTCAAAGAAAAACAATAATTTCCCTTAAATAAATCAAAGAGAATAAATCTTTCACTCACCAAGAAGATAGTCATTGATCTCAACAATCTTCTTCATATTCTGAGAACCGATAAATTGTCCTCCGGTTGCTCGGGAGTCCACAGCCAGGATGACACCGTGCTCAAAGCGGAATCCCAGCGTTGTGGTTCCATGGTCAAAGTCAATTTTGATCCCTGTAGATGCCCCATAGTCCTGAAGCTTGGACAAATTCTCAGCCGGCTGCAGGAAGAGAAGGAATTGTTTGGAAATTGCACCATCATCCGGGACGGCATAACCTCACTTACATTCTCATACGGTGGTACAGCCAATGCCAGAGGATTTTCCCAGTTTTCACACAACTTCTCCGTGCCACGGAACTTCAGCACAGATGGTGCATCGAAAGAAGACAGTGAAAGTCCACAAACATCAGCTAAAGCCATTTTATTTCACTTCTTTGACACAGAAAATGGATTTCCACAGAAAACTCGAAAGATGATTTTGATGTTTTGTTGTTCTTTGATTATGCCGAAAACAACCGCTGCTAGTAATGGCGCTGTTGTTTGAGAAAAAGTGAGACGAGATACATTCTCATTACTATCTCTTTCACACCTTTTTGTCAAATCTTTAATGTGGGAAAACTTCAGCGTGGTAAAAACGTCAGGGTGTTGGAGGAGATAAGAGAAAAAACAGGATAAATGTGTAAAAATTGGTGAAAAGCGCTGCAAAAACATTTCCTCATATTTTGTTATTTGATGGATTCAGAAGCGGACACTGTGTTTGTGGACAAGGACAGCGGAATTGCATCAATGAGTGGCAGCAAGGACGACACGCCGGAACGTTCCGTGAGTTCTCCAATCCATCCCCCACAAATCAATATTTTCTCACCACATTTTACGCAATTCCTCCGCATTCGTCGCTCTATTAATAATTCTGATCACATTCCTATCTCTTCTAGGCCTCAAATGCCTTAGCCGGAGGCGATGGGGATGGTTCTGGAGACAGCTATGACGACGTAAGTTGTAACCTCACTTTCTTCGTAACGTTCCGGATTGAATTTCTCAAAATTTTTCTTGTTTGCTTTTCAGGAGCCAGATGAGAGCTTTGGAGAGCGCCTCTGGGGTCTTACAGAAATGTTCCCAGATCCAGTACGTAATGTCTGTGCAACAGTGACGGATTTATCAACACGTAGCGTGAAGTCCATGTTCAAGATCACCTGCAGTGCATCGTGGATCTTCTTCACGAGCTCCATTCTCCTCTTTGCACCAGTCTTCATCGAAGTGGAACGTGCTCAGCTGCAAGAGGCGCAGCGTAATCAGCAGAAGCAAGCCCTTCTGGGTCCCAGTTCCGCATTAGCAGCCACTCCGGGTGGTGGGATGCCCTCCTTGCCGCCAATGAGCCGATAATCCCCATCGGCACACTTCCCCTGCTCCCTGATCAACACTCCTCTCTTCTAGCTGCCTCATTCTAAGGGGAAAAATTCATAGTCGACTCTTTGATGCGCTGTCGAGGAATGTCTAAATTACAGAAATGATAAAAAAAAACGGTTAGCATTTAGCAACAAAAGTATTTTATTTTCCGCCTTCAATGGGGTTTCCGGGAGATTCTTTCCCTTTTAATACAAAAATTTGTACATTGGAAGTGTTTAAGAGAGATTTGAATCCATTTGTGATCTCCTTTCAGCGATTTCGCTTCTTCTTTGAGGCCTTCGGTGGCTCCTCTTCGTAATCAAAATCGTTTTTGGAGACTCTCTTTACCTGCCTCTTTGAACGTCTCAATTTTATCGGTTCGTCTGATTCCTACGGAAGCACAGAAACTTTAGAATTCAGCTAAAAAAATTCGCACAAAAACACTTTTTGAGTCACAGAGAGGGAAGAAAAATAAAAGAATGGTTATTAACAAAGCAGGCCATGAAGAATTTTGTCCCACCGCTGGCACCAATTGCAGCACTCCAATTTAAAACAAAAAAAATGAAACAAGCAAACGTGATGGAATTCAGAGGATTTGTGCAGGATTCAGGAATAAAATGGTGATGGTGTGGATTTAACACATAGTTACAGGAATACTTCTTCCATGCACACTCAGCTAATTCCCGGACTTGCTGAGCTTCCTCTTCTGGGGCATCTGGGAAGGAAAACTGCTGTGTCAGGTAAAACGATAGATCTCCAGCCAGGAGGTTCTTTTTTCACGGAAAGAAATAGATTTTGAAGAGAAATTCAGGAAAATATTCCTTTTTTCATCCAAAACTTACCGGACTTTTTGGTGGATCATCCTTTTCTGGTTCTACCGTAAATTTAACAGTCTTTGCGCGTTTCTTTCGTGGCTTTGTAATCATTGCAACATCCTGAGATTCAAAGACATCTGGTGAATTGAGAATTGTTATATCCCTCAATCTTGCCCTGGTTGCAGCTGAGAGAGTCTTCTGGGGAGTTTTTTCCTTCATATTTTGCGATGTTTCCCCGAAAGCTTCACCGAAATCGTCTTCAGAATCCGATTCGGGGAAAAGAAGTGGTGCAGATGCTTTCCTCTTCAGCTCCTTTGGTTTATTCTTCAGGAAGCACGCGATTGATGTCTTTGTGGGGAGCTTTATGGCACACGGAGGTGTTGATAAGTCTGACAGTTCATCTGTGCTGGAGAAATCGCTGAATATCGAGCCCTCAATGGGATTTTCATTGAGCTGCGTTGCCGCCTGGTAGGCAACATCGAGGGAAGAATTCTTCGGGAATGTCAGCAACTTTGCTTCTTGGATACCTTTGGGAACTTCCACTGGTTCCTGTGGCTGTGTCTCAACGTAGTAGGCGGGATTTATACGAGGGACCTTCACAAATGGTAGCTTTGGTACCAAAAATGAATGTTCTTCAGCTGCTGGTGGATCATTGGGCTGTGTTTCCACGTCGTAGATGGAATTCACGCGGGGAATGCTCACAAATGGCTGCATTGGAGCCTGCTGTGGGCAAGGGGGCTCCTTAATGGGCGTTGATGTTTGTTCCACCTTCACTTCAATGGCTGTTATGAGTTCTTCCTCGCAATCCGTATCATCCCCATCATCGTTGGGAATGATTAATTGCTGAGAAACTTCATGACTTCGTGATTTGTTCATCACCTCACTTTCCAGAGGACTTTCCGGTGACACATCCTTCAGCTTCTTCTCAGTCATTCGCTCTGTAGATGACCATTCAGCCATCCCCAAGAGATCCTGAGAATCACAAATCGCTGCTTCAACTTTTCTCCCCAATGGGATGAAAGGTTCCGTTGGGTAATCCCAGTCATCGTCCTCAATGAAATTCCCCAAAGAATTCCCAGGAGATCTCTGTGATTTTGTGATTTGCGTCTCCGGAAGGTCAATGTGCTCCTGCACACTCTTCTGCCCCTCCGAGACATCCTGCGTTTCCGGAATGCACTGCATCTGCTTCTCTGACATCTCAATTGCCATACTAATGTCCCTCTCCAAGGTATCCAGATCAGTATCACAGAGAGATGTGCCAGGATGTTGAGTTTCCGGCAGTGTTACGTCTTCAATGGCGCTCTCCGGCTCAGTTTCTTCATCCTGTGTATCGGGAACAATGACATCGTATGTACGTCTTGGAGGAAATTGCACAATTTGACTTACAGGGATCACGTCGGATTGATCGTAATCATTTCCGGAATGCTGCACATCTGTGGAATCTCTTCCGATTTCCGTGAGGAACGTCGCGGTTTCTGTACCGAATAAAATCGTCTGTCCGTGCTGAAGATCTCTCCACTCCAACGTAGGCAATGGAGTTTTATCTATCACTGTTCCACCCCTGGACAGGAGATCCATGACTTCGCTGACATTCTTAATGGGATCAAATCGCACCACAGCGTGCTTCCCATCAATTGTCTGCAAAGATAGTGAAGTTTTAGCAGGAAAAATTGTTGAAAATATTATTTCTTCGTATTACCGCGTCATTGAGAACAATGGAATGTTCAGAGGAAGCTTCCTGGGAACCGATGATGTTGAATCCCGGGGCCAGCTTGAAAATCTTATCGCGAACCTTCAGGCGCGGCATGTAAAACTTTCCAAAGAAAACATTACTTCCACATTTATGTTACAAATCTATGATGGAAAACATGAAAAACTTACCATAATCATAATTTACAAAACAGAGAAAATTGTAAAAGAAAATCCAAGAACTTCTCTGTAAAAAACAAAAAAAAATTGTAGCGGCAAAAATTTTCGAATCAAAACGTCAAATGGATCGTCGGTTGAATCAGCTGATTTTGCAAAACACTCAATGTTGACGGATTTTCCATCTCATTCACACACTGTGAAACTAAAAAGTGTTGTTGTCGTTTTTATCGATGGGATTTTCCGTAATTTTCTCCTTTTAAAATGTGAAAATAAAACATTGGTGTTGTGTATTGAGTTTGTGTGATCGCATTGGTGTGGGATTCGCACGAGGTAAGTGACAAATTAGCCCTCATGGGGCCCCTTTGTTTTGTGCGAGACAACACTTTCGAAGAATGAGGTTATGTTGCTCCACCACCAAGAGAGATGCAAAAGAGCTTTTCCCAGAAATAAAATCAATTCTTGAGACGCCTGTGGAGCAGGTATCAGGAAGTGCAAATGGGGGCCAGAGATGGATGATTGTGTGCATGACAACATAGCATGAGCTATATAGCATGAGAAATCCTCCCCATACGACGAAAAGGAACTTCCTCACAAAGGGAGTGAGCCCCTCTTCTTGGAAAATGTCTGTGATTCCTATCTCACGGCTGCCCTTTGCACTTTCCACTGCTGCTGGGGGCTTTCCCCCCACACCTATTCCGAGGTCATTTGTATATGTACGTGTTTTGTATTGTGCGGCCACCTTGCCCCACATTCGTCCCTCACGTGTGCAACCTCCCCGTGTTATCATCATCAATCACGGGGAGTTGCAAACTGCATTCGTTTTCCCCGCATCATTTGGGCAAGAAAGCCAGCACCGCGCAGAAAATACCTCGCGTCGCGCAAAGAGAATGATGTCAGGTGAATAATGAAATATTATCAGAAAGGAATACCATGGTGGTAACGGTAAGGCCAATGATTCAGTGAGTATTTTCACATTAACTCCGTAATTGGCTTCTTTCAGCTGCCAGATGGATTTGCTGGCTTGTTGCTGCAAAACAAAATGCAATGCCAATTTGCCATGGAAAAGTCGCGAAAAAAAGGTAACAAACCTCTATCAATACTTTGGGAGACATCTCGCTACTGATTTGCCTCACTAATTGCCCTTCCATCCATGCTGTGTGGGGATATCATTTAAAATGTTGAGGAATTTTCGGGGGAAAAATGCGTTAGAGCTAAAATTCCACGCTGCTGTGCATAGAAATTCTATGGGAATTATTTTAAACATACGCAGGCGCACTCGTGAAATGCTAAAGGAACAAGTACAGTTCCCAGGAGATTTTTAGGAACAGGGTCTTATTTTTCTTAGATGGAAAAATTAACTCTTTAGCAGTCAGGCTATTTAAACTTCCTTTAGAAGGTCTAGAGAAGTCTTTGAATGACGCTGAAAAGACATTGATTTTCCCTGGGACTTTCCTGTAAATGCAGCCCATCTCCAATGCAAATCATTCCATTTATCTCTGCAAATAATTTATTGTAAATTGAAATGTCCGCGAAGAAGAAGAATCTCTGCTTTGCAAAAAGAACTCTAATTGGATGTTCAAATCGGTCAAAGCGTTCTCATTGGCTACGTCATCGTTACATCACAACCTGGTTGAGCTTCACAGTGCAAAGTTAATTTAAACGGAAGGCTTTTTGAAGCTTTTTCTTATAATTTGTTTAAATGTTTCAATGAATCCAAACTCAATAATGGTGTGGGAGGGCACGGTTTACGTCATATATAGCAGTTTCTCAATCAATTTCACACATGACGTTTGGAAGGTTTTATTCCTTCTTCATCAGGCCTACAAGGTATTTTACAATTTACCCCTTTGGTCGTCAACTGTGCCCCTTCTACATCAATATATTTTTTAAATTAATTGAGTGATGTTTCGAAGGGGGAGGCACTGGCCAATCCCTTCTCTGCTTCTTGGTTTTGTTTTCTTTAAAAATATTATTTTGTATTATTCATTGTCCAATTTGTAATTAGCGACAGGAAATAATTAAAAGCCCCTTGGCAGTAAAAAAAAATTAATTGTCCTCATATTCTGTGCAGTTTGTTTACCAATTTATATATTTAATTTTTTACATTATTTAAAATTTTATAATTTATATGAATGAGTTTGAGTGAAATAAACAATTTATCAATTTATCTAAATAAAAAACAATTTCCATTTATTCTTTTATTTTTTAGCTGTGATTCTTTCTTCAAAGAATTTTTAATCGTATGAATCTAATCGTATGCAAGGTAGTGTGTACATTACGTGCTTGCTTTCCATCTGAATCGCTTTTCCAACACAGTCGTTTAGTGTAGAGCTTAGTGTGATCCACATTGGTAGGGAAATTCCGTCTCGAAGGTGAAGAAAATTAAAAGAAAGACAGTAAAGAAAAGGAAGAGAGAGAGAGAGAAAATAAGTGAATTTAGCTTAGATTTGTGGTGTGTTTTGTGATAATTAAATTAAAGAGAGTTGAGAGAAAGAAAGAGGCAAGAAATCAGTGATCGATTGTCGATGGTGACCGAGAGGAGCATTGGTGGAAATTAGTTTAGAGCAACTCTCTATATACTAGAGAGAGAAAAAAAGAAGCTAGAAATTGGATTAAATCTCAACGTTTTTTTTTCTCCTCATTCTTTGTACTTAAATTTTTTTTTCTTGCTCTGAAGTTCAAAGTGATGAAGTGAAAAGTCTTATTGCTGGAACGACGGGAGACCTTCCAAGAGGAATTGCATCTCATTTGGGATTTATTTGGATGCTGTGAGTTGCACACAGAGAGTTGATTATTTTGCATTATGCTCACTTCTCATTTTGCATATTGGTCGCCCAGTTTCGATGACTTTCCATCCATTTTCACCTCCTACTAATTTTAAATAGATGAGTAAATATTCGACATGGCGCGTATGAAGATGGGGGTTTCGGGGGCAACTTTTCACGAGTGATCTTGTCTTCCTCAATTACCCACCATTCACAGACACATCAATTGCTTTTCGCGTGAGGAAATCTCTCAACGATTTTCCATCTGCTGATTTTTTTCTTTCTCTCTTTACTATATTGTGTTCTTCCTCACAAAGTTTATTTTGGGGGTTAAACTTTGCACCAAACACACACAATGGGCTCAAACATCCAAAGGAAAATGTGCGAAAAGTCCGGAAAAAATGGAACTATATATTGTGGTGGTAAATAAGAAAATTTTGAGTAAAATTATTCTTCTTGTGCCGAGTTGATCTGTGTTCGCATTTCACAGATTAAAATTATAAATAAAAATTTGTTGAAAATAGACGAGAAAACGCAGATTCTGTGCTATCCCACAAACACATTCACAGTTTATAAATATTCTGCGTGAAAAGAAGATGAAAAAAAATGGGAAGAAAACATGTGAGAAAAGTCAGGGTGGGGGATGAGGTGGGAAAAGCGAGTACTTTTTGACCCGCTAATTACTTATTAATTTCTCTCTTCGAACCTCCCAAAAGTAGGAATCTTTGTCTTTTTTTGCAATGAATTGCCATGAGATTTTCTCAAAAGAAAACGGCCCAAAGAACTGGATTAACCATTGAAATGATGATTTTCCCAGATGCCATAGAGGAAAACACATATGTTGGGTGGGAGGGAAGAACATATAAGAAAAATTTGGAGAGAAAGAACAACTCACCAATGATGCTTTTTGAATTTAAAGAGAGGGAGAGTGAGAGAAAATCTAAATTAAAATACATGACTACTGAATGTCTGTTTTCTCATTTTCCTCCGTGTGTGCGCTGCTTGAGAGATTCTTTTTATAAATTTTCGCCATTGAAAATTCAAAACTTCTTGGTCAACATCCGGATATTGCTGAAATAATTGTGAATTGCTCACACACAAGTTTCTCATTTCTTTATAAGAATTTCAGTGTGATTTATACTACTAAAAGGGATGAAGGATTAAAATTTTCAGAGGATTTTCGTGATATTTTAACGGAGAAAAGGAGGATTATGAATAGTTGAGGGATATAACAGAAGAATCCCAACAAATGGGTCTCAATTGAGAGTTGATCGTTATTAGAAAAATATAGATAATAGATTAGGATTCTATAAAATCATATATTAAAGAAATTATTGCTTGAATAAAATTCATCTTGGTTTAGCTTCAACTGAATCACGAGTTTACGTTACTGTTTAATATTTGGCATATTTTAGCGAATCGTTCGAATTTTTACGAATATAATCAGACTGTTGATAAATAATCTGAATCTTGACAAAGACTTCGAATCTTCCTAAAGGAGAATCAGAATTTTGACTAATAGTCTGAAACTTATTGAGGAATAATTCGATTCTTCTTAATAAATAACCCGAATCTAGACGAATAATTCTTATCTCGACAAATAATTCGAATCTTAACGAATAATCCGAGTCTCGACGATAGTAATCCTAATCTCGACGAATAATCCGAATCTTAACGAATAGTACAAATCTTGACGAAAAGTACGAATCTTGAAAAATAATCCGAAAGTTTTTGACGAATAATTCGAATCTTTTTAACAATATTCTGGATCTTGACGAATAATTCGAATCTTTACGAATAATTAGAAGATTTTCGTTCAGATAAACACCCCTTGGTAATCACAGTGAGTCTCACTCTATGAGCAGAGTAACATTTGCTGGTTATTTGTTTAGGGCGCTACATGAGGTGCATTTTTTGCACATTAATCTAGTACAGGGTGGCGGAGCGATATAGTCACGAAATTAAATGCTTATAACTTTTTTTTTAATTAAGATATTTTTAAAATTCCACCGCCAAATGATCAGAAATATAATCAAGTTTTATCATGCCAAATTTGGTGGAGCTGACTCCAAATCGGGGGGCGCCTAATCCTAAAACTTTGATTATCCTGTCCTTTAAACATTTAATAAATATGATCATTAATAAATCTAGTTGTGTTTTCAATTAGCCAAAAGGTTCTAAAGGTTAGATTCTCACTCTTTTCTCCTCCAATATCTTTTTTTAAACATTTTTTTATGAAAAGTTCAAGGGAGCGAAGGGAGCATAGAAAGCTAAAAGCAAAGAAGAAATAGATTTAAATGTGTTATGGAATTCTTGAATTTTATCTACAAAACCATGTTTGGTTCTCAACTCTGCTTCCTTTTTCGCTGCATTTTCAACAGGAGAATTATTCATAGTTTGGGGAGGATAAAAAAGCTCCCTCACCACTTACCGTCTTCCAGAAACTATCAACATAAATATATGTATGTACACAATGTTTTAAATGTAGTGTCATAATTTTTTTTCGGCTGGCAGACACGAAATGAATATTTTTCAGGAGGAAACTTCTATATGCCCAAAATCACGCGATATTGGTGGTGGTTACCAAGGAGAGCTCCTAAAAACGCGATTTAGCGCGGTATTTTGTACCTGGCTTTACAAGCTTATTTCGACAGTTTCTTGTGTTTTTAGGTAAAATAGTCCAAAAGCAGCATAATATTTTTAATTTGTTTATACTATCGTTGTATGTAAGGTACGAAGAAAATCGTCTTATATGCACATGGCATGAAAATGCCCATTTTTTTTAAAGCTATATGTACTATTGTTGAATTTTTATGAAGTCACTTAAAGAAGAAGATAGTGGTGTGCTGTTTTGTACCCATGTTTCCGCCACCAGCAATGTTGCTTGTAAAAAATGTTGATCATGTCCGTGGGACAATGAGGAATTTTTTCTTACAAATTTTGAATAAATTATCTTCGTTTTTTTTTACCTTTCTTGGCAAATAGAATTTAATAGTTGTTGCGTTTCATCGCAGAGAGCAGCTCATTGAGCTTTGAATTTAGTTGAATGAAATTTATTGTTGTTTGGTTCCTCAAACTCCTCCCCCGCAAAAAGACAAAATGGAGTGAATAGTATTTGTCATGAAAATGTTTATTCAAATTTATCATTTTGCTCGTTACCCTGGCAAATTTTATGGCAAAACAACCGTACAAAGCTCTAGCGCGATTTTATTTCTCAAAGCAATGACTTTTTTTGCTGTTTAAATTGCAAATCAAATATATATATTTTTATTTGACTTATGACACTTTCTTATCAGAAAAGAAGCACACAGGCAAAGCAAAAGTCATGAGTTGCGATTTATATTTTATTTGGCGAAAAAAAATGATTTAGCAGTTTTTTTTTGTCATTTGAAGTTGGGAGAGGCACGCACAAAAAGGCTGGAAAAAAGAGAAGATTAACACAGAGAAATGTTTATGCCTTTTTGCTATATATTATTGAGCACCAAACGACAATTCATAAAAGTGTCGTTTGCATTGAAGGAGAATCAACATAACAACGTGTATTGTTTGTTAATTTACAAACCAAATCACAATGTGACATACATCTTGATTTATCTGTTTGTCTTTTTTTTTACCCCGTTTTTGTGTATATTAAAATAAGAAATTACCATTGTGGCAAAAGAGTTATAAATATGTTGGTCGTGTAGAATTTATGTGGAGGGAAAAAATGTAGATAGCAACATCATGCAAGATTTTTTTTCCATGCAAATAGCAAAAGAACAGGGCTAAATGCAGGTGGTTGAGTTTTATTTTTTAAATTAATGTTTTAATAGGAGATTTAGAGGAATAATTTTCACTTCGATCATATTTTTGTAGACTGTTAAAAGCTTTGTTAAAAATTAAGTTGAAACTCATTTAAATTATTTTTAGATTTTTGTAAGATTGTAACGTTCTAAAATTATTTTTTCTAAAGAAATCGAGACATCTGATTCTTTTTTAATAAACTTAAGAGAGTTTTTCAACGTCTTCATACTTAAAACATCTTAAGATAGGTAAATAATTAGAGTAGAGACATCTATTGGATTTTTTCCGGTCGTAGTCAAATGAAAAGTGAACGACTTAGCGTTTTCAGCGACGTTTCGATTTATTCTTAACAATGTACCTCATACAACAGACACTAATAACTTTAACTACAAAAGCAACTTCTGTTGTTGCAATTATTTTACAGAATAAGACACCACTGTGAAACCAAACTTTAAATAATATTTTAACTTTTTAAATAAATAAATTTTGCGTAAAGTACAGCCCTGTGAGTTGAAGAGAAAAGCTAGGAGAGGTTTATTTATTTGCCGTACACCCAAGAATTTCACATTGAACTGAATAATAGTCTTGCATTGCTCAACAGTATGCAGTGGCAAGTGTATTAATTCTACCCAAAATAGGGAATTTATACTTTTGCATGACTTTATGGGAGGTAGAAAAATAAGAAGCGGAACTTGATGTTGAATTTTCCACTTTATTTCTTCCCACAGTGATTAAAAAATTTTCACGGAGAGCAATTACCCATCCAAAAAGTGCTCTGTCTCATTACATTCAATTACATTCAAAATAACTTTTACGAGTAGGTGGGAAATGTTTGAAGTTTAAGTTATTTTCTTCTTCTCGAAATTACAATTGGAAATAATTTTTTCGATAAATGCGAGTAATGTTGTAGTATCTGGTGGACGGGGAAGGTGCTATTTTTTTGAGAGAAAAAATTTCACACACATAAATTAAAGAGTGTTGTGCGAGAGAGAAAAAAATGAAAACATTCTCGGGCGATAGATGAAAATAAAATGGGAGAAAAAAAAGAAGTGCTTGTCGCATTTTTTAATTATGCCATTGCATGAGGCAATTGTAAGGCTATGTGCCAGGTGTACATATAGAGATAAATTTTATATACATACATAGCTATATCGCGAGAGTCAAACATATATAGTACAACAAACTATTTGTATAATCTTACGACAAAATTGTGTATAATGTACCTTGCACAATCTCCGGCAGTTTGTATGGTGGCGAGGATTGGTGCAGGTATAAAATTGAGCAAAGGCTTGGCACTTTTATGACGGAAACTCATGGTGTGGAGTACTCTATGTTGTGCGCCAAATGCCTCCATAAGATTCCGCGCGGTGATCTCGGGCGCGCGTTGGGAGTCTCGTGGGTTCTCCTCTCTTGTAACTTTTTTCTTTTTGAAAGTGCACACCAACAGTCCAAATAGCACTTTGTGTATATGATATGTGGGAGGTGGGATTTTCATGTGAGAAATGAGAGAACACCACTGTATTCCCATTTTTCATTCACCAATGCTCACAACTCCTTTTCCACAAACCTCCTCGTCTTTTCCCTGCCCGTGTGTGTATGTGTGAAAAATATCAAAAGATATATGACAACGATTCTAAAATGAACTAACAGCAAATTTACAAAAGCCCCCCTTCCCTAGCATAGTAAAATTCTGTTTGTATGTCTTCCCTTTTTCACAGTATGATGAAAATATGTTTTTCAATTATAATGTAGCGCGTGTTTCAAGAGTGCTTGACAAAAAAAAAAACAACAACATGGGAGGACTTGAAGAAGTAGAAGAATGTTCTATGTGAATAAAATCATTTAGTTCGTCTTTGAGAAGCTTCAGGAGGAAGTTTAATGTGTGAAGTTCTCTTGGGAAATGATAAAATCTCATGTCAAGAACTCATATAGGAATGATGAGTGAAATAGCACATTACGGAAGGCGTGTTGTTGTCTTACAAGGAAGAATAGTATAGAGATTGAATCCACTATTAAATGGTTTTATTTTCTATATAAATTAAAATTCAATATAAATAAAAGTTTTCTAAGTGATAAAAAAAAATCAATCAACTGGATTTGAACCCAGTGTGTTTTGCTTGCATGACTATTCTCCTAACTATTGTGCTAATTCTGTTCTAATTTCATTCAAAGAGAAGATTGTTAATAATTTTTGCCTTCTAATGGAAAAATAAACATAATTCGATTACCTATACATAGTTTAAATGTTTTAAAAAGGAAAACTATGTATAAAATTAAATTTTATAGCTTTTCAATTTGATTTTTTTTCAACACACCATCGAGGTGCATAAGAAATTTATGTCACTATTCGATTAATATTGATTTTCTTCGGTAGCAATCACATTTTTTAATGAAATGGTGTCACATATAAGAGCCCTTTCAGTCATCTCGTCGTATTACTTTTTTTCTGCAATCTTCTCCTGGAAATGAGGATGGTTTTGAGGATACACAACCACCACCATCTTATTTATCAAGAAAATTAAATAATCATTTAATTACCACATCCCATCAATCTTCCAACACGGTTTAGAAAATTACTTCTTGTGAATTCCATCATCTCCTCGTGAGTCATTGCGGGGAGAGTCTCAATCAAAAGCATAAGCAAGGTGTTTCACGTTGATGATGATGATGATGGTATATAGTAAATACAAGACATGAACACCTGAGGAAAGAGATGGTGGTTGAGGCATGTGGATGAATTGAAGCATGGCAGAGAGTGAGAAAGGCAATGGGTTATGTTGGTTATGTAGACTTGGTGTATAACACATTCACTTGCGGGCCCAAGGTGCACGAGAATCCCAACGTTTGGCGCGTTCATTCTGTGTCCAACAGTTGAGTGAAGCAGTACGTTTGCTTGCCCCCAATCTTTTACACAAGTGGAGAGTTTTTTTAAAAGAAAAAAAAATATTTTGAACTTGAGAGTATCACATCGTTGGACTTTTGTATACGTTTCTTTTCTTTTCCTCTCAAGAGGAATAGATAATTCTAGAGACGAAAACTATTTTTTTTAAATCTCTCAACGCCTCTCTCCGTGACTTTGGTTTGAGAGTTAAATTCTGTATGTGATGCTTAGGAGGAAAATGAAAGATCCAGTGCGTGTGTGAGAAGATTATTAATAAATTTGAAGAGAAAAAAATAAGAAAGACTGTGTGACATCCAATTTGGACTATTAGCTGAAGGATTAAGGTGTGATTAAGGCAGAACAGCTATCATTTACATTGTTGCAATGTACCTTGTACAGGTGAGATGTCCATCGGATTGATCATTTCAAGGTTTCCGTGATGTGTTTTTCGCGCGCTCAACACACATAATTACTCAACATATGGATTTCCTTGGCTCATTCTTCACAACTTCTGCTATGTGCGCTAGTTTTGTTTTGCATAAATACACAAATATGGGCAGAATGTAGTTCACGTTCTCACGCTTTGTTACGCAGTGTTCTTATCCATACTTCTATTTACATTGAAGTGCCCTTTATCTCTTTTTTTGCCACTTTAAACTTTGTTTTAGAGCCATTTAGAGTTTTATTCTTCGGCTTTCATTTTAGCTGTGATTATTTTATGTATGTGCTGTTGGTCTATTTTTGAGGGGATTTAAAACACTCTTCTGTGGCGAGGAGGTGAAATTGAAAGTATCGTGGCATTGACAAATCGACATTCCTACATCAAATCACTTAAAAAAAAATGTTGAAACATTTCTGGTCACAAAATCCTCTCAGACTGGAGGATGCATTTTGTGGAAAATAGTTTTTTTTTCAACTGCTAGGAAAGCCATAAAAAAGAAAACGAATAAGTGGAAGATTTCTGACGACAAAAACACCCACAAAACCTTGAATAGTGTCGTTAAGAGACTAATCAATAAGAGTCGTTCTATGATTAAATTTGTGTGTTGGCTGTGTATGCAAGGGCTTCGTTGAAATGATACTACATATGTTAGAGAAATGAGAGAATTCACCTCAGAGTGAAACGTGTATGGTAGTAACACACAGGAATATACTTTCAAAAAAAATACGAATATTTTTTTCTTCCTCTAAATGTAAAGATGATACAAAGACAAGGTGTATGGACGTTATACGATTATTTATATAATTTTTGAAAGAAATTTCTTTTATAATTATTGGGGATAGAACTGGGAATGTTTTTGATAAAAATAATTGCAGGTGTTGTGTAATTTAATTTTAGTAATTATACGTTATACTTGTTCAATGGAATTTAAATTGAAAGGTTCTTCAAAATACTTTAGAAACGTTTGTTTTAGAAGCAACCATACAAAAATATATATAAACTGCAAAGTTAAATATATATAAACTGCAAAGTTAAATATATATAAACTGCAAAGTTAAATATATATAAACTGCAAAGTAAAATATATATAAAACTGCAAAGTAAAATATATATAAACTGCAAAGTTAAATATATATAAACTGCAAAGTAAAATATATATAAAACTGCAAAGTTAAATATATATAAACTGCAAAGTAAAATATATATAAAACTGCAAAGTAAAATATATATAAACTGCAAAGTTAAATATATATAAACTGCAAAGTTGAATATTGCATAGATGGAACAGTATAAAGCGAATGTACGGTAAGTAAAACTTACAGGCTGTGATTCTTTCTTTGTCAGTGAAATGTGCAAAATTGGGTGAATGGGCTGAAATTAAGGAAAGGTTAAATTCTAAGGAAAGACTGACTCGCGCGATGGCTGTGATTCGGGCGCGCGAGTAAGTCTTTCCTCAGAATTTAACCTTTCCTTAATTTCAGCCCATTCACCCAATTTTGCACATTTCACTGACAAAGAAAGAATCACAGCCTGTAAGTTTTACTTACCGTACATTCGCTTTATACTGTTCCATCTATGCAATATTCAACTTTGCAGTTTATATATATTTAACTTTGCAGTTTATATATATTTTACTTTGCAGTTTTATATATATTTTACTTTGCAGTTTATATATATTTAACTTTGCAGTTTTATATATATTTTACTTTGCAGTTTATATATATTTAACTTTGCAGTTTATATATATTTTACTTTGCAGTTTTATATATATTTTACTTTGCAGTTTATATATATTTAACTTTGCAGTTTATATATATTTAACTTTGCAGTTTATATATATTTAACTTTGCAGTTTATATATATTTTACTTTGCAGTTTTATATATATTTTACTTTGCAGTTTATATATATTTAACTTTGCAGTTTATATATAAACGCCCCGCTACGCGGGGCGCTGGTTTATATTTAGCAATATGTTCAAACTTTTTATTAATTTTACATATTAAATATTATAAAAAGTTCCCCCTGCCGCGTCTGCCACTTATTCTTGAAAAGAATGAGCGCCCAGGTTCTACCACGGGGAGGTGCGGACAGAAGTTGAATAAGAGAGGCTATATGTGTCGCGTCTTATTCCATTAAGAACCCAAAAACTGGAAAGAAAAATATTATTAAAAATATTCACAACAAAATATTACAGAAAAACTTGCCTTAAAATTCGTATGTAGAATACTGCGTTGGCCGCTCATGTTGTCGCCTGCCCGTTGATCTGCGTTGCTTGTAGATGCTGGTTGAGGTCGTTGAGGTAGCCTGTTTGTCTTCTATAAGAAATTAACTACATATTATGTTATTTTATCTATTTGGTAGGAAAAGGAGTTATTACTCTATTTTCCAAAATATATTTTATGTGTTTTCTCATTTTTGTTACATCATATCTTTGTTGGCATGGGTCTTTGCCTAAAACGTAACTGACCGCATTTGCCATAGCAAAAATGCCACACATGATATAGTCTGGCTGACTCATTACTTTCTTAATTTTAATATGATTAGAAATTGGTTGTAAATAGGGATGCAATTTGCTCAAAAAATTTAAGGCCTGATCATTAACTGTTGAGCCGTTCATCGAATCATAATAATCTATCGTATTGTCACCGTTATATATCGCGAGGGTAAAATGTCCTATGAAATTAGATTCTTGTCCAGAAGTAAGTATTATTTGAATGTGTTTTTTATTGGGAGGAATTATGGGACATGCGTCTGTATTGTGGACTCCAAATTCAAGATTAATGTTTTCAAATTCGGGGTATTTTTCGGTGAGAATATGCATGAAACGGTATATATGAAGTGAACTTGCATATGTGGAGTCTAAACCTATATCTTCACTTCTCCATAGTTCAAGTAGAACGTCAGGTTGGTCAACAGGTTTTTCTGGACTTTTGTCTTTGACTATTTTCTTAGTAGTTGATGGAGAAGAAATATTTTGGGGCTCTTTGACAATTTCGGGGGGTGGCAAAGAATCCGGCGTATGAGATTTAGGAGGTGATTTTGAAATAACTTTTTCTGGTTTCTTTGGCTCAGGCGTATGGGGTTTAGGAGGTGATTTTGAAATCGGCGTATACGGTTTAGAAGGTGACTTTGGAATAAATGTTTCGGGTTTCTTTTCATCGACTATGCAATAAACGGGACGATGATCAGAGAAATAACTATCATAAATTCCGACTGAGCAATTTTCATTTGGAATATTGCTTATAACGACATCTAACTGACTGTCATATTTGGTCGTAGTTTCATGAGAATCTAATTTAGATTCCAACTGGAATTTTGCAATAAAGCTTAAAAATTTCTTATTAACGTTATCCGCATGAATATTGAAATTAAAATCACCTGTTAAGATAATTTTTGAATTCTTAGGAATTTTTGAAAAAACATTTTCAAATGAATTTGCGAAAACATCGAAAGGTACTTTAGGTGATTTGTATCCAGAAATGACATAAAATTGATTTCCGTAATCTAAAACGAATAAGCTTAAAGTGTATTTCTTCTCATGATCAATTTTTAAGTCTTCTGCTAATACTTTAACTTTCGACCTATCTTCATTTTTGACCAAACATAAAAGGCCTCCAATATTCTGTATTTCATTGTCTTGTCTATATAAGGTAAAGTAACCCTTGAAACTTGGAATTGAATAAGATTGAAACGTTTTAGTTTCAGAGAATATTAAAATATTGAAGCATTTATACCACGAATCGGTATCAATATCTTTGAAATGCTTATGTAAGGACACGATATTGTGATAACAAATTTTAATCTTTTTCCGATCTACTTTACGAACATCTTCAAAAATGTCTTTTAATGGTTTTTTTGTTCGTAAATTATGGATTTCATATACATATTGATTGATATGTTTGGCCCTGACTCTTATGCATTGTTATAGCCTCCGCAGGCATAATAGGAAATTGTACCCTTGATACTGTAGTGGTACCACCGCTATGTAATTGGAAACTGAAATTGCACTTTTCAAGTGGAACTAAATTTTCATTCAAATTATTTGTCTTTAAATAATTTTGGTACCGCTTTTCCTTATTGAGTTTCTTACCAACTCTGTCTTCTAAAAATTCTAACCATAATAGAGATATATTCTTCTTTGAGTCAAAAGTTATGTGACGGAGTATTCCGCAAGCTCCATTTACTAAGCCGTCTTCTACATCTATATTCTTAATTACCATATATTTAATTCCTAGTTTTAAATGCAAAGTGTAGACGGCACCTGCACTTTTATTGGTATCTCTAGTTTGAAGGTCTTTTAATATTTTATCCGTTTTCTTATCGCTTATAGATTTGGACTTTTTACTAGTAACTACTTTATCTTTTGCTAACGATGTGTGCAATTCTCCTGGAAATTCGGAAATTTTCCTTTCATTGAACGCGTCAACATTTGCACGTGTGGCAAATAATCTAATAGCTTCTAATGGAACGTCCTTTGCATTCTTAACCGTTCTAGATCTAATTAAATTTATATCTTTCTGTGTCATTTTTCCGATTGACATATTATTTAATGCTATTGTGAAATCTAAATCACCCTTTTGGCGCATTATTTCATTTAATTCAAAATACTTGAATTCTTCCCAAAGAGGATTGATATCTAATATATTGATGCTACTTTTAGTCGGTGCACGAAATATTGAAACATCTCCAACAGGAGCTATTTGATTGAGATCTCCTACAACGATAACTGATTTACCACCAAAGCTTTGATTTACTCCAAAAATTTGTTTTGATCTTTGATTCATTTTTAAAAACATATTTGAACCAACCATTGAAACTTCGTCAACTATAATAAGGTCAACGTCTCTAAGTTCACAACGAATTGAGTTAGCAACATCTTCTGAGAGACGATCAGTATTGACAGGATTTTGTGTATTGGGAAGCGCGAAAGCTAAATGAATGGTCATACCATTTATTAGAAAGGCTGCCATGCCACTAGGAGCACAAAGTAATACTTTCATAGTACCTGGATTACTATTGGGTAAATTATCAAAGTGGTGTGTTATTAATTGATATAAGCAGTTTATTACGCGAGTTTTACCTACACCAGCTGAGCCTGATAGAAATATACGAATTGGCAATTTATTAGAAGTGAAACACTTATAAATATGCATTACGATTTGCCTCTGACGTTCATTAAGAGATTGCATTTTTAAGCATAAATCATCTTTGGTTATTCTAACGGGGGAAACATATTTTCTGGGTTTATTATCACCGGGTTTATCATCTTTGGGTATAGGATCAACTTCTTGTGATTTCGATACAGGTTTGTTTGTATCAGTTTCGTCATCGCTTTGGACATCACGAACTTTCTCTATAGCTTCTATTATTTCTTCTTCAGATACAAAGTTATACTTATCGCGCACTAATTTTATCGCTTCTAAGTTCTTCAAATAAAGTTGCTTGCAATCAGCATCTTCAATTTCGATCTTTTCGTCTCTAAATGGCAAATACAAGAGACATTGAAAACGGTAATAATTTTCTTCATCTTTAAGTTTATCATATGGTTTAAATCTGACTATTTTGGAACGAATTCTCATACTTATATCTGTTTCATCGTCACTATCATCCTCTTCTTTACTTCTCTTAACTTCAGTATAATCTGCCGCATATTCAATCAAAGTTATATTATTTAATTCAGACTTTCTCTTCTGATATTTAAGAATTATATCTTCGGCAAATATATCTTTAGAATCTGGGGGTAAATTTTTCAATTGTTTTGTCTGTTTCAACATTCTAGCTCTTTCATTAATTGGCCTAGTATTTATATATACATTTGATCTACTACATCGACTCATAGGAAGTGATAAGCAATAATAAGAAGCTTCTTGAGCACCTACTAATTTAGCATTTAGAAGTCCATGTGCATATTTTCGCATTCGTTCTTCTAAGGTATAATTCTTATTTACTTTAATTTCTGCTGATATATCTTTTAAAATTTTCGCAAGACCAGAGTCTGCTTTTGTCACATAATCAACGACATATTTGGCTAAAGCAAAGACTTCTAAAACGGGTTGAATATCCATATTGGATTCCGTATAATTTAAAATATCTTCATTATACGCATTTATATTGACTTCCCTACTGGTTCGTTTAAGGAACAAACGGGGACGTTTAATATGAGCTCTAATAGCTAATATATATTTCTCTCTTGTGATATTAAGTTTAAATAATAAATCTTCAAAAGACATATCGACATATTTCTTCGAAAAATTTTGAACTTCATTGTCAATCTGTTGATAGATTTCATTTAAAGTTTTACGATTGTGTAATTTTCTCTCTTCTTCGTTAAGGGGCAAAAGAATTTCTGTTTTATCCATTGGTGGATGTGGAATATTAAAACGACACCTCTTCCGTTTGCCTTTGTAGCAAGTTTCGGAATGTCTATGCATTTGTCTCTTAATTAAGGGATATTTAATTGGATCTTTATATTTGCATGTAACAAATTTATCTATAAATTTAATGACGCCTTCAAATGTGTCAGGATTTTCTGGATCAAACTCGGGAAAATCTTTACACCATAGAAGCATATGAATATGAGGGCTTCCTCTCATTTGAAATTCTACTCTTTGGAAATAATCAATTACGAAATTGTCTTCAAATGGACCACATTTCTGAATTTGGTCTTCACCTACTTTGACTGTTTTACTTGGATCAATTGTTAGCATTTTCATTAAATTCTTTGATTTGTTTTCAAAATATCTAACACACGTAATAGGGTCATTTTGAATCATTTTGGTCCTATCGGCCTTTTCAAGGTTCATACTTTCTAGGAAACTTATGTTTTTATTTAAATTTTCAGCTAAATTTTGCAATAGCTCTGGGCAATGCATTTCGGAACATGTTATTGTGAGAAATAAATGTGGTTTTCCTAATTGTCTAATCATTGAAAGAATTATATTTTGCTTCTCTATAAAATAGGCAGGAGTTAAAGGATTTGCCTTAAGGAATCTATATCCATCATCAATTCCAACGAGTTTATCGACTTTTGTTGGGTTAAGAGCATCACCTGCAGTAACATTCTTAACATTTTTGGATTTTCGTAAACATATATTGACTGTACTAGCAACGGAATTTCGCAATTTTATATTAGCGCAATATAAAACTTTTTTGGGAATACGACACCGAGGGTCTTTTCTACGAAGTTCTGACTTGACACGTTGGTGATAGAAAATTTTATTAATTTTGTAAGTTTGTCCACAATAAATTTTAGGAAAGGACAGTTCTTCTAGATTTTTATGGGTATCGAAATAGACGGGTTTCTTTCCTTGACCAGGGGCCATAATACAAATTTTACTAGCCGCGGCTTCATATGCATCAAGATCTAAAAGCATAACATCTTCGTTCGGTAAATTATCGTCATCATCAAAAATGTCTACAAGGGGATCTTTATTTTCGTCTTTCTCACTTTTAATCTTTTTATTGGGTTGAGTTAAAGGCTTTTCTTCCTTAATTTTATTTGTAAAAGTAAAAGTTTCTGGGAAATCAAAACTAATATTATCTTCAAAATCATCATTTTCGCGTTTTCTCTTTTTGGGCTTTCTGGAATTTCTTCAATTTCCATTAAAATATTATATACGACATTACTATTATTTTCATCAATTTGGGACGTTGAAACTATAGGGAACATTGTTACATTTCCGGTATTTAACATGGTGTATAAATGATTTCTCATTTCTTCAATTTTATAGCAAAGATTACTGGGGTCAATGTTATTAAGCAATGCTACACTATTTGCAATGGCATGAACACCACAAGAATAACTATCATTCTGCTGAAATGTTTTCATGAATTTAATTGCATCTTTCTTCTTCATTGTAGTAGGGTACATTTTCTTTAAAAATTTAATGCAATCCTCATTGAGTGTTTTCCAATCTAAAGAATCATATACGTAAATAGTTTTGTCTTTATGTACTGTTGTTACCCAATGACCTATTTTATTATCACCTTTGGGTTCTAAAAACAAAATTTGAACGTTTCTTCTATTTCGACCTTTTGCCTTAACATGCTTGAGGCCCATGTCACAAATATAATAAGTTGGAAACATGTGGTTGTTTTTATATAATTTATTTATAATTTCGATAAATCGTTCAGTATGATCACTATTTACGTAAATTTCGGAATTACGAACATCTTGAATGTTCCATTTAGCATCTGGTTTAAATGAGGATGGTTGTGAATTTTCATCACCAGATAAAGTTTGGATTTCTGGGGGAATTTCTTTCTTTTCGGGACTAACAACTTTATCATCACCTTTTGGTTCATCTTTAACTTGATCTTCTGGATCAACTATAAATGAAATTTCTATATCTCCGATATCTTTTAAATAATTCGGATCAACCGTAATCCCTTCAGATATATAAAGAGGGGTTGTAACTAGATAGTTAATAGCTTCTAATACTTTCCTAATTCGTACCGTTTCGAACATATAATGACTCTTGTAATCTTCGTGTCTCTTTAATTTAACTTGAACTGTATTCATATTATCAAATCTTCGCGGTAAAACTTTAACCATGTCATTTATTTCAACGGGAATATGGACGACGCTACCTTTTAAACCTTTCTGGGGATTTAATGCGTATTTCTTTAACTCTCGAATTTCCATGAAATTTATTATAGGGGCTACCATTCTCTCTTCTAATTCACTTAAATCTTTGAGGCAATCAGGAATTTCGGGAAAAGCTAATCCGTTTTTAATTGCAAGTGTAGGTAATTTATTTCTATTTAAATAAGTGTGACACGTAGTGCAACAATACTTTGAAATTTTGAGGAAATCTTCAAGGTCAGATTTATTCTTATACTTGCATTTATTAATATTTAATTCTTTGACATTATGTCTGAAAAATTTTCCTTCGCAACATCCGCAAATATAATTTGTGACTTGTTTGCGTTTATCAAAAAATTCTAAAAGGGTACGATTTTTATCTTTCATCTTCTTAACCTTTAATTTAAAATTTTTATTTCCTAATTTCTTGTAATTGTAATTAACTTTAATTTTTAGGGACCGCTTTAATCTGTCTCGAAACATTAGAATTTGATTTTCGAATTTCGTTTGATCAACGGAAGAATATTTAGCTTTCAGTGACTTTTCAATACGTTTTCTATATCTAATGTGGGATCTTGGCGTTTTAAAATGTTTCTCATCTTTCTCTGTTTGTTTTCTAAAAATTTCTTCTTAATGTCTGTCCTTTCAATTTTACGTTGCTCTTTTCGCTTAGCGTTTTCAATGGCTTTTGTCATGGGATCTTCTCTTTCAATTTTACGTTGTTCTCTTCGTTTCATATTTTCAAGGGATTTTATCGCGGGATCTTGCCTTTCGATTTTACGTTGTTGTCTTCGTTTAATATTTTCAAGAGACTTTATCGCGGGATCTTGCCTTTCGATTTTACGTTGTTCTCTTCGTTTAATATTTTCAAGAGACTTTATCGCGGGATCTTGCCTTTCGATTTTATGTCTAACTTTTCGCTTAACGTTTTCAAGGGATTTTATCGCGGGATCTTGCCT
Source organism: Lutzomyia longipalpis (assembly GCF_024334085.1). NCBI lineage: Eukaryota > Metazoa > Arthropoda > Insecta > Diptera > Psychodidae > Lutzomyia > Lutzomyia longipalpis. The sequence goes on along the minus strand of NC_074709.1, from coordinate 12,281,851 downwards.
TTCGATTTTACGTTGTTGTCTTCGTTTAATATTTTCAAGAGACTTTATCGCGGGATCTTGCCTTTCGATTTTACGTTGTTCTCTTCGTTTAATATTTTCAAGAGACTTTATCGCGGGATCTTGCCTTTCGATTTTATGTCTAACTTTTCGCTTAACGTTTTCAAGGGATTTTATCGCGGGATCTTGCCTTTCGATTTTACGTTGTTCTCTTCGTTTAATATTTTCAAGGGACTTTATCGCGGGATTTTGCCTTTCGATTTTACGTTTTTCTTTACGTTTCAAATTTTCCATTTCTTTCTTTGATAAAATTAATCTTTCCTTTTCATGCAATTGTCGACGCCTTTCATTGTCAGCATTCTTATAAAATTTGCTTTGGGATCTTAGAATTTTCTTATATAATTTACTGTACTCACGATTTTTATCAGCAGTTTGGTCTGTTGAATTCACATGTTTATCAGTATTAAATGCACTTAAAGTAGTTTTATTTGACTCACTTAGTTTTGGTACGTTTAATAACTCACTAGTACCTAAATTATTTTCTCTATTAGTATAAAATTGAATATGAATCGGGGTTATTGCAAAAGGTACCTGGCCATTAAATGCAAGATTTCCATGAAGAAAATTATATTTTAAAATATTATATAGAGAAATAATATCTGTATATCCACATAAAATTGATTTACCGTTGTCAACAAATTGACCAAAGGTTCCACGGGAATGACTATCGAAGTAATAATATAAATTATTAATTTTAAATATTGCGATTGATAGCAAATTACACGTAATTACACCGTGTGTGAATTTGTCGAAAAATTTATGCAATGCTGCTTCAAAAATTGAATTTTGATCGTTACCAAATATTTGACCTTGTAAACCGATCATTGCTTCATTAAATTCGTAACCATTAAATTCTTGTTCAAGCGTAATGTTGATCTTAATGTTTTTAATTTGAAATTTTGTATGTACTTGTTCAACAGTTAAGTAATTACTAGCGGAAGGATTATTAGTACGTGAAGTTAAATAGAGTTCATTGCCTGTTAAAAGAATATCATCTAATGTATTTGTCAACCAATCGGAAATAGGTATTACATGAGTAAAAGCAATTGCTGCGACTGAATTTGCTGTACATTGATTATTATTAGAAAATGGACCAAAAAGTGTTATGTTATCTTGATTGTGAGAACCGTGAAGGAAAATATGGGGTTTGATTATTCCGAACTGCCTGTAATAAGATTCATTTTTCGCGACTTTCTTCTTCTTAGTAAAACCGGCACCGTATTGTTTTGGCCGTTCATGAAATAAATTTTGAAAATTTGAATTTTCATCAGTAAAAGAAATTGGTAATTGGTTGGGCGCAGCGGGTGCCACGACCTTTTCTCCTGACCTTCGACCTTCGGTCTTGATCAGGGCGACTTCGGAGCTATGGTCAAGCCATGCCACGGATCCAGTCCTCCCAGAACAGCCCTACAAAATTTATTTAGTCAGTATTACGAAAATAAATTCTGCCCATAAGTCATTTACGTCCCTTCAAATGATATGAATAAGCATCATAAATAAAAATTCACATTTAAACAAAAAATCTAACCCTCTGAAAATACAATGGGGACAGTGTAGGTCAATTTTTGCAAGATTAGCTTATAACTTGACCTTTAACGAATTTCCCAATCAAATTTGCTTGTTTCAAGTAAAGCTCTCTGAGAGTTTTCCATTTAAATTTTTGTCCATAAATTTTTCCCAAGAAAGGGAATAATATAACTTGACAAATGTAATTATTTGTGTTTATTTTTAAAAATTTATGCTCAATTAGTGTTTTTTGTGCTTAATTATGCTACTTTATTGAAGAACAATATGCAATGAAAGCAAATAAATCAGCCAAAATTCAGTTATGAAAAAAAGTAATTTTTTGGACAAAAAGTAAGAAAACAAATATTTTCAGGTGAATTATTTAATTTTCTTTCATGTCTTGAAAAAATTGTATGAAAAAAATTAAAATCAAAAATCTTCAGAGAGTTTAATCAATTAAATTAAAATACGTAAATACGTAAATGGAAAAGCATAAAAGTTTCCCACATTTAAAAGTTCTTTCAACGAATTTTCACGGAATTTCCCACACAAATGCCACGCGTACCAATTCTGTGCCAAAATTATGTAACGGAAAATTTGAATATGAATTTTTTTAAATTTTGGCATAACGTTCTTTAAGGCGTCACAAAATACTTGCATGATTGATTGCAAATTTTTCTCAAAACACCGCAAGATTCGTCACAAAAAATAACTTTTTCCGATAATTTATGCCAAACACAATGAAAACTTAATCAAATCAAACGGAAAAGCTAAAAAAATTGCCATATTTTCAACGGATTTCTTACACAATACGACGCGTACCAATTCTGTGCCAAAATTATGTAACGGAAAATTTGAATATGAATTTTTTTTAAATTTTGGCACAACGTTTTTTTAAGCGTCACAATTACTTGCATGATTGATTGCAATTTTTTCTCAAAACAACGCGAGATTCCACACAAAATAACTTTTTCCGAAAATTTATTCCAAACACAATGAAAAGTTAATCAAATCAAACGGAAAAGCTTAAAAATTTCCATATTTTCAACGGATTTCCCACACAAATGCGACGCGTACTAATTCTGTACCAAAATTATGTAACGGAAAATTTGAATATGAGATTTTTTCAATTTTGGCATAACGATCTTTCAATCGTCACAAATACTTGCACGATTGATTGCAACTTCTTCACAAAAAAATAATTTTTTCCGATAATTTATGCCACACACAATGAAAAACACAATTTTCACGAATGAAAGAAACGCGGCGTTTAAAGATTTTGAAGGGAAACGTAAATGAACTTTGAGCAATTTGTTCACGCACTTTTAGAGAGAATTTTCAAAGGACTTACGTCAGTGTCGTGGGAGGACACGCCTGACGATTTGGCGGCCTCACGTCCGAGGGCGCGCCCCCTGTCCCGACGGCTGCTTGCAGTGGCCCTCCATGCGTCTGGTCCTCCCGTTGAGACGCTGATGTCCTAAGATCTCTGAAAATAAAGAAAGAAAAGAAAAAGAAAAATTAAAAAGCGGCGGCCCTGTGAGAGAAAGAGAGAAAACACTAAAAGCACTCCCGACGCGACGCGATTAATTTAATTTTCTCTCCCTATCACAAATTTACACCAATCTTCTCAAAAAATCTAATCCTAATCAGCAAATGAATGAAAAATGAATGGAAAGTCAATGAAAATCAAAGAAAAATCAATGAAAATCAATGAAAAATCACTAAAAATTGCCCGATTTGCTTAGCACGACGCACTTGCTTTTGCAATTGGCAACAGACTGAGCGATCATCTGGTACGACATGGCGTCCCCTCGCCGAGCCGTTGGGAATTTGAAATTGAATTTGGTGTCACACACACAGTCGTTTGTCCTTACCTGGGCGTGGCTTCTCGTACACTTAAAGGTTCACAAACACAAATCACATAAAATAATCAAAAAATTCAAAACTTAAAAATTTTTTTGGCGGAATAAATTAAATAACGCGGCACCAAAAAAAATTCCACGAAATTTTATAAATAATTTTACTAAATTTTCGGAGCAATGTTTTACCACATTTGCTAAAAATTGAAATAGCTTAAAAATTGATTGTGTATTTTTCCGGTAATTTATCTTTAATGAAATTTTCATGAAATTTTTAGGGTTTCACGAAAACTTTCATTTGTGCTTGATTTAAAATCACCAAAATATGACATGTAAACTTTAAAAGGCGATATCTCCGGAACGGCTACATAGATTTTCTTCATTTTTGGCATGAAGAAAGATATTATAGTCAACTATAACATATCAAAATATGAAGCAAATCTATAAAGCGATGCTCGAGATATTCATCAAAAACTCATCGAAAATTTTTATTTTGATTTTAGCGCCACTTGCGGTCATTTTTGAAACTTGCAATGTTCTAGAGAGTTGTAGGGCTCATTGAGATCTTTCATTTGAGCTTGAGTTGATCAAAATCGGTCAAGCCGTTTTCGAGTTATGGCCGATTTTCGATTAAAAATTGTGGCGGCCATATTGACTAAACGGCTTGGCCGATTTTCGAAAATGAGGTATCGTTGGAAAGGTCTTGATAGCCCCTATAACATATCAAAATTTCAGCCCTCTAGCTATAATAACGGCTGAGATATAGCGAAAACAAAATTTTGAGGTTATTCAAAATGGCGGACGGGGGGGTGGGGGGGTGGATTTGACATCATAATCGGATGTCTTCCACCCGATATATGAACTTTGCCGTTGACCGCAAGTCTCTATCTATTATCGTTCTCTTGCAATATTGCGTTATATTCCGGCCGGACGGACGGCCGGACGGACGGCCGGACGGACGGACGGACGGCCGGAAAGATTTTTGGCGCATACGTTTTTTGGAATGTGGGGACTCTAATTCGTGCTCATCCCGAGTTTGAGCCCGATCTGACGACTTTGCATTTTTGAGTGTACACAGAAGCTGTGCTTCTTTTAAGAAAGAATCACAGCTAAAATGCTTCTTTTAAGAAAGAATCACAGCTAAAACATGTAGATGATCATTTTTTTTAGCAATTTTTTATTACTAAAAATCTTAAATATTCTCTTAATAAAGAATTTCAAAACTCCATCCTGTCTCATAAATAAAATCTAAACAAAAATGTATACCTCCAAAACACTTTGACCTCATCTATTGTACACAAGATCGAAGAAGAGACCAGCAGAAGTAAAATTAAAAGAAAAAAAAGAAGAAGCAAACTACACAGAAAAGTGTGGAATGAAAAAGATGATGGTTTTCACGATGCAGGTGACTCTATCATTTGTGTGCCCATGAATCAGGTATACAGATATTTTTCTTTACTGTGCCACAAATACCAAGCTGCGTATGGACAGAGGTTCAGCAGCAGCAGGAGGAAGAAAAAAAAATGCCACAGCATGTTGAAGAAAGTAAAAGAAGCGCAGCAGCAAGAGTGTTGACGACCATCTGCACATGGCGTGGTTTTCAATCCACCATAATCTTATCAAATGCAAAAGAAGGAATAAAAATTGTGTAACAATGCAGTTTATGGCCACAAGCTCAGGAGGTGGCATACAAAAAGAAGTCTTACGAGATTTTGTTGCGATGGGAAGATGGTATATGTACCTATATAAAAAAGAAACGTCAAATACGTAACTCTGCAGCGCATTTTGATTGACTCTCAATTGAGGATGATTCTCCATGGATCCACCCATGAGTGGAAATCTCGTTTATTATCCCATTGGTTCTATGCTTAGGATTCTTTTTTTTCTCCCTTTCAACTTGTGCACTGAATTGCATGACGAGCACGTAGAGAGATTTCAAAAAACGAAGGAAGGTCAGTTTTCTCGTTAATCCATCCCCAAATTGGTTTTCGTCTACAAGAACAGCAGCAGCAACAAAAAAAAAGCCCCAGAGTTTCAATTTAATCCACAGTATAAGATATTTTTTAAGTCTCGTGTGTTTTTTTTGTATATAGGCTTCCTCCATCAAATCTCGTGTTTCTTTTTAAATGCCTCCTATTTTCCATGAGAATAGGGCATACCAAATTAAATCCCGCCTCATGTGTGTGCGTGTGTAATAAATCCTTGGAATTCTTCAAGTCGCGCTCATGATTTGTAGCAAAAAGCAAAGTTAACGTGCTATTTATAGGGTATTAGAATCATTTAATATATCGAAGATATATTCCTTTGCGCCTCTATGCGTTCTCTCACCCAACTTTTTTTTCCTTCTTCGAATGGTTCTCCCGCTCCGAAATCTCTGCTGGATAATCATTAATTATTCCGTGGAGAAGATGAAAAGAATAATATGGGATTCTTTAGTCAAATTGTCGAGCATACAACAGGTTTAGATTTTTGTGTTTTTTTTATCCATCACTTCTTACTACAATCTTCTCTCTTAAAATTTTTTCTCCCTGTGATAATTCCTCCATAGCGAAGAACCAAAAAGAGGAGGAAATCAAAAATATAGGGGTTCTCCACTCTGGTAGACAATCATTCTTTTCGTGTTTTGGATTTCTGATTGCTCACGTTTGGGTTTTTTGGCGCGCGCGCTCGCGAGTTCTTTCTCAAAAGACCAAAAAAAAAGATGCTGATTGAGCAAGTTGTTTGTTGGAAAACATTCGACCCTCGTTAGATTTTTTTTTGCTTGCCGAACCGATAAAAAATATTATTATTTAATGCTGTTACTTGTGAGAAAATTTGAAGTATGTGAAGGAAGAAATATTGCACGCGAAACACGGGGGTTCCATACAAATTTTACTTCTGTGAGACTACATTGCATTGAATTGGAATGTTTTCTGTGAAATTTGAAGCCTAAGAAGAGAAATATTTAAAGACAAAGCTGCTTCTGAATGGAAAATTTTGATGCGAATGTCTGAATGACGGTTGGGCACTTAAATGAGTTTTTTTTTTTGTTCAAAGGGAATTTATGTTTTTATGATTTTTCAATTGAAGTAGACATAATTTTTATCTTCTAGCATAGTTTTGATTTTTTATTCATTTATATTTTATGAAAAAAAAAATCTGTCCAATGGTGGATTTGAACCCTTTAAACTTTGCTTGTAATGTCGCCCATTTTGGCTCTACTCCAAGGTTTGTAATAGTTTTATTTGCATAGGAAGAATTTATCAGGTTTTTCGTGGAAATTTTATGCTAAATTTTTTTTTAAATAATTATTTTTCTCTTTCACTAACTTTTCAAAACAAATATAATTAGATTCTTTGAGAAAATCTTATTTAGATTATTCTCAGACTTCTCTGAATCTCTTTGGGTTATCGAGGTTTACTTTGTGCTCAAAATTGTATTGAAAACTTGAATAGAATTCTACCAAGAGGGGAATATCTAAATTAGAATCATGAATATCAGAAATAACTTCTATGTACAATAAAATGTCTTCAATCTCGCTATTTGACTCGACGTTGGTTTGTTTGAAAAGTAATTTAAGATATTATTGCGATTGGTGTTCAATATAAATTCTAATAAGTATTGTTGTTCTTATAGGCAAGAAATTCTGCAGAAAGAATTCTAAATAGTGTTAGAGAGAGAGAGAGATTATTTACCCAGTGAGAGACTTCTAAGGAAAATAAACAATTCCAGACACATTTGCCAGACTCTTATGGATGAATATACATATAATATGTTTAAGATATCCGAATGAACTTTGGAAGATTATGAGATTGAAATTCCTGGCAAAAGAGAAGCGTTAAAGAAGGGAGAAAAAAAGCAACAAATCCCAATCTCGAAGCTCGCGCAATCTTTTTATTTTTTTCTTCTTCTTAATAAAATCCAGCATGTCGCGAGAGAGTGAGAAACCTTTGGGTGGTATAGTAGGTATATAATATGTAAAGAGATCCACATGAGTAAGCGAATGAAATGAATTGCCTTGGGGCCATTGAAACGAGGCTCTTTTTTACATATTTTTACACACAAGCCACCAACATTTAATAATCAACATCCAACGTGGACAGTGTTTTTATTTATTGCAAAACCCTCCTTGTAAAGCTACCCAGAGAAAGTTTTCCAATTCACTTTACCAATGAAAGTTTTCTTCATCAGTGCAGCACATGCTCGGAGAGCTCCTATTTTGCCAATTTGTGCGAATTAAATGCTCCTCTTTTTTGTCGGCATTCTCATACAGCTTCTTATGCTTGCAAAAGAAGAAATTGAGAGTTTTAACCACCCAAATGCTGTGTTTTGTGTATGTTGGGTGAATAGATGGAAAAAAGCATAATAAAATTAATTTGCCATTGCACGAAAAGTCTTGCAATGTTTTTTTTCTTTCTTTCCTTCTTTAACGCAAAAACGGAAGGCTTTTGCAATGAGAGACCTTAAATTGGAGCAAACTACAAGCAAACACGAGCCACAAATGAGAGGAAGTTGTGCAAGAAAAAAAGCAATATATACTCTCTAGGGCATTTTCCTTCGACCCAAACATGCTTTAGGGTCAATTTTTGCGCATTGGGAGTTTTTTTTTCGGTGTGTAACGCACCTTTGGATCGATTTATGCACGCAAAGTGCATTCACACCATTTTGTACATTATAAAGCTTGTTTCTGGTGCACTCAACCTCACCCCTTGTTTGTAAATTCAAACTTCTATATTCTCGCGAGAGAGTGGGGTTGGTGGGCATAGAGGTTGGTGCTCCAGAAGAGCCGACATTGAAATTTACAGACCTCTTCACGCTCAAAAAAACCCATCGCGGAATTATAGACTTTGATGGCATTACGATAAAAATAAAAACCAATTAAAACACCAAAGTTCCGAGGATTGAGTAATTTGCGCATTGTTTGAGGAAATTGTGTGTGATCAACTCCCTCAAATGAGGAGGAAATGATGAGTTAATGAATTGCTAAATTAACTGGTTCAAGGAAGAAGGAAGCAAGAATATTTTTGGGAGGATTTATAAATAAATATTTGATTTGTTGTATATCGCCCATGAAGGTTAAAGAGTTTGAGAAAATTCTTTATATTTTGTAAAGAATGAAAAGTTATTTTGTAATTTGGAGTTTGAGAATAAAATTATTATTATTGTTTTACCAAAACGTCGCTGGAAAGATTTAAATTGTTGCCATAAGATTTTGCATTACCTAATAGGTAACTTCCCTTGAATAAAATTAATATGAATCGCAAAATTTATTTTAAAATATTGTGCAAACTGTGTAGACGTTTTAACAATCGACGTTTCAAGAGCTTTTTTCCCTCTTCATCAGGTCTACAAATAATGTAATAATATTAATTTGTAAATTATGTTTTTTTATGTTAAATAAAAGTCTTTAAATAATTTTAAAATTATGTAATTTAATTTATTTTTTTTTATGTCTTAATTCCTTAGTAATTTAATAAATTTTGACATTCTCAATTGCCAGTTGAATGCCCCTTTTTGAATTTTAACATTTCTATAAGTGAATTCCTTACCATGTACCTAGCACACCAGAGTTTTCTTAGTTCAAACGCAGGCATATTAAGTGAGAAAACCACTTTGTTTTATTGCAAAAGGAGTTATGTTCAATTTATTTCCTCTTGCTTGATCTCTTTAATATTTCTTCATCCTCCCCGTGGGGGTAATGTGGCAATGAAGGAAGAAAAGAAAGTCCACAGTATGATCCAGTTAGTTGGTTAACAGTCATATAGTTGTCTGCATATTAATCATATAATGATATTGTTATTAATGTGATATACAAAGTGGTTATAGGTAGTACTCGATAATTTCATCATTTTCCCATCGCGCGACGTGGAATAACATTGCATAATTTCTTTGACACGGAGGAATGTCTCTCTCTCACACATAGATGGGGAGAATATTGTTGCTTAATGTCCAATGGATGGCATTTTACAATTTTTGCCAGAGATGCTGTGAGAAATTTTCTTTTTGAAAATAGATAAAAAAAAAACATAAAATTTGCAAAATGTTGCATACAAAATATATATTGTTATGTGATATTTTTCTCTCAAACTCTGCGAGTATTTATTTCAATGCCTGGAAGTTATGCTGGCGGGTCTTTTAGACGGGGATTTATCGAAAAGAATGCTGAATAGCTGTGTGACTTCTCAAGATAGTTAAGCTATCGGTAAGGCTACAATTAGCACGATAGCGAGACATTCTTGAGGTGGAAGGTTGACTCAACGGTTTGGGGGGCAAAAAAACGGCAACAAAAAAGTCAAACTATTTCTTATCGAAATGTAAATAGAAATTTGTATTTACCATTGAGTGCGCAAAGTGTCGTATTTCCCTTTGCTTTGACTATGAGAGTAAACAATAAGGGATTTTCCAATTGAGATCATTTTTGTATGCAGTGTTTGTTTTTAAATGAAATCAGTTGAGCCGTTTAAGGGGTTTTTCGATAAAGCACAATAGAGTTATTGCTTATACAGTCATACCCCGCATAATCAAGTCAAGGTTATACTCTTCTTACGTATTAAAATTAATGGGTGAGAAGAGTATAACCTCGACTTGATTATGCGGGGTATGACTGTAGTAGAATACTACCTACTAGCGCCATCTGTTGAATAATTTGTATTTCATTATTTTAACATTTTTTATTACAATTACCAAATAATTTAAAATGGATTTAAATTTATTATTAAAAAAAAAACAATTATAATAAAAAGTAATGCATTTTTGAAATCTTTCTTTCTATATGGTTAATGGTATAGATGGCGCTTTTTATCGTACGTACAACTAGCACCATCTATACTCAGAATCTTTAGAAGAAATTTGTCTTAAAAATTAAAAATGAAGAACTGAAATTTTAAACTTTTCTTAAAAATATTGATAAAAATTAAATATTCCATGGCGCACCCTGTAGGCACAAGAAGAGCAAAGTGAATGAACCAAGACAAAATTGCATTTCTGGGAAATTCAAATAAACACTCACAGAGAGCAAACAAAAATATATTTTTGTCGATGGGCCAAAATAGGCTCATAGGTTCCATATCCGGCCCTATGAGTTGGCAATTGTTATCACAAAATATATGTATGTATGTTTATCTCCTACGCACATGCCCTCCAGAGAATTTCTATGATTTTTTCTTCTTCTAAAAATTCCCTTAAAGTCATGTTTGTGATTTGAGGAATGTGCCCGCACCAGGTAGACTGAAAGAGAACTAATTTAGAGCGTACCTATATGGAAAATTATGTTTCCAATAATGTTTCCACTTGTAATTTATTTTACATCGTAAATCTCATCAAATATGTTGAGGAGGGAAATGCATTTTGAGGGGCAAATTTCGAATAATGTGCTTGTCTAATAAATTCTTAAGAGACTGATGGTGGAAGAGAAAGTCTCGGAATGCAGCGCAATTGTTTGTCAAATGGATTATTAATGAGGAAGATGCAATGTGAGAAATCAGTAGCGAGATAAATTTTCCTTGCGAGTCATATTTTCATTTATTTTATGATCTTATTGGGGGCGAGGAAAATTAAAAAGTTTTTCTCTAACTCTTTTAGACTGTGCAAACTCCGGCACCGTGGAGGAGTCATCCAGCATCCACGTCGCCTGTAAAGAATATGGAAAGCACGGAGATTCTACCAAATGGCGCCACGAAGAATCGAAAGTGGTCGCTTGGGGGATTTTTTCGGCGAAAGAAGAAGGACATTGAATCGGATTCGAGCTCCGAAGAGGATCGCAAGGCGGGTTTTTCGCCAAAAAGAAAGAATAAGGACAAAAGGAAGCGAACTAGTAAACTGATTGGATTTGATCATATTGTTGTACCACCTAATTTGCAACAGAGAGAACCTCAAGAGAGGATTGGGCAGCAAACGGGCTCCCTGGATCGACGCCTGAGGGCACACAGGAAGACTGGTGGGAAGGATGAGAATGGCGGGAAATCATCGAGTGATGAGAATTTGAGTCATAACTCCCTGCAATCGAGTGGGATTTGTCGTTTTAGGAGTGACGACAGCTTGACGAATCAAAGTGGCGGTTCGACGGGGAATAAAAAATCACGATCAGCGAGAACGGAGAGGTATCTGAAGCGTCGATCGCGCGATGAGGAAGGCTCCAGTCCCAATCAAACCATATACGGTGGGCGATGGAAGACCCAACCCATTACATATAGTTCCCAGTCAATTGACACACCACCAATGAGCCATGTACGCCACCAGACGAGTCTGCAGAGTTCCTCAAGTCTCACGCACGTGCCGGTGAGATTCATGAGCAATGGCCTCATTGTGCCGCCCGAGCTGCCCGCGAGGCCTGTGAATGTGGCGAAAGTGAGTGCGGATAGGCGTAGCTTCAGCTACGACAACTCCATGAATCGCATCTCACCGGAGACACACCTAAAAAGTCCGCCACCACTTCCGCCGCCACGGGATCCACAGCGACGTCTCAATGTTTACGTCGAATCACGTCCAATTTCATATGCCTTTGATCGCAATGCCGCCCCAGAGGGCGCATGGACGGAAATGGGGGAGAGATGTGTCAGCGATAATCGTCTCAATGTCCCCCATCTATCACCAAGGAGACCATCTTCGGTGCAACCTGAAAATCCCCCAAGACGCTTCATAACACGACGCGACCCAAATGGCCTAAACAGCAATGATAGGAACAACAATATGGAAACAATTACAAGTGGAACATTCAAATACCTCACTGATTCAGCTCCACGTTCCCGCAAGCCCATACAGATGGTCCCGGAAGTTCCGGGATTCTATGGGAATGGTGTGGCAAAGATGCACGATGAGAGGAGGCAGAGTCAGACACAGAGTGCCACGGATTTCTGGCGTAGAATCGATGAGGATGCCCGAAATCGTAATCATGATCCACAAATTGTAAAGCCGAAGGTTCTAAAACCCAAATCCTACAGGTATGATATTCCAGTGCCGCAGATTGTGGACTTTTTGGATGACAATCGCAACCGTGTGGCTAGTCTGCCCAGTCACTACGGGGGGAATCGCTATGAGGAGCATGTAGCGAAGAATGTGAGTGGGCAGCGGATGAAGCCACTAGAAATGACTGCAACTGTCGTCACGCAGTCCTTCCCAAGGAGAGTCCCTCCGGAACCCCCTGCCAGGGGTAGTAGTACACTTGGGAGGAAGTCTGCGAATCTCGAGGAGGCCATTAATGAATTGGAGGAAATTTACAAGAGTCTCAAATTAACCGATGAAGCTCTCTTGGATCGTGCAGAGCGCAGAGATATGCCAACACCGGTGGATTTTTCAAAAATTTGTGCTGCAGACTACGATGATGAGGAGGAAGAGAATCACGGAGAGCCTGACATTGTGAAGGATGATGTGGCATATAGGAATCTCAAACATGCCAATAGTGTGCCCAAAATGATGGAGCCTCTTCCCTTTGGAATTCCCATTGGGCCAATTCCACCATCCCCGGGAACGGATTATCTCAAATATGCACCGCCAGGTGATAAAAAAGCACCCAAAAAGTCCCCGGATATTGTAAAGGATGACCTTGCGTACAGGAATTTGCGTAAAGACACAAATGAGGGCAAAAAGGCTGATCATTTTGTACTTCCGAAGCAAAAAAATCGAGCCACGAGAACAATGTCAGCAAATATCTACAATCTCATCCAGAGGGATGCTGCTAAACCATCTGGAGGTACAATTGAGGATTACCTGGCGCTCGATAGGAAGCCACTAATTCACCTAACGGACGCCAGTGATGAGGATGTACCTTCAACTGTTTTTGTCGTGAGAAAACCTATTCCTTGCCACCCGACAAATTACAAAAATGGAGCTGTTTTCAATCTCCCCTCCACGCTGAACACTCTGTCTCCACCCACGACTTCGTGTAAGCCTCCAATTCCATCTATCCGGAAAAGTGTGAGTCCGGATGTGAAAAAACTCCAAGACAGCGAAATGGAGGACACTCTCAATGCCTTGGCGCGCGAAGCAAAGATAACGAGTGAGAAATTGGGCAGGGATTTAATGGTGCTGCGCCGTGAGGCAAAGCCTGGCTCTGATGCATCTGCTGATGAATCAAAAATAAATCTTGAGCGCGAGAAGAAAGAGGAAGACATTGAGGAAGTTTCACGAGCAGCACGTCTCTGTGAGGAAATTCTCAAGGGTGTAGTGAAGGATGTGAAGAAGTTGGAATCACCGGAGAAAGTCCTTCAGAGTAGTAGATTAATCCATGAAATTAGTGAAGCCTCAAAAGCGGTGAGAGCATGTGAAAAGATGCTCAAGGATGTTGTTCAGGATACACCGAAGAAAATGCTGAAGGATGAAAAATTAATTCATGACATCAATGAAGTTTCCTTAGCTGTGGCGGGATGTGAGAAAATCCTGAAGGAAGTTGTAAAAACAACAGAAGTTTCCCCAACGAAAACTTCCCCAGTGAAAATGTTGCCAGTGGAAGTTCCTCAAGCAAAAGCACCACAAGTGGTGGAAAGTCCTCCGGTGAAAAGTCCAACAAAAGTTGGGGATCTCATGGAGGAACTTCATCCGGAAAAGTTAACCGCCATCACGGAGAAATGCATGGAACAGTTGAAAATTCTCAAGGAGGATGACACTCAGGGACCTGATTATGATAATCTCAATGGGGAAGTTGTTGCTCCCACACCAGCTAGCCGCCAGGTGACAGAAGCTAAGCAAATGAGAAAGCTGAAAATGGAAGCAGATATAGATCGAATGATGAAGGAATGTTCGGAATCTACCACGGAAACAGTGGAGAAACCAAGTACAACATTCAGTGAACTTACAAAGCTAATTCGTGAGAGTGCCGGTGAGGAGGGAAAAGTTGATGAGAGTGTTGATCAGGTGGACTCCGATAAGACACCGTATTCGTCACCTGTTGATGAAGTTGCTGAGAGGAAGACACCGCATTTTGTGGAGCAAACCACCGTGGATAGCCCATCACCTCCGCTTGAGCTCACACCACCTTGCCTGGATGATGAGTCGCAGTACAATTCGTCGGAAGAGCTGGCGATGATCTTCGGCATCAGCCAGTCGTGCCAGAGTCTCAATCAACCACCGGAAGCTGGTGCAACCACAGGTAATGCGAGTGCCAACCGGCGCGTACACACAGTGACACACTTTGAGACAATCCACGAATCACCCGAAGAATCACGGGATGTGGAGGATCCCTCAGAAACATTTGCCGAATCCCCCAAAAATGTGGGAAAAATGCCCAAAATGGTGTGCAATGGTGGGCAAATGGACAAGAGGACTACTGCGCGAAAATGTGCGGATAATTCCACACCGGGGGCATCCCATGGGCGTGGAAAAGGGTGCCAGGGGAGCCTCATTGCACCACAACACATTATTGTGGCATGCACTTACGGACTTGCTAATTACGATGTCATCACCTATTTAGCCATTTTAGCCGCTATTGTCTTACTAATTGCATTTATAGTGATTTAATTTGAGAGCGCCACTTGAGTCTCACACACCGTGGATTATTATCAGCTCCGCACACACAGTGATGGAAATAATTATACGAACCAACTTATCTGAATTCGTTTTATTTCTTTTTTTCTTTAAGCTTTGTAGTGTAAAGAAAATTATTCTTAAAGAAAACTAATAAAATTTCTTTATATTCTAAATCAAAATTTTTATTTAATATTCAAAATTATTGCACTGATTTTGTATTTTAGAAAATACTTGAAAATTTATTGGCGCAAATATTTTTGACAAAATTTAGTTTGAACTGAAGGAAATTTTAATGGAATTAAAAAAAAAATGTTTTTTCTCTTGATTAAGAAATTGATTCTATAATTATTATCACCACTGTAGATGCGAAATTGAGCAATTTTCTATGTAAATGTTTGTAATCTCTAATCAACATTCTAGTTTGTATTAAACATTAGAATCTTAGCTTTAGATTTTATCTCTATTATCCCAGTTTTTGGTTTTATTTTTTTCATTTAAATTTCTCCAACTAATCTCATGTAAAACATGAGAATTTGGTGTGAAGGAGAGATGCAAATAGTGAAAAAAAGAAGCAAATTGTAAACAATTAAATGAGGAAGGAAATATCTGCGGTTACCAATTTACCTGTGCACAGAAAGTGAAAAAAAGAAGAGGAAAATTATGAAGATTAATTGAGTGTTTTTTTTTTTATTATTTCATGTAGAATTAACTAGACTGCATTATGTGCCAATGATTGTTGATTTGTTTATTACTCTCTTTTATTCTAATTTAATTATTACATTGTGTATTTACTCTAATAGCTATAATACATAAAACAATATATCTCTCTTCTATTGAAAAGAAAAACTAAATTTCTCTACATTAAGTTCAGTTTAATAGTTTTTTTTTCACTAAATCATTTTATTGCAAAATGCTTTTGAAAAGAGAATATTTTGTTTCTTTTTTATATCATATTTTTTGTTGGTGTAAAACAGAAATTATAATAATGCTTGTTTGATATGTTTATTTTTTTAAATAATTTTTTAGAGAGAGAGAAAAAATAATAATTGATGTGTACAAATAAATGGATTTACTGTATGAAAGAAATATTAATGATGCATTTTTTATTTTCTTTCCCCAAACTAATTCGTTCCCTAATTCGTGTGTTTTATTTTGTTTCTTCTTCTTCCCAAGACTAAAAAATACATTCCCTAATTTTTTTGATCATTTCTTTACCTGCATTTCACGTGAAATTTCGATGCATGGTATGGCTGTATCGATCTCGTGATGGAATTCTTTTTTTCCACCATTTTTTTTTAACAACTTTGTGCCGGATGTGAGCCAACTTTTTTTTTATATTTAATAAATTCTCCTTCAGCTTCTCTGTCCGGCTTTTTTCGTATATTGTAAAAGTATATAATATTCTTTCCGCAATAGAAGGAAGAGAAAAAAAAGAGAAATACTGTGTAGTTTGTATTTGCACTGCACCTGATATACACCTGAAGAAAAATTCTAAATGGAAAATGTCTTTATTTTGCATTTCTATGCCGTCCATAAACAATCAAAATTTACTTGAAAAAAAAAATGTTGAATAAACATTTTTTGAGGATAAGATTTATTTTTGAAATATTCTCATTTTTAAGAGAAAAAATTTACATGAAAATTCTTCGAAAGTGTCTCGAGATGAAAATTAAAAGAAAAGAAAAAAAAACATTGAATTTAATTAAATGAAAAACTTTTTGGTAATCTGTTGGCTAACCCTCTGTATTATCGTATTATAGGTGTTTTGTAAATGCAGATTACTCACCTTCCATCTGCCTTCAGAGACAAGGTAATTAATTTTGGGAATATCTCTATTTTATTGTTTTTTTTATCATTGTTTGTTCATTCTTCTTTTTTTTATTCTTGTAATTTAATAAAACTTATTTAATTTCCGTGTCACGCTATCACTCTGTCAATATCCTCAAAATCACTTTTATAAATAATTTTGCAAAAAATTTCATGTTCAAAATGCATTGTCAATTTGCAAGCTTCTCTATCCAAAAAAAGGTTTTAAAAATTTTAATAAAAAAAAACTTTTAAGCATCCAATGAATGTAATTTTTTTGTTGTAAGAAAAAACCGCGAAAGCTTTAAATTTTTAAAATAAAATAAACTGCACTAGCGACATCTCATGCAGTGTAGCATCGACGTACGCGGGCAGATGAACACGCAAATGTAACAAAAATATTAATTCGCCAAGCTCCCATAGCAAAAGTGATTAAGTGCGATGCGAATGAGAAGAGTAATATAACGAATAATACCCTCAATTTAGCATCAAAGTGCTTGTATCTGTTTGAGCTGTTTGAGCAATTTTCGCAAAGCAACACCTGATTTTTCTGCTGACACACGATTTAATATTGAAATTCACACATATGCAATTCTAACGCTCAATCATCACACCAATATGAAATGTAGAGTTGAATGCAATGCAGATTGCAGATTTTATCATATTACAATAAGTTGTTTTTTTTTAAAGAATTTATCCAAGCCCTTTTTGGCTGAGTTCAATAATAAAAATATTAACCCTTTCATTTTTAATCGTCACGGATACATGTTTGGCATCACGGATACATTTTTTAGCGTCTCGGATACATTTTTAATCGTCACGGATAGATTTTTAGTCGTAACGGATACATTTTTAACGTCACGGATACATGTTTGGCATCACGGATACATTTTTTAGCGTCACGGATACATTTTTAATCGTCACGGATACATTTTTTTTCGTCACGGATACATTTTTAGGCGTCAAGGATACATTTTTAGGCGTCACGGATACATTTTCATACAACATTTCAGGCGCCAAATTCAAAAATTCACAAAAACTGCATGATTTTTATATGGGGGCTACCTGAAGGGGAGCTTTTGGGGGAAAATGAATACGGCCATCTGAAACCGCATGATATAAGGAGCCTCTGGTACCAAATTTTATCGAGATCGGATAAACGGTGTGGATTTGTATAGAAAAGTCGGAACGACGTTCACCAACAAACAGACCTTTCTTTATTTTATAGATAAATTGTAGTTAGAAGCATGAAGTTTTTAATCTACGTTAATAATTTAAATGTGAATTTTTCTCATCATTTTGTGACAAAACCAAAAAGTTATTTTTGATTAAAAAAAATAGTGTGTGACTCAGCTAATGTTATAATTCTGTTATAAAGCTAAGATTCCATTCAATTCTGGAATTTTAAAAGTTCTAGAACAATTTCTACGGAATTTTAAGAAATTTTAATTTTATTTGCTTGGCAATTGGGGCAATAAAACCAACAAAAGGTCTTCCTGCACTGCGGGTACACCTTGACTTTGTACACAATTCCCCTCCTTGTTTTTTTTTTACAAAAGATTTCCGTTATCACAATCAAATTGTTAGCAAATTACGGATTTTATTGGGTTTGATAAGACAAGAATTTTATCTTTAGCGCTGCAATAAGATTGGAGGTTTTCTTTCTTTCTATGTATACATACCATCGTCTGGTCGCACTGCGCACGATGGTCAGAGTTTATGCGTTCTTAGAATCGCAGATGTGTAGCAAGTGTGAGATTTATTTTAGATTTTATTTGATGACTTTTTTGGGCGCACAAAATGGCAAATAAAATCGTAAATCTATGAAAAGCATCAACTCGGGGGTGTGGCGTAGAAAATAACAGAAGAGCCATTGTATGTTTGGCGGTAATTCTCGATAGTCGTTGGCGCGCTCTTTTGTGAAACGTGCGGGGTTTTTTCATTGCACACAGAGCGAGTGAATTTATGGAGATTGTGTGTTGCTGAAGAATTTCGAGGCGATGTATTTGCCAGTCGCTTCCGAAAAGTAAGTGGATAAACACCTTACTCTGGCACCAAAGTGGAGTGCATTTAATATCAATGTGCGGTGTGTGTTGCCACCTTAAGTGAATTTCTTCTTCAATTTTTTGTTGTTGTTGTTGTTGTGTTCCTTCACGCACGCCTCAACAAGGTAGTTTTTCCCTTACATCCCATGCAAAGTTTTTCTCTCTCTGTGTGATTTTCTCGGCTTTTTTTCGGCATGGGCAATAAATTCACAAAATTGCCGTACTTTGCTCTCTATCGATAGAAGGTTCATTAACCCATCAGGAGGCAAGCAAGAAAAAAAAACAAAAAAGAGTTTAATGTGATTTTTTACACCCTGTGGCAATTGATTTTTGTTGGTTCTTTTTTGGGTGATCCAACCCAAAAACTCTCTGTGTGCAATTTTTCTCCACATCGCAGAAGCATTTCTTGGTCATTAGTTCTGAATTAGATTTTTTTTGCATTGAAATTGGAGCAAAAAAAAAAGTGCGAGAAGTCTCTTAAGAACAAGAGGATTTTTTTCTTATAAAACCTCTTCTTCTTCAATGTTAATCCGCTTGTGCTCAATAAATAAATGGATTTTTGTGAGGTGCTGCTGTCTACAAATCGAAAATGCCAAGAGAGATAAACTTGCAAACGAAATAGCATTTGGGATTTACATATTAGAAAAGAAGAAATAAGCAAGTTCCGGTTTAAAATACATTTTCATTTCGTCTTTTTATACCAAATACCAACTATATAATCTCCAGTTATATACAGTTATATATATATATAACTGTGGATTTTCTCGATGAAGAAGCATCAACTTCTTGCGGGATTGCGGTTCCCCGAAAAGAAAAAAAAACCTAATTTCATCCCAGAATGATCATTTTATGCAATCTCTTCCTTCTTAGCTAATAAACACTCAATACCAGAGAGAAATTAATAATACAACAGTTTGTCTATTTAGTGGCTCTTCAAAATGAATTTTTATTATTCTCCCAACCCCGCCACGTGAGAGAAGACAAATCGTGCCAAATAAAATTCTGTTGGAAGAAATATGTGTTAAAAATTTTCGTGTTTAAACGCTCGAGGAAGGAGGAAATCACGCAAAAAATTCCCCCAATTGAAAATCAATTTTCATTGAGGATAAAATTTAATGTTTGCAAAAAAAAAAGTATAACTTGCTTAAAGAAGTGAAAATATGTGGAACTTTCTACTGCATGGTTTGGATTTACAATATTTGTGTCTATGTGTATGATTCTTCTATATGGTATGACCGACAAAAATGATAACGTGAGCTTCTCAATTGAAAATTCATGCAAATTCGTACATAGGGTCGTTCAAAAATTTTGCTTTTTCGGCTGTAAAGAAATCTTGTTGAATTATGCTGAACTTTGCTTCTTATTTATGATATTCTTTACCCGACTGCAAAAGAAAGGTTCCTTTTTTTGCCACTAAGTTTTAAAGTAGATTTGTGGGAAATTCTTTCAAGAACTTTACTAGAATTTATGTGGAATGATATAGAATTTGTTTATGAATTTTTAAATTAATAAAGATAAAGAAAATATTCTATTATAAATTTTTCAATCAACTTCTTCAGGCTCTAAATCTCTAAAAGAAATTTTTAAATTTCTGAAAGACCCTTTTTTGGCAAGAGAAGAACTTTTGAACTCTGACGGTCTCTCAACTTGCATGATGTTGCATTTTGCTATAAAATACAAAGTGAAAAGCTTGTAAAATGGGACAATTTTCCACTCAATATACGTTTTGTCTCATCTCGTATAACGATGAGCTTTTCTTCGAGGATTCTTCTTGCACAAAATGCATTTTTTTCCCTCTTTTTGGGGGAGAGCAAGAAATTCCAACGCGTTCACCAAGGAGAATGACCAGACAATTTGAAAATTCTCTCTGATTCTTTATGTGTGCAAAAAGAAAAAGAAAATGTGCTTCTACTGTGCGATAAAATGTCGATTATCTCTTGTTTTTTCTTCTTCAACATGTTGTGCAAAAAAAAAAAAAAAAGAAATCTAAAATACATTTTTAAACGTCATTGCAATAATTCTCAGCGTGTGTGGCTTTTCTCTTTGAGGCAGAGAAGTTGTAAAATAATGTTCTTCAGCATTGCCTCAATTTCCGCTTTTATTTTTGGTGATGTCGAAGTTATTCGGTCTCCCTCTCTCTGTCTTTATTTTGTGTAAAATACCACAAAAGAGGAAAAACCTTGAGATTGTGTTTTACTTTATTTTTCACTCTCCTTACCAAATAAGTGCAATGGATTAATAATTCTCTTTTTTTCCCAACACTTGTGAATAACATTAATTTAAGCATAGCAATGTTGAAATCTGCGCGCGCGCTGAGCAATTCCAGTTGGTGGATTTTCTTGCCATTTTGATTTCTTCACTCACTCCAATCGGAGAATAACAAATCAAGAATTTGAAATGTCTCATTCATGAGACAAAGAAGATGTTTGGTTGGTTTGTACAAGAATAAGATTCGGGTCAAATATTCAGTGCTACAAAAGAGGTTTTTTTTTTGCTTGCGAGAATCAGAGACTTATCACACCTTATCTAATCAATTTTCACCGCGCATAATATTCATGAGAAAAAAAACTTTAGCGTGGGGGGGAAAACATTAAACATTTTCCTTTTCAATCAGAGTATATCTTATTAAGTAGTGCTAATCGTGCTTGTATTTATTGTGAGAAAAAAGTGGCAGCTTTAATAGCTGGATTGGGTGGGTGAGTTAATATGCGGCCTTTTAATTTTAAAGTAAACGAGTTTTAGCGTAATAGTCTTGCGCGCGAGACAAAATCGAGATAGTCCGAGTTCGAATCTCAAAAAGAAGTTTTTTTCTTAGATCTTTTCCTTCATATTTCAATAAAAAATCAGAATTAAATCTTGAAAATAATAGCTAAAACTTTAAGCTGTTTTTTTTTATATATCTAAAGTATCTATTAAGTGCAAGAAAAAGGCCGAGAATTAATTTGCACCACCGACTAATTTCAAGTGAAATTGATGCGTTTTTTCTTTCCTCACATTTAACATTGTATTTGTCTATACATTAAAAGATATTTCATGTGCAGAATGCATTTATTTGTGGCACGATAGAGTCACGAAAAAGAGTGCACACAAATTGCTTTATTAACTCTCACATTTGTGCTTCAAAGTCTTTTGGTATGTTGTTCTCTTAATTTTCTTTTCCTTCCTCATAAGTATTTTGTATCATTCCAAAATATTTCTTGGGAAATCCATGTTATGCAATGCAAAATTGTATTACCTGAAGAATTTATTAAAATTAGATTTCTTTTGAATGTCCAAAAGTTGTGACAACAAGAAATTCTAAATTTGGGCAACGTAGCGCGGGAGAGAGGGAATACAAGAATGTGATAATTTCCTGTAAATAGATTTTAGTGGTAGGTACACTGAGAAAAAAAAATTGCGACGTGGTAATTTGGTAAATTTTTTTTTCTTATAGATTAAATTATCACCTTGCTAAGTGATTGATAAAAACTCTGTAACCATTGAGATGTTATTTTGGAGTAGGAAAAAAAACCCGGAGGAGATTTATTATTAGAAATAATTTATTGTTGATTTACGGGGTAAATTGTAAACAGATTTGTGTTAATGCAAATTGGAATGGAAAAAAAAGAGTGTTGTTTGTGACATTTTGAGTAAAAATCTTTGACGTACACGCGACTGTAAATCATGTGAGATTCATTTCCTCAATGAGATTACGTTCAATGAATGTTTACGCGGGATTTATTTTATGCGAATGTGGTGCAATACAGAGGATAGATTTATTAGTGTTGCAGTAACATCTTAATGAATCAAACAAAAAAATTACCAACTTGAGCAAAAACCTTTTTTCTCAGTGTAGTTACTCGTAAAAATCTTTTATGTGCTTCTTGAAACACAGAGAAAATTCGATTTAATGAGAAGAAAGACGCATAAAATTGAGAACTAACAGAGTTTGGATGGTTGTTTCTTCTTTCTTTTGGAAACCGTTGCAGATAGCACTGCCACAACCATCAACTGCCACGAGCAACAATTAATTCCTGACGACATCAATGAGCCCCCCCAACCAATTAGTGCCCTCCTAACAATAATATGCAAAGAAAGTGTTTCATGTACGCCTCCTGTAGGACTTAAGTGTGTTGTTTTATCATCAGTGGACACCACCATGCCGGGTCAGTCGACCAAAGTGCCACCGGATAGAAATCCTCCCGCCATGCGTACCACCGCCAAATATTCCGGCCACGATGTCACCACGAATGGCGTGAGGAAGCGGAATAGTGTCGACGATGAGGGTACCGAGGAGGATGTGGAGGACAAAACAATTAAAAAATGTGATAGTAGAAAAGTAGATAGTGATTTTAGTCGTAGCGCAAGAGCACAAAACGACAAGCCCATGAATGGGAAACACCGTGGGAGTTTGGAGAAAGTTGCAAGAAGTGACAGTCGAGTCAGTGATAAGGAGTCGTCGTCGCCTGCCACGGAGCAGAGGTAAAAGCCAGCATGATATTTTATATCTTGCTTTTCATAGAAATTCACCCAGAAAGCACGAGAGAGTGTTGAACGTGTTGTACCAATCTCAAATGTTGAGCTGAAAAGCTTCTAGATTTTAGATAAGAGACAAGATTTAATTTTTTTGATTGAGTGTTCTTCAGATTTTTAAAGCTTTAGGAGAGAAAAAAAAGATTTTTAATGGGATTCGATCCAAAGACTTTCACGTTGAAGCGATGTGCTCTAACCATTTGTGGTAATTTAAGCAAAGGTATTGGAGTTATTGCATAAAGTTTTAAATTTTTTTTTTCAATAGAAAGAATATAATTCTATTCCTTTTTGAGCCTTCGATTCAATATTATTCTCTAAAGCCAATAAAAGTAATAAAAAGTTTTCCTTTCAAGCACTTTCTAATTTTCGATTTTACAAAAAATCAAGATTATTTCCAAATAAATTCAACAGATTTATCTGCGCAGTTTATTTATACATACAACAGCTAATTGAAACATTTTTTCTCCCTCCTTCATAGATACATATCGAGATCCAATCGTGGAACACCCATCGTGAGAAATCAAAGTAAGATCAAGAAATGTTTAATTTATCGTTGTGAAATTGCGGTGATTTGTTATCAAAGAAATGATTTAATTTTTTGCAAATAAAATTGCAGCTCCGAGCAGTCCGGGGAGTCGTTCAATGTACACGGAAGCTCTTGTCCACGTTTCACCCACGACGGGTACGAAAAGTGCGCCAAAAGTGGTCAAAGCTATGAGTGTCGCCATATCATCATCAGGTGAGTCATCGTCAACAGGTACGACGAAAAAATCGATTAAGACACCACCAGATCATCAACCGGTTCGTACAACGAAAGCATCAAGGTTGCGAGCAGCTGCTCTAGGTTTGTTTGTTGTTTATACGGCTACACTTCCGTCCAGGAGTTTAATTCTTTTTCTTTTTGCAAATCTTTAATTTTGCACAGACAAAAAGAAGGAATCGAGTGCATCGCCTTCAGCGGGAAGGAAGATTGGTGGCCGGGGGTTGGGTGCAAAGAGATTGGTGCCATCGATTGCGGTGTCGGTGAATCAGACACTGAAGGAATTGACCGTGGAGGGGGTGCCCAAGTATTTGGTTGAATCTCCCGACTCGGATGTGATGAGTAGTTCCTTCACCTTCTCCTCACCCTGCCTGAGGTCATCAACAATGATTGGTGAGGTGAATGTGGGTGATTGTTCACCGCAAACACCGGAATTGAGCCCCATACGGAAGGTACGCAGAAGAGAAACAAAAACGAAGAAGAATATTCTTCACTTTTGTAGCAAAAAAAAAATATTGGCCTATAAATCTTTTTAGCGTGTGATTTATTTTATGTTTTATCGTCTTCTGTTGTCTTTTAGCAATCAATCTCACCGAAAGACAAGGAAAAGGATAAATCGTCAAAGAGAAAATCAAATTTGAATAGAGCTCTCACGGAGGAAGCCACCATGGATGATGGGGTTGAATTTCGTCGGAGGAAGCGTCGTGAATTGGGTGCAATGAGATTCCAGTCGACAGCTTTTGAATCTCCACGTGCTGCCCAGAAGTCCGATGAGGGCTTCGCAGGGGAGAAGAGACGCTCAAACACGCTCAGTCCGAAGCATTACTTGAAGCAACCGCTGAGTGTGCGTTCGAATGAATTGAAAGTTTCCAGCGATGGCGAATGCAATTTTACGCGCTTCAACCAACCCCTGAGATCACCGACAATTGACAAAGGAGCCACGAGGACGAGAGTTGTGCCATATGCTCATTCAAGTAGAGATTCCGACAGTGATTACATGCGGAAGAATAGGAAACTCTCCGAGGTGGAGCAGAAGATGAATGCAATGAAGAGAAGGACGAGGAATGATTTGGCAGCTATTAAAAAGCTCGCCGGGTTGGATGCACCGCGTACAACACCAACAACAACAACGAATGAGGTGGCGGCGTGCGTGGAAGTCTCACCAGTTAACAATAATCACCACGAAATGGATCCCAATGACAATGGGCCATTTATGGAGCACGCGACTGATGAAGTGTACGTTGAGCTGCGACGGAAGAGTGCTGAAGAGTCCCAACCACCGAATCAACTTGTTTCAATTCTAAAGAAAAAAGACAACGAATCCGCAGCCGGGTCCAGCAATGTATCACCCGTAACATTTTCCTCAAGCGTTGTGGATACACCCACGCGGAATAGCTTCCGGCAGGGCATTCTCAAGAAGCGTTCCTCCCTCGATGAGAGTCGCTACAGCCGTAGCCATTCGCCCGATGAGAAGAGTGCACTGGCGAAGAATCCACGACGAAATAGTCTCGAAGAGATTCAGCATGGTATCCTCAAGTCAACGAGCTATGAACGCGAAGCGGAGTCCCTGCAACCAATGGAACCCCATGGGATTCTGAAGAAGAAAGACTCAACCTCCACGCCGTGTGAAACGCCAAAACATGTCTCCATTTCCCAAGCAGTTATCCTTGCAGCAGCTGAACTCTGCAAGGACATTCACAATTCCTGCGAGAATCCCGAAGTGAAACCCATCCTCAAGACTGACTATTCCATGAGGAGTGCCCCCAAGCCCATTCTAAAGAAAAAATACTCATCAGAGACGGAGGAGATTCGTCCCATACTCAAGACAAGTCGCAAAAGTAGTCGTGAAGAGAATTCCGATACAGACACCGAATGCGTCAGATCCATCCTCAAGACAGATTCCCCATTTAAGAGGCTCTCAAATCCCGATACAGCAGCTGATCGAACTAATGCAGTCCTCCTGCGAAGTCGCTCCTTTGAGAATCCCGAAGTCTACCCGAGTGATGGGAGTCCCAGTGAAAGTGAAAAGACGCACGTCTCAGTGGCGGAACGTGTGAAGAATATGGAATCGTTCCTCAAGCAATCCGGTGCTGTGCCCAAGCTTACTGCTAGCTCAAGGAGGGACATCTACAAGAATCGCTTCAAGACTCAACCAGTGACTGTTGATGAAATTTCCAGGTTAGTTTCTAATTTATTTGAATTCATTGTTAAGCGAGAAGTTTTAATTCTTTACGTTACAATTAAAAAGAATCATTTCGATTCAAGAATTCTAAGAATCTAAAATCTAGAAAACTCATCTAGATATTAGGATCAATTCTGTTAAAAATCTGTTCTTACAACTGAAAAATAAAAATTTTGTAAGATTTTAACAATTTTAAATCGTTCTATAGTCGGGCTTTAAAGGTCATTTTAGTACTAAAATCCGAATCAGTATTTTCTGCTAAAATTTAGTACTTTTCAAGGTTAATTTTAATATCTTTTAGACTTGAATTTTAGTACCATTTAGACCTTAATTTAGTACTTTGTTAGGCTCGAATTTTAATACCATTTAGGTTTGAATCAAATAGCTTTTAGGCTTGAATTTAGTACACTTTTTAGTCTTGATTTAAGTATCTTTTTTTTGACTTGAATTGAATGGTTTTTAGGTTTGAATTTAGTACTTTTAAATTTGAATTAAGGACATTTTAGGCTTAAATTAAGTACTTTTCTCTCAATTTTAACCTCTTTAGACCTAAAATCCAAATAATTCTTTTCTTCTAGAATTTAATACTTTTCAGGGTTAATTTTATTACTTCTTTATGCTTTTTCTCCTCACAATCTGAGCATTTTTAGGACTAAAAACTAAAAGATTATTATCTGAAGAGTATTTCTAAGATATCCGAATATTTTCATTTACATAAAGAATTCTTTTAAGCAGAATAAATCCCATTCTTTATAAATTTTATTTTCAAACAAATAAAAATAATTCAGTAAGAAAAAAGAAAATGAGAAGTGTCCCCGAGATTTGAACTCATGCATTCTTTCAAAAGAGAAGAGAGTTTATCCTTTGATCTATCTTTCTCCTGATTTTTTTTAATATTCATGTAATCACTTTCACCCGGAAAATCATTCAAACAAAGCAGAATAGAAAAAAAAGAAAATTCTAGCTCATAAATTAATTCTTTTATTGAGATTTTCTCACTTTCCACACGCAAGAATTTTCATTTAAACACACACACATGTAGGAAGATAGAATGAGAGAAAGTTCATGGTAATCCAAATGGGTGGATTTGTGGCAAAAATTGAGCAATGTTGGCAGAATTCCAGACACTTTTCTAAATTTACAACAGTCTCACATGAATTTCCATTCGAGAAAATCCACAACTGCGGAGAAATTTTCCCAACGTGAGGGCTTTTTTTTGGATAGAAGACACATCAATTGTGTCCCCATCCGGTTTAATTTAACTTTAATTTCGTTCTAAAATCTAAAATATTCTAAATGAAGATTTTGCAGCAATTTTGCGTTTGGAATGTAAAGAAAAATTTATTGCAAAATTTGCAAGTTGTGCCGCCTTCATGTCTCTCCCTTTGCCGCAGCACATTCAACATGTAGTCGTGCTAATTTGAATAGCTAATAATTATATTTATGTTGTTATGCTAAAGAGATTCTCTCGGTGTATTGTTTGACTATATGGTGATCACCATGAAAATGATGATGCAAGGCGCACAAGATCGCGGAATCGCACACACTTGTACGATCGTCGACAAGCCTTTTCAAATGGGACACACACTCTTTGCGTATATAAATACAGAAAATTTATAAATACTGTAAATAAGTATAGGAGGAATATATATTTCGTTTTTTTTTCTCCCGCAAACTTTCGTCGATCGAAACCACGATCCCGCGCAATGTGACTCTATTGTATGGATGCTTATTTTAAAAGATTAGTCGTGCGATCATCGTCGGTGCGGTTGAGTCGCGCGCACCGTGGCAGATCATTCGCGATCGAGAGGAGTGCTAAAGGAGCCACCTCTTTTTCTTTGCATTAATTACGCGGACGTTTTACTTTTATTTCCTTTCGACAACGATCAAACTAATTTGCGTGGTTGTTTTATTTATTCAGATTTTTTTGTCTCAACGAAAATCTCTTTGTGAATGAATGGATTTTCAAACTCTAGTAATATTTCACAACTCCTAAGGCTTATTAATATGCTATATTGTAATCATTTTGATAATATTGACCCAAATCTTTCAATATAAGCAAAAGTTGTGATCGTGGTGTTTGTGATTTCATCTCACCGAAGCCCAGACTTGAGCGCCAAGATCTTTTTGGTTGGACTTCTCGTGCCTATCGCGCGTAAATGGAGTGAAGAAAAATTCATAGAGAGACTTTTGTTACGCGATAACGAAGGAAGTTGACGGAAGGAGGTACATACTACCCGCAATCTCCTTTTAATTTATCTCCCACAAAAAAAGAGCGAGAGAAAGAGAAGAAAAATCTCCATATTGAAAGAGAATGAAGAAGTCTTCTCGAAATACAACTTTTACTGTTTGGGGATTTGTAAACTTTTGCCACCCACCCACACAATTTTGGGTTTTAAACAATAATTTGACAGTCATAAATTTTTAGAGCTCAACCCCGTGTGTCTGTCTCTATTTTGTGTGTCTCTCGGACAAGAAATGCGCACACAGTGACCATTCGGAAAGTGAAGACAAACTGAGAAACTTTATTTACATCATCCTCCGCACAAAAAAAGCAACACAGTGATCAATACAGAGATTTGTGATAGCCCATGTTGGACATACGACGACTTCTTGAGCCAATCGTTAGAATTTTTTTCATCTAAAATATCACCTATTTGATCATTATTAATTCTACGACTTGTTAAGCACATAGACTGTGTAAATATACCTGGAGAAGATTATTTCTAAAGATATACACAGTGGAATTGCTGGTGCGAACATCTTCGATTTTGTTTGGAGTATGATGCATACTACTATCCTACATATGTATATTTGAATTTGCCCACACACGAGTGCCTAGAAGAAAAACAAACGGATGAGCTTTTGAGGTGTTTTTCTTTAACGTTGAAATGCCATAAAATTCACCTAATTGAATTTTGTCACGGACAGATGTTGAGCTTTTGTGACTATGTTAGTGATTGTTTTATCAATTCTGTGATGATTAAGAAGGATTCGTTTGTATTTGAATAGTTGTGGGAGTATTTTCGTAAAGCCGGGTGGGAAAATCGGAATTTTACGTGTTAATTTTCATGAATTTTTATATTTTGAAGGAATTTTTCCTTTTTGTCTAATTGTTGTTAAGAGAAAAGTTGGAAAAGCTACTGGAAAGGAAATTGTCGACGTTTGTACAAGTTTTTTTCTATTGTTTTCTGCAGGTTACTGTAGATACAGGTTCTGTAAAAAAATAAAATCTTTGCTCTTTCGGGGAAAATATTAAAGTTAATAGAGCAGGTGGTAGGCGTCAGTTCTTGTAATGTTCGTGGAGTGAGTTCGAATCACGGAGAATTTCTTTTTTTTCTCTCGTTTTACTTTACAAATTAGTCAAGAAATAAAATGAATTTTACATAGGAAAATAAAATTAATTTTGAACTACAAAACAAGTGAAAAAAGATTAAACGTTAAGTCGAAAAACATTTAAAAAAAATGAAAATCATTCAACATGTAACGTATTTTCTTGTTCTTGAACATTATTTGCAGATTTTGTTGAATTCTTTGACCCAAAAACATCAATTTAGAAAACAATTCTAAAAACTTTTCAATGTTCTACATAATAAAAGAATTAAAATATTCATAAAATCTTTTGTAAAATATGCATAACAAAGTCATTCAATGCAATTAGTTGGTGTTCCACTTCGTGGCCAACACCAAGTATTGTAATCGTCGGAAAAACCGACCACCTCAGATCGGGCTCAAACTTGGTATGAGCACGTTTTAGACATCCCACATTACGAAAATGGTGGTGGAAAATTTTTGATCCGGCCGGCCTGCCGGCCGGCCTGCCGGTGGTCCAAACTTTGCCTTATATCTCGAGAACAGTAACAGATAGAGACTTCGAGTTTGAAGTTTTCTATAGAAATGTGGGTGTAAAATTTCATTTTTTCGCATTTTCAAAATCCAAGATGGCCGCCGTCCGCCATTTTAAAACAACGTCAACCACTTCCCTTATAGCTAGAGATCTGAAATTCTAGTATGTTGTAGAGCTCAGTGAGACGTCTTCATCAACAATTCATACTTGACAATCGGTCAAGCGGTTTAGCAAATATGGCGGTCTAAAGCAAAAAGTGTTTTTTCAATATAACTTGAGAACGGCTTGACCGATTTTGACCATCTTGGTATCAAATGAAAGGTTTCAAGAAGCCCTACAACTGTCTAGAACATTCCAAGTTCCAAAAACATTCGCAAGAGGCGCTAAAATCAAAAACAAAAATTGCCTAACTTTAAGGGGCAATATCTCCGAACATCTGTTATAGATTTCCTTTAAATTTTGATATGTTGTGGCCTGACTCAATATCTGTCACCAGTCCGAAAATGAAGAAAATCTATGTCGCCGTTTAGAAGATATGACCATTTGAAAAATTCTTGCATTTGAAAAGTTCTAAGAGCCATATCTCTTGAACCGCTTGTCCGATTTTGCTCAATTTGGTATCAAATTAAAGGTTTTGTAATTATCTACAACTTTCTAGAACATCAGAAACCTCTAGAACCATTCTTTCAGAACGAAAAATGCGAAAAACTCTTTTTGTGAAACAAATATCCTCCATTTTGTGTTCTAGAGGTGACCTTGAAAATCATTGAGATATATGTCAAATTATAGCTTATTTCAAGACCTTTCCAAAACTAGTCAAGAAATTTCTGTAGGTGTTATAGAACTAGAGATATGACCATTTTTATGCATCAAATTGCTGAATTTCACAAAAAAATCAACTTTGCCTACTAATATTGCTCACAAATAGTATTACAACGCATAAACAAACTTCTACACGTTGTGGGACACCAACTCTTATAACTGGACGCGTTATGATTGACTTTCCTATCTTTTCTCTCTTTGTCACTGCTGTGAATAAATAGTTTGCAGACAACATTGGACATTTTCCGTCCCTCATTCATTGATGCTGTCTCAGTTACATCCAAATCATCCCTGAGGAGCTTAGATTTTCCCGTTTCAACGTCTTCCCTGGATACAACCACCGAATTCACATCACATTCACTGTCAGGTGAATACAATTTGACTTCCTTGAGTAGCGATAGTGGTTTGCATACGGCTAAGACATCGGAGATGTCCTCGGGGGATTTTCTGCATCAAAAGGACGACATGGAGAGGCAGAGAGATGAATTTTCACCCGAAGGCAGCCCATTGGGGCATGGGGAGAAGGTTGAGGAGCCCCTAAAGCCCGTTGTACGTGTAAATAGTGTTCGTGCAAAGGCGAATATGTTTAAGGAAATGGAGAATTTGCGGAAGAAGGATGCAGAAAAACCCATTACGTCACCAATTAGGAAACGTAAGACTTTAATTTTCCAAAATTTTCAGAGGAATTATTGAATTTTCTCTTTTTTCCGTTTCAAAGGTGTTTTGCCATTAAGTCAATTTTCTGGAGATGATCACAACACAACATCAAAATCCAACAATATTTCCGACGATTCTGGCACGGAAATCGGTGAGTGGGCTCAATGAAAATTATTTGAATTTTATTTTCTTTTTTTTTTACTCTGCATGGAAGCACTTTTGATGAAATTCAGGCATGTTTTTTTTTTTAATTCTTTCTTTTGGTGATGGGAATGACAATTTTTTATTTTTTTTACCTTTTCTTATTTTCTTTCTCTTTAATTTTCTTTGCATTTTCTCTCTCTTGAAAATTCTCCATCGACACATACACACACCACACACACTAAAATAAAAACCAAATACACGCAAAAATCGGGTGGCTTTCATGGTTTTTCCATCACAAATAAAAATAAACTCTAATGAATGAATGAAAAAATAAACGGAACAATTTGTGGGTATCCTCGCGTATGGGGCGGGAATTCTATGTCCCCAGAACCATCATCAATGTCCATGGTGGAGAAAGTAAAAATATTTGATAGAGGACCAAATGTGATGGTTAGTGTGCCAAAGAAATCGAAGAATTTGATGAAAACCATTGCAGTGGTGACAAATGGAATTAGGCAATGGAGTGATGTACCGCAGCAGAAAGAACCAAAAGCCATGGAGGTGCGGGAGGTGGTGGCAAGGAAGGGCGTGTTTAGGAATCGTGCTGATCTCGTGAGGAAACAGAGAGCTGTTGTGCGGAGTTTCGAGGAAGCATTCGAGAAAATCTACCAAGAGATCACTCTTGAGGAGATCACGCGTTTGGATGATGATTTCGAGAGGATACTCCTAGGTGCGATAAATCCCATCCAATTTTCATCTCCTCGCCCGTAGGCACCACACACACACACATATATTTTCCTCGACACCACATACAGTGTGATTTTAGAAGAGTGCATTAAATTGCCACGGAGTGTGATTTCCAAAAGGCGGACTGGTATATAATAAAATTAGATTTGATGTCACACAGAGTTGCATTGATGAGTGATTCAAGATTTTACTAAGAGGCCAAAAATAGTTTTTGAATATACCTTTAAGTAGAAGTAATCTCATTTTTTAGAAAATAAAAAAAAAAACGATCCCACCGCTGCCACCAGTTGTATGTAATCCCACCGCTGCCACCAATTGTACATACTATTTTCATTATTAAGCAAGCAGCCAATAGTTATTTAGAAATGATTAAAAACCTCTAAAAATGGATCAAAAATCTCATCTTGAAGAAAATCTGTGAAGTAAAATTAACCAACTCGATTGTCACGTAAAGATTTTGCACACACCATGCACTTGCAAATGTTGCACTATGTTGCTAATTCTCTCTCTCTCTCTCTCTCTCATTCACTCCAAAGCTCTTTTGCAAGTTTGCAAGCCAACATCTCGCGAGTATTTTACGAAACATTCAATTTTTATTTCAGTCCGTCATTGCAAATCACATTTCGTGCTCAATTTGCAGGAGATTCCTAAATTTCGCACACAAAGAAGGAAAAGAAAAAAAAACTCTTTAATGCAATTCTTTCAGACTTTGATTACTAGTAGAGAGATACAAAGAATGTGAAAGAAAGACAAAAAGATAGATCGTATAGAGAAGAATCATGTGGAGAGAGGACTAGAGAAGACATTACAATTTCACTTTAATGCATTTATAGGTACATTATTTTTATGCACACCTTTTTTACTTTATTTTATTTTTAAAGCATTTTACGTATTTTTTGTTTGTTCTTCTTTAGCTTTTTTTTGTTTAATTTTTATCTCAAAAAAGCTTTTTATTTCATCGGAAACTTTAAAGCTTCTCCTTACAATTACAATTTTTCCAGCAAATGCCCTCTGAATTTTCTTTTTATGGTTTTTCTTTATCATTTTGCTTTCATTGTGTGAATTTTTGGTGCACGATTTCTAAAAAAAAAAAAAAATATCTTTCAATTGACTCTGCTTGTGCTAATGCTCACACAAACATTTATACATTTTTGGTATCAAAATGAACCACACACACGCACAAATACAACGCAGCATAATGTTATTTTAATTGCAATTAATGTTGATGATAACCCTTCGAGTCATGTTGTTAAATTAAATTAAAACTCCCATCACACTTACTCACCACATGACACACATAATTTGGTTTCTATTAAACATCCGCAGAAGCCACGGAGACTTCTCCGTCATCTTCGTCACTTTCCCGACCATCGGAGATCCTGAAAAAGTCAAAATCCGGATGCGTGGGACTCTTCCCGATGGATCTCAACAGTGAACTCAAGTCGCGCCTCAAGAAGTCAACGCACGCATCCGTTGGGAATCTCAAAAAGTCCGCAACGGCACAAATTATCAGCACCCCCGTGCAAACGGTTGAGGTGGAGAAGACCCCGTCGGAGAGTAGTGATTCCGAGGAGGGTATAAGTCCATCGAAGAATTTGGCAGCTATACTGCGGAGTGTGTCAAAGGAGAATATCCAGAAGAGTCAACAGAAGACCCCACAGGCCTGTGAGAGTGAAGATGTGAAGAGTTTGAGGATGAATTTGGCCAACATTCGCATGCGGGAGCCCGAACCGGATAAATCAACAAGCGATGGGGAGAGCTCCGGCGGCAAGGAAGTGGCTAACATCATCAAGAATAGTGCGATTGCTCGACGTCGCAAATTGGCTGATGGGTGAGTTTATTTATTTTTTTAAATTTTTCTCTTAAAAATGTTTTTCTTTCATTAACATCGTCTAAAATATTCTCTTTGTAAAAATTTGATTTGAAAGAAAAAAAGCCATAAAAATGATTTTAGGCTGGTATGAGTTAATTCAAATTATTTATTTAGGTTGTAGGTCAAATAAAAATAATTTAATTACAATTCCTTAAAAGAATTTTAAGAATCCACAAATATTTTAAGACGTCTCATGCCAAAACATTTTTGCAAAACACTGAAAGAATTCTTAAGAAAAAAATCTCTTCAGGAAGTTTATTTTAACATTAATTAATGATTGGCTCTGTTCAATTGGAACGCCAAAAATGTTTGATTCAGACTCAAATGACTTATTAGGACTCAAAAATACTTAATTTGGACGAAACTTTTGCCTAAAATATATGCAATTTTAATTATTCTTGATGACAAAATACTTAAAAAAAAACATTTATGATTCAAAATAAATATTTTTAATCTACTCCAAAAATAGATTTCTTTCAGAAATTTGGGGTTTTTTGACGGGAAATTAAATTTGAGTTTCCTCGAAAAAATTTCCCAATAAGATTTTGTTAAGAAATATACAAAAATTTCCCACAGAAATGATTTAATTTCTTCCCTAGCGGACACAAGAAAATTAATGAATCCACAAGAACATGTTAATTAAAAGCACTAGTTTGACCTTTAAATTGAACATAGTGTTGCATTATTACTTCACAATCTTTCTCTCTTTTGACCAATGTTGGTGACTTCCTTCTCTCTCTCTCACGCGCGCATACATCACGAGAGCGCGTTGTTTGGATGTTTTTTTTTATACATAATCAAAACCTTGTGCTCTGTATATGGTTTTCTTCTCATATGCTACACACCTCATATCATGCTCTCTCGATGTTGCTGGTGGGGGTGCTATGAATGAGTTGAAGTGAGGTCGTTGTATGTTCTATCTCAGTCTTTTTGAGTAGATTTCCCCGCAAGTAAACTGGTGAGAGACGTAAAATATAATTGAGTTTAGCGTAAGACAGAAATGAAGCATTTGAGGGGAATTTACATGGAAGAGAGAATGAGTAGCATTGTGAGAGGATGTTTCCCTTCTTGGAAGAGAAGAGTGTTCTCTCGGCGTTTTTATGCTCACCTTGCAGCTGTTTGTTTGAAATTTATAATGCATTCGCCGTTGGGAGAACAACATATCTCAAACCGAACAACTCGGAAGAGGATCTCCATTGGAAAAGTGAGTCATATACGGTGATTTCATTCCATCACACATTTCCACAAATTCAATCTCTCTCACTCGCAATTTTCCCTCTTGATTTTGTGACTACACCGAGCTCCGTAGCACTTCATTGAAGTAGCAACCGTTGCGTGAGATACAGCTCAAAATAACATTTTATTCCCCCCAAAAAAAAAAATCTTCAGCTCACCTTTTTAGAGCTGCCTGAAGACGCTCTTGTTTTTGTTGTTCTTCTCAAAGTGGTTCCTTCCACTGAAACACCTTTTTGCATTTTTGTGGAGTTTTGTGAGTTTTTTTTTTTGAGTGGCATTTTGTGCAGGAGAAAGGTAACTTTTTGGCGCAAACATTCGCGTTTATCAGTTCATGCAAAAAAGCACAATCTCCGTGTGATTCACAGTGTGTGTTTACATGGACTAAATTGAAGTTTGTGATTTGAAAATTTTGTGTAATTAAGACAATTTTGTGATAGCACCAAGTAGAGATAAAGAGAAGAAAATTAGTCAAGAGGAAGTTTACTTCTCAGGTAAAATTATCATGTTCTTAATTAGATATTTTTTTTCGGTCTATCATTGGCAAAAATTCTTGAGGAAAAATGAAAATAAAAGGGGCGGAAGAATAGAATAAAAGAGAAAATTAGGGATAATGGGAAAATGTGAATGATTTTTTTCCTCTTTTTACTCCGTGGGAATTTCTTTGTAAGTTTTCTTATGTGAGGGTGTTGGAATGTTTTTGAAATTGTTTCTTCGATTAGGCGTTTTTCATGCTCATTATGCTCACTTTGGGTGGAAGAAGTGCAATTGTTTGTAGAATAAAGAATTCCGCATGTTCTTTTGTATGAAATAGTTTGATTGCTCAAAGCGGGAACTTCTTAGAATAGCAGAAAGTTTGCTTTTTGTGCCTTTTTTGTTTATTCTTCTTTGTGCATCGTTTTTTATTTATTTACTTGGTAAAAAGACGTTTGAATATATTTTTTATTATCTACTTTGAAATTTTACCAAAGACACAAAATGTGCTATAAAAGATTTGTTTCTTTGGTGCTATAAAGGATTTTTTTAAAGAAAATCTACAAACTTCTTAATTAAGTTTTTTTGTTGATATTTTTAATCTTTTAATATTCTGCAATAATCTAATTGAAGAATATTAATTAAAATTCTAATTATATTTTTCTCTTACATTGTAGTTTACCCAAAACACAAAACATGTTATAAAAGAATGATGTGTCTTTGGTGCTATAAAGGATTTTATTTTGAATTGAAATCAGAACAATTCTAAACACTTTCTAAATTTCAAAGAGTTCTAGATAGAACTTTAAGCTCATTAGTGGATCACTTTTATTTATTTAAATCAATCAAACTAATTATTCCCACACACAGCAAATACCTAAATATTCTATTAAAATTTATAAGAAGGAAATTACATTCCTCCAAATTGACTTTGTATTTGCCGAAAGTTCATTGATCTGTTAAAAAGGATTATTTTCCATTTGATTTCTCTTCATATTTGGCTTCATTAACTCCCACAAAGGCAGACTTTCAGTATGTTAGGTACCTACCCCTTCCTGCAGTATTGATTTTCCCCCTTGTGTTGTTGCATTTTCCACCGCATTCAGTTGCAAAGAAATAATAATAATAATAATATTTATTTCGTATCCAAACTGCGGCTGCCGCCGTCTTCATAACCGACCTCCCCGAGAAAACGGCAGAAAACTCGGTTCATAGGTCGTATAAGCCAACTCATTTTGTCTCATATTGTACATTTTTACATTTTTTGTGAAAAATTACTTTACTTTACATCAGAGAACAAAAAATAAAAGAGTACACTTTAACATGAATCATGCGTGTTGAGACTGGCTGCAGTGCAGGTTGGAGGGACGTAAGGGATGGTTAGACTCTTGCGAGTACGTGAATCCATCCCTGAGCTCAAGGAAAAATGGAGCAAGGAGACGACGCGGAAAAACGGAGAATGGGGAAAGGAAGGGAGCGGAGACAACGCAGAATCAAGGGGACAAGCAGAGGAGGGACAAAGGGTGGACCCCACCAAAAAAACAAGAAAACGAAAACGAAAGGGCAGAGAGGCGACTCAAAAAGGTAAGCCAGGGGCGATGAGAAAAAGAGAGGAAAAGCGCTTCAGAACCAACCAAGAAGTCAAAACGAGGCAAAAACAACAAAATGAAGACGAAGAGAGCAAAATGAGCAAAGCAGCACGCACGGAAAGACCGGAGGCAGAAAACCCCGCCACCACCAACCAGAGGCCGCAACACGGGGTCATTCCGACAGCTCAGACCACAGGGCCACAGTAAAAGGACCCGCGAGTAGTGACAGACGAATCGTCGCTTAATCTCCCCCACAACGCACCATTATGCCACCGCAGAGCCCAGAGTCAATTACATGTGATAAACTAAAAGAAAATCGCGGCCCGCAGCTGAAAATGGGGAGCCGTTCCCGTGTGACATAAAAAAAGAAAAACTAGTTCTCAGATTCTTACAGTAATTGCCCTAACAAATCTAGGCCTAAGGGGAAAAGACCCTTAAAAAGGGAAGAAAACCCCAATTACAGGATAGCTCGCCACTCCAGCCGCAGGCTTGCGACACATTGCTCGTCGCTCAATCGTTCTTGAAAAAAATAATGGACTCCGCAGTAGAACTGAGGCTGCAGAGGCAGGGGATTTCAGGTCAGACCCATCAGGCACCAACGAAACCTTCATCAGAAAGTTGCATGTGGTCCTGCCATCCCAAACACCCCCAAGTCGCGGGGTCACCCTAGTGATAGAAGGGATATTCGCAACCGGCCCAAAGATAATAGGACAAGTTGGAAAGTTTTTACGTCCATTATTAGCATGCTCCATCAAGGAAGAGGCAACTCCTGTCTCTCAGCGCGGTATTCCATCCATATATGTTTCTTTAGGCGCCTCAAAAAAGTGTAGACCGTTATATTGGGCTCTCTCAAGTCCGAGGGGAGGCCGTTATACAGAGAGGGTGCGAGGTAAGCATATGAACGCTTGAATAGCTCCGTACGCGGCTTTGGAGTCAAAGCGGGGGCATCCCCTCGGAGGGGTCTCCCTCTCCCGGTATGCAAGTAGCCACCTCGAATGAAGAATACCCTCAAAGTCCTGTACTTGAAATTATACATCAAGGGTACAATGTTGAGATCCATAAAGGAGTGAAACACAGAATCTCTTCTACTTTTGCCCAGCATCGCCCTCAACGCACTCCGCTGGGCCATCTTGACTGGATTCAAGTTCGAGCTACAGGCACCTCCCCAAATTGTTAACCCATACTGCAACCGTGATTCAATGCAGGCGCAGTGAAAAGCGCGAGAGACGCCAAGAGGAGCCAGCCCACCAATCCTATAGAGACCACTAATTGCGGGCAATAAGCTGGACTTCAGTCTTTCTATGTGTGGTCTCCAAGTTAAGGCATTATCAATCATAACTCCCAAATACACAAACTCATTTACAAATGGGATCTCAACACAATGGTCGTTGCATATAGTGCCATTACAAGAAGATGCGTGGCATATAATTGGGGTTGGAGGCAATTGCGACCTAGGGGGAAGAAATTGCATAGCCTTCGACTTTGAACTCAGCACCATGGAATTACCGCTTAACCAAGATCTAATAGTACACAGGTCATCCTGCATATTCCCTCGCAAAGTCTCCCAGTGTTCACCACTATAAAGCAGTGCCAAATCATCAGCGTAGGCCACAATTTTGCCATAAAGGCTAGTATTAAGGAGATCATTAAGATATATCAGGAAAAATATTGGTCCCAGAACGGTTCCCTGGGGGACCCCACAATTTAGATGGCGTAGTTCGCTCATCACACCACCCACCCTTACCACCTGGCATCTATCCGACAGATAAGACCTGAATAGGTCAAAGGCAGTACCTCTGACCCCACAATTGAACAACTTTGTTAGGAGGACGCCATGACTGACTGTATCAAAAGCTTTGGTAAGATCGAGGAAAACCGCAGAAGCATTTTTCTTTCCATTTAGTGCCTCATGGACAAAATTCATCACAGCCAACATGGCATCCTCAGTGCATCGTCCCTCCCTAAAACCGAATTGGCTCTCATTGAAATACCCATTATTGTTTAAAAAGGACATTAGTCGTGCCTTAAGCAATTTTTCGAAAATTTTTGAAAATACAGAAAGCAAAGAGATAGGACGATAGTTTCCCATAATACCTCGATCTCCCTTTTTAAAGATTGGGACAACAACAGCCCTTTTGAGGGCGTCTGGGAAAACTCCATTCTCTAGACAGCGGTTGAATAAAACCTTTAATACATCTACTATGAACAAATCAATTTTTTTGATGCACAAAGCGGATATTCCATCATAGCCAGTTGACTTCTTATTACTCAGAGACCTAATTACCTTGAGTATCTCGAAACCAGAGATGGGACGTAGGAAGAGACTACCCAGTGGAGAAAGGGACGTGAGACAAGGCCCGTGAGCCTCTCCGAATTCACCGGATTCAATGACACTTAAAGGAGCACTTATAAAAAAAATCATTGATGGAATTAGCTATTCGTTGCTTGTCGGTCACAGAAACACCATCAATCACAATCTCACATAAATCTTTAGATTTTTTAGAACGACCCAAGATTTCATTTGCAATGTTCCAGGACTTCTTGACATCCTTACCCGCCGACAAAAAGCTCATCCTATAGTAATTGCATTTACGCTCCTGTACAAGTGATCTAACAAGTCTTTGTGCATTGAGGAAACGTTTTTTAATGCCCTCATTATTGGGGTGTTTTTTTCTCAGACCACCAAGCTTATTCTTTCGTAGTATATGCTTTCTAAGTTCGGCAGTCATCCATGGTTTGAGATTCTTATCTTCCTTCTTATTCAGGGAGGGCCGAGCGCTGCAATTGGAGATTAATTGATTTAATTTACCAATGAACAATGTAAATGCTTCATTCACATCATTAGACCCCAGAACATCCCCCCAAGACTCCCTCCTGAGCAATTCATTCAATTTAACATAAGAAATTTTTACGCTACCAATTGTCGGACTCTGGTTCCTCTCGATGGATACCCCCTTCACTTCAAGCAAGAGCATAGCATGGTCAGTCAAGCAATTGTCGAGCACTTTGCAGTTATTGCAGAAGTGGTTTGATCTATTTTTAGCAAATACATTATCAATGCAAGTAGCAGAATTCGTTCCAAAACGCGTTGGCTCATTGACTAAAGGTTCGAAACCATACGATGATAAAAGAAACAGAAAATTATCAACTTCGATTGAGTTATCCAATACATTTACATTAAAATCCCCCAAGATATAGACATTTTTAGTTTTATTGTGAGTGTGCAAAAGTGGCTCTAGATCCAGAAGGAAGTGACGGACAGAGAGAGAGTGAAATCTATAGACACAGATAAAACAAATTTTTTCAGTTCCAAAAGAACAGCAGAGAGACAGACAGTCAGCGGAGGGAAAAGAGAGAGATTCAAATTCACAGACTGCCAACGCATCACTCACAAATACCCCAACACCACCAGCTCTATATAAACTATTGCAATTTGCGTAAAAAGAGAATCCGTTGATTGGGTACATTGACCTCTCATGATCGTCAATCCATATCTCAGTGACAAAAACAATATGCATTTTATTTGGGAGAGATGACAAATGGGCCACCAAGGGATCGAAGTTCGCCCTTAAACTTCGAACATTCTGCAGAGCCACCCTCAACACGCAATTATCAATGGTGGAGTTAACAGGGCAGAGGGTATTTTTATCTTTATTATCATTCATTATTTAATTTTTCCAAGATCAAGGGAAGAGTTTACAGTGTAAACTCTCTCCTTTTCCTTTACCCTCACTAAGACTCTGCCCTGCTTCACCCACACATACCTCCATCCCTTTGTCCTCGCCATGTCCCTGGTCTCCCTCAATAGGTTCCTTGTGTACGCTGATATCCTCTCCGCAACTCTAATCGAGAACTTCGCTCCGTCGGACGTTGATGCCTCCAAGTCAGCTCCGCCGGCAATTCGACGCTGTCGAGCAGCATGCAGAATTCTCTCTCGCATGCGT
This sequence comes from Lutzomyia longipalpis, assembly GCF_024334085.1. Classification (NCBI taxonomy): domain Eukaryota; kingdom Metazoa; phylum Arthropoda; class Insecta; order Diptera; family Psychodidae; genus Lutzomyia; species Lutzomyia longipalpis. The sequence goes on along the minus strand of NC_074709.1, from coordinate 12,240,355 downwards.
CTAGTGGTCACTCTCACAACCATAATATCTCCGTTATAGTCCGCAGTGCTGGATCGAGTGACTCGCTTTTTTGGCCGCTTTATCACAAAAGCTTCACTGATATCGTCTGTGGGAATTTTCATGTTCAGCGCCGACGAAAGAATCTCTTCAGCCCTTTCATAAATGTCCCCCTCAAGAACTTCAGGAACATTGTGGATCTCCACCGCCTCGAGTTCCGCGATTCTTTCAGCGCTTCTCAGTGTGGTCTCCAAATCCGCCACCCGGCGTCTCAGCTCGGAGTTTTCGGCTCTCAAGGTCTCCAGAGTCGTCATCATTTCATTTATTGAAGAATTCGTAGTGCGGATGTTCCCGCTCATTTCCTCGATTTTCGAGTTCGTGAGAGAAAAGTTCTGGTTGAGTTTAAGAACTTCTCTCTCGAAGGATTGCCTGAGTTTGTCCAGGGCCCCAGACGTAGCAGCATCCTGCGGTTCGTTTCTCCTGGCATTGCGGCTCTTATTCTCACATAAAGCACACTTCCACTGCACCTTTATCTCCCTCAGCGCCTCAACATCCCGGGACTCCAGATTTACACATTTCAGGTGGAAAGATCTTCCGCAGTTAGGATCGCCACAAGTGATTGTCTGGGTATCCTTGGTCCCCTTTAAGAACTTCTCACCACACTCTCCACACTTCGCCATCAAAAAATTAAAATCTCTTCTCTCTTATGAAAAAAATCCAATGCAGAGCGAAGCGTGTGCGTCGTTTCTGCTCGAGCGCCCAAACTGAACTGAAAGAGAGGGAGAGGGTGTTAAAATCCTTGCGTCAAGTTTTATTTTCCACAAACTCTGCCTATATGAATTTTTTTTAGAACCTTAGACATTAGGGAGAGGGATGAACACAATGTGAATTTGATGGTGTTTTTGTGAGACTATACGACGACTATCCCTAAAATTCGTCTCATTATGCGCTTTTCAACAAATTGAAAATCCTCTTGCTTTTGTATGTTGTGTGTTTTGTATTTTCTGTTTGTGGTGTGTGCGCGTGTTGGAAAATACATAAGGGAAGGAAATGAGGAAAAATCTATAAAAAGAGAGACTCACAAAAAGCCGCTTGATCAATAATTCATTTTGGGGTTTTCCTGTATTAATAGATACCAAACACTCATGTTTTAGTCTCTTTGTTTGGAATATACAAAACTCGTCGTGCTTAGGAGCATTTATGTGGTGTGGCACAAAGTATGTAACGTTCAAACGAAAAAAAACCATGAGCACTGAATTGATTTAAATTGACTCTCGCTGCGTCTATCGTGTTGATTGATTGAGGAAAAGGCAAAGTGTTTTGTGGGCTCTCTTTATGCCCGAGAAAAGTCTAAAAGTGCTTCATCTTGGCTCGCGTCACGGAAGATGATTTTTTTCTGGGGAGCAGAGCATGTCCGGGGCGGGTATCGAGACGTGCGAAGAATGCAGAAGAAAGTGCAAGTTTTAATATGAGCCAGACGGATCGATATTAATACAGAGAGCGAGAGACTGTTTTGGTGGGTTTTTGACACCAAGGGGTGGTTAAAAAACCATCCAGTGCGCTTTGTCTTGAGGTGTGTAGTAGAGGGTTTGTGCATAAAAAATGAGAAATTTTTTTTAGAACTTTAAAGATATTTTGAGTTGAATATAAATTCTGAAATTAAGTCTTAATTATTTACTGAAATTCTTTTTTTGAACTCAGAAAAAAAATTGTTGGCTTGAGATTCGAACCGGTGGCTAATGTGGGCAAAAATCTAATGCTCTAACCATTATACTAATGTTATCAATTTATAGCAAATAATAGTTAAACCTAGCTATTGAAGCTATTACAATTTTTTCTTCAATTTTTCTCACAAAAATGTGTAATTTTAGGAATTTAAAAAGACAGATTTTCAGTCAATTAATTTTTCATTTAAAATCGACATTTCGGACTAAATAAGTCCTTCCTCAGGCCCTAAAACATTTAGAAAGATTACATAAGATGTATCTTTTTATTATGAACTAGTCAACCCGAGCCCCCAATCACGTGTGAGCAATCACCATTTTAAGCTATAAAAGGGGGGCGTATATTAATAGGGGGGATGAATAATACGGTACCCGGAGAAATTCTAAAAATAAAAAATTCCCGTTATCTGACCCTTCAGCAGGTAGAAAATGGGAAAAAATCAATTTTTCTTTGGGGGCGCTATAAAGGGGAGTTGGGGCGGAATCCCATATAGCGCTTGCAACTCGTATTGACCCCCTCTACCCCCATACCAAATTTCATCAAAATCTGCCCAGCCGTTTCGGACGAGTTCATGTGCCACAGACAAACAGACAGACAGACTTTTCAGCTTTATATATTAAGATTACAAAAGTCCTCAAGATTGGGATTATTTGTATCATTTCTTACATCCTTTAATCCCTTTTATTTAATACTAATAAATATGAAGAAAAATTGTTTTCAAAACAAAAAGATATATCGATTAATTTGGCTCTAGTCTCCCCTAATCTATTTTAACACGCTACAATTTTAATTTGAATCATAAATAAGCAAGAAAAAAGAGTTTATTGGAAATTACCCGATATGACGAATTGAATGAATTAATCGAATTATCCGAACCAGCTGTTTCGAATTAATAAAAAAGCAAAAAGGGGATTTGTTGTTGACTCCACTAAACACATGATTAATTTAGTTGTTTGAATGAATTTAAGTCAGTGAACCTGGAGTTGGAAATTAGTTTATTGAGTGGGAGAAAATGTCAATTTATGCAAAACTTATACCAGGGGTGATACACACCCCCCGAATTTTCAAGTTTTAATAACCTTTGTGAGGGTGATGTGGAGGTGTCTGAAATGTCGGGAGAAAATGTTCATCCTTCTTGGCAAGAGAGATTTCCATGGAAAGCCCTGAAGGAAAATTCCTCGGGAGAAAACCAGACAGATGAGAGAAGACATGGGATGCGAAGAATGAGACGAATCATTTTTGTTTAGTCTGCTGCTGGAATATTATTGTAGTTCTAAATGGGAAGAGAATGGGTTGTGATGATATATTCTAAAAGATTTGTGGGATGAGTGAGAGAGAGAGAGTAAGAGCGTGAAAGGAAGGTTGGACTAAATCAGTTGATAGACACTCACTTCCCGGTGGTTCATTAAACTCCACGGTGGACCACTGTAATGGATTCTGGGCAAGATCATCACTTTCTTGTTTTTTTTTATACCTAAAATGTTTTGAGGAGGAGAAGTCAAAAAGAAAGAAAGGAATCTCACAAAGGGTTCACCGGCTTTCGGTGCGAGACTCTTCATCTGCGCATTGGACCGAAAATTCAACTGTGCACAGTGGTAGAGGTCTTCTTTGTCTCTTCAGCAATGACTCTTTACCGGCAATTTTATACTCTACCACACGGATGGAGAAGTAATAACAAAAAATCCCTCGAAGCTGCTCCACATTTTTCTCCACTTGAATGTCTCACTCTTGGTGAGCTTTTTTTTTGTGAAATACATCCATCAAGCGCACACTGTGTGCAGCAATTCTTTTGCGAATGATTTTCTATGTCGTCACAATAATTACACAATTCAATGTTGCAGGAGGTTTTTTTTTCTTCTTGTCTTTCTTTCTGGCAACCTCGTGTGGAATTTATAGAGCAATTTTTTTTCCCATGGAAGCTAACATTGAAAATGAAAGTCTTACCGCGCGGGATTTATTTTGTCTGCACGCATGGTGAGCAATGTGGATGGAGATTGAAACAAACACGTCTCGATTTATTGGGTGAAATGCTAATTGTGGGGGGATAGGCATAAAATTCAATAATAAATCCTCACTAATAAATAGACAATAATTAAATTCAATTCGTGACATGCATTCCACATTGCCACATTTTATTGCTTCGCTCCTCAATTGCTGGCGTTGGTGGTTGTCTGTTTTATTTCCCTCTTTGATCACCGTATAAGTTTATGTAATGCTCCCCTCATTATTTTTATGTTTATATGAGAAAATTGGGGCAGAAAAATTGATATTTTTTCGTTGTTTTGCTTTTTTTTTGCAAGAAAATCCCTTCAATTGTACAAGAAATAGAAAAGGAATATTTGGGAAGAAATTTTTCGAGCAAAATCTTTTACAGGAAGTTCCCAATTCGGCGTGCTCTCTAATTTGTTCTATTCGTGTAATTTTCTCTTCATGTTCTTATTCTTTTGGGGGTAACCTAAATATAAAGAGGAGAATGTGCCGTATTGTGCCTCATTTGTGCGATGTCTTATTAGAATAAATGAGAAAAAGACTGTTGTTGAGAAAACAGTTAACAAAATGACTATTTGTCGATTTTCTCAATTGACGAAATTATGCTTTAAAACATAATTGTCTGTTCAAAAGAGAATTATGAGAGTTTTCAAAATACTTTGGTTTTGTTCTTCTGTATCAGTTTAATATTAGAATTTCCTTATCAATAAAAACATTTAAAACACCTGTTTGCCTCACACAAAAATTTAACAAAGTATTGTAGCTTAAAATGGAACATAGGAGGAGTTTTCTGGAGCATTAATCATCACTCTATTTTCATTTCTCATTAAAATAAAATAAAATAGTACAACGTATTTATGCTAGAAATCTGATTGACAGCATAAATGCAATTTCTTTTGCATTTATATGCGCAAAGAAGAAGTCAACATATAAATTGAAATTTTCCAACCACAAATGACCACCGCAGAGTGAAAGCAAAAATCACTTTGTGGCACTTTTGCGCTACTTTTCTCACATGCAAACCCATTGATCATCATTCTTATCGACAGAAGCAGAGTTATTTAGCTAAATAAAATATGCTTGCTCGTGGTATCTCTTATCTTTCTACCAACATGTGAGATAGATAGGTGAGCTGTACTCTTTGACGATTATAGTGTTGTTTATTAAGGCATGTGGTGCAAAGTGAAATGCTGCGCTTTTTGCTCCATGAAAGGTGTTGCTTCTGATGTGACTTTGGCTTGGAAGTAAAATTGAAAATGAGCAACTTGAAAATATCTTCATCAACCAGCTTCTCTGCTAAATATACTAATTGCATCTCGTCGCATCATTTGGTGTGAGAGGTGATATTTGCGCGAAGTGAGAGAGTAGATGGGCAGTGATTGTGTGCTGAAAAAAAAAGGAGGTAATTGAGAAAGTTTATATTGAGGTCAAATATTGATAGACTCGATTGCTGCTGGAGCGTCATTGAGCTTCAATGTTACTTCTTTTCTTCTTTGAAAAATATCAATTCATCAAAACATTGATTGAGAGAGAGAGGGATTTTTCAACCACTCATCGTTGTAATTTATTTTCAATCTATTTTGCCAATTAAATGAATTGCATTCGATGATTCTTCACAAAAATCAGCAACCATCAATAGTTGGTCTAATGAAAAGTGACAAAGAGTAGAGCACAATATATAGAGGAGACGTGAGGTGGGTTTGGACGACTTTCTGCGTCGTTTTTCAAGGTAAAAAAATAACTGGAGAGGCAGTGTACAGAAGAGAACATGGTATTAATGTTAATTAATAAAGACACGATCATGTGTGTGCGCCTATGTACATCAAAGGCCACTCCTTTGAGAGACTCTAATCACAGTTTAACAAGTCAATGATAAATATTTGTGCCAGTTTCGCGGTAATTTTTCTTCCAACATTTCACGCATAGTTTAATTAAAATTTCCTTGCGTGCACCTTTCTTCAAAGCATTGTTGTTTTCACTTTTCTAAAAGCAACAACAAAAAATTTTCTTTTGCAGGAAAACAATCGCAAAGAGCAAGAGTCAATCGCAACTTGAACCATCTTTCCGTTATCACGTTAATCCAGCGGATGAATGTGATTCAACGGACTATTGCCAAGGGCTGAGGGGTGAGAAAGCTTCAGTGAATCTTCCGGATTACTTGAGAGGTGGCATACGACGAAGTTTCACTCAGGTGAGAATTTTATATTAAGGTGTTAAATCTATCAACACATCAATCATAAAATAAATGATCTGAAAAATAAAATTAGAACAGCTTAAAGCTTTAGAATTCTTCATTTTCTCATGCTCAATCTAATAATTTTGGAAATTCGCGGTTTTTTAGAGCGATTTACAAGTTAATTTTGAAGTGAAAAATTAAAAATTTAAGTGGTTAAGTCTTGATTAGAATTAAGAAATTTTACATTTAAAAAATAATTTTAGTTCTGAAGAATTTTTTTTTTAATTTTTTTATTTGGACTACCTAATTTAATTCCCAAAGAGTTTCGAAAATTGTTTGACCATTCTTTAGTTAGGGAAATGTTGCCCAATTCTGACCTCTTAGAGTCTTTTTTTTAATCAAGCTATTACTTAAAATTTTTAAGATTTCAAATGTAGAAAATTTTGGAAAAATAAGGGTCTTAAATTAGCTTAAAAATGGTAACGAGATTTATGAATATTGATTTCTTTTAATAACAGTTTTTTCCACTTTATTGGAATGTTTAGACCATGGTCCGCATTCGAATACTTTCCCTTATTAAATTTCCTGCAAGAAAAAATATTAATTTCATTTCTAAAAAAATGTTATTAAATTACAATGATGTCATTTCTTTGTTTTCCTTGAGACAATACAAGATTTTCTATAGATAGAGATTGAAATTAACACCTTTTGTGGGAGAATTTAAAATACAGAAGAACTTCATTTAATGAACATAATTCTCACAGATAAATTCCTTTTAAATAAATAATCCCTAAATGAATGAAAATTCAAAGAGAAAAATCAACGGAAATCTTTTTGTTTCTGGAATTTATTAATTAAACTTCTCTATAAAATATTTAATCAAATTTTATCGCTTTTTTATTGATTTACACAGATAAAAGGAAATTTAAATATTTATCAAAGCAATTAAATTCATATTACATTGTCTTAATCAAATTCTACGTATTATATTTACACGATTATATGCTCAACGTTGAAGAAAAGGTCAGAAACGATGAGAAGTCGCTAAAAAAAAAAATGCCGCGATAAGTTTTTTTTTTCAATCTTGCTATCTGCTTTAGATTTCCAATGAATTTATTCGATTACTCATCAATCAATACCCCCTCCATGTTCTCTCTCTCTGTCTCTGTGTTTGAAGATTGTAATTCGCGTCGCAAAAAAGAGAGAGATTTAAAAGCATTTTCTTATTATCTTTCTTTTTTTTAATGCAGGAAATGCGTCCGGATCAGGATCAAATCTCCAAGAGTGGCTCAATTGCTGACCGTCTGGCTGCGCTGCAGAAGAGCGGTGAGGATGATTGGAGGAAACGCTTGAGCAGTCGCAGAGACACAACGGACAATGTTTGCACAGAGAATCTCGTCAATGTGAGTTTTAAAAGTCTTTTTTCTTCTTTTTTTTTATCCAACATAAGAAACACAAAATCTCGCTAGAGATGAATGCAATTAATTCACTGCCCGTTTGGGGTGGGATAGTTGAGAGAGAAACAGAGATGGAGAGACGGCTTTTTAAGTGGACCTTTAAGAAGCATAAGAAGATGAAAAAAAAACACGATTGAAGCTGGATTTTATGGGGCTTCTTCTTATTCGTTGTGTGTCTCTCTATATGGAATGATTAGGAATTTATGGGAACACTTTTGAGGGAAAGAAAATTTTAAGAAATTACTTAATTCTGCGATGATTTTCATATTTTTTTTATTTTTAAACATTTCTACAGATTTTCTGTCCTTTGAAATACTGAATTCTAAATTGCTCTGGAATTTCTAGCTCTAGTTCTTCTCTCTCAGGGCTCTCTAGGAAGCAAAAAAAAAAACTTCCAAAGAGTTGAAATTTATTTTTGGCAAAAACTTGCCAAAGAATCTTTGTGATCTCTTCGCATATTGTTCCCATAATTCCCAACATTATGATCATCATTCCTCCTTGCTGTACGATCGAATAAAATGTTGTCGATTAAGTAAGAGAGACGACACTTGTAGCAAAGTTTTGTGCAAGTGAGAAAGGTATATATAGCTTATGAGGAGGGGGATGGAAAAAAAATCCAAATAAGTGACTCACAAGAGAATCACGGATGATAAACAATAAAGTCCCGCGAGAGTTTCTCTCGCTCTTTAGTGCTTTTTATGCAAAAGCCATTTTCAATGAGATTTTAGTCGATGTCGTTCCGTGGTGCGATAAACAATTCCTTTTTTCGTCTTCCGTGCAGTTTTTTCGATTTTCTTCTTCCTTTTTTTTCTCTTTATCTTCATCTTGACTCTCGTCCAAGGCTCTTTGTCCTCAGTCTGTAGAGCACGGCTTGTATTCAAAAAGAAGAAGATCATCAGGAGAATTTAATTTGATGATCACAGAGTGAAAGAAAAAAATGTAATCAATTGTGTTTCAAAGGGAATTTTCTTCAAAGGAAAAAAAAAGAAGTTAAAAGCTCTCTAGCTTTTGCTATCAAAGCTGATTTAGTGAAGCAAGAGCATTGGGGTGGGTGGGAAGGACGGGGGAGGAGGAGGTATTAAATGTGTGTTGTGATTAGATAAGATCGACGGCCAAGAAATGCTTTGCCCATAGTGTGTGGTGAGAGTGCAACAGTTTATGGGGAGATTTTCACCGTGTTGGATTAACGAAAAATAATTTTTGAGCTGTGCGCGCGTGGATTTATTTGTTCGGAATAGAGAGAAGATTTGTGAAGATGGATTGGGTGTGGTGGATTGGAAATTGCTCAATTATCGTTTTATTTGTCATCTTGGGGAAATTTGTCTGTGACACAGTGTCACGCATCAAAAGGCGCAGTGATGAACGTCGTTGGGAGACGGGGAAAAAAGTCAGAGATGCTGGAACACAGACGGAAGTTGTTGGTGTGGAAATTGCTACTGCAGAGAAGCCAAAGCGCAAAGTGAGGGAGGTCAAGACGCCAGAGGTGACTCAGAGGATAAAAATCCATGAGAAGCAACCAAAGATTATCACCACAAAGGTGCCTGATGTGAATGCTAATTTTTCCGCGGATGGACATGAAGACGAAGAAGTGGCCGAGAAGCCGAGTGTGAGGAATTTACGGAGGATTTTTGAGGATAAAAATCCACCGCAATCATCAGCAAAGACAGCCCTTGTGCGGAGGAATAAATTGACAGCTGATGTGAGGCTTAGGAAGCCTGGAAGTATGTTCCCAGATCCCGTAACCATTTCCCTGGTTAATAAGTACATGAAACCCCAAACAGCAGCAACGTCCGTTGTGAGACGTCGGCGCGTTCCCTCAAATTCCGATCGTGTCACCTCAATTGATGACATTCTGCGTCAGCAGAGACTCTCCCGGAGTCTCTCGGAGTACTCTGTCAGCGAATATGTTGACGAGGTGGAAAATAAGTCGGTTGAAAGTGAATTTAGGAAGTTAATTGATGCAACAACACCAGCAAAAAATCGTCGATCAACACCAAGTTTCAATGGGTCCTTCACGGAGGAGTTTGAGGATGAGCTGTGGCACCTACCGGGCAGTAGGAATTCCCTAATTTACCGCAAAAGCCTCACAAAGTGCATCTCAACGGAGAATATTGCCCAAAATGGGGAGACGATCCTAACACACTACCAAAGTTGCTTCGATCTCAGGCGCAATCCAGCGGACATCCCGCCAAATCTTCATCGTCAGGAGTCCCAATCTGTTAGTAATTTGCACACAACCACCCTTGAGGAGATTTACTACGAGAACAGCATCTCCAAGCACTTTTCGCAGTATTCCTTCCCCGAAATCTAGCTCATTTTAGCAGCAATAATTTATGCTCTAAAAAGAATCTTTGGCTGTGAAATCAATTTATTATTATTTTCTTTTTTAATTTGTGTGGAGTTTTTGTTGAATTTATTATTATGAAAAAAGAAATGTTAAAGGCGTGTGAAGATGGAGAAAGAAACAATGAAAAATTCGTCATACTCTGGGGTAGCATTGATAAGGCACATGTAGGTTGATAAGAAATTCTATCATACTATCGAGTTGAATTTTTGCAAAAAAAAATTCACAAAAGGGGAAAATGATTTCTCAATGAAAGTCAATCATAACGCGTCCAGTTATTAGAGTTGGTATACCACAACGCGGATGGGTCAGTCTATGCGTTGTAATTTAATTTGTGAGTAGTATAGTAGGCAAAGACGATTTTCTTGTAAATTTTTTTAATTTGACAGATTAAAATGCTTATATCTTAAGTTCTATTAGACCTACAGAAATTTCGTGATTAGTTATGGAAAGGTATTGAAATAAGCCATAATCTGACATATATTTAGAAACATTTCAAGGTCACCTCCAGAACACAAAATGGCGGTTTATTGTTTTACAAAAACAGTTTTTGGCATTTTTTGTCCGGAAGAAATGGTTTTAGAGGTTTCTGATATTCTAGAAAGTTGTAGAGTTTTGCAAAACCTTTAAGTTGATACTAAGATGGGCAAAATCGGACAAGCGGTTCAAGAGATATGGCATTTAGAACTTTTCAAATTCAAGAATTATTCAAATGGCTATATCTTCTAAACGGCGACATAGATTTTCTTCATTTTCGGACTGGTGATAGATATTGAGTCAGGCTATAACATATCAAAATTTAAAGGAAAACGATAACAGATGTTCGGAGATATTGCCCCTTAAAGTTAGGCAATTTTTGTTTTTGATTTTAGCGCCTCTTGCGGTCATTTTTGGAACTTGGAATGTTCTAGACAGTTGTAGGGCTTCTTGATACCTTTCATTTGATACCAAGATGGTCAAAATCGGTCAAGCCGTTCTCGAGTTATATCGAAAAAACACTTTTTGCTTTAGACCGCCATATTTGCTAAACGGCTTGACCGATTTTCAAGTATGATTTGTTGATGAAAACGTCTCACTAAGCCCTACAACATACTAAAATTTCAGATCTCTAGCTATAAGGGAAGTGGTTGACGGTGTTTCAAAATGGCGGATGGCGGCCATCTTGGATTTTGAAAATGCGAAAAAATGAAAATTTACACCCACATTTCTATAGAAAACTTCAAACCGGAAGTCTCTATCTGTTACCGTTCTTGAGCTATAAGGCAAAGTTTGGCGCACCGGCCGGCAGGACGGCCGGCCGGCAGGCCGGCCGGCCGGATCAAAAATTTTCCACCACCATTTTCGTAATGTGGGATGTCTAAAACGTGCTCATACCAAGTTTGAGCCCGATCTGAGGTGGTCGGTTTTTCCGACGATTAGAATACTTGGTATGCCACGATTGTGGTATACCAACTAATAGCTTTTTTTCTCACTCTCAACATTACAGAATGCCCTCCTGTTGGCACAATCCCTTGAGAATGCAGACAAATCCGAAGCTTCGGCAATAATTGCGGAGAAGGAAATTGGCAGCAAGGTCAGCGATAGGTTGAGTAAGCTTGAGATTTCATCGCAAAGCTGGAAGAATCGCATTGAACCGTCGGACGCGCAAAAATTCACAGTTGCCGCTCAAGTAAGGACTCCGGCAAAGTTGCCCTTTGACAAGGTCAATGAGAAGCATAGTCCGCCACAGAGAATTTTCCGCAGTGCCAATCCGCCGTTGTTGGGACTTGCGAAGAGCCCATCGATGATGGTGCAGCAGAGCACGGATGTGATGACGCCACCGGCACTCAAGAGGAGTGTCAGTGTGCCCGGGGAGGAGGCGCAGGAGGCCACAACGAGGGTTACAGTCCTCCAGCCTGATGACGATGAGACCTTTGAGAAATTCTTCTGCGGTATACGCAACACTGTGATAGATGAAGAAGTGGAAATTGCCGATTTTGATGCCATAAAGTCAACGGAAAGGTAAGGAGAAACATTGACCAATTTCACATTGAATGCCATTTTTTATTACCTATTGCAAATAACCCCCTAATAGGTAATTAAGCGCCCGATATCACCTTGCTTTTGGCTCAATAGAAAAGCAAGAAAGTCATAAAGTTTGATAAGAAAAGTTTCTTTTTTTAATGTCATGAGAACCTTGAATCGTGTTGCAGACAAAATTAAAAAATATTGAAAGAGAAATTAGAATTTTTTTTTAGTTTTATTGAGAAATGTATTTTAAATGGAGATAAATTAGGGAAAAGTGGGGCTACTTGAGTCAATTTTCATAAATTTTTATCAGCAGGATTTCCAAAAAAAAAACAAGAAATTTTCCTCGAGAAATCATTCTTATAGGAAATTTCTTGCCCTACGGGATTTAATCTTTTGATCAGAAAATTAAGATTTTGGACAAAAAAAAAAGCTGCTTTTGGTCAGGATAATGCTAATTTTTCAGATGCAGACTTTTCTGACAAAATAGATCTTTTCAAAAAATGAACATTTTTCTGACAGCTGGATTTTTTCACCAAAATCCTAATTTTCTAATCAAAAGTTGGGACCCTTTAATCATTTATATTTTTCTGGGGATTCTTTATTTATTTCTTCACCAATTGACGTCTTCCATCAAACGTTAGAAATTTCCTTCTAAGTTTTGACATTTTTTTCTCTCTAGCGTTTGACATTTCTGACATTTGACGTTCCTATTCGAATATTTGAATATTTTCGTGACGTTTATTCCGCGTTAGTCTTTTACTCGAACTTTTAAAACTTTTGACAAACATTTTTTTAACGTGTGACGTTTCTTTTTTCATCCATTTCTTTAAATTCCTTTTCTATCCCTTAACGTACATTTTTCTTCATAACTCTTTTGAAGAATATTGAAGCATATTTTTTAACGTTTGACGCTTTTTTTTGTAACGTTTGAAATTTTCAAAAAGAAATCTAATGCTTTTGGTTTCTTCTTTTCTAACGTTTTGTCAAGTTAGACATTTTACAATAATTTCAAGCGCTTAATGTAATTTTTTAACGTGCAAATTTTCCATTCTAACGTTCAAAAGTAAAGGATTTAAGGGGCTGTTTAGACACCCAAGGATCACCCTAGCTACGTCCCTGCCATAAGAATAGTTAGTTATTTGCCCCCCCCCCCCTTAACAGAATATTTAATTTTATTCAAATTATTTAGATAATTTCCAACAATTTTCTTCAATTTTTCCCTAATTTTTGAATAATTGTAAAAAAAACTTCCAGGTTGGCATTCAAGCGTATTGTACAGGGCCCAAAGGGACGTCGTGCTGCCCGGAATCCCCTTAAATCCCTGGCAGCACGTGCGAATATCCAGAATGAGTACACGGAGGTGAAGAGTGGCGTAACGGAGCGGGAGATGAAGCGAATGAAGCTCGAAGAGATGGCCAGGAAGAGTCATTTAGCCGTAGAGGCAATAGCTGGCTTGGCATCCGTTGAGGATTTCAAGAGTGTCAACCTCAAATCACACGCTCTACCCCTCAATACGTCCTACTTACCCTACAAAGGCACGATGTTGTTGCAAATAAAAGGCCGGACGCACGTTCAGACGCGTCTTGTGGAGCCCACGTATAGTAGCATCAACACGGGGGATTGTTTTGTCCTCGTGACGACAGATAAACTCTTCCGGTTTGTCGGTGGGGCGGCAAATGTGATTGAACGCACACGAAGTCAGCATGTTTGTGCATTTATACTGGAAAATCGAGATTTGGGATGTGGGGCAACGAGGGAATTTGTCGTGACGGACCGGAAGCCCGGGAGGCATGATGAGGACTTCTGGCGCGTGCTGGGGAGACCAAAAGACTGGGAGATTGTTGAGTGTGGGCATGCGGATGAGGATGATCTATTCGAAGGATGTCTCACGGAGACAAATATGGTGTTTGAATATCACGATGAGGCTCTCCATCCTGTTGAGGAGTACTGGGGCTGTGCGCCGCGTATTGAGATGCTGAATCCCGACAAAGTGTTGGTGTTCAATTTTGCCAGTGAAATGTACGTGTGGAGCGGGAAGAATGCCGATGGGGATGCAAAGAGGGCAGCTCTGCGGTTGACGCAGGAAATGTACAATGCTGGCTATGACTATGAGGCGTGTGATTTGAATCCCGTGGAATTTGCCACGTTGGCGGGTGCCAGGGAGGAGAATGTGGTGGAATTTGTGCGAAAGACACGGCCAGAGTATCCGGAATGGTGTCTCCTGGCGCGGGTGACGCAGCACACGGAGACAGTGCTGTTCCGGGAGAAATTTCTCGATTGGCCAGACTATACGCGTGATCCGCTGTGTCAGGAGTACTCCGTCCATGGGATTGGGGGTATTAAGCCACCCGATGGGGAACTTCTCTTCCACACGGGGCAGTATGAGGAGCCGAATGTGGTGCTGGAGAATACAAATCTCGGTCGAGGGCATTTCTACTATGATCACGACACAATGAGGCATTTCGACGTACTCACGGACGCCGTGCAAATGTGGCAGATTCAGGAGAATACCTTCGATGTGGTGGATGAGGGATGTTTTGGGCACTTTCACACCGACAGCAGCTACATCATCAAGTGGATTTATCGCATTAGTGTGACCGTGCGTGAATTGTCGGGGAATATCTCAAATAGGAGCACCGTGGGTAGGGATCGGTGTGCATACTTTTGCTGGCAAGGAATCGCCTCGAGTGCCAATGAGAAGGGTGCTGCGGCACTCTTCACGGTGGAACTGGACAAGGAGAAGGGGTCACAGGTGCGTGTGCGTCAAGGGCAGGAAGATACGGCATTTATTCGTCTCTTTGGCACCATGATCATCCACTGTGGACGCGAAACATCCTCATGGAGACTCTACATTGTCAGTGGGAATGATGCATGCGAAACTGTACTCACGGAAGTTCCCTGTGAGATGGCACAACTCCGTTCCCGGACGTGCTTCATCCTCATTCATGGAGATTTGCAGGAAATTCGCATTTGGACAGGCTGCAAGGCCACGGATAATACTCAAAAAATCACCAAAAATGCCGCTGAGAAGATCAAAGAGCAATGCTCAAAGGAATTTTTTAGCTCAGCCACAAATTCCGATGAAATTTCCATTAAGATTGATTACGAAGGTTCCGAATCGGATGAATTCTTCGATGCAGTCGGTGGGAAGAAGCGTGAGGAGTACTTTAGTCTACTGGAACTTGAAGATCACATTACGGACTTTACGCCGAGACTTTTTCATTTTTCACGCACCGACGGAGCTTTCAAGGCTGTGGAGTTGTTTAGTCAATTGAGGTAAGTAAATGGATGAATGAACAATGTGTAGGATTGATTCTAATATGAATCTTTTATTTTCCTACAATTCGTCAGTTGTAATATTTTTGGTATTATGGTTGAAAATCTTGAAGGATTTTGATTGTTTAGGCGAATAATCACAATATTTCCAAAGATCTGAATATTCTTATTTTCAGCTAAAATTTAGTACTTCTTCGGTTTGAATTTACCACTTTTTCAGTTTAAATTTACTGTTTTAGCTGTGATTCTTTCTTCAAAGAATTTACTGTTTTAGCTGTGATTCTTTCTTCAAAGAATTAGCTGTGATTCTTTCTTCAAAGAAGCACAGCTTCTGTGTACACTCTAAAATGCAAAGTCGTCAGATCGGGCTCAAACTTGGGATGACCACGAATTAGGGTCCCCACATTCCAAAAAACGTATGCGCCAAAAATCGGTCCGTCCGTCCGTCCGGCCGGCCGGCCGGCCGGAGTACAACTCTGAATTGCGAGAGAACGGTAATAGATAGAGACTTGCGGTCAACGGCAAAGTTCATATATCAGGTGGAAGACATACGATTATGATGTCAAATCCAACCCCCCACCCCCACGTCCGCCATTTTGGATAACCACCAAATTTTGTTTTCGCTATATCTCAGGCCCTATTATAGCTAGAGGTCTGAAATTTTGGTATGTTGTAGGGGCCATCAAGACCTTTCCAACGATACCTCATTTTCGAAAATCGGCCAAGCCGTTTATCCAATATGGCCGCCACAATTTTTCATCGAAAATCGGCCATAACTCGAGAACGGCTTGACCGATTTTGATCAACTCGGGCTCAAATGAAAGATATTAATGAGCCCTACAACTGCTCGGAACATTGCAAGTTCAAAAAATGACCGCAAGTGGCGCTAAAATCGAAAACAAAATTTTCGATGAGTTTTCGATGAATATCTCGAGCACCGCTTTATAGAATTGTTTCAAATTTTTATATGTTATAGCTGGCTATAATATCTTTTATCATGCCAAAAATGAAGAAAATCTATGTAGTCGTTCCGGAGATATCGCGTTTTAAAGTTAACATGACATATCTTGAGTTGCATGAGACCAACGCCCCGCGAAGCGGGGCGTTTTATATATACATATATAAAAGTAAAGTAAAATATATATAAATGCATAGATATATACATTATATATACATATAAAAATGCAAAGATAAATATTAAATATAGCATGAATGGAACAGTATAAAGCGAAAGAACGGTAAGTAAAACTTACAGGCTGTGATTCTTTCTTTGTCAGTGAAATGTGAAGATGGCTGAAAATTGAGGATGGGCAAATTTTGAGGAGAGACTTACTCGTGAGCCGAATCACAGCCAACGCCCTCCACGATTCAGACTTTCTTCAAAATTTCAGCGCGTTGGCTGTGATTCGGCTCGCGAGTAAGTCTCTCCTCAAAATTTGCCCATCCTCAATTTTCAGCCATCTTCACATTTCACTGACAAAGAAAGAATCACAGCCTGTAAGTTTTACTTACCGTTCTTTCGCTTTATACTGTTCCATTCATGCTATATTTAATATTTATCTTTGCATTTTTATATGTATATTTTAGTACTTTTCAAGATTGAATTTAATACTTATTCGCCATAAATTTAGTACTTATTCGGGATAAAAGTACTTTTTACATTTGAATTCAGAACTTTTTCATTGCTACTTTCTCGGTTTGAATTAACTGTTTTTTATTTAAGTACTTTTCAGGATTGAATTTAGTACTTTTTAGGCTTAAATTTAGCACTTATTCGCCTTAAATTTAGTACTATTTCCGATTGAATTTAGAACTTTTTCAGTTAGAATTTACTATATTTTCGACTAGAATTTAATACTTTTAATTATTGGATTTACTGCTTAAGATTGAATTTTCAAAAAAAAAAAAAACAAATCTAGCCGAAGTAATAAACTCAAACCGAAAAAGTACTAAATTCAACAGTTAAATGTACTAAATTCTACCCAAAATCATAATAAATTCTAGCTTAAAAAGGTATACTGGAATACAATGGGAAAAAGTACTAAATTTAAGTCTACAAAGTACTAAATTGAATTTAACTTCTTTGGCTAGAATTTAGTACATTTTAGGCTTTTGTTCCGCAGTCTTTACCAATTTAAGACTAAAAAATTTTTTGGCGAATCATCCGAATATTTTCATTCAGATAAACAGATGGTATTCTGGATAAAATCTTTAAAGGATTTTTACCGCTATATTTGTTTCTTTAATACGGATTTTGGAAGGAGAATCACTTTTCCAGGGCTCGTTAGAGATCTTTCTGAATATTTTCTGGTACAATATTTTCTTTTGTTTCCTTTTATAGAATGACACATAGAAGGATTTTAAAAATTTCAATTGTCAAAATTTTATAAGAATTTTTAAGTTTGTTAGAATGGAAAATATTTTTACAAGAATTGACTCCAATAATTCCTGAATTAAAAGTAATTTGCATTGAAAAATCTAATTAAAGAAACAAATAAAACGGTCTAAATCCTTTAATGATTTTACACAGAATACCAAAAAACCTTACAACAGACGAATTGCAAGGAAAGAAAATAAAAGATTTTTATCAGAATCGACCTCAATAATTCCTGAATTAATGAAGAGATTTTTTCTTAAATTAATTTTTAATTTTTCTTCTTTCCTTCTTGAGTAGAACTCGCGAGCATGCAACGCCATATCCTTTCTCACAGCTGGACCTCTATGGAGCACGTCAGCCCACAATCTTCCTCCTCGATGCAGGTGAGAAGCTGTGGCTGTGGATGGGCTGGTGGCCAAAGGAGGACAGCGATTCGAGTGAGGATAGTGACAATGAGTTGGTGAATCGTGCTGGGGAGACTCGATGGCTTGGCGAGAGGCGGGCAGCTCTCGCAACGGCATTGGGCTACTGGAAGGCCAAGAAGGAGGCACAACGGGAGGAAGATGAGTCCGGGAGTGGAAGTGACGATGAGTCCGGGAGTGATGCAGGGAATGTTGTCTGGGCGGGTTTGGAGCCACTTGAATTTATCTCGCATTTCCCCGATTGGACGGCTCATCCGCACGTGGAGGAGATCAATCGGATGGTGAGTTTGAGAATCTCTTTGATTCTCTTCTTTTTATTAATTTTTTAAAAATTTATTTCTCAAAGGATGGACGAAGTGAGGAACTTGTGTCAATTGGGCAGTATCTGAGTCAAATAACACAGCGAGAGTACCCCCTGGAGACACTCCTGGCGCGTCCACTGCCCGAGGGTGTTGACCCCACGCGCCTTGAGCTCTACTTATCGCCCGAAGACTTCGAGGAGGCCCTCGGGATGGGCCGTAGTGACTTCCACGAGCTCCCATTTTGGAAGCAAACAAAGCTAAAGAAGGAAATTGGACTCTTCTAACACGCACCCACGTCTGGCCGGGATCTTTTGGGGATTTCTCAGTATTTTCACACATTTTGGCACCACTTGAGGCGGGATTTAGTCGGTAAATTGCTCCATTGCAACAGCTGAACTGAATTAATGAAAAAAAAGACCGAAAATCTTCATGGAAAAACAACAAAAATTTAACGTTAATTACTTACAAATTCTTAATGAGAAAACAAAAAAAAATTTAAATCATTATCTAACAGCACACAGAGCTCCTCCCACATACACACACCCAAGAAAAGATGAAAAAATCACAAACCCTCCGTAAAAAAGAAAATTATTCAAATAAAACTTTAAAAAATTGATGTATAATGGCGCAATTTTTGGCCTTTTATTGGCATTTCGCGCATGTTTTTTTTCCCTTTCTAAACGTCGCGCAATTTTGTCTCTATTTTGCATTGAAAAGAAAATTTTTCTGTGGCGAATTTTTTAAAAGAAAAAATAAATGTTAAATTTAATAAAAAATAAAAATTATCAGCAACAGAAGCACTCGCGTGAAGATAACGTTAGTTTTTAAGGTGATTTAGTAAAGAAAAAAAAAGTTTAATAATAAAAGAAAAACTCACAGATTCAATTTCGATAAAAAAAGAACTAAAATGGTGCCTTTGAATGGAGTGTTTCACACACATGAAAGGAAAAATAAAGAAAAACAATTAAGAGCACGTCTGTGGGGCAGCCAAATAAATAAGGAACTGCACAGTCAACATCTTGAAATGATTTAAAAGAAAAAAGAATTGAAAAATATATTTAAAAAAAAAACATTTTTTAAACAACTACATTGAGGACAAAAACATTCTAAATTTTTTATATAAGAAAAAAAAACTAATTGATAAAGATTAAGAGATTTTCAACAACAATCACCCGCCCCCCCAACACACCCAATTTTATTCCCATCATAAAAAATTTCTAGTCTCTGATGTAAAAAAAAGAAGAATATTTGAAAGATTAACTGCATTTGATAAGAAAAAAAACTCTCATACTCACAAAAAATCATTTTACTGAGAAATAAGCATTTTTTTTTAACTTTAGACAACATTTTTGACATAAATTTTCATTTCATCCGTGTGCCAAACAAAGCGACTCATTGACTCATTTTTCTTTACATCCTTCTTTGAACTTAGACAGTGAGAACAGCGAGCAAAGAAGGGGGTAAAGATGATGCAGAAGAAATTGTATAAAGAGAAAAATCACGGATTGGTGCTTTCTTTTCTTCTCTCTACGGTGTTTTCA
This sequence comes from Lutzomyia longipalpis, assembly GCF_024334085.1. NCBI lineage: Eukaryota > Metazoa > Arthropoda > Insecta > Diptera > Psychodidae > Lutzomyia > Lutzomyia longipalpis. The sequence continues at coordinate 12,220,739 of NC_074709.1, read as the reverse complement.
TTAAAATTCTTTAATAAATATAATCAAGAACAATATCTTAATTGTAAGGAAACAATAAAATCGAAAGAAGTGCGCATTTGTTAAGTTTTTCTTTCCTTTTTCATTTTCATATTAGTCGTAAAAAAAAAGAGGAAAAGACCTCTGAAGAATCAAGTGTCGGGAAGGATGAAGAAGAAATTCCTGAAGTTACGAATGGTGAGAGAAAAGTTTTCTTTAAAAAAATTAAATAAAAGCAAGAAAAGCTTTGAAAGTTTTCAAAGAAAATTAAATTATCTGATTTTTTTCTTAAAAATATTCTTGGAAGAAAATTGGTTAAAATAACTGAAGTAATCTGTGAAAAGGCATTTTAGAAGAATATTTCAGTTATTTTAACTGATGTTTTGAGATAAATTGTCATTTTATTTCAATGAAATGTTAAAAACGCGGATCGAAATAGTCCGAAAGACTGAATTTATTTGATGAAAGATTCGAAACAGTCAAAACAAACTCAAAGTTATTTGCATAAAATAACAGAAACAGGCAAAAGAGCAAAAGTTATTCAATTAAAGAATAATATAGCAGATTGAAACAGTTGATTTGGCCAAAGTTTATCAGCTGCACCAAAAGTACTTTCAAAACTTGAATTGGTCATAAAGATAGAAGTACTTTCACTCTTTTAAAAAATTGGTTTAAATGACTGAAGTTATCAGTCATGATTTTCCACCATTTGAATCACTCAACAATCGAAGTACTTCAAATGATTGCAACACTTACGCCATGTCATTTAACTGAATTATTCTGTCAATTTTACTGAAGGATTTCGGTCGTTTCGACCAATTTAAGTGGTGGAAGATCATGACTAATTACTTTAGTAATTTAAAACAATTTTTTCTAAACAGTGTCAGTGTAATTGACAGAATCGTTCTGACAAATCACGTTTTGCGAAGTGTTTCCACCAATTAAATTAGCCAAAATACCCTTTTGCTGAATAAAATTGTCAAATATCTTTCACTAATTGAATTAGTCAAAATGACCAAATTTTTGACAGAAGGAAATTTATGAAGGATATTTGACAATTATTTCTGTTACAACAACAGAAGTTTTCTTAATAGTGAAACATTGAGTTTAACAATTCATAAAATAGTAAATTTCTTTCTGGAAAATAAATAAAACTCTTTTAAATGAAATTCTTGGCTCAAAAGTAAATCTTTCATTAATTCATTAAAAATAAAATAAATTTTGAAATTTCATCGAAAAATTCAGTCAAAACTATTATTTTTCTTATGAATTTTTATTTTATTTCAAGTCGAAGTAGATCCAAAAATTCTCAAAACTTCCAAAATTATCGATCTTCTCACAATTCCAGGAATTTTTCATTGCTCATCCTGATTCTGGCACTTTCTTCCCTTGTACAGTGTATTATTTTTTTCTTTCTCATGAGATTTTCATTTGTTTTTGTATGGATTTTCAAAGGAAAACCCTCATCAATAGATTTCCCGATGGGTTTTCTCTTAACTTTCTCTCCCGCCCCAGAATCATCATTTCTTTGTTTTTTTTATACATAATAAACATACATACTTTTTATATATAATCTCTAGAACTATATTAAATGAAAAAAAATCAACCACATTAACTGAAAAAAAATTATTTATGAAGAAAAAATCATTAAATAAGATGAAGAAATTTTTTAACATTTAATTCATCTTTTGACAATGTACTTAAAGAGATAAAAAAAACAGTGAAGGAAAATAAAATGAAAAATGAAATAAATGTGGAGATCACACACAATTTTTTATATGATAAAAAATATCTTCGTGTAGGTGTAAATTCTCATTTTATCATAAAAATGTTCGTAGTGCTTTTTTTTTTCAAAAATAAACTGAAAAAGAACATCTTAAAAAAACCAAAAAAAGTCGTTTTATTGTGGATTTTATTTAAAAAGAATTGTTTTGCCTTCATCGCGGCGATTAAATGAATTTTTTTTCCTTGCAGAGTGGAAAGAAATGAAAAAAAAAATCAACTCTTTGGCTTTTATGGACACCTTGAGGGTTTAATCTTGAGATCATTCTGATGAAATTATTTATTGTTCTACGTTCTTGAAAAGACATAGAGAGAGAGAGACGGAGATAAGCCACCGTTTGTCACTTTGAGGCTGTGAAGTTCTCAATTAAAACAACTGTGAGATAGATGTCTTAATAAGAAAGCCAAAAGAAGCTTGCGGGGTTTTTTGTGTGATTAAAAGCACACACAAAGAGAGAGATAAGGAAGTCAATTCTAGCTCGTAAAAATCATCAAAGAGAGAATCTCATTTGATGGACCACGCGGGAACAACATAGAATTGGAGCAGCACGAGTCGCATCAATAAAATCTTCTTCTAAATGGTAATTATGAGATAATTATGCTGCATTTGCAAGTTAATTAGTTGAGATTATGAGATTACGCATTAAATTTATGCGGATTGGGAAGAAAAAGAAGTTCCAGCTGAGTCTTGCCTCTCTCTGGAGAAAAAAGATTTCATTTCCTATGGCTTATTTAGATCTTAAATCTTTAATGAAAATGTTTCTTTCGCAATTCTCGAAGAATCTAAAGAAGATTTTATTTTATTTTCAGAGAGTAAAGAGTCATAAAAATTGGCACAAATATTCTTTAAAGAATTCTAATAAGAACGATTGCTCGTTTACCCTCAAATATTTTTATTTTAAATTCTTTTTACGACCTCCTTACTAAGGAAAAAGCTTGAAAAACAGTTTTTTCATCTGTTAAAGAATAGAAAGAACGAAAAATAGTGACGTCATTGATTGTTTTTCAATAATTTTTCCTTCTAGGAAAGAGCTGGATAAGAAAAAAAATCTTTTAAGCAAGGGGAGTTTATCTGGACGAAATTATTCGGATCTTCGGAAATATTCGGTTTATTCGCTAATATGTATTCGGATGATTCGCCAAGAAAATTTAAATATAAAGTGAAAGCTTAAAAATGTTAAATTCAAGCATAAAAAGGCTTAAATAAAACCGATAAGTAGTAAATTCAAGACGAAGAGTTATAATTTCAAGTAAAAAAAAGTAGTAAATTCAACCCAAAAAAATACTAAATTTAAGCCGATAAATATTTGGTTTTCAGTCTCAAAACAGCGCAGATTGAGGAACAAAACTTTATAAAAAATCATTAAAATATAAAAGAGGACAAATTTAAAACCGAAAAGTAGTAAATTGATGCTAAAAAGTAGTAAATTTAATCTAAAAAAAAGACTAAATCCAAGCCAAAAAGTTCTAAATACGTTTTTGGATTTTTTCCGGTTTTGAGTTATTCGGTTTTTAGCAAAAGATTTTCATGTGAAGTCAAATATTCAGATCTCAGGAAATATTCGGATGATTCGCCAAAAAACCAAAAGATTCGCCAGATAAACACCCCTTGCTTTTAAGGGTTTGAGAAAAGCTTAAAAAAACATATTTTCCAAGCAAATAAAACGAAATTTTGTTCTATCTAAACTAGGAAATATGATATTTTGAGCTTTTTCCAAGCCCTTAAGTAACTTTTTCTTGCTTCGCTCTTCCCTATATTTTCCCAAAAATTCTCAGTGGAAAATGAGAATTCATCTAAATGACCGTAAAGAAGGAAATTCTTTTTGATGATTTTTTATTCATTTTCTTTTCAATTCTCTCATATTTATCACGTCTCAATTTATCTTTCTTGTGCTTCTTGTGAGATATTCTCCCTATAAAAAGCGGATAATCTCTTTTTCTTAGTTCTATGCAGAAGTGGCATTAACTTATAGGTCTTTTCTTCAATAAAAATTAAAAGAAAATCAATATAAGAATATTTCTTCCCAATTCTTCATTCTCCTTGTGTGACAATCTCTTGGCAATCTCTGTGACAAAAATTAAATTTATTGGCCTAAAGACACAGAAAAAGCCCCAATTTCACGAAGCACCATGCTGCAAAAGTTCGCGAAAAGAATTTAATGAGACTTCAATGATGGAGTCGGAGGTAATTTGGAAATTTGCTCAGGTTTATCGAACTCTGAGGCAGATTGTTATCTGTGTGTGAGTTTTTTTTTTTAGTTAAAATGCAATTAAATGCGGGCCCCACGATTAGGCATGCAGAGCACCTCCTGCGGATAAATAAATTTGTGTTCATCACCTGATTATAAAATACCCTCAACACCTTATTCACTGCCCCAGAAATTCTTTACAATTTTCACAGCAAAGAACTTTTTTTTTCGCTCTTTCGCGATGATTTTTGTGCATTTTTTCGTGATCCTCACATTGGGGATGTTTTTTGTTGTGCAGGGAGATGAGAATCCGGGATTCTTCCTGAAGATTACGAAGAATGTCCCACGGATTGGACGAAGATCCCTCCCGACAACTTCGGAAGTGGATAATTTCTTCTTCAAAGGACTCAAAAATGTCCCACGGATGGGTAGAAGGAATGATCTTATGGTGAGTTTTTCTTTCCTTTTAATATCTTGGTGGGTACTTACGGTTCTTTCTTGTATCTTTGTGGCATCATTACCTCTCTTCTTCGAACTGCCTTGCACCTCTAGAAAAATTCTTGCTCCTTTTGCTCCTGAAAAAAAAAGAGAAATAAATTTAATGTGAAAAATTTTTCTTCTGCCCAGGCGGAGGAGAAATCTCCCGAAGATGACGTTCAAGCGGAATTTTCTCCGGGAGATTCAATGAGAATCCAAAAACGTGGTCAACCACCACCATCATCGGGAAACTACAACAATGTTCAGCCTTTCGATTTACGCCTCCTCTTTGATATTCTCGCTGATGACTACACAGATCTCAAGTTTGTCTCCTGGAGGGATTTCGATGAAGCCCTCGAGGCGGACACGGTGCTCTTTGAGAAACTATCGCAGGTGGCAAAGGAGAAGGGTTCCCCGGAATGGAAGACTCACATGAGAGCAAATAATTTTGTCTCTCTCCTCCCAGGAAATGGCAACAGGCACTCAATTGATGATCTTCTCTACCGCCACGATCGCCCCATGGGAGGCTATGGGCAGAGTAACTATTTAGACGCCAGGAAGGGTGATCTAAACAAGGAATTCTTCTAAAATCTTCTCATTTCTCCGGGAGAATTTGAGAAAATGTTTAAGATTTTTAGGAATTTATGATGACCAAGGCATGATTTCTGGAAGCATTTTTTTGCATTTCCTTTCATTGAAATAAATTTGCAAAACTTACAGCTGCGATGAGTTTTTTTTTCTTATACTCGCGATGGAAATTGGATTAAACCCTGATATGTCCGCATGGATTTAAAGAAAAATTGCGAAGTCTAATTTCAAAATTAAGTGGAAGAAAAGCCAATTCTCAACAGAAATTCTTGAAATTTCGCTTTAAAAGCTCTCTAAAACTCCTTCCTTCAATTGAATCCGTTTGGTTTTTAAGAAATTGCGAATAAAATTGATCAATTTATTGAGCCCAATATTGATTCAATGTAAGTCTGCATAGTTGGCCAACTATTGATCAATCATATTTAGAAACGTTAGAAACAAATATTGCTCAATTTGTAATCAATCAATAAATGATCAACCAGAAAATTACTGCTGCGCTAGGATTTAATTAATATTTTTGTTTATCAAAATCAACAATGAAAATTTTCCACGTGTACTAAATAATGAATAAATTAGCAAATTAAATATGAAAAATTGCTGCAAAATATCCCCACAGTCTCACCTCAAATTCTCTTCTATTTTAAGAATAGAAAAATTCAATAATTCAACATATTTAATTCTCAATGACCTCTCCACAGGGATTTAATGAAGAAAAGGTCAGGAGAAGCCGTAAAAAATAATATTCACGTGCGAGTAGGTTAATTGTGACGAAACACCCACAACATTCACCGAAAGAGCTAAAAGACAAGCCCCAAAAGCACAAGAAAAAAGTGAAATATTCAGGAACAAGACAAATAGACAAGAGTGACAATGTGCGCACCCAACAGCAACAACATAAAGAAAAAAAAAGAATTAAGATCGCCCCGGAAGGCAGTGAAGGTGCCAAGACAGTATTCCCACAGCAATCCATCTTCCTATCGCGATGGCGAGATTCGTTGGCAAAAATTTCGTGCAATTCACCTTGTCGACTTTTACCACGGCCCTATTTGTTAAAAATTTTCTCTCTGTCTCTCAGTCTCTTGCCCAAAAAAGAGCCGGAAAACGAAGAAAAGACATGCAAGTCAGAGATCACACACATTTGAATCTCACCTGAAAAATCTTCTCGCGTGAAATCAGCACGAGGCTGTCCATCTGGCTGTTAAGGTAAGATTGGGATGCGAAAGACAAATTGAGAGGCGCGCTCTTACTGCGAGACGTGTGACGCGTCTCACGCTCCCGAACTTAATTTTCTTCTTTCGTCTTTTAAGAAAAGAAGAAAAATCTCATCAACAATTCTGCTGCACCGTTCGCTTCTCCCGGAATTGTCTCGAGCGCGTCGTGCCTTTCATGTTAGGAAGGAGAGAAGTTCAACAGTTTTAAAATCATCCAAGAAGTGGGTTAAGTAAACTTATATTTACCCAGAATCTCCACGTTTTTTTTTCTTTCACCTGTCTCTGCATTTTAAGAGGAGACGAGATGGAGTGAATTATGATTTTTGTACAGAGATTTTTCTGGCACAAAGTTATCGTTTTTTTAAACTTGTACTTTGGGTAGAAATTTCGTAGAATGTGTAAAAATTTGTAAAATCTGTAATAAAAGCATTTCTTGAGTAAATTAATCAGGGAACAAGTCAAATTAATTTGTTTGGAAGTCATTAAAGAAATAAAAAATTCACAGCTAAAAAGATAAAAAAGCTTACAAAATTGATAAAAGTTCTCGACAGGGATGCAGTCAGAAATCTATTCAATCTTTTAAAAATTGATGAAAAGAACGAGTAAGAGGTCACAGTTCCTGAAAATTATGAGTACAAAACAAAAAATATAACGGACTTGCTTGAATTTTAAAATTCTAACAGTTGACATTTAACCTCTTCTAAGATTTGAAGCTTCTTTTCTAACGTTTAACGATCTGACAATTCTTTTCTAAAGTTTAACGTAACCTTTGACGTTTTGTGTTTACAATCGTTTAATATTCCTTAAAAACATTTAAAATTTCTTTAATAACGTTAAACTTTGAGTTTTACGTTTATTATTTAACATTTGACATCTCTTTTTTAACAGGTCTGACGTTATTTTCTTAAGTACGTTTCAAATAAGGCCTCAAAGTCCTTTTTTTTGTATTTATTACGTAATTTTTAGTCAAAAAAATATTTTTTTTATCTATAAAAAAATGAATTGTCTTAATTTTTTAAGATGCTAACAGAGTCACCAGCCGCCACCAAGGCTTGAACAAAATCGAACTTCAGCCGCCGCTTCTCTGCACGGCTGGGGGCTCTAGTTTAGACCTTTTTAGAGAAAATTCACAGAGAAAAATTCAGGCAATTTTTAATCGCAAAATTTTGACCAAGAAGTATCTGAATATTCGTGATATCTCAATCTTCTTCTATCAGTCATTTTCCTTTAAAGTTATGAAGTTAAAATTCACTTAAGTTTTCCTTTAAAAACTTTTCTTCATTTCCCCAAAACTTTCAGCAAAAGCTCAATTTTTTTGTAAAATAAGAAAAAGACGAAAAAATAAGCCGATGAGTAATGCCAATTAAGAAAGCCCTTGATTGAAAGAAAGCATTAGATAACGGTCATGTACATGGCGCCACATATTCACTCCACCTTGCCCCGAGACATAGTAATGTGCATATAGTAAGTTCAACAGCAGTGTGGCGTATTATTTCGATCAGTGTTGCACAAGAAGTGCACGAAGGAGGTTTTTTTCAAGGTTCAATCACTCGAATCGCGTCAAGTGGAGCAACCAAATCCACCTTGAAAAATTTCCCGCTCATCATCCACGAGGGATGCGCGAGTGAGGAAAAGCGCACAAGAGGGGTGTGATGAGGAAAGATTATGTTGAGAGGAGTGCTGTGGTGGCATACACGATGGGGTAGACAAAGAGGAACCCGGCTTTCTTTGCGCACAAACAAACCATCTTCGTCTTATGGCACCATCTCACCCATCAGGTTATATTTTCCCACTCTTGCGCCGCATTTCTTCATTTGCAATTCCCGCACATCATTGTTGGAGTACGCGCTCACCTGTTTGCCTCCGCTGTGTGGTTGTGGCCGCCAAGAGAGACGAAGAGTGGCTGCTGGAACTTTAACAGTTTTTCCATCGAGCTGCCACAAGAACAAGTGCCCGCCTGGGAGATCTTAGTTGGTGCCAGTCACTCGAACTGATCTGATGTGCTTGCTCTCCTCTGGGATTCTCGCAACATTCAAGCACCCACCACCGGAAGATAGAGCTCCCTGTAGCGAAAGAACAAAAGATTTGTGCTTCAGTGAATAGTTAAACCTACAAAATATTTAAAAAACTTTCAGTGATAAAAAAAAGAATTTTTCTTGTGATTTGTGATGATTTTTCTGTAAATGAAAAATATTTCCACATAGTGCCAAGTTTGGTGGAAAAATTCATCGTGAAAAATTCCACCCAAGAGGAGCTCCCTAGAAGCATTTTTTTTTTAAATTTAACGAAGAGTCTCGGAATTTGCAGAGTGTGTGAGTAAAGTTCATGTTGGGAAGATGTACCTACATACAATTGTGTGTGCTCTTATGGCTTTTTAGAACGAGATTGTAAGAAAAATAAGTAAATTGCCATTTATAGAGCAAGAATCAAGTTGAGAGGCAAAAAAAAATACCTCGATTCTTCGCAAGAATAAGAAAAACTTGTTCTATAGAATTCTATATTTTCTTTTTCTTCTTACATTTGCCTCATATCCCCAATGATCTAGTAAATTTTTATTACTACACCACATTACATATTTTTCCTACAATCTCCTTGCTCAAAGGTACAATGAGGACTCTCATGATGCAGAGAAGGTTAATACTAATTACAAATAATGCCCTTGGAAGAGCTTTTTTCATCTCTTCCTCTGCTGTAGAATAATTATTTTTTTGTTTTCAATAAATTTTCCTACGCAAAAACCCATAAAAAATTGCACGAGAGAATGAACCAGAAAAACACCTTTTTTATTAATTAATAGCGTATATTTCACTGTATGGAGATTTAGTGAAGAAAAACAGAATGTTACACTGTGTACCAATGGAACTGTTGCTCCAAAGTTGTTGCTAATGAGCTTGAGATTTAATTAGAATGCAGAGTTTTGTTATGGAAAATATGTCAAGAATATTTATTTTACTTTTGTTTTGTTCTTTGCTATTTTCCGTCTCTGGGATCAAATTTTTAGTGATTAAGTTTTCTTTTATATCCAAAGAACAAGTTAAATAAATTGTTTGATGTTTAAGAAACGATTTGTTATTGCAAAATAATTAAATAGAATTTTTGTTTAATTATTAAATCAATTTGTTTAATATTTTTTTCAATTAACCGAAAGAGCTAAAATAAGATGATTTATCTAATTGGGCTGAAGTTCTAAAGTAATTTTACATTGCTGAGAAAACTCCTATTCCATTAAATTCATCTTCTTGATCATTTTGATTAAAAACTCTTCATCAAATGAAGGAGTTTACATATTTATATTCGTATAGCCCCTTTAACCCCTCAGTCGAGGAAATAATCTCGTAGACAACCGAAACATATTAAGAAATCGCCAAAGAAATTTCTTTCAATTTATCTCAATAGGAAAAGTTAACAAGCAAGGATTTGCACGAAAATGCAAAAAAAGACGTCATTGATTGCATTTTTTGGATAAATATTTACCAACCTTTCCCAGTGGGAAATTATTTGACGATTTTTGAAGATTAATTTATGCGTATCCTGATTATTATGAGTAAACTTCTTTCAAAGAACTATTCTTTGTTGAAAAAATCATCAAGAATAAATAATGTATTACTTGATATTTCTTCTTCATATCAATACAAAAGAGTATAGCACAAAGTATTTTGCAATACTCTTATGAAAATCTCCATTAAATTGTTACAAAATAATTTAAAAAAAAAGTGAATCAGTCCTTAATATTTTAGATTAAACCTTCTCATTATTGTAAATCAAATCAATTTTACGACATGATATGCAAATGCTGCAACAATTCCATCAACTTCCACACAACACTCCCATCTCAGTGGGGCAAATTTTGTACTTCTTATCTTTTAAGAAAACTCTCTTATTGCTTTTGCGAAAAAAAACGAACCAAAGTGTTGGAAAAAACTCATTTTTTTTAAAGCTTCTAACTGTGTACAGTAGTGTGAAATGTTGCAATCGTCGTCAATTTGTATTTTATACGCGCGTATATATGTACATTGAAAAAAGGCAGTTCTTTTTGCTGTCTCTTTAAAAGTGTTGAGTGCATTTTGAAATAAGACAATTGCAATTATAATTTCAGTATATGTGAATTGGATTAAGTGGATGGAGAGCCCGGTGTTTTACAAAAATATACACACAAGAAGGAGAAAGAAAAAAAAATCCCTCATATAGAGAACCGTGAGAGTTTTAGCAAATATTTTCACATGGTGTCGTTTTTCTTTCATCGCGCACCCAACAGACTTGAGCCCTCGATCGATCGTGCATGGAAATGCAAGAAAAGAGTTGAAGGATTTTTCTTTAAAACTCCTAAATTTACTTTTGCGTGCGGTGGCAAAATGTTTAATTTTGAATGATTGAGAAATTAATTCAAGTGAAACAAACAAAAAAAAAAGATGCGGAGACAGAGAAATAAGTACCTACCTAATATTGCAAAATCAATAAAAAATCACGAAATTGGATGAATTTTTTTTTGCGTGCGCATTCAAATTCTTCCCACGGAAATAATCAATAAATGAGCAATAAAAACTCAAATAGATTGGCCATTAGGCAAAAGAAAATCTTCCACGATAAATCTTCAATCTATGGCAAAATCATCTCTGATGGCAAAACAATGTTCTGTCTAAGAAAATAAAATTGAAAACTCTTAGGGTAGAGAGAAAAAATGTGATTTCAGCAGAGAAAAAAATGTGCAAGAACGCAGGACTTGCCACAGAAATTCCCTCTCATTGTTTCATCTCGTCGTGGCCAATATAAAACTTTTTCTTATAATACCTCCCCATCTTTGCCCATCTCTTTGCCATAACTTCTAGGTGGTGCGCGAAAGCTCATCGTACCCATGTATCTATTTTTAAAACATAATCTTCAAGGTGATCCTCCTCAAATCCTTCTTCTCGCCCCATTCTTATGCTTTTCCATTTCAATTTCTTTAAAATAAAAACGTACAACTCACCACACACCAGGTAATCGACCTCCGGAAGATTCTTTTCCACGCGCTCTTTTACCAACTTCTACACTTTTTTTTTCTTTCCTAAAATAGATAAAAAAAAAGAAACCCCTCCTCGTTAATTGCAAAGCCCAAAAAGATTTAGTGTTTTCAATGAATGCAAAAAAATAGAAGGAAAAATGTCTGTGAAGGAAAATGAACTGAAAATTTGTATAATTAATCGCTTGGCGCATTATTGCAACATCGTACACCTCGTTAACATGGTGAGAAGAGCAAAAATCTGCCCCGAAAATGTGACGAAAGTGCATGAAATGAGCTCGCGAATGGAAGAGAGCGCAGTTAGAAAGACTTCAAGTAGAACGAAAGCGACGAACCCGCAATTTCTTACGCCGCACACACATCTCTGCGCGTTCCTCCGCGGTGCAAGATATGTATATGAAATTACGTATGCAGAGAAGGTGAGTGTCGGTGGCAAAATGTGAAAGAAAGTGTTTTACATTTTATATTATGACCTACCGCGTGTGACACCGAAATAGGCAATTTTATTGAGAAAAATACTTTGAGTTGTGTTTAACCCACAAAAAATAAAGACAAAAAAATTCTCTTTTTCTTCACCACTAAATCCGTGCTGTGTGTGTGCAATTGGAATGATGTGCGATGATGGCATCATACCACTTTGCGTGGGGCACACAGACTCTCATTGAGCTAAGAAAATTTTATTTCTTCAAATAATTAAAAAAAAAAGAGAAATTTCCCTTTACAAAATTCCAATCACCCTGTATTCCATAACAAATTAAATAAATTCTAAACAGGAATGCAACTTAATCTACATAGAAGGTATAAAGGAAATTGTAAAAGAAACTAATATTGATGTGATTATTTAAATAAATCGCCTCAATCTACGTATAAGGAAAAATCTAAAGCAACAACATCTTCAACGAGTTCTATAAATCTCCGCAAAGTGTTGATGGTGTTGACATTGAAAAAGCTTCGAACATATTGAATTACATATTTTATCGTTTACAGTACATAAATAGAATTTAACAGATCAAAGGCGTTCAATGATCTTTGCAAAAGAATATTTAATAAGTTGATTCATTTTTGGGGATAGAATAGATAAAATTAGAAGAGATAATAGACTTCTTCTATAGAAGCACTTTCCTGAAAATTTGTGATTGTCAATTTATTCAAATTTATGCATCTCGTTTGATTTTTTTGGCAATATCTCCCAAGAACAAAAAAATCCTTAATTAAATTGTTTTCAAAATTCTCCGCGAGAAACATAATCTTTTCCAACACTACCAGTTTTTTCTTTGCTCTATGGAGCCTTAGAAGATGATGATGATGGTGGAAAAAATCCACACTTGGTAGGTGATTTAAGTGAGAAATATTCCGCTAAATTGATCAGCTGATTAAGTGAATGTGTGTGGATAAAATTAAGAGTTTGCTAATGACTCCAATATTGCTCTTCACAGCTCTCTTGATGAACGAACGAGTTCTTTCTCTTCCTTCCCCAATGATAAATTACATTCATTCCCATTTTAGCTTCTTCTCTCCGTGGTGGAGATATTACGAAATACCATACACGAGTGATTCGTCTCTCATGACCATTAATAAGAAGTGAAGTGGGCATTTTTTTATGCTCTTCATCTTCTTCAAGCTCTCCCACTTTGTGATTTTTTTTCTTCGTAAGAATTAATTTGATGTTTTGGCGTTTTGAGGTGCGCATCTCACTAAATAATAATAATTTGAAAGAGAAATTAATTTATATGGCTCTACTTTTTTTTCTCTTAAACATCTTCTCTTCTAAACTCATCAAGAATTCTTTTTTTTTTCAACACCACCAACCGCCTAGAAGACGTGCTTATGAGATGTTAATCGCATTAAGAAACATTAACCTCTTCTTCGGGCTCAATATTCTCTTCCTTCCACGGTTTTTTTGTGCCCCATGTTCTGCGCTCTTTTTTTCCCCAACTAATTCAAGCTCTATACGCGTAAAAACGACAAGTTCATCCGGTGTTAGAATTTTTTTTCTTACATCTCCTTCGTGTGTGAGATTTTTGCTGGAAGAAGGTGAATTAGTTTCAATAGTGCGGAGTTAAGTTGTTGTCTATATGAGAGTTTAGTTTAGGAGGTGAAAAAGAATGTCCAAAAAGCTTCGTCTTTTCTACTTCTTCCTTTCATTTTCCCCCCTCTCAAAAAAAAAGAATAATTACTCAGTAAATCATTTCTTTTCCACCTAGAGAGACAATTCGTGGTATGTATGAGAGAATTAAGAGGAGCTCAAATATTTTATTGTGCCCCATGGGAAAAAATTGATTTCACGGTCATGATTCCATGAAGAGGGAAATTATATATTTTTTTCATGAAAATTTTCGGGTAAGAAAAAGACATTCAACTGCGTGTGCGATAAAATGACTTTTATAGTGCAAAATTAATCGCTTCAAGAGTGGCGGAAAGTTCATCAAAATTCAATTTAATTTCGCGTGTCATTTGGAACCCGATTATGGATTTATTTTATAACGTCTATGTGAGCTGCTATAAATGCCATGGCTAAGAGATTGAAAATTAAAAGTTTATTGGACAGGGTGTATCGTGTTGGTTTAGAAAGGGCATTAATTAGTAGCAAAATTTCGTTTTTTTTTTTATAAAACATTTTTGCGAGAAATTCCTCTGAACTTGATTCTTTTTAAAAAATCTTTTGATTTTTGTTATTGTGAAATTAACAATTATTCTATTTTTATTTTTATTTTTTTTTGTAGTTTTAAGGACTTTATAAAATAAATTATTTGCACCTAGACTAGGCAAAAGGACTGAAATATCATTTGATTAATTTGAAACACCTTTTTTGGCATAGCCTGTTGTCTAATCCATTTAATTTCAACCTCTTCCACCCACAGGCTAAAAAAAAACTCAACGAGTCTTTTTTTTTTTAAATAAATTTCGTGAGTTATTTAATTTGGAATGACACGCTAATAAAGAAAAAGTAGATTGAAATTGAAATTTCATTGCCACATCCTGGATTTATTGTTAAATTTGCGGTGTCGCGGAGAGAAGTTTTTTTCTTATGCAAAGTAGGGTATGTGTCAATCGCCATGTGCAAGAATTTCTCACATCGCACACACAAAAAGAGTTCCTCGGCGCCCAAATGAAAAAAAAAATGTAGGTAGAGTCAATTATGGCTATATATTTGAACTTTTAGCACTCTGTGAGTGATTGACTGAGAAATTATGCTCTCGAGGGGGGGGAACGCAAGAAATTTCGCTCATTCGAACGTGATTTATTCTTCATCATCGCGGCATCTTTCACCATCATCATGGAGATGTTGGCAGAAATGTAGAATGTTTGATGCGGAAAGAATGTAGGTTGACCACGAATTTTTTTTCTCTCTTCTTGCCCACTTCCTATATCGGTGGCAAATTGAGGAAGAAAAGATGCGATTGAGTCATAAAATTTTTTTAATGGTTCCACACACACAGGCAGCGCAAAAGAACTCAATGATGGGAAATTAATGGAATAACGAGGGGTAAATGACGATCTCACAACAATTTTTCGGTCATGATCTCCGGGGCACAAGACTCCACCACACACATAAGATTGTTCTTGAAGCATACATAACTCTCAAAGAGAGGCTATCCTCCTTTTTTTTTTAGTTAATTTTCAGTTTTATTATTCTTCAGATAAAATTTATGGTAAATTGGTTTGAGGAGAGTTACGATGGTCATTTTGTGGCGCAATTTGCATTCAAGTGCTGGGATCTTTTTTTTATTATTTTGTACGTAGAGATTTTGATTTGTGGTTTAGTATTCCAAGAAGTGGAGTAATGAGAATCTAGGATGTGGAACAGAGAGTTCAGTGACACATTTTTGGTGTTGGAGGACATTTAGAACTTATTTTTCTATTCTAAAAATTAAATTTCATCCCATTTCTTAAGTTTTTTTTTGGCTTTAAGTTCATAAATAAAAAGAATTAATTTCCTGTAAGAAACTATCGCTTGTTAGAATATTTCCACGTACCTTTAAGTTCATTGAGAAGCAGGCATAAATACATTGAACACTAAACAGCCACGCAGCATCATCTTCTGCAAACAACAGCATTTTGCAAAGTTTGTGAAGCTCTGTACATTCTGTGTGCGGAGAGAAAGCAAAAAGACAATAATGTGTAAATTGGCACAGGATGAATATCGTGAAATGGAGAATTAATCAGTGGTTTGGTGTTAATTGGAATTTATGGCATTTTATGCCAATTGGCTAAACACATAGACACACACCGTAAGATCTCAATGGAAAATATTCACGTCAATTTGATGGAATTTTGCAGTAAAATTCTTCAATTTACCTTCACTTTGTGTGCGCACTCGCCACATAATTAAATCCAAATCCATCATTCTGTCCTCCTTGGGTCATTCTCACAGTTGCTCCACTTCCAAAACATTTCTCTCCGTGCTGTATCTACTGCTTGTATCAAGGCGTGAGGGTTTGTGCGCGCGCGGGGAATGTGTGCACTATGGCATAAGACACTCAGCGGCCGGTCATAGAGCGAGCAAGCAATTTTAATTGGGAAAAATGGCAAACTTGAAATTGACACAACCAAGTTGTAACCTTAATAAATTTCTCTCTGTGACTGTAGAGAGACTTTTGCCATATACATGCTGAATTTTGCAGTGAATGAAAAACCTCAAGTTGGTGGCCTCGTTCATAATAATAAACAAATAGCAAAACGTTCCCAGCTGTGAGTTGTGTGCAATCACCACATGGAGTCCTCTCTCCCTTTGAAGCTAAAAAAGGAGCAAAAAAAAGTGCAATGACAAGAATTTCTTCAATATAAACGCATAATATAATATTTTTAATCTCTTCCGGTTTCTCTCACCTCTTTCACCATACAGATCAGATGATGAAGCTCATGCTGGTGCTGCCCGTTCTCTTATTGCTAATATCATCCACAACAGCACACCCAGTGAGTGAGGATGAGGAGACGGATAGTGATTCCGCGAGGCGAATCATCGGCTCCAGGTAAGGCGTGCACACAGACACATCATTTTCCCATCAATGACGAGCTATTAATTGATGCAAATTCAAGATTATGCCAACACATTATCGCATCACATCGCACGTCCCAACGGGAATTGCGCGAGATGCGGTGAAATGTGCCAAAAATTCTCAACAAACTGTTGTATGTACTGCCTTCAAGGCAAAAATCACACTCCGATGCCTTTTTCTTCTCCACATACAATTCTCCTCACTACTCTTATAAATAAATTATATTAACACAAGGGAGAAGAGATTTAGAGCACGTGATGTACACACAATCCCATAGGAATTAGTTTTTTTTTTTGCCTTTATGAAACATTAAAACTTCTCTTAAACTATAAATTAATAATGTTGCGCGATAGAGTAAATACTGGGTATTTGAGATAATTCAGAGCGGCTTCTCAATTGAACTGCATTTGCAATCAAATGCCGTATTTAGATTCAATAGCCATAGCAATGTAATTAAATGACTCATTAGGTTAATTAATATCATGCGAGAGAGTTCTGTGAGAAGTTTTCTTTCTCTTCTTATTTTGCACCATAAGAACTTATTGCATAAGTTGCATAAGCAAGTCCAAGATGAGTTTGATGAGTTTTATTGCAAATCAGGACCACCCACTGATCATTTGGTGTTGAATGGATGTTTCTATGCAAGCTTCTGTACTAAATGGAAGAAATTTATTCATTTTTAAGTTTTGAAAAAAAGAATTTAACGGTTTTTTTCTTATTTAAATTTTATTGGGTTATGTGAAGGATACACGAAGCGTGCCTTTTTGCCATGTTGAACAGATTTGAATTAAATATTACAGAAAAACTCCCAAAGAGTAAAAAAAATCAAAACTGTAGGAAAAACGAAAAGAAAACGATTTGAAAAATACCCAAAGAATTATTTTAAAGAGAACTTTTCACAGACTTCTACTCTTGATTGATTTGTATGAAAGTAGAACAAATTGACATGTACAAAATTGCAATTTGCATCTCATTTAGCACTATTAACACCATTCAAAGTCATGAGGACAAAAAGAACGTTTTGAGATTTGATTCAAATGATTTTTTTGCGTAATTAATAGTTTACAGATTAGCACAAAAATAGCATTTAATTTAATCATTTCTGGCATAAATTTGATTTATGCTTAAATTCTATTTTATTACCCAAAAGTTTCATTACACACAGCAACTTTGTACCGGCAAAGAAATTCAAATTCATCACTAAATGAGAAACTTGTCGTCAATTTTTTCTTTAATTAATGAACAAGACTTCCTGATTATTCGTACAAACCAATATGTATGATACTTCCTGATTGCGATAAGGAAGCATCGATTAATCTTCAAATTGTACATCACTCCTCCCGTATTGTTGCTCCCTTGGCTTTCGCACCTGGCGGAAACCGTTGTGCTCTCCAAGCTGAGCACCAATAATGGGCTTGAATACTGCCCGAGAGTCAATATTTTTGTATAAAATATACGACGGAGAGGAGTTTTGCGCAAAGAGGAATATTTAACGGTATTCGGCACGTTAAAATGTGACAGATTATGAAAGATTATGGAGACTCTCTGCGCGCGCGATGCAAACCAATAATCTCCATCGGCGCGGAGTTATTAATGAATGGAATGACCATGTTCGCATCAAAGGTACATCGCGGCGTGCACGACAACCCAATATTTGCCTCCCAGTCAAAATGATGAAGCATAAACGGATTTATGTAATACAACCATGCTCGATTTCTTTCACGGCAAAAATCTTCTTTTTTTTTTTTTCGGTATTACTTCCTCGCTCGCGGACAGCAAAATGCGAATCATCATCAACTACTCACCAGAAAATTGATTACACGGCTTTTGCTTTCAATTTGAAGTCTCTTTTTGCCTTCTCGCACACAATCTTCATCTCCAATTCAATATCATGGCGCACCAGAGTCTTCATTTTACTATCTTCATTCGCATCCCTCCACGCATGACTTACACCGACGTTTTTTTTTTTCATCTTCTTTCTATAACTTTGTGCTTTCATTTGAACCGTAACACGCTTCAGTTGTAGCTTTTTTTGCTCCACACACACTGTGTGGTTCTTCTCAATTGAAATCCCCCTTGCACAGCTTCTTCCTCGTTGTGGCAACAATGTCGCGTGTGAATGATGGAGAATGATATTGTCTATTGAACCGCTTTTTTCCATCATCCATTGACCACAAGTCTCAATGTCTTCATCAAAGACTTTTTCTTGCCATGAGATTATTTTTTCCAAGAAAGAACGGATATTGTTGATCATTCAACTGTTTTTTAGATTTAAATTTTGTTAGGTTATAACGTAGATGTAGATGCGGCGTCCTTCGCCATATTAAAAAAAGATCCTTAAGGTTCTAGAATAGAGAAAAGAAAAGATTTATTAAGAAAACTTATAGAGAACAATCCAGAATCATGCGCTTTGTAAGCTTCTCATGCATACCACCCATTTAAGTCTTCTGATACTAAAATAAGAAGAAAATTCCCTTGTGAGATAGAGATCACCGCACAAAAGCATTTCAATGAGGAAGACCACAAAATATTGCAATTATTCGATACAGTTAATCAATATCTCACATAATAATGTACAATAAAGAACTTCTTGCACGTCTTGACATTGAAAATCTCTTTCTTCTTCCACAGCGTGGTCACGTCCGTGTCTGTGGTGATGAATGGCAAGAAACCGGAATTTACTGATGCAATTGGGAAGCCAGTACCACGACCCTTGGTCCCACCGCAAGTGGCCAGTCCCATCAATCTCCTCAATCCCGACAAGTATGAGTTCTACACATTCGATGAGTCCGGGGATCTCATAAAGCGCCTCATGACAATGGAAGAGATTCAGAGTATTGTTGCTGGTGGCGACGGCGAGGGAAGTTTGCTTATGAGCTCACAAAATAGCACATCTGAGAATGATAACAAAGTTGATGAGATTGTGGAAAGTGTGCAGAATGTACTGAACAAGGAAATGGAAGCTAAGAAGAATGCAACACATGCTGGTCATCCCATCTTTGATACACCAGACGTTTCGTCGTCGTGGAGTCTGATTCTCCCAGCAATTTTTGGCAATACTGGAAACCACGAGATTATCACGCATAAACCCCCAGCAATTGCCATGACACCTGAAAGTGAGCTAATGGAGCACAGAGAAACCCCCACAAAAGCTCCTGCCACAGTTGGGCCAACAAAAGCTGCCGAAGTACCCACAAGAACTACAGAAATTCCAGTAAAGGTCACATCAGCACCATCAAAGCCCACAGAATTACCTTCAAAATCCACAGTGATGATTACAGAAGCTACAGAAAAAATCACTGAAGCCTCAAAGAAACCATCAACTCCACAAAATGATGAAATGAAGAACATCCCGCTGTACCATCGTCCAGGAAGCTCTTCAACTGCTTCGGAGAAGACAACAGAAGCTTCTACCCCAGTCAGTGTGAGTATTTCAACGGAAGCCCCTCAAACGAAAGCAACGACACGTACAACACCCCCAATGCGCGTGAGGGTTACAGCAAATCCCAATAGGACAAAAGTCACCAGCACCAGGAAGCCCACAGAGACGTCTACAGTGCAAAAAATAACTCACTACTCGACGGTTATCTCGAAAATCCCTCTAATTTCCTCATCAAGGCTCCCAGTGACTAAACTTCCGGTAACTTCAAAGATCCCCCAAATATCTACAACACAAAAAATCCCAGAAACTTCCACAACGCAGAAAATCCCAGAAACTCCCTCCACGCAAAAAGTCTCGGAAGTTAGTTCAACGGAAAAAATCCAAGAAGCATCCACAATGCAGAAAATCCCAGAAGTTTCTTTAACACAGAAAATTCCAGAAGTTTCTTCAACACAAAAAATTAAAGAAACTCCCTCAACAACACAAAAAATTAAAGAAACTCCCTCAACAACAGAAAAAGTGCCCGAAAGGATAGAAACAACAATGAAAATTCCATCATCCACAGAGAAATTTGAGAGAATCCCTCCGATTGCATTGACGACAAAGAAATCCCCACAGACAACATCCAGCATGCCAACAAATTCACCAGCAACGCCAACAATTGCAATTACCGAAAGAACAACCCCAAAGGCACCAGCTGTGGCCACGCAGACAATTAGCATGGCACAAGTCACGGAGAAAACGCAAGCTGTGACCACACCAAAGCCATCACCAACAGCGAGTACAGCATCTGTGGCCATGGAGGCATCTACCATGACCTCAGTGAATGGCCCCAACATTGACGATGCGGCTGAAACAATGCAGAAGCCACAGAATGCGGAAAAGCCAATTGAGGAGTCCGACGAGGATGAATCCGCCGCACTTGAGGAGAACTCAATCAACCAAATAATTCAAGCACTTAGCAGCTACCCGGACACACCGTCCACATCTCTATCATCAATGGAATCAACGTCCGATGGTACAACCGTGAAGCACCCCGAGCACGGTGATGAGGAAAAAATGGCAACAACTGTAAAAGTAATTTCGGTCAGTGAACCAGTGAAAAGTGCCGAGACGACGGAGAGAACAGAAGAAACACACGGCACGGATCATGTGGGAAAGCCCAGCAAGATATTTGCAAACAATCAATTGTATGTGGATGAAGCAGACCCGCAAGTGTCGGAGATCAGTACAACGCCACAGTATGAGGATGTAACAACCACGGAAATGTCTCTGGAGGAGGAAGAGGAGGAGGAGACAGAGGCTGCAACGGAATCGGCCCCCCAGGTTGCCGAAAACCTCATTCCAGGGCCACAGAATAGTGGGATTGCGGAGCTCATTGATCGTTTTATTGCCGCCAATTCAAATAGTGTTGCTGTCACGTTAACACCCATGGAGGCACAGCCCATGATTCCCAAAGTTGAACAAATGATTCAGACAGCGCTGCGCAAAAATATAACAATGATGGATTTTGTAGATCAAGCTGCCACAGTGGCATCCATTCTTCAAGGTGATGAGGCTGAGGAGACAGCCACCGAATCTGGATCTCCTCCGGATTTTATGAGCAACCTCGAGGAATCTCTTTCGAATCTCCTGTCTCAGGTTACAGATGAACGTCCCCACTCTGTGCCATTGGTTGAAGATCCCAATATTGAAAGTAAAATGCCCAATATTGATGCAGAAAATGCCATGGCTGAGGATCCCACAACAACTGAAATGCCCCAAGAAGACTTCCCAACAACCACAATTATCAATGAATTTGATGAGCTAAAAGAAGCAACAACTTTCACAGAAAGCCCAAATGAATTTCCCACTGAGCATCCAACGGAAGCTCCTGAGGCAGAAACTGAAGAGCCATCATTGGAGGAATTTAAGACTGAAAGCCCCACAGAGAGTCCCGAAGATGCTGATTTGCCACAAACAACACCCTATGAGGAATCTGATCCTGATCAAAAATTCCATAAATTGGAATCATTGGCCCAGGTAAAGGATTCCGAAGATAAAGTTGAGAATAATGAAGTCCGGGTGGAGACATCAATTGTCAAGGAAACATCTTCTATATCCTTCCAACAGCAGAAGCCAATTAATATCTCCAAATTAAGTCTCTCACAGATTAAAAGACCCGGAAATGAGGGTACAGGAAATTTTGAATTTCATGAAACAATAAAAATTCCAGGAAAGCCACAAATATCCAAAACAACTGAAATTCCTGAGAGCAATGAAAGTCCCAAAAGCACAGAAATCCCCAAGATAACAGGAAATCCGGGAATCACTGAAAGTTCTCCGGGAGTAACAGAGAGTCCGGAAAAATTGGAAATTACCGATAGAATAGACAGAACTGAGATTCCAGGCAGGGAAGAAGTCACTGAAAGAACTGAAGAGAAAACAGAATTTCCAGATGAAACCACAGAGAAGGTAACTCAAATCTCAGAAGATTTTACAGAATTCCCAAATACAATCGATGATACTCAGGATTCTGGACCCCTGACATCGGATATTCTCAGCATAATTGGCACAGTCGGTGGAATGCTGTTGGACAATAGTGTCCCAACAGGTGTGGAAGATCTCGCGACAGCACCGATTGATGACACCACTGATGCAACAACACATTACTCGCCACTCGGTGAGACCACGGCCGTTCCCACGGAAACTCCCGCCACTGAAATACTTGAAGCTCTACCAACGGAGAGTGATGAAATGTCCAGAGAAACGGGGCAATATGAAGATTCATCATCGCTTTCCCCAGAAGATTTCACAGCGCTTCCCACAGAAGTTCCCTCAACGCTGGCTGATCTTGTCCAGGAGACTTTCTGGACATTCGATGGGAGTACAGGGAAGCCAACAACAAAGTTTAATCCCCTGAACTTCCGGAAGAATGATGTTGAAGAGAATATTGCAACGGAATCAGATCAAGAATCAAATACCGTGGTGACGGATGATGCCACCAGCAGTGAGGAGATCACGCAGAAGACAACACAGAGATCATCGCCCAAGACAACGCAGTACAAATTCATAGCAGTCGGTGTGACGCGTCGAGATGATGGGGCACCACTTAATGTACCGACACCTTTTGGCTTTCACACGCGTGTCACGGAGGTAATTGTCCCAGAGACAACAACAGAGATCCTCCGCGAGACAACGACACTTTCCCACGATGATTCCACTGATGACGATGCCACCAATGCCACGCCGCAAATGGATGAAAGTGAGGAGATCTATGTGAGACTCGGGGAAGCCACGGAGAAGGCAGCTGCTGAGGAGACAACGGTAATTAATGAAGAACGCACCGAGGAGGAGAATTCAATTGCCGAAGAGGAGGATTCCCCAACAACAGTTCGCGCATCATCACAGAAACGCCCTGTCTCCGTATTTCACGTCAACACCCCAAAGCCAGCTCATATATCGCCGGCACTCAAGCAAAATCCCCGCAAGCCTGTTCCTGTGAATCTCAAACCAGCCCCAAAGGAAGCTCTCGGACTGGAACAGAGCACGCAGCATCTCGATCAAGATCTCATTGATTTTGTGAATTTATGCAATGAATTGGCTTTCACGTACTGGAAAGCAATGACTGCCGAAGGAATTAGCACATCCCGTAGCATTGTTGTTGCACCCTTTGCCATCACCTCAATGCTGGCCATGATCTTCCTTGGGGCACGTGGAGCTACCTCCGGTGAGATGAATGAAATTCTTCGCTTGGACGAAATGGTCACATTCAATCCACACGCTGTGTTCAGAAATGTGACGGATTCCATTGAGAATCTCCGGGAGAGTGGAGTCTTCACTAGTGCTGTGGTGCGTGAATTGTTCAGTGATCGCGCAAAAGGGAAACTCCTGTCGTTCTACAAAGATAAAGTTCAGCAATTCTACTCGGGGCACGTTGAAGAAGTCAATTATGCTGTGATCAATGACATCATACGGCGCAGAACGAATTTACTCATGAAGCGGCATACGTGGGGAAAGGTCATGGAATTCCTTAAAACAAATACTATCACTATGCGCCCTCCCTTGGCTACAGTATCTGCGAATATTTTTAAGGTACATCCTTTCCTCTTTTGCACGTTTTTTATCATTTAATCATTTAATGATAAAATTGATTTTTTTTCACAGACTGACTGTTCCAAAGCATCCAGCTTCGATCGTGACGGTGAGATGTTCTTCCAAATTTCTCCAGTTGTCCGGCAACGTCGCCTTGTACCCCTCCCAGCTGCTGTCTTCCGGTCAGGTTTTATGGCGGGCTATGATCCGGAATTGGATGCCACAGCCGTTGCCTTTGGGAGCAGCAATAACATTGTCAGCACATTGCTAGTTATGCCTGGGCAGCAGGGCCACCTACAATCAGGTGATAGCCTCGATCGTCTCGAGATTGCCCTCCTGCAAAATGGCATCACAAAGAATGCATGGCGTCGTTTGCTTACAACCCTCATGGAACGTCCTGGACTTGAGTTGCAGATTCCCAAATTCACTCATCGCTCCTTCATCAATGCCACCAGTGCGCTCCAGCGAATGGGCCTCAATGATCTCTTTGATTCCGAAAAATCTGACCTGCGAGGCCTTACGGCATCCGCCAGCAAGGATATGTTCTTCTCGGATATGGTGCAAATAAATGCTTTTGCCACATGTGGCGAAGATAAAGCCCCGGATCAGCATCATGTGGAGGTTTATCCATCACCACCAATTCAAAAGGGTTTCTACTTGGGCGAATTCACCCGTGGCCTGGTGGACGATTTGCCCGAGAGTATTCGTATGAAATTGCTAATGACACAGGAGCACCAGAGAGCACTCTTTGATCCCTTCTACGAAACCAAATATCTCGAACTCCCTCTGTCGCTGCGTCCTCGCCAAGCAAGAATTCCAGAAGCACCCAGGCTGCGATTTGATCGTCCTTTCCTCTTCTTTGTGCGCCACAACCCAACGGGAATGATCCTCTATATGGGACGCTTCAGTCCACGACTTCATCCATAAAGTCTCATTTAATCATCCTCCTCCCTACCCAACTAGCATGTATTGATTTTTCACGAGTCACGACACGTCAATATGGCCAGGGAACGATCTCCTGGCGACGTGTCAACCCTTTGTGGAAAAAAAATCAATAGTCGTCTTGTGCTATTGTAGGTGAGAATCAGGCACACACACAGAGAATAGAGCACAATCCCTAGCAAAATAAGTCGTTAGGTTTTTAAAAGAGAAAAGTTTAGTAATTTAGAATATATCTTATTTATTCCTTCTAATCATCGTAATTAGATTGTAAGTTTAGCAAGAGTTTTAGAATACTTTTATGTATCTGGGTTAGTGGACAAATTTTCAAAAAGAAAAAATTTCTGATATCCATCAGCATTGTGGTTATCAATCTCACATGATTGCGGCACTTACATTCATCGGCATTCATTAATTTGGACTCACAAATTCTCCACACCATGTGACTTCAAATTGACGAATTCGCGACATAAATTAATTAAAATAATTCTCCTTAGTTCTTCCACTTAATCATTGTTCAAGTGGGAGCTACATAAAATGAGGCGAATGTAAATGCAGCGATTGAATCATTACTAAATTCTCTCTTTTTTCTCTCTTCCCACCTATTTTCCAATTCTCTCTCTCTCACACTACATTATATTTAATAATTACAATTAATAAGAAAAGAAAATAATTTATGTCTTTAGAAATTTATAAAGAATAAGAATCAAAGAGAAACATCGTATCAGATTTTCATCTGTAATTCCAGTTTTTTTTTTTATATTCGCAAGAATTTTCCTACAAATAAAAGTATTTTGTGTAAATAAGTCCAAAAGTGGCGTTTTTCTTCTTCGCTTTTTTCGTTCTAATTGGCACAACCAAAAAAATCCCATTTAGCGAGATGTTTTGTTGAGAAAAAAAGCGTCAATCAAACATTGGATGATGCTGATTAGTGACTGGATGCGACGTGGTAACAGCTGCGCGGACGTTTTGCAAATTTTTAGACAATTTTTCTAAAATTTAATTTGCACTTCGCAGAATCTTTTCAAAAATTAATACAAAAAAAATAATAAAAGCAAATAAGAGTAAAAATTGAGAAAAGGTATGTAATTTTTCTTTTAAGGAAATTCATTGAATCTTCCCTACTAAATGATTCTTGTTTCATTCATATTAATTTAATTTCCCGCCTCAAAGGTAAGTTGTACTGGTAAAAACGAAAGCCTAAAAATAATGATTTTTATTATTTGTTTACATTTTTATTATTCTTGCTTTAGTAATAAATTGTTTTTATGTGTGAAAGTGAAAAGAAAAATAATCTGTGCCCTCTTTTCTCAAAATAGACGAAATTTTGAAATTTTTTTACAGAAAACATTGAATCAAACAGATTAATCAAATATTGATCAATAATTGATAAATCAAGGATTGATCATTCTCAAAAGAAATTAGATCGCTTTAACAATCACTATTGAGTCAATTTTCACTCAATCAATTTTTAATCATGGTACTCATCAACAATTGCCAAAATATTGTTCATCAATAAACGCTCAATTTCTTCTCAAATAGTTATCTTGCGCGGAAAGTGATTTTTAGTGATTGAACAACAATTAAGCAATTTTTGTTTACTATTTAAATTGATTTAAATAAAATTGCTAACAAATGTTAGATAAAATTTTAGCAAGATTATTTGATTCACAAAAAAGGATAAAAATTCAATTAAACAACACAAAAGAAAGAATAATTTTTCAGCACAACATTGCCCAGCAAATAGGATTAGGAAAAGAATTTTTAGGGCAATATTTTGACTCCAAAATAATAATTTCCCCAAAATATTTATCAATTTCGCAAAAAATAACTGCCACGAGCCAATTTTACGTGGAAATTCCACCTTGCATTGGAGAAGGAATAAAAATGAGGCGCTAAAAGTTTATTTAGCACCAGCAGTGGTGTATAGCAAAAGTTTACATGATGCGAAACACTTGGAGACGACACTTTTATCAAGCATGAAATAAACACAATACAATGTGGAATTTTCATCTTGAGCCACAATTAAGCGGCCAGTATTTACATAAATGAAAAAAATAAGTCTAAAGCTCCGTGTACACACATTCACTTATAGAAGAGTTTTCCTATTCTCTCTGTTATAAAGCACAATACTATACTCAGGGGGCTTGTGTATACGATAAGCTTTATGTGTTGAGCTTCAGGAGTTTTTCGCGTTTTGGCGTTTATAATTATAAATCTCCTCGCTAGTTCATTCGCAACATTGCTGGTGAGCAGATCGTTTTGTTGTGCGCGCGCGAAATCGCATAAATTGCGAGAGAGAGAGTGTCGCATTTGTAGCAGAAAAAAATAAAAGAATATAATATTCAGTTAAGAAGGAAGAGACCTAGAAAGTAAAATTATTTTTCTTTAGGAACAAAAAAAAAAGAGAAACATTTTCCTGCTGAGTGCTCCAAAACAATCAATATTTGATGCTATATTTGAACACATTTTGCCCCATATTCCCTGTGCAATACACACATGTATCCACTAGTCCATTGGCGTAAGTCAATGGAGTGTGCGCGTGAGTGAGCATAAAATTCGTGAGGGAGACATTTAATAGACTCCTCCACACGCGAGAGGAGAAAAAAAAAGAGGCGCCTATTTTCCCATTTTTTTTTAAGAAAAAGCTAACTAATAGTGTGCTTCTGCACCCAAAATTATCCGCCCCGGAGAGACAAACTACTCCATCACGTCCAGTGTGATGGTAACCATCCGCCGTCGATCGTATTCTCTGGATACGATTCACGTCAAGTCATTCACGGAGCCATCGTAACGCGGGCATTCAAATAAAAAGGAGGAAAAGTGGCCATAAGAGCAAAACTCTCGGTTTGTGTGGAAATTGGAGCAAATACAACGTTTGCACGAAAGAAGGAAAATTGTGTGCAACGCAAGGGAACACAAGAAAAAATCGGTTGAGAGAGCGAAAAAGTATTGCTTCGCAATTTATCGAAGAAATTCTTTGCGCTTCGGAGTCAACACAGCAATTTTTCGTCTGGGATGTTTATAAAAATGTAAATATCAAAGTTTATTTTGGTCGTTCCACAATTCTACATTTTTATATTCTGTTTTTCTCTTTTTTTTCCTCTTTTTCACATTGCCTCCCCCCCCTGGCCCCTGCTGGTTCTACAACAATAAAACTACTCACAGATAATAAAAAGATATAAAAGGAAAAAAAAGGGATAATAAAAATCCATTTGTTTGCCACGATAAAAGAAGTGATGTATACGCTGTAAGAAAATTGAGGATAACATCATAAAAGTTATCTTTGATGACACCAAATGATGCAAATTAATTTGCCACTATAACTCACTAATATAGAGTTTATAATCTTTAAACAATTCTTCTTATTATAAATAATGTGATAAAAGCCGGTGTATTTTCCACGCAAAACTTAATAAAATCAAGCACAACGCAGAAAGTAGTCAAGCAGCAGTTGGAAAAGCAAGCAGAAATAATTAATTTTTCCCAAAAAAATAAATCTAAAAAAGCATAATATTTACTATTAAATAATTTTTTGATACTTAAAAAAACACAAAGTGCAATTTGGAAATTGGGAGAGCTGAGAGAAGGAAGAAAAGCAGCAGCAGCAAATATGAGTGGCAACAATATTCAATCCATACTGCACGAAACGATGGCAGCAGATCAAAGAGGACATTCAACTCAGCGAAGAAATAGCATCGAATCAAACTTGAGCAAAGTAAATAACAATTTAATTCTATTTTTGTCCCACAACTCTCTTTCACATCACCAACTTTCTTGCCTCTTTTGCCTCTTATATTGTACTCTCATGTCGCATTTTCTTCATTTTCCAATTCACACACAGAGCAATATTTTATTCAAAAAAGGGACTAATTTGTAGATGAATTTCTTGTTCATTTTATGTGGAATTTTATTTAGAATTTTTTTTATTTTTTTTTTGAAATTAAAAAAAAATCGTTTGGATTTCTTAGAATAAGAGATAGAATTTTAAAACTTTACTGAACCACAAAACTCAAGCAAACAGATTTAAAATAAAATTGATCAGAATATTAAACATTTTGTTATGACAATGAGAATGAATGATTTTTTATTAAAAAAATTATTTTCATATTAAAATAGAACATTTTGAAAGACTAAAAGAATTATTTTCTTATTAAAAGATTTTTATATTCTTATATTAAAAGATTTTTTTTTGATAAAGTTCTTCAGGGCAAAAATATTACTTTCTGATCAAAAGAAAAGATTTTCTGAGTAGAACAATTTTTCTAATCAAAAAAATATTCTTTCCGAACAAATTGAACATTCTTGTATAGTCAAAATAATTTTTTTTAATTAAAATAATAAATTTTCTGATCAAATTGAACGTCTTTTCTGACCATAAGAATAATTTTCTTTTAAAACTGAACATTCTTCTTGTTAAAAAAAATTAATTTTTCATCAAAAGAATGTTTTTTTTTTTCAGATTAAACTAAATATTACTTATGGAATAGAAAGTGAAAAATATAATATTAATTCATTTTTACCAGTACACATTCTTCAAAAATTCTTCATAGAAAACTCCTAATTTATACTAAATTGCTTTTAAATTAAATCTTCTTTGAAAATTCTCATAAAATTTTCAAGAACAAAGAAAAATAGAATTTATCTCACCTTTTCGACCTAAAGAGAAACCTAAAAGCCAAAAGACACGGAAGATATGGCCAAATTGGCAATTTTCTTCACTTAACAAACAAAAAGACGAAGTCGCAAAATGTCATGGCAGAACTAAATAAAGTATATTGTGGAATTATTCATGGAATGAATGGAGAATAATTAATTTCCTTAACGAGAATTCCCCGTGCGCGAAGACAATCAAAACATGCAAGAATTGATCATCACAGCTCACACCTTTGCAATTTTTATTGATTTTGTCGACTGTACGGATGAAGAAATTCATCGTTCACTCATTCAATGATTTTCCGTGAAAATCGGCACCCCCTCTCACCATGTTTTGCACCATACAATTTCATTTTCAAGGCTTTCAACATCAAATTCATATATAGCGTCTCACATGAGGAGAGACTATGTGGAAAGTTATTCAATACAACAACAAAAATTCACGAAGAGGCTTTTCCCTTTCCTTCCACAGAGCTTATTTAGAAATTGAAAGTTATTATTCGGTATGGAGGCACTTCAGAGAAATTCTAAACCCTTCTATTGAGAATTGTATAAATATTTTGCCCATGAAAAGTTCATTCAAAAATAACTCACCGCGTGATGATTGTTGTTAGAGAGATCGCGATCATCCATTTCAAACAATTTTATCAATTACATGATGTTATGTGGCTCGTTGTCTTTGCTGTATACTGATTATCTTGCTGGAAAAAAGAGAGAGAATGCTTTAAAGTTTAAAAAAAATTAAGAAATTCATAAGAAAGCCTTAATTAAGTAAAAGATTCTCCGTAATTTAGAAAGAAAAAAAATTATATGGAAGGTTTATATTTCCCATCACCTTGACTTTTATTGCGGCCGTCTGACGAGGCTTAATTATTATTTAAAAATTAATCTTTTATTATATTTAACTGCAAAAAATATCATTGAGGAGTTCGCTGAAAATCTTAACACATTTTTATAGGTCATAATTGAGACATTTTTTTTCATGAAACTTTTGTTAATAAAACGATTTTTATTTAAAAAGCTTTCTTTACGAGCTTTTTTTGTGGATCTCCGTGGAATGTCTTAAGATAAATCCTTTGGAATTGAGGAAATAATTAAGACAATAATTCATTCTAAATTTTAGTCTTGTTCTTTCTGGTTCTAGCTAGATTTCTTAAAAATTCATTGTAGGAAATATCAACAGGATTCTCTTTACTTTTCAGAAGATTCTTGATGAATAATCTCCCATAGTTTATGAGGGATTATTAAGTATACCTGTACTCTGTAGAGAGTACAAGTAGAGTTCTCTAGCACTCTCTTACTAATAACCTGAAGATCACTTCAAGAAAATCCTCTCGATAAGAAGATGAAGACTGAAAAAAGTGAAAAATCTCACAAGTATCGAACAAATCATCAGTGTTTATCATTTCACATGACATGTATGAGTAAAAATAATCCAGAAATGGCAAGGTCAATAGCCATGGGTTTAAAATGCAAGCAAAATACATACACAGAGTGAACATAACTCAACGCATTTTCATCAATGAGAAGCACAATGTTTTTGGGTGTGGAGTTCATGAGAATGGAGAATATTCTTTGCACCATAAAATGACACTTTGTCTTTTAAAATTAAATCAGAAAAACCTTCAGGAGTTTTTGCGGGGAAATTTGTCGTGTACATTTCCACAAAACAGCTTTTCAGCTGAATGATTTTCTCAGCAAAGAAAATTTATTATTCAAAATGTAATAAAACTTCGTAAGAGGAACAAGTGAAGAAATATCTCAGCTGTTCTTCCTATATTTTTCGTCCTAATTTCCCATGTGTGAGTTGTGCCGCGAAAGCTTAGAAATAGAATGTTTTCTAGCTTTGTAAACAAATAAATTGTATAGAAGTATTTTTAATTTCGGCACAAGACACAAAGATCCGCCGCTCAAATTAATTGCTTCGAAGAGAATAATCTGGATTCTTTAAAAAATCTTACATAAAACTATGCGGTTTTATAATTCTAAATAAAATAACAAAAAGTTCTCAATGTTCTCAAGGACGAGATCGACTTTTTATCGTTTATATTGTTTAAAATATTTTCTTCTTCATTCATTTTATGAATTGTATCGTCATTGTCAACCATGAACTTTTAATCACAAATTCAGTGTTGTGGTTCATTAAGGAGGCATCAAATTATAATGCAAATTAAACAAATTAAACCGATAGTAGCAATTCGTTTCATTAACTATTCTATTTATCCCATCTCTTTTTTTTTGTGTGTATTTCTTGTAAAATTTCCTGCATGTCTGACTTTTAAGAAATACAAAAAGGAAGCTCAAAGAAACTTAAAGAAACTCAAGTACAAGAAACGAGATAATCTATGTAATGATGCAAACGCATTGTGAGGAACAAAGTAGAATAAATAAGAGAATCTTGCGCATACTCCAATTGTAGAGCATAAAGACATTTTTATTTTGCAAGAACAAAAAAAAACAAGAGCTTCAAAGACATTTTGGACATAATAAGAAGGAAAAGGAATTAGGAAATGCTATGATAAACAAAAAAGAATGAGAATCATAGTCCAAATTCCCACGTGATTGCTCACATTGTTCTAAATTGACCCAAATTGATTTGCGACCATTTCGGGATGGACCGTCTGCGACATGTGATTTGAAAATCCGTTCATTGCCTTTGCCCGCGGTCTGAAGAAATGAAGCAAAGAGCAAAAAACTCACATCATACACATTGCAGAAAAATGTTTACAGACGTCCCCTCAATTTCAATTATTTTTACGAGTCCCCAGCTCTTATCACAGCCCATTTTGAGGTCAATTGAATGCTCCGCTCTTCGTCCAAACGACAAGACCTTCCGCGCGTTTTTTTTTTTTTTTAAATAAAAATCCCATGCTTTGAATGATGGAGGAACTTTTTAAGCAACAGGAGTGATTAGCCACCATTGACATGGATTTTTTTCTCTCTCAATTAATTGTGTTATTATGCCCCAGAAGTTCTTCCCCAAAACCTCTCTATTCCGCCTCAGATTAATCTTCTATCGTGAGTAACATGGTTTAAATTAATTAAATTTTGCGATAACGTCGCGTTGTTTTGCATTTTTTGGGGACTCTTTGGATGGATTTTTGCGTTGTTTCCCACTGATTTAT
Source organism: Lutzomyia longipalpis (assembly GCF_024334085.1). Classification (NCBI taxonomy): domain Eukaryota; kingdom Metazoa; phylum Arthropoda; class Insecta; order Diptera; family Psychodidae; genus Lutzomyia; species Lutzomyia longipalpis. Next base: position 12,188,320 of record NC_074709.1, on the reverse strand, counting down.
CACTCGTACTATCTCTCTTCGTCACATCTTCATACACTCACTCACTATGTGCTCATATAAGGAGATTTTCACTTTGAGACACTTTTACTGCGTTTTCTTTTCAACAAAATTTACAATAATTGCACTGTACGGTTTCTTATCATACATACCTTATCGTGGCACTTTTTATCCGCCATCTCTTCAAGAGAAATATTGTTAATCCCCCGCTATGACGGTAGACGAGTCAAGAGGTTACGGACATCCTCCTTCAGATGAGCTTCTGAAATTGCAAAGTATGATGAAATAAATTTTTTTGGGTGTTTTAGTAAAAGTTATTTAGAGAATTCAAACCTTTGTTTTTAATCATCTTTCTTCCTGAACTAGACAAATCCTGGAATACAATATTTCAAAACTATTTTCAAAAATATAGAAATAATCAGGACACATTTAACTACAAAGGATCAAATAAATAAATAAAAAATCTCTTAAGAACTTTTCAAAGAAGCTCATCATTTTCCACTGAGAAAAAGACAAATGACAAGGATTTGTTCAAAAATGCATACAATTACGTCACAATTGCATGTTTTTCTCCACAATTGTGACGTCATTATTGCCATTTTTGGGGTAAATCTTTCCAGAAGCTGGGTCCCAGTGGAAAATAGGAAGTTTCTGACGATTTTTTTTATTTTATTTTTTATTTCTGATTCTCTACGCACACGTATTTCAATTATTTCCTCACATGAGAGCGTTTCCCATGCAAAATCCGGTAAACTCCTTTCCGTGAGAAAATTAAATTGATACGAAATCTTTGTTATCTACTAAGAAAAAAAAAACAAATCAATCCACAATCCTTCCCAGAGAATTTCTCTTTGCATAAATTTTTCGTCATTCACCTCCGCGTGGCATTTCTCCGTGAGATCAATTAGCGGGAGAGTCGCAGAAAAATGCACCTGTGCCGTGATATTTACCTTCCCATGTGCTTCTTTTCTCATAACGGTGCATCAAAAGCATATAGGTGTATACCCTTCCCATTCAACTTCCACCTCCTACCGTTGGAATTCAATGCACTTTTCTTATGAGTTTTTGATAAAAAAAAAAGAGAATATCTTACTCTTGCCCTGCAAAAGGGTTCTTTTGACATGAAAAAAAAATGAATGAAAGAAAGAAAGAAGTCTGTTTGTCTTCTGGAACAATATTTATATGTATAGTTTTGTCTCGAATGCGATGAAAGAATAAATTTGTACTGCATTCCCCAATGTGGGGATTTATTCAACGAATTAGTATTGCGCTTGTGAGAAAATTCACACAACATTGTAGGTGTTAAATGGTTGTATCAAGATGCAGGTGCTGTGCTATGACGTCAAAGAAACCAGGAAAAAATAATCATCACATGCCAGAAAATGGATTAAATTATTTTCATCTCATTCCTTTAGCATATTGTGTTGTGATGCTATTGTTTGGGGGGATCTTTTTGTGATAAATAAATCAACAAATTATCGCACGTCTCCATTCGTGGTTTTATTTATTTTTTTTTTTGAGCAAATTTCAAATGTTTCCTCTGCACACGCTCCCCTCATTGTACCACACCAAAAAAAATCCACGAGCAAATATTTAATTTTAAGCTCTACCACTTTTCATGTCTGTGCCATTAATTTTTGTAAATTTTCTTTCTTATCCACCTCCAATTTACAAATTTATCTCAAAATTCTCCCTGCGGAACTTTTTTTCTTTCTTTTTTTTATTCTTAAAATAGAATCTTTAATTTTTTTTGCGCCGAGGCAGCAATTAGTTATGGATCCCCTAATTAAAGAGTCATGGAAATTATGTTTTATTATCTTCTATCGCATTTTTCTTAATAATCTTTCTCTCTCTTTTTTCCTTCTTTTCCTCGAAAAAAAAATGTTAAAACAATTTATTATTTAACACACTCTGCTCATCCATAATCTATGACGTGCGGATTTTTTGCAATTCAAAAAAATGCTCTCCATAAATATTCAATATTTTGATGCGGAGAAAAAATTTATCAAGTAAGGAGATAAGGTGGTTGTGTATTAACAATTTTTTTCTTTAAAAGAAAATAATTTATTTTGTTTGTGCGGAACAGTGTCTCTCCGCACTCCAAAACTCCAATTCCAACAAGTTGGGTACACATATTGTAAAAATTCCCATTCCTCAAAAAAACCGGGAAGATGGCTCATAGCCATGGCCAAGAGAGAGAAGGTAATTTCGGGCAAGAGGTGCGGGCACCTGAAATGTGTGTCGCTTCTTGTCCGTGGCCAAGAACTTGATTTGCAGGCAGTGAGGACGCGTTATTCGCATCAGCAACTGCCCTGCGGGGGTTAATTTACCCCAATATTCATGTCACGACTCTTGATGGACGGACACATTGCATTTTGCGCGCAGGCACATCACACAGAGTGGCGCTCCGCATAGGGAACAACCATCGCACATTTATGCCAACGATACTTCATCATTAATCAAAAATCATTTGTACATGATTGTTCGTGGTCAAAAATTGACAGCATGCACATGACTCACGCAAAAGATTTAAATATTTTTTTGCTTAGAGCTGTAAAGATAATAAAAAAAAATGTGAATGCAGAATTTTATTAAAAAAGCATTGACCTGCTTTTGGGGTATTTAGTTGCGGGATTAAATATTCTAAAATGCAAACAAAAACCAACGAAAATTAGTTTCTCTGCAAGGTAATCGAGATAGGCACGCTTAACACAAAAAAATCCAAAGATTTATGCATGAAGTTGATTGAAGAGGACAATTTTAATAGCTACATAATTTTTTTTTTTAAATTTTATCACGTGCATTATCAAAGACCAAAATAAGCTGATATTTAATTCAGAGCAATTGATTGCAAAATGTTAATGAAATTGCAAAATTAAGGGGATGATCACACGTTATCTTTAACTTTTCTGCTCTTGGAATTAATCGTGCTTGAGAAAATGTGTCAAATGTGTAATTATTGATTATAAATTTTATTCAATGAGGGAATTAGTCTTACTTTAACCCTTTCGCGTCATCGAAAAATTAAAACATTGGATGCTTTTAGAGGAGGTTTTTGCAGTCAGAACGTCTTCTTTGGCCTCTTTTGCACGAATTTGATTCATTTTAGTAAATTGGAAAAACAATAAAATTCATAAAAATTTTGGGAACGAAATATTTCACGTTTGGGTCTACGTATGACCCAAAAATTCGCGAAAGGGTTAATAATGAGATCTTATTGTAAAAAAATAACAGAAATTTAATAACTTCATGCATAATATAAAGAAATGTCGCTCAGATTAATCAAAACTGAGCGACAAATTTTCTTTTAGGAAAAATATTAAAAATTACGTTATATTCTAACGATTTTAACCAAAAGCACATTTAAAATAAAATTCCATTGTGCTGAAGGACTTGAAAATATTTCTTTTTTCTGCAGAAATACAAAAAAAAAAGAATTAATAAAATGTTGAATTGTAGCCAAGATTAATCTGAGCGACATTTCATTACTCAATCAGATTCACACTGGATATATCGAGTACTGATAGGATTAATGCACAGAAAGATTTCCTTATTTAACTGATAAAGATGTTCTTCTAATTTCCTTGTAAGTTTCTAAACAGAATTTCTTTTATATGTATGTTCAAATATGAAAAATAGTCACGAAGCTTAAAGCTCAAAGCTTCGGCTTAATTTCCTGACTTCTTTAAGAATGTTTTTCTTGAACAAAATAATAAGAAAACACTTTTTTGAAATTATAAATTTTTAATCATTTTTCTAAATTTTTTACCTTTTCCCACAAAAAGACTTTCTTCTACATTCATTCTGTTCTTTGCAGATCACACCGCAGAAGCCCGTCGTGGACCTTGTGGTGGGAATGATTGCTCTACCAACACTCATCATTTTCGCCCTAATGCTAGAGACAAATATGCAGGGAGATTGGACAGAGGCACCTGAGAGCCGATGGACCGTTCTTGGCATTGGAATTGGTTTAATCCTCATCAGTCTCCTTGTATGTGGTTACGTTACGCACAGAATGGGTGTTTGCCTATGGGCTGGACCCCAAGATGATTCAGATACTCAGTCCAACATCAACAGAGTAAGAAATCTCAAAGAATTCTCAATGAAAATTCAACATTTTACAAGTTTTCTCGAATTCCTTCCAGGAAGCCTCCGCTGTGGATGTCTTCAGCATTGGCGATCATCTACCACCAAGCTACGATACTGTCATGCAGATGGACTACAATGCACCACCGCCAGCATATCACTGCGTAGTTCTCGACTGCGAAACAAAGACCTCATTCCGGATTGAAGATGAGACCACACATCACATCTAGTCAAAAAAAAAAAACAAAATTATGCCCCCTACCCGTATTCCACGGGAAAAGAGCAATAAAAAGTCTTTCTGTTTTCTTTTTTCAATTTTTTGAGAATATTTTATTCACACCAAATTGGCATCTTTCTCTCGCAAATTATCTTTATTTTTTTGCAAAGAAAAAAAAACAGGAAATTTTCTCGACTGTATTAAAAAGAAACTTATAAAGGATTTTTTTTATTTAAATGAAATTCTGCATTAAGATGATGAAATTTCGACGTAGAGCACACAGTCTTACTGACCCTGCTTATCTTTATCTTTGTCGCTGCTCTTTTTATCTTTATTGAGTGATCCAACAACATCACGAATTGCTTCAGATTGTGGATCAACTCCGGGCAAATTCTCAAGAACGCTCTGCAAAGAGAAAATCAAAACTACATAATGTAAAAGATTTTTTTTTTAAATGAAAAATTGGGCATTTACCTGAAGAAAAGCTGGATCACTAATAACTTCATTGTAATCCTCATCAACTTCCATTGGGGTCTCTTCCTTTTTGGGGCGACTTGGTGCCTGTGCCACGGGTTCTTCTGCATTTCAAAACAACTTCCATCAGCACGGAATTTTATCATCACACTCAAGTGGGACACAAAATGTTCACAAAGAACAAACAAATGCAATAGTTTGTGCAATGGAAATTATTCAATCACAACACCATTCAGCAGTGAAGGTATATTAATAAATCCAAAATAAACTAAAGTTGTGATTTTAAATAGAGTGGTTTGAAATGTTTGAAAAGCAATAGATAAAAGCCACTACTTGTAAGCTCTGCGAGGGCATCTATATCTGGAACGATTGTTCTCTATTTATTAAAAAGAAAAAGTTTCTCTACTTGTTTTTGCAATTTTTTATCAAGTAAATTAATTTTTTTTTTATTAAATTCAATGATAATTTATGTTAATTATGCAGAGAAATTTATGTAGGAACGACAGAACAATCAATAAAATTGAATTTGATGCAAAAGAATTTCAAAAACTAAACTAATAAGCATTCCAAACATCGTATGACCTAATAAAGCTTCTACACTTCTGAGAAAGAAAAGTTATTCTAGCGTGTTCACAAGTTTGCTAAAAAATGCAACAATGTGATTAATAAATGCGGTTTAGATAGCAATCAAATAGTATTAATTTTATGCAACAACATAGACACAGATTAATGCATTGAGATAGATTAATTTGCAAAAGTAGAACAAGCAAAAAAAAATTAAGAACAAAGATTTCATTGAGATTTTGCGGACTTACGGGCATCCTGCATTGACATCTGCATGGCGAATGCAATTTGTTCTTCTTCAGTCATATTGGCAAAGTCCGGCATGCCATCGTCATCAGCTGGAGTCTCCGTGGACAGTGCCAGGGCACGCTGGAGGAGTGTCTCCTCAGAATGGGGCTCATCACCGGCCATTGTCTCCTGCCCGGCAGTTGCGGAAGTTGGATTAGCTGCTGCATCAGCTGCCATGGCGCGTCGTTGTTCCTCTTCCTGCCGTTGACGCTGCTCCTCCATTGAGACACGCAATGCCAGTGCCAATTCGGGATCTTCATTGGGATCCACGCCAAATTCAAAGCCAGCCCCACCCAAACCGGCACCTCCCATGCCATCCTCCCCCTGAATTATCGGGGATGAAATGAGAGCCTCTGAGAGCACTGAGCCACGGGGTACACTGACAAGATGCGATCCCGTTCCATCCTTCCCATTGAGGGCATTAATGAATGCATTGAGGATCTCATTATTCGAATTGTGATCACCAAAGCTCACAATGTCCACGTTGACCTTTTCCTTTTTGAGCCTCTTAGCGAGCTTCACCAGCTCCGGCTCCTCATTGGTTACCGGAGAACCCACAAAGACTACAATGCGCATCTTGTGGTTCTTCCCTTGACGATGCTTCAACACCAGCTACAATGAAAATATATTTCTGGTAAAACAAAGAACTTTAGCAATCTCCTGATCAACTTACATGCGCAATACGTATCCCCGTTAGCAAGTTAATATTCCCCTTGGGTTGCACAAGGTGCATCTTGGACAGAATCCTCCCCACATCGCTCGTGAGTGTAGCCAAAACCTCAACAGTGTTTGCCATTGTCATCAATCCGACATTGTTTTCCGGATTGGAACGGACTTTGGTGAGACACACGAGATTAATCCCATCCTTCTGGGCATTCATGCGCGTCGGAAAGTAATCCCCATTGCGTTGATAGTCGCTGTTGTCGAAACTTTTGGGTAAAAAGACAGAAAAACACAAAATTATTCTTCAAATTCAACTAAACATAACCTCATTCTGTATGTGCTTTGTCATCGTCAAAAGAGGAATGGAATTTTGTTGGAAAAACTCATAATTTTGAGGAGTTTTTGGACTTTTCAAAAACAGTGGGGTTTCTTCTTGGATTGAGGAGGGAAATTGTGGTGAAAATGAGGGGGAAAAGTGTAAAAAATTCAATATTTACCAGATCATCGTACTTTCCAGCACCATTTTGACAGATTTGTTTTTCTCTTTTAACCATCCCAGTTGGACTACTACTGCATGTCTCTTTGCACTGACTTATATGGTACGCATATGCAGTGGAGTAGTGTCAAGGAGAAGGGAGAGCAGCTAGCTCAGCTGGGTGCGTGAAACACAAAAGAAACGCGCGGGGAGTGTCAGAAAAAAAATCTGTTCTGTTTTTTTCGTGGCACAAAAAAATGGGTTTGGAATGCAAAATAGTGATAAAGTGCGTGTAAAATCAGCCAGAGAAGTGCCAGTGCAGCAATTGGGATTGTTTGTGCCTATGTGGAGTGTGCCAGTGATCGAGGAAATTGAGTGGTAAAACATCCATTTTCTTTTTTTTTGCTGCTGCTTGCTCCACTCAATCAAAATCAAAATAGAGCGAACGGGCTGAGAGAGAGGAGAAAAAAAAAGCCAAAACAGGCACAAAGTTCAATAAAACTGCGATACCCATTGGTGTGGAGGAGCTGCCGTGGGTGCTGGAGTACTTGGGGACACACAGTGTAAAGACGGGCTGACGGAACGGGTGCTGCGGATGGGCAGGAAATGTGAGACGAATTCGTGCTGAAAAACGGGGTGTGGAGACGCAAGCGGAGGCCCACATTCCATTACATTTATTCAGCCACAGCGCGCTTTTCACTCGCGAAGCAGCCGCGAAAGACAAGACCATAACTTTGGGGGACTCTCGGCGACTTTCTCGCACTAAAAGAGGTCTACCCGTGTGTGTGCCCCCGTGTAGAGGCCGTGGAAATCCCCGTATTTGTGTGGAAAAGTTGCGTGTTGCGGGAGTTTAGTGTGAAGGTGAAGTTTTTCTTCGTGTGGCGACTTTTCAACAAACCTCCAACGTCCAAAGGGGGCAAAGCGCGAAAAAAACGTCCAGCTGAAAATTGGGGCACTCTCGCCTTTGGGGATTTTGGGTGTGTGCGTGCGTGTTGGCTCCACCACACGAAAGCACAGAGAATAGAAGAAGAATAATAAAAAAAAAACATGACAAACGACCTCCCACACATAGCCCCATAATTGCAAACTTGTCCGCTAATCCATTCCAGGACTAGACACGTCACGTAGTCCACGAAAAAACGCAGCTAAAGAGCGCCCCCCGTGTGTGAAGTTGAGTGGTGAGTTGTGTGTAGTCCGGAAGTGCTAATGGTGTGTCCGGAAAGATGAATACCGTGCTGTCAGCATTCAAGAGTGGTAGCAAATGTGACGGGAATCGCGCAAAACCACCCACAAAGTCCGGCAATAAGAAGGCAGACATCGTGGACAGTAGTGACTACGAGAGCCTCAGGCGAATCCGGGAGATTAGTGCCAATACCAAGATGAGCATTGCCGATGACGAAGTGGACGGTGCTGTGGTCTTCCCGCGTCCACCTCAGCCAATAGCAGGGCGTTCCAGTACAGCGTCCGTCGATGGGAGCGATGAGAAGCCCACGCGTCGTGATGTCTTCTCCCTGCCAGCTGTGCACGGCCGGAAGGCAGCCGATGGCAAGGGGCGAATGTCGACACACCAAAGAAATCTCAGTCTTGACTTTAGATCAATGGGAATTCTCCTGCCACCCGTCTCCCAAGTCACCAAGTCCACATCACGGAAAATTGTCACGCAGCACCATCGCAATCGGAGTCTGGACAGTGTCCTTCAGCGCATTCCCGAGGTAAGTTCTCAATTTATTTTTATTGTTCATTTTTAAAGCATTTCATTTATTCCTCAATTGCATTTGTGGAATCCAGGGAATTCCCAAAAATTAATTTCCACCACGTACTGACAGAAGTTAGTTTCTGATAAGATTTCAATTTACAATGATGTGCAATGGAATAGCAGAGACAGAAAGAAATACTTTATTGTGCATTTTTTTAGGGAGAAAATTCATAAGAATGTATCAAAATCTTTTCTAAGAAATAAAGAGAAAATCTAAAGGAGTTTATAAGTTTTTGTAAAGTAAAATTCCTCATTTGAGGATGCAATCAAAATATGAAATATTCGTAATCTTAGGAACAAAAAATGAACAAAAAGGAAAAAATCTAGAAAAAATCCTAAAAATGCAAGAAAAGTTGTCACGATTGTTTTTTTTTCATATCTCTCAACTTAATCATAAAGATACCTTATCAAAAACACAGAAAAAATATTATCATAAATGTTTCAGGTACAAAATAAACAAAAATGACGTCACTATTTTCATTTTTTGAGCAAATTTTTATCAAATTTTAGTTTCAGTTAAAAATAAAAAGTTTATTTCGCGATTTTTTCTTGAATAGTAAATAAAGAAATGAAAAAACTCCTTTTAACACTTGGACGATCGAGGTTTCTAACCTCAAAAGTTTGACCTTCATTTTCTCTTAAAAGAAAATATTTTTCCAAGTTTTCTTTCGACAATATTGAAGTAATGAAACTTCCCTATAAATAGACGTAGAATTTATCACGAAATGTTAAATAGTTTTAATTCTTTGGCGATTGAAAAAAGTCGATTTGGCCAGCAAAATCCTCCAAGGGTTAAGCTGTTATATGGAAGAAAATTGTGATGATCTGCTATTTCTTTGCACATGTCTGTAGAAAAGATTACTTTTTGGACAGAAAGTGAAAGTCAAAATGCTATCAAACATTCTTCAACAAATTTAATGGGCCACTAAAAATTTATTTAGGCCTCTCTTAAATGATTCAGAGCATTTATTAAATTATGAATATTTTATCAAAAATTTATTTTCGAGAAAGAGATCAAGGAATTTTTTCAAAATCAATGCGTAATTTATTGATTTGCATTCTTTTGGAGAAAATAAAATTGAGCGAAGAATTTGTTGGAATTTAAATGGAAAAATGGGGTCAATTCCTATGCGTGAGAGACTGAGAGCAAAGATCTATTTTAAGGGGGGATGGGGGTAGCATAATTTTGTCGCCAGACGAAACATGTTGGGATTGTTTTTTTTTTTTCATTTTCTTTTCATATTGTAATTAATGAATAATTTATTGACACGTGAGGGATGATTCTTTCCAAATCTCGTGGCTTTTTTTTGTTAATTTTAGATCATTGTGAGTCAAAAGCATAGATGGGCAAGAGAATAAATAATTATATTGGAGATTTATCTCTACGAGATGGAGATCTAATAAAAAACGAAAATTCGCTTTCTTCGTCAAAGAATTTACGTTGTTTTTCTTCAAGCCCATTGACTAATTAAGAGGAGCTTGGGAATTTTTATTAGAAAATAATAAAGATTTCGTATATTAGCTTATTGAAGGTTGAATTGAAACATATAAATATTTATGCGCCTTTTTCTCCCGCCACTAGAATACTCCGATAAAAAAATTGATGGTGTTCTGTTTGTTGCTTTTCCCTCTCTCTAATCTCCAAGCGCGCCTTTTTGTTGGTTCTCTCTCTGTTAGAGAGTTCAAAAGATACAAAATTCTTACAATAGATTTTCTCTTTTCGGTGGATTATGTTGCGGCTTTTGATTGATTTTGTAAACTTTATGAAATAATAATAAAAGATAACTAAAAGAGACACAGAAGATTGAAAAAGTTCAGCTGAGAGATAGATTTTCTTTGCCTTTTAAATTGCAAATTTTGCACAAAATGATAAAAATGGGAGAAAAGATTATAAAATGCAAAAAAAAGCTGTCGCTGCGTGGAATTTTATTTGATTAAAATTTGCATAGAAATCAGAGTGAAATTTTTTTCATTCAATCCACACATTTTTTTGGTTTTGCTGATTGTTTTATTTTTCTTCTTCTTCCATCTCTTTCTGTCTGCAAAAGGTTGAAGTTTCCTCACCTAGTGCAGAATCTGAGAATATTCTCTGCACCCATGCAATTCTCAGTGCCACCACGAAGCCATCGTCAGCGGGAATGGTGGAGAGTGTGCCTGACAGTGGTGTGGAGGGTGCGGGACAGAAGCAACTTGCAGTGGTGGCTGCGTCAAGTGCAGGAGGTACCAAAGTCAGTGCTGATGGGAGTCAGAAGAAGAAGGATGATCTCACGAGTTTGGGATCAGATGATTCGGGAATAATCTGTGGATCAGAGCCCGATCAGCAGACGTCGTTGTTGTCCAAAGTGGCATCGGGGCAGAGTCATGAGAGTCTCGATTCGGGTGGAGTACCCGATCCACTGGAGCTCGTAGACTACGACAAGGGTGACAAGACCCCAGTGGTGACACCACCAGCTGAACCACAGAAGACGAGCAGCAGAAATTATCTCATAAATACTCTAACACGAAAGGGTGGGGATGGGCAAAAACTCAAGAGTGTGGCAATTGATCTCGATGCCCCGGATGTTGATGAGGTTGATGCCACAAAGGGGCCCGAATGTAAATCTCCGGGGGATAATTTGAAGAATGAATTAATCTTCAAGAGTTTCTTCGGTGCAACGCGCAATGTTATCTTCCGGACAGCACAGAGTATCATTGATAATCACGAGAAGAAGAATAAGGAGGATCAGGGGCAACCGCCAAAGCCACGAAAGGATTTCCTCCTTCTCAAATCAACGTCCAGCCGGAAGAAGGCAACAACATCCCCGGAATGTTTATCACCCGAAGTGGAGGAGAAATCTCAGCATAATTCCATCTTCTCATTGCGCACGAAGAGTAAGGGTAAAGTACCCGGTGTGGCGCAATGTTATGTGCACGAGGAGAAAAAGGAATTGACACAGGGTGCCGTCATGAGTACAAGTCGCAAAGGACACAACGGCTTATTGCGCTTCTTTGAATCTCCCGTCTTTAACATTCACTTTGCCGTACACTATCTCTTCTATTCCAAAGAACCTGGCGTCTTGAGCTTCATTGGGAACAAAATATTCAGCTTTACGGACACCGAGGTGAGTTTATTGCAGTTTTTTTATTTTTGCGTGTGTGTTTGTGTTCCTTTCTCTCACTCTCTTCTCATATTTTTGCTCTCATTTTCGCAAATGACTTTCTCTGTGTAATAATCAACAAAAAATAAAAAAATGAGACTCGAATGCTTTCAATTTATAAAATTGGAAATATATTTTGCAGCATTGTGTGTGTGTGTGTTTGTGTTTTTATAAAGATTGTATTAAAATGACGAATCAACTAAATTGCCTTGAAGATTTCCTCTCGCTCAACGCGCGCTGTGTAGTGGCAGCAATCTCATGCGCGTAATGCCATTCAAATGAGTATGGTCAGAATGAAGCTTCCCCATTTGCTCCAGAATGTGTTTGAGAGGAAAGACTGACTGAGGAAGCACACGAAGTGGGGAAGAAGAATGCAGAAAAGGCGTGTTCTGCAAATACTTGAGAAGATCAATTTATATTAGAAGAAGATTTTTTTCTTCTCAATAGCTTGTGTGATAAGTCTTTTATTTTTCTCAGAATTCTTCTGTTAATCATCTCAAGTTGAATAAGAGATATTTAGGAAGAAAAAAAAATGAAAGATCATCAATGTTAAAATCTTCCATATGACTCGTATTCTGTCAGCTGTATTACTTCTATTTATATCCCCCTTTTTTGGGCAATGTTGGGTTGACAATAAAAGATCAAATAGGCTTTCCATGGCTAGACGACTTCGAAATTCTATGTGAGTGTGATAAAATTGGAGAAGCTTGAGCCGGATGTGGAGTTTCCTTCACAATTTGTTCTTTCTTCACCACTCTTCGTAACTTCTTTGCAAGAGTCTCTCTCTCTGTGTCTTTTCAATATAATATTAACTTCCCGCGTGTACTTTTGAGGGGGAAGTAAAATGCGATGATTCACTGAGTGGCACTTTTTCATCCGAAAATAGGGGATTTAATTGACTACAAACATTCCGCGCCATGGCTTTTAAACCGCATCAGCCTGTCTGTGGGAGTCTCACACTCGATCTTGTGGCCCTCATGATACATTTATATACAAGATCACGCGGCAATGGGAATTTATATTTTTCTGGAAACACATGAGGGGTACTTTTTTTTGTTTTGTTTCGAGTCAACACTTGGATGATTTATCATATATTGGGTAAAAAAAAAAACACGATAAAAGAGGGGGAGAGAGAGTGAATAAAGAGCATAATGAGGTGTGTGTGGAAAATATTCTTTGTTGCTGTTAAAGGAAAAAAATAGTGTCAGAGCAAGGAGCATAAAAATATGGACTTCCATAGAAATTAATCATCATTTTTACTTTAGTTGAATGTCCTCTTTTGATAAGCTAAAGCTTAAGATTATGATTTAATTTTCTTCGAGGAGTTAAAACGGAAGTTTGTCATTAAAAAAATGCGGAAAGGAATTTCCTATGAAATTCTTCATTCAAACTTAATCCTACTAATTAAAACAAACGAACTATTTATGAAATTACGCGACAATTTCCAATGCAACTCGATAGTTTAAATAACCTTTGAACCCATTCCCTCCGCTACAGCTCCTACAGCTTTGTTTCAAAGCATTCCAATTTAATTTTATAACTCTTATTGGGTTCCCTTGCACATACAACATAATTCTTTATTCTATACATTTTTTTTTACATAAATAAGAGTGAGTATTACAACTCACAGCGTTTAAAGTCTGATGCAGACAAAGTGTTTTAGTCTTTCATTTTGTGGATCTTGATAAAAAAGGTCGTAAATCAGATGGAATAAATGATAATTATTTCTCATTATTCATAAGACTAAAAAGTCTTTAGAGCGTATGCAGTAAAATATTTAATTTTTTTAGAGAGATATTTTTGTCTAGAATTTAAATTTTATGTATTTGTGAGAATTATGGGGTTAGAATATCAAGATCATGAAACGTTAATTGAATAAATTTGACATGGAGTATTAAGTTATAAAATTTGAAGGTTGATTTCAGAATAAAGATTTAATGTTTAGAAATATTTGTAGCTAACGGGGAAGATTTTCCAAAATAAATTTTCAAATGTAAAAGGTCAAGGGGTGTTTACATGAATGAAATTATTCAGATCATAGGAAATATTCGAGTTAAATAATTAAAATCAAGCCAAAAATTGTAAATTTTATCCGAATCGTGCAAAATTGAAACCTAAAAATTAATTCAATTCAAGCCTGAAAAGACTAAATTCCAGCTTAAAAATATTATTTTGAGTTCAGCACTAAACAGGCAGAGATTGAGGTACAAAAGCTTTAAAAAATATTTATTTAATTCAAGCCGAAAGGGTTAATTTTTGTTCAGTTTTTAACAAGTGTTGTTTATGTGAATTAAAATATTCAGATCTTGGTCAGATAAATACTCCTTTGTAAATAATTTTCTTCGTTTCTTTCATTCTTATTTGATAAAACAATCAAGGAATTGTTGAGAATCAAGAAAAGAGATTAAAAAAATCGTAAAAGAGGCTCTTATTTTCCACTAAAATCTACTGCAAATAAAAAAAGCTTCGAATATGCAAATTTTGGGTCCTATTCTGCGATTAAAAAGTCTTTGAAATTTCAAAAATTTGTACTGAAATTTCAACAATTTTAGGGATTTCTGGGACGCAAAATACATGCCATTGACGTCAGGTTCATACCTTGTCGAAAACGATCGATGAAACATGAGAGAGAATGTTTCATGACTTTAAAGAGCTAGAAACTCAATGATGACGTCATTGTTTGCATTTTTCAAGTTATTTCAACAACAAAAATCTTTAATCGTCTTTTAGCACAATTCTATAATTTCTATCATCTCTCAAACAAACCATTTAACTTTCAAGACTTATCGAAATTGAAGACAATTAAATTAATTGAAATTAATGAAAGTTTTGCAAAAAAAATGGGGGATGTTCAACAACTCACTCACAGAACATTTGGCAATTTTCGCTTCAATTAATTGAATTAGATATAGTCCACAGAGAAAGAAAGAAAAAAAAAGAATTCTATTGAGTTTTAAAAGCTCCCACACTTCTTATCTAATTTTGAGCGAGAAGTTGAAAGAGTGTAATGCTGCTGTGACCATTCATTGCTAATTGTCCTCCGCGAGTTAATTTATTTGTCTGGTCAATTTGCAAATTCAACAAAATTCCATCTCACAGCTAAATTAGAGAGAGAGAGAGAGAAAAAGAAAAACCATTTCCGCGAAATTCTGCAAAATTGCAAATTTTGTGGTAAAGATGAAAGTTGATGTCATTGTGCAATTTTACGTGTGATCCACAAAAGTTTTCTCCTGTGTGTGACGACTCTCTTTAAGAGGCATTGAGCAGAGGTTTAAAAAAGTATAGAAATGAAGAAAAATAAAGAAGAAAAAAATACATAATTTGGATTGCAAAGCTAGAAAGTTGTGCGTGTGTTTGGAAGGCGAATGGATTGCGCAAGATGAAGAAGAATATTTTGTTGGTGGTGTAATACGCGAAATGTTCTACATTTTGTTGAGCGTTGTTGTTGTTTTTTTGTGTTATTCGCAGGTTGACCTGTACATTCCACAATTGATCTTGATGTACATTCAAATAGACGAACTGGCTGAAGTTCTCGATCCCTATTTGGTGTACCGATGTCGCAAGAGTGCAGATTTCTCCATTAAGTGTTCATGGCTCCTCGAGGCGTACAACTACAACGTTGACGCGGGCAATGGGAGTGGTGCAAATTCGGCAAAGTTGTCTCAGTTGTTCCTCCTGAAGGAGCTGTATCCGAAGAAGGAGCGCAGACAGAGGAAATTTGATGCCAATGAGGTGGTGTACGATGAAGAGGTGCTCTCACCGACAAAGAAAACACATCACAGATCCCAATCAGATGCCACGGGTTTGATTCACGATTCCCGGAAGCGACCACCACTGACACTGGCGAATTTCTCACTGTCGCACCTGTCATTGGGTGACCTCACAACGGGTAGGGCATTCGACAATGGGTGCATTTGCTTTGAAAGTGTCCGGGGGACGGTGAATAATTTGCGAGGGCATAAAACTCTGTGTGTGTGTGGGGCACCAAAGCTCCTGGCACAGCGGGAATTTATGAAGACGCTCATTGAGATTGGGCGTCAGCTGACAAGCTTGCCAACAAAGAGTGAGAAGACCACTCAGCTCCGTATGTCACTGAATTCAGTGAATAAAAATCTTCCAGCTCGTGTCTGGCTTCCACTTCACACGGAGATTCCGCATCATGTTGTGCGGATAACGGAGGACAAGACTGCTGTGCTCAATTCCAAAGATAAAACACCCTACATTATCTACGTTGAGGTGGTGGAAGTTGATGATATCTACACATGTCCCGTCATACCAAAGATGATGCCAACACTACGCCATACGAGGAGTGTTGAACATTTGGAATCTTCCACAAATCACGTATCGCACCTGGACACGGGTGTGAGTGCAACGAATCCCAAACTTCAAGTTCCCCCACGTGTACGGACTGTCCATCAGCTGTCGCTGTCAAATTCATCCGATGCCGGTGGGGGATGTGGGGAGAAGGTTTCCGAATCAACGACTTCCTCAAGTACAGACGCCCCGGATTCGGGTTGTGTGGCAACAGCAACGGATTTGGGGAGTGTGGAGAAGATTGAAATTACAGAGGATGATGTTTGGTCGCAGGAGGATGATGAGATAACAGCGCAGTATTTGAATATGCACAAATTAAGTGAGAGGGATACCCTTTCGCAGATGTCTCTTGAATCCTGTGACTCCAGGGAACAAAGTAATTTTTTTTTCTTGAGGAAGTTTCTTCTTTTGGGAAAATCAATGAACTTTTTATTTTTTTTGTGCGTGTTGTAGGTGTTCCAGCACTCTTCAATATTGGAGACGTCCGGACGCGACATTGTGCCAATTTGAACAATGAAAATGCCAAACCATTTAGCAATGATCCCGAAGATCCATCAGCAGCGGCTTTAAAGGTATCTATCTACCTTACAGAGAAAAGTTTACTTTTACTTTTTAAAAGTTTGAAGTTTGTACTTTTTTTTTCTTCCGGGAACGGTTTGATGTATTCCCGGAAAGTACATAAGTGACTGGAATTTGTGTATCCATTCTTCCCATTGCATCTGGATGTTTCTAAGGGATCTTTGAGACTCCCTTTTCAACACCCGGCTGATGTTTGATTTCATTTAGTTGTCAAAATCTGTTCATTTAGGAAGTTTCTTTTGGAATTGCATGAAGTATTTTTATAAGCTCAGATTTTGACCCAAAGATGACATCAAGGATCATCCGGGTGTTGAAAAGGAAGTTCCTAACATCCCTTAAAATCTTCGTGATGCAATGAGAAAGATGGATACACAAATTCCAGTCACTTATGGCACTTTCCGGGAACACATCTAACGTTGCTTTTTACAATGATTTTTTTTTTATTAAAAAATTTTACAGGAACCGTGGCATGAGAAGGAGAAATTGATCAGAGAAACTTCCCCGTATGGTCATCTGTCCAACTGGAGACTTCTATCGGCTATTGTTAAGTGCGGTGATGATCTTCGACAAGAACTTATGGCAACACAATTACTTCAGGTAAGTAAAATTAATTTAATTTTAAGAATTTTCTCAAATTCATTGAAAAAAATAAAAATTTTTATCAAAAGATGTTCAAACTAATATGGCAAGAGGAGCAAGTAGATCTGTGGGTGCGTCCATATAAAATAGTCTGCCTATCAAATGATTCGGGGCTCATTGAGCCAATTCCCAATACGGTGTCTCTGCATCAAATAAAGAAGAATTCCAATAAGAGTCTCCGGGATTATTTTATCGATGAACACGGGGATCCGGATGAGGGACGCTTCAAACGGGCTCAGAGGAATTTTATGCATAGTTGTGCTGCTTATTGCTTAATTTCCTACCTGCTGCAGGTTAAGGATCGGTGAGTTTTCTTTTGAGGGAGATTTTTCTCAAAGAAGGCAGAAGAGTTTTTTTTTTTAAACTGTTTGATATGTTTCTGCGTAGGCACAACGGGAATATTTTGCTGCACTCAGATGGTCATCTCATTCACATTGATTTTGGCTTCATCCTGAATATTTCCCCAAAGAATTTGGGCTTTGAGCAGTCACCGTTCAAGCTAACGCCGGAATTTGTGGATGTAATGGGTGGCGTCAATTCGGCACTGTGGCAGGAATTTAAGCATCTTCTGCTGAAGGGTCTCCTGGCTGCTCGGAAGCATCAAGATAGAATCATCAATATTGTTGAGATTATGAGGAGTTGTAAGGAATTCTTTTTGCACAG
Organism: Lutzomyia longipalpis; assembly: GCF_024334085.1. NCBI lineage: Eukaryota > Metazoa > Arthropoda > Insecta > Diptera > Psychodidae > Lutzomyia > Lutzomyia longipalpis. The sequence goes on along the minus strand of NC_074709.1, from coordinate 12,170,468 downwards.
AAAAAAACTTGTTCAGGTAAATGTTGATTTCCTCTCTCTTTTTTCTTCCCTTTCTCAGGCTCTCAGCTTCCTTGCTTCAAGAATGGTTGCTCAGGAACTGTGCGCAACTTGCGAAATCGTTTTCATATGAGTCTCACGGAGCAAGAATTGGATAGGAAGGTGGATCAATTGATTCAAGATTCCCTCAATTCACTCTCAACTAAACTCTACGATGGCTACCAATATTTAACCAATGGGATTTTGTGAGAACGATTTTATATGATAATTTAAGATGAAAAAATTAAGTGAGATGAAGAAAATGCAAAAATTCTACATACATTACACTAAAAAAAAACGATTTAGGGTAAGTTTTTATCTTTTCTCTCTTTATTATTAAAAACAAAAAAACAACAAAAACTTTTTAATTAAAGAAAAATGCAAATAATCTTTAACAAGAGCATGAAAACTTGTTGAAAAAAAAATGGATGGTGGAAATATTACTATTCGTACATTACAAAGAAGTAAGTTTGAAAAGGTTTGCGGGGATGATTAAAAAAGAAAAGAAAAGAAGGATCAAGAAGAAAAAACTTTATATATATTATAAATATTACGTCCATTTTTTCTATATACATTAAAAAAAAACATTTAATCTTACAAATCATAAAAAAATAAATTAGCTACTTTGGATTTTTAGTAAAAGAAAAAGCGAAAACATTAAAAGGATTTTCTCTCTATGAGAAAAGAAAGGAATTTTTGGGAAAATTATCTCCTTAAATAAAAAAGAAAAACTGATAAATCCACTAAAGATATTATTAAATTAAAAGAAAAAAAATTAAATGTGAGACCACAATTAATTATGATTATTAAAAAAAAAAAGAAAAAAGTCGGTAGAAATATAAATAATAAATAAAAGAAAATATTTAGTTAAGTGCTGGATAATCAAATCATACAATTTACTGATAGAACTTATTATTAAATATATATTAAATAATATTTTAAATTGTAAAATCTGTATATTCGTTATATACTTTACAAGATAAATAAAAAGTTGTGGGAAATGCAAATTAGACTAAAAACAAAAAATTGAAAGATTGCGAGAAATGCTAAGAAAATAAAGAGAAAAAAATGAGGCAGAAAACGGTCAACGTGAATTGAAGCATTATTTATTAAATATTATTCTACGATGAAAAATGTTCTCCTTTTTATATAACAGGTATATAATAAATATAAAATAAAAATAAAACATTTGTATGATGTACCTCCTTATATACCTACATTCATAAAATTGATAGAGGCAAATCAACTCTGTATCCGTACTGATGGAGAAAGTTCATAAATAATCATAAATGGAAAGAAATTTAAAATAAAATGAAATCATTAATCGCGTCAAAGAAATTTATCATACAGTGTGGGGCAAGAAAATAGAGCCATCTCTCAATTGCAATGCATTTTATTTTGAAAGAGAAGAATTTAATTAAAAGAAAATTAAGTTAAATTATAAAATTTTAATAATTATTTATTAAATAAAAAAAAAAACAGAAAATCTTCCATTTCCTTTTAAAAAAAACAGAAATGCGTAAAAAAGATGAATTTCTGGGCTTCCAGACAAATTTTCACAAAGTTTCTAACCCCTTTTTTGGGCATTGTAAAAGTTCATTGTCATCGTTCTTTTAATTTTTCAAATTCTCAAGACGTTTTTTGATATAAAAAAAAACTGTTTCAATTTTCAGAAAAGCATAAATAAACCTTTTCTTAATTTCCAAAAACTGAAGTAATGCAAGAGCTTTCTAATGAATAATGGTGCTATGCAGGAAAAGAATGTCAAGAAAACATGATCATGACATTTTTTCCTGACATTTTTTTGTCGTTCTATCTCACTCCCACTAATATATTTTCCTATCTTTCGTCTTTCTCCCACGCATGTTTCCGACATCTTTTTTTTTCATGGCATGCTTTTTTTCTTGCGCACAACATGTTTTTATTTCCTTGAATTTTCTCAACACTTGGGGATATTTTCCTGAAAGAAAAGTGGAAAATGCTTAGCTAAAGAGTCCACAGTGCCAGGAAAACAGTAAAAAATGGAAATTTACGGTCATTTATGGGCCAAATATGTGAAAATGTGCGAAGTGAAAAATCAAAACATTCTTTCCCTGACCAATTTTTACGGGATTCTTTTTCGGATTTTCACCACACAAATCACTTTCTGCAGGTTTTTTGGACCTTCCTACAGGTCATCTGCATAGGAAAGGTCTGCTTGGGGTCAGGGAAATGCTTCCTGGGTGGTGGAATCCCACCTGAACGCGGAAAAACTTTGTCCGGGAGTGAATGTTTTGCTGTCGAACTTCACTGTTTTCACTTATTTGGCCGATAAATACCCAAGATTTTCCACTTTTCATACTTTCACAGGCACTTAGAACACTTCGACAAGTCGCTTTTCACTTTTCCCGAGCTAAAATATCACAATTTACAGAGAAAATTCACAAAAACCAAGGGGATGGTATAACCTCATTTTCTGTGAAGAAAAGTCACTTTTTGTTGAACAAAATGTATGAGGAATTCTCGAATCTCGCTCAATCTCGACCGATTCCCGAGAAACACTTTAACTTTTTTTATATTAATAATGTTATTTCGATAATGAGATATGGATAAATCGAAAGCTAATTAAATGTACTTTCGATTGCAAGTGGAATTGTGCAAATTGATCCCTTCTTTTGATCGGAAGAACCTGCTGCCTCACGAAAAGTACTGATTTCTCGGGGTTGGGCATCCCCCTGACAAAAACTAAGAAACGTGTTGACTTCGCAAGAGCTTGAAAAAGAATGTCGCAGGAAATTGTTTTTTTCTGACATTCTTTTTCCAGCTCTTGCGAAGTCAACACGTTTCTTAGTTTTCGTGAATTTTCTCTGTAAATTGTGATATTTTAGCTCGGGAAAAGTGAAAAGCGACTTGTGGAAGTGTTCTTAGTGCCTGTGAAGGTGTGAAAAGTGGAAAATCGCGGGTATTTTTTGGCCAAATAAGTGAAAACAGTGAAGTTCGACAGCAAAACATTCACTCCCGGACCAGTTTTTCGCGTTCAGGTGGGATTCCACCACCCAGGAAGCATTTTCCTGCCCCCCACACCGACCTTCCTTGTTGCAGATGACCTGTGGGAAAGTCCAAAAAACCTGCAGGACGTGATTTGTGTCGTGAAAATACAGAAAAATATCCCGTAAAAATTGGTCAGGGAAAGAATGTTTTGTTTTTCACTTCGCGCATTTTCACATATTTGGCCGCTAAATGACCATAAGTTTCCACTTTTCACGGCTTTCCTGGCACTGACAACACTTCAGCAAAGCCCATTTTCACTTTTTCATGGAAAAATATCCCCAAATACTGAGAAAATAATACGAAATGAAAAACATATTGAGTGCACAAAAAAGAATGATGAAAATGTCGGAAGCATGCGTCAGAGAAAGACAAAAGATACAGAAATACATTAGTGGGAGTGAGAGAGAATGACAAAAAAATGTCAGGAAAAAATGTCATGATCATTTTTTCTTGACATTCTTTTCCTGCATAGCACCATAAAGAATTAAGGAAAAGTTTGATGGACAGATCGTTTCCCCTTAGCAGGTTGAACACTGTGTCATCCCGAATAAGGCCACTAAGTTAGTTTTTTTTTATACAAACATTGATCTCTAAATCATTCCAAACAACCTATATTGAAAATAATTTACCCGCTAAAAGTTTTAAAGGGGATGGCTCCATTCACTTGATCACCACTATAACTCACATTAAAATCATCATAACTTGTAATAATGAATATATTTGTGTGTAAAACTTTAAGATAATATCAAAGTGTTTCTTTTTTTATTTAAATTCAAAATACTAAATTGAGCAACTCAAATTTCATTTAAAAAGAATAAATTTTCTTTAAAATAAAAATTATCAGAAAATAAAACTTAACTACAAAAGGAATGAAAGAGAAATGAAATAAAAAAATATAAATCTTGTTGAAGTGAAGATGATGAGGAAAAAAAACAATTTTAGCTAATGTCGCGTTTGTTAATAAAAAAATAAAAAATAAATAAAAGAGAAATATTAAAAAAAAATCTAAAACATAAAAGAAATTATCCGCTAATTTTATGAATTGAAGTGAAAGCTTGAAAGCAACAAAAAATTTCACTAAATATTCGAAACACCACCGATTTTTACTCTGTGTGTGTGATATGCTCTAACTCTTTCTTTTTTTTTGTATAAATTTTCTTTGGCTGAATGCTAAAAAACTAAAATGAAGTTTTAGAAGGAAAACAAAAGCACTGAAAGTCCTTCAAGTTGAGGATATCAAATGAAAAAAAAAATTAAAAAGGAATCACAATGTTTGAATTTTTGCTCTAGCAATTTGTGCTCCTTAGAATTAATTTCTCAGCAATATTTTTGTCGATTTAAATTCTTTTTTTTTAAATATTTTATTAAGGATAAAATCTTAATGTAATGAAGGCAAAAAGAAATCGAGGAAGAAACTGACGATAGATTTTCTCAATAAAATCTTATTTTATATTATGTATCCTTGGCGTCTTTGCAGATTTTTATTTCGTCTTCTAATGGGATCCTTTTCAAATGATTAAAGGGCTACACAAGGATAACTGCACGTGAATTTTCGTGAGAGTTTTAATTTGAACAAAAAAATAATAATTTTTTGGAAGAAAAATTTGGAAACAAACAGCCGGATTGCTTCACATCACAATGCGATGAAAGAGAATGAGAGAGATCACAACCACGGAAAGGAGTTTCCCACAGGAAGGTTGAGAAGAAATAAATGAAGGAAGGGCAGGTTTTATGTCACAGAAATCCACGCTATTCAATGATTTCATGACCAAACTTAATTATTTAAGCAACAATTTGATGCTCAATCTGAGGAAAACAACAGAAAATTGCCCAATTTTCTCTTGAGTCAGAGACCACCACGAGCCGAATGCAAAATAGCTTCTCCAGCAGGCTCAGTAGTACTGTGTGTGACTCTGTCAGAGTCTGGAGAATATTTCCACCGTACCCCAAAAAGAAAAAAATCAAAAAATTATGGAGAATCTCACCGGGAATGGATTAAAGTTTTCATTTGCAAGGAATAGCAGTTATGTTATTCCAGGAGTTTATGATTTGAGTGTTGAGGATACAAATTGGGTCCTAACGTCGTCCTTCATCATCTTCACCATGCAGACAGGTTAGTAAAAAAAGGGTTTTTGTTTTATTTAAGTGATAAAATCGATAAAATTGATTGATAAAAGGAAAAGAATGAGAACTGATTATCAACTTCTCTTCTTCGTGATCTGATGAAATGAAATATAATTTTTTTCTAACGATTTTTCTACATTTCTTTATTTTGTAAAAGAACATGCTATGTGCTGTGCCGAAAATTCCAGAAGAAAAAGGCCAAAAAGCTCCGATAAAATACTCAAAAGAGCTTTTACAAAAATATAGAAAAAAAACCTGTAGAAAAATCGAATGGAAAGTTAGTGTTTTATATCAGGATCCAGCCACTGTAGCAAGTACACTACCCTCAAAAAGTTTCCGGGCAAGCAAAAATGTCGTATTTTTAAAGGCAAATTTCAAGTGGCTATATCTCCGACTGTAGTTAACCGATTTTCAAAAATTTATTAGTTTTGGAAAGGTACATTTCTCACCTTTCCAAAACTGGTAAATTTTTGAAAATCGGTCAACGCGTTATTTCTTGGCAGCCATTTTGGTAAACCTAGGTGAAATCATTTTTTTACGATTTTATAAATTTTGACTTTGACCTCTTACATCTCTGCCGTTAGTGCACCGATTTTGACAAATAGAATATCATTTGAAAGGTAATTTAATTCCCTTTCTAAATCTGGTAAATTTTTGACAATCGGTTAAACGGTTCAGTCGTATCAGCCATTCTAGTGAACCGTAGTGAAAAAATACATTTTTGACTATATCTCAATCTGTCTGGTTGACCGATTTGAACAAACTCGGATTCAAAAGATTGCAAATCATGTTCCCTAACATAAATAAATTATTAATAAAAGATGATCAGATGTATATAGAATTCTTTAGGAAATTTTCTTTAAGAATTTCTTCAAATACCAAAAGATTTAATTAAGCACAAAGGATTTTTTAAACAACTTTATTCTTCAAATCAACAAAAAAAAATCTAAAACAAAAAAATATCAAAAGAAATTACATTGTTTTGTCATTTGTGGGATGTCCCAAAGAAGATTGAAATAATTTAAAATGAAATCCATTAAATAAAAAATTAAAAGAAATCTCCCCACATGCAATGCCTTCATTTTGCAAAATGGCATTCAAAATGGGCTTTTTTGCCTTCTCTACGTACGTGTGTGGTGGATCGCCATTGACCTTTGGAAGTGCACCACTTTACATTATTTATCTCTATTGAAAATCTCTTTTGACTAATTTATTCGTCCAAGGTATGGTCAATTGATTTTCTTTCTTCCTCGTCGTTCAAAGTTAATTTCAAGGAAATCGTTCACCTTCCTTTTCGGCTATAAATAAATAAATAAAAGCTCATTTTTTTGGACGGGGAAAGCCCCCTGAGAAAGCTTGCAAACAGGGACTTTTCTTTAAAGAAAAAATCGATTTTTCCTTTGCTTTTTGAAAGGTTTCGGAATGCTGGAATCAGGCTGCGTTAGCGTGAAGAATGAAGTAAATATCATGATGAAGAATGTGATCGACATCGTCCTCGGAGGATTCACGTATTGGCTCTTTGGGTATGGGATGTCCTTCGGACGAGGACCCCTCACGAATCCCTTCATTGCCATTGGGGACTTCTTGATTGATCCGAGTGTGGGAGATCCCCTCATGGGACCCATCTTTGCTGCCTTCCTCTTCCAATTGTCCTTCTCCACGACAGCTACAACCATCGTGAGCGGTGCCATGGCGGAGAGGTGCAACTTTAAGGCTTACTGCATCTTCTCCTTCCTCAATACGGCAGTTTACTGCATCCCAGCAGGGTGGGTGTGGGGTGAACATGGATTCCTCAATAATTTAGGCTGCGTGGACATTGCCGGGAGTGGCCCGGTTCATCTAATCGGTGGATCAGCGGCTTTTGCATCGGCAGTGATGCTGGGACCACGAATGGGACGCTATGAAGATGGTATTGCCCCCCTGCCGCTGGGGAATCCCGTGAATGCCTGTATGGGGCTCTTTGTGCTCTGGTGGGGCTGGTTGGCCTTCAATTCCGGCAGCACGTATGGCGTGAGTGGGACCAAGTGGCAGTACGCAGCCCGAGCAGCTGTGATAACAATGATGGGATCTTTCGGTGGAGGTACCTTCAGTGTTTTGTAAGTTTTTCCCCCTTGATTTTCATCTCTTTTTCTGAAAATTTAACAGAAAAAAGAACTTTTTCCCCCGCTCAACAAAAGGTTCTCAATGTTCAAGAATGATGGACGAATGGATGTTGTGGATTTAATAAATGGCATCCTGGGTGCATTAGTATCCATCACAGCTGGTTGCTTCCTCTATCATGCATGGGAAGCAATAATAATTGGGGTGATTGGATCCATTTTGACGTGCGTAACAATGCCGCTGTTTGATAAAATGGCCGTGGATGATCCCGTTGGGGCTTCTTCGGTGCATGGGGTGAGTGGAATTTGGGGTGTAATAGCTGTGGGACTCTTTGCGGACAATCCCATCCCATTGACAACGACAAATGGACGTAGTGGACTCTTCAAGGGTGGCGGATGGTACCTTCTTGGGGTGCAGTGCTTAGCTGCTCTTTGCTTGTGTGTCTGGGGTGTCCTGTCAACATTCCTCCTTCTCTGGGTTATCAATAAGATCGTCCCGATTCGCATGGAAGTCAACGAGGAGCTCCTTGGGGCGGATTTAATGGAACATCATGTCCGCCATGGACAAATTGGCATCTCTCGTGCTCTCTCAGCTCTGGCGCCACTTCGATCGCAGCTCACTGAAGAGAAGGATGTGGCGAGGATTGGGATGAATCCCGGACATGATCGCTACATTGAAACACTCAAATTGGCTGAGATGAAACTTCAATCGTGGCGTGATTATGGCGAAGAGAAGGTACGGGAGGCGAGTGCAAAGAAATCCTCTCATCGAAGATTCTCCAACTTGGCCAGAGCTGTACCAATCTTTCGACGCAAAACCCGCACTGAGGGGGAGATTTCAACATCCGATGCTCCACGGGGGACATTCTCAGTGAGTCAGCAAGTGGGTGAGTCAAGTGGAAAGGATAATCCGAATTTTGCATGGGTGGATTGAGATTCATTTTTTTCTTTGAATTTCTTCTCTATTATATTGTAATGTAATAATAATAATCTCCTAAACTCACCACCTTTATTTTTTTGTAGAGCAATTAACAATTTACACAACATTCTTCGCGTAATATTTTATAGATAAATTGTCTATAATTAAAAAAATAATTTAATATTTTTTTTTTTTTGCGGGGGAGGGCTCATCCCATATATTCGTGGGATTTTGGGTTAAGTTTTCCGATTGCAAGTACAACACACGTTGGAATTGGGCACGATGACCTCGCTGAGGCTTTCTTCGGCGATACTTGTATTTCCAGGAGCAAAGAGTGTCCTCCTCTGGCTATCGCTCTCTTCCGGGATTACCTCCTAGAAGAATTTTAAAATAAGGAAAATTCAATTTTTTTTTTAATTTATCGCTCAATTTGAAGATTTTTCCTCACCTGATCGATATTTCCAGAATTGTTGAGGGTTGATTTGGAGTTGTTGGGATTAAGTTTGGGTGCACTATCGGCACGTTTTCGGTTCAGTGATTGATTTGATGTGTTATTCTTGCGATTTGGCACGGAGATATTGGATGATCTGTGATTAATTTCCAATGCGGATTTCAGAAGGTCCACCTTTGAGGCACTACCACCACTTTTGGGGGCTTTTACGAATTCAATGTTGTAGCTACTGCGACGATGCGAAAGGGAATCCGGGAGGTCCATCTTTGAGCCACGCGGTAGGGATGTGAGGCTGCCAATTTGATTGAATTTAATCATCAGCGATAGACGCTCCTGAGACATTGTTGTGCCCTGATCCTTTGTTTTGGGCTCCGTGAGTTTCTCGCTCTCGCCATTCTCTTCGCAATCCTCCTTGAGGTGCTCCTGCTGGTCAAACTTACGCAACCATATCAAGTGCAATAGCCCATAGATGATGCCACCAACAACAGCCATTAAGCCCATGTAGCGGAAGGCATCGCGTGTACCAACGTGACCAATGAGGAGACCACCGAAGAAGGATCCACTGCCACGCCCGAGGGAGAAGTGAGCCATTCCCAGGACACCAATGAGTGTAGCCAGGAGATTCTTTGGGGAAATAATGGCGCAATATGTGGCTGCTGCGACCCACATGAGGTGGCACGAAAGAGCTTCCATTGCTTCAAAGGGGAAGCACCACCAGGCGTTCCTAGAATGCACAAATTAATATTTAATAAAAATTGAATTAAATTATGTAGAAAAAAGTAAAAAAAATGTTTCACTCACTCAATGAAAGAATACCCAACAAGACGGCAAGCGTGCGAGAAGAAAGCCACAATGATGAGATTAACATGACCAAACCATTTTGTGATCCTCTCAGCACCATAGAGGAAGGGTATACTACTGACGGTACCCACAGTGATTGTAATTCCTTCAAGAAAAAACTTCTTAAGTTAGAATTTTCGAAAGAAACATGAAGCATCAAAAGGACGACTTACCTAGAAGGTAGTTGGGAGCACCAAGTTCCTTCAGGTACAGAAAGAGGAAGCTCTCAATGAAGCCCCAGTAGTTGCCGAGCATAAAGAGGAAGATGATGAAGATCATAACGTGCGGAAGTTTGAGGAGATTCCACAAATCCCGGAAAACATTGTCAGCTGGGAGTTTCTCTCCGAGCGGCATGAGGAGTACGGTGATGGTGGAAATGGTCAGAAGGAGATCGTACGTGTAGAAGGCAGCAGAGTAGTCGGTGTAGCCCAAACCACGGGATGTGTAGTCAATGAGAATGCCCGTAATGGGAGAAAAGATGGCCATCCCAATGCTGGAGAAGAGCCTCTCACGTCCAAAATCTCCCCCGTACTTCTCAATCATTGTCAATGCAATGGGATCCATGATGGTGACCCCGGCAGAAAGCATCGTTGTGGCGAGAAAACGTAGCAGGAAGTAGATCCAGAAGACGGTGTCATCGCTCTCCTTGTAGTCTGGTGGACAGATTTCGGGGCCACCGTGGCGAAAGTTGCACTTTTGCACCATGCAATCAGCTGCTAGTTCACTGAGACGCAAATTGTACGTACTGGACATGTTGGAATCAATCACAAGTCCACCACAGCGAAGATCTTCCTCCTCGAGGGCTGTTACATTAACACCCGAATCCCACAGGAGTTTCTCACCGAAGCGATGCTTGAATCCCGTCACTGTGTCATTGTCATCTTGCTCAACTTCCATTCCCAATTGCTCAATGGGATCACCCAGATCGGGATGCATGTCAAGCAGGAAGAATGCTGAGCTGTCTCTCAGAATCATCTCATCATCTGCTTCATCCAGTGTCTCATTGCTACCTTCTGTGGATGATGAAATAGCTGAAAATACGACAAAGATCGCAAAATTAGCGGAAGTTCTGGGGATTCAATGAAAGTATTCTTACTCGTATAGAGCGGCGTGGTGACTTCTTCGGTGCTAAGTACAGTGGAGGATCTCTGTGTGCTTACGCCATTGGATTTCTTCTTGCTAAGATGGAAATTGAGATCATCAACGGGATCACCATCATCAACGCGAACTGGGGAATTGGTGGGACGTGGAAGGATTTCAATGCGAGGATTCTGCTCAAGAAGAATACAATGATCCAAACATTGATCCACAACAATATCAATCTCTTCCTCTTCAGGACATTCACGGCTAGGGCATGGTGACCACCACACCTCAATGTTTCCCGTCTGTGGATGACGCATTACATAAGCAGCTGGCATAATTCCGGGGATCTCCTGCTGCGGGATGAGCATCAAGGAGTGATGGAAGATGGCATTGAGGAGGAGACTCATGACTACAACGGGCTTATACTTTCCAAATTTATCCACGAGGAATCCAGTAATGGGCGGACTGAGGAAGGTGGTGAATGGCAGAGCCAGGTAAATTATCGCAATCTCCTCAACGGTTAAGCCGATGCTCTGCATGTGGATCGTGAGGTACGGCAGGAGGGATGAGGTGGCTAATGGTGGAGAGGAGAGACAGATAAATCTTGTGTAAGTGTACATATTTGCATAACAGAGCACAGAGATGATTAACAGGGCCGGACATCGGAGATTTCCCATCAAATCTAATCCTTCTTATCATCAGCACAAGGAATCTCTCTAATTTTATCTATTACTTGAGGAAGAAATTAACGCTCTAAAGAATCTTCTTCGAGAGATCCCCGAAAGGGTAAGAAAAGGCAAAGAATAATGGATAACTATCAGGCAAAACAGCCCTGCACGTGAATTCCCATCAGGAGAATGTGAGACTCCATCCCAGGTGAAAAATATTTACAAAATCAAAATCTCCGTCCTATTTGCGCACGCAATCATTTCTCGAGGCACTGATAAGGGGATTTATTTTTGGTGGGAGAGATGATCTTCAGCTGGTGTGGATGCCACCGAAAAACTCAATGAAAGAGCTCCCCCATCGCTCTTCTACATAAATGTTGCTATACATATTTTCACGATTACAGCCTACATACATAAAACTCAATTAAGTTAGGTAAGTGAAAATTTAATCAAGGCATGGATAAGGTAGTTTTCCCAGTTTTCCTATGAAAATTCTCTGCTCAAATAAATTTTATTGAATTTAAGTTAATTTATGTTGGTTTAAAAGCTCTGACTGTTAGAATTTGATTTAGAAAAATATTTAATATATTTATCAAACTAAAGCCAAAATGATCTGAAAGCTCTTTAATGTAGTTTATTAGAAGGACAGAGATTAAAGACATTCTGCAAAATTCAATTTAATCGATGCTAAATATTTTAATTTTATTTCTTAATTCTAATATAAATTTTTGAAGTTGTTTTATGTCATTAGAACAAAAACATTGACAAGAATTTTTTCGAAGAATTTTCTTTCGAATCACTTTTTCCTGATTTTTTTCTTTTTAACGTTATTTATTCCGCCTTTTCACCCCATTAATTTTTACTATTCAAAAGTATTGGATATTCATTGGATAAAATGTCTTTTTATTGCTTAAAGTTTAAAGAACACAAAGCTCCAAGGAGCTGTAGATTTTTTTTAAGCTCTAGAATTTAAGCATTAGTCGTTGGAAAAGAGTACGAAAATCGTTAAATTTTGATTTTTAATGTCCTTTAATTCAAAAAAAAAGTTTTTCATGAATATTTCTTTGTTTTTAATAAAAACTTTAGGAAATTATTAAAGGAACACCTCTAGATGCTATTTTTTCAGCCATTAATCCCTGTTTGAATTTTTCTAATCCTTATTCCTATAACATTGATTTACTAAATTGTTCAAAAAATATCCTTTTTTTTAGGAAAAAAAATCAAATATCATGCGTATTAAAAAATTTATTTTCAACACATTTCTTTCACTTTTTCCATCATTAGAAAAACAATCAAACATTCAATTAAAATAAGATAGAATTTGTATAAATATTTTCGCATCAAAAATAGCCCAACATAATAATAAATTGATCCAGAAGAATATAAGGAGTTCTTGAAATTTACATTGACCCTAAAACCTTAATAAAATGCGTTAGAGCAATTTAGTATGAGTGTATAGTGAGTGCCTGATCTAAATCTAAATTTTCTTGCGCTTTGCGATTTTTCTCCCAACCACCCCGCGCATACACCTAACATTGACCCCAAAAGTAAAAAAGCTCTTTTGCCATTTTTTCTTGTATTTTTCCACGCGATCTCCCAACTATTTCTGTCCGGGATTTTTCTCAGCTCTCTCTCTCTGCGTTTTAATGGTGATTCAAATATTAATTATAATTTTCATCTTTCTAGTTTTGCGATAAAATCCCGCTCACAAATATTTACTGTCTCTCGTAAATTTCATATAAAAGATAATCCCACACTATACACTTCTCTCAAATACAAAACCAACACAGTAATGTACTGTAGAGAAGGAAAAATTCTTACCTCCGTACATGACGAAGAGGGTGATCTTGAGCATGATGAGATTGGAATTGATCCCATGGCGTTGGCAGAATTTATCAAATTTCGTATTTGTGGACTTTGTGTCCGTATTTGTGGCAATTTCTTCACCCATTTTCCTTTCTTGTTTTCTCCTAAAGCCGGATCACAGAGCTTTTTTCTTGTGTGTGTGGAGTGGAGATCAACGAGGATCACAGGAATGGAATATTATGCGACGCACTTTATTCACTAAAATTCTTTCTTTTTTCGTTGGTGGATAAAATGGTGCAAAATGAGGAGGAGAAAAAATATCCCGAGAATGGGTAGAGAATGCCGGATGGTTGCGCAATGGAGCACTAATGGAGGATTTATATTAAAATGATTTATCTCATTAACTCCTATTGAGGATGAATGTTCTTCAAGGCGCGCGCTCGCGCTTACACAGAAAACTTTTCAAAATGCACTTTTTTTTTAAGGGAGAAGGCACCACAAGAAGGAACAAAAAATTGCAAATTCTTCACCCTTAAAAATCACAAAGATTTTTAGTTTATTAATTGTCCACCCAGTAAGGGATGCTGCGCGCACAATCCTTCGGCTCTGTGAGGAGGAGATTGAACTTATTTTTTTTTTTTTGCTTTTGAGAAGTAAAAATGCACAAAGGCGCGCAAAGAAGGAGGAAGGTGATGATGATGAAGAGAAAAAAAAACGAAGAATTTTATGCTTGCCGTTAATTCAATTGAACCCAATTTGGCACACAGAGTGAAAAACGGAAATGTGACGGAGCGGAGGCAACTTGGACATTCGCCACCAGTTGCTTCTTCACGACTGGCCACCTCCAGGCGGCTGCAGTGGAGAAAAAAGGCGCACAAAAGCCGCTTCTGTGTTGGGGAGATGAGGCGAGAAAATTAGCTTTTGATGGGAGTTTATCCCAGCCACACACAACTATGCGAGAGAGGCTATGTCACCCACATATTATAAATTATTAAAGCATCTTGTGACGTGAGAATGCTTTATTAAGTGGTGGCCTTTGAAATGTAAAACGCTTCATATTTCCTCTCCGACGTGTACACGAGATTGGATGCTGCGCTGCCCTGCAAACCACCAACTCACCTCCTCTTTCTCTTTCTTCTATTTTTGCATAAAGCTCCTGCAGAGGATTCACATTACAAACTGCTGGACCTCTGCTGCACCCCACGCATAGTGAGCTTAAGGAAATCCATAATCCTCCTTGGGAATCCTTTTGTATTCATACGCCACAAGATGCTGTTAGAGGAGGAAAAACCTGATGAAGCAGCACCATAATGTTTGTGTGGATTATATTACTCCGCGGTACTTCTCGCCTAATTTATAATCCACACTCAATCTTCCCCGCGGGGTATGGTAGCAGGCAAGAGACAAGTGACTTAGCAAAGTGTGTGTGTGTGTGTGTTGCCTCGTTATCATGCCCAGGCGTATCATCAGTCCAGAGATGGGCAGGCAACACCTCACACCACCCCCAAAATGAATCGCATTTCCACGCAATTGTCTACCAACATTACTTATATACGGAAAAGCACTCCACCAAGGTCGTGCTGTGTAGGAGGGATGAAAGAAAATACGCGCGAAAAAGGGATTAAAAACAAAGTTGAACACGAAAGCAAAAGGAGAGATTTTTTGGCAAAGAGAAAAGTCCCTAAAATGAAATTAGAAATGAAGTTTAACGGAAAAAGTTTCAAAGAAGATTTTCAGGAGGAAAAAGCAAAAAAGGGGTGACGGAAGTACAAAAGGCTTTTCACGTAGAGAGCAAGAATAATTAGGCATGAGAGCTTAGATAAAACTGAAGTATATAGGTACTTAAAAATAGTAAAACCTGATTAATTCTAATTGAAGCTTAAAGATTAGCTTCAATTAAAAGAATTTTTAATGGGAAAACTTTTAGGATTTTTTTAAATAAAAAAAATGTATTATTCTTTCTATGTGAAACCAAAACATATTTTTTAAAGGAAGATTTTTAAGGTTCTGATAGAAATAGGCTGACCAAGCTTACGAGAGCTGTTTCTTTCAATGTACTAATTTTGTGAAGGTAAACTAAGAGAATGCAAATTAATGGGGGTGGAGGTGGATTTGACCTCATAATCGTATGTCTTCTAGTCGATATTTAAACTTTGCCGTTTACCGCAAGTCTCTATCTATCACTGTTCTCTCGCAATTTTGGGTTAAACCACGGATGGACAATCGGCCGGAAAAATTTTTTTTAGCGCATATGATTTTTTTTGGAATGTGGAGACCCTTATGGTGCTATGCAGGAAAAGAATGTCAAGAGAAAATGATCATGACATTTTTTCCTGACATTTTTTTGTCATTCCCTCTCACTCCCACTAATGTATTTCTGTATCTTTCGTCTTTCTCTGACGCATGCTTCCGACATTTTCATCATTCTTTTCTGTGCACTCAACATGTTTTTCATTTCGTATTATTTTCTCAGTATTTGGGGATATTTTTCCATGAAAAAGTGAAAATGGGCTTTGCTGAAGTGTTCTCAGTGCCAGGAAAGGCGTGAAAAGTGGAAATTTATGGTCATTTAGCGGCCAAATATGTGAAAATGCGCAAAGTGAAAAATCAAAACATTCTTTCCCTGACCAATTTTTACGGGATATTTTTCTGTATTTTCACGACACAAATCACTTCCTGCAGGTATTTTGGACCTCCCCGCAGGTCATCTGCAACACGGAAGGTCTGTGTGGGGTCAGGGAAATGCTTTCTGGGTGGTGGAATCCCACCTGAACGCGGAAAAACTGGTCCGGGAGTGAATGTTTTGCTGTCGAACTTCACTGTTTTCACTTATTTGGCCGATAAATACCCACAATTTTCCACTTTTCACACTTTCAATGCACTAAGAACACTTCCACAAGCCGCTTTTCACTTTTCCCGAGATAAAATAACACAATTTACAGAGAAAATAGACGAAAACTAAGAAAC
Organism: Lutzomyia longipalpis; assembly: GCF_024334085.1. NCBI lineage: Eukaryota > Metazoa > Arthropoda > Insecta > Diptera > Psychodidae > Lutzomyia > Lutzomyia longipalpis. The sequence goes on along the minus strand of NC_074709.1, from coordinate 12,154,445 downwards.
GTGTTGACTTCGCAAGAGCTTGAAAAAGAATGTCGCAGGAAGATGTTTTTTTCTGACATTCTTTTTCCAGCTCTTGTGAAGTCAACGTGTTTGTTAGTTTTCTCTGCAATTTTCTCTGTAAATTGTGATATTTTAGCTCGGGAAAAGTGAAAAGCGGCTTGTGGAAATGTTCTTAGTGCCTGTGAAGGTGTGAAAAGTGGAAAATCGGGGGTATTTATTGGCCAAATAAGTGAAAACTGTGCAGTTTCTACAGCAAAACATTCACTCCCGGACCAATTTATTCCGCGTTCAGGTGGGATTCCACCACCCAGGAAGCATTTTCCTGTCCCCCACACAGACCTTCCTTGTTGCAGATGACCTGTGGGAAAGTCCAAAAAACCTGCAGGAAGTGATTTGTGTCGTGAAAATACAGAAAAATATCCCGTAAAAATTGGTCAGGGAAAGAATGTTTTGATTTTTCACTTTGCGCATTTTCACATATTTGGCCGCTAAATGACCATAAATTTCCACTTTTCACGCCTTTCCTGGCACTGAGAACACTTCAGCAAAGCCCATTTTCACTTTTTCATGGAAAAATATCCCCAAATACTGAGAAAATAATACGAAATGAAAAACATGTTGAGTGCACAGAAAAGAATGATGAAAATGTCGGAAGCATGCGTCAGAGAAAGACGAAAGATACAGAAATACATTAGTGGGAGTGAGAGGGAATGACAAAAAAATGTCAGGAAAAAATGTCATGATCATTTTCTCTTGACATTCTTTTCCTGCATAGCACCATTATTCGTGTTCATCCCAAGTTTGAGCCCGATCTGACGACTTTCGATTTTGCTCGGTACACAAATGCTGTGTCTCAAAGAAACACAGCTAAAATCCTCATTCTTTACACTTGATTTGCATCTGTATAGAATATGTATGTAGATAAAACTCTTGACCTTTACCCTTCTCATGTGTCGTTTTTGATAACCCGTGTCGAAAATCATTTTAAAAGTTTTCTTTTAATGAATAAGGTGTTATCGAATACACAACATATTTGATATTAAATTTTCAAAATAGAAAGTTAAGTTTTAATTCTAGGAGAATTTATTGGAATAAGATTAACTACATAAATCCTTCTTAAGAAAAAGAGATAGAAAAGATTCATCTCTGCATAGTAGAAGAATATCAAAAAGAAAATTCTTTTCTTACAATTTAGCATAGTTAACTAATAAAAAATCTTTTAAAAATTCCTTAAAAAAAAATACTACTTTTCCAGAAATCTTAAATGATCTTCAAAGAGAACTTTTGGAAGAATAAATCATTTTTTCTATAAAACCAAAAGGAAGCGATTAACTAAGATCAATAGTTTACTTAAGTAAAATTCGAAGAAAATCCAGAAAATCTCTCTGTAAATGATTTTAAAATAGGGACATTATAAATTTTCAAAATGTAACGACCACAAATTACCTTTCTTTCGCTGCAATCCGCAAATTTTCATTTTTTAGCTACTTATCATGACTTTTAGAGATAGAGCTTTGAAGAAAAGCTCAATTCAGCTTTCTCAAGAGTTGATTTAATAATAAAAAATAAAAAGATAAAGCTGCGTGTAGACAATCGCCCACATCTCTGATGTTTTGTCCCTCTCCTCCCTGGCTAACCTCTGCCAAACTTCTTTCTTCACCTATAAAATTATCTCAAAGCAAAAGATTTTCTATGTAAGATTGTCATGGCAAAAGACACGCGGAATTGAATTGTTGCTCATCCTCACGCAAAGCTTCGCCCAACCACCACACCGGGAGAGCTTTACTGGGGGGTAAGAGGGATGCGAAAATCTCCTCACAACTGCTTGCGTCTTGATTTTTGGGCATCTTCTGAGTCATCTCTTTATATTTGCGTGGGAAATATAAAATGAATAAATAAATCAGGTGCGAGGAGGTATTACAGGTGGATTTTGTATGCCATCGTGTAAGAAAAAAAAGTATTTATGTGTTATTTTTCTATCTCTCACACGTTCCACAATACACAAAAGGGAAGGATTAAGACTTTTGTGATTAGGTGAAGATTAATTTCTTGACACCCTCTCACGGGAGCTCTTTTGCACCATAAACGTGTACATCAGAAAGAAGAAGAAAAAAAACCCAAAAATCACATTTTAATGTATTTTATGGATGTGTCGTGACAAAAAAATTTATAACGGGGTGGTGGATGTTTCTTCAGCTAAATTTAAACATTTTTTTTTGTTGTTGCGCGATGTGGCTCAAGTGGAGCATTTTTAGAAGCACGTGACTGCATTGAAGTAGCAACGCCAATACTGACGACCCTTGCTGGGTCCCATAGCCACCCTGTGGCCACGTCGTTCCAGGTCCATCTACCACGTGCAATTAATTAAAAAAAAAAAATGAGAATGGAAGGAAAAAAGAGAAAAGAAATTCCCTTTAAGGACTTTTAGGCTCATTGGTGTAGCGACGACATCAGAAAAACTCACCAAATCCTCCGAATCGTTGAGATCAGCGTCGTAATCCTTCAAATTGTCCAAAAGCTGTGAATCTTCGCCTTTTTTTCCGGGGGGAAAGGTAGGCGGAAGGTGCAGCAGGAAGCAGGATGGACAACGTGGGTGTTACAAAACAAGTGGGTGGGTTATTTTATGGCAATCACAGAAAATACCTGAAGCCGCCTCTTTGGGGGGTCTCCGCTGCTTCTGCTGCTGCAGAATATATTGCTGAACTATCTTCCGATGCGGACTTATTTTTGACACTTTCTCCTTCTCCAGCTCATTCGATGGTACTCCCTCACTCTCATTCTCCAGTGCATGGTGTAGTGCCACCATTATTCGATCCAGCAACATTGCAGCCCTCTTTGGGACAATCATCTACAAGGATTTCAATTTATTTTATTCTTTTCTTTTATCTTTTGGTTGAATATTAAAGAAATTCAGACACTTTTCGATTAATTCACATATGCTTAAGAAATTTTTTTTAAAAAATTTCGCCAAGACTATCTTTAAAATTGTCTAAAAAAGTAAATTCTCAATCAAAATTCTTGAAATTTCGGACAATAATTTCTGAAATTTTTCTTTTAACTGAATCTAATAAAACTTTTTTGAAAATAAAATCGTTTTATGCCATTCTTATGAATTAAATTTAGCAAAGAACATTTTCTGATTGTAAGAAATAAGTAGGTACAATGGGCAAATCTGGGTTAAAGAAGGAATTTACCTGGTTCTATATGGGAGAAAAAACCTCTCATTCAATGAAACAATTAAGATTAAGCACTATTAGGCAAAAATAAAGATTTTAGAGTATTGCAAAAAAAAACAGAAATCATTCTTTAAATTAAAAAAGAAAAAATGATGACGTCATTGGGTGAAATTCACAATACAGACAGACTTAAAATTCATTAAGAAAAACTTAAGTTTTCTGAAGGTTCTTTAATTTTTCTTAAGAATGTCTTAAGTTTTCATAGGATTTCATAAGATTCTTTAAAAAAAACTTTAGATTTATTAAGAAAAATATAAGATTCTTAAGTTTTTTTTAAAGATTTATTAAGTAAATCGAGCTAATTGCATATTTCTATGCAATTTTTACGAATTTCGATGCCCGAAGACTATCAGAAAAAACCATCGAAAAATGTACGTTTAGCCCGATTTAGCTTGACAGCTTGATTCTTAAGAAAACTTGAGCCTTTCTGAATAGTGAATTTCACCCATTGTTTGATTTTTGAACACAACTATCCCGAAATCCACTTTAGCTCAGAGAAAAATGAGAAATTTTTAACGATTTATATTCTTTCATTTCAATTTTCTGCAATATTACGCGTATCTCAATTCTTCTCTGAATGAGGTTTTCTTCCATACAAGATTTTGAGATTTTTTTAAACAATATTCTACACTGAAGAATTTTTTCACTTTTCATAAAAGAAATAAGAAAACTCTTCCAGAATTATCAGAGCTAACTTTAAAAATGTTTTCACAAAAGCTTTGAAAAGTAAGCACAGTTAAAATAAAAAAATAATAAATATTCGTGAATATTTCTTTAATTTTTCTCAATCTTCTTGGTGATTCACTTCCAAATGAAAATCACAATTTCTCACAAACACAAATTCTTATTTAACAAAAAGAATGAAATAAAGCACAAACAGGTAATAAGAGAAATTTTACAGGATATTCGTCGTAATTGATGTGAAAATTGTTGTAATTGTTGGAATCTACATTGTTATCGGGGGAAATGGGTGCCACGGCACCCCGTATGCTGTACACAAGCGGCCGATCGGCTTCCACGAATTTCGCCACCACCGTCAACAGGAAAACCGCAAGGAAAGTCATTCGAATCATTTCCACGCACGATCGCACATTTTCACACGGAAACATTCACAAACAGTCTGCTTGCCTACCCATGGATGCTTCTGCCTTTTATAGGGGATGATGGTGTAGCTCTCTACATACGGATGGTGCGATTGTGCGACACCCCACCGCCAATCCACCTCCTTTTCCTCTTCATTTGCTGCCGCACTGATGTGATGCCAGCCCGACAGGAGAAGTGGTTGGTGGGAGAGTCGCAATTCCATCTTTCTATGCGTCGGACAATTTTCACGCTGCGACGAGTCCTTTTCCCACTTTGTTGGCCTTCGGACTAAAAGTAACAACGCATCATTCTACTAAACCATGTTTGGGGCTGGAAGTGTGAGAAGAGCTGCTGCTTGGATGACTTGGTCACTTTGCGAGGGTGGTCTTTGTTACCTACTCTTTGATACTCTTTGATGTTGCAAACATTGTGGGTGTTCAGACAAGTTGAAAATTGTATATATTTCACCCCCATCGAAAATCTCCCAAAAAATATTAAAAATAAATCACATCTTTGCCCCCAAAAATAGACCTAAAAGATGATCAAGTTGTGGTGGAAAAAAAAGGAATTCTTACCTCATTGACGATGACGAGTAAACGGTCAAATCCTTGGAGATCCCTCCGGTATCGTCCCACGGGGAAAATTTGATCCTTGAGCTCTCATCTGGGAGGCACAAGCCACAAAATTGCGCCTCATGCTGCGACCAGCATGCATCGCCATTTCTAATTACACGCTCAACTTGCGTTGTAATGAGTAAAACCTTTTAACTCCTTCCCCGGGACGCCCCCATATGGATTTTCTTTATAGTCTCCGACGATGTGGCAAATCATTCACATTCCCTCCTTCAACCCCCTGATACGCCTACGTTCCACCAAAATGCGCCAAATCAATCCACACACCAAGAAATCTTAATATACAGAATGATCCAATTGAGCTGAGTTTTGCATTTCTTTATTGCTTCTATTTAACTATAAATATTCACTGATTGTGTTTTTTGTGTCTTTTTAGGGATATTTTAAGGAATAATTTTAACCAAGAAGCGTTTATCTGAATAGAATTATTCGGATTATTAGTTAATACTAGGATGATTCGCTAAAGAAATCTAAATATTGCGGATTTAATCCTAAAATAGCTCAAATTAATATAACGAGCAGAATCCTTAGAAATAGTTAATTTAACCCTTTAAGGACCATTGGGTCATACGCTGACCCAAACAATCGAATTTGAATATGTTTCATTTTGTATAGTTATTTTATGAATATTGAGTCAAAATTAGTACAAGAATATGTCTTTACAATCCCTGATCATTTTATGACCACAAAAGGATATTCTCAAGGACTTACACGATCAGGAAAGACGAAAAACTGTAAATTGTCCTATTAGAGCCCAAAGGAACCCCCAAAAATTATTTTTAGTTCAATCAGCTCGCTAGATTGATCACGATCCTTAAAGGATTAAACCCAAAAAAGGACTAAATTCAATCTGAAAAGTAATAAATTCAAGTTGAAAAGCACTAAATTCGTTTTTCGGCTTTTAAAAAAAGATGCTTGTGAAGTAAAAAATATTCAAATCTTCATCAATAATCGGATTTTTTTGGCAAAAAAAATCAAAATATTCGCCAGATAAACAAACACCTCTTAATGTTAACAGCTTATGTAACTTCAAGGGGTTTATCTGCCGAATATTTAGACTATTTCTGCAAACAATCCAAAAATTAGCGAATAATCACAATATTTCCAAAGATCAGAATATTCACATTTTCAACTAAAATTTAGTACTTCTTCGGCTTGAAGACTTTCTTGGTCAGAATTTACTTTCTTTTTTAGGATTTTCAGTACTTTTTAGGCTTAAAATAAGTACTTTTTCATATTGAATTCAAAACTGTTTCGATTAGAATTTACAATATTTTAGACTAGAATTTAGTATTTGTCTTTCTCGATTAGAATTTAGTACTTTGAATTTACTTCTTAAAATTGAATTTAAAAAAGAGTACTAAATTCTATTCGAATCAATAGTAAATTCAAGCCGAAAAAGTTTTACTTACAAAAATTAATAGTACTAAATTTTATCCAAATACACTGAATACAATGGGAAAAGGTAGTAGTAAAGGTAGTATAAAACCTCTCATTTACCTCAGTTTTTTTTTCAAAACAATTACTTTGATGGCAAATTGAATTTTCAACCCACTAAATTAAACCCAGCTCAATTGGCACACCCTGTGAATCTTTCTCAATTAAATTCAAATAAATTACAAGACGATCAAAGGGAATTCATTTGGGAAAATCAAAACAAAAATAACTTTGTTTAATTTCACATTTATTTCACTACTTTTTCCACTTCTGCTTCTTTTTTTTTTTTGCTTTAATTGTCCATCTCCAACTGCCTTTCAAAAAATCTCCTCACAAAGAAAAAATTACATATTTCGTCCCAGAAACAAATAAAATAGGTTACACAATATTGTGTGCAAGAAAAATTATTTTCTTTTTCGTTAGAAGAAGAATTTTCTCCAGCAAATAAAATTCTTCTCGAGAGATTTTTCTTTTTTTTAACGATTTAAATTTAAAGAAAATATTCACTGAATGTGGTCAAATATTAGCATAACTTTATGCCATCAATATACCACAATTTCTTTTCGAAAATATAAAACAAATTAAAATGTTACAAAATGAAAAAAAAAATTAACAACAATTAAGTATTTTTTCTCGCACTCAATATATTAATAATAGAGAATAATATATTTTGTGGAATTGATGTGACAAACTTCAACAAGAATTATTTAATCCAATTCTTTTTTGTTGTTGTTGCAAAATCAGTTTATCGGATTACATTTGACTTTAAATCTGGAGCAAACATCTTTATTTTTTCAAAATGAAGAAAAAGGGATTTTGTAGAGAAAATCCCACCCCCACGTTAAGGTAAAAACGGGAGGCATTTGGTTTTTGGCCTTTGGCAAGGAGCTTAAATAATTCATTGTGTATTTTGTCGCCTGCGAATAAAATGCTTTCAATTACTTCTTTTCTATAATATGTATAGCACAGAGTGTGGTTGATGTTAAACCTTCAACATTATACAATACTTTTATTCTTTCTGCCCCATCCAGCCCCCAAGGCTGTGATCTTTAAGCGCCCATAAAGAGGAAATGATAGAGACAAAAAGAGAACAGAAAAGGAAAATTCTTTTTAGAGGAAGTTTGGTAAAAACCCAATCCACGTGAAAATATTATTTTTAATGTTTTTTTTTCCTTCAAATAAATAATGCTTTAAAGCAGCAAAAGACAATTAAATTAAATTAAAAGTAAAAAAGAATAATTTTGTGTAATGAAAGAAAGGACATGAATGGGAAAGAATAATTTTTGTGAGTTTTTTTTTTCAATCGTGCGCACCACAAAGAAGCATTTTTTGGTTGCACCACACCAAAGAAATTAAATTGTAAATTAATTATGTAAAGAAAAATGCTCCAAAAATTGAGAAAACTTTGAAATTGAATGCATTTCAATCGCAAGGAAATTTCTGTCTTTTTTCCACAATATCTCACAACAGCAACGCTTTTTTTTGTTTTATATCAATCAAGCCTTTTAAAATTAAATATTTTGATTTTCTTTTTAAAGAAAACAAAAAAAAGAAAACTTCCACCCACTACACAGTGTTGTGTGTGAGATAAGAGAAAAAGAAGAAATTCCAACATCAATTCACGCACAATTTGATTTTTTTTAAAGTTGTTTTTTTTTTGTTGTTGCAAAGATTCCAAAGAACAAAAGGTAAAAAAAAAAACAAATGACACAAATTACATACTTTCAATAATATATATAGATATATAGTAATATTAAATAAAATAATTTTGTAAGTTCACCTGTTTTTCTTTCTTTTTCATCATCATCATCATCATATCGCGTTATCATTATACTCACGATTGCTGTTTGAAAGATTAGCAATTTTGATTTGTTAAAAAAATGTCCATTCAGGAGAATTTTTTTTTAAATTATTTGTTTGTTTTTTTTCTTTCTATTATAATTATACTTGATTCTAGATATCATATTATATGTATACTAATTAAATAGGTAAGAGGTATAATATATATTTGTTATGTTTAATTTTTTGTGTAATGTTGTGTTTTTAGTGTTGTTTTCTGTCCTATATTTTATCGAAAAAAAAATTACTTCAGAAAGAGTTTAACAGCATTCTCAAAAAAAAAAAAAAAAACGAAATTTGCCCGAAATATTAACAAAAATATTCAATTTGTTGAAATACAGGGTGAGCCACAATTATTCTTAAGTTTTATTCTGATTTTAAATTAATTTCGGTAATTGTTTTCCCATTAGAAAACGTTTAATTTACAAAGAAAAGGCTAAATAAAATGTTCTTATTGGTTCCAATGATTTTCTTAAGATTTTTTTTTAAATTCTAGAATCTGATTTCATTTTTTTATGGAAAACTCAATTCTTAACCATAATTGACCATAATTCTTGAAAATTTTCTTTTATTCCTAAAATTTTTCCTTTAATCGTATTCATTCAAATTTTGAGGAAACAATTTTAATTTATTCCCTAATCTGGGCAAATCTGGCAATCAGTTGTATTGTGAGAGAATCGATCCTACTTAGCGATCAAACATTCCTTCTTAGCCCTTTTAAGAATTTTTGGACAAACGCTGACTCATCCTTGAAATATTCTTTATTCTTTAATTAACTGCAATTTAGTAATTTTTAATGTTTCTAATGATACAAAAAAATACCGAAACGTTTTCAAAAGAAAGATATTTTCAAAGAAAACTCCGCCATAACCTTAATTCTTACTTTTGTGGCACACCCTGTAATTCAGGATTAAAAAATTAATTAAATTTGCAATAATGCAGCTTCATGCAAATTCAATTTATACGATTAAAACTCTTCGCAACAAAAAACAAATTAAATGAAACTGAAAACACGAAGAAAAATATTCTAAAATTCACGATTTTGTGAATTTCTCATTTTCAATATCCTGCCAAGAACTTCAAAATTCTTTCTTCCTCTGAACTAAAAATTCCCAACATTCAAAAAATCGAGAAAAAAAACCCTGGATCCGTCCTATTTAATTTATTCTGTAAGTGTTTGTGTGTTGTCCTAAAGACTTTTCTGTTTGTTAGTTTTTTTTCTTCTTCTACAAAATAGAGAGAAAATAATTGATAGAATACTTCAAAAATAAAAATCATTTCCTAAACAAACAACAACTAATCCTTAAATTCATTTATCAATAAAAAAAAGTCAAAATTCTATCTCTTTGAAATATTCCATCAGATATTTCTCTTTTTGAAAAAAAAATTAATTATTCTGAAGAATATTTTTGTGTTGTGAGTGCCATTAGATTGAGGGATAATTGGGGGGTAAAGGGGAAACAGGGCAGGTTGTAAAATAAAAATCTAAAAGGTTTTATAGTTATTTAAGAAAAAAAAATATATGATTTTACTGACCTCCGTCATTCGAATAAAGATCGATGAAAAATAATCATCAGCGGAGTTTTGTACAACAATTTTCTGTGTGTTATCATCGTGTCATCATCATCATCCAGACAATTGGACATACATTAAAAAATTATTATTTTCCTTTTCTCACAAAAAAAAAAATCTCTAAAATTTCTAAATTTTATATATCTCTAGATTAATTTGCAATATGTTCAATATATCTGCTTCTTTTTTGTTTTAATAATAATGCTTGCATAAAAGATAAGGAAATATTATCCTTTTTTTATTTGTAAAATAATTTAATATTTAATGCATTAAGTCGCTAGTTAATATTGATTTTATTATTTTATCTTCTTTTTTTTTCTTGTGTTTTTAAAGAGGGACAAATACCTAAGGTTCTAATATTATAATAATATATAATTTGTAATAATAAATGTGAAAATAATTGTGAGCTTACCTTGCTCCAAACAGTTTTAAATTTTTCATTTTCATTTCATGTGTTTTTTTTTAAACTTTTAAACGTTTTTTTTTTCTTTTTTTTTGTGTGTGTATGTGTGAAAGGTTCTCATTGCAATGTTTTCATCATCTTTTTTGTGCTGACTTCCGAGTGTTTTTCATCCACTTCACTTCTTGCACTCTCCTTGAATCTCTCTTTTTTTTGCTGTGTCTCCTCACATCTATTCTCAATTTATTTTTTCTTTTGCATCCACGTGATGTTATTCCTTCTTTTTTTTATTGATTTTTTTTTCATTCGAAGTCAGAGGTACTGAGAAAATGTAAGAATTAAATAAATTAAAAAATATATTTAAAGAAAATTTTTATGAAGACGAGCCGAAACTAACTTCTTTTCATTTTTTAAGGATACACCACAGGCACAGGAAGATGGATTACGGGAGCCAAGCGCAGCGGCCCAGCCTGGGGAGATCACCGAAATCTCGGTGGCATCATGGGAAGCATCGGCGGCCCCGGAATCATCACACCCATTCCCGGTGGGACAATTCCGGGTATTGGTGTAATTAAACCTGCTGCTGTGGAGAAAGAATGGAGTCCTCCTTTAGGTTGGGAAGGATTTTTTAAAGAAGAGAGAAAACAAATTTGTAATTATCAATTCACAAACCAACAAAACTAAGTTTCTTTTCTTTCTATATTGTATAAAATAGATAAAGAACAAACATCATTATTCATTAATATTATTGTGTGTATTACAAGAAGCAAGATGGATTTATTTAGTTTTTTTGTGAAATTAAATTTTTCCAAAATTCTTTTTTTTTTTAAATCAAAATGAAGGCGTGATAGAGGATGTTCCAATTGCACTGACAAAAAAAATAATAATAAATTAATAAAAGAAAAATACTACCACACACCAAAACATCAAAAAACTTCTTATCATAAATCACCACTAGCAGCGCTAGGATTGCAAAATAAATTCAAAAAAAAAAAGTTTCTTTTCATTTTCATGGCCAAATACGTTGTAAAAGCAACACCATGCAGGTTAAAATTTATCTTATTCCACTGTTTTTAATTTGGTTAAAAGCTAATAAAAAATTTGAACTTTTTCTTTTCATCAAACCACCACTAGGTGTGCTCAAGACGCAAAAAAATAATAATTATACTTTCTTTTTCTTTTTTAATTTATCTTAATATAAATGGAGTGGATAGAGAAAATGGATAATGGATTAGTAATGTTGATATTTATTAGTAGGATGATATGGATTTATTCAATTTATATTGTCACTCATCTAATTTGTCCTCTTAGTCCGTTTGTCTGTCTATCAAACTGTCAGGTTCTTAAAACTGTCGAAAAAATGATTATTTTTTAATGTTCTCTGATTCAATTAAAGGCTCTGAATAGCCGAGAGTTTCTACTTGCACCGCTTCAACTCAAATATCGTGAGTTCAATTCCCACTGATAACCGAAAATATTTGATTGTAAAATCAAATATTTACCCCCCTAGTTTTCAAATGCTTTACGTTCCTTGTTAAAGTTTGAATTTCTTTCTAACTTTCTAACATTTGACGTGTTTTTACTTATCCCTCAAATTTTTAGCTGTGATTCTTTCGAAGAAAAGAATAGCACAGCTTCTGTCTACCACCTAAAATGCAATGTTGTCCGATCGGGCTCAAATTTGGTATTTTCTTTAACTTTTGTAATTTTTATTTCTTTTACAAAAGTTTCTGAATTATCAACGAAATTTAAAAAAAAATTAATTATTAAAATCCAGAAAGAAATTTCGCAAATTTCCCCAAATTTTTGATTTTTGTTTCTTCATTTGTTAAAAATTAATTGAAAAATAAAATGTCGTCATTTCGTGCATTTGTGTCAAGAGAGATGTATCAATGCTGTGCGAGAAAAGATGCATAACTTACCTGCACCGGGTATTCCTAATGCAGGAGACGGAGATCTCATCATATTGCTTCCCAAAAGAGTGGCAGTCTGGGGCGGAAAATTCATTGCGGGTCTCATCATTGGTGGCACCAAAGACATCGGACTAGAAACCACAGGCATCTACACCAAAACATAAAGAAAAAAAATAAAATTTTCTTTTTAAGGAAGAAATTTTCATTGAGATAACTCACCATTCCCAATGGAGGCCCAGTCTGCCGTGCCTGCTGGATTCTTTGCATCATCACTGCCCTATTCAAGTCTTCCAATTGTTTTTGCTGTGTGGCAGCAGCATGGGCAGCCACAGCGGCGGCATGCTTAAAAGAAAACTTCTGACATTAAAGACTCCTGTGACAGCACAACACTTAATAATAATAATAAATATTTAATAATATTTATCTTTTTTATTTTAACAAATTGGCGTGTAAAAAATTCAGATCAAGAGCAGAAATTAATATCCAATATCTCATATTTATATTTAATATTTTTTTTATCCAAATTTGTAAAAGACAAAAAAGAAAGATGAACTAAAAATGGAAAGTAAGTAAGAAAACTAAAGAAAAAAAAACAGACATTCGCTAACAATCACACATATTGTGAATTATAATATATAGTAATAGATAATATATAAATATAAAATCACAAAAGACATACCTTTTTTCAAAATATCAACTCTCTATAATTTTTTTTTTATAAATTTCTTTTTAACCCTATTAACATTTTTTTTGGAAATATAATATTTTGAAAGGGATAAAATTTTTGGATAAACATCAAAAAGCATTTGGGATTGATATAATGTAATTTTACGCAGAGAAATAACAAAATAAATTGATTTGAAAACAAAAATCTTACAAAATTGTCAAACTTTATTAAAAAAAAAAAACCAAAAATTCCACAAAAATAATTTTTAAATAGAGATTTTTCTTTTAAAAACAATTTACTTGCTTTTCCTGCGCGGCTTTTCTTGCACACACAACACACATTCCCATTTTCCACCCACACCAAAAAGAGATTAAGTTTCTCTCCAACATTAGAAATGTCTTGCAAATGAATTTGATTTTTTTTTTAATAATACTTTTGTGTAAAAGACAAATTTTTGCAAATTATTACTAATATTTAACATAAATAGAAAATAAAATTAAGTAAGAAACATTCCCATTTTTTTTTAAATTTATATTACTGTGACACCGAAAAGCTTCCAGATTCCACGTGAACACAATTTCTAAATATATAATTTATATTGCAAAAAAAAAACAAGAATAAATTATCTTTAGAGGTGCTTCTAAAGTGCAGGAGAAAACATCAACAATTCCAGCCTCCTCTTGCTTTCTCACTCTAATGGTTACGAGAAAAAATAAAACATTTCAGAAAAAATAAAAAAAGAAACTTCAATTTTAAGGAAATAAAAATTAGCAAGTACATGTTTATTCTAATTTAGAAAAAATAGATAAGGCAGAAATCAAACACAAGATGGTAAAAAAAAAGAAAAGAAAAATAAATCAAGAAAATAACAACCAACGCAGTGCCGCAAAATCAGAAAGCTTGTCAGTTTATTTTTCTTTCTTTTTGTGTTGTTGTTTTTGTAAATTTGTTGCTGAACTTACCCTCGTGCAAAATAAATATAAAACAATATAAAAAAATAAAACAGATCATCTAAATAAATTTTCTCTCATTTTCGTTAAATAAATGTTATGGAGTCTCAAAGTTTTTTTTTTTTTTTTGAGGAGGATAAGGAGCTTATTCACATCTATAGTGAAAAACGTTTATTCGAGGAAATCATCAGAACACGCCTAATATTGTAGAGAGTAAAAAAAAAAGAAGAAATCACCAAAGAAACTTCCTCTTTTCTTCTGGGATCAGCTAGAAAGAGCTGGCAAAGAATTATTATTTTACCCAAAAATGCAAACAATGACGTCACAATTGTGTTTTTTTAATCTCTTGATTTTTGTCCATAAATTTTGTGCTTCTTGCAACACAGAGACAAAAACCACGATGCTGACGTCTTTGTCTGTATTTTTCAAGCACATCTTTTTCGGCTCTTTCGACTAATTTCTTCTTGGTTTTTGACCCTCCGATTTCAGGTGTCCTGATTATTTTTTCTTCACATAAAGCGTTGTTCCATACGCAAATGAATAAAGTCCTTTTCATTCCTCAATTTTAAAATTCATTGAATGACAAATCTTGCTAAAATCATCATTCACGTAATTTCTTCTTCAATGAAATAAGAAAAGAAAGGTCAGTAACGTGGAACACGAAGTCATCTCCTTTTCATGACACAAATAATATATTTTTGTAGTGAATTTTTGAAATCAATTTATTATTTTTTATTTATCGTTTAATTCCTCTCACTTCTCACTAATTTTTTACTTATTGGAATTTTTTTTTCATTTCTTTCGATTAAATTTAATTGTCTAACTAAAAAGTAATAAGGAATTACGCAAATTTGTAAATTTATGCGATACATTTTTTTTTAAATTTATTTTCTCTTTGTCTACTAAAGTAGGACAATTTATTTTAAGTTTTGTTAATATTAAGAAATATAATACTGGGCGTTTTATATTTTGCAAAAAAAAAACTAATTGCAAATTCAGAAGAAGAAGAAACTAAAGCAAATTAAAATAAAATACTTTTCTTTTCAATTTCCTGTATTAGGTACCTATATTTTTTCATTGTCTATTGTTTTTATTAAGGCTACAAAATATTGATTTGTATAAAAAACTATTCTATTGTTTGTTTTCTTGTGAAAAAAATATTCATCACAAAAACGTCTCTTTTCTCTCTATTTAATAATTTTATTTTTATTATAAATAACATGTAGAAAAACGTTGTTAATTCTAATTAGAAAAAAAGAATTAATGCAGATTTTTTTTCCGCTTTCTTACCTTCTCTTCTAATTGAAATAAGAAAAATGTCTTTTAAAAAATATCTCTCTCTCTCTTGCTAAAAACGTCTCTCACAAGAGATTTTATTCTAGATATATTTGCAATTTAATTTATAATAAAATATTCCTCTAAACCACATCATTAGCAGCTAATAATATGGATTAATTTCGAACTTATAGTTTAATTGTTTTTAAAGGTGAGAATTAGATGAAGAAAAAAAAATAAAGAAAGCAAATACCTGGAATACTCATTCCTATGATTCTATAAATCAGAGTGTGTGATAGTCCAATTTTTAAGTCGCTAAAATTGTGAAATTTGTCACAGTTTTTTCTTCAAATTCTTTGTTTTATTTCAACCTCATAGGGAAATCTTTTTATTTTTTTTTTATGTTTTTCTTTGACAGTGAGACATGGAAAAAATGTTTTGGGGATCTCTTTGTGAAGAAAAGAAATAAAACAAATAATTAGAAATTAAAAAATAAATAAAGGAATAAATGCTGAAAAGAAAATTAGGAATAGTTTTCTTTTCCTAATTCCCACATAAAAAATCTTATTTTAGGTTTCAAAAGAAATGACTCAACTTTAAGAGAAAAAAATGCATTATTTAATAAACTTGAAAATTAAATACATACAAGAAAATGGAATTTAATAAAATGCTTTGTAGGATTTTCTTTTAAATGAAAATTAAATTAAACTTCAAGAAAAAAAAGACAAAGTTAGACAATGACGTAAAACTGTGCAATCTAAATAAATTTTAGTGGAGTTTTTTGCCCTCCTGCGGTCTTATTAATATTCTGTTGGCATAAAAAAATGATTTCTTTTGGAATTTTCATTTAGTTCACTGCCCTAGAAAAAAAAACAATGTTCGAGAAAGAGAAAAAAGGGAACTTCATAGAGGACACGGCGGAGGAGGAGGAGGACATAGTGAATTGTCTGAATCTCAAGAGAAGGTGTTTGACTGGAGTGGAGATGTCCGCTTGAAAGCGCGAGATAGAAAACCCTGATTGAAACATACCTCGGGAAATGACACAATGGCCGGAGCACTTGTTGTCACGGGGGCATAACTGCTGCTCATTTGCATTGTAACAGACGTCGTGGGTAAACTATGATGATGCACCGGTGGCATCTTCCCCAGCATCCCTGCTGACACAGCTGACGTAGCCGGTGGCACAACTTTGCGCTCGTACTTTGTCTTCCGTGCACGCAACTCCTCCAAACTCAAATCCTCCGGTGGATGCATAATCTTTGACGTTGTTCCCGATGCGGGGATTGTATTTGGAGGTGCTTTGTAGGCGTCCGATGTGGGTGGTGTATTGACATTTCCTGCTGAATTTGTTGTTGGTGGTGCACTAATTGTAGCATTGCTTGAAATAGAAACGAAAAAAAAACATCAAGAAAATCAATTAATATTTCATCATTGTTGCTTCAGTTCAATTGTCCCATCGTGCGCACATCACTCTTAGAAGAAAATTGGTTAAAATAACAAACAAAAAATCAGTGAAAAAGCACTTTAGTAGAACATTTCAGTTATTTTAACTGATTCTTACGAGCTAAATTGACAGAATGATTCAATAAAAGAATAAAAACGCGGATTAAAATAGACAAAAAGTACAACTGAAATTTTTTGGGTGAAAGATTTGAAACAGTCAAAACAACTAAGAGCTTAAAGGTGAATAATAAATTATTCGAAATGTCAAAAAACAACGGAAATTATTTGGTTAAAATATGTACTATAATGGAAACGATCAAATGAACAAAAGTTATTCAATGAGAGGAGAGTAAGGAAGATTTAAACAATTAATTAAACAAAAACTCCATTTTAACACATTAAGGACAAAACTGGTACTAGCTGCCAATTTTAATTTTTTTTAAATCAACACAGAGGTTGATGAGTTTAATTTGTCAGAAGAATAGAAGTTAATCAGTCGAATCACATTTTAAACAAAGTGCTTTCAACATTTAAATTGGTCAATAAGACAGAAGTTTTATTAAATTTAGTAAATTGATAGAATTTTTCAGTCATATTTATATTTCGAGCAACGCTTCCATTATTTATATTGGTCAAAACGACCAAAGTACTTTAGAAAAATTGACTGAATAATTTTGTTAAATTAGATTTCGCTGAATGTTTTCACGATTTGGATTGGTCCATATACTTAAACGCTGAATTAAATAATCAAACAATTTCCATCAAATGAATCACTCAGGATGACCAAAGTTTTTGATTCGGTCTCAATCTTCCACCATGTGAATTGATCACAATCGACCGATGAAGTTAAGTAAAATTGACAAAATAAGTCAGTTAAAGCCAAATCGATGAAAACAATGGTTAAATATCTTCAACTTAATAAATTAATCAAAATCACTAAATTTTTGACAAAAGAAAAAATTTGTGGAAGATTTTAATCAAAATTTTCAGTTAAAAAAGCTAAAGTATTTTTAATAGTGTACAAAGGCAAAATACTTGAAAATTCTATTAAAATTCCATCCAACTGGACAGATTTAGTTTGTTGCCAGCCAATTCCACCCCTGCCTCACCCTCGTAAGCATTTGGGTGTTGTGCTGATCAAATCCCATCTCCTGATTAATAGATTTTGTTTATATTTGCTCCGCTTTAACGGCAAAACGTCGCGGAAAAAACCTTCAGTTTGAATTTATACAAAGAGAAGAAGATGATAAACTATTATCTCTGCGTAATCGCTGTGCTTTTGTAAATAAAATAGAGCTCACACAACTATTAAATTCTATCAACTGCCTGATTTAAGAGTGATTTGTTGCCATTATTTTTAGCATTTGAGGTCATTTCATTTATAATTTTCTTCTTTTCCCACGAGTTTTGTGACATTTTTTTCACGTTTTCTTTTTTTATTATTAAAAATCAATTTCAAAGAGCTGCCAATCTAAATAGAAAGAAATGACGTGAACAAATCGTTCTCCTGCTCTTGTATGTAATCGTCAAAAAATCTTGCGGAAATCGTACCATTTCTAATTTTATCGTGAAATTTCTTAATGTTCAGTAACATAAAAAAATGCATAAAAATCCCGAAATAAAAAAAAACTTGAGAAATAGCTCACCTGTAGGCTGGGAAAGTTGGCTTGGCAGGCATTGTGGGGGTGAGGCTATTGCCCGGATGCGAGGCAGATGGGAAGAGTGGCCTCCCTGGGGCACCGAGCATGTGAGGATTCATCATTGGCATCCCAGCACCGGGATTCATGTATGCACCCGGCGGTATGGGACCCATATGCCCGAGCATTGGATTCATCTGCCCGTATTGACCTAGTAAATGGGGCGCCATCATATTTGGCATCACAGGCATACCCGTAGCTGCACCCATTCCCCCACCCATTTCTGGTTTTGTCTTTTTCGTGGCCGGCTCATCGTCGTCCGAATCACTCTTATTCCCATTCTTGGCTCGTTCGTGTTCCCTGATGTCCTCAGCTGGGATTCCCTCCATTCCGTAGATTTCAATTTCAATATTGGACCGATTTGGCAGAGAATTCGGCACCTGAAATGATCAATTTCAATTAATTTACTCCCTCCGAACAGCCACGGACAAATCACAATTCTTCCGAGATTCAGAAATCCCTCTTCCGGACAACCCCAGAGAGTCTACTGACCTTGTCAATTGTTTCCTTGTGAACCTGCATACAATGAATTGAGAGTCCTGGACCTGTGTAGAGCTTTTTGTGGCAGATGTGACATTTAAAGTGTTTTGCCTTTTGATGCTGTACCAGAATCTTATCATCGTCAAACTCCCGGTTGCAGTACCTGGAAGGAATTAAAGCCAATTAAGGAAATTTTACCTTCCTCCGGGGGAAAAGTCAAAAAACAGGCAAAATGGCTGCCGTTTTTCTATTACGTATTGTTGTGTGTACAAGCAATGCGGAAAAAAACCAAAATAACACAATTTCAAGCCACGAAATCCCACAAATGAGACATCAGGAGGATGACTGGGAACGTGGAAGGGATCTTGAGGGCAGAATATTGGGTGGGAATTGGGGAAAATGGATGGAAAGCACGTGGCTCTTTCATTGATTTTTCTCCCACCAAACCCCTTTCTGTTTACACCCGAAGACACCTCCTGGAGGGCAGAATCCCATCCATGGGGACCTGGAAACCCTCCACGAGGGTACTGAGCACACACTGTGAGAATTTTCATTTTGGGAAAACGTACCAGCACCACGGCTTCGACGCCTTTTTCTTCTTCCTTCCCATCTCGCAGTAGAAACACTAAACTTTTCCTCTTTCTCGCACTTGGCGTAATTAGTCCACTTTTTCACTGAATTTTCTTCGCGTTCTGCACAAAGAAAACTTTCTAATTAGCGTGGGAAATTCTAAAAATTTGCGCAGAAAGTTTTTGAGAAAAATAAGCGCGGTGATTTTAGTAAACTATGGCGCTGGTGTAGTGCACCACGCTGAAGTTTAGGATCTTTTTTTACAACTCGTCGAAAAATTAGACCAATTTGACGTTTTCTCGGCGAATTTTCATGAAACTTCAGTGTGATATGGTCTTTTGGTCAGCACGTGGTTTGTTTACAAAACAAGGAAAATTTTGCTCGAGAAGAAATTTTCCTGGAAAACACAAAGATGGGAAGGAAGCAGCGTGCAAAGAATAACAATGTGAAGCGTGAGAGGTTTGCCGTGAAGGAATTGGCGAGATTAAAAAAGTGCTTGGGCCTAATTGATGAGAAAGGCAATGAGATTTCCAAAGAGATCAAAGACATCTCAATGGTTAGAGATGCAAAAACCATCAAAAAGGTAAGTTTAATCTTTTGTTTAATTCGCATTGAAAACTCTTATTGTCTTTGTGATCTTGCACACAGAAAAACAAGGATTCAATGCAAGTCGACGGGGAGGATGAAGCAGTGAAGACGAAAAAGTTAAAGAAGGTGACGATTGTCAATGAGAAGACAAACGTGGAGCATGTGTACAATGCAAAGACAATGAAGGATCAATTCGGGAACTATCCAGTGTGGTACAAACGGAGGCTGGAGAAGAAAAAGAAGCACAAGAAGGGCAATGACAACGGTGCCAAATCCCGCAAGAGTCGCAAACAAAATCTCTTCACTGTCACGGATCCTTATCAAAATCTTGAATATGAATAAAAAAAAATCTTCAAGAGAAAAATTCTCGCAGAAGCTTTATTATTCATAAAAGAAATCATTAAAATTGGGCCCAAAAAAATCCAGCAAAAGATAAAAATCTTTGGAATCATGCAAAGTTCCGGACATACTTTTTAGTTATTAGAAAAATCTGCAAGAATTTCAATCTGTCCACCAAGTTTCTCACGCAGAGCCTCCACAGAGTCCCTACTGATGGGATTCTGTTGCAAATTGAGCGTCTGGCAATTACGGAGAACCACCAACTTGGCCAGACTTCTATCTCCCAATTGATTCCCCGCCAGATTAACTTCCTTCGCAATACTCATGAATTGTTCGTAGGCCAATGATGTAATTTGCAGGGAGGACAAATCCAGAGCTGCATTGAAATCTCCAGCTTCAATCCATTGCTCAAGCACCTGCTCTACAGCCCATTTACTGCCCAAATCTTGGTAGTAGCCCCGTCGGAGAGAATCAACTTCCTGAAGTTTTCTCATGTATTCAAGAGCCCTCGTGTGATAGGCCTTTCGATCAATGGCCCTCATGAGCAGGGCTGCTGTGAGCAGAGTCCACTTGCTGTCTGGTTCAAATTCTAGCAATTGACTGCATGACTCTAGTTGTTCCTTCAACTGACTCAGGACAGCCTTCCCGAAAATATGTTCGAATTTTGGTAGCTTTACCCCAACATATTCTCCCCCTTCTGATGCTTTAACCTCCATCCTGTGTTCCTGCTGCTGCTCATCAGAGAAAATCAACTCAAAAGTTCCGTTTTTCACTGTACTCTCTCCTAGTTTTGTCCACGTTGTATCATAAGCCGCCCCAGAAGCTGATCTCCATCCTCCAGCACCCTCTAGGACGTCCAAAGATCCAGTAAGTTGGCATTTGTGGAGATTTACGGGTTTCGTGAAGGCTACAGTGGCTAAATTACCACTGTAGCGGAAGGCAGCCAGGTCCAGGGGTAATTCAGAATAGCCAAGAAGCCATCGTTGGTAGAACCACGCACTGCTATCTTTGGGATCTGTAAAGGCAGCCGTGAGAACTAGCTCCAGCTCACTCTGTAGCTTCTCCTCATTGATAGCCCTCTGGGGGTCACTCTCGTGCGGGAAGAGAATCGGCAGAAGCTTGCTGCGGTAGTGCCAGGAGGAGTAATTTGAGAAATTTGTCTGAATTTTCTGTGTGCAAAATTCCAGTTCACTCTCAGGCTGAACACCCGCCTTCTCAGCCACGTAGCGTCTGTAATCCCAGCAGTGGAAGTTCCTCTCATCCAATTTGAGGTACCTCGTACACAGATCCACTTCACGCTTCCAATCCGGATCGGGGCGTGTTTCCAGAATCCAACTACGATGATGCCATGCTCCGTATGATTTGGGATTCACCTGGAGGCACTGTTCAGTGAAGTGAAGGTCACCTGTGTGGAGATCTCGCAACTCTTCCTCCGTGAGGGTTTTCCTCAGTTCCTCAAAGCATTCCCGACGAATATTCCAGAGGGTGTAGATATCGGGATTACTGCTGAGGAGCTTCCGTGTGAGATCCAATAGATCCCTATCGAATTCCTTTGCATCCCTCTTTGCGCGGATTTCCTTCATTGCCGCCTGGTAGAGCTTCAGCTTCTCATCTTGTTCCAGCTTCTTCCTAGCTGCTTCCTCCTCTGTTGTGCGTACTTTAAGGCGTCCGTGCTGATTGGAAATTGAGTTTTTCATTAAATTCTGACCCTCGGGAGTTTTCTGAGGACTCTCCCTGCCACCCCAACTACTTACCATGTCTTTTTGCTAATTCTTTGTTGAAGAATAAAAAACTTGGGAATTTCGTGATGAAAACAGCTGTTCCGTCACTCCGCGGAATGACTCAACGTGAAACCTTTCAATGTCACGCGGGATTTTCAAAAAGAAAATTAATTTGAGGCTGTTTTTGAGACTTCCTGGTCAAAAATTGAGAGTAATTGAAAGACAAGAGATTTCTTACAAGTATGTGATTATTAAAAATATGCTTTCCAATACTTCCGTCTCAGTGAGAATGTTAATTTCTTCCATTTCTACATTGTGAGCTAATGTCTCAATTATTATAAAATACTCCACATCCGGATGCCTAATTCACTAACAGAACAAAATCTCCAACATTTTGAGCTCGCATCTATCACTTCAGGCTGTTGCATACTTCCGGGTCCAGTCACGTGCATTCTGAATTGCAATTGCCTCATTGAGCTTCCACTGTTCCGCCACATCATTGGCCAGTGGATCATCGGGATTGGGGGCACTGAGGAGTGCCTGAATTGATAGGAGGACAGTACGTATCTGCAGTGCAGGGCTCCACTTATCCTTGAGGATATCCAGACAAATTCGTCCCAGACGATCGATATTCGGATGATAGATTCGTGTGATGAAGCGCACCTTTGGTGCAGACAGTGGGTATTCCTCGGGCAGGAAGAGCTCCAACTTGAAGTTGCCACCCTCAAATGGGGAATCCTTCGGACCAGCTACAATCACATGGAAATATCGGGCATTTGTCTCATCGGGCAGTGCAGAGATTCCCGGAACTGGCTCCTGCATCAATCGCTGCGTTTCCTTTATGATTCGTCGCGGAAGTTCCATGTTGTTCACTCCCTTTTCACGGCAAAAAGATTTATTTTTCAATGAGAATCAGGCTTTGGGGAATGCCCACAATCCACCAGGGTACTCACTTGTTCTTGGATTTCACTTCCTGTCGCCCAATTCTGTTTTTGCTTTGTTGTGAAAATTCTTTTTGTTTTATTCTTCGGAAATTTATCGGACTTCACTTTGAAAGGTTCGTAAATACACAGAGAAAAATAAAGTGCAAAAGCACATTTACGCAGGTTGGATTTTGCGAGTCAGTCATACTATTTTTCTGAAAAATTTTATTTTTCCTTTTTTCAGGGACAAGAAATGAGGAATTCTTCAGAATTTGAGGTTTCTTCTGCTTTTCAATGAGGAAATGATTTTTATTTCTTTTGTTGATGAATTTTATGAATAAAAAACCTTCAAATTGACGCAAAATTTCATTTATTTCCAAAACTTAAAAAATCACAGAGCCGCCTCATGAAAAATTGAGTGAACAACTTCCAAGAATCCGCTGAAAAAGGTTGAAAATTACAAAAACAAAAAATCAAACAAGGAATCACTTAAAACAGTTTTATTGAGTTTTTTTCTTCATTTTCTCGTAATTTTTTTTCTTTATTTTTTTGTCCTTTTTTTTCTTCTCTATGAATCACTTTTTAATAATATATAAGAAGATTACAGTAAAGAGACAAGTAAATATTTTAAAATTACAAGATGTATCAACTATAAATAAAGATGATGTTTTTGTCGCATTTTTTTCCATACATTTTCACATTTTTTTTACCTTTTTCTCGTGCATACCACATATTTTTTCATTTAATTCATAATTTTTTTTATACGCAATATAAATACCACTTTTTTATACATTTTACACAGCAATATACGCAAAATTTGATTTTTCCGCAAAAGAACTTTCTACAATTCCATTTTATTACATGCTGGAAAGGCGTCCTTTTGCGAACATTCAGACAGACATCTTGTTTAAAATTCACATTTTTTTCTTTCCATTTTTTCTTTTATCAACATTCATCACTATTAATGGGGAGCGCAGGGGATAAAAATGGTTAGAGTTTTTTTTTTTGTTTGTTTTTGGGGTGATTTTCACAATAAATTGAACACTAAAAACTATTTATTTGCTTCTTCATTCACATTCAAGTTTGAAGGTGATTTTATTTTCACTTTACTAAAATCTAAAAAAAAAAATAAAACAATGAGGACAATATTCTTACTCGAAAAACATTTTTGTTTTTCATCTAAAAAATAATATTTACACAAAAAATACAGGGTGTGTATTTTTTCTTACCTCTGGCGGTGAAAATTAGCAATTATAGATTTTTCTTTTCTCTATTTTTTAATTTAATTTAATTTATTACTGTGCATCTCACTAAAATTGCTGCTTTCACAATTAATTTCTTTTCTTTTTTTTTTTTAAATCTAATGTAGTGAATTTGTCAAGAAAATGTCTCTTTTTTCCTTGATATTTTTTGCATTTATCATTGAAGAGACAAGATGACGATTGAACTGAGAGTTTGGAAAAAATAATTTGTCCTTTGAGCTTTTTCATATTCCAATATGGCCGCCCAACAGTTTTCTCCTTTTTAAATATCAAAGAATTTTGATTTATTTTCACATCAAGACTTTTTTTTTAATCTTTTAAATTCTTTTAAATTTCTCAGAGAACCTCAAATAAATTTTCAAAACTTTCAGTTCAAACTTTTTTTTCTCACAGAAAACTTCTTAATTGAAACTCAATCTTTTGTGCATTTTGCTCAATGATGAGAAGATAATAATTTGCTTCGTGATAGAAGAAAATTATTCTATCTTAAAGACGATCTCATTTAATTATTATTATTTTTATTTTTATCAGGTTTTTTGTTTTTAATTTTTTTTGCTCTTTATGCTTTTTGCAAATATTTTTTCCAATGATTTTCTTCACTCCAACATATGACACGACTAAATCTACAATGCTGAACTTCATATTTTTTGTGATTAACAAATTTTGTTAACATTTTTCCGATTAAAACTTTTTTTTGCATAATTCCTATATCAGTTTTATTTATTTTTTTATTTTTTTGAACACAAATCTCTTGCCAATTAATAGACATGAAAATCTACATGAAATTAAGGGAATAAGATGATCCCTTGCTAGATTTTCTCAAGAGGTTTTGGTAGCTTTTTTCTTGTTGTTTGCTTTATTTTCTTCTTCCCCGAAAAAGCCTCACCCAAATAAGGATTGAGAGAGGATGTGTAGAGAGAGAGAGATGGGGAAGAAGAAATTTAGTAGAGAATAATAAAATTAAAAGAAAGATAATTGTGGGAGGTTTGTTGCGCTCCAAAGTCGCAGAGAAATTTTTAGAAGGGATTCTTTTCAGCGAAATGGGGAAGGATGAAAAATCTCCCAGGAAGGAAATGCCCTGATTATACCTCCAAAGGGGGCAGAGGGGGGGTCCATGGTGCAGTTGCCAGATGTCGGGAATTAAGACGATCGTGTGGGTCAAACCATATCAATCTATGGGTGCTTTAGCACTTGCGATTGTTGTTGGCACGACTGGCATTCTTGGAGTGTTGCTTATCTGAACGCTTCTGTCGTCCATTCTTGGCATTCACCTCATTGGTCTTGTTGGACCTAATCAGTGCATTCCGACACAACTTCTGGCGTTGCTTCTTGTCGTGGTTCTGCAAGACAAACACCAACCATTCTTACTGAAGAACTTCTTCTCTTCTTTTTTTTTTTTTAATTTTCTTCTTTTGCTGCTCTATGGGAAGATTAAATTGAAGGACTGCCAGTTTCTGTGTCACAGACTTCTTTTCTTTGTGAGGAAAATAAATCTTTGAGGTAGTATCAATTTCTTTTTGTTCTCTGATTGCTGAATCGTGAGACAACGCGATGCAAGCAATGAGAAGTTTCTTAAAGAAAAAAACGGATGCAATTCTTAATTACATTGCTAATAATGTCATCGATCTGATTTATTTGGAACTAAATTAATTCGATAACTAATTTATTTTTAAAGTGATTATTCTATTATTTAACATAGTCAGTCTTCAATTAAATAAGATCACAAAAATAATAAATTCGACAAATAAATCTTTTTGATTAAGAAAAGATAATATATTAAAAGAAATCAATATGGCCTCCATCTATGCGTCTCCATCTAGAAATTACTAATAATGAGATTTAATGCAAAAAATAAGTAAATATCTTAGTAAATTTATAATTAGTCTTTATTCTTTATTTTTTAATTAATCTCTGCAAAGTATAAGGACATGATTTTAAGTAAAACCATTTTTCCTTTACAAAATGGCCGCTATGACTGAAATATCCTAATACCACAAGATGGCGGATTAACGGCTTAAATCCAAACTCGTATCCTTTTCAGGTTCAAATATTTTTCAAACCTACTAAAAGTCTTTTCTTTCCAATTTTAACAGATCTAAAATTATTTTCATGAAAGAAATAATGAAAAAGTCTCAATTTTCATCAAAATTGCATCATTTTTCCTTATAATTATTTTCAACGAAACTTCCATCAGTCCTTCGAAAATAATCAAAGAGCAGGATTGATTTGTGAAATGAATTCTAGCCAATATGATGGTGAATTTGGAAGGAACCAAAAGTAATGTGAAAAACTAAAGAAGGATAGTGTGGTGTTGTGTGAATGGTGTGAGTTTGATTGACCCCGGGAAACCCAGGAAAGCACACATGGAACGACAAAACATGCCAGGAGAATCCCCAAGAAATCTGTAAATGGAATATGTGTATGGGGGTGGTGTATTTGAGAATTGGAGAGGATAATAATTTTGTGAGAGAAAAAGGGGGAATTGATTTGAAAAAAAAAATCGTTTTTAAGAAAAATTTGTGGGTCCATTTACCATTTGAGCATTGCGATACAAATAGCCCTGCTTCTCCTCCAACGACACGACGCGATCCGTGCGTCTGACCCTGGTTGAGACTCGAGTTGTCTGCAATGAGATTTACATGGTGATTTCTCAGTCCTGCGTCCCCACAAATCCGAAACCTTTCTTTCATCATAATCTTCTTCATCAAAACCAGGTAATTAATGCACAAGCAAAGCAGGAAGGGTTGCAATTGCAGCGAGATTACACCTCTTTTGTATTATACGGAAAATTAGCAAATGGGATTTTTTTTTGTAAATTTTAGCCAAACGCAAAAAAAAAAGAATTTTCCTCTCTTCTCCAATTCTTCCAATTGTACAAACAAAAAAACAAAAAAATGCCAATTTGGTGAGGATTAAAATAACATGGAAGGGTAAGAATTGAACATGCATTCGTATGATGAGTTCGATGAATGATTGCCATTTTGTTGATTTGTTGGGGAACTTACGTGGTTGACGATTCTTTCGTCGGCCGGATGGGGTGGTTGATTCTCAGCTGCATCGTAATTCAGCAAGACCATGTCACTCTCAATGGGATGAGATGGGCCCCGGATGCTGTGATACACAGACATGCTGCAACAGAGAGAGAAAAAAATTGTGATAAAGGGCATAATTCTCCCCTAAAGTCTCGTTTAAGTTTATTGAGACAGTGCTTAGTTTTTTTGAACTAAAATTTTTCACTTTTCTGAGCTAATCTTAAATGTTTAAAGTTAGGCTTAAGTTTTTTTTATGCTAGATTTAAATTATTTTTATGTCCATCACAAGTTTTTTAAGTCAAGATGAAACAGTCAAGTAGTCGCGTTTTCTCGTTCCAGCGATGTTTTGGATTTATCTCAATATTGAAAATAAATGAAATAAAAAACTCACCTGGGGTGCTCAATGAGGAGATTCTCAAGGGGCGACGTCTCCATGTGGATGGGTCCCTGGGTGCCGGTGAAGCACGATGGTGGTGTCACGAACCACGACTCCTCCATGGAATTGAGTGGGACAATGGTTGTTTGGAGCTCAGCATTGCGACTGCGACGTCCCTTGGTCACTAGTGGGCTATTTTTTATCTCAACAATTGGCAATTCCTCCTCGGAGTCAGTTCGCGGGAGGCTGACGTCGTCGTCAGCAATGGAATCCCGCTCAACCAGTAGCCAATCCTCGTAGTCGTCGTCAGCAACGGTTCGCAGTAGATTGTGTCGATCAGCTGATGGTGAATCCGCGTCTCCAGTTCGATTGTCGTGTTGCTCCGCTTCTTGCTCCTTTTTATTGCTGCTCGAATTTCCCAGGAGATACGATGCCAATGTATTGAACATTATACAGAGAAATCAACAAATTTCTCACACGACTCCCCGCGCGAAGTTTTTTCTTTTGCTCAACTTTCTTTAAGGAAAATTTAACAATCTTTTCTTTTAGCTAGTTCCTCGCACGTGTTTCCTTTTGAGATCACAGAATAAAACGCACAAAAAATAGCAAATTATCTTTTTTTTGTGCTAAAACCCAAAGCCTTTGCGTCCTTCTTTTTCTTCTTCTTCACAAGAATGCAGTGTCAGTCTTTAAAAAGAATTTGTAGTGTGTGCTTTCCCTTCTTCCTCTTTCAGGTCTCGCAGAGTTAATTCTTCAAAAAAAGAAATTTCTTTTCTTCGTGCTAAGCAGCAATTGCCTCAAAAGTTTCCTTCTCTTTTTTTTGTTAAATATTTAAGAAAATGTATGCGATAAAGATTTGTAGTGTTGTATTGTTCGTTATCAACAGCCGTTTATCAGGTTTCTGGAACAACAAAGACAATTTACACAATTTTATTTAATATTGCTTTTTACGTCCGACCCATATCTTGGCGTCGCCTCTTCGTCCCTCCTCTGTCTTGCCTCCCTCACCATGGGAAGGTCATTTTATCTTGAGTGCACCCAAGTTCATGGCTTTGGGTCACGATAGATAGTTCAACAACTCCATTCCAAAAATGTGGCGCAATCTTTTATATTTTTTTTGCACAATTTTATTCTCTTTCTGTCTATTTTCAGAACATTTATTCCCTCTTTCTCTCTGCTATTAGTTTACAAAGAAATTGCTCAATTTCTTGAGCGCCCTCCCAAAAATTAATTTCAATTGCTAAACCCACTAGAAAATTGTCCATACAAAAATGTAAAATATCATCTAATTTACCAACGAAAATGACCCATTGTTGGCCATTGCGAGTGGGTGTCTTTCATGAAAAAATCGCGCACTCCGACAGCCAAATTGATACCGCAGGAGGGTCAAATTGTACGCCAAAAAAACCTTATTCATTGTACAAAGAAAGGAGAAAAAAATGGCTTTCGGTGATTGACCATTGATTGTTTGAATTATTTGAAATAAAATCCGTGGCACAGCGAAATAGGACGTTTCCAGACGTGTCCCAGTGTGCAAGAAATGCGCGCAAAATAAAAAGAGAAACCTCGTGACTCACGGCAAATAAACCACATAATTATACAAAATTTTCCAACAAGAACACAGAAGAAAGAAAAAAAAACTTTGTGAACACAATGCAATTGGACACGGTCTGTAGTTACACAAACAGAAAATTTATTGCTTTCTCCGTGATGCCATAATTCCATCTGCCAAAAGTTAACAAAGAAATGTTTCAAAAAAAAAAATTGATCAAAAAGTTCTAAAATGTGTTCTTTTGAATTTCCGCGCAAATTGAATATAACGCCATCTAGTTGGAAAATTAATTCTTAACCAATGGAATGGGAGTTATTACCCATTAAAAAAAATTATCGAAAAATTGCCAAAACTTTAACGATTCATTTAAACCAATCAACAGATTCTTGGCTCAGAATCAACAAGAATTTTATTAAATTGTCTGTAGCAGCTGAGATTCCCAACTAAATGCTATCCCAACAAGAAGAATAAAAGTGAAAAAAAAAATCTAGATACGATAGAAAATAAGGTGAATAAGAACCAATTTAATACCAGAGTTTTCAACAAAAGACAACTCTGTGGCAAAGTTGAATGCTTTGAGACGCTCTTCGAGCACTCTTGAAGGTGAACTGCATGGCGGCATGAAATTTGTTAGAACATCTCGATGAGAGAAAAAAGTCAATAAAAATATCAGCAGAAAAATATAATAGCTTGGGGCAAAAAAAATGTAGCTGTGGGTTAAAAAAAGAATGCACAGAGTCCACATAAATTTGATTGGGGAACCCAAAATTAACTCTTTGTGCGCAACATGATGAAATTCACTTTTTTTTATCTCTTGCAAAGCACGATGAGGTTAATGGTAAAGCATCTAAAGCTTACTTTGCCAATGATTTTTATTTGATTACTCTATGTGAAATTATCATCTCAAAGACAGAGAATCTTATGCAAATATTTATTCTTTTTAATATTAATCTTCTGACAAAAGGCAAATTACTTTATAATCTCTGTATACACTTAAAATGGCATAAATCAGCCTTTGATCCATTCTATATATGTAGCTTAGATAGTCCAATTGAGTGCATCTGCTATTGCGCAATTAATGCACATTGTTCATGAGAGTAGTATCTTCCACAATTTCAATTGCTCTGCTTTTTCAATTCCTTCTGTCTTTTAGCCTCCGGAGCATAATTATCTTATTCATACAAAAATAGCTTTCCAGTTCAATTCTTCATGATGCGCACAGCTAAATAATGTCGCTGAGATCTCTTCTACGCGGTGGTTTTTTTTTTTTCATCAACAACACAACTGAATTTATTTATTCAACTGGGTGGTTTAACTTCAGACAATTTTTTTTCATTCAGGCAAAATATATAAAGTATGAATGATGAATGGACATACAGAGGAGAAAAGTAGGATAAAGTTTGCAAATAAATTCATAAGAGAGTTCCACGAAAATGCATATTCATGAAAAGATTTCAATAAAAGCTCAATAAGTGGAGCTTGAAAGTTTACATTTAGAAGCCAAGCACAGTTTTAGTTGAAAAGTTATTCTACACTCTTAAAAAAAATTCTTGTTGCAAACATTTGGATAAAAGAATTCCTAAGGGCTATGAATTAAATAATCTTTTGTAATCAAAAGTAAATAAAGAAGTTCTTTATCAAAGGATTTTTTTTATTAATTTATTAAACTTTATTTTATTAATTGAGTAATTTTAAGTCCTTTGATAAAGATTTTCCTTTTTTACTTCTGATAACGAAAGATTATATAAACCACAATCCTTAAGGATTATGCTGGGAATTTAAATTAAATTGAATTCCTTTTCCAAGACAAAACCCTTCGGATAAAGATCTCGGATTATCCAGAACATGAAACATTGGAGACAAAGTTTCATCTAACAAAAAAAACCAAATAAATTTGAAAGAAATATAGCAGTGTAATAAATTTTGTGGGAAAATACGCGCGATTAGGCCAAGTATCATTAACAACGCCATTTCGTCTGGCGATAGCGCAAAAATTGTTTACGATTTTTTTCTTTCGTCTGATGAAATAAGTCCACAACAGAAGAAGTGGAAAACACAAGAGTCCATTGACCACGCATTCTTTTGATTACCCAGGAAAGACATTCAACTACTAAATTCCACCACCCTTTGGGTCTTTATCGCATCAAATCCCGCTCTTTGATTACAATTGGAGTGTTTGTGTGGAAAATTTTATCATCACGCTTTCCCCCATGCCCCGCCGAGCATGCCTCAGAATGATGATTTTTAGGGAGACAGCAAATGTTTGCCTATTAATTTCTGATAACGATTTAATCACGCCAAATAGTTTGGGTTTGTTGTGGACTATTTCTCGGACCCATCATATTTTTCCACTCTTTTGCCTCCCTATCACGCGTTCATTGTGCGATATGCATGAGTACAAAAACATTCTTTTTTTTTATTAGAGCTATATCAGAATGTTTTTATTTATTTATTTTCTTCGTTTTGTAGTAGAAAACATCCATAAAACCTGGCAAAAGTAAGTACTTTAACGATATTTGTGACACAAAATGTTTATTGCAAATTCGTTAAATTCCTTGGCAATTTTCCCGAACAAATTGCATTTTAAGATTGCACCACATCTGTAAAGATTGATTTTAGCTTTTCGATAATTATAAAAGGAAAATTGTCGGCTATTTGGAGGAGGAAATTACCTAATGATGTGTTGCTGAGTGAGATAAATTACTCTGCATACACAAACTCGCTTTAAACACAACACTATCGTGCTTGTTGGAAAATTCTGATGCAATATTTTCACAATGAATGTCACACCTCTTTCTTTGCTCTTCTTTTCTCTAAAATTCACTACAAAAATGTTTGTGATATTCTCAATTGGCACTCACGTAGAGTCTCTTGAACTTTCGATGTGATAAAATATTAAGCACTAAGTGCACTACAAGTTTTTTTTGCTTCAGAAACTACGCGAAGCTTTTGTACAATGAAAGTTTCTTGAGAGAAACTTTTTAGTTTGTTGTTGCTTCCAGAACGATTCAATGTAGACTGATGTCATGCACAGTGGGAATGTTTGTTTGTGCAAAAATTCTCTTGTGGAGTGCGCGACGCAAGTTAATCCCACAGTTTGCGATAAATAAAGTCCCCACGAATACACAGAATATTGAGGCTCGTCACTTGGATTTTTTTTCTTCTCGAATTTCTTCATTCGAAAACAGAATGGAAAATAAATGTGAAATCGCGCAAAAACACTAAAGTGCCAAAGAAAATCAGCTGTTTCATCCACACAAACACTCACTGCTGCGTAAAATCATATGTTTTATTTACACGCGCCTAAGTTCTTTTTTTTTCCTCATGTGGGTGGGGGGATTTTCTTGGAATTTTCCTCACACTTTAAGAAAGGAAAAAAAAATACTTTTTCAGTTTTTCTTCCTGTGAGAAGTAGCAAAGCAATCATATTTTATTTGCGTAGATTGTGATGATGGCCAAGATTTTTCTGATGGCTTTTTGATGTTCCATCGTCATTTTAGAACGTTTTTTTTTTTTTTTTTCATAAGGAGAAGAAATACTTAAAAAATAATTCTAAGCCCTAAATATTCACTAAAGAATGTTCACTGTTAAATGTTTTAGTAAGTTCTTTTCGATTTGAATTTTCTCTACTGACCAAAGTTAATCCGTAAAAACATAAAATTATGAAATATTGTAACTGTTGGATGAGCCCACCGCTGCCACCAATTGTATGACGACGTATATGTGTGGAAATACGACGAATTTTTCATATGAAACATAATGCCGAGTGAAGATAATGAATTTTAATCATTTACACACCGAAGGTTGATTGTCTATTCATGCCCTTTATGTGATTTAAGCATCATTAAAAAATGCTCCCCCACTCCACTACTCCGTCGCTTCTAACACTCATTTTTTTACGCAACCTCCCAATTAACTACGCACAATTCAAATTAAACACACACACGAAGTTCATTGAAAAAAAATCCTCCTGTGTGCCCTTTTTCACACTCATCTCGTTAATTTTCTCTCACATAGCGCATAAAAAACATTATTCTGTGTGCAATGCAAAAATGCTTATTTTATAAAACACGTTCGGTATGCTAAATGTAAATAAAATATAACAACAATTAGAAGTGTTGCAGAGAGAAAAAAGACCTCTAAAATAAAACCCTCTTCGTATTGTCTTGGGTGGAAATTCACAATTACACTTACAATGCACGTTTCCTTACACACAAAATCGCGCGATTAAATGCATGTGAAAATTTATATTTCAATGTGAAATGAATTATTTATTTGCACACAAAACTGATTTGCAAAAAAAAAGATTAGAGATAAAAATTATATTTTAATGTGTGATGGAAAATTAAAATTAAATAAATATCAATTTTTTTCATGTTTTATTCAATAGCGAAAGGCGCGAGAGGACTAAAGAGCGGGATCTTTTAATCCATTACGCTTCATCATTATCTATAAACCATAATTGAGAACAACTCTACCTCCATAATCATTTACAGTTTCTTTAGCGTTCGTGAAAATAATAATAAATTTTATTTAGAATTTCGTCATATTTTAATGAATACATTTTTCCAAATTTCAACTCGAAAAGTTTAAATATCAATAACGATGCTTAACCATGGGCAAAATGATGAACTTGATGAATTATCTCAGCGATATAATAAGCAGGGACTTGAGAACCTTCGTTGTGATTTTCCTGGTCTTTTTGGCATCATCAATTTTGGGGGAAATTTCTTTGAAAAATTATATAAACTTTATATATATTTTAAGCATTTAATTCCCCAAATATTTTTGGCTTCTTCCCACCAATTTAGTGGCTAGAGGTATTTGTGTACAGTCGTGATCGTGCAGTAGGACCGTCGTCAAAAAAACTTCTCCGCGGTAAAACGGCTTCAAAATGAGGAATTTTGCCTTCGTAGTAGGACAATTGGTATCCTACCTTTCCAATAGTACTAATTGTCCCACTGCGAAGGCGAAATTCCTCATTCTGCAGCCGTTTTACCGCGGAGAACTTTTTTTGACGACGGTCCTACTGCACGATCACGACTGTATATATGTACATATAATTTATAAATAGACTCTGTTACTATTGGAGTGACATCATCCGAAGAAGTTGTGTGCGATTTCTAGACACACTGATGCAAATTTAATTAAACACTTGCTATTTGGGGGGAATTATTGGTAGCTTTAGAGTGTGAAGGTGAAGGAATTTCGAGATGTTTAATTCAAATTTTCATTTAAGAATTTCCCCAATTTTTCCCAAAAGATTTTTAGATGGAATATTAAAAAGAAAATCATAAAGGCTTTGTTCATTGCAATTTATAGAGAGAATGCAATCAAGTGTGGAATTTCACTTTGCAAATTACCATCAATCAGTCATTTTATATGTATGTAATTTTATTGAGTGAAAAGTATGCCACTTGTGCAGTTATATGTATTGCAATTTATCCCTAGAGCTTTGTAATTGCATGCAATTCACAAGCCATCTCTCCTATATATGTAATTCCTCAATTCGTCACAAATTTGTGTGCAAAAAGATTTCCTTTCTCCCAACTCTCACTTCCAATCAATCAAAATTGCATTGAGGCTCATTGTTGCGCGCATATTCGACAAATGGGAGAAAATTCTCTTTGATACACATTGCCGCTCCTCCGTGAAAAATCACAATGTTGTTTTCCCTTTTGGTTGGATCACACTTCTCTCTTTTTTTTT
This sequence comes from Lutzomyia longipalpis, assembly GCF_024334085.1. Lineage (NCBI taxonomy): Eukaryota > Metazoa > Arthropoda > Insecta > Diptera > Psychodidae > Lutzomyia > Lutzomyia longipalpis. The sequence continues at coordinate 12,119,749 of NC_074709.1, read as the reverse complement.
TACAATATATGTAGGTAACCCCGTGTGCATATTGCAATGAAAAATTGCCAACATATTGAGACTCTCTACTAAAGACCCCTCTTTGCAATCTATTCGACAAGGTTTTAATGCTACCTTAGAGAGAATCACAGCACTTAATTGCTCGCTTATTTGTTGCTGAAAAAAAAAAGAAGTAATAATTGCAAATTATGCAATAAAAGTGTGAAAAACGCGGGCCGGGCCGTGTTGGAAGAAAATTCATGAAAACATTGGCAGAAAAAAAGAGAATCATATACTTTGTTGATTTTTAACTTAATTGAGAAATTATATCTTGAGGAAAAAAGTTTGACTGTCGAGGCCAAAATAAACAGACAAGATTAATTTTTTTCTTGGCGCTGAAATTAAAGCTTTACAAGAACAATACAAATGGCATGACCTCGTGACATTATGATTCACAAATGACTGTCTGTGTGCTTAGAGGACTTAGTTGCTGTAGCGCATAGTAGTGGGATATATTAAACAAGTTTAGCTGAATGTTTTGGGGTTTTTTGTTGCAACTACATTAATTAAATGAACGATCTGTAAAGTGAATAAAAAAAACGAATAATTGAGCAATTGAAGAGATAATTATTTTATTCACTTTACGTGTAAAATAATATTTAAAAATATTATTTCGTTAAGTTTTTTTCTTAATAGCTTTCTTAATAATAATTAATTTTTTCTTAATTTTGTTTAGAGACAATAGCATTGCTTGTCATCTGCTCACTGCAGCCAAGACAGATTTATTATGGAGCTTCATGGCATAATCTCAAGAGTTTTCAGCCAAAATCTAAAAGTCTCTGGTTCAAGTCGCAACAACTACATCTCTTAATTTCCTTTCAAATATTTTTTTTTTCATAATTTAGAAAGAATAAATAAAACAATTTCTTCAGAGAAATTTGATTTCCGCATTTGTATTAAAAGAAACACTTCCAAGTCAAGAAAAAATAAATAATCATGTGAGAATAATATAGACAGTGCCTTTTGAACAGCTGATAACCACTTTTGCTTATAAACTCCACCAATATCTCGCGAGACTATCTGTCGCGCACAAAGAGCTTCCATATCGCTCATAAAGTGCGCGACTGTGGAAGTTTTAAGTTTTATATTCTCATCAATACCCCCTCATGCTACAATTAGCAATTGCATCATATTTTTCCCTCCGCCTCCTCATTCTCTCTCACTGCCACCAAATTGAAGAGCAATTATAAACGCAAAAGGTGACACTCTGTGTCTTTGCAAAACCCAATATTGTTGGATCGAAGTGATGGGGCGGCTCTTTTTATAGTCCATCCACTGAATAATACGGCAAAAATGGAAAATATCATTTTCCCCACCGTATGCCTTATCACGCACCCCGAAATTGTCAATAAAATGGCAACCTTGAAAGTTTGCACGAAATGTTGAAATATCAGCGTGCTTGAGAAAATAATTTTGCAAAAAAAATATAATGATTTTCCCTCCTTTTGCGCTCACATGAAAATGCAACATTTGTGCAATTTGTGATTTTGAGTCAAATCACTCGGTAAATTATTGGTTTATATGTGATTGTTGTACATATAGATTATGTATGTACATATGCAAAAAGGGACACAAAGAATTGGAAACATAGAGAGAGAGAGGTGAGTTTTATTGTAGAAATTGCATCTCCAATTAAAGTTAATTAATAGTGGAGGTTAATGCTGAGTCATTTTAGTATCGGTGGTCTCTTTTTTTTCCACTCTTATTTCCCTCGACCATCGCTGACTTGGTGGCATTCACAGTTAGAAACCCATTAATACAATGCAAGTTTTCCATTTATACATTTTCTTTGATGCATTGGAAAAAAGGCGAGACAATTTTTGCACCTGGATAAACCATGTCTGGAACTCTGTGTACCCATCAGAGTGTGTCACATGACATATTGAGGAAGTTTCCAACACAAGATTGATTGCCTTAATAAGCTCAAGTTTTCTTTTACCTTTATCTTTTACTCTTCTAAAATACTCATCCACTATTGAGTGGTAAGATATTAGTTTCTTCCTCTATATTTTGCTTTTGATTTACTAATCTTATAGGTTCTTAAGATTAAATCTTTTTCCTCTTAGATTACAAAATTTTTCAATATTTTTTTAATGAACATACTTTCCATAGAATATATAACAACTCTTCTGAAGATTATGAACCATATTCCTATGTTAAAAGATAAGAGTATGGTTCATAATCTTCAGGGGAACGTCAATAACAATTTGGTAGAGGGCGCTGATATTACCGACTGACAGATACAATGACAATTGCTACTTCCGATGGACTTCTCTTTGGACACGTGTTACACAGTGAAATATAAACAGAATTTAAGTGAATTAATTGAAACTATAAAAGTGAATAGTGAATTAGATAGTGAGATCCTCCTACACCACTTGGATATCACGGCGAACAAGTTGGGATAACTAAATCCTCGTATGCTTACAACACCTTTTCTAACCTACATAACATAATTTTATGAAGTACTTTCAGGAACTTAAAATTTTGGAACAAAAAAAAAACGTATTTATTATAGAATGAACAGCGGTCGAATGAAAACTAAGATATTTACAGTGTGCAGGTGAAAATGCGGGAGATTAGGAGGTCCATTGAATTCTTCTTTCCTCCAAATCTACCCTACCAGGAAGTCAGCGCAGAGGCTGTAGAGCCTTTATAAAGTTGCGGGTTACGAAGGTGGGGACGAAATTGAGGGTCATCAAAATGGATTTGACCCACAACCATAGGATAGATCCAGATCTCAATGCGTCCCTTCCGCGCAACAAGCACCTGCGGAGGCCACTGTACAAGGTAGCTCGGATCCTGCTGAAATCATCTCTGCCCCACCGTCTCATCGCACAGTACCTCCTGTATCGCTCGATGAAGATCATCGACGAGGATGTTATGAGAAAGAGATATCCGACTTCCAAAAAGTTCGCTCCTGTCCTCATCCGATAGACTGCCGAAGATGTTGAACGGTAAATGAGTCTGGTCCCGGAAGACCGCGGACTGTTTAAAGTAGGAGGGACAGATAACGAACAGTCGCTTAAGTCGGAATTGGATGATAATGTTGTCCCAATGAGCCAGTAAGCCTGACAGCCTCAGCCTCAAAACTGATTCTTTTCAGAGCCCAACAAAATTCATAAAGGTCATTTAATGAAATACGAAGATGATGAAAAAAATAGTAAAATTTTAGTAAAACGCCTCTCCCATGGAAAAGTATGGTAACTTCATAGGAACTACTCTGTTGTTATCATAGTTTTCCACGGGAGAGGCGAAAAATCAGTGAAAAATTAAAAATTCAGTGAATTAGTAAAGTTAAAAAGTACAAAATACATACCTAATACAGTTAAAATAATAGTTAATAATTTTATAAATTACTTCTGTGGGAATGGTGAATTTCCGATCCTCGATAGAGGGCGCGAGATAGGAAAAAACTCAGAGAGAGTGGCAAGTAGAACTATCAGACGTGTAAGCTAATATTTCAAAATAAATCGAATTACTTTGTATTTCAATTCATTCTTACACTTCTATAAAATTACAATTCAGGAATAAAAAACGCATTTTACCCCAGTTTCCCCTAAATGTTCTTTTTGCCATGTATTGGGAATTCTGAGAGGTAAAAGAAGAACAGAATTATCTCTTTGCGTGTGTGCCATTGTGAAATGCTCGCACACAAAACCTATAGAAAATTATTTGGAAAAAAAGTTATGTACTTCAAAGGACTTTAAGGGATTGTCTTCCGTAAAAGGGCATCGACAATCACACAAACGAAGGGCACTGAAGACATGGTTTAATCCTCAGTCTGTCCTTCCGTCTCCATTTTTAGAAGAAAAAATATATTTCTTTTTTGCTTGGGGTTCTTTGTCTCGTTGTCAGCCCGTGGTGAGTTCTAAACACAGACTTGTAGTCACGAAAAAAATAAGAGAAGAAATGAGACACGCCAAGTTACACAACGCAATGAAATTTCTCGGAACATTTTAACTAATTCTCAGGAAGGTGCAAAAAAAAAGAGAGAAAATTGCAATTTGTATATGCCACATAGATGGGAAGAATCTGCGAGAGTTGAGAAGATCAGCTGAAAGTTATCGCATGTCTTGTAACCTTGATTTTGAACTGCTCCGAAGGAGGTGAGACAATTTTAGATTTTACTTACGAGATGCTCTTTTCACTCTGTATGACGTGATTCTGGCTCACGAACATTTCTCCCACTCATCTCTTAGCTTTCGAGCCAAAATGGGCCTAATAGTTTCTAACTGAGAGGGAGAAGAGCTTTCTTTTTCTTTTTGAAAAATTCGTTTAGATTTAGGAAATATTTAATTCAATATAAAGTTTTAATAAATCCCACATTTAATCATATAAAAATTAATGATTAAAGATAAGAAGTATCCTCTACATCCTCCCAAGCAGAGATAAAACTGCAAGAATAAAGTCAATCATAACGCGTCCAGTTATAAGAGTTGGTGTCCCACAACGTGTAGAAGTTTGTTTATGCGTTGTAATACTATTTGTGAGCAGAATTAGTAGACAAATTTGATTTTTTTTTGTAAAATTCGGCAATTTGATGGATAAAAATGGTCATATCTCTGGTTCTATAAGACCTACAGAAATTTCTTGACTAATTTAGGAAAGGTATTAAAACAGACTATAAATTGACATAAATTTCAATAATTTTCAAGGTCATCTCCAGAACACAAAATGGCGGTTTTGTGTTTTACTAAAACAGTTTTTGGCATTTTTTGTCTCGAAGGAATGGTTCTAGAGGTTTTTGATGTTCTAGAAAGTTGTAGAGAATTGCAAAACCTTTAATTTGATACTAAGATGAGCAAAATCGGTCAAGCAGTTCAGGAGATATGGCTCTTAGAACTTTTCAAATTCAAGAATTTTTCAAATGGCTATATCTTCTAAACGGCGACATAGAATTTCTTCATTTTTGGACTGGTGCAAGATTATTAGTCCTGCTACAACATATCAAAATTTAAAGAAAATCGATGATGGGGATTCGGAGATATTGCCCCTTAAAGTTAGGCAATTTTTGTTTTTGTTTTTAGCGCCTCTTGCGGATGTTTTTGAAACTTGAAATATTCTAAACAATTGTAGGGCTTTGCAAAACCTTTCATTTGATACTAAGATGGTCAAAATCGGTCAAGCCGTTCTCGAGTTATATCGAAAAAACACGTTTTGCTTTAGGCCGCCATATTTGCTAAACCGCTTGACCGATTTTCAAGAATGAATTATTGATGAAAACGTCTCACTGAGCTCTACAACATACTAAAATTTCAGACCTCTAGCTATAAGGGAACTGGTTGACAGTAGTTCAAAATGGCGGACGGTGGCCATCTTGGATTTTGAAAATGCGAAAAAATGAAATTTTACACCCACATTTCTATATAAAACTTCAAACCGGAAGTCTCTATCTGTTACCGTTCTCGAGCTATAAGGCAAAGTTTGGGCGACCGGCCGGCCGGCCGGCCGGCAGGCCGGCCGGATCAAAAATTTTCCACCACCATTTTTGGAATGTGGGTTGTCTGAAACGTGCTCATACCAAGTTTGAGCCCGATCTGAGGTGGTCGGTTTTTCCGACGATTACAATACTTGGTGTTGGCCACGAAGTGGAACACCAACTAATTGAGGTCACAGAGAATATATAAATAAAGTTTAGTTGCGATAAGATTTTAATGCCTGATGATGGAAAATATAACAAAAACACAAACAAAACGATTAAAACTTATCTGCTAAAAAGTTAATTTTGAAAACTTTGTGCAGCCTGTCAAGAAATTCCTTAACTGACATGTTTGGAATTAAATAAAAATAACTAATTTTAGATCGTAAAATATTATGGAAATAGACTACATATCGCGTGTTTTGGAAATGCTAAAAGTGTGGGTTGATTTGTTGGAAAGATTATAGTTTGAAGGGTTAGATGTGGGAAGGAAAACTTCTGACGCAAAGACAAAATTGTTAGATTATTTAGTGAATTGGAAATAAGTATAAAAGGACTTTCAAAAAATATATATTTTAAATCTTAAAAATAATTATTTTTTCACCTTTTACCCCAGTTTCCCCTATACCCAAATATGTATTTGTGCCCAGATGATTTGTATACGTATACAGATGATTTGTACACATACAAATGATCTGTAAACGTGTATGCTATGCTTATGCGCAGTAGTGGTAAGAGCCTACAAATCGCCGCTTGCAACAGCAAATATCGTATTATAGAAATCACTATCTTTACGATATTTGCTGTTGCAAGCATCGAAATCAGCAAAATCTTTCTCTCTGTATATGTATGTATCTTCAAGAGGATTTATGTCCATTTCTCAAGTTCTTTTGCATTCATCTTCTAGAGTCTTGAGTAATGATAATTGGCATGAGAACGTATTTCTTATACCTTTTGCATCTTACACCATATTCTCCTTAAACCCCATGAACTTAAGCTATGCTGCGCACAAAAAAATTAAGTTCAGTACGCGAAGAAACGCGGATAGTGTCACAATATTTGACTTAATGTATGAAAATTATGAATTTTATAGGCATCATTTGTCATGAGGTGAATACACAAATAGTCAGCTGAATGCACTGTGTGAAACAGTTTGCAGCTTTCTTGCTACTTTGTAAGTTTTGTTTATTAATAAAAATTTATTTTTAAACTAATTAATAAATTTTATTTAAGATAAAAGGGACAAGAGACAATAATTTGCTCAAAAATACAAACAATGACGTCACATTTGTGTTTTTGATCAGGATGAAGCTTTGATGCTAATGCTTCTTCCGGTGAGCTCGACGTAATTTTATGCTTCATATGACGTCATTGTGTGCGTTTTTAGCTGTTTTCTTCGTTTTTTTTTTAATTTTCTTACAATATTTTGTATACAATATGTCGCTATTTATTCAACTATTTTCAGACGTCCTTAAACATTTATGTTTTAAAGATATTTTAAAATAAACTATTTTTATTTAATATCTCCCCGCATAATGTTATTTTTCAAGAAAAAAAACTTTTTCGGCAAAAAAAAAAAAAAAACTTTTTTAACCAGTGTAGCGATGCTTCAGCTGACAACGAGTTAAACCACTTTCGCATATCATCAGCCTGACTATATATATTATCTAGAGTTATATGTAGAGTTTATATATTTTTGTGAGTAGTGTAAATTACATCCACAATTTGTCCCACATTTATCCAATATAAACTCCTAACACATCTCAACTCAAATAATTATTTATGCTCCCAATTGAACAACACCGTGTATGCGAATGTATGTGTATGGCATATGCGGACGAGCATAAAAGCTTGAGATGAAAACAAAAAATAAAATGAGAAAACCACTTCTTTGTTCGCTTTTTGCCCATCAATGTTTCTCTTCAATTTTAACTAACATAATACAGTTTTTCCTTGAATATTTTCCTCTAATTTTCTATTATTTTTTTATCTTTCATTTTAAATTGCATAACGATGAGCGTAAAAGTTCTGTCATGATACCCAAAATAAAATAAATTTTCTCATCACCGCCCCACCTTTTGGCAGATGAAACAAAATCACTTTGCTCTATCTCTATGTGAGGCAGACACCCCCCATGGAGGGCCCCAGAACCAAACATATACTACATTACTACGTCGAATCCCTTGTGTCAGAGTCAAGGGAACAAAAAGGGTCTTGAGATTTTCAAGAGCATGTAGCAAAAAAAAAATTCCGTGATTTCGTGCCAAAAATATAGAGACAGAAAATAAATAAAAACAAAAACTAAGCGAGACCTTGAACGCTTGAGTCTCTCCCCAGGTCTTTTTTTCTGTACTCTGGGTACTGCTCACAAATTCTCAGAGCTATGGAGGCAGTATGAGCGTCATCAGCTGATTAAATGTCAACTTGCAATTTAGACAATAAGCCACTCACTAGAATTTGCTGCCCTGTCCCCTATATAGAATTAAAAATGTAACTTTTCATTTTCCCCTATGACCCTTCTGGTTAAGGTTAAAACCTTAATGTACCTTAACTATGCATATTATGTAGAGAAAGCAACAAAAAAAGGAAAATTTCCAGAGAGAAGAGCGAACCAACACAACCATTCAGGAGTTTGCTCACAAATTCATCCAAAAATTATCCTTTGTAGTTTTCTTTCCCCTATTACTTCCTCAAAGCAGAAAACTCAAAGCTAGATCCTCCCTCAATCAATATCGTATCCACAAAATTTTATCCATCAGGAACTATTGCGTGGGATTAGGAGGAATGGACAATGAGTTTTCTTTATAAAGTAAAAAGTATAGCCTCGTATTATGCAATTAAACCAAGATGGCGACGAGTTTTTCCCGTGCAATTTTCCTTTGCCCCGAAAACAACCTTCGGTCGTAGGGCAGAAAATGAGGGAGAAAGAGGCGAACGAACAAAATTTATATTTCTTTTTAGTGAAAAAAAAAATATCAATGAAGCTTACTCGTCAAAACTTTTCCCGTGTGAAGAGCAGAGCACACAAAAAAAATCTCTACACAATTTTGTGCCTTTTTTCCACTTTTCTTCTTCTTAAATAGTAAAATTCTTTTTTTTTAAATATATATATTTTTTCTTGTATAATGGAAACAACGATCGAACTAGATTCGGGACGCGCTTTCAGCTGACTAACATTGGCTTCTTTTGCGAGGAACAGAAAACCCAGCAGAACGCAAAGAAGCACTAACACATATACATTTTCCCCACACTTGCGCATAACTCACACCAAAACACTAGCTTACTAACCACTATTAAACGTTCTTCAATGATGTAAAAACAAAAACAAGCGCACAAATACACACAAACCTAATAGGGCTGACCTTTTTTCGGGTCCTATTCGCACAAAGAAGTCCCTTTGGGAGCATATGACCCCCCTAGACTAACTAGTTTCTCTCCCAGCATTAAATTGACAATTTTATACATTAAAGTTTTTCTATCCCCTTTTCGTTCCCTTCTCTTATGTAAAAATCTAAAATTGATATCGCAGGGTTCGGTAACTAACAAGTAAATGTACTTTCCATACTATGACTTTATTACTTATTAGCCTCATATCAAATATAAAAAAAAATAAAGATTTACTTTCTTAAATTGAAATGAGACTAATAAAAAATATTAAATAAAAAAAAACTTTAAATAAATGATTTTAAAAATTTCAAAAAGAATGAATTCAATTTCACAAACGTTTTCTTCGTGAAATTGCACATTAAAATAATTAAAGAAACCAATGAAATTAAACTATTAAATCAGGTTTAAGCTTCTTAAATACGATTTAAGTCTTCCTAAACCTGACTTTATAGTTATTCTAGGCCAAAGAGCTTTTTTATTGTACACTAAAGTTTTATATTCTGCTCAGCTAGGGCCGGATAATAACTTAGACCTAAGTTATAGCCCTAAACTATAAATTAGAGCTACAGTTTTTAAAACCTATAGCCTTAAGGTCTTTACGCCAGAATAATTATTTATTTCAAATTGGGTTTTAAGTTATTTTATGATTTTTACAAAGTTCGATGCTCAAAGACGCTCTAATGCATATTTTGATTGTCTTTAGGCGATGAAATTGATAAAAATCATTAAAAAAAATTTAAGGCCTTAAAATCCTTAAACATCAATTAAAAACATTTAAGCGGCACTAATAATTTTATCAAATATTGGATCTTATTCAGCGACCAAGAAATCCTTGAAATCTTTGAATTTTGTACTAAAATTTCCTAATCTTCATCTTAAATTTTTTTTTCATTTCATTTAATTTATTTCCTTTACTCGGGTTGCGTCTGCCGCCGTCTTACCACTACCAGCCTCCACAGGAAAACGGCAGAAAACCTGGTTCTTTGGCTGTATGTGTCAATCAATGTTTTACAAATAATTAATATCTTAACAATATTTCTATACAAAAGTTCTTAAACTATAATCTAACAATTTTCATCCCAAATCATCTTCAATGCAAGAAATCTATTTCAGTTTAATTCTTCCCAAGTTACTGAGCCCTGTTCAATGGCATAATTTTCAATGGACAACACAGCGCAAGGGCTAGGATTGTGTGTGCGTGCAAACAGAGCGATTGTAGCACAGAGAAGCGCGATATTCAAAAACAGTCAGTCCATCGAGCAACAGACAATGACTTTTGTGCTACAATTTTGTGTTTTCTTTTTTTTTAAAGAACATACAAACAAACAGAGAGCACAAAATAGAGGAATATAGTGGCTATATCGAAAAATTGCTGAAGTGAAAAAGGGTTTTGCATTTGCATTCGATCTACATTATGTATTGCGCTACTTCCCCCCTGCTGACTTTTGTTTGTTCTCTATTCCAAACATACACTAAATTATGCTTTTATCATTCCACTGACGAGAGATCGCGTTGCATAGAGTGTGTTGATATTTTATTGAGAGAAAATAATGGCACGACGAGCTTTTTTTGTCATAATAATAATAATAATATTCCAACAGAGACATTTTCAATTCGCCTCAATTGTCCAGAGAGAACTTTACATAAAAAGTCATGCATAGAGCTCGTGGCTCTCAATCAGAAATCTGTGTCGTCAACAATACGTTCTTTTCACTCCTTTGTCTTCTCCTATGCCCACCCTCCGGCAGATAAACCCAACCAAATGGAAAACTGTCTCAAAAACCTCGCAACAACCATTTTCAATGCTAGAAAAATGAAATCTTTCGCATTTGTTCCTCTGTAAAATGGAAACGTTCGACGATAGAACTTTCAAAAAAAAAATCAAGATTTTTAGTATTTTTTTTATGGAAATGTCGGATTTTTTTATTCACGAACTTCCATTTTACATTACAACAAATCCGTTGTAAGTGTGTGGATTTTCTTATCTGTTTGATTTGGCGACACGCTCCAGTTCGTCCTTCTTCTTGATCGCATACGAGTTGGATGAACCCTAAAAAAGGCGGGAAAATAAAAACCATTTTACGTTTTTTTTTATCTCAACTTTCGTGAGTTTTTTTTTTCATTTTTGGAATAATTGTTCCAAAAGTTTCCACAGAATCTGCCTTGAGGATAATTTAACAACAGACTCTAGGATTGCTAGAGGATCTCTCTAGAGAGAGATTTTTCTTGTCCATAAGCGAAACTGAACAACAACTTCATTAGAATTGAGCTGTTCAGCATTTTAAAGGACTTTAAACATTTTTTTGGCGTGAGAAAGCAAACAATTGAGAATCTTTCCCTTTCAACAATGGAAAAATTGATTCAAGACAATTTACATGTAGGCCGTAATTGCTGCTAATCAATACACAATTTTGTCGCTCGAAAACAAGGGGATGCCCAACCCCGAGAAATCAGTACTTTTAGTGAGGCAGCAGGTTCTTCCGATCAAAATATGCGATCAATTTGCACAATTCCACTTGCAATCGAAAGTACATTTAATTAGCTCTCGGTTGATCCCTTCTCATCATCGAAATAACATTATTAATATAAAAAAAGTTAAAGTGTTTCTCGGGAATCGGTCGAGATTGGGCGAGATTCGAGAATTCCTCATACATTTTGTTCAACAAAAAGTGACTTTTCTTCACTGAAAATGAGGTTAAACCATCCCCTTGCTCGAAAAATAATTGTTGTGCTGCCGGAAAATATATCTCAATTGTGTAGCAATTTTACACAAATTCATTTTGTATTTTTTTTTTGTTTACTTTAAACATAAAAGGAGTTTACTTATTTTCGTGTAAAAAAATCAATTTTTTTTATAAGAAATATTGCGTAATCTCGTAGTAAGTGAATAAATCAATAAGAAACTTAGAGACTTTCTCCTGGGATCAACAGGAAAAAGGTGATAAGAGTTCTCCTAAAAATAAGAAGAATGACGTCACCATTTTCATTTCTCCTTTTTTTTAAATGTTACAAAGCAAAATAAGACCTTATTAAAAATTAATGACGAAGGATTTGCATGAATGTTTTATGGATTAGAAGACAAAAAGTGCAAAAATGACGTCATTTTTAGTATTTTTGAAAATTAATTCATTGTAGACTTTAACTCAGGTGCTAATGAAAAGTCTCTTATCATTTTTTTCTTATTGCTTCCTGATTTTTTTTAAATAAATTTATGCCTAATATGATTGCTTATTGGAATGAAAAGTTTTCCCAAATATAAACGGGTAAACTCCTTTATTTTTGTGAACTCAAATAAAATCAATTTTATATAGCCCCAATCTTCCCAAATATTTTTCAAATTTATTTATTTATTTATTTATTTATTTAATAAAGGGGGTGCCATCATAGCTGATGATTCCCCTGATTTTTCAAATTTAAAATAGAAAAATCAGTTTGAAAAACCTTTTAGATTCTTCATAAAAGAGGTTTCTAAATAAGCTTTTTTTAAAGATTTTATGAAAATTTAGTCATTAATAAAACCTCTTAGAGAACAAAAAATAAAAGCAAAACGGCTAAGAAATTGACATTACTTACTTTGCTATTACTTTGCTTCTTCACTGAATTTCCAAATTTGCACTTAATAATAGAAAAGGAAATGAGTAAAAATATTAGACTTACCTTCTCAGCATTAATGAGCTCGTCAGCCAAGCATTCGGCAATGGATTTGATGTTCCGGAAAGCAGCCTCACGGGCTCCTGTGCAGAGCAGCCAGATGGCCTGATTCACACGACGAAGCGGTGAAACATCCACAGCCTGCCGACGGACAGTACCGGCACGACCAATACGCGTGGAGTCCTCACGGGGGCCGCAGTTGATGATGGCTGTCACGAGAATCTGTTGAAATAATAATTCAAATTAATAAATCTTATTCTTGAAATTTTCTTTCATTTGTCGATCTCAATTTTATTTCAACACCTTCTACTTTAAAGGGGGTGTTAAAAGTGAAAGATGGACCTTTTCTTCTTGTCCATGGTGATACCCTTTAGCTTTGTTAGGGCAGCAAAGGGTTTTAGAGACAGGACGTGAGAAATACAAAAGATTATTAAAAAGAAAATTACCTGAAGAGGATTCTCTCCGGTGAGAAGGTGAATGATCTCAAAGGCGTGCTTAACAATACGCACGGCCATGAGTTTCTTGCCGTTGTTGCGTCCCTTCATCATGAGGGAATTGGTGAGGCGCTCAACAATGGGGCATTGAGCCTTCCTGAAGCGCTTGGCGGCATATCGGCCAGCTGAATGGGGCAAATACCTCGCGTACTTTTCCTTAACGGCAATGTAGTCCTGAAGGGACATGTCGGACACATGGACATCGTCGCAACTCCAGCGCCCAAAGAGTTTGATGTCCGGGAGTTCGGCTGGTTGTGCCACCACCGTGTGCTCCTCCACCTGCATGGCGGGAGTCTCCGGTGGGGTCTCCTCGAACGTTTCAAACTGCTGCGGTTCAGCTACTTCACTCATGGTGCTGAAATTTTAAACGAAAATAGCAATTACATTCAAATTCAATCAAAGTAAATCCGGAAAGACACATATAAGTGAGGTTATGTACTTTGTCTGATTTACATGCTAAAAAATCTGCAATAACAGCTAAAAAATGTACAGAAACACAACAAAACAATCCACAAAGCCTCCTTAATTAAGGAGAAACAGATTTTTCATGGAAATATCAGGGAAAATTGTGATTTTCTCAAGAAATATGACACGTGTTGTGAACATGGAAGTGAAAGGAAAACAAACACAATTTTCCACTAAATTATCACCCCAAATGAAAATATTCCTTTGCAAAAAGTCAAAAGGACAACTAATTTCACTTTTTTATGCAAAATTAGTTACTTTTGAGCGGTATTTACTTACAAATTTTACTTAAATACAAGCTGGAACTTGCGTCCACAGAAAACTTGTCGACGGAAAGAAAGTTTGGCGTTTGACGTAAGAAGAACTTCCGCCAAAATTCGTATAAAATGTTTTAGACAAATATTCGACTACTTCGACTATTTCAATCAAAAAAGTTTTTTTTGTGAGGAAAATCGCAATTATTTTGTAGTCAAGAGAATAAATAAAAACAACATGGATTTGCAAGAATTAGAGAGGGAAGCCAAAGAATTGGCCATTAGGGATGTGAAGAATATGCTTCCTCGTTCTGGGCAACTTGAAAAAGTTGATCAGTACAGGAATAGAATTTCCCGGAAGAAGGCTTCTGTGGAATCACAGCTGAAGACTGCAATGCAGAATCAACTGGATGGAGTTCGTGTTGGGTTGAAGCAACTTGAATCCTGCCTGGCAAACATCCAGGACATCAAAGTCAGGTAATTTCTCTTATTTTTGGTTATTTTCCTGCATTCTATTGAGCGAATTCTCTTTGCCTGTAGAATGAAGGAAGTTGAGGATCTCCTATCAACTGTCCCGGAGATAAATGAAGCACTCGATCCTGTACGTGATGAGAACACAAAGCACTCCCAGTACGCCACAGCAATGGAGAATTTGAAGCACATCTTCACGGTACAGTCGAGTGTGTCAAAAACAATGCAATGGATTGAAGAAGATAAACTCCTACACGCCCATCAGTGCCTGTCAGACTTGGAGAATTCCCGGGATGATCTTCTCTTTGAGTTGCATAAACTGCCCAAGCAGTATGTCCATGACAAGATAACGCTGAAGAGGTACTTTGAAAAGGTGGAGTCAGTCTCTCAGGAGCTCGAGCGGAAGATCCGTTTGATCCTCAATCGTACCCTAAACACTGTTCGGAAGGAGCCCACGGTGATTGTTACAGCGCTCCGGATAATTGAGCGTGAGGAGAAGAGTGATCAATTTGCTGTGGCGCAGCAGAAGCAGACGGGATTCATGCCTCCCGGAAGGCCAAAGGAGTGGCGAAAGATGGCCATGGATGTGCTCAATAAGTCCGTGGTGCAGCGGATTGAGGGCTCAAAGCTCGAGGAGCGTGTCGACAATAAACTCTGGCTCGTGAGGAATCTGGAAATTCTTCGGCAATTCATCCAGGAGGATCTGAGGGTTGTCAAGTCACTCTGTGTGCCCTGCTTCCCGCCTCACTATGACATCTTCAATGAATACGTGAAGATGTACCACTCAGCTCTGTCCAAGTACTTGGAAGACATTGTAATGCAAGGCCTCGAGGGGAATGAGTACGTTTCGATTCTTTCGTGGACAACCAACACGTACAGCGGGAAGGAGCTGATGGGACACGCGGAACTCCATGTGGACGTTGCAAAGTTGGGACCTCTGATAAAGCCGGAGCTTCTCAAGCAGATGGAGACGGAGTATCTGCGGACAATGGAGAGAAACTATGAGGATTGGATGACAAAGACATTGGAGACGGAGAAGCTGGATTGGCAGAATGGAGCAGCTCCGGATGAGGAGGATCAGGAGAAGTACTACCACACTTCAGCCCCCGTTATCATCTTCCAGATGATCGATCAGAATCTCCAAGTCACCAACACCATTCACGCCGAACTGACCTTCAATGCACTCGTCTTGAGTGTCCAGCAAGTGGTCAGCTACGGCCGGAAGTACCGTGTGGGGATTTTTGAATTCAAGGAAGCCCATTTCCGCGATAGAAGTCGCGCTCCCTACTTCACGCAGCACATGATAACAATCGTCAACAATTGCCAGCAGATGATTGAGCTGGCGCATCAGATGAAGCAGCTGTACTGGCCAAAATCCCGCACAGATTGCTATGAGCACTTTGAGGAGTTAATCGGGACGTTCCAGCAGTTGCGCAATGAGGCGGCGTCATTCCTCCTCGAGGAGGCCTTCTTGGATCTCGAGGTGCACTTCAATGAGCTCTTTACGGCCAAATGGACCACATCCAGTGTCACCGTGGAGACCATCTGTGCCACCCTTGCGGACTACTTCAGTGACTACAACCATCTGCGTGTCATCAACTTCGAGTACGTCATCCAGGAGGCACAGAAGATTGTCGCCAAGCGCTACCTTCGTGCTATGCTCTCAAAGAGAATCAGCAAACCTCGCCAGGAATGCCACGTACTGGCCAAGAAGATCACCGAAGAAGCCAATCAGCTGCGGAGTTTATTCGACGAGACGGGATTTGGGGCAAAGGGAGCAGATTCCCCCATTAAGATCATCTCAACACTCGGGAATCTCCTGACGTGTGACTTTGAGATGTTGGTGCTGGACCTCCATACCCTCTTCGCCAGCTATCCCTCCATAAGTGAGGATCAACTGATGCGCCTCTTCTACATTCGCAATGACATCAAAGCCAATGAAGTTAAGGAAAAAATTCAGGATGCAATACGTTCCCGGAAGAGCACAGTTAGTCACGATAAGCAGGATAGTATTTTCAAGGAGATTGTCTTTTCGGATCGATTGTGGTAGGAACTGTCAAGGATGCAGACGTCTTGTCCAGATGAGGGGAAAGATTAAAAATAAACTCCTAATAAAAAATTCTTGTTGTTTTCTCTCACGTCCTTCAAGTGTGGAAAGGTTTTTCCTAATCCTCCCACGCTGCCCACACATGAAGAAAAATTAGAAACTAAAATTAGAACTTGAGGTTCTCTAGGTTCGAAGATTTTCATTCAAGCAGAGATTTTGAAGCTTTCTAGAGGGAAGAAAACGTTCTAATTGTGCGAAAAAAATGAATTTTCCAATAATTTTCCTCCTGACCCTCATCCTTGGATGCTGGAGTCAACAGGAGGAGGTACCAACAGTTGAGATTAGTGGAAAGCATGTGAGTAAAATTGGTCGCACAATTGATCTTGAGTGCTCCACGAGAAATGCCGGAAACTTCCCAGTTATGTGGAAGAAATTGGGCAGTGATCCTTCAGGATGGGATGCAGTGTTCCTGTCAACGGGAAGCAACATAATTCTGCGGGATAGTCGATTTTCCATTAAGGTTTCAAACGATGAAACCACCTACAAACTAAAGATCAAGGATGCAAATCTTCATGACTCCGGGAAGTATCAATGCGCCGTTGTTGTCTCAATGACGAAAGCATATTCAAAGGTCGTGGAAGTTGTTGTGAAAGATGCCACACCAGAGATTACAAAAATAACGCAAGATTTGGAAATCTCTGTGGGAGATTCTGTGGATCTTCAGTGCTCAACTGAGAATGCCGGGGATTACGCTTTGATCTGGAGGAAGGGAATTGTCGTAATTTCAGTTAATGACATTCTGGTACTCAGAGATCCAAGAATTTCCGTGAAGAATGACCATTCAGCGGATTCATCATCAGTTTCAACACTTAGCATCAAGGAGAGCAATGTTGGAGATTCCGGAACCTATGAGTGCCTTGTTAGTGCTCCAGATCAGCTTGTTAAGAATGTTAGCCTGACTGTACTCCTGCCCAAAACAACAATTACCCCGATTTTAGCGGATCCGCTGGACAGTGTGGAGTCTGTATCCACCAAGGATGCCCCGGATGCCCAATCTGATGTTGAGGATGCAACAGAAACCGCAAATGTGACTCCAATTGCTGATTCAGAACATGATGATCAGGCTTAAGAACAATCAGAAGATTACAAGGATCCTCTCAAAGCTCCTCAAAGATTTATTTCTAATGCTAACGCCTCAAAATTTTTTTTTTGTTAAAATTTTGAAAAATTAATAAATTAAAATTTTATGCTGGATTATCTATTTATTCCATTGTTTTGAGCTGAAGGGATTGTTTCTTAATGCTTCTTCGGATCAGGGATCAATTAATTAAGTAGAAGAGTTGAGGAGATTAGAGATCAAGGAGACTTCCTCCTGAAAAATTTTTTTCTCGCTAAGAAATAAATCAATTTAATTCAGAAGTTAAGCTTCTTCTGATTTTTTGGATTTCCTCTTCTTTGATTTCTTTTCCTTATTCTCCAATTTCTTTTCTTTTTTAGACACTTTTTTATCCTTCTTTGCTTCCTTTTCCTTCTTTGACCCCTTTTCCTTCTTTGCTTTCTTTTCTTTCTTCAATGATTTTCCTCCATTTCCCTCTTCCGCAATTGGATCAATTTCATCCTTAACTTCAATAACTTCCTCCTTGATTTCTTCCTTCTTCACGTGAATTTCTGATCCCTCCTGCATTGGTTTGAGATGAACATCTTGCACATGCCTCCGCATGTTGCTCTTCCACGTGAATTTCATCCCACAGTGCTCACAAGGATGGGTGATTCTCTGATCACGATGAACAGCCATGTGGGAACGAACATCCTTTTTCCTTTTGAATGTTTTTGAGCACATTTTGCACCCAAAAGGTCTCTCATCGCTGTGACTGGATACGTGCAACTCATAGCTACGTCTTGTCTTGAATTTCCTCTCACACTCCGCACAAGAGATTAAATCTTCTTCCTTGTAGACCTTCTGTGGTTGCTTCATGCTGAAAAGAAAAAAATTAAATGTTTCAGGAGAATTCTTATAGAATATTTTGCAGGGACTTTGTTACCCCATGTGAATGGCTTTAATGTGTTTAATCATTCCTTGTTTCTCAAAGAACTTCGTCCCACAGATATCGCATTCGTAGTTCCGGACAACTGGATGGATTCTCACGTGACATTTGAGAACTTCCAAATTCTCATACAGTTCATTGCAAATTGTACAGCAAACGGGGCCATCTGCAAAATTAATCTTTCTCTGAGGTTCTGCGGGACATTTAACAAGAAATTGGGGATACCTTTTGGCTCATACGGCAAGCCCGGATGATTTTTATTTGAATGATTCTGAAAGTTTTCTTCCGTGGAAAATGCCCTGTCGCAGTAGGGACACTGAACTGTCTTGTCCTGATGCCTCAGGGTGTGCGTCTGAAGTGCTGCAGCCGTGCTGAATCTCTTCTGGCACACATCGCATTCAAAGAGTTTAATGTGAACTGCAATGTGCTTATCCAGGGCTGTTTTGTGCTTGAATTTCTGCGTACAAATTGTACATTGGATATTCCGGACATCTGTGTGGACGGTCAAGTGGCGCTCATATGCAAATTTCGTGTTGCACTCCTTTCCACATTGAGGGCACATCCAGGATTTCTTCTCTGCTTTCCCTCTGAAAGGGAAAAAAGGGATTTAAATACAAGAAAATCAACCGCAGAGGATTGTTTGAAGCCAAAATTGTTGCTTACTCAGCATGGACGTGTTGAAGGTGTCGCAGCATGTGATTCCTCATTGTGAACTTCCTGTCGCAAATGTGACAAGCATGGAGATTCTCACCCGTGTGGAAGCGCATGTGATGCTTCAGGGTCTTACTCGTTTTAAATCTCCTCTGGCATGTGGCGCAAATGTAATCCCCAAGAGCTTCATTGTGAATACGGAAATGCATCTTGAGGGCATACTTGCTCGTGAAAGCCATTTCGCACTCCATGCAGGGATATTTGAGAGCTCTAGATCTCGATTTTGTTTCACCAGCAGCATCAACGTGCCCATCTTGCGCATCATGCTCATCACCTGACCATTCGGGAGCTTCTATGGGTGTTACCTCGATCTTGATGACACTTGTGAGCTCTTCCTCCATTTGCCTAACAAGAAAACTCATTATCAATCTTCGCAGGATGCTCCTGAATTTTTTCTGGACAACTTACTCATCTTCCTCCTCCTCATCTTCTTCTTCTTCGTGTTTTGGCGATGCAAGAGGATCATCAATATCCATCGGGTATAAATAATCAGGACGTTCCTTTTTAACTTTCTTCAAATTGAACTCCTCCCCATCTTCATCTACTTCTTGTTTTATTTTATTCATTTTCCCTCTTTGAAGAAATTAATTTTTAAATACAAAAAAATCTTCTCAGAAAATCTTGAAAAATTGAGATTTTTTCTTGACAGCTTTGTCAAAGCGCGTAGTGACGTCCGGAAATTCTGCGAGAGTGAATTTACCAGAAAGACTCAACCAGGTAAATTTTGGCTTATTTCCTGGCAAAAATTATCTTTTCACGCAGAAATTACTTCCCGATCTTCAGTTCTTTTGCCCAAGAATCAATCTTGCTGCAATTAATCCCTAATCAAGATTTATTTTTGCAGATAACTTCAACGTTGGAAGATGTTTGCATTCTTCGGGAAAGTTTGGCAAAATTTCCAACTCCTGCCTAGAGTACATGCTCAGGATGAGGAAGAGATTGTCGATCCTCAGCAAGTTTTGCGGGTAAGTAGAAAATTAATTAGTTCTGCATGATTCTTCGCGTGTTTTTTCTCCTTTTAGTCATTTTGAGGTTATGATTACATAATTTGTGATAATTTTTTTGTAGGAAAAGTGCGCCCAGGTGCCTAAGATTGAATCCCTGTGGGGGCGATACCAGGAGTGCAATGATAGAGTAAATAGCCGCACAAAAACCACCGAGAATTGTCAAGAGGAGCTCTTTGATTATCTCCATGAGCTGGATCATTGCGTTACCCACACACTTTTCTCCAAATTGAAGTAATTTCCACATAGGGATTACATACTCCCGGAAATGATTAGGTAAAAAACTAATATGTTAGCCAAAGTAAACGGCTGAGGAATAAAGGAGGTATCATAAGTTATTCAACAGTATATCCTTAAAGAGAAAAAGAGTCCAGTAAACGTTGAAATTTGAGGGAAATTGTGAAAAAGTAGATGAAAAATCCGAAAAGCCCTCCAATATACCGCTGAGCGAGATATACGCGATATTGACGCAATCCGCCAAAGTTAGACTTTACTGACCGCGGAGGAAGACTCGCAAACTGCGTCGAAAGCTCCTGAGATAGTTGTTTTAATTCGGCTGGATTAAGACGCGGGTTCCCTGCCGACGCTTCCGGAAAGAGTTCTGTGCTCCTAAAGTCTCCTTTGTTATCTTTAACAATTTCTTAACAAACGTACGAAAGGATCACAAAGCCCATTAGAAGAAAACCAGGTGAGATTGCACATTTCTAATCTCTTTTGAACTAATCTTAATTTAATGCAAAACAACGCAAAGTAATAATTCCTTAACAAACAAAAATAATTTATTGTGAAAATCTCCTCATAACGATTCTCAAAGTCAACATTCACCCCATTTTATTACATATAAAAAAAGAAAGAAAAAACCTGGCGAAGAAATGCAAATTATCCTCATTAACCTTTGGCCCACGTAGAAGTCTTGTATTTAACAATCTAGACAGTTTTGCACAGCTGTGCATTCATGCCGGGGAAAGCTTTGCCGTTGGCTCTATGAGAGCCATCAATCCCACCACGGAAGAAATAAATCCCAATAGTCCAATTGTCCGTGGATTCAGTCGTGCAAATCCTAGTCCATTGAGGGGAATTAGCAAGTCACAGAGGTTCCTAATTGTGTCCAACATGATGGGTTTATGCGCACAGATGCATTTTAGTGCCTCCATGGGCATGCTAAGAAAGTCTCGAGGACTTCCACAGGACAATTTCTTCATTGGTTGTTGCTGCAGCAATCGTCGGATCTCATAGAAATCCCGCAAGAGGTTCATGACGATAGAGAAGAGCCAATATTTATTGGAAAGTTTGTTCCATTTATCCACATCAATTCGCTTTATAAAGCCCGTTCTTGCAAACCAAATGACATGATCGCAGAAGAGGAACATTGAGCTAGCCAGCTTACTCAATGTCACCGTTGCACGTACCACAGCATCCTCGTAGTGAAGTGATGCGAGGGATGAGTAAAATACATCAACACATTTACCCAAGCGGAGTGCTGTGTACAGAAAAAAAAACGATTATCTTAATATACTGATAAGATTAGGCAGAGGAGGCACTTCATTTTACTTTTCCGGAATGTGCTGAGGCTGAGTTCAAAGGTACGTAGCTGATCAATTAAATTACTATTGATATCATTCGCTTCAAGAGTGTCCCATATGGCTTTGCAGAGGTACTGAATAAGTCTATGGAAAGGATATATATTTAATTAAATTTCCTTTAAATGTTTTTTTTTTCTGAGATCTTAAGTGAATTGCATCACACACAATGTTACCTGGCTGTCTTGTCACGTCCTGCAGTTTGACTATTGAGTCGTATTATTGTTTCCATTGTTGCACAGTTACTCTCCTGACCATACTATGACCTTGTGATGAGCTGGGGATAGCCGTGGCTTTCTAGCGAGGGAAAGTTTCTTACTGATTCTTGCAATATAATTCGCGCCGATAGATTTTGTTGTCAGGTGGTGCGTCCCTCTAGCTCAGCTGTAGTGGAATGTCCTCTATATTTTCTATATAATTCTTTAGACACTCCACTGGATGATAGGAATTTCCATGGAGAATTTCTTACGTTATTCCTGATTGTTCTCGTTGAATTTTTCAAGATCTCTATTGTAGTCAAAAGATGTTCTGAAATTCTGGTCATTTCTTAATTTTCTGGTTAATTCTGTCAGTAGTTAGATGCTTGTCTAATCAAAATCTTTGAATTTTGTACTGAAATTTCAAGATTTCAAGCGAATTTCAAGGGTTTCTTGGTCGTTGAATAAAGCCCAATGTTAAAGAATCAACTCATTTTGCTTTTAAAATGTTACATTTCGTGTGATTAACATTAAATGTTAAATAATAATAATCGTCGTTTGATGCTCCTTTAACTAAATCTTGAGCCTCGAGTGTGTGTTGTGTAACTACAGTGTGAGTAGTAGCTCCTTGCGCGGAAACATCTAACTTTCATGCAGGAAGAAGGAATAGGCCGCTCTATCCACAACAGCTTGATCACATGGGATGCATCGTGTTGCAATAAAATCCAGTACGGGGAGACAATGATGTGTAGACGTAGTGAGAGTTTCCGTAATCCCAGGATGATGATAAAAGATAGTTCCGGGAATGTGATGGACAATGAGGAAGGCACTAGCTGCAGCCGCAAGGGCAACAATGTAGCACAGCGCAAGGATTGAGCTCAGACTTATGATTTCCGTGAAGAGTTGTAGATCATGTGGCATCAGTCGGGTGATTTCGGTGTAGGTGAACCAACCACGGCGCATTGCCTGCTGCTGCGCCAGGAGATTCTCAATCATGCAGAGTTTACGGAAGAAGGTGTCGTGGGAAATGTAAATCTTCCAATCGAGTGCCTTCAGGAGTTCCAATTCAATCTTCTTGAGGCGCTCAACTGTAACTTTGGCATACTTTGCCCATTGCCCCAGGCAGATTTCTTCATCGTAGCCACAGTAGAATTTCGTTGCGACCAACATGACGCACACAAAGAGTTCCGTCGGTGTGACGCTCTGGACGAATGTTGGATCCAAATCCTGCAGCAAGTCCAAGTAGACGAGGCTCATGATCAGGGGAAAGGGGGATGAGTGCACGCGCCCAATGGTAACAGCATTGAGGCGCTGCAGTGAGTAGCCACGGTGGCAATTTGAGAAAATTCCCGCCGTCAGGTCGCACAGGGGAGCACTAATATTCTCCAATTCCGGAAGCATCTGGAAGCCTCCGTAGTAGAGAGATTTCTGAATTCTGTACATAATGTCTTGATGTGATTCCTGTGGTGCGAATAAAAAGAACTTTTAGACACTCTATTCCTTTTATTTATTGACAAATCCTTACCCCATATGAAAGTAAATCACTCGGATTTACGGGTACATTGAGATTTTTCACGCTGACGCGCTTCCTCATGGTGAAATTTGGCTTTTAAATTTTCTTCCAAGCACGGAAAACTGCGAAGTTTCACAAGAAAATGACGTCACTCTGGCAATCAGTGCTACCAACTGATGGTTATGATGAAAATTGGTCGAAAAAGCTTTATAGTGGAGAAACTTTCATACGACATTTCATAGGAAATTCCACGTGAAATTCCTTTTCAAACGTTTTTAGACTTTTTTTCGAAACTTCCTGAAAAAAACGTTTAAAAAAATATTTTAGGGTTCTTTAGAGATCTTTAAGCTCCAGAAAAATTTTCGACTATGAAATATCTAAGAAAAAAGAACTTTAGAACAATTTTAATTCGTGAAACATTCGCACTGATGTTTTGTCAATGTTTTTTAGCAATAAATAAACTTAAGAATAAAAGACAAAATTCTTTAAATGTTTTTTTTTATTTGTGAATACCATTCTTTTTTAATTGCTATATAATAATAATTTAATTCAACATGCACAGCGATATGACACAGTATGGGATAATAGTTTTTTTTTCGTTATAAATATAAACTACAAAATGTAACAATTGGTAGGATTTCAAACGTTACACCCCCTCGGACTATTTTTTTTTCCTTTATACACACTACTTTGGTAAATCTGGATTTTCTCTAAAACGACGTTCTTATTAACATTTTTCTTTTCACTTTTTTTTTTTGCTTTGCTGCTCTTCTTAACAAATGCTTTCTCTTTTAGGAATAATACCTTCCATCCACTTCTTTTGTGAATTTTGTCTAAAAGTTTAATAATATTTAGCTTAAATACTTTTGTTTGCTTGATAAATACATATAGAGATCAGTGGGGAGATATAACAATATTTTTATTTGTCTATATGCTCTCTGCATGATGAATCATTAAATGGGTGGAGGGAGGGAGGAGGGAGATTAATTTTAATAGTCGTGATATGCATTTTGAATGATCTCACTAGCAAATTGTTTTATTGTTTTACAGAGAAACTTAATATTTCAATTTTTTATTTATTTATTAAATTAAATTTATATATAATTAATTGCGGTGGGAATATAAAGGTCATGATGAATATTTATATTTTTAATTTTAATGGTTAAAAGAAAAATGAAAAACTAAATTTTTATTAACTTTTTTTCATTCAAATTTAATTTTTTAGGAAATTGATTAATTGGGAATCTTTAAAATGCTTTAAAATTAATGTTTTATGGTTGATTCTGACAAAAATCTTTTATTATGAAATAGATTAACTTTTTTAAAAGATTTATAGGATAAAGCTCGGCAATGTCGGCAATGAAATTCATTGAACTAAAAACAGATTTTTTGTTGACTTTGAGTGCATAAAAAGGATAAAAAAGGATTTCTTTTCACAAAAGTCAATTAAATTCAATTTAAAAAGATTTTTATTTTTTTTTAGTGCAAAATTTAGAGAATTCTTGTTTAACACTTTTTTTTCAGACAATTTTGAAATCAGACTTAATGAAAATTTAAAAAAAAATCTTTAGAAAATCTGGGTAAGAAAATACAAACTGTAAAAATCTTACAATTTTAAAATTTTAAGAAAAGATAAAAGATTTTTGACAGAACACCATTTTCTCTTAATATTCTTTCATACAGAATTATTTTACAAATAATAAGGTTTTCAATTGAAATTGTTCTATGTATTAAATAATTGTTGAAGCGTTCGAAGTCTTAAGAAAATCGATTTAACTTTTTTCTCACTCTTTTACCGTATTCTGTAACAACTAACAGAACTTTCAAATTTCTTTTTTTCAACGATGAAGGGCTATATCAGCCTTACCATAGTACAGCTTTTAGCATATTAGGATCTTATCTTTCTCTTTTCTTACTCACAAAGTGTTTAGAAAATTTTAAGCACGTAGAGCTTTAGTATGATAAGACTATAAGACTGCACTACCAGGTCATTCCGAATTTACAATATTTTGTGAACTTTTTATTTGTTTTTCCAATTTGCATTTTTGTTGAATTTTTTTTTGAAAAAAGAGTAAATTTTTAATTGTTTAGTGGCAATAAAAATTCAAAATCCTCATTCACGTTGTTTTCGCGCATTTTAGTAAGCATTCGAATTGCCAGCGCGCGCTCTCACTCTGTCTAACTGTGGGGAATAGAATAACATAATAATAAAAACGTTTCAAAAAATGGGGGGAAAAAGCGGAAAAAGCTCTCTCGTGTGGCGGTGCATTTTATGAATTTTAAAAATGTTGTGCAATCCTTTAGGGGAAAACTGCATAGGATTACGCAATATCCTTCAATGATTTTTTGTTTGTACAATATGTGGGTGGATGCATAAATATATGTTTTTTTTTTTAATAATAATAATTCTATATATTCTTGCGAGTAAACAGATTTTTGAGCTTTAGGAATTCAATATCTGGTCACTTTCTTTCTTTTCTTCTTTTTCGGCTTTGTTTGCTCAACAGCTGTGGTTGGGTTGGTTTGATACTTTTGTGGGGGAGGCGATGTTGTAACATATTATGTGTGTTATATAGTAAATTCCTATATAAAGGATATTTTCCTCTCGCTATCATCCTAACCATTACTAGTTATCACCCTGCTTGCTTATAATTTACAAAAAATACTCATTTTTTACACGAATTATTTTTTCTTTGAGTCGTTTTTGGGTTTATTTTATTTTTAAATATATTTTTTTTCTTTTACTTTAGAATGTCTTCCGAATTTATTTTTCATTTCTTCTCCCCCGCGCAATTTCTTCTTCTCTTTTGCATTTACCTTGAATACTCCTTCAGGGAAGGGGGTTGGTTGCCTTTTGGTTTTACGACACATTCACCATCCCACACACAACTCCTTTGTACGGGTGGTGCTGTGTGCTGGCAATTCTAAAGGGATTTGTGTGTAGCGCCCCCAAGGGGAGATGTCGGTTTGTCCTTCTACTCCTATACATCTTCGTAGTTTTTGCATTGCGGCACAGGTGATGACCAATTCCCATCCGGGAGGCAACGTGGGCGCTCAGGTGGCCCATTGGCGCCATACTGGACAAAGCCCGGACGGCACTGGACACTGAGATAATCTCCGGGATCATAGTGAAATTTCAATGGGGCAATTAAACCATTGGGCGGATCTCCAGGGTACGGGCACTGGGCTTTACCTAAAACCACATATACAACACACAAATAATAATTAATTACAAAATGCCACAAATTACATTCCACGCTCTCACTCTCTCTCTCACAAAGGGATGGATGGAGGTTCTGTATGTGTGGGGCACAGGCAACAACATTCCAGCTGCTGTTGAGCTCACACATCGAGTGGGGCGCGAGGGATTCACATAATTTTCCTTTCTTCCTTTTTTTTCTTCATCAACATAATTAATTCTTTTTTTTCCTGGTATATTTTATAGGTTTATATGTTGGGAGGGAGGTTTATGATGGCACACGAGGTTTTATATTACTTTAAAATTGAGAAAGTTGAGAGGTTTTTATTATATAAAGATCTATTCAGGAATGAAATTCATTTCAATTTGCATACATTTGGGAACGTTTATGGTATACTCAGAAAAATTATTGTCTACCTTTGCGTTCTTGGAAATTATTCTTTGAGCTTTTCCAATCTTTTTTTCTTTCGGGAATAGAGGAAGGAAAAATCAATCAACTAACTTAATCATATTACTACACTAGTCAACCCGAGCCCCCAATCACGTGTGAGCAAACACTATTTTAAGCTATAAATATAGGGCGTATATCAGTAGGGGGATGAATAATACGGTACCCCGAAAAATTTTAAAATAAAAAAATTCCGTTATCTGACCCTTCAGCAGGTAGAAAATGGGAAAAAATCATTTTTTCTGTGGGGGCGCTATAAAGGGGGGTTGGGGCGGAATCCCATATAGCGCTTGCAACTCGTATTGACCCCCTCTACCCCCATACCAAATTTCATCAAGATCGGCCCAGCGGTTTAGGAGGAGTTCATGTGCCACAGACAGACAAACAAACATTTTTAGCTTTATATATTAAGATTCCAGGAAAAAGATAACAATAGAAGATAAATTGATTTTCTCGAGATTTTTTTATTATTTTCTTTCATTTATAAGTAAAGGAAAATAAATTCCTCCCTGATGGAGCTTTCATTCATTGTAAAAGCTTTCCTTGATGTTAGATCAATTATAATTTGTTCAAGACATCTTATGCTTATTTTATCAAACTAATCAAATGAATAATTTCACATTTTCTCAAAGTTCTAATCAATCTAAGATAATTTTGAATTTAATCCCTGCTGGACATATTTTGCATAATTTATGGAACAATTTAAACAGGAACAATACTGCTTTTAATATTTAAATAAAAAGGAAGCTTCCTGAACATTTATTGTCATTAGGAGAAACTATTAACCGAGCTTACTTTACAATGGACTTTACTCGTTTCTTTATTGGCTAAAACTCTTATTTGTGGAAATTATCGTGATACGCGTAATTTTGCAGTTGAGGATCAAAAACGAATAACAAATCGCTAAAAAGACTTCTTTATTTTCCATTTGGATAAATTGGGAAAAATCAGAAAAGTTTTCCTCGAAATTACAAAAAATGACGTCACTATTGAGTATTTTTAAAATTTTTTTTCAATGTGTGAAACATTCAGCCTAATGTTTCATTGAGGATTTTCAGCAAGGAGTTTTTAAATATTTTTTGTTTCAAAATTGTTCGATTTCTACTATCAATTTTAACTGAAAATATGATTAGAATAGGACCGTTAGGCGCTTCTTCCGATACAGCGTAAGCAGCCAAGTTGGGTTCAGTGAAAAAAACTCCTTTTAATCGAGAGAAAATTATTTCTTTTTAGTGAATCTTAATGTTTCAAAAATACCCTTAACTTCTATATGAAACGTAGAAACTTTGAAATATTCGATCTTTTTTCTATGATATATTTATTGTAGTGCACTCAGAAGACATTTTTCAATCAAAACGTCTTCTTTTGTCTAACTTACGTATATGTACTCAACGTATATCTAAATTGGAAAAAAATTATATTCAATCAAATTCGGGAAAATATAATGTTTCACGTGTAAATCAACGTATAACCCAAATAAGCGTCAAATGGTTGAAACAAAAGTCAACGATGAAACATTAACGAAAATGTTTTATGGGTTTTATGCATTTATAAAGCAACAGAAAAAAACATAATAATGACGTCATTGTTTGCATTTTCAGGCAAATGAAGTCTTTCTGGCAATTCCTTAAACTTTTTCGATTCCCATTAAAATTACGATCAAATTACAATATATATTAAAAAAATAAAAAATTTTTTTAGAATGTTCTAAACGTTAACATTGTAACAAATTTCTTGTTAACGTTGAATTCAACTCCTGAGGGCATATACAACGGGGGGAGAATATTAAAAAAAATTTCATCCTGACTTTCCTTCGTTATATGCTGTTAAAAAGGCATATCCTGCCACTACATATACGATATATTTGTATGTTGTACGAAAAAAAAAGGTGGAAGTTAACTATGAAACGCGATGCATCCGTTGATGATCCACCAACACTTCACACAAAAATTTAAATGATTTCATTGACTTTAAAATTGCATGCAATGTACTCCACTGCTGGGGAGCTCTGGTGCGCTACACCCGTGTAAAATAGTAGCTAAAATTCACAAAGTTTTCCAGAATATTTCACAACTTCTCTCTTTTGCAATATGTGTGCTGCTGCTGCTTTTGGAGAGCATGGTATAAGGTTTGGTGTGGAAGTGGGTGGCGGTATGTCTATTTTATTTATACATTTCTGGTCAATTGCGGGAGTGTGGAGTGCCTCACTCCTGGCCCTTTAGTGCAGGATGTGTATAAATTCCCAAAACTTTCTTCCATTTTATCGATTCTCGATGAGTCTTTGATTGTTCTCCATGTGTGTGAGCTTCAGCACAGCTTTTCTGTACTTCCGGGGCTACTTGAGCTTTTGCAGCAAAGAATGGGGAATGTGGGATGAAGTGGCGGGAAGAGGGGTGTGTGGTGGGAATTAAAAGAGTGCCATGCAGGTCATAATACTTACAGAACGGTGGTGGCTGAGACCACAACCCAGTTTCGGCGCAAACAATACTCGCCTCACCCACGAGGATGTGCCCTTCGGTGCAGCTGAACATGACCAGGGCGCCAACAGGGTAGCGTCGTTGGCTATTGGAGCCACTTGTCCCGTCGATACGTCCATTTATCGGCACCAGAGGTTGCGGGCACTGGATTGCTGTATGTACCAGACAAATCGACAAGACACACCTTGTATTATTTCAACAATGTTCCCTAATCTCATGTTCATGCCACATAGAGCATCAGCAGGCACCACACCACAACCTCATCTCCCTCCTTCGCTCTTGTGCAACCAACCCTCCCTCTCCCCCCCAAAGCCATCCCTTGTGTTCACACTCTAATTGGAAATTGATTGAATACTCGGGGATGATGTGTCGATAATGGGGCAAAGTGGGTGAAATTTTCCTCAAGACTTTTTCCACACCCTCATTCACTCTCAAATACAAATTAAGAGATTTTTCGCAAATATTCTTTTTCGCCTTTTTCGGGGATTTATATTTGTTGCTTTTCAATTTGCAATTAACTTCCTTTTTCTCTCATTGTGCCATGACCCACTTTTCGAAATGAATTTCCCATTTAACTCGTTCAAGTGTATTACCTATTGCATAAAGTTATCCAATAAACATTGAAAAGAAATAAAGTGTTGAATGTTTGAGAATTTTTTTTTCACAGTTCAAAAGGAGTTTATCCGATTTTGTTCTGAGAAAAATCTTCTTGAACTTTTCAGAGAGAGAGAGAGAGAGAAAAAAATATTTTTAATTAAAATCAATAAATCTAAATTGAAAACAACAAAAAATCTCTCGACTTGTGAAGAAATGTAATTTTAACTATTAAAAAAAATTGTCTGGTAAATAAATTTTACATTTTATGCTTTGAAGCGCTATGGGCGATAAAAAGCTCATAACATGCATATTATTGATCAATTGACTTTTATTGAACTGCCAGCTATTAAAAATGTTTTACTAACCAAAAGGATTTTTTTTTCATTCAACTCATTATGTTCAACTTTTCTAATTAAAAATTTCATGAATTTAAACAATTTTCACTACTTTAGCTATTTTTTTTTTCAACTCATTTTCTCTCAACTGATAGTAAATTGGAAACTCCCTCTATCATTTTCTTTTCATCATTACAATACACACCGGCGGCAGCAAGTTTGAAAAGTTTTTATTTTTTCAAAAAGATTTTTTTTTATTTTTATCGCTTTTCTCTGCAAATTGTACATGGTTGCATGTTTGCAAATCAAATGCATTTTATTGCATAATTCGCTGTGAGCCATGTAGCGAATAAGACGGAAATTGCGGAGGGTTTTGTTTGAAAAAAAAATGAGAGGAAATTAAAGAAAAAAAATCTAATGGCATTTTTACCGCTGCAGCTGAAACTTTCTTTTTTAATTCGCTATGCGTCTGATTTGATATTCATTGAGGGGAAAAATGACGTTATATCCTTGCGGATAATTTATTTAAAATACATGCACAAACCATGAGAGAGAATTCTCAATGAGTTCGGGACGGAAAATTATAATTTTTGGACGATATTTTGGGGTGGTTTGATTTAGTTTTGTACCATTAATCGATTTTTCATGAATTTTATTAAACTTTAAACACTTTTTTCTCTCTCCATTTTCCCATCTTCGTTTTTTTTTGCACACAAAATGCAAAAGTCTTTAAAATCAGCTGCTGGCTATTGTTGCTACACATACTCTACTCACAGGGTTTGGTGTATGAGGGGTGTTGCACAAAAGGAGAGTAGAATCAGATATAGCAAGAGGAAATTAATTTAATCTTAAAGCTTAATCTCATTTGAAGAGAGAAATTTACTTTGCAAGTGAATGATTTTCAAAGCTTTTCTCTCTCCTGATAAGAGATTGTAATCACTTTATGCTTCTTTGTGCTTTCGGGGGATAATTCGCTTTTCACACCCAAGCCTCAATTTAACAAGCAAAATATTTTAGGATGAATTACTCACCCACATTGGATTATTATCAGAAAATAAGCACCTCCTCGAAGCTTTCGAGTCGACACCAGTCTCGTTTTTTTTTCTTATTCTCACAACTTTGCTCCTTTTGAGCGTGATAATCACATTTTATATTTATGTATGTATGTTACTCGCAGCAGTGTTGGAGAGCTTTATGCTCATTTGGGAGGCCAACAAGGATATATTTGAATTTGCGAGGTGTGTGCAAGAAATTTCATTTTCATCTACCCTTTTAAATAAATATCAACGAGGTAGGATGGAGTATGTGTGCAAGCACACAGTTGCGAGTTAATTAAGCTAATTTCTAAATTTATTTAAAATCCCTCCTCTCGCGACACACGTGACACGTTTTGCATGTACGTAGAAATAAGAAGTGCAATAAATCTCGCATATATCCTTTTATTAGTTTAAAGGACGTGAAGAGAAATTAGCAAATGATGGAGTTGGATTTTAATGAAATTCATGCTATACTTTCTCTCATCATTCAGACAGCTAATTCTGTGGTTTTATGATTTTTTTTTCTAAAGAGATTTCAATTAAGACATAAAAGTAATTAAAAAAACATTTTTTTCTATTCAAATAATGGAAAACATTATCACTGAATGCCCGGAGCAAGAATGAATAAACTTCTTTTCAATTCATTTTAATTGAAAAAGAATATTTTTAAAGGTTATTTTTCAAGCTAAATGGGTCTTGTTCTCATAGAATATTACCCAAAGTTAATTTCTTTAACAATAAATGGCGCAACTTTGAGCAAATCTTTGGGCATGGGCGCCTTCCATTAACTAACTTAACTTGTTGAATAACGTGCGGATCAATTCAAAAGCCAATGTGCTACATCATCATGGAGAAAACTCATTTAAATATTTAAAAGAAATTCTAATATATATCGATCAATATGCGGGGAAAAATAACTATGCATGTGGCTCTAAGGATAAGGACGCGCGATATCTCTCTCCTTGTAAGAAAAATATATTCATCCTACATAAATTATGCAAAATAAAGAATTATGCAAATACCAAAAAGCTCGCCGCATGGAACACCGAGCTTTCTCTCTCTCTACTAAAACATGGTACGTTTGGGGGGGTGTTTCGCATTTTTCTCACATTACTGATTTAAGGTCAGAAATGATGAATTAACATTGTTTGCCCTCACGACAGCTGGGGCAAAAAAAATCCCCACAGAATGTTGCGCTGCAAAGGAGCGAAGAGATTTTTTCTCTTCCTTTTTTTTGCATTTTTCCTACAGTATGTGAAAAATTGTTTTAAGCACAATTTCGAAATAAATAAATAAATTTATTTTTGATTTTGATTATTTTAAAATTGTTTGCAATATTGACGGGGATGATAAATTTATCCTATAGAGAGAGAAAAATGTGAGCATTTCACCCCAAATGCCAATTGAAAATATAATATTAATTAAATTATATTTTAGCAACACCAATTCGGTTGGAACTTGAAATTGTTCCCATGATTTTATTATCTAATATGTTTTATCATAAATATGTGAATTGAATTTACCTCCCAAAAATAAATGCGATGAATGATAATATTGTAAATAAATTTAATTAAATCAATATGAAACCAATATTGAGGCTGCAGGTATTTTTTTTTATTTTAAATTAATAATTATGCAGGACGATTAAATTTCACACACGAAAATTAAATAATAAAATTTTGATTCAGAGAAAAAATGGTCTTTGACAAAATTGATAAATTACTAATTGAATGGGGACAAAGACATATTTTTGCTGACAAGCTAAAGCTTTTTAACAAAATAAAATTGATTCATTGCGTCAACACTGATAAAACTAATATTTTTTTGTTAAAATTCATTTAATTGCTGTCATTTAATTTATTGACTGATAAAAAAATTAATTTATGTTCGGAAATAATTATTTAATAGTAAATGAGGTGATAACGTTATAAAGATTCAATGCTGTGGCACTCAAAGCCGGTGGGCGCCACATAGAAGCTTTGTGCCCTCAGTAACCTCGATTCTCAGTCTCTCAGGCTGAGACTCTCAGTCTTCGATCGACAAGGGTTAAGTTACGACTAATTCACTATTTTGTTCTTCTCATTTCTCTCTGCTAAACTGAACCAATCTTTTGTCTTACTTTCTCTCTCACGGACTATCTTTGCTCTTTTCTTCCGTTTTCTTTTTTCTCGCATAGTTGTTGTTGTTAGCCATTTCCAGGAGATGGCAGCAATATCAGTTACTGTCCATTTAGGGATACTCACTCTATGAGCAGATTAACATTCGCTGGATTGTGAGTCTGAGCCGTACAAGATCTACACTAAACCTAATTAAAATCCAATTTAAACTTTTTAAACGATGTAGAACTTCTTAATTTTTTTTTCTAAAATATATACAGCTAAAGACAGTAAAACATTTTCATTTTCAATAGTTAAAACGTCGCTGAATAAAGTGATTTTTTTTACAACTTTAAAGAGCAAATTATACGTAATACCGTGTAGAGCGACTGTCGTCATGGAGAGTATGTAAAAAAAAATATAT
The DNA here is from genome assembly GCF_024334085.1 of Lutzomyia longipalpis. Lineage (NCBI taxonomy): Eukaryota > Metazoa > Arthropoda > Insecta > Diptera > Psychodidae > Lutzomyia > Lutzomyia longipalpis. The sequence goes on along the minus strand of NC_074709.1, from coordinate 12,085,856 downwards.
TTTAAAATTGAGAAAAAAAAAATGCTGAAAACTCAATAAAAACTTTCATTTCCTCGAGCCTTTTCACGCGGACCTATAATAATTTTATTCACTGTACCATAAAAATGGCAATTTATCGGGTTGTTGCTTTTAAATGCGAATTATGCAAATATAACACGTGCGATTTTCGTGGGTTTTAGAACCAGCATACATATAACGTAATATATATTGCCAAATTGCATCGTCCTTTTACCCCCATAATGCAATATGTGTGCGACCACAGAAATGGATGAAATCGCAAGTGTTTGTGGGGGTTGCAGCAATATGCGGGAACTGCTGGGGCGTTTAAATTTGTATGAGAGAGTGAAATTTGGGGCCCCGCGGGGGTGTAAAGGTTGTAAATGAATTTATTCACCACCACACAGTATTGCTCCATTGGGTGGATTTAGATAGCATTGCTTCCAGGGGTGGAGAAGACTGACTGACTACATAGTAGCATGGGGGAGGGCGGCACTCGAGGGTACGGGGGAGCGATGTTTATTGGCAAAATGCGAATGAGGGATTGAGGGAAGAGATTTTTTACCTCTGCACCGTGGAACGGGACCACTCCATATACCAGATGGTTCACACTCCAGTCCAGGTGGGCCACTGAGTCGATATCCCCAGGAACATTTGAATACAGCACGCCCCCATGCTGAGGTATTCAATTCCACAAGGCTCAAATGGGGATCCTCCAGATACAGTGAGGGACACTGGACAGGATGGCACGATGGTGGGGGTGATGACCAATTTCCTATATATACCAATAAGCAAATATGAAGCAAGAAAACCAGGTGTGATTGGATGAATTTGTGTCCTTCTTACCAGATGCCAGGCACGTGGAATTGGCAACGCCATCGAGTGTGTATCCCAAGGGGCAGTGATACAGTGCCCTCTGACCCAACTTTGTACCCTCGAGACGTAGCTGGAGCGGAGCTAGAGGATCCGGTACCATTGGGCACTGGGACACTATACATGGAGAAAAAAATAGTGAAAATTCAATTGAAAATTTAATTTGAAAAAATTGCATTGAGTGGTTTAATCTACCAGCAAGGCGCGCAGAATTCAATAGATGATGGAAAATCAATTTAAATTACAACGCGTTAGTGCCCAATAAAATATTTTTATACACAGAATTATCCTTTAGAAAGAAGAAAGTATATAAAGTGCGATGAACTGTAGGAGAAAAAGTTGCTTGTACAGTAGCGATAAACTTTCCAATAAATTACATACATAGAGCTCAAGTCTAGCTCACTCTAAGCTGCCTCTCCCCCTTAATCCACTCGCCTCAAGTCCACCCCCTTGAGGTTTTATAAGGCGCCTTAAATGGTCAAAACACTCACCAGCGACAACAATGACGATACTATTGGTGAGTCCCCGTGGTGAGGCACATGTATACGTGCCCGTATCCTGATTTTGAATATCCTTTATCGTCAGACGGTACTTGTTGGCCTTCTCCTCGGGCATGGTGGACCAACCCGTGAGATATTGGCGAAAGTATCCAGTCCATGTCCATTCGGGTGTACCACGGGGTCGGGGGTACATACAGTCGAGGTGTATGGTACTCCCGGGGAGAACTGCTAGCACACCACTCGGTTCAAAGGCACCCGATCCCACACCCACCTTAATACGAATGGACGGTGGGCTGTCATCTGCAGACGAAGGGAGGATATTTCAATCAATTTATTAAAATTCACTCTCACACAGTAACCCCCACATCCTTCTTCCTCCTTCCCTGCCCTGTGGAACGTTGAGACTATGCAAATCTTCTTGCCATCCATGTGAACAAGTGCACATCCCCATTTTGCCCAAACCACCTCCCTCTTCATCCCTCTCTGGGGATTTTCCTCGCACGACCAGTGTGAGACAGTCTACACAGAAAACATCTTAGCTCAGATTGAAGATATGAGTTCGAAGGAGGAAGATTTAGTGCGATGGATTGTAAAGAGTTTTGGCAACATATCGAACCGAAACATATTGATTGAACAAATTCAACAAATTTTTGGAAGGAAATCTTTGTAGTGTGTGATTGAATTAAGTAGAAAAATGATTTAACAATCACACAAAAAATTCCTCAAAGGGACAAGAAAAAATCATTTAGGCAATATAAAAAGAATTAATTTGAAAAGAAAATCATAATAAGGGTTAATTAATCTTGTAGATAAATGTTAAGATATAATACAAAGTTCTCTCAGTGTAGCAACAATGTATTAATTTTATCTAAACACATTACATAAACTATTTAATTATAAACTCCAATTGAATTGGAGGTAATTGAAGTAAATTGAAACATTCTCTTCAATATGAGCTTCAGAAATTTGCTTAAAAGCTCTTCAATAATATTGTTGTAGAACTTTTGAAAGTTAAAGCAAATTATGCTTTTTGGTATGAAATTGAATGGAAAATTTAGGGATTGAAATTGTTTCTTGAGATTTCTCTTAAATCTAATCAAAAGAAGGGACCTAATTCTTATCCTTTAGTAAAAGTATTGAGTAAAATAAGAAAAATCTTTAATCTAGAATTCCCTCAGCTCTTTCTTTTACCAGAGGAAAATCATAAAGTTTCCACGGGAAAATTTATATTCTTTCCTTTCATCCCTTGAGGGGGGTGAAATTTCTTTTCCTTTTTTTGGCACACACACATCGTCTAGCACCTACCTGAATAGTTGGTGAGAAGTGTTGTTGGAACACATGACGGCATCCGTGGTGCCCATAGCCCGTTGGAGCACAAAACACGAGACTCCCCGAGAAGTTTGTACATACCCAAGTCTTTGCATCTGGCCTGGAGTGAGTGGCCATGGGGTAGATCCCAGCCGACGGTCTATACAGGAAGAAGGGGCACATAGTAATTAACATAATGGCGCAATGTTGCAGGCAAAATCTCTCACCCAAAAAGGACAAAACAAGGGGGGGAGGAGGGTGGTGTTGAAAAAGTACACACACCATCCTCAAATTAATAACAATTATCCCATCTCTCGAGACGCGCGCGCGGCGGAAACTAAAAGGAGAGGATTTATCAAGCATTTCGTAAATATTTGCGTGCCTGAGCATGAATTCATTTGACTCATTTTTCATGTGCCTTGTGGAAAAAAATGAAGGAATATTGTATACATAATCGATATAATGTGGATAAATTTCGCCACGTTACAGTCTGTGAGGAAAGGCTATTCGTCAGTGTGTGAGGAGTACAAAAAAAAGTATAATAATAAATATACTAAACAGGAAAAATATACTCATACACACCATAATAAATTACCCACTAAGCTTAAATTATTCATACACTATTGTACATAAAAATTGATTCACTCCCCGCACTTTCGGTTGGATACAAAAGGCATAATGTATTTGCGAAAAAAAAGAAAGAAAAAATAGTTTTGGCGCGGGGAGTAGTAAAAATATTTTATATTCTAATGAAATTAGAGCCATGACTCGTGTGCTGTCCGGGAGCAATAATCATTTGTCTCCGTAATTGCTAGTTTTGCTTTTTTTGCTGCTTCCCCAGAGAAGCTCGTTCTGTTTCAATCATCCCTCTGTGTGGTGGACAAGAAGTGGTTGTGAATAAAAATTTGAGTGCGAGGTTTAATGTGCGGCACATAGAGTTGTGAACTGCCATCATATATGAAATTAAAATGAGACAGAATCGCCATCAAATAATTCTTCGACCACTCGTCATCCTCATAATCCTCCTCCCAGGACACTTGTGTGCGGCTAGAGAAGTTCAAACAGTTCACAAGTTACGCGTATCGAAAAGATGTAATAAATTCATGTTTTAGTAGAGAGAAAGTACTATACTTGAGAGAATTAATCAAGGGGTTTGTCATGATGATCACAAAATTCAATGAGTTCTTATACCCAAAGAGATTTTATGTGATATTTGCTCCACAATGTAGTATAAGCACAAAACAGAAGGGGATTAAAATTTCTTCTTACGACATGGGGGTGCTCTTGAAGCTTTTTTTGCAAGAGTTACACCCCATCAGGAGTTTTGGGATATTGAATAACTTTACGATGTGTATGGAAAAAAGCTTTTGTGCAACTAATTCAATTTTATTGAAGGAGTGTTTTTGTGCTTCCATTCGGTCAACATATGCTATTTTCAGCACAATGTTGTATATGCTATGCATGATCTTGGAAGGAGAATAAAAAACATCTACAGTGGACGTGCTAAAAGAATTTTGCAGTTTTTTACGAGTTTTACGTAAAGTTAGAAAATTTTTATTAATGAAAAATTCTTTGAGAAAAAAAAATTGATTTGAAACTCTCATTGGCAAAACTTACAGAATATATGGAAAATTCTGTACCATTTCTGTAATCAATAAAAGGTCAATAGTTTTTGAATTCTTGCTCAAATTAGCTAAATATTTGAGAACTATATTAAATTAAACATACATACAGTTTAATCTATACGGAATGTTTAAGAATATATATGTAATGAATATTTCTTGCTCTGCTACTATTTGCAATTCAATAAATCAAAGATATGCAGTGGAGGCGCCAAGTATTAAACTATGTATTGCAAGTGAAAAGTTTGATGCTGTGGCGTATGTAGCTTAAGAGTGTGTTTTCCATGTCTAAATAATTCCCTAGAAGTTTAAGCTGTTTAAGATCTACTTTAAAGATTAAAAGAAATTAATTCCATATTAAAAACTCAAGATTTTTATTAAATTGATTTTTAATCGTTAGAATCATTAGAATAAACAACTAAACATAGAAAAATGTTAAACTTCCAGTGTGAATCAAAGAGACATTAACCGTTAGAAATGTAACGAAAAATAGGCAAAACATTATAAAATAAACGTCAATTGTGAGAAAATAAATGTCAAGCATTAAACAACAGACGTTGAATGTTATAGAATCTCAACACTACAACCGTTTTTTTTTTCAATGTTTAATATTCTCATAATTTTTAAGCAGTTTGAACGTTTCTGACTAACAAATTGACATGATTTGTCTGCTCCAAATGGATATAAGGGAATCTAATCCTTTCTTTTTCCACGCCATTTCGCGTGTACAGTGCAATTGGCACGCTCTGTAAATTCTATACAAATGAAGGAAATATTCTAAATTTCAAAACTTGCCTTGGATTTCATATCTCTTTTTTTTACTACCTACATACATATTCCACACTAAAAGTTCCCCTCAAAGCATATTGTTATCACAAAGTGCCATCAAGTCACGACCTCCACGGGTGGAGGAAAGAAATGCTTTACCCCATCGTTGAAATAAATAATATAGCCTATTTCTATATAATAAAGAAAGGATTTCGTTCCTGTACAGCTATGCATTTCTACACCGTTGGTCCGATCGTGATGAAATTTGGTACAGAGACTACTGATACCAGGCGGTTTTTACCAACGACATTCATTTTCCCCCCAGAGCCCCCCTTCATATAGCCCTCATATAAAATTCATGCTTTTTTGGCTACTTTTTGAATTTGGCGCCATAAATGTTGTGTGAAATTCACTTTTTCCCTTTGCAATATCTGTTGGAGGTTCTGCATGGCCCATCTTCTATCTATATAATAAAGAAAGGATTTCGTTCCTGTACAGCTATGCATTTCTACACCGTTGGTCCGATCGCGATGAAATTTGGTACAGAGACTACTGATACCAGGCGGTTTTTACCAACGACATTCATTTTCCCCCCAGAGCCCCCCTTCATATAGCCCTCATATAAAATTCATGCTTTTTTGACTACTTTTTGAATTTGGCGCCATAAATGTTGTGTGAAATTCACTTTTTCCCTTTGCAATATCTGTTGGAGGTTTTGCATGGCCCATCTTCTATATAATAAAGAAAGGATTTCGTGTCTGTACAGCTATGCATTTCTACACCGTTGGTCCGATCGTGATGAAATTTGGTACAGAGACTACTAATACCAGGCGATTTTTACCAACGAATAATATTTCTATTGGACCTTTTTCATCTCAATTATTTTCTCCATCTAAAATTTGCGCGAAGCGCAACAAATCCCCGCGAAGCGGGGCGAGGTAAATTGGAGCGAAGCGACAATTTACCTCGTCATGGTTCATAAAATAAAAATAGAAAATACTTTGGTGCGATAATGGTGTATATCGTGTCTCTGCATTCAACTAAAAATTTGATTTGTTTTGGGACAGAAAAGAATTTTTTCTTCTGACTCTTTTTTTTTGAAAAGGACATCTCACATTTTTTGTGAGCCTGCAATGCGCTTCAAAAAGCCAATTTGTGGGAAATAAAAATGACAAGCCCCTAGTGGAATATCTCCACACCAAGATGGGAACCCAGGGGGAAGAAGTGGAGGGGAAAAAGCCATTGGACCAAATTGAAATGCTCTAAAGTAATGGTTCTAGGTGGAATTACAACTTTGGAATTTTCCCCGTTGAAAATTGCGATGTGAAACGGACTGTGAAAATACCAATCGCTGTTTGAGATATTCTCTGGGCGTTTAGGAAATCATTCTCATTTAATTTCCCAACCCATAAATCTCTAAAATATTTTTCCTTCCTCCACCAGTGGAGGCATGCTGCTACTACGTGGTCCACGGGCACTACCCCGACTACATCACCCTCTACACCCCGGAGGAATTAAATGAGTACAAATTGTGGTACGAGACGGACGAGGATATCCTCAAAGTGTGCAATCTTGGCGAAAATGAAGGGGATATTCAAATCACCCGTCCCCCTGGGTACGATACCGCCGCCGTACGAGTCCCACAAGTGAAGGATGAAGAAAATATTCTGGGGGTGGATACCACCCAGCAGGGTGCTGTTGCTGCTGCTGAGGAACCATCTCACGAAATTGATGAAAAGTCGCAAGTTTATGTGAAAAATAGCACACCAAATCACGTCACACTGAAGCCAAATATTGTGCCGGAAGAATCCTATAAGTATACCGAAGACATTCATTGAATCCCGAAAAGACTTTTTCTATTTATATATTTAATCGATTTTCTCTTCTCTTTTCTCGCCCTCATCTACCCATGTCTCCCTTCTTCCCCGCCATATCCCTCATCCCGGCTACATATGACCCCGAAATAAAAAAGAAGTCAGGAAAACATCGAGAGCTGCAAATTGGTCAAACAAGTCACAATTTCTGTAAATTTCCACGTAAGCGTAAATCCACACACGGGAAGTATCGAAATTATTCACGTGAAGGGTGACACGAGGTGAAAGGAATTTTCCTCCTTTGCCATCGTAAAGCAGAATTTTCCAATCTCAGCGCGAAAATGGATGAAAAATGTGTGGAGGGAGAGATTGCTTGGTGGAAATCATATGCATCAAACGCTTGAACAGGAGGAGGACGGGGGGTGGCAAACACAGCGACATAAGCATTAAAAATGCAAATTTACATAAGCAAAAAAAAAAAGAAGAAAAAAATCTCGAAAATTGACATAATTTGTGGCACAAACTTAAATATGTATGAAAAAGGAATATAATGGAGTGGAAATTGTAATTGAATGTTATATATGGGTACAGCAATAAATCATTTTTCCTACGACAGACCTTCACCCATAAACCACCCGGTAAGGAGGACGTGTGCGGGTAAGCGCGTCCTTTGCTAAAGCAGGCAGGCAGGCAGGCAAAGGGAAGTACATTGTGGTGAAATGAGTAAATTTTTCTAATAAAATGTGATTTCTATCGAAATATCCTACCACCAAAGCTTTGCAGAGCTTTTTACTACATCACTCCTTCTTCCTATATATATTAAAAAAAAAGATGTATGTACGTATGTATGTCAAAAGCAATTCGCTGTATGCTCGCATACTTGGCTAAACATAGAAAATTTCCTTTGTTTTTTTTAAGTCAAAAACTAATTATGATAAAAATTTATTTTAATTATTTTTATTTAACCCTTGGAAGATATTTCTGGCCAAAATGACCAATTCGACTTTTTTCAATCTCCAAAGAATTAAAATCTATTTAACATTTCGTGATAAACTCTACATCTGTGCAGAGGGAAGTTTCATTACTTTAAGATCGTTGAAAGAAAACTTGAAGAAATATTTTCTTTTGAGAGAAAATGTAGGTCAAAATTTTGAGGTTAGAAACCTCGATCCTTCAAGTGTTAACACTGAAGGACAAAACTGGCAATTTCGGCCAATTCGCCTATTTTAAACCGCTCTAGATTAAAATCTATCCAGCTTCAAATACAAGAAGTTCGTCAAAAGAAAATCTAGAAAAAAGTTTTCTTTATAACAGAAAATTAAGTTCAAAGTTTTAAGTTAGAAATTCGTGTCCTCCAAGTGTTAAGAAAATATGATAGAAATCTTTATTTTTTTAATATTCATCAATTTTTTTTAATTAATCGTGATTTTACATTTTACATCTTACTCTTCTTCAATTTTGCTTAAAATCTTCAAATAAACAAAAATTTCTTCAAAATATTCCACAAAAGTACTGAATTTCCTCTCTTATCCCGTGTGCAAGAGATTGCGAGCTATGGAAGGTGATCGGTGGAGATTTTTCACAAAAGAGAAATATTTCACTGCGTGGGGACTGTTCCGGATGACTTGAAAAATGGTTCATGAAGAGGAGTGCATGTGGGGGATGAATTTTAGCATACAGAGAATTCATCCCCTTTCTCTTCTTCACTTTTTTTTTATTTTCATCCCCTGATGCCCCAACATGCGATTTTCTTTATTGAAAACTTCTCATCATCAATCATTTTTTCGGGGTGTTTTTGGAATCCCCTTTCAATACACATCATTGCTGGAGAAAAATCCCAAATGTGGTTTGAAATTTAAAGCCATCACCCCCCAAAATGAAAAGATTAGACGCATTTTTGCAAAAGTGACACTCAATTTATACTTTTTTATTTGTCATTCAATTTAAAGCAAATTGTGTTTGGCATTGGATTTGAATGGATTTTTACAATGAATGATGAGAACTTTTGACATTTTCAAAGCTTTGGAGAGCTTTCTAAATTACATATAATTTTCTCTTTGTTTAATTCTTCTGAATAAAGTTTCCTGGATATCGTAAAAACCAAGTGGAAAATAGTAAACTTGCACACAGTTTGGAATTATGATAAACCCCCCGTTGGACTAAGCTTATTTTACGACAAAGCACAATTTCCACTGTGAGTTCGAGAGAATTTCGTGTGAATTAACACAACAAAGCTCGCATATATACAATTTCTATAATCAAATGGTGGAAATTTATTCCATATAATAAATAATCCAGAATTCCATTCCAAATCTCACGGTTGGCAAAACCGTCGTCGTCGGTGGGATATAAAACAAATATCAAAATGTTAATTACAAGATTGCTTTCAACAAGAAAATTCCGCTCCCATTGACCAGAAACCTCTGACAGAGGGAGTTTAAGTATAAAATCCCTTTGATATCATTTCCTCTTGGTTACAAAAATTCCCTTACCCCCCTTCACGGCCTTCCAACCATACCATCGTCAACATACCTAAATCAAATGAAAATATGTTGAAAGTAGAACGAAACTCCTAAGTCCTCCTTCCCACTTTGGCAAAGAAAAACTGTACGAAAAGTGTGTTAATTTTATTCAAGAGGTTCTCATCGGGAAGAAGCTTGGCAAAAGAAAATAAAATCCTTTATACAAAGTTGGGGCGAAGGAAAGAAGTTTTCATCCCAAGAAAAGGAACAACTTGTGTTTATGAACTTTTGCACGCTCCAATAAATTGTACCAAAATTCGCCTTTTTCCACAACATGCGAAATATTTTCATTTACAATGCCATGAAAGCAAAATTCAACACACTTTTTTTTATTTCTTAAGAGAGAGGAAAGAACCCAATTTTAACAAATTCTGCAATTAATATCAATATCAAAAAGAATAAGAACACAAAACAAAATTTAATTGTGTGTTGTTGCAGCTGGTGTTCCCAATTGCACACAGCGACACAATGCACAGCAACACTTTGTGGGGCTTACGGGTGGGGGTGGGGGGTGGGTAGGTGTTATATGTTTCTTTGGGGAAAAATATTGTCTCGCTGGAATTTTTCTATTATCGCCTCGGAACTCACAATTGACTCAAGTGATTCGCAGCATTGAGCTTTTGTATGTATATTGTATCTATTTTTCCTTTCAAATATTATGCACGAGTGCAGGTGCAATTCTTTTGTGCTTCCCGCGGATGCACCATCGTGCAGAGTTCACGTGAAACTAGGAAACGTGGTGCTATTTTTAAAATTTAATCAATATATTGGAGCGTAGAGAGCGCACAAGTTATGAAAGTTTTCGTTTTTAGAAAAAATCTCCTTCAAACTCACAAAATGTTCAGGAGAAAAAAGCTTCCATTTTCATTTTCAAAAAAAGCTTCTTTCAATAGAAATTTCATTGAGAATTTCTTCAATTTAAATTCTATTAATCAACAATTCAAGATGGATCTTTCCAATATTTTGTAGCTTTTCTTTTTCTTGACTTTTTTTTTGATTTACATAAAATATAAAGTCAGGAGTGTAGCCGAAAATCGATTTAAGGAGAAGTTTTAAGAAAATATTTTGTTTAAACTGAAAGACTTTAAAAATAATTAAAGAATAATGAGTGGAATCTATTTGCAGTAATATAAGATGAGTTCTTAAAGAAAACTTTTCTTTCCAAAATTAATGAAAGCTCTAAGGCTTCATTGTTTTAAATTTGATAAAATAGGATTTTCAGAGCTTCCCTTTGAAAATTCGTTGTAATAAAAATTCCTTCTAAAGAAAATTTCTCAATTTCAGAGACTTTTTGCGATGAAATTTAATTCCAATTAAATAAAAAAAATAGGGAATCCTTTGGAACTCAGGTTTCGGTAAAGTCTTAGACCAAGTACCCCCCATCCCGCCCATTTTCAACACGCAAATAAAACCACCACCAATTAAAAAACCATTAAAACTTTTTGATGCACCCAATACTTAAACACTTTTTTATTCATTGATGGTGAAAGCGCTTGGAAAAATTTTGCGTGTTAACAGACTTTCGTGCCTTGTGGGTGAAAAATCCTCCTTCGGTACTTCGGGAATCGCTTTGAGCGAGATATTCTGGGGAATTCTGCGGAAATTTCGTGAACAAATGACCTTCAATAAATCCCACATCGCACGGAATAGAGCTTCTCTCGTTCAAAAAGTTCTGTAAGGCTACATTTTTTTACGGCTTCCACGCGGGTGCTGGAGGGGTGGGAGAAAGGTGTTCTCACCCATTGCATTGTGTGTTTCTTATGCCAATAAATTCACCATCTCATTCATTTGGTTTCATCGCTCTCCTACTTCTCTCACCCTCTACCCCATATTACCCTCCCCCATCCGCCCGGCTTTTCTCACTCAACGGAATTGCGTTTCAACTGTGTGGTACTTTCTTTCCCCACCAGCTTTTGGGGGTGATGGCTGTAAGGGTGGGTGGGTGGAAAAAATGTGAAACTCCTGTTATTGAAAATATTGAGGGAGAGAACGTAATCATATCGAATCCTCAATCGACATCAATAATTTTCTTATGGCGAGGAATCCTTTTCTTGGCAACATGAGACCCTCTCGAATCTCTCTTCTCCCCACCCGCTCCACATTTTTCTTGCCTTTTGCAATTCTCATGCTCCAAATGTAATTGATACGACGACGAAGAGAATGCGTAAAGCTCGGATACTTATTAATGGCATAAGAAAGTTGAGTAATCCTTTTATAACAATAGGATACACATAGAAACTCACCCCATTCGTGGCAGTGAGAAGTTCTTGTGAGGGCGAATGGGTGGGTGGGGGTATGCCTAAAGGGCCCCGTGGAAGTCATGGCAAAGAGTGGAAAAGTTCAACCGATACGTACATAAGTATATTTGATAGCACAATCAAGTACATCTGTGTGGTTTGGCATGGAAAAAGAAAGGAGAAAAAAACTTCCCTCCATTGCGCCACACTTCACTTAATTTCGATTATTTATGGGGGTGTGATGGCAACAATGTACCACATATTAAAAATATCTTCATGGCACCAAGGGTGGACGGCATTGTGCAATTTTGGGATCTATATATTGCTAAAAATTTCTCACCGAGATACTTTGCGTGCCATCATAAAAATCCCCATGGGTGTCAGTCATAAAAAATCACCCAATTAAAGAGCTCTTCCGTGCCCCCAAAAGATTACCGTATGCTCCTTCTTGAGCACTCCACATCCCTCTCCGCTTACCCCCGGTGAGCTACTCTCAATATAGCGCAGCCTATATGTACTAGCTAGCTAGCACCCTGCCGGGGCTTCCCGCAGCATCCCCTTGGTGTAGGGAAGAAACAACAACTACAAAAAAAAACTCCGAAGGAAATTCCAAGCATATGAAAAAAAAGTCTGCAGCATATTCACCACAATATCAGAGAATAAAAACAGCCTGGTATTCATTAAATTTCTTTCTCATCCTTCCACCCCCTCACATACATACATACACCCTCCAGCCACGACCTCAACTTTCCTTTTTTTACGGGGCACAAACATAATAAAATTCTCCTTTGTCTGTATGAAGTGATGTCTTACAATTTGAATATAATGTAATATTTTATGTTGAAAAAAAAATTCGCATGATAATTTTCCCTCCCAAAAAAGAGATATACATACATATATATTTCTCAAACCAACGCGAAGACAGGCACTTCATGGCACTTTGGGGAGAAATATTGTCTTAAAGAAGAAAGGGAAAGATTACAGATGAGTTTTTCACCTGTTATTAAAATTCAGTGGAGTTCTTTTTCTTTCTCTCTCAAAAAAAAAAACGAGCAAAAAACTCCACTACAGGCGTACACAAAAAAGAAGCTTCTCATCATATAAATAGAGCTACAGCAGAGTAAATGTTATGTGAAATGATAAAATTATTCGACAGAGCACAAGAAGAGTGAGAGGGACGATTCATAGTCACATTGTGATTCCTCTCGGGGGAAATATAAGCAGAAGGTTTTCCATTCTGCAAATAAAATGTTCCTATATTCACAAAGCATATTTTCCATACACATCTCGCACATAGAATTCATTGGACGCTTAGGAGAGCGCATATAGCATTATGTGGCTTGTCCGCATGGGAATGAAATGAATTGCAAACATTTTTCTTTGCTTAAAAAAATTTGTCGTAAGAATATTACTGAAAGCGATTGAATTGGGATTTAGGATTAAAATCAATTGGAGGGGATGAAAAAGGAACTATCCAATAAATAATGTCGTTTTAACCCTTTAGGGAACATTGAGTAAACGATTGACCCAAACTTGAAATAATCTTATTTTCTTGAATTTGTAGAATTTCTTTAGAAAAGGTCAAAAAGATTTTTTCACAGAGAAAGGTCCTTCTAAAGCATAAATTGATGTATATCGTTGTTCAAAATTCAATGATTCTATATTTTATGCTTCTCACTTATTTGTAAGAAGAAATATATAGCGACAACCAGGCGCATTTTCATTGCATTTTTTTTTAAATTAAGAAACTGCGATAATCGAATTAATCAGAAATCAATAAACGTATTATTGTTCATTTTACCACTAAACTACCAGGCGTCTTCATCCCCAAAAAATTGAGAAAATAAATATTTCTGCTTTATGCTCCAACGAAACATTTTGCGATGCATCTCAATGAGCTAAGAAAAAACTTCCAATTCATTTTCTTTCCTGACAAATATAACGTTGAATTTCAAATTTTATTTACCGCGTAAAAATAAAAATTATATGTATTATATTCAGTCATGGTTTAGACATATTTAATTTACAATTTTCATTCACGCTAGAAAAATCATACACTATTCATGCGGCTTTTTTTCCTAAAGTAGATGGAAAAATATTTATAGGTAGGTACTCTTGTAATGGAATTGCAAAATGCACATCAACAACAACTTTTCATCTCATTTCATCCTTTCATCGTGTATTGGCCGGTTAAATGTTGAGGCAGAAAAAAAACATAAACCAACAAACACTATGAGCGCATATGTTGGATTTATAAAGATAATATCAACAACAGAAAAAAAATGTAGAGAATATGAAAAAAAAATGAAAATGAGTGAAGTGAAAAACTCAGTCGGATAATAATTTTTATATTTTGCATAAAAACACACAAAACGACTCAATATCTCTCTGTGAATTTTTGGGGAAACCCCTTGGGGTGAAAGTTCTCCATATATGTATTTCATCCTTGGGAGTTTTTGCTTTTCTTGATAAGAAGTCCCCCCATCTTGGGGTGGAAGAGTGAGAAAATATGCTTCTATCACATAAAAAAAGCTCAACAGGGAAGATTTAAGGATGAACAAAAAAAAACGAAAAAGAACGAAGAATAATGTTAATATCCACCGAGGCAATAAACATAAATTTGCATGCAAGAAAGTTCATTAATTCCTAAATTATACTAATTAGAAGATTTTGAGATTTTCCCAAATGGGAAATTTTTACGGGAAATGCGTTCGAGAGATGGGAGAAAGAATTACCCCGCTATCTGCATTTTCCCCCCTAATGGGAAAGTGATAAAAAAAAAATATTTGAGGGAAAAAGTGTTGAAGGTTTGGGGGTAGAGATAAGGAGGGAAAACATTTTTTTTTCAAAATGTGTATCCTCTCTATTATATTTTGTTGTTCCTATTTTTGGGGGTCTCCTTTTTTATTTTTACTACACACACACAACACACACCTCCTTCCCACTTACCACGGAAACATTTCTGTAGCTCAAAAGTAAATGAGGTGGAATCCGATTGACGTGACAGCTTTTGTAGAGTGGTTGAAATTTGAAATTTCCGTATTCATCTGATGGTTGGGTACCGCGGGGGTGGAGATCCATTTAAAAATATGATATAGCAAAAAAAGAGGGAGAGAGAGAAAAAAAGACTTTAGCATCATAAAAAATCCCAATAAAAAGAATAACAATAGAAGTGATTGAAGAAAAAATAAGTCAATTTATGGGGCTTTAAAGGGAAACATCCTCGCGTGGCAAACACCGTCACCTCCGCTTGTATATACATACATATATATGATTTTAGAGAGGGATGTGTGCAAGGAAAGAGGGAGGAAGGGAGGGTGGAAAACTTTGTTGTGTTTTCCCGGCTAAAATTCGCCGCAAGTTTGATGCGCGAGGAAATGGAATTTTGCTGTGAGTTGATAGGGGTGATGTTTCAATTGAGATAAACTCTCTCACAGTTAAAATACTATCTACTATACATATTAATATTTAAGTTAAATTTGCCCCCAAACATGTCTTACCTTCATCCAATGATGCAGCACACAGTGGTCCAACCCATTTTCCCTTAACACACTTAATCTTGCAGAGGCGTCGATCACCGAGTGGCCCAATCTCACTGGGAAAGCGAATCTCACTCACGATGCGGAATTGATTGATTTCCTTCTCCTCAGCATCCTCCTCGGATTCTTCCTCACTGGACTCAATATACTCACCCGGGTAGGGTAGTCGGTGGTCCTCACTGCCATCATCCGGTCCAACTGTAAGCCAAGAAATAAACATCATCATGAATTGATTTAAATTCTCCTTTTCCTATTTGAAGTTTTATACCAATACAATTGAAAGGGAAATGAAGCTATTTCTCACATAAAACTTCCCTCCTACCCCCACCTCCATGCCAATACACAGCAGGATAGAGTGTTTGAGAATGTCATGCAGAGAATTTATTTCTCTTGTTGGGAGAAAAGCAAAAAAAATCAACTTTAGTTTAACAGAAAAAAATTGTTAAAAAAAAATTCCTTTAAAAGAGTTTACCCTCTCCAGGAAGCAATCAGGACATGCGTAAGGATGAAGAGAATCAAAAAAATAAAAGAAATCATCAAAAAGACTTTTTATTTGCCACAAAAGTCAGATAAAAAAAGCCCGTGAAGATTTGCCCAAAAATGTAAAGAATGACGTCACTATTTCATTTGATGAAGTATGAAAACTTTCCCATAGTGAAGCGAATAACCTCCTTTAGAAAAAATATATAATGTTCTATCAAGAAAATGACGAAGAAATAAGATTTCAAATTTAAAACTCTAAAAACAAAATATATGATAAAATGAAATCATTTGTCATGCAAAATGATTAATTAGTTAAACATTAATTTCCACGAATTTTCTACAAAATCAAGCACAGAGCTTTTATCGTATTGAATTTCACGATATCTCTCTTTTAGAAATTCCGCCTAAAGGGTACAACAAAATAATATCAAAAGAACATTTATATGAAATTCATCTAAAGTGCTAAAGGGTTTCAAAGCATTGGGGGATTATATTGCTCTGTGCAAGTTTGCAATTAATGTCACTCGTTTCTTTTGGAGAAAAAAAAACACGAAGTACAGGAGAAAAGAAATTGAAGCTTTTCAGCACTGGGGATTTGCTTTCTGTAAATTGAGCTTGAAAGTTCTCTTGACTTGCAGTGCAAACAGATGGATTACACTTCAAGAAGCATTTCTTGGGAATCATTTCTTTGGGACAAGAGGAAAGAGGGAGGGAGATTTTTGCAAAAATATGGGGATGCACAGGAAATAAAACTTTTATGTATGCGTCGTCCTTATGAAAGGAAAAAATCTTTATTATTTGTATGGATCCTGTCAAAGGGCTTATTATGAACTGTTTATTTTTTCTCTCTGTTATATAGAAATTTTTCTCTGCAAAACCACAATTTTTTTGTAATATCTTCATAAGGATTGATTGGGTACGCAAGGCGATATTTATGTCAACAGTGTGCGAAGGAATAAGTGTCTCATTGTTGAGAAGAAAGCCCAAGCTAACATTATTTTCATTTGATGATGGGGCACAAGAGAAGAAAAAGACACAGAAGAAGGATCTTAGAGTCCGTGGAGAGTAATGCTAGAAAATTAATCATGCAATTTTCTCTCTTGTACGTGCAATGTGCAGAGATTTGAAGCGAAAAGCCTTTTGGGGCCGTCTCAATGTTTGGGGCGCGGTAGCTATATTATGTGTGTACCCAGTACTTGGTTAGAGCTACAAAAGGAAGCTCGAGTGCAAATAGTTTTCAATTAATCTTATCACTCGAAGCTCTTCTAAGGGGGACTTTCTGGGGTTCATCATCGCACCATGAGATGAGTACAAATTGACTTGGTTTTCTGGGATTCCCTCCAACACTCGCCTCACTGTGCCACATCTGACGAGGATTCCTAATTGAATCCCACCTCAAAGACATCCCTATTTTTCCTCACACATCACCCACCTCCCGCTACTCTAACCGGATCCATCCACCCACTACAATATAGTATATACCTCTCCAACATTTGCCCCATAGAATTCCTCCCGGAAGTGTATGCGAGAGAAAATCAAGATAATATAATTTTTGGCAGCAATATAAATAATTCTCCCACCACACAGCCTCAGGGTTGAATTAATAGTCTCTCTCCCCTCATACACCCGCATATACTACATTTCCACTCAATATACCCCACAATTAATATCTAATAAGTGAAAATAATTCACTGTGCAGAATAATTCGCACCATTGTCGGCACGCTTTTGTTATGGGTGGAGGGGTGTACATAAAAATCTCAGCTTTGTGTGCATCCCCCCACGGAAGTTGACTATATACACATAGCGTCCTTCCCAACCATCCCACCCACACCCAAAAACACAGCCTTTCCGGAACGAAAAGACTCTGGAGACGATTTCAATTTAAGTTTTATTACTTTGTCAATGAACAAAGTATTTCACACAGCTTAAATGCTCTTCTCAACACAACATCATGGCACCCATTTCACCCTCTCACACACCCCCATGGTAAAATGATATCTTATACTGAACCCCCGCGCATACCCTGTCTGCTTTCTTCGCTTCACACACCCCGTGGCGATTATTCTACGCCACTCTTTCACGGTGTATTTAAATGAGACAAAAGGAAAAATTTTCTCCATTCTAAAAGCAACTTTTCTTCAATTAAAATAAATATAAATAAATTCTCAATTAAGAAAAAAAAAACTGTGATTTTAATGGGAAATCAGCATTTGATTGGATTGATTAATTTATTAAAACTTATAACATTTAATTTTTCTTTTTCTCTCGCACCCTCTAAATTTCCCAATTAATGGCATTTTAAATGAAATATGTTGGTATTTAATTTGACATAATATTCCATGTGACATTGATTGAAATAAGTTCTAATACATTATAATATTGCATTATTCAGCGAGAATTGATTTTCAGCCACTTCGCACCACAGCTATGCATTGTAAATTAATTTAACAATTGAATTTAATACAAAATTGTGCTTTTATTGTTTTATGTAATTACTGACAAATTCATTGGCCAATCATAATGTAATTGATTACATTCAAAACATTTTATGTTCTTACATTATTTAAACATGAAAATTATCATTGTTTTTCTGGTAATTTGTTCCAAAAATATTGCATAATGAGGAGGATTTTGAGAGAAAAATAAACAGGAATTTTTGGGAAAAGTTGTTTCTGCGAGTGGCGAACATTAAAAACAGATTTGTTGGCTTTTCATCACGATTAAGTGCATGAATTCTTTCACAAAATTTGTAATTAATTTTTTTTTGAAAAATCTACCATGCCACAGAAAAGTCCTTCAGTGTAATGTTAAGAAATTCATGGAGAAAATCTACTTCAATGCTAAGAAAACTTTGTGAGTTTATGTTAAGTCGTCTCAGCTCTTCTAACTTTTAGAAGATTCAAGACTTTCTCTTGCACATAACAAAAGCTCAAAGCTTATAGAATAAATTCCTCTGTTGATATGGCAATGTGTGGATGACAATGAGGGCATTATTTTCATTTGCCAGTTAATAGTCTGTCCGTGAAAAGTAGATTTTCACAATGTAGATTAGTTTATCTATATATATTTCTATTGATCCTGTCGATTCTATCTAAATTATGGATTAATTTCCTGATGGCTTTATTTGGGACACCATGAATTTTGAATTTCATTCTCTATCCTATGCTTATTGCAATGGATTCATTCTTTGAATGGTTTTGGTGTAAATTAGCAGCAGTCAGTGATGGTATAAGCTTTGCAGCTATTTTTAACGCTATGAATATGTTTTTCTTTGAGTTAGAAAAATTTGAATTTCAGACCCCGAATTTAGATCCTACCTTTCCTTTAATTCAATAGGAATTAAAAGAAAATTATTTAATACTTTCAACCTTTAAAAAAAAAGGAAATATTTTTGTCATAATAATTTACATCGAATTTTAAAATAAACCTTAAAGAAAGTATTTTTTTGGAATAGCAAGAGTTTCCAGTTCATAAGTATTCAAGAAAAAGAAAATTACTTTTCTTTAGAGAAAATTCATTTCAATGAAAGTTTCTCTAATTTTCTCATAGCTTAGTCATCTAATTTTGCTACAATAGACTTTCCTGTTATATTAAGTATTTGGCTTACAACAAATCCTCTAAGGAGAAAGCTTTTTAAATAAAAAGGATTTCATGTCAAAACTTTCGCAATAATAGAATGCTTCTTGTATAGTAGATTCTATTTAGTAGTTGATGTTTTCAATCAATTGCACGTCTCCATGTTTATGTTGTACACTATAGAGGTACAAAGCATTAAAGTTTCAAATAACCCCTTTCGATGTAGCTTAGCTAGCCCCTTCGTCCCCCATGGAATCTTTTGTATGACGAGAAATGTTTGTGAAACTGCTGGTTGAACAAGAGATGCTGGAAATCCCCGAGAAAATTTCAATGAAAGCTGCCTATCCTCTTAAATCCCCCTGTGAGTAGCATATATAGCATATGTATGGGAGAACAATGTACTTGTCAATTTAATTACAAACAACAGGATAATTTCATTAGTTACACACACGTGAAGTGGTACTGATTGACGCGTAATTTATCACCATTCTTCGGCACATAGACTTTTTGTGTGGCAACATCAGAGAAAATCGTTATTTATTAATGAAAGTCGCTTGAAGATGTTTTCTTCTCACACCCCCCTCCCATGCTAAATTGCTCCTTAAGATTGAGCCTCGAAATGGAAAGAGAAATTGGGTGAGGGGGAGACAAAGAAATGCGAAATTGTACACCATAGAATGAAAAGGCGTTGATTTGACGACGAAGAGACCCCACAGTTGGGTGAGGGTGGGTGGATGGTGTGAGATCATCCCCCATACCCGACGAAACTGTTGGAAAATTATTGACATTGCCCTTTCTATTCTGTTAAACATTCCACCCCCGTGAGCATTTATCGGATGGGGGTGACGACAGAGGGAACCTTTTGTTGTGCATGCATGTGAGGCGAGAGAAAAATGGGATTTAATTTGAATGAGTCTCACCCATTTTTAGGGTGGTGCGGGGTGAGTGGGGGTGGTGCTGTTAATAGAATTACACCCATTTGAAGACTCAACGACAAACTTCTCACACACAACAGTGAACTTTGGGGGTGCGAAGGAACAGAGAATGCACAACTCTGATATATTTATTTTCCAGGAAATGCTAGAAAGATTTCCGGAACTTTTCAGTTTCCCCTCTCCCCCTCCCTTTCACGTTTCTGCTCTCTTGAGATGGAGCTTTTGAAGGAAAGAAAAAAAAATTAAGGGCTGTTTTGAGCTAAATGAAAAAAAAAAGCATTCTCTATGATACTTTTCGTTCTATTTACGTGCGGAAATGATCATGAAGACAAACTCCTTCAATATTACACTGAAAGTATACACAGAAAAGGTGTAGCGTCTGTTGGAATTTTTGTGGAACTTTTTTTTATCATTTTGTTTTCCTCAAAGTTTCCAAAAGCAATAAAATAATTTGTAAGTGAAGTTTATCAAATTTTGTGCATTTTGCTGAGAGTTTTGTTAAATCATTCGAAAGCAACGGAAGTTTTGGGATTTGAGGAAAAATATAAGAAAACTAACAAAGAATGGTAGGTAATAAATTGAGTAATTTTAAGTCTAATTAAAACATTTCTAAAATCATTGGGAAAACAAGGGGGATTTCCGCAATTTCCTTCTACATATATCACCCTCATTACTCCCTATAACGCCTTATTTTCCTAAGCAAATATTTAATAAATTTTTTGACTGATTATTTTTTTGGTTCTTTCCCAACTTCAAATAGCAAACTTCTCTCGGGCAATCCTTTGAGCAAACAAAAACATAAGTATAAGCTTCGTGCCCTTTCCCCCAGACACATAAATTTTAAACTTTTCACCCCCATCAAGGATGAAATTTAATTTTTTTTATTTTTGAGAAATTTCCAATGACACGGTGGCACCCTTTTTGACCTTATACAACACAAATTCCAACAAGATGAAGTTGAAAGCTCAACTTTGTAGCCATTACAAATTACTTAAGACTTTCTTGTATGGATTTTCTCAATGTTTGAGCATTAGCCACTACTCATACTGCCCCCGGTCCACATTCATGTTTTTGTGCAAGAGAAAAGAGAACAAGCTTCAGGGGAAGTTTGTCTTGTGATGTTGCCAAAAAAGGCAAAAAGCTCTCCTATATATACACGAAAAGTCAGGGGGTGGAGGTGGATGTTGGTTGTACAAAGTATAGGGTGACGGCGTAGGGGAATGGGGGAGGTAACAACATTGTATATGTGACCTTTTACCTTGCATTTTCCGGTTGGTACTCTTGGAGCTGGAATCCGAATGTCCGGGTTTGGGGCGACTGAGCGCGCCTGTGGTTTTTCCCGACTTCCTCTTCACTCTTTGATGTGGCACCCCAGCATCTGTGTCCGATCCATTCGATTTATGTGCGTCTGATGTGTGTATGTCGTGCTTACCGCTGCTGCCAAATCCATAATACACACCCTCGCCTCCGGATTTATTTGCCTCACCCGAGGCGAGACTACTAACTAAATCCGCCGATTGGATATAAATATGGGCATCGGGGCTTTCCTTCTCCACAATGGGTAGTCCCCGTTTCCTGCGCCCGTGTCGCTTTGCACGATTCTTCTGCTGATTCAGCGAGTACGGGGAGAAGTTTGTATAGCGCGACTCAGGTGACTCGTTTTCGCGCAAATGATCCCGCCCCATGGATTTAGCCCCCTCATGCCCCACAAGCTCCAGGTCAGCTGTCGTGAAATCTTCCGGAAGGTAAATTTGAGTTGTCTCAATGGACATTATCGGGGCCACCGTACTCGTACCCTCACGTCGTGGTCGGATTATTTTCGGTGGGTTGCATCCTGGAGCTGCGTCTGCAACGTGAAATAGGAATTAGAGTGTGTGTGTGTGGAGGAAGCTTTAGTAGAAAATCCTCATCATTATTTATATGCAATTTTACAAGGGGTAGTGAGCTTTTTTCCCTCCCTGAAGCCCCCATTCGTCGAGACAGAAGATTAATTTATCATTTAATGTTGACTTTGACGATGTTTTATGTACTAAAAATGATTTTTTTGCTGTAATTCTTCATTTTATTTTAATTCTTTTCACGATAAAGAGGTCAAAGCTCTATGAAAGCTTATGCTTAAGCTGATTTAACTTGAGAGAATTAATGAGAATCTCATTACCCCTTTCGTGACAACAGGATCATGAATTATCTTGAATTTAAAGAGATTTTAGATCCCTTTTCTGAGAAGCTTGAATTATCTTCCTGATGTTCTGGCATTATTACAAATTAAAAAAAAAACATTTTCAATGCTTAAAGTACAAAAAAAAAAAAAAGAAAATGTAATAAATCAATATTCATTATTATTAATTGAATTAAGGAAAATTCATGCAAATAAACCAACAACTTTATGTCACGTGGAATATGTTTAAAAATTGAAATTTATTACAACACAATAATGCCTTGACATTGAAAAACCCCTCGTTCTTTGGGGGAGAAACTTTTTTAAATCGCCTAAAAAAAAAGTATCCACGTGCTCTCTCTGTCCTTTTTTGCTTCCTTTTTTGAGAAGAGGGTCAGAAAATTCAACTTATAAAATATTCGCAGCACGACCAAACACACCGAACTGATGGCCACAAGAAATATTTTATGAACCAAAGTGATCCTTTAATAAAATATAAATTATTTATGTACATAGGTAATACATTATGTTAAGATAATTTGCAAAGTAATTAAATTAAGCAATAAGCTTTCATTCCATATATTTCAAAGCCTTTCACGTCAGCATCAATTTGGGAATTTGCGTGGAAAATTATGTATTTTAGCATGTGAAAATTCCTTTTAAGAAGATTCTCAGACAGAGCGTATTGTCAATCAATAAATGAGAAGCTAACATAACGCAACGGAGTTCACACAGCATAAATTCAAGAGTGTCAAGAGAAGAGAGCGAGAGCTCATGGAATTTTGGCGGAAATCCGACTTTACAAGTAATTCCATCCTCCTTTTCGCCAAAATGTTACATCACTTCGTCTATACACACAGTATGTATAAGCTATTCTATGTACAATTTATCTATTTTGTGAAAGTCACTCCTCAATGGAATTTTGTATAATATGGATGGAAAATAAATTGTGTGTAGGAAAGTCAAATCTACATATATACCCATCTTGCAGCAATTCGCGTGTACAACTTCATTTAAATTGTATAATCCTTTTGAGGTACTTTTGGTTACGAAAAGACTATGTACATTACATCATGCACTTCCGAGATATATCTAATCCGGATGATGCACTGCATATGACCTAATAAATCCTATATGTTAATATGTTGTATTTGCATACGATACTCTCAACACTGGGTTATTCACAATAAATGTCAGAAAAACATTTTGAGGTGAAAGATTTTCTATTTATCATTTTCTACAAGTTTTCTGGTTTTATGTTGCATCTTTTGTTGATTTGTAAACTTATTTTCTGACAAATATCTACAATCAAAAACTGATTATTCAAATTCTTAAGATATAGATTGATTTTATAAAATCATCCACGAATTAAATTGGGTATAAGAACGTTTGTTAGAAGGACTTTAGTAGAAGATATTTGAGAGAATAAATTTAAAAAAAACCTCTAAACTAATAATTAAGTCTAAGTTCATTAGGGACAATAATTCATTATGTCCCTGTACATTATTTCCCTATTGGATAACGCATGAAATTGCATTGATTTCCGTGAAAGATCATATTTCAATATGCCATAAATAAACAGAGAAATAGCATTGGAGAGCCATTTGGAATCCACTTTAATCCCCTCCCTGGGATTTTGTATCGAATTAATCTTCGATCCTTTCAATATGTTTGCCATGGGAGATTTTCTGCTCTAACAATGTTTTTTTTTGCATTGCCCATAACAGCAGCAACTACAAGGAGAGACAGTGGAGATTATTGTGAACCATTAGCCGGGGTTCTGGGGTGGAATTTATTTGAGATTTTCCTGTGTTGCAGCAAGTGGTGGGTATTTCTTTGGAGGATTTTTGCATAGCTTTTGTAATTAGTACGTGACCTAGAAATGCAAATTTCCACCACTTAAATCACGAAACATTTTCCACATGCAAACATTACCAAGAGATATTTCATCTCGTTCTCTTGTATTTTTTTTCATTCATTCAGTGCTCGTCTACCCCATTTCCTCGTCTGTGGGATTCTAGACGCGAGAGAAAAAAACGAAAGATAATAGAAATTCCATTTTCGAGGACTCGCTCCTCTTTTCGATTGTTACTCCGTTGCATAAAAATTAATGCATTGCCGAAGATTTAATGATGTTACCTCCTGAATGATAATTTACTAACCAACCTGGAATTTTTTCATCAACATTCGTCGAGATACTCATCAAAGCTCACAGAGCTTTTTTTTGTAGGTTTTGCAATTTGAAATTCTGACTTTTTCTTCGCATTGTGTGTTTTAAATTATGGTTGGCTTAACTTATTTGCCATTATATGAAAGAACGCCTGAATTATAACCTAACAAAATTTTGAAATTTTTAACGGACTTTTTTTTTAATCTTAAGTCAATTATTGGCTATCAAAAGTTAATTCAACAAAAGAACAATGAAATTCCCGAAAAATATAAAAATCTCAATTATAGGTTATACAGTAAATTCCTCCCAGTCTCAATCTATTAATTTTTTATAATATCCCTCCCGCATGATTAATTGTAGGACGTAAATTTTTTAAGCATTACCCTCAACACAGAGTGTGGGGATGCAGAAAAATTTGTTTTTGCGAGTTTTGTCGGATGTATATTAAAATTTATATATAAATAGAACATTGCATAGTGGAAGTGAAAAGTGTTGGGTTTTTGGGGAGGAGAGTTTGCCCTCGACAGTGTTCAAAGTGACTAATTTCAGTTGTGAGTTGTTTGAATGTTTCAGTGGGAAGTGCCCCACTTAATTTATATCTATTTTAGCATTTTCACATTTTCCTGACGCCTTTAATATTTCCTACTTCATCAACTTTAGCGGGGCGAACAAAATTTAATCGCATACAGCTAAACTTTTTGAATTAAAATCTCGCCACCCCATCGTACCAACCACCCACCCACACCCCCTCACCCCCTACCATCATCTATGCGCGCACATAAATTACAACATACTGGACTCGCTGCTACACAGAAACATTTGGACGAGGAAAATTTGATATCACTTGAGAGCCGGCATTTGTTTGACACTAAATACAACATTTTTGGGTAGCTGTTGTGGATGTTGAATTACAACCGAAATTAGTATCAGTGCGATGATGATCATCAATAAATTATTTTGCACACTGCACGAAATGTATATGACCCCCTTGTGAAACCTCAAATTGTTGGGGACACTTTTATTTGCTCAATATTAGCGACTCAATGCGGGAGTGAATTATTTCAACAAGGAACGATGTAATGTGAAAATTTCTCCCTCGCGTGCTTTTTATTGTACCCTCCTCCCATTCCATCCCTACTTCAACCCCTTGCACGGGGGTGCTTCACATTTACTTGTGTACATATAATATAGTATAGAGGTACATACTATATAATATAGTTTCCACACAGCAAAGTTCCCAAAGAGTTGAATTCTGCGCTATTGTACGCTGATTTTATCGTAAAATGCATAAATATTCGCCACAATATAATGCATATTGAACATTGTGGAAATATTTCATAACTATATATAATGAAGAAAATACATGAAAAATATCAAATCTCCGACCCCAGACATGAAAATTAATTTATCGTATCAATTCACTGTCCAAACAAATTTGATTCATATTGAAAATTGATTGTAAATGGATGCCGGGGAATGTTGATTTGTTTCATTGCTTTGTGATAATTTTATGGAAATTGGCCAAATATTTGATGCACATAGATATACCCACATGTGAAATGTATAAGGGGGAAACCCAAAAGTTTCCAGAAAAATTGTGGAAATTCCTATATTTTACATGATATAGAAAACAAATTTTTCTACCTTTTCTGCCCTTTTATACTTAATTCGTTAACCCTTTCGCATCCATTGGGTCATACACTGATTCAAACGTGAAACATTGGATTTTTCTTAATTTAAATTATTCGCTTTTCCAAGATGGAAATCCGTTTAATTTACAAAGTAATAATCAAAAATGTCTAAAAGCATTCACAGAAAAAATATCCCGTTAAAAAGAAACATCGAATGTTTCAATATTTTAATTTTTCACGTCGTTGCGAAAGGGTTAAGAAGGAATTGTGTTTCATAATTAAAAGTCCGCTGAAAAAAGTTTGAAGCATTTCTTTTATATTTCATAGAATGGTATAGGCAATGAAATGAAATTAAGACCCCTGTTGTTACATGAAATGTTCAAACAATGTTTCACGGCCTTGTTGGACATCTTATAATTTCTGAAACACAATTTGTATCTTATTTAACCCTTTCAGGACTGCATGAAACAATGAAATATTGAAATATACATTTTCAGAGGTCATTTGTCTTCTTTGACTTCTTTTAGGTAAATTTAACACATTTATAAAAATTTAGAAAAATGTAATGTTTCACGTTTCACGATCCAATGAACGCGAAAGTGTTAACTTGAATTTTGATAAAAGAATAATTTAGAAAAAAAGCTATCGACTATTGTTCTTAGAATTATTTAAGAAGTTTTTGTTCAAATTTTCATGGCTCTAACTTCAAGATTTACTAAATTATGCTATAAGAATCTCAACTATTTTAAGAACTTTTATTGCGAATTGTCTTTCATATGCAATTTTGAAGTCAAGATTCGAATCTAGATTTTATTTATTCTCAGGCAATCTGAAAGCTCACAATAAAGCTAATCCTTTATACCTTTGCTTTCATATTCTGATTATTTTTGGGCTCTCTCTCTCTCAGTTACTGTTTTATCTCAGTTTTGGAAACGTAATTATTAATTTCCAAAAGCTTTTATATGGCAATAGTATCAAGTTACGAGGTACTAACATTTTACGAGCTTTTAACAAATAAAATAATGTCAAATAATTCATGAAATTCTGCAGGATATTTAGGAACGTATACAAAATGCCAAGAATTCCTTTAAAATGCTTTTTCTTAAAATTGTCTCAACATATATTCTGCACATGCTTCTTATTTTGAACATAATGTTACATAAAAGTTGAATAACGCAGAAAACTCCACCAGAGTGGATTTAGATTATTGCAGTAGTTGTTCCTATTTTCTATATCCCAAGTGGCAATTTTTTAAATTAAATTTTAAATAAATAAATGCTAATCAGTTGGAGTTTTGCATTTATTTTTCACATCACGTAGAAATGGGATTATTTGCTTGTGTGCGCAATTTTGATAAGGACGTAGAATAATTTAACTTTTGGGTGATTTTAGCATGAAGTATGGTACATAGATATGATAGATATTATATACCTACATATATATTAATTTGCGGCGCTCATGTGGGAGCATTTAAAAGGGCAAAATCTTCAATTAAGATAAATTACGTGCGATAGTGCACGGCGAGGATTTATTTTTTTTCGGGATGCAATTTCAAAAACAAGAAAGTATATAGTAAAAATTCTATATAGCAAAATTGTAGGTATATAGCAAAAATTCACACAAGCACACACATGAAGAGAGAAAAAAAGCAAGAGAGGGTGATTTTTATTTACCCGGTTCCACTGTGGATGGAAATTCAGTGGATTCGGTGGACTCCTCCTCCTCGGGGGACGATGATGATGCCAAACATTTTGTAGCAATCATCAGGATGAGAATTGAACAAATTTCAGCACTCCGACCACTTTTTCGCCCCACAAACGCCTTCATCTCGTAACGTTTTTTTTTTTGTTGGTTGTCGTTTTCACCACCCTCCTCCCCTGTTTTTTGCGTGCGGGGTACGGCTACTGATAAGATTCTCTCTCAAGGAGCAGCACGAGGATGCCCGAGCCGCAAAAAAAACACTGACAAGAGTGGCTTAAGGATTAATGATGGCAAAGGGATATACCACACATTTAATTGAGATCAACTTTTGCGTGTTGGACAGAAAATTTACTCCTTCGCATTTTCTATCTCTCAATTAGAAATCTGATAGTTTTTTGCCCTCCCTGTTCTTGAGTCTCTTCTTTTTCGTGGAAGAAATAATTTTGTTCCCCCACACTTTCTTCTTGTTTGGGGACAAAAATCCCTTATTGGATCTTCTAGGGGGAGACGAGATCCGTGGAAAGTTTTCTAATAATTTCCACCTTCTCTCTCACAGCAAAAATTCACGCAATTTCCTCCTGTTTTCATCACCCAAACCCTCCCGTTCGTGCGTTCGCAAAGAACAATCAACTTCAATTAACCACCCACTTGTTTGGGTATTTGTCCATAGAATTATTCTCGGGGAATGTGTTGGGAAATTTTGCCTGGACAAAGTGACCGCACAGTTCTGTGTGGAAATTAATTCAATTAGCAACAAACTGTTCCGGTATATAGCACTGACTACATGTAGTGTATGTGGATAAAAAGCACACAGACAGGCGAGAGAATTTGTCTCTTTTTTCTCTTTTAGTTTGAGGGAAATTTGTGGCAACTACCGCACACGGAGTCCCATCTATGACTGATTCCACTCCGCTGTGTGCTCGTACTTTTGCTCTTCTCTCGCATAACACGGAAAATATGGAAGGACGAAGGCTACCACCCGAAAGCATTCGGATGACGCACGAATGGTGAGCTTTTCCAACACCCCCAACATGCCGCACCAGAGTTGAGAAAATGCTTTTCCCCAAAAATTATAATTTCCACCATAAATTAACTGAATTTATCCTAAAATAGTTCTTAAAAAAAAGAATTAAATGAAAATAAGCTTCGTGAATTGAGCTTTGAGCTTTTGTAAGCTTTGCTATATACCTTACTTCTTTAATTGAAATATAATTATGAAGAAAATTATACGAAAAAGAATTAAATACAATGAATAAAAAACATAACTTTCGGACAAAATATATAAGGTATAAGACAGCACTTTAACTTCTTTTCATACGATTGACGTTATGATAAATGAGCGATAAGATTTTTTCTAACGTTGGACGTTTCGTTTTAAACCTTGACGTTTTTTTTTGCAAATTTTGACAACTTATTTCTATCGTTGAATTTTTTTTCTAACGTTGGAATTGATTTTCTATCAACTGAAATTTTTTTTCAAACGTAGTACGTTTCTTTTCTAACATTTGATGTCTCTTTTTCAAACTTTGACCTATAACGTTGACATTTCTTTTCTAACGTTGTCATTGTCTTTCCTATCATTGACATTCTTTTTCTAAAATTTATTTATGGCCTTGTGGCTTGAAAAGGCTGGGGTCGTAAAGCTTTTAAAAATAAAATAAAAAGCATTTAATCATTTTTTTTTAACGCTGGACATTTCTTATAAAACGTTGGCTCTTTTTTTTCTAACGTTCGACATTTACTTTCTGTTTAGCACATTGACAACTCTTTTCTAACGTTGGCATTTCTATGATGTTTTTTCTTGAATATTTAACGTATTTTTAAACATTTGACGTTTCTTTTATTTAATTTTTAAGGGTGTTTAATACCCAAAAATTCTGTCTGAGATTTATTTTCTATTTCATAACATTATTTTATAACATTAATGTCTTATCACAATCCTAATTCGCTTAAATAAAATCTCAAAACTATGGAATGACCACATCTGTTCCCTTTTGGTGTGTATAGCATCGTCAGAGTGGAAAATGAAGAATGTGGTAGACACGGAGCTCTTACACCGGGAGATGGATTGAGGGGTGGATTGGGGAAACACGATTTTGTCGTGTTTTGAGAAGAATGGAAATCACCACTACATACACCTCTGGGGGGCCCTCCCGCATTACCATATGGAGAGTTTTGATGTATGGATGGGATGGAGCCTCAGCAGAAGAAAATCCAATTTGGGATTCCTGCAATTCACGCTGTTCGACAACCATTATGGGACGACTCTCTCTCACACTGTGGCAAAGGGGATGAATGACATCACACAAACTTTCTTGCGTTTTTCCGCCATTCCCCAACCACCATTCTATTTCAAGCACCTCAGGGCACACAAGGGGCGGTTGTGGGGGAGAAATGGTGTGGGGGTGGGAACCCTATGGAATGAGCAGTTTGTTAATTTTCAGGTGCTAAACTCACCCACCGCATAACTCCTCTATACAGATGGGGTGCCCGTCTTGCTTTTATGATCTTCGGGGTCGCACTCCTCCCCCCCACCCGACTCTATCCCTCCCTCTGGAGAGGGTGTGAGGGTTTCGCAACAAAAGTGGAGAACAAGTGTTACAATATAGGGTGGAAAATGGAGTGGAAATTAAAACTGGAGGGTGCGGAAATTTCTCTCTCTCATGTACAATAAGACAAATTCTCTGTATGTCGTGCAACTATCTCGTATTTTCATCCTCCCCCATCCCCTACCCCCTCTCCCTTCATCCAAACCCCAAAAAGATCTTATACACTTCTGTGTGTGAAATATATGTTCCACAATTAACTCTGCTGATGAATGTTCTTTGACAAAATCTCACCCCTAAATGCAACCATATTCATCAACGAACATCATTAACAAGATTTCATTTCATCCACACTCCCAGCTCGACCCAGCGAGCTTTTGTCGCGTAAGTGGGTGGGTGGGTGGTGCAAAGAAAAGCATATTTTAATTGAGTGAGAGAGATGATTAGTATAAATGTTTATTTAAACTTTGCACAATACACCAATCTGTACGTTTTAAACTACATAAATTTCAAAATAATATGTAGGTATATTTTTGTATGTAATAGAGCCTTTGAAGGAGCAATAAAAATTTCTTTTACAATGCAGCTGATGCCTTCGAAGGGAAGCAACAATGTGGGGAGGGATGTGTCGAATAGCAAAAGAAATTTTCACATCCTTGCAGCTGGCTCAAAATGCTCATTCACTTCCCAAAGTTTTGGCATAAAAAATAATGGGCCGCTTTGCAGGATGAAATTTTAATAATGCTACACACCCACGCGCGAAAAGAAAAAGTTCCGAGTCGCCATTCGCAAATGCGGTCACTCTTGCGATTATAGAGTTCCTCGAGAGACTTGTTTGAATTTCCCTGTTTAACTTGAAAAGGAATTTTGAGGAAGGAATTTCTAAGACATTTAAATAATTTTCTCAAGCCAGAATCTTCTGTGAAAAAAAAATTCTTTTAATCCAAAGAAAAATTACTTTTTGTTGGGAAAATATTCAGCTCATCATGATAATCATTGATTAGATAAGAAGTTATTGATAAATCAATTGCTATAGCTGTCGTAGAAGCCAAGATATTGAGAAAGTTATTTTCAATTTATTTTTCAAATCGACGACAAAACATAAAAAATAAATAATAAGATCTTATACTAGATACCTTTCTAGTTTTTTTTTCTGTTTTTAGTGCTCTCATTTGGATAATGAGGACTTGGTAACTGTCTCCAGTAACCTTCGCTTTCAGTCCCCATGTAATTTTTTCTTCATTAAATTTTTAAGAAAAAGAAGCTCAATTCTGTCTAAAATCTTTTTGAAAAATTAAAAGATTTCAACAGTTTGAAATTGTTTTACATATCGTAATTTAAAAGCAAATTAACTAGAAAAGAAATCAATAGATTAGGGTCAATTCTGTTTAAAATCTTTCTTTTCTTAAATTACAAAATTTTTGTTAATTAATGAAAAATCTTTCAAGATTTTGACAGTTTGTGTCTTTCTGGAAAATTTTGCTTTTCCAGGGATCTTTAAAGATATTTCTAAATGTTTTCTGAATCAACAAATACCTACTATTGATTTTCAACATTTATGGAAGAAATTTTAGAACATTTATGTTGTAAAAAAAGAAAGGTTATTTGAGAGAATCGCCTTTGATTTATCAGAAGTCTTCTATAGAATGTCCTTAAAGCTTTCTAGGAAAGAATTGCTCCTATTGCAATACGACTAAAGAAGTAAACATCCATTGCTTATTATCCTGTTCGAATGTCATATTTTTCTGATCAAAATGTCAGATTTTCCTGACAAAATGGAACATTTCTCTTGGAATTAGAACATTTTTCTGACCAAAACGGAATAATCTTCTGATTAAAATCAGAATTTTCTGACCAAAAGCATAATTTTCTAATCAAAAGATGGAGCCCAAATCTTACAACTCATATTTCATGAAAAATGAAAGATTTTTCTCAGAATCTTTCCCAAAATACTAAATTATTATTAAAACATTTTTTTTACCATGACTGCATTTTGTGGAAGTTGGTTTTGAATGGATCAGCGAGGAAATGAGGGATATTATAATAATGTTGCAAACTCAATTTAAATAAAATGCCAAAAAGTTCTTAAAACTTTAATGTTAAATGAAGCTCATTGCAATTCGTAGTTAGGCATTCGTGTCGTGCAACTATATAAGGAGTCAATGTACGGAAAATTGCGGGAAAACGTGGCTTTTTGCAAATAAATTGGAGAATTTTTCGGGTCGATTTATGTCATTTTAATTAAATTTTTCGTTCTAAATATTTTACGAGAGGAAATCTTCATAAGATCAATTTATATTAACGACATTTACTTAATTCTAGAAGACTTTTGTGCGTTCAATTAAAAAATTAAAAACAAAGAGGTTTTTTTTTAAATCAAAACTTCTATTGCCATAAAATCAAATTACAAATAAAAATTTTGGCGATTTTTCCCGTAAAATTATTCCAATATCATGATAATTTCAGCTTAAATCTTCATTTTTTTGATTGATTTGAAAAGGAATTTATACAATAATTACATTAAAAAATCATCGACACATCCCTTTTAGAGGGTTGTAGCTGCTTCGTCTTCTGGCAAATTGTTTTTAAATTTAAAAAATCAGAGCGACTGAAAATTGCTTTTTTTAAGGAAATGCAATCTTCTGGTTTTTTTTTAGCTAATCCTATTGACTATCATTGAGAAGTTCTTTTTTTGGCGGGTTTCTTCTTTTGTAACTTACTATCTG
This sequence comes from Lutzomyia longipalpis, assembly GCF_024334085.1. NCBI lineage: Eukaryota > Metazoa > Arthropoda > Insecta > Diptera > Psychodidae > Lutzomyia > Lutzomyia longipalpis. Next base: position 12,052,748 of record NC_074709.1, on the reverse strand, counting down.
GGGGTGTTTATCGGGCATTTATTCCTCGGTATTCGTAGCTCTGCAGGATGGCGCATAAATCCCTCCTTTTTTTCGCGTGTTGTAATGATAAAAATGCACAAAAGGGAAGTTACAAAGTTTAAAATCGCAGCATTGTTCGATGTGAAAAGAATCCATAAGTTCAACAATGAGATTTAAAACGCTGGAAAATCTACAATGAAAACTCCTCGCCTTTCCTCCCTCTCCGCACACACACACCCCCCACATTCGTAGCCCTCTTCCGGACGTTTTGCTGGCCGAATGCTGTCCCAATGGGGCAGACGTGCAAGTCGAGGACACGGAGAAAAAATACGAATGAGGGGGTTTCTTTTGGGGTTGTTTTTTTGCCTCCCGCGAATTTACTTCTTCGTAGGAGGCACCATCGGTTTGCCGCGTTCCTTTCCACGAAGCCTTATCCCAAGTGCCCTCTCCATCTTAGCCAGGATGACATTGTTGGGTATCCCTCGGCCAGCTTCGTACTCATTCACCACTTGCGGCTTCTCGCAGATTTTCTGCACAACCACAGAACAAATTGCAATCAATTGATCAATCCACAACCTCATCCCCCCCCCAATCAACTCACCGTAGCCAGTTCCTTTTGACTCATCCCCTTTGATTGACGTCCCTGCATGATGAGTTTTCCAACATCTAGTGAAATTTTCTCGTGCTTCAGTTCCTCAGTCTCTCTGTCCAGCTTGGCAGTATTTTTCGTGGCTACATGTTGCTTATTTGTGCCAGCACCATCTGCAAAACAACAATAACATTCCGGATGTTACGGGATCTCTACGCAAATTGTGGAGAAAAAAATCTCTTCTCGCCATTACATTTTTGTTGGGTGTCCACCTGGAGCCCCTGTCGTTTTGCCTGATTTATCGCCGATTCCGTCTTCATGGCAGACGCCTTGGGGGCCCTCTTGCGCAGTACAGTCACCGTATCCCAGTCCGACATCCTTGCAATCACTCAGAATTTAACCACAAATCTAATATCACTCGCGGAAGGTAAAATTGTGAAATGTCTCTCACACTGCAATGTCTCCTCTAAAAAATGAGGCAATTTCGACCAAGTTGAAGTTTCGTGGAATTTTGACAGATTTTACCGTTTGACACAACAATGTATTTTTTGGGTAAAAAGGACAAAATTGTTTTTATTTTAATAATAATAAATAGTTTTTCGTAATTTGTATTAGAAGAATGATAGACTTTATTTTATTTTTCTACCCAAATTAGAAGAAATTTGAATTTATTCATCAAGGAAAAGAATTTTTTTGAACGTTTATCAAAAGGCTTCAAAATTAAACATTAAATTGAAAGGAAAAATGAAAATTAAATAGAAAAATTACTGTAAACTCAAACTTTTATCATAAACTAATTTTCCTATTTTCATTTTGCTTTGAAAAATGCATTTTTTCTTCTTTTAATTTCAAAATATTTTTGTTTTCAGTGTACCTGTCAAAAGAGTGTCAAAATATGTAAATGTCACAAGTGGCAAAACTTCGCGTTGGTAAACACAAAAAAAGGTGTCGGGAAGTGAAAAGTAATTGTGAAATAAATTCAAGGATACTGCATGGATTGCTGCAAAAATTGCGTGCAAGTGCTGTACTGTGCGTGAGGAACGTGTTTTGCGTGCAAAGAGCCTTGTGCGGTGGTTGCTGTGCACCCTGCGGTGGGGTGTGAAAAAACGTCTGCCACCGCGATGCACTTTCTGTTTTTCCCATCGCGACCTTTTGTTGAAAAAGAAATTTCTCCGGCCATGTCGTTGGGGCCCGTCTGCTGAACGGCAAACCACTTTGTGGTGAAGTGTGAGGTGCAATGGGGCAGCAACAGGGCAAGGAGCGTTCCAGCAGCTGTGGTGCCGCCGGCAGTGGCGCCGCCGTTGCAGCCGGAAGTGCTGGTGGCGCCGCCGGAAGTATATCCAGTGGTGGAGGCACCCTCGGACATGGGGCACTCAGGTCGAGTCGCATGAAACCACGTCCCAAAGAGCAGAGGGGTATCCTGGGGTCTAACATCTTTACCGAACACAGTGGTAAGTTCATTTTTTTTTTGTTAAATCCATCTTCAAGGCAACAAAAAGAAGCTTCAGACAAAAAGGGGAAGAAGCCAAAAATCTCTTGTTTGGTGGGAAAACATCCGGTCAGGATTTCCTTAAATTTAAAATTCTTGGCACAACGAATGCCTTTAGGGGGGGTTGAAAAGAACTATTTTGTCGAATTTAGTTCAAGAACACCACAGAGAACGTCCTTCATTTTCACTTTTCGCATTGGCCTCTCTCTCGCTCTCCGGGTGTTGTGCTTCTCCTCCACACTCCATTGATCCCAAATCCCCCGCAACTCATGCAATGCGTCCAGATGGAAAATCCATCCATACAAACGGGCGGGGGGAGGCAAAATGAATTATTTTACCATGCATTTGAATATAAATTAAATTACAAGAGAAAAGCGATGCTCAACCACCAAAAGAAGAGCCTCCATCCAAAACATTTTGCGCAAGTTCATTGCAAGAAAATTAATAATAGAAAAATGTTTGTATTTATGCCACGGATGAATCCACACGGCTAATAAAATAGCTATGAATGTACCTTTTGGGTCACACAGAAAAGTCTCCCGCTGGTGGAGCGCCACCAAAGAGAACAATGGGAGGGAATTTTCCCAAAAGAAGCAGCAAAAAATTGCCACATAGGCAGACCCACAAAAAAAAACAGAATTCTTGCCAATTCCGTGAGAGCTTCAACAAAGTTGGGGACCTCGAAGCAGCTGATTTTCCACGAAAACAATAATTTGCTGCTGGTTGGAAAAAAAAGTCCAAAATCAGTGACTAATAGTTGATAAAGAAGCGAAACACAGCGCAGAGGGGCAAAGCGAGAGAGCCTTCACATAGCAAAGAGTTTTTGATGTTTGTTGGAGGAAAAGTGATTCTGTTCAGTGAATAAGCGAGGCAAGCAGCAAAAGTCCAATCGCGAGGAGATTTGAGACGAGAGATAATCTTCTTGTGAGCATGAAACTGAATCGACTTGCTCTAGTACAAGCGCGCGGTGCTCAATCAGGTGTTTAGGAAATCAAAAGAAATCAATTACAACACACAGAGAGAGAAAATCTGCATAAAAGAGTGTGCCAGAGGTGTTAATTATGGTCAAATGATTGGGGCAGTGAATCGTGGAAGAGGAGAAAATAGCCGCTAAAGAAATGGGAGGGAAGGAGGGAGATTCTCGTGAAAGAAGAAAGTTCAGAGAGAATTATGGGATTTAAAAGAGTTTAATCGTTTTTCTATTCCAAAGGTTTTTATTCGTAAGAAATAAACGAATTTCGCGTAATTTTGTAGAGAAGCGAAAAAAAAAGAAATGAATTTATTAGTAAGGATGATTCGAAAAAATTTGTCAAGATTCGAATTGTTTTTCAAGAAGATCAGAACTAATCGTTAAAATTCGGATTTTTTGTCAGAAAGATTGAGACTTCGTTAAAATTCGGATGATTCGCTAAGATTCATCAATATTCAGATTATTCGACGAGATTCAGATTTATTTGTTAAGATTCGGACTCTGCCAAGATTTGAATTATTCGTCAAAATTCAGATTACTTGTCAATTAAATTAGAACTATTCGTCAAGATTCGGATTATTCGTTAAGATACGGATAATTCGTCAAGTTACATTTCAAAAAGATTCGTCAAAATTCAGATTATCTTTCAATAAGATTAGAACTATTCGTTAAGATTAGGATTATTCGTCAAGATTCGGATGATTCGCTAAAATAATTAAAATATTCGACAGATACACACCCCTTGATTATTTGCTTTTCAGCCCTAAAAAAAGCAGAGTTTCCAATCTAAAATGTACTGGTAAGCTGACCAAGCTTACGAGAGCTGTGTTTCTTTCAGTGTACTAATTTTGTGAGAGCAAACTAGAACGCGAATTAATTTAAATACGTGCAAAGTCGGGAAAAGTAGAAGTCATACCCTAAGAAATCTTTAGAAGGCCATATCTCGAGAACGGATCCATAGATTTTCATAAATTTTTTTTTGTTTGAAAGGTCTTGAAGTCAGCTATAACATATCGAAAAAAGAAAAAAAATTATGTCGCCATTTTCGAAAAATTCGAGTTCGAAATTTTCGAAAACTTTGTTTTCGATTTTAGCGCCTCTTGCGGTCATTTCTCGAAGTTGCAATGTTCTAGACATTTGTAGGGTTTCACGAAACCTTTCATTTGCGCTTGAGTTGATCAAGATCGGACTTGTAGAACCCGAGATATGACATGCCAACTTTGGAAGGCTATATCTCGAGAACGGATCCATAGATTTTCTTCATTTTTGGCATGAAGCTAGATAATATGGTCAGCTACAACATATCAAAAAATGAAAAAAATTTATGTCGCCGTTTTCGAGATATTCATCGAAAACTAATCGAAAATTTTGTTTTCGATTTTTGGCCCCCTAGCGGTCACTTTTGAAACTTCGGATGTTCTAGAGAGTTGTAGGGTTTGTTGAGATCTTTCATTTGACCCCGGGTTGATCAAAATCGGTCAAGCCGTTTTCGAGTTATGGTCGATTTTCGATGAAAAATTGTGGCGGCCATATTGACTAAACGGCTTGACCGATTTTCAAAAATGAGGTATCGTTGGAAAGCTCTTGATGGCCCCTATAACATATCAAAATTTCAGCCCTCTAGCTATAATAGCGGCTGAGATATAGCGAAAACAAAATTTTGAGGTTATTAAAAATGGCGGACGCGGGGGTGGGGGGGTGGATTTGACATCATAATCGGACGTCTTCCAGTCGACTTTTAAACTTTGCCGTTTACCGCAAGTCTCTATCTATTACCGTTCTCTCGCAATTTCGTGTTGAACTACGGAAGGACGGCCGGCCGGCCGGCCGGCCGGACGGCCGGAAAATTTTTTTTTTTGGCGCATACGTTTTTTGGAATGTGGGGACCCTAATTCGTGCTCATCCCAAGTTTGAGCCCGATCTGACGACTTTCGATTTTGCTCGGTACACAAAAGCTGTGTCTGAAAGAAACACAGCTAAAAAAGCTTAAAAAATATTTAATCAAAGCCGAAAATGAACTAAAATTAAAGCTTAAAAAGTAGTAAATTCAAGCCGCTTATGGTGAATTAAAATATTCAGATCTTCGTAAATATTCGAATGATTCGCCATAATATCCAAAATATTCGTCGGATAAACACCCCTTGTAACAAATCGTTTAGAAATTCTAACAATGACGTCATCATCTTATGTCTCTTAATGTATGAAACATTCACGTTAATGTTTCATCGATGTTTTTGACAAAACATTCTTTGCTTCATTGTGACGTCATATCGGTTTTCCCAGCTTATTTAAACAATAAATATAATATATTAATTGAAATTACTCAGAATTCTGGCATTTAAATAAAGAAAGTTATCATTTTCAATGAATAAGAAATTTTCTTTATCTGAATAAACAAAACAAAATATAACTTTTAAAGAAAAAAAAACTCTCAAATAAGCTTCCCTAACTACGCTGCACATTAATCGCCCCAAATTGCTTCATAAAATAATAATAATTCTGCAGGAAAATGTATCGAAAAAAATGTGTAAATTTCCTTTGAACAGAGGCCCTCCTGCAGTCACGTCCATTGCCACACATTCCGCCACCGGGCACCTTGGTGGGGCTGACGGATGAGATAATTGCCCAGGGAACGGATATTAGTCATCTCACGGGCCCGCAGACGGTACAGCAGTCCCAGGTGAGCTTTGAGGCAGCCCACAGGTGGACATCGAAGGAGAATCTCCTCACACCGGGTCCCGAGGAGGATGATCCGCAACTCTTTGTGGCATTGTACGACTTCACGGCTGGCGGTGAGAATCAGCTGAGCCTGCGGAAGGGTGAGCAGGTGCGAATTTTGTCGTACAACAAATCCGGCGAATGGTGTGAGGCTCACAGCGATAGTGGGCTTGTGGGTTGGGTGCCATCGAACTACGTGACACCGGTGAATTCGCTGGAGAAGCATTCATGGTACCATGGACCAATATCGCGCAATGCAGCTGAGTATTTGCTCAGTTCGGGCATCAATGGGAGCTTCTTGGTGCGTGAGAGTGAAAGCTCCCCGGGGCAGAGGAGTATTAGTTTGCGCTACGAGGGACGTGTTTATCACTATAGAATTCAAGAGGATTCCGACGGGAAGGTCTACGTGACGACTGAGGCAAAATTCAATACACTCGCTGAACTTGTGCACCATCACAGTGTCCTCCATGAGGGGCATGGGCTCATTACGCCACTCCTCTATCCAGCACCGAAGCAAAATAAGCCCACGGTATTCCCACTTAGTCCGGAACCCGATGAATGGGAAATTAGTCGAACGGACATTGTGATGCGCCACAAATTGGGTGGTGGACAATACGGGGAGGTGTATGAGGCGGTGTGGAAGCGCTATGGGAATACAGTTGCAGTGAAAACACTCAAGGAGGACACAATGGCCCTCAAGGACTTCCTCGAGGAAGCATCAATTATGAAGGAGATGAAACATCCGAATCTCGTTCAATTAATTGGTGTGTGCACGCGTGAGCCACCCTTCTACATTATCACGGAATTCATGAGTCATGGGAATCTCCTGGACTTCCTACGAACAGCTGCGAGGGAAACATTGGATGCTGTGGCTCTACTCTATATGGCAACACAAATTGCCTCGGGTATGAGCTACTTGGAGAGCCGAAACTACATTCATCGCGATTTAGCGGCCAGGAATTGTCTCGTGGGTGAGAATAATTTGGTGAAGGTGGCAGATTTTGGGCTAGCACGGTTAATGCGGGATGACACGTACACAGCACATGCTGGTGCAAAGTTCCCCATCAAATGGACCGCCCCCGAGGGGTTGGCATACAATAAATTCAGCACAAAGTCCGATGTATGGGCTTTTGGGGTGCTCCTCTGGGAGATTGCAACGTACGGAATGTCTCCGTATCCGGGGATTGATCTCACGGATGTTTTTCACAAACTCGAAACGGGCTACCGCATGGATCGTCCACCGGGTTGCCCACCAGAGGTGTATGACCTCATGCGACAATGCTGGCAGTGGAGTGCCCAAGAGAGGCCAACTTTCAAGAGCATCCACCATGCTCTTGAACATATGTTTCAGGTAATGACGGCAATAGCAAAGAATTCTTTTTTTTTTTAATCAAATGCATAATGCTAATTTTTCTTTTTGCACACAATTTGCAACAACAAAAAAAACCTTTTTAGGAATCTTCCATAACTGAAGCCGTAGAAAAACAATTGCAAGGGGCGTCGCAGGTTCCCACATTAACGCCACAAATGGGAAAGAAGAGTCAAATGAGTATCCATAGTCCGCCACCGCCGCACGAGCAAGTTGTGACGACACCCATGTCAGGTAAATAAAATGGTGAAATTGCAGAAAAGAATCTGGAGCTAATGAAAAACGTCAAAAAAATAAATTAATGTGCTAATGTGACTTAATTCTTTTTTACGTAATACAGAAACGGGTTCAACATCAACAAAATTGAGCACCTTTTCGGCCATTAAAGCGGGAAATGTGCAAATGAGGCGGACAACTAATAAGAAAGGAAAGACTGCACCGGCTCCACCGAAGAGGACAAGGTAAGTGTTGGAAATTGCAATGTAATTCTCTTTGCAAATGATGAATCAATCCTTTTTCAATGTGAGGGAATTTAGAACTTTATAATTCATAAAGAGATAAAGATAAGATGATAAAGAGAAAAAAAAAGTCCAGTAAAAATTTTTAAATGTTGAAATTTGTGAAAAACTAGAGGAAAAATCCGAAAAACCCTCCAATGCGGTATACCACAGACAATTGCCAAGAAAAGTCAGTTAAAGTTTAGTGAAAGAAAATCAAAGAAAAAAGAGAATCCCCTACTTGAAAAATCCGCATGATCACTGAATTAAGACGTTCGACGATTCCCAAATAAAGACAATTGACCACTGAGGAAGACGCACAGTAGCGTCGAAATCTCTGGCCCATAAAATTGAAAGGATGTGTTTGGGTTGACCTACCGTCCCTTGGCTGACGCAATCAGAAGGATTTATCCTACAACATCAAGAACATTAAATTCTGTCAGAATCCACTACACAATACGCCAAAGTTAGACTTTACTGACCGCTGAGGAAGACGCGTAAACTGCGTCGAAAGCTCCTGAGATAGCTGTTTTAATTCGGCTGGATTAAGACGCGGGTTCCCTGCCGACGCTTCCGGAAGGAGTTTTGTGCTCCTAAAGTCTCTTTTGCTTTATAATTCAGTCAAAAATTCTACTAAATCATTCTTTCGTATTCAGCGACCAAGAAATCTTTGAAATTTCAAGAATTTGTACTGAAGGTACTGAACCTTCATAGATTCTCCTTTTATCTGTTACATCCTCTTTTCCTTTTTCAAATTCTATAAGAAATAAATAATTATTAACATCTATTCTTCATTTTTTTGTTGTAAATATTTCCAAAATACTTCCTATTTGTGCTATTTTTTAACAAATTCTTCTTAGCGTCACTACACAATAAATTTCCTTCATTTTTTATCAAACGCCTACTACGATTTAGACAAACGTCAAAACCCTATCAATTTCTTTAGAAAAAAACTTCAATAGTAAGGGAAAGATTTTTTAATTTGAATATTAACGACTGTGGAGCAAATTTGTCGAATTTGCCAATTTAAAGACGGTAGTAAGACGAACACAATAAGCTTTCCAGCGACGTTTCGGGAAATTTCTTGCCATCAAATTCTATTGGAAATTAATCTCAAAAAATGTTTTTTTAGCCTCCTTTCAACGAGTCGGGATTCAACATATCGCGAAGACGATGGGAAATTATTGGATGAGCTCAATACAAATGGTAAGTTTTCTCTTCTTATTTCTTTTCATTTCAATAAAAAGAAAATGTTTTAAATAAAAACATTAAAAATAAAAGGACTGGGACGTGATGGAAATATTGGGAATCGCGATTCGGAGAATGATGGAGCTGAAGTGACCCCAGACACAGATACGGATAGTCAGGAGCAGATGCACCAAAGACAACAGGGGGGCTCCTTTAAGCGTATTACACCCGTTATGGGGAATCGTGGCTTGGAGACGCGCAATAGTAAGAGATTTCAGCGTAAGGAGCCAACGGGAAGTTCATCGGGTGGTGAGGGTGGGGTAACCCCGGTAACGGTGGGAGCACTTGAGGTGCAAAATGTCAAGAGGGCCATCAATAGGTATGGGACACTACCGAAGGGAGCACGAATTGGTGCATATTTGGAATCACTTAGGCAGAATACAACTCCTGACGGTGCCACAGTGGCAAATGCATCGCAAACATCCTTAACACAGGAAGCTGCTGTAGTTGAGGCACCGGCAAATGCCGCCAATACGTCATCGCCGCGGAATCACATCAAGAGTCAACCACAGATGATTCGTAGCAATTCCTCAGGGGGTGTCACAATGGCAAATTCCGCATCAGCCAGTCTCAATAAGCTTCAACGTCATCGTACCACAACGGATGGGAGTATGATAACATTCTCATCATTCCGCGGGGGACAAGTTAGTGGGAGCCCAAAGAGATCCTTTCAACCAACTTTGGCTGATTTGGAATTTCCACCACCACCGTTGGATCTCCCGCCGCCACCGGAGGAATTTGAAACGCCCTCAGTGGAGATGGATGTGTTGCCGCCACGAGAGCAAGCGCCGGGAATTTCGCAATCACAAATTCTTACCCCGTCGTATGATGTGTCAAACACAGAACCAAGTGTCGAGGAGGCATCGTCGAGATTTGGCGTTAGTCTGCGGAAGCGTGAACCGTCGACGGATTCGTGCAATTCCCTCGGGAGTCCCGCAACGGCTGCCACGGAGCCCGAGGGGAATGTCAAGGAGAAGTTGGAGATGAAACTCGTGGCGGAGATGAAGGAGCGCGCGGTTGAACAGCAAAAAGTGCCAAAATTGCCACCACAGGAGGCACCGAGTAAAAATGTGGATCCTGTGTCGCAGCTGGTGAATGAATTGGCTGAGAGTATGGGGCAGGGAAATCGGGTGGATATGAAGAAGTTACCACCAAAGCCACTGGTGGACAATCATGCCACGTTCAAGAGTCAACTGAAGAAGGTGGAACCAAAGAAGGTGCTCGGAGAGAAGAAAGATGACGGTATAATTGATTTCAAGTCACGCCTACGTAAAGTGGAGTGTGACACTGAGGATGGTGGTCAGGATGATGCTACGAAGCGCAATGGGGAGGAGAATGGGAAGAAATGGGTGGATGGGAAAGAGGTGAAAAAGACTGAAATCAAAATTGATATCCAACCTGTGGTGGTGGCGGACAAGGGGACGGCAGAGAAGACAGATGAGGAGGATAAGCGGAAGAGTACAGGAAGTATAAATAGTCTGAAGAAATTGTGGGAATCAAAGGAGACGACCGTTGGGAATGCGGAGAATCCACCACAGGTGCAATTGAGTCCCAAATTGCGCCCTAAAGTAACGGCTGAGGAGGAAAATAGCACGGATGACGGGCAAACGGCCACACTGGGTACGAGTAAGAAGCCCGCTGTACCCATTAAACCGACAAAATTGACCATCTATGCCACACCAATTCCCACCACAAAGCCCCCAACGCAGGATTCATCGGCCATTACGGCAACAATTAGTCGTGAAGGTATCCTAGAGCTTGTAACATTGCTCGAGGGAAGCCTCAAAATTCCCGTGACCGCCATCTCGGCCAGTCAGTGGCTTCAGCTGAGTGACAAGCTGAATATCCTGCAGAATTCATGCGTAACATTCGCAGACAAGGAAACAATGCCACCACATTCCAAATTCCACTTCCGGGAACTCGTGACACGCGTGGAGAATCAATCGCGCAGCCTCCGGTCGGCGGGGAGTAAAAATGTTCAGGACAATGAGAAGCTGGTGCTCGAGGTGGGACAATCTCTCAAGCAGATATCAAATGCACTTCACAGGTAAATTGCATGAAGGAAGACTTTTTTTTCTTAAAAATCTTTCCCTCTAAAAGCTTCAGACCTTCAAACTAACTTACCTCAATGCAAAAGAAAAAAAACTACAGAAAATGAAAACTATTATAGCACCCAAGACCCGAATCTTCCCATAAAATAAACAAGAAACTTTTAAAAGTTATTCTTATAAAATTCAGAATAAAAAGATATTTCCAATTCTATCTAGTCAAAATATAGTTAAAAGAAACTTTTGATTTTCTTTGAGCAAAAAAAAAGCAAAATCCGACATCCGAGACACATATTGTTCCATTTTTTTTAAGTGAAGACACTGTGATATTTTGGAACAATTTTTGAAAGAGAAAAAAAAAGTATTTTGTCTATTTTCCTACAGTTTTTTTAACATAGTGAAATTATTATATTAAAAATTTGGTTTATTCAAATTCATTTTCTAAAAGTTCTCAAGTTTTTTTTTTAAATGGAAGTTAGGGCGGTGTCACATCAGTTATAAAATTGAAAGGTTAATGTCTTTGATTTTTGTATTAAAATCAGTTTTTTAGCTATTTTATTGAAAACATTAATTTGGAGTCTGCAGAAAGAAAGCGTAAGAGATTTTCTTTGTTTTTTGTTTAACAACAAAAATTGAAAATTAAAGGAGTTTATTCGTTTTTGTATGGAAATATCCTTTGTTTTATAAAAATAACGAGGTAAATTGTCGCTTCGCTCCAATTTACCTCGCCCCGCTTCGCGGGGATTTGTTGCGCTTCGCGCACATTTCAGAGAGAAAATAAATTATGATGGTTTAAAGGCAGATTTGGACCACTTATCGATCCCAAAAGAAAAAATTTCCAAAGAGAAGAAATCATTTTCATACAACACTTTAGGCGCCAAATTCAAAAATTTGCAAAAACTGCATGAAATCTCTATGGGGGCTACCTGAAGGGGGGCTTTGGGGGGAAAATGAATACGGCCACTCGAAAGCGCCTGATATAAGGAGTCTCTGTACCAAATTTCATCGCGATCGGTCAAACGGTGTGGATTTGTATAGAAAAGTCGGAACGACGATTACCAACAAACAGGCCTTTCTTTATTATATAGATAGAAGATGGGAAGCTCTCATCGAACGAAAAAGAAAAATATTTGCAAAGAGAAGAAATCAATTTCATACAACACTTTAGGCGCCAAATTCAAAAATTTGCAAAAACTGCATGAAATCTCTATGGGGGCTACCTGAAGGGGGGCTTTGGGGGGATAATGAATACGGCCATCTGAAACCGCCTGTTATAAGGAGCCTCTGTACCAAATTTCATCGCGATCGGTCAAACGGTGTGGATTTGTATAGAAAAGTCGGAACGACGATTACCAACAAACAGGCCTTTCTTTATTATATAGATCAGAACGCGCGTAATCTTGTAAAGAATCAAAAAGAAAAGATTAGGAACAACGGAAGAGTTCATCTGAACGAAATTATTCGGATGATTTGTCAAGGAAATTCAAATATAAGTCTCAGCCTAAAAATGTTAAATTCAAGCACAAAAATACTTTAATCAAACCGAAAATTAGTAAATTTAAGCCGAAGTTTTAAATCCAAACTTAAAATAGTAAATTTACCTTAAAAACGACTAAATTCAAGCAGATAAATATCCGGTTTTTAGTCCCAAAAAATATTAAAATACTTAAAGTCTAAAAAATACTAAATTCATACCGAAAAGTATTAGGTAATTTATTGCTAAAAAGTAGTAAATTAAACCCAAAAAAAGACTAAATTGAAACCAAAAATTACTAAATACGTTTTTCCTTATTTTTCGGATTTGAGTTATTCAGATTTTAGCAAAAAGATGTTCATGTGAAGTCAAACATCCAGATCTTTGGACATATTCGGATGATTCGCTTAAAAAAAAACCAAAATATTTACCAGATCAACACTCCTTGGTTAAGAAATTACCAATAAAAATTCACATATTATTCCACATACGATAAGTTAGGCTAAGTTGTCAATATTTTGCCCAAAAACGTAAATTATGACGTCATTATTGTATTTTTGTTTCTCTTTAAATACGTCAAGCATTCTTGCTAATGCTTTATCGATGATTTGACAAAGTATTCTGATGCTTCGTGCATTGAGATATTAATAAAGAAAAAAGCGGTAGTGACGTCATTGTTTGCATTTTCGGAAAAATAATTTCGGACTTTTTCTAGCTGATTCCAGTGGAAAATGAGAAGTTTGTCAATTTTTTATTCTTTGGCGATTCTAGGCAAGATTACGTATTATTCCGTTTGTTTCTTCGAATAATGGTTTTAGTCCAAAGACGAATGAATAAACGCCGCCTTTCGTTTTCCCATCAAGGTGATGCGATTTTTATGCACACAACTGTATTTTTTTGTAGAACAAGAATTCCGGGAGTTTTGCAAAGAATTTCCAACCACTGCACATTACATTTTCTAATAGGAATTTCAGCGCAAAGACAATGCGTTGACTTTTTTATTCCAACAACCACCACCAACTGCTCGTTGCAGATGTGAAAAGTGAATGAATTGCTTGGCTGTTGTGGCATATTCTTGAAGTAAACAACAAAAAAAAGAACCCTCTTCTCCCACATTTAGTGCAACAAAAGAGAAACCCTCGCCTTATCGCGCTTTGAAATTAATGGAAAAAAAAAGAGAAAAGAACCGAATCCATTGAGATGAGAGAATTCTTATGCTAAATCTTTCTGGTATTGTCTCAATATAATTTCTCTTCCACTTCCCTCTATCCACTCCACTCCAATTCTTTTCTTTTATTATTTTTCATTTCCATTGAGAATATTATTTCTCTTAATTTTTTTTTAATTTGGAAATAATTTATATTTTCTTCCGTAGCAAACTTCTGAAAAGTCATTGAGTTCTTGAGAGAGAGAGAGATTCTTATTTAAAAAATAAATAAGAATTGATAGAAACAAAAAAAATTACGAATGCAATAGCTGAGAGAGAGACAAAAAACAACTATGTTGTAATTTCTTTTATAATAGTGAAGAAAAATAAGAAAACATAGAAAATAAAAAAAGAATTCTTTTTAGAAACTTACAATTTACATAAAATCTAGTCGTAGACATTAAGGTATAAGATTCTTTTTTCTTTAGTTGGTTTTTCTTTTTGTTTCTCGTGTATTTTCTATTAAATTTCTTTTTTGCAATAAATAAGGAAGAAACAGGATAATGTGAATGTGAAGAAAACGGAAGAATGAGTCTTTTTTTTCCTTTTTTTAGTATTTAAGAATGCGAAGAAAATTGAAGATCTTATGAAGAAAACATAAACACGTCGTCAAGATTAGATAGATGGGAATAAAAAATTTATATATTGGGATAAAAATAGAATAAATTATTCTTCAAAACAACTTCTACTCCAAAGATAGTCTTCTAATAAAAACACTACTATTTTATTCTTTTTTTTTAAAAAAGCAAAAAAAAAGAATCAAGAGATTAACATTCTAAATTCAAGTTAACGGCATAGATTGAAAAGTTTGCTAAACTTGAAAGAAAGAAAAAATAAGTAAAAGAAAGGTCAAAAGGCATCGTGCGTAAGATTTATTAATAACGAAGAAATAGTAAGAAAAAAAAAACAATCCACTATTTTAGTGTCCAGTAATCAATAAAAGAAAAAAAAGTATTTCATAGAACAAGACAGAAAAACACTTAGATGTCAAGAAAAAAAAACTTTACTGTGTATTTTGTGAGAAAAAAAAATGATTTTCAAGCATTCTTTTTCTCGTGAATGCGTGATGGTGAGACAAGAAGGAAATTTTAGGTATTTTTAAATAAAAAAAAATTATTACTAATCTTAAGACCAAAACCAATATATATTAATATTTAAACAATTTCAATATTGACGAATATATTTGTATTAGTAGGACTTTATTAATTAAAAAAAAACACAAGAAAAGGAAAGACTTGCAGAATGCGAAAAAAAAGCAAAGAATTTTTTAGGACTTTCAAGGGAGCTCAAGATTGATTAAATAAAAAAAAACTTTTTGCTAAAAAAAAAAATGCTCAAAAAAATCTGATGCAACCTAAAAAAAAAAGAAAACATTTTAAACGGAATGAGTGAGAGAGCTATTAAACCTTAAAATGCGCTTTAACATCAAAATTTTATTTAAGGTAGGTAAACGTTTAATGGAAGTCTTGAACTAGATTTATCTTCGTTCTTTTACTTAATCTGATTGATTTTGAACAATTTCTTTAGATCAAATCTTTTCCATATTTTTATTTATTAAAAAAAAATTATTACTTGAGAATGATATTGATGAGAATTTTCATAAAACTTCCCGGTAGAAGACAACTTAGAAATTGAATTTATTCAAAATTAACTCAGAACAGACAGCGGGTCATTTTTATGACATTACTGAAATACTTGAAATTTTTCCTCTAACATAACCTCACTTATTCTTGTACTCAATGATAGAAAGATTTATGCGGAAATTCGCAAAGAAAAATCTTCTATGGGTTGTTCTTTTAGCTATTAAATCAATTTCAAGCCAAAAATGTACATCCCCATCGAAATTTTTCCTAAAGAAATTAATGTGAGGTTATGGTATACGTTTATTTGCGCCAAATGTCCCAAATTCAGCTCAAGTCGCGAAAATAAGCTCCCTTTTAAATTGGTTAAAGTAAAATCAATCAAAAAACAAATCAAATCAAATAAAATAAATAAATTGATAAAAGATTTTCATTACTTGGAGGATCCGATGCATCTAACCTCAAACTCTGACCTTGATTTTCTCAAACCTAAGACGTTTTTTCTGTTATTTTTTTTTCTAATTTTCTATCAAAGAACTTGAAGTAGTTGGGAGGTTTAACTACTACTATAGAATTTATCACGATAGGTTAAAAAGATTTCTAAAAAGGTTTCTAACCTCAAAAGTTTGGCCTTCATTTTCTCTCAAGTTTTCTTTTGACGATGTTGCAGTAATGAAACTTCCCTACACACAAATGTAGAATTTTTCACGAAATGTTAAATAGATTTTATTTTTGAGACGATTTAGAAAACTCGAATTGATCACTATAGCTGACAAAGTCCTCCAAGGGTTAAAATTGAGATTTTTCATTTCATTTTTTTTCTAGTTTTTTTTGAACAACAAATTGTTCGAATTTTTTTTAGCCTGAAATTATTATAAAATTGATTTTCTTCTTACAATTTTATCTAACTTCTGCATGATGTTAAGTCGCATTTTTATGGTTAATTTAGTAAAGCAAAAAAATCGTATTAATAAAAAAAGAGACTTTTAATTTAATGTCCTATTTTTTGTGACTCGTATCATTGATTTTTTCTTAAAAAAATCATTTTAATGTATTGAGGAACAATTTAATATCCCCGTAAAATCATTTCCATATCTTACAAATTTTTGTTCCAAAGTTAAATAAATTTCCATTATGGTAGAAGACCAGAACAAGAGAATATATTCCTTATTTTTTGCATGTTTAAAAAACCCCCAAAGGCTATATTTTAACGACGAGACACGATCTTAAAGGAAAGAGTAAAAAAAAATATCAAATAATCTTCTAAATTTTAAGGAAACTAAATATAAAATGCTATAAAATAATAAATTATTCTTAATATTAAAGAAGAAAAAAAAATGTGAAGAAAAGGAAAAGGAAATCGATTGAGGAGGATCTTGAAAAGAAGAAGAAATGAAAAGGAAATAAAATTTAGTAGCCCCATTGCCATTATTTCATACATAAATATTGATTAGAAAATAAAATTATTAAACGATAAAATATTTAAGTAATCTTCGGTAGAATATTATAATTGTGTAATAGCGAGCACTTTACAATAGATTGCAGAATGGTGTGTGAGATACGGAGAAGAAGATAATGAAAAAAAAGAAATGTGTAGGTAATAATTATTTTATTATACCACATTAATAAATAAAAAAAAGAAATAAACATTTACATTGTAGTGAAGAGATAAACATGACGAAAATAAAAAGAGAAAAGATTTACATGACAATGTATCCAGATTAAGGACATTTTAGTGAGATTAAAATAAATATTATTTGATTTATAAAAAATGAGAAAATTAAAGAGAAAAAAAAAAGGAAAAGCCACCATTGTGCAATCCTCTGGCGCGTGTGTGAAAGTTTTGTGGGTAAATAAAGATGAACGCCGTGAGATGGTAAATAATTTAATTTGCCTGTCTTGTAACAAAAAAAAAGAATTAACATTTTATCTTTACTCATTTGAACACTACATGAGGCTGAATAACTGGTAAAGGTTCAGTGTGAATGTGCTGGATTTTAATGCCATCCTTGTGTCCCTCCTCCTTGGATGTTTCTTCATTACTTTCGCAACTTTCCTTCTTCTCTGTGGATTCCTTCGAAGAGCTTTCTTCGTGTGAAGCATCCTTGTCAGAGGGATCCTTTTTGGAATCTTCTTTTACAGCTTCAGCGGATTCTTTGGGGTTTTCAGGTGCCTTCTCGGGTTCTTCAGTGGTACGAGCAAAGTTCATTCGTCGCCACCAAGC
The DNA here is from genome assembly GCF_024334085.1 of Lutzomyia longipalpis. Lineage (NCBI taxonomy): Eukaryota > Metazoa > Arthropoda > Insecta > Diptera > Psychodidae > Lutzomyia > Lutzomyia longipalpis. Next base: position 12,035,335 of record NC_074709.1, on the reverse strand, counting down.
TCTTGTTGGTTTGGGCGTTGTAGGTTGATCCTGGGCTTCACTATCATCGACATACCTTCGCCTACGATGGGCAGGAGCTTCTTCGGCCTTCTTATCCACTTCCTTGACATCCTTAACGTCCTTGGCATCCTTGATAATGTGAATCTTCTCCTCGGGTTTTGGTTCACTCACAATATCCGGATTAATGGGAGTTGGACGACTTGGGGCCTGAGGACGAGCATCAGGATGATCATTGGCGTAGTATTCGGATAAATGTTGAATCTTCCCTGTCTTTGTGGGACCCTGATATGGCGGTAAAGCCTCAATAGCAGCCACAGCAACCAAAAGCAGCGTCTAATTCAATTTTCAAAAAAGAATTAAATTGAATCACAAATCCTCCAAAAAGAAGAAATTCTCGGTAAACTCACTGTGATCCTCAGAATTGTCGTCATTTTACCACAAACTTTTTTACACTTCAATTTTTTTTAACACTTTGTCGCACTTTTGTGATCTTCAAAAATCATTCGAAACAACGCGCTTTTATATACCCCGTGGAGTATGGACGTGTGAGGATATTGTGGTGGGGCACTAAAAACAACCACGGAGACGACATCGCGCACAAGAATCATGTAAGAATCTCTCTCGCACTCAAAGCCCGAGATGTAGGTAAACATTTTGATCGTAATGCATGTTCGCACAATTTACTCAAGAAAGAAGAAAACTGAGTCACAAAAGGTGCTAAATGGTGTGTAATAATTAGTTAAAACATCATATTCAGTAATTTAATTTGAATCTCCAACGGAGCCTGTGTGTTATCAATTTACTTTAGATGATGTGCTAACATTTTTTTTGTGCACATATAGCACACAAAAGCTCTCTTTGGCCATTCCATCTGCTTCCACACTGTGCGCCAGCATTGTTTTCAATGTTGAACATTTCTCTCATCCACACCACGAGACTCGCGGGTAGGTAATTTTTTTTTTCTATTTGTCGTGCGTCTGTCTTTTTTTTTGGGAAAGTTCAGGTGAAAATGAGGGAAATGAACGTGGGTGGATTTAAAATATATTTTTTAATCCTTAGAACTTTAGAAATTTTTCAATCAAAGCTGAAATGTTCTGAGAAATAATTAATTTGAAATTTCGTCTTAATGAAAATTGTAGGCGTCCTTTTGAGAATCAGTCGCCATATTGGTTTAGGCATCCATAATCGCGTCCAGAAATCTTTGTCAGTTTTAGCTTTAAAAAAAATGCCGAATATTTTGACTGCTTTGTTGGCGAATAATCCCAATATTTTCAGAGATCTAAATATTCTCAATTTCAGCTAAAATGGCTAAAATACTTCTTCGACTTAAATTTACTACTTTCTATGTTTGAATTTACTGTTATTAAAGTACATACTTTTCAGAATTGAATTTAGTACGTATTGGCCTTAAATTTAGTACTTATTCGCCTGTAATTTAGTACTTTTCCAATTGAATTTAGAACTTTTTTTTAGCTAGAATTTACTATATTTTTGGTTAGTATTTAGTACGTTTTCGACAAGAATTTAGTACTTTCTTCTTAAAAAAAAAGAAAAAAAAATTAAAAATCGTTATAAAGACATCTCACTTCCTACTGAGAAAAGCCAGCGACGATTTGCCCAAAAAATGTAAAAATTGACGTCATAATAGTATTTTTTAAACTCTTTCAATACCTGTTTCCGTTAATTTTTTTGAATCAGGGAAAAGATGATTTTTGCGCCGAAAAAAGCAAGCGGCTGCTTTGATTTTCCTATTCCATCCACAACGCATGTGGACAGCTGGGTACGACATAGCCACATAACCATTTTTATGATTTTTAATCAACAAATCCCAGAAAAATGATCAAATCTTTGGTATTTCTTGCCTTATCATCTGTAAGTAAATCTACGGCATTCCCTTAATAACATCCCTGAATTATGTAATATATAGATTTTAAAATTTAATCTTTAGCAGCTTTTCTGGCTTTCGGGAGCTGAATACTCAACACAAGACTGCCGGGAGTTGGGCTTTATTAAAACCCAATTGCTGTGCTCATCCTGTGATAATCTGGACTTTGCTCTCCAGGAACTAAAGTAGGGATGATTTTGTGAATTATAAAATTTTCTTTTTTCCTAAACAACCTCTAAATCCGCAGGCCCATTTGTTTGGAATGTTGTCAGAAAGATAATGACTCACCTGTCAGCCGGAAGTACCCAAAGGCAATCCTCGAAGTATGTACGTGCAAATTCGGCGCATACCCCCAAATTCAGGCCTTCGTCAAGAGTGATCGGCCCCTCAAATTCCCCAATTTGCAAATAAAGTACGTCCGTGGCTTGGATCCCACTGTGAAGCTCCTGGATCGCTCAGGAGCCGTAAAGGAGACACTCTCAATTACCAAATGGAATACAGATACGGTGCAGGAATTCTTTGAGACACATCTGGAAAATGACGAAAGCACGGGTGACGATGAGGAGGATTATCTCAAGACGAATCGTGTGTAAAAAAAATAGCATAATATTGAGAGAGAGAGAGATAAATGGAATTGAATGGAAAAGACAAAAAAATTGGAATTTATGACTTTCACGTGAGCTCCTCTATTTAGATTGTCCGGATATGAGGCACAGCACTTCCTGCCCACATGAGACAAAAGCCCCGAGTTCGTTCGCAGAAAAACCGCACGGTTTTGATTGTCTTTCCCCTGGGAAACTCATGCGTGCATTCCTTTATCGCATTGGACTCTGTGGTCAATGAGGGTGATGATAATTTCTCACTCAAAATTACATTAAACAAGTGCACACAGTGGTGGCAAGGAAAATAGAGCCAATGATATTTCATTAAATATTCATCAATCGTTTATTCTAGAGAAAGTAAAAGAATAAAAGAAAGTCTGTTAGTCAAGGAGTGTTTATCTGCCGAATTTTATGATTTTGGCGAATAATCTGAAGATTGGCAAATCCTAATATTTCCTTCATATAATTTACCCCTTCAATTTGTTCTTTTTAGATTTGAATTTAGTAACTTTTTAAGTTTTTTCTTCATTTTGCACCTTTTTAGACCGGAAAATCTGGAAAACTTATTTTCGGGTTGAATTTAGCACTTTCAGGTTTAATTTTAGTACAATTTAGGTCTTAATTTACTACATATTTTCTAGGATTGAATTTTGTACTTTTTATGGTTAAATTTAGTACTTGTTTAGACTTCTATGAAGAACTTTTTAAAGCTTTTTGTCTTCAATCTGGAACCCTTTTAGTACAGAACCCATATAAAATTTGAAGCTTTATTTTAGTACTTTTCAATCTTGAATTAAGAACTTTTTTTCTTCAATATGAACCACTTTAGAACTCAAGACTGAAAACTTAAATTAAGACATAAATTAAGTACCTTTTCTCCTAAATTTTAGTTTCAGTAATTCAATATTTTTTAAGTTTGAATTTAGTAGTACTTTGAAAGCATTTGCTCCTTAATTTGTGTCTTTTATGACTAGAAAAAATTGATGTTTATCTGCCGATTATTTTGATTCCTCTCTGCGAATCATATTTCCGAATATTTTCTCTCATATTGCTCCCATACAAATTCTCTATTTATTGCATAAAAAGTTGCATATTTTCTGTACAAAATGGTTAAATAGAAAGCTCTATTTTCCTGAAGATTTTTTATATTTCTTCCAGGGAAAAAATAGAAATAATTTCAACGTTAAAAAACTTTATCGCTAATGTTATCAATTTGGCTCCATTTGCATGACACACAGTGTAATGCAGTGCCATCGTTGAGAAAGATTTATAATCCGGTAGGGTATAAGAAGTAGGTAGCACACCGAAATGCCGTCAATTAATCGATTATCAACTTATTAAAGTGACTTCTTCACAAAGACACTGAGAAAATGATTGGCAATTTGTGGTCAAAAAGCAAGACAATATAAATGTCCAATGATAACGATGAATTGCTCACTTTTTCATCAGAACCGCCTCATTTCTTAATCTCATCTTTAGCTCCTCCAATTTTTTTTGTATACCTCCGGCTGTGCCATTTAGAGTGCCACCGAATTACGCTTCAAGATTCACCTTAATTCTTTCCAAAACACCATCGTGAAACCACACAAGTTTCTTTTTTCTTTTACTTCTTTTTTTGCTGAGAATTTCTTAAAAAAAACGTGAAGAGACAAAATGAAGATCAAATTCCTCATTCTAATTATTTACTGTGCTTTCTGTGCAAGTTATGGGAAGTCCATTGAGAAGAAAGCTCCATGGTATAATCCCAATCAAATGGTTTTTGATTCTGTCCCCATTCAAGGTGAGAATTTTTTCTTTCATTTAAAAGAAAAGATTGGCGCTACAAATTTGATTTTTTTTGTAGATCAAAACTATTTTATCACCCTCCATTTGGCATTGGGATTAAATGAACGAGCTCACGCTGCTCCCTTTGATCCAGCAAGTGATCATGCAAAGAGGGATCCTGTGGAGCCCCTGGATCTACCGCAGGATATAAATCTTTCCCAAGAAACCTACTACCACCTCAAGGTAAGGCAAAAAAGGAAAAAAATCTAAATGAATTTTCAATTAAAAAAATTATTTAAAATCCTTTCAGTCCATCAACACGCCACAGGACTTCTCAACAGAACTCCTAGACTGGACAGAGGATTCCTTCGACCTGAGCGATGATGAAATTCACGAGATGGTGGTGAAGAATTCCATTTGCCGCACAAATGGCCAGCAGTGCATCACACCTGGAGATGTTGGACAAGCATGCTGCCCATTCTAAACATCCTCCGCATAAGCAGGGATTATATAAACAGTTTTCTTTTTTTTTTAATCAACATGTATAACGATTTTTTATCAAGCAATAAAGTTTATCATTGAAGGCTCCCATTGGAAAATATTCTTTTTGTTAATTTTTAAGCGGGAAAGTTTTTTTGTATACATTTTGGAGCAGAGAACGTTAAGTAATTTTCTCTTAAATTAATATTTTTTCCAATCATTTTTGAACGCCTATAAAGAGCTTTAAGAGTTTCCCTTCATTGATTTATAACTATTTTTACAAAAATAATTAACTATTAAATCATAAATTGAGTAAATTAATTGCAACGATTACTTTCGCAATATTTTTTTTTAATAAAAATTATGTATTGTAGGGGAGATAAGGGAGGAATTAATCCCACAGCGGATTTTTGAGAAATTGTATTTCGCGGAGGGAATAAAGCAAAGTAATTTGAACGAAAATTCTATGATAATAACTTTATTGCCTAGAAGAGGCGTAGCTGGAAACTTATTTATAGAGCATGTCTTAAGTTAACTTTTAAATTTAAAGAACTATTAAAAAAATAATTTAAATATTATTAAAAAAAAGAATGACTTAGAAGTCGAAATTTTAGGATTATTAAATCATTTCAATCATTTTAGTAAACTGTTGTATATTGCTTTTGATAATTTATATGAGCAATTTTAACGTTTGACGATTCTTTTCTAGCGATTAACGTTTTATTTCTCACGTTGAACATTTCTTTTGTCTCGCTCGACATTGCCACCGATTTTTAATTTTTTTCATGTTTGACGTCCTCTTTTTTTAACGTTTGACGTTTTAAACTAAAGTGTCCTTCTCTTTTTAATATTCGAAATTTTTTCTAACATTTGGCATTTATGCGTTGATTATAAATCCTCGTTTTAAAATTTTTCATGGAATTTCAGCTTGTTTGAGCTCTCTATTTCAACGTTAGACTTTTTTCTTTATAAATCTTAACGTTTATTCTAACGAATGACGCTTTTTAAAAGTTTTAAAAACCACATTAAAATTTCTTTCAAGGAATTTCTAGCCTGAAAATTATTTATCTTGCTTTCAAAAGAAAAACCCTGAACTGCTGAACTTTTTCAAGGGTATTTTAGGCACTAAAAACTACCTCTAAACTATTATTAAATAAAGGGTTAATTCCTCCTTATCTACACCATTATTGCTTTAAATTTTTATCTAAAACACAATGGAAGCAGACACATTTTTTTTAATATAATTGATCTAATTTTCCCCCAAAGACTTCCTCACCAAAAAATTATCTCTTTAGCCTCTTTAGCAAATCGTTCATTTCCCTCAAAATGACCGAATGTTATTCTTTCAATTTTTTTCTGTTAACAAAGAGTTGTGTGAAATTCCAAAAAGATAATTTCGATAATGTTCGGGAGGAGTAAGTCACTCTGAGAAAGCAATTAGTTGGATGGGTCGCGATGCGCAAACTCAATTCAATTAACTAACCCTTGTTGCGCTCTAGAAGTATTTACGCGACTGACTGAGAATCTTTGTTATTCGTCCTCCTCAATGGAATTCCCATCAGTCTACCATTGGGAGTCCCAGTTGAGTGTTCTATTACTGGTTAGATTGAGGGGTTTTTTCTGCGTTCATTAAAATAAAATATTTTGTGCCAAATCGACAGAAATCTTGTATATTTTGTGATGCTGCACGAATTAATTTGAATATATCAAAAATTTGCATAAATTTGTTGTCGGAGAAGTGATATAAAATAGAGTTATTTTGTTCTATTGCTTAATGAGGAATTGATAGAAAAACGTAACAAGAGAACACCTTTGCACGTTTCCATCGGGGTGCGCGGGAAGATGTATTGTGTGTAGGGGAAGGTGTGGAGAACGAATCACCTGAGATAATAATGTTAATTACGTATACCACGCATTTTGATGACCATTTGTCTAAATATTTTGCCATCTGATCGCTCAATATAAATTAATTCTCGTTCATTGCTAAAAATTCAGTCTACACCGGCAAACTCAACTCAGTGGAAATCACTCCCTGAAGTGTCGCATTTGTGTGAACTATCCAGCTGTGTGGTGAGAATTAGTGGACAACATTGTTGTTGGCGAACCTGATCGTGAGGTGTTATCAAATTTCTTATCGTTCGCAGTTTCGTCGTTGTCACTTGTCCACCAGAAAGAGAGAGAGCCCCCCGTGAAAATGTTTTCACAATTAGTTGTTTGGCTTCTGGCCACGAGTACTGTTTGTCTTGCGTGGGATAATTCGTGGATCATGGACATGAAGTATGAGCGGTATTCGCAGAGGCGCTCCTACTACCTTGCCGAAGAGGAGGATCGTTCGGTCGGTAGTGATATTGAGCTCACGGCAAAAGAGCAAGTTGTCAATGAGCGTCTCATGGAGCTGAAGATGACCGAACTGAAGAATGGACTGCAAGATCCGGCTGGTTTCATCCCATGGAATCACATCTTTGACGTCCTCTACCGCATCAATTCCTCCGAGCTCTTCCACATTATCCAAAAAATGCCCAAAGGTGGTATCCTCCATGCTCACGATACAGCCCTCTGCAGCACCGACTACGTCATTTCCCTCACCTACGAACCAAATCTCTGGCAATGTGCTGATCCCACAACGGGTGCATTCCAATTTCTCTTTTCGCGCGAAGCTCCCACCAATACAGACACCTGCACGTGGACCCTCGTAGCCGATGAGCGCGCCAAGCAAGGTGAGGAGAACTACAATTCCGCCCTGAGATCGCAACTCTCAATGTACAACACCAATCCCATAATGCACAATCGCGATGTTGATTCAATTTGGCGCCAATTTATGGGAATCTTCGGTGTTAATGGTGGTCTTCTCACCTATGCACCAGTTTGGAAGGCTTACTACCTCCAATTCCTCAAGGAAATGCTCGCTGATGGTGTTCAGTACCTGGAACTTCGTACAACTCTTCCACCAGTAAGTAATCCTCTCCCCTCCCCAATCTAATCTCAATTAATCGCAAAAAAAATAATAAAAATTTCAAATTGATTGCAAGATTATTCATAAGAGCCAAAAATATTGCTTATCATTCACTTCTAAAATTAGAAAAAAAGAAGAAAAAACTCGTTTATCTTGCCTAATATGAAAGTGAATTGAAGCAATTTATGCTCATTGGGATTTGTGAATGAAGAACGGATATTGTAATCAGCTCAGGAAATGAAAGAAATACTTAAAAATTAACCCTTTCATGTTTTTCAGGTCATACGTAGACGCAAATGTGAAACATTTCATTTTCCCGATTTTTAATGAATTTAATGATTTTTCCAAGTTAGAAATGCTTCAAATTCACAACAACGTCCTATAAAATCGTCTACAGAATAAATATTGTAATAAAAAGAGCGCATGTTTCAATGTTTCTATGTTTCACGTGACCGCGAAAGCATTAAAACTCTTTACTCTAAAAGAAAGTTCTTTCCTTTTTGATTGATAAAACTTTGTCCTCTAAACATTTTTATAATCCCTTAAAGAGTTTAGATAGAATGAAAAAAAAAGTAGAACTTGTGCTTGTATTCAGATTTTCACTGGAATCAAGAGATGACAAAAATATGTTAAAAAATACGAAAAATGACGTCATCATTGTGTTTTTTGTCTAAATGAAACATTTAATCTAATATTCGAATTTTTGCAAGATATTTTTATATTACTTATATTCACTGAAGAAACATCAACGGAAATGTTTCATTCATTAAATGACAAAAAAACACAATGCTGACGTCATTATTTGTATTTTTTAAACAAATCTTTGAAGACTTTAGATGAATTTAGGTGATCCCAGTGAAAAAAAATGGGAAGTCTCTTTAGAGATTTCTTATTCATTATCTACTACAAAATTACGCTTATCACGATTATATTTACGAATAAGTTTCTAATATAAAAATGAATAAACTTCTTTCAAATCTCCCAAATTACTCATAATTAATTTTTTAATCATTTTATAAAATAATAAAATTAATTATTAAAAACATGATTAAAAATCCCAATTGCGATAGCTTGTCTATGCCTTATCTTGGAACTTTTCCACCTCTTGTGAATCACGACGAATAGGAAAAGTGAATGACTCGTTTTGGAGTATTAAGCATAAAAAACTCATCCAAAAATTCTAATCTATTAGGAAGAAAATATTAAGAGTCCCCGCGGGCAATTTAGCAAGGCTAAACCCCTTCTCTGTAAAACACTCGACCATTAAACTCATGAAATTTACAACACTGTTTATCATGAGTTCTTTCCACTCGATTGATTGCACGTATTGCCCGCAGTTGGAGATTAAGTAAAAATAAATTTTATTTTCAGCTCTATGATCTCGATGGTAAAACCTACAACGAGGTGGAAATCATGCAGATCTACTATGATGCCACGAAGGAATTTAAGAAGCAAAACCCAACGTTTATCGGTGCTAAAATTATCTATGCCCCCGTGAGGGTGGTTGATGACGCAGGAATTCCAGCATTGATGGCCAAAGTACGTGAATTGCATGAGAAATTCCCCGATTTTATGGCTGGATTTGATTTAGTCGGACAGGAAGACAAGGGACGCCCCCTCATTGCATTCAGCAGGGAAATCCTCAAGCTTCCCAATTCAATTGATTTCTACTTCCATGCTGGAGAAACAAATTGGGATGGCATGACTGATGATAATTTGGTACGAAGGAATTCTTTTTTCTTCTTTTTTTAAAATTAATTCTTCTTGAAGTGCTTTGAGCTTATCCTCCCTTTCTTTTCTCATCCCACCCACAGATTGACGCTGTTCTTTTGGGAACAAAGAGAATTGGTCACGGATATGCCGTTCTGAAGCATCCACGTGTCCTTAAGGAAGTCAAACGCAATAAGATTGCCATTGAAGTTTGTCCCGTTTCCAATCAAGTCCTCCGCCTTGTTGCCGACTACCGCAATCATCCTGGCTCTGTGCTCCTCGCCAACAAAGAGTACCCCGTTGTCATCAGCTCTGACGATCCATCCTTCTGGGAAGCTAAACCCCTCAGTCATGACTTCTACATGGCCTTCCTTGGCTTAGCGTCGAGTCGTCAGGATTTGCGTCTCCTCAAGCAGCTGGCCATCAACTCCATCAAGTACAGCGCCATGTCACCACGTGAGAAGCTCCAAGCCATGCAAATGTGGGAGGCTGAATGGAAGAAATTCATCGATGGTTTCAACGCGTGATTCTCTTGAAAAAAAATTGCGCCTTATCAATTTTTGTTTCCCCCCCAAGAAGGAGAATTTGTTGAGCCAATTGACGTCAATGAAATAAAAAGAACGTGGGGATACAGGTGCTTCTTTTTTTTTCTTATTGTTCATCTTCCTCGGAAATTACAATTCACACAAATCCAACAATCACTATTTTTTTTCCTCTTCTTCACTTCTGTTTAAATGTTTGCATTTGGAATTTTTCTTTTTCGTGTTTGTGTCTCTATTTTTTTGTTTCTTTCCGTGCAAGTTTTTGAAGCATCCGATTTTGTGGTACATACAAGAATATGATCGTGTGGATCACGAGAAAAATCTCACATAAACCAGAATTTTATTTTGCCAATAAGTAAATATAAAATAAAATAACTTTTCCACAACTTTGATGGATATTTGTTTAATCAGCAGTAGAAAATTATATCATGTTTCATTTTAAAATTAATTTAATTATATAATCAGTATGGTGTAGTTATAAAAATGTGCTTAAATGTATACCTCAAGGTATCAAATCATCATTGTTTTAAAAGTAAAATAGTAATGTATTTGAGTAATGAGCGTTTATCAAGATAGATGGCGCTCAAAATTATTGATAAGAGAAGTAGTCTTCGGAAAAATCATCAATCTAACTATATTTTAACGATGTCTAGCGATGCTGTCTTGGAACAGCAAATTAGGCAATTGGGGCGGCTAAATTATAGCTCAGGAATTTAAGAATTGAGCAGAAACTTAATTTTTTTTGCTTAAAGTTTTTTTTAAGCCTTATTTTTGATACAAGAGAACGTTTTAAACAGTTGAAGTTCATTAAATATCAAGGTGTGAAGAACAAATCAAAATTTATGAATAATTCAGAAGATTAAGACTTACACGGAAGCAGAAGCTTCAAGAACTTGATCTTAAAGATCTTAAACATTTTACATGGGAAATAAAAAAAATGTTGCTGCTCTGACTTAAGCAGGAGTTTAAAAGTTTTAAATTCTTAGAACTTTGGTGTGACAAGTCTTCTATTGATATTTTTCTTAGAACTATCAGCCACTAGAAATTCACTAGTCAGACAGACTTTTAAAATTTCTTAAGATTCCTTAAGAAAAAACTAAAAATTTCCTAAGAAAAATTAAGAGTTTACGTTTTTTTGAAGCGAAACTTTAGATTTCTTCAATTAGGCTGAATCGAGCAAAATACACATTTTTCAATGAAATTCTTCATTATTTTGCTTGATTTTCTTATTTTTTTCCTAACAAAGTCTTCTTAAGTCTGTCAGACAAGTGAATCTTTAAAATAACTAAATCACAAATGATTAAACTAATGATTTCCCTTCCTGATAACGTGGATAAAAAAGAAAGAACAACACAGAATCTTTTGACTAAATTGTCGGCATAAAATATACAACGCCATCTATCTTGAAGACGACGAAATATTCAATTCTCTACTACAATCCTGCATAAGCAATGCTATTTTTCGTCAATAAATTAACAAAAATAAATTAATATGAATCAATGCACGGATGCTCCCATCTCTTGCAGTGAAATGTGGTGAATTTTATCGTGTCATTTGGTGTACTTTGCATACAGCTTGTTAACTATATTTATGAATATAATTTATACACAATCTTATCATTTTTCCCATATTAGCCATTTATAATCCACTCTTGTTCTTATCTCACAAATAGGACGTGTAAAATGTGTTTTTTTTCTCTTTTAATTTTCTTTATAAAGATATGTGAGACACCGTGTGTGTATATACGTATCATTCCTCTTATACAATTTTCTCCCTTTCCTTGTTTTTTTACTTAATTAACTTTGTGCCCAAAATATTTTGAACAAAAGAAAATTCAAACCACTTAATTCATCATTTTGTGTCATCTTAATATTGCTTTCAAACATTAACTATCGTGTTCAAAAATAATCACTTTTAAGTGTTACGTCGTTGCAGTGATTTGTCCTTGACGTCATGAATACTTTAATAAGAATAATAATTTATTAGAAGGAAAATTTAAAGCTTAACCACCGCAGAATTCAAGAGGAAAGAAAAGCTCAAAGCCTATTAAATAAATGAGGTATTGGAGATTGTTTAGAAGTTTCTTTAGCTTTAATTTTTGTGCTTCAAAAATCAAAAATCTTTCCCAAAACTTCCCAAACAACCTCCATCGTGCAGCGATAAAATTTGCAAAGTATAATGTCGCTGAAACAATTAAGTATTCAAACTGTGGAGGAAGTTAAAAATAAATCATGCCACTGAAATTTAGTGCAGCGTGGTCAAAGCATTTCGTGAGGCACAAAAGAAAACCCTCCCCCCGTGTAAAGTTTTGTTCATTTTTTTTTTGGTAGAATTTGAAACCATTTTTTTTAATATTCTCTCATGCAGTTTTGGTTTCATTTTGTTGTATTTTTTTCTTTCTGCTAAATGCAAAAATTCCCCTTATAATCCTACTAGTGGGTATATGTTGTGCAATCAATATATGCTTAAGCCTAAAAGAGAAAGGATTTTCTTTTTTTTTCGTGTAAGCTAAATAAATATATCACATATTTAAATAAAATCATTCGAATTATGCCAAAAAGGAATATTTTTTTTGGTCAAATTTAGACATTTTCTTTCGTGGTAGAGAGTCACCACTATTCTACTGATTTTGTATTCTAAATATTTTTTTTGTTTCTCTTGTTTTTTTTTAGATATGTTTCGTGATCGTCATCAAGCACCTTGTGTGTCCACAAAAAATTACATATTTTCATATTCACTGTAAATCATATTCTTCAGCATTGAGAACTAGAATTTTTTTTGCAACAAAAAATCCAGAGCAGCATGAAAATATTTTTTTTATCGTTAAAATGAGAGGAAATCCATTTATCTAACAAAATGGTAACTCACCGTTGATCCGCAAGAACACTTGAGAATCCACTGAACGGCAATAAATTTGTTCTCCATCTGAATATTCCGGGAATGGAGGAGTTCCTGATCAATGGGATCCAGCCAACTATTGTCCCATAGATCATATCCAGCCTCAATGAAACTGATTGGATCTCCCGAATTGAGTGGACATAAAAATTCTACCTACAAAAAGAATTAAAAAGAAAAATATCCTTTTTTATGAATTTTTCTATCTTAAAATAATTTTTTTTCTAAAATGATTTTTTTTTCTTCTTACTTGTATAGTTGTAGATAACGAAGGCACACAGTTCATTTTGGAATTCTGGCAGAGGCCACAAATCTTTGGGCGATACAATCGTCGCGAAACACAAGGCCCCAACCGAATTCTAGACGGTCCCATTTTCTGCATCTTCCTGCATCCTCCATGGCCTTTCTGCGGAGTTTTTAGAAATTCTTTTTAAAGCTGATCTTCACAGGTATAAGAATAAAATATTTTTCGTGCAATTTTTAACAAGAGGCGTTTATCTGAATAAAAATATTCAAATAATTCGTTAAAAAGATATCAAAATATTCGGTAGATAAACTCCTCTTTGTTTTAAGTTATAAAAAGAAAAAGATTAAGGAGGAACAGCTCAATAAAACTACTAAGCCTAAAGAGATATTAAACTCAAGCTTAAGAAGTACTAAAAGTAATCCCAATAAGTACTAAATTCAAACCATAAAAGGGAAAAGCTTAAGACTAAATAGTATTAGATTCAGGCCCTAAAAAAATTATTCGATTTTTTTATTCATAAAAAGGCTCATCTTAAAGTCCTTAAAGACAAAAAATGTGAAGAGTAATAATTGAAAGCTTAAGTACTAATTTCAAGCCCAAAAAGTACTAAATACATTTCCTAAAAGTACTAAATTCAATCCTTAAAAAATTTTCTCGATTTTTAGTCAAAAAAGGCTCATTTCAAAGACAAAGAAACTAATTAGTATATTAAATTTCAAACTCAAGTATTGAATTCAAGCCCAATGAGTACTAAATTTAAGTCATTAAAGGGACAAGTTTAAGCCTAAAAACGTACTGAACTTAAGTCAAAAAAAGTTATTCAGATTTTCATCTTAAAAATGCTCAAATTGAGAAACAGATTAAGAAAGTACTAGATTGAAGTCTAAAAAGTATTAAATTCAAGCCCAAAAGGTGCCTAATTCAAGCCTAATATGTTTTACATTAAAGCTAAAAAATATTCAGTTTTTAGCAAAGGGTGGAAAAATATTCAAATAAATAATTTTATTTGCTAAAGTCAATCATAACGCGTCCAGTTATAAGAGTTGGTATACCACAACGCGGATGGGTCAGTCTATGCGTTGTAATTTAATTTGTGAGTACTATTAGAGTAGGCAAAGTCAATTTTTTGTAAAATTTAGCAATTTGACACATTAAAATGCTTATATCTTAAGTTCTATTAGACCTACAGAAATTTCTTGACTAGTTCTGGAAAGGTATTGAAATAAGCTATAATCTGACATATATTTCGAAACATTTCAAGGTCACCTCCAGAACACAAAATGGCGGATTTTTGTTCAACAAAAACAGTTTTTTTCACTTTTCGTCCTGAAGGAATGGTCCTAGAGGTTTCTGATGTTCTATAAAGTTGTAGAGTTTTACAAAACCTTTAATTTGATACTAAATTGAGCAAAATCGGACAATCCGTTCAAGAGATATGGCTCTTAGAACTTTTCAAATTTAAGAATTTTTCAAATGGCTATATCTTCTAAACGGCGACATAGATTTTCTTCATTTTTGGACTGATGAAAGATATTAAGTCAGGCTACAACATATCAAAATTTAAAAGATTTGCCTAATGGGGATTCGGAGATATTGCCCCTTAAAGTTAGGCAATTTTTGTTTTTGTTTTTAGCGCCTCTTGCGGATGTTTTAGAAACTTGAAATGTTCTAAACAGTTGTAGGGCTTCTCAATACCTTTCATTTGATACTAAGATGGTCAAAATCGGTCAAGCCGTTCTCGAGATATATCGAAAAAACACTTTTTGCTTTAGGCCGCCATATTTGCTAAACCGCTTGACCGATTTTGAAGTATGAATTGTTGATGAAAACGTCTCACTGAGCTCTACAACATACTTAAATTTCAGATCTCTAGCTATAAAGGAAGTGGTTGACGCTATTTCAAAATGGCGGACGGCGGCCATCTTGGAGTTCGAAAATGCGAAAAAATGAAATTTTACACCCACATTTCTATAGAAAACTTCAAACCGGAAGTCTCTATCTGTTACCGTTCTCAAGCTATAAGGCAAAGTTTAGAGTCCCGGACGGCAGGCCGGCAGGCCGGCAGGCCGGCCGGATCAAAAATTTTCCACCACCATTTTCGTAATGTGGGATGTCTAAAACGTGCTCATACCAAGTTTGAGCCCGATCTGAGGTGGTCGGTTTTTCCGACGATTACAATACTTGGTATGCCACGATTGTGGTATACCAACTAATATTCCAATTATTTGCAAAAAATCCAAATATTTCGGCAGTTAAACGCCCCTTGATTTTTTAAAAAAATACTTTCAATCTCACCCGGAAAATTTTAACTTACCCGAACTTTGTATGGATTGAGGGGGAATGTCTTCATTGAATGCAATTCCTCCTCATTATTCTTCACGCATTTTCTATTCTCACAGAGACGTATATCATTGAGATCCTGACATCCCATCGTTGTTTCAACGTGCCTCGTTGAAATACCCACGCCACATTCCTCCGAGCACTCTGTCCAAGCGGTTGTAGATGAATTCCCACAGGTAACGTTCACTGCAAAAAGTACAAAAAAAAAACTCGAAGGAATCCTTTGAGGCACGTCCCAGTAGGGAGAAGAAAAAGAAACTTATTTTACCATCAGTATGAGGAAGTTCACAGAGCCAAATTTTGCAGCAATACCCGGGAACTTCAACAAGTCTCGGTGAGCGACATTCCAACGTACTCCCTGGTGGCGTGAGATTCTCATGGGGGCACAATGAGGAGCAAGCGTGTCGTCCATTCTTCACACATACACACAATTTGTAATCAAATATTTATAAATCTTGCAAAAAGAATTATTTTATCTTTCTCGCTCTCCTCTCAATATTACAACAAAAACCCCAAAAGGATTTTTTGTCCCAAATGATTTTATTTCCATCAAGAGAATTCCCTGTGCCTCTCTCAGCTCTAGCCAAGAGTCTCTCAATGTAGAAAGAAAATAATAATAAATAAATTTCCCTCACCTGGCACACACATTGAGTCTTGCAGTTCACCTTAAAGATTTCCCCATGAAGAAATGTTGCATTTCCTACCATGCAGTCTGCGGGTGTTGTATAATAATGAAAGATTTTAAGTTAAGCTTACCCAACAAAGAAAAAAAAACATCATTTGTGCGTGCTGGACAGGCACACAGCATGTAAATTTTCATCCAAAAATCAATCAATAAAACAGCAAAAATTAATGATTCACTTGAATGGTGAACTTGGAAGAGGAATTAATTTGTTAAACACCAAATGGGAAATTACAGAACAATTTTCTTTCTTTTTGGGTTGGAAAGTCTATTACTTGCGCTGTGCCATAGACACTGTATTTTCCCCATGAATAAATTGACTTGATTTTCATTGGGGGACGAGGAGATGATTTTTTTCCTCTTCTTTTCATGAATTATGGAATTTTCCACCATTAACTCACCCAAATTTGTCCTCACAAGTTCAACCTGCAAAAAATATTAAGGAAAAACCAACGTTAGGGTACTTTATTCCGGAAAGCAAAGGCCACACAACGTATGGGGAGGTTTTTCACATTTTCTCTGAACTTTCTGCAAAATTATTGTTCTTTCATCTTTTTTTTTTGAGGCTGAATTTTCAAAGAAAATTAAATTTCTGTAATTCAAACTTTACCAACGTTTTATATGTACATTCATTACCTATTTATACCGATTCTATATAATATTTTACAGGCCATACATTTTTTATTAAAAGGATTTTATGTATTGATTTCCTTATTTATTGCTCTTGAATTTTTTATATAGAGATTGTTTTTATTATTCTGGGGCTTTTTATTAACATTTTATATTCGCTTTCTTTAGTGAAAAATACGGAAAATATGAAAATAGAATAAATTTTTCTATAAAAATTATACGTAGCTAAGACTCAAATCTTTTGCTATAATTTAATAAACGAATAAGTAGTTTTTCCAATTTGACTAATTAATTAATTGAAATAGAAAAGAATTAACTTTCAGTAAAACATAAAGATTATAGGAGACTTCGGGTTTCGGAGTTTGATCTCTGGGCTGCGGGTTTAGGATGAATTTCTCCGGGTCACACGGTTTTAATTTTTTTTGCTTATATTCAGTATATTCAGGCAGTACAAGAAAACTAAAAAATCGAAAATTGGAATAGACTGTAATTTAGGAAGGTTTGATTTTTTAGCTAAAGGAAAATCGTCATAAGTTAGATCTGAGTTTTCCTAAACCAGAATAGACTTCTTTAAGCTGGACCCTGGTTTTTTAAACTAGGTTCAATTTTTTATAGTCAGTTCTAAGATGTTTGATCAAGGCCTTTGTTGTAGACTAAACTTTAGTTTTCTTTAAGGTCAGGCTTTTAAGGTTTCAAAGTTAGATGAATCTAAACTGAGGCTTAATACGTTTTAAAAGTCAGACCTAACGGCTTAGCTTTGTTTCTTAAGTCAGGCTTAAGTTTTTAAGTTAGGCTTGTATTTTTTGAGATCTTCAACAATTATTGACCTTACAATTGTTTAAGATAAAACTTTAAAGGTTTTAATATTTAAAATAGGTTAGGTTAGGATAGGTCTAGAATGTAATTAACTCTACCTCAATTTTGCTATAAAATCAGCAATCAGCGCCCTCCTTTAATAAATTTAATTTAATAAGTTAATGAATCAAAAAATGATTTAAGAAAAAAATTAGAAAACATTTTGTCCATTTTGCAGAACGCGACCACAAACAAGACAATGCTTAAATGCTTGAATTACTTTTATGTAAAATAAAATATTTAATGTTCTTTTTTCTCCTGTCGATTTATTGCTCTTTTTCACGACTTTTCCCGCACCAATTTGTTCCCCTTTTAGCGGCTTATTCGTTTTTCTTTCTCTTTGAGGGAATTTTTTTTGTGAACAAATAAAATTCTTGTAAGGTGGTTCACTTACCTCATTGTCCGTGTTAATTGAGAGAGCCCCTGAAGAGGACAGGAGGGAAACTAAAATGCATCCTGCGAGAAAATGCTCCAACATTTCGTGCCGACCTATAACAAAATACAAAACAAATTTCCTATCTGAAATATGGGGCCCCCACATTCGGAGCTTTTCATGCAAGAAAACATTGCGCAATGACTGTTTGATTTTTTGTTGTTGTTGTCGTTCCCCCGTGCGCGCCCCAATTGCTTCATTATTCAACATTTGACGCGCTGAGAGCCTCGCGAAGGTGGCGCATCCACACGCAAAGTGTTCAGGAAACTACACTGCATTATGGGAGCCCCCTCCGTCTACTACTTTGAGACTGTTCAAGTCGCATAACATTTTTTTTTGCTTGTGCACAGAAAAAAGCGCCAATAATTGTAATCCAATCGATACACCACTTAATTGCAGACGAATTTAACCCAGTAGCATATATAAAATCAGGTGGCGGAGTCACAACCATAGGCAGTTGCATTCAGTGGGTGTTCCAGTACGGAGGATTGGTCTGTGGAAGTTGGATTTATTTTTCTATTATTACTTCTTTTTTGACTATTGTGAAATAATGGTGCTGTTGAGGACTTTGCTCCTGCTCGTGGTGTGCTCGTACGCCTTGGCCACGGTTGTGCCTGCAGGAAGCATCCCGCAGGCTGTGATTGTGGGTGGACTCCTCAAAGCGGCAGCTATTAAGTCAGCTGCTCTCAAAGTGGCTGCACTCAAAGCGGCCGCAATTAAGGGATTAGCCATCAAGCATTTTGTCGTTCCGGCTGTGATGAAGCACTACAAGGAGAATCGTGGGAAATACGAGGAAATTGGGCATAAACTCGAAGCTGGTGTCCACAAAATTGAAGCTGGTGTCCAGAAGTTCTTCGGTCGTGGACAGGAGGAGCACAGTGTGCAAGGATATGGATCGTATGAGCACGAAGAGCCCAAGCATGAGGTTTACTATCACAAGGAAAGCCCCAAATGGGAGCAACACAGCTACGGATATTCACACGGAAGTGCCTACCAGGAGGGACATATTCACAATCATCATGTGCCACACTACAGCTACAAGTACGGTGTCGATGACTACCATTCGGGTGATCACAAGACAGCCTGGGAGAGTCGCTTTGGGGATCATGTGAAGGGAGAGTACACAATTAAGGAGCCCGATGGCACAAAGAGAATCGTCTCGTATCACGCTGACCCCAAGGGGGGCTTTGTGGCGGACGTTAAGAAAGTCGGTGCACCCCATTGGGGCTCCCACAGTCACTACGTGAGTCATCGCATTGGCTACAGTGCTCCCGAGTCCACAGAGGAGAGTGATGATAGCTACGAGGGCTATGAAACTGAAGAAGACTGAGGTAATCTCTCTACTTCTTCTTCCCCAAACAAATCTTCTTGGATTTTCATCCCCTACTCTTGTTATTCATTTCAGAGACTACGAACAATTTCCCTGAAGTGTTGGACAGCATTTCCACCCTCTGGGAAAGGTTCACCACACAATCAACCCCTACATCAACATTCCGGAAGCCATGGCGTGCACTCACCCTCCGGAATCCACACCAAACCTCCTCCAGCGTGATCTCACCACCCTCCCTGTGATGGAAGTCTCACCCCCATTTCACCCCCTAACCCCCTCCCCCCCAAAGGGGTGCTTCTTCCACAGAACTGCCTACTATTGTTTTTAAATGTAAATTGTGTATTGTAAAAGAAATTGTTATTTGTTGTGTTTTGTCCGCAAAGTGGTGCAAAAATAAAAGACACCCCCTCCATAAAAAATCCAACCCTCGTCAATCTTACCAATTTGTCGCAGCTCGCAGAACATCGGGGGAGTTTGATGTTGTTACAAAATCTTCACACACTGGTAGATGGGATTAAAATAAAAAGTCGCGCACAACACTCGGGGCCACTTTTGCAAGAACTCTGTGCGAAGGAATTTATTAAATCATTTTTCAGCACAAGAAGAAGGATGAAAAATCCAAGAGGGAATTAAGAAATCTTTAGTGGAATTAAAGTGGATTTTCTATGGAATGCTCCACTGGAGATTCCGCGAAATAGGGGTGGGAAAACAATGAGTGGAAATTGAATGAATATTTAGTGGAATCTGTGAATGAATATTGTAATAAAATTACTCTTTGGCTAATTTGATAAATTAAATGGAATTTATTATGTTTTCTTTTGTTCATAAAATACAATTTGAAAGAAATCAAATTGAATTTTTCTTACTCGACTCAAAATGTTCGCAATATTTGATCAAATATTGTTCAAAATGTTTTACTGGGTTACCCTTTTTGTGCCTCTACGTTGGCTGCCGTGTGGTAGTAGATGGAAAATTTGTTTGCGCGTGCCGGTAAAATTGCATTTTGTGCCGTAAACCGTGTGTTGTGGTCGATAAATAGTCCATTGATAGGTGCAGGGGGTACTTTGGCAACTCTGGGGCACATAGATGCGTGTGCGTTACATAACGATTAATCTCCAAAATTACATAAAACATCACTCTGACCACCCGCGGATTATTTTCCCATCGCTCTCACCAAAATTTCTGATAACCGCATTTTGTGGACCTTTCCAGGGGAATTCGGTGGACTGAGGGGGTGTACAGACAATAAATCACGGGTTAGGAATATCAGAGGTGAGTTGTGGAGCCCCAGGGGAGGGTGTGTTAACCTCAAAGATTACCCACATGACCATGGAGATGGATTTTTTTTGGATGTTTTTGTGTATTGCACGATTGCAGCATATAACATGTTATGGGGAGCCAACATAGCCCCACAAATCAATAAGTCTCATAAGACATTTCGTATGAAAGTCTCAAGATATGTCGCATGTAGCAATCATAGCATGCGATTCCGCGGTTGTGGGTCATGAGGTTCAAAACGTCATTCCTGGAAGAGAGATAAAAAAAATAATATAAATTCTGTGTTTGTTGTAGGTTTGTTGCAATGACGACAGGAAGTACAGGATCGACATTTCCAAAGTGGCAACTAGCCATCATCCTGGGTGCCCCTGTTGCCCTGACACTTGGCTACCTCTACTACAGACGTCAGAATTCACACAGTGAGAGCGATGAGCGGAAAAAGAAGCTCGGCAAGGCAGACAAGTCCGTGTCAATAGACGGCGATGAGGCGAAGGAGCACGCAAATGGACCCACACGTGAAGCCCAGGTGAAGCTGAGCCCCCTGGAGGTTGCCATGGAATTCAAGAATCGCGGCAATGAGAGGTATAGACTGGGAAAGTTCGATGAGTCCATCGATTTCTACCGGCAGGCCATTGAGACATGCCCCGAGTCTCACAGCACAGAACTGGCAACATTCTACCAAAATCGCGCAGCTGCCCATGAGCAACTCAAACAGTGGTCAGCCGTCTTGGAGGACTGCACACGAGCCCTGGGGCTCAATCCGAAGTACATAAAAGCCTACAATCGACGTGCAAAGGCACACGAACACCTTAAGGACCTCTCGAATAGTCTGGAAGACATCACAGCAACGTGCATTTTGGAGCAATTTCAGAATCAATCATCAATTGCCTTTGCTGATCGTGTCCTGAGAACTCTGGGGGCACAGCATGCCACAGAAGCCATCAAGGATAGGAAACCCGTGCCACCGTCAACGCACTTTGTCACCTCCTTCTGTGAATCCTTCACTGCTGATCCTCTCAAGGATATCGTTGGTGCTGTAACAAATCCCCGTGGCTTTATGCTGGCCAAGACGGAATTTGATCGTGTTAATCTGGAACAGGTGAGTTCATTCTCTCTCTCTTAAGTTTGTTTACAAGAAGTTAAATTTTCAGGTAATCCCAGCCTGTACGGAAGAATTGGCAAATCCAAATTCGGAATATCGTGCCCTTGCCCTTCTACTTCGTGGTACAATGAGTCAACTCATGGGACTCTTCACGGAAGCTCTGGAGGACTTTGCCACGCTCATTGGGGATCCCAGTGTGAGTGTGAAGATTCGCGTGAATGCCCTGATAAAGCGTGCCTCAATTCACGTCCAAATGGACAATATGGAAGCATGTCTGGATGATTTTGCCGAAGCTGAAAAATTAGATCCCACAAATCCCGACACATTCTACCATCGTGGGCAAATGTATGTCCTCCTGCAGCGTCTCGATGATGCCATTGCGGATTTTCAGCGCACAATTGACGCTGTGCCGGACTTTGGGATGGCGCACGTGCAGAAACTCTATGTGGAGTACCGGAATGCCATGATTGAGCAGAACCCAATGAAGTCGTTCCAGTTGCTGGAGAAATTCCGCGAGGCAATGGAGCGTTTCCCCAAGTGCGTGGAATGCTACAGTATTATGGCACAAATCCTCATGGAGCAGCAGCAATTCAAGGAGTCCGATCAGCTCTTCGAGAAGGCCATCCAAATGGACCCCAATAATGCAACTCTCCTCGTCCATCGGGGTATTCTGCAGCTGCAGTGGCGCGGGGATGTGGATACAGCTGTGCAATTCCTCCAGCGGGCAATTGCTGTGGATGAGCGGTGTGAATTTGCCTTTGAGACCCTCGCATCGATTGAGGTACAACGTGGGAATATGGAGAAGGCAATTGAGCTGTTTGATGCTGCCATAAAGTTGGGTAAATCCGAAACGGAGCTGCGGCATCTCTTCTCCCTCAAGGATGCTGCCATTGCGCAGATGAATGTAGCACATCGGATGGGTTTGGATGTGAGCAGCTTATCAGCCCTGGCGGCTAGTGCAATTGCCTAAATTCATCCCCTGTGCTGATGATGTAGACCAACCACATTTACAAGCTCCCGCATCATTCAACCAAAATCTTTTTGTTGTTTAGTTTGTAGCCCCTCCATTTGACCCACAACACACGGTCTTGTGCATTTACCATTAAATAATGTAATATTATGAAATTAATTGTAATATACAGTTGCATAGATGAGACAGCATGTTATTATTTTAGGAAATTTCCCGCAAATAAATTTTTCTTAACCGAATTTTTGGGTTTTTTCTGCAATTCTGTCTAAAATATCGTGTCTGTACAGCTATGCATTTCTACACCGTTGGTCCGATCGAGATGAAATTTGGTACAGAGTCTACTGATACCAGGCGGTTTTCACCAACGGCATTCATTTTCCCCCCAGAGCCCCCCTTCGTAGCGCCCCCATATAATTTTCATGCTTTTTTTGACTACTTTTTTAAATTGGCGCCATTTTTGGTACTATTTGCTCAAGGGAAAATGAGATGGATGCATTTTACCGCTATCCGTCTCCCTCACACTTTCAGTTTTTTACAGTTTTCTCGCGTTTTCCGCCGAATTTTCCGGCCGGAAGAAAGTTTTTGCAATCAGGAAGCGACGCCGCGTCGAATGGCATCATTGGTTTAAAAAGTTCGCGAAAATGCATTTCCAGAAAAAAAGTGCGTGTAAAATCCCCAACCGTCAAAATTTCGAATGTTTAAATCCAACCGTCAAAATTTCCGCGGGCCCCAAATTCCGCACGGAGGACCTTCCCGAGGCTCCCGGAGCACCCGTAAGTGCCCCAGGAGCCCAAAAAATGCGTTTTATGCCCACAAATTTGGGAAAAAACACGGAAATCACGAATTTTGTCGAAATGCACAAAAAAAGTTCGTTTAATTCAAATTTTATTATTTCATGCCACTCGTTTCGAATTATTTTTCTTTCAGTTTTTTGTTGAAATTTAAAGGAAACCATTCAAATGCAGATTTAGCCAACGAGTTTTTTGTGATGGCAAACCTCCAAGCCTCCTTCGTTCTGTTTTAACGGATTCTGCGATGTCGTTGAAGAGTTCTCGAAGCGATAAGTTTGGCTCGAATTTCCTCTAATAAAAAAACAAATAAATCAGGTAATTACTCCTTATATTTTCCACTCTACCTTATTTAAAGGCTCTAAAGAGTATAATTTGTCAAAAATGATTCTTATTTATCCTTTTGAAAAGGATTTCTTTTTAATTTACATAAATCTAATCAGTCTAACCTCAAAAAATCGATGCTCAAGGTCGCATAATGTTGTAAAATTATCTTTATTTATTAATTTCCTCGACAAAATCTCCTAATTCTGAAAGAGTGTGCTTTATGGATTCTATTTTTCATCCTAATTGCCATTCAGTAATGAAAAAAGAATATAAATTAGAGATGCAAAAACCATCGATATTTATCGATAGTATCGATAGCTTCGGCTATCGAAAACTATCGATTGGGAAATAGGACTATCGGACTATCGGAACAATTTTCTCTTTCCATTATGAAACGCGCTATCTCATTTGAGATTCGTACAAAAAATACTATAAAAACTCAAAATTTTAATTTTAATTTATAAGGGTTTTTTCTACATGTACGGATAGCAAGTCGTAGTAGTATGAAATTGATTTATTTTCTTTTAAATATTTGTTATAAAGAGACTACTAACTACTTTTATTCAAATATATGGTCAAGCGCGTAGCGCCCTTGCAAAAAACCAAACTACGTTTTTAGGGTAGATACTTTTTTTTTTTTTTTTTTTTTAACGTATTTAATAAAGCGATCTGCACAAGAGGGTACAATAAACTTTAATACAAGACAATAAAAAGAGAGACATGATGGTTTAACGTCGGGGAAAAACCATAAAAGGGTAGATACTGATAATTTTTTCTTTCCTTTTAATTAAAATTTGTCAATTATAAGATTTTTGATATTCTGGAAAAAATCTTATAGGATTTTGACATTTTATTCCTTTAATTGTTTTAATTGAATTTTTGAAAGAAAATTACTTTTCCGGGCCTCTTCAGAGATCTTCTGACTTTTCCTCGACAACAAATTCTTTGTTTTTCTTTTCTAGAACGAAAATAGAACGATTCCAAAATATTCATCTGTCAAAATCTTCCAACATTTTAATTCTTAAAAAAAGAGAAGATTTTATCAGAATATACCTTATTTTTTTTAACTCTCCGTACACTATGACCAAAATACTTAAGTCCATTGCCATGGGGGTAGTGACCGTAGTGACCGACTTCATAGGCCGAAATCTTTCGGTCAAATGTGCATCATTAAACTCCTTGGTACTATTTTATCTTTTGTCTATTTTAGAACATTGAGTCTTTTCAGTTTAGAATGATCAAGAAAGAGACACAGAGTGACAAAGCGAAGAAAAAAACAATAAATTCAACCGTTACACTAATTTTTGAATTCCCTCTTCTTACATTTATGTTAATAACTTTTTTTCTGGTGGATGGATTGACCTCAAATTTTGATACAATCTTCTCAGATAACCAAGAAACTTATTTCCAAAAGATCGGTTCTAAATGTCTAAGAATTAGGGCGTAATAGCTCGAGATAGAACTCTGGGGTCGGTCACCTACCCCTCATGGCAGTGCGAGGGTTTTAAGAACGTTTTTCGTTTATTTCAATTATTTTCGCAATGAAAAATTCTGTTTCTGTAATTGGGTTTTTTGCGAGGGTGCTACGCGCTTTATCATGTTGGTAAAAATAATTTCTTTTTGGGTAAGTAGTTTGGTTTTTTTGCGGGGGATAGGGTAACTGGTGCAAAATGTTAGAAATACAAGACACAACATTTCCAATAGATATCTCAGTAAATATTATTCTAATTTAGTTAAAAGTACCTTTTTTAACTCTAACTAACCATATAAAGATTTAAAATAATTGATCTAATATTTTTGGATTTATTTAAAAATAATATTTTCGAATTTCAAAGTTACTTTGACCTTTCATTTCAATATCGTATTTCGGCGTATTTCTACGTATTTTTTTTGACCCAAATGCATTTTAGATAGAGTAACAATTGCTGAACACGAACCTAGTTTAAATTTTCCGGGTTTTCCCGTAGAACACTGACATTAAAAAGTACCACTTGGGTCAAAAAGTTAGACACCCTTTTTAAGGCAGTTATCTTTATTTTAATTAATTTATTTTTTTTGTATTTTTATTATAAAAAAATTTTCCAATTGTTGCACAAATATCTTATTCTCAATTGCTTTTATAGTGTTTAAATGAAATAAATTCATAAAATTAAAATTTAGGGACAAAAAACGTAAATTAACATTTTGCCCCATGGTTGGGGCAAAAAGTTAGAAGTGCAAGGTTTCGGAAAATAAGCTGAAAATGCATTTTCCCGTTGAGTTATAAATTTTTCGTCTGAGACAAAGTTGTAGCCTGGAAAATTTCCTATAAGATAGTTGTCATGGAAAAACTCAAATATTTTCAGGGAAATCAGGAAAATGTTTCTCCCAAAAAAACAACTTTTTGCCCCATGTCCCCCAACACTTTTTTTGAACAGCGAAAAACCGGTCATATCCACGAACAAAAAATTTATCGATAGTCATCGATAGTTATCGATAGCTTTCCCAAAAATATTCGATAGTATCGATAGCGAATTTTTCCGATAGTTTGCATCTCTAATATAAATATGAAAAGAAAAGTAAAGTGTGTTGATTTATGGCGATATTGCCACGAGAGGCGCTGTGAGCAAATAAGGAGGAACAGGAAAATGATCTCTTCGGCTCAAAAAAGTTTTACTCGGCCTCTTTTGGCATCTGGCAGTCAACGTGGATGGACGCATCGCTACCAACATACCGCCTCCAGCCATTTTGTACTCAAGTGAAAAGGTAATATGAATTATAATTGCAACAGACTAAACTTGCATAAAAGCTTATGAATTGATTCTCCATAGTTAAAATTTAGTCTCAAAAGTGAAGTTGAACGATAGACATCAAGTTTACACTTCATTCAGCCTTCTAAACGTTCTAAATCTTGTAAAAAAATTCTTAAGTAGCTATCTTTTCCTCTTCCTTTTTTCTACTTTTAACACTTAACAAATTAATTGGAAAATATTTTGCAGGATGACTGAAAGGAAAGCTACTCTGAAATCCGTGAAATATGGATTAAAACCGGATGTTGTCTTTGTCTTTCCTCAATATGGCGATGCAACTATTCACGCTGAAAAGTTCCAGCTGGCAAATGAGAGTGATGTGTTCAAGACGCATTTTACTTCAGAAAATTGGAATAACAGTGATCCAATTGAGATCAGTGATATTTCATTTGAGATCTTCAACATAATGATGAAGTTTATCTATGGAAAAGGAGAGGATTCGGATGTTACAGATGAAAACCGTGTGCAAATTTTATATGCCACAAGGAAGTACCTCATCAATGATCTTACTTACAAATGCATCAAATTCATGCCAATTAGTTGGAATTTTTTCTTTTTCAACGATTTAGAAGCACTTTATATTTTAAGTGATAGTGGTCTACGCTCAGTTGGAGATTATTTGGAGAACTGGAGCAGACAAAATGCAACTCAAATAATTCCGAACATGACTCGATTTGATACATATGAACCACAGAAGCGCCTTCTTAAAGCTATCCTTGAGTCACCGGTACTACATTGCACTGAATTGGAGCTTTATAAAGCAGTTTTGCAGCTGATGATGAACAAATACAAAGGTGAAGTCTACGATGAAGATAAATGGAGGAGCGAACTGGGTAGTCTCATCTATTTGATTAGATTCCCAACAATGACTCTCCAGGAGCTGACTGAATGTTGCAAGAGACCAACGCTACTGACGAAGGAACAAGTGTACGATTTGCAGCTCTGGGTTCAAAAGAAAATCTCATCAGATACCGTCTTCTCATTTTCGATATCCCACAGACTTGTTACGAAAAGCCTTATTACCCAGATTGCTTAATATTTATCCTTTATACTCTTCTGTATTTTCTTTAAATTTACTGAAATAAATTTTATATGAAGTTCTAACAAAAAAAAAAGATCTTGAAGTATTTAATTAATAAAAGAAAATTCCCTTTTCAAAATGAATCAGGAGTGCATCATGCAATTATATCTGGGAGAGATAATTAGCGTCGCACCCCAATATCTCTCTGATATGCAAACATCGAGTAATTTGATAAACTAAAATGATAAAAGGGCGCGCACTAATTGAGGAGGATCTCGCTAAATTGCCGTGTGGAACCAATTTTCCGATAAGGTTTTTCCTTTCCCCTCGTTTTTGGAGTTTTGTGGTGAAAATGCTGCCAGTTGGGGCGGAAAAGTTGACTCTTTCACACCATTTTTGCTGAAATTTAGCTAAAATGCCTCGAGTGTCGAAATTCCGGGAAGAACGCGATGAGAGGAGTCTCAAAGCACGCCTCAGGAGATCAAAGGCAAATTTCCGGGAACGCAATCGCATGTCCAGGTGATTGGTGCATTTCCTGTTAAAAAAATTTTAATCTGATTTAAAATAAAAATCTTTCTTTGTAGCCTCAATAGAGCTCTGGATACTCTGCGTGCCAAGGTTCCCCTCAATCCCACACTGGCCACGATGGAACTGGACCAGAATCACAATCAGAAGTTGTCGAAGATTGAAACCCTCCGCTTGGCGTACAATTACATCAGTGCCCTGGGACAGAGTCTCTCATGGGGGAGGAAGTTGCATTTTGAGGAGTTAATCTTCATCCTTGCCCGTGGATTGAGTCAGAGCACCGTTAATCTCCTCAGGGCACGTCTTCGGTGTGATTTGGATCATGCAGTAGCACAGTGTCTCATTGAGGAGTCCTCAGCTGAGGACACCACAACTATGAGATTCTGGTGTTCCTGTGATGCCTTCTCGGGTACTTCGAGTGATTCCCGCACAACCGGCAGTACCGGAAGTACAGACTGGATGGATTTTGATCAGAATATGTTTGATTTTCAAATTTAATTAAAAAAAACTTATTTAATCTAATCTACATCGACAACTACATCACAAATGGGACATTTTATCTCCTCATTGGCGTCCAGGAGGAGGATTTCAGTCAATATGGGACGATCCTTGAGGATTAGTTGATTGCATTGTGGACAAATGGCTTCATTCAGTATAAAGATCTGGAAGAAGAAAATAATTTGAAGTTTTGAATTTAATTTTAATCATTTTGAATGAATTTTTATAGCTTTGAAACTCACCGGAAAATTGGTCAGGACACATCGACGCATTTCATGGCCATCTGCACAGATTAGTGTGTCCTCATTGACTTCCCCCTGGCACAATTGGCAGAGTATGAGGATGCATTTTGGCTCCTTTACGTCCTGCATGGTTTGCTCAAGGATACCTCGTAGTGACTCAAGACCAGGAGCATACTCTTCGGGAATGGGTGTCAAGAGAAACTCCCGGATGGCTACTTTGAAGTGCTTCACGGCATTTACTTGGAGTTTTGTGAGTTTATTCGTCACCTGATGTCGTCTACGGAGCTTCAGGAGATTCCTGTGCATGTGCATAACCACCAGAACACGGAGAATGTAGCGGAATTCCTCCAGGAAGTGCAAGGCTTGTGCCTGGTAGCCGTATTTCAGTGAACCCGATCTTGCTCCCAGATAAATTAATCTCTTCCGGAGATTTATCACGGATGCAACGTCATCGTGCAGTGGTTGTGCCACGAGATCAATATAGTAGGGATCCACATCGGATTCCTTGAACCACCGGATGCGCAGGGCTTCCTGACAATCCGCCAAAGAGATGGGATCTTTCGATGTGCGCGAGAGGATGTCTAGTGGGCAGTTTCCATCAATGAATGTCGATGTGGTCACAATGACTGATGAAACAGCTGGATTGTGGGAATCATGAGGCTGCGCGGGAAATTCCCACGGATTAATGGAAAGTCTTTTAAATTAATTTGTTCATCTTACCTCAAGAAGTTCCCCGGCAAACATCCAAAACACCCGATGGGGCGAAGCAACTGCTCCGGCAAAGGTATACTTCTCCTGGAGATTACTCTTCACTTCCAACTCTTGAATGTCAATCTCTGCATCTGTTGCACTAATACGAACTAATTTTGTGTGCCTGTCCGCGCAGATGATGAGATATTCCCAGGAATTGACGGGGGTTAGCCCCACAATTGGTGTCCTGCCCAATTCAACGTAGCGACAGAAAATCTTCTCTTCCTCATTGAGGACAAACGTCACAAGGAAGCAATCTTTGACGAACAAGAGGAGAGCATCTTCCCTCTCGGTGTTCACCTCCAAATGCTCAACAGCTAGATGATCACAATCAGTCCACAATTCAGCAACACTCGTGCATTGCTTTGCCTCTGCATCGACATTCATGAGATGAATCTGCCCCGTGGCAGCAGCAGCCACCAAATAGTTTTGCCGATGAAATTGAAACCAATGGAGTTTGGTGACATTTGCAATTTCCAAATTACTCTCAAACTCAATCTCCATCCGATCCCTGTTGAAGGTGCAGAAAATTGCTACACCACTCCTGACCACAACACAGAACTTATAGATCCTCTCGTGATTTGTCATTGTCCAGCAAAAAGCGGATATTACGTGATCTTCAATGGCCACTTCGAAATCTCTGTAGGTTCTAATGATACTCACACTGTGACGACGCTCAATGAGTTCCTTCGCCACATCCAGGACTAAAATCCACTTCCGCCACACAACGGGCGGGGCGAAGAAGTGCACGCATCCCATGGAGTTTTGGGATGCAATTAGGAGCTCATTGGCACGCCCATGAAGACTTGGCGATACCTGCAGATCAGTCAGGAGGATGCTGATATTTTCAGCGTATTTGTAGCACATGAGTGGATTGAGCACCAATGACGTCTTCTCATCGTGCGTGGATGCTTCGTAAATTGTCTCCAAGTCCCGCGGAAGAGTCTGCGATGCAATACTCTCAGGGCACTGTAGTTGGCTCACGTGGAAGTTGATGCTGGCATGATCAGCTGTTGGTGCATGAGCTATCCTATTGATTACTGCCGTTCCAGCCAGCATGAGGCAGTAGTAGCGTCCACACGGTGACGTCCTCAGGCAGAATCGTTGCGTAATCTTCTGCTTCCGATGGGAAATTGTTGAAATTTCATTCATATCCATCGCAGTTGGCGGCTCTGCTGTCGTGCGCGTGAGGAAAAACCTACGCGAGAGGAAAAACTTCATCAGAAATTACATAATTCTCAGTTTGACTTTGACCCCAGTGGCACTGCCTCTCTGTATCAATCAACTACTCACTGGTTTAGATATTTAGTTAGAAAAGTTACCTGTAAAATGTCCTCAGCAAAGCGTGGTGTTGATTTTGTGCGTGCTATTGTCAAATATATGGCCACAGATGGAAGTTTCAGCACAACTTGCTTGAAAAATGTAAGTAAGAACCTCCTTTGGAACTTCTTCTACGCCCAAATCAATCAATTCAATTAATTTTCTTTGAATTTTCTCGTGTTTAGTGCAGATTTGTGGGGGAAATATAAAAAATCAACATTGTTGATTGTGTTGTGGATTTTTTTGCTGTTCCAAAACACGCTGTTACCAACCCACTAAACAAATTCGCTCAATATTCAGAGGCAAAAATTGAGCTCAACGTGGAGTCAATTATGAGCTCTTTGGGGCATCTTTTTGACAAAATTGATCTAAAATTGCTCAAACTAATTTTTTCTTTACAGTTTTTTCCCCCATTTCGAGAGAATATTTGATTTTTTTAAAAATCTAAATTCGCTTTTCTTTTGAATCTGTTTAGATTCTTATCTCAATAAAATATTCTATCCAGGGAAAATTTTAATTGAGTAGATTTTATTGAATAAATTAAGAACTGCGATGAAAATTCAAAATGGCGTCAAGATAGAATGAAGATTAGAGAATAATTTAGATTTTAGAATAATTCCTAAACTAATAAAGGCTAAATAATAGCATTAATATAGTCCTAATTAAAAACAAATTAAATCCTTAACCTTCTGTACGCTGGGACCAAAATCACGCTTATTCCTAAAGGGTAGGTGAACGAACACGAGTAGTTAGAACAAATGAGATTTTAGCGATTTTAGTGACTTCTTGGAGAAGTTTTTTGTCCATTTTAAAAGAAAAATAATATTTTAATGGATGTTTAATGATCTATTTAAAAAAAAAATTTTGGTTAGAATTGTCTGAACAGTAAAGTAGAAAGGTTTTTCATGAATATTCCTCTTTTAGCAAACTAGAATAATTGTTTGTTACTTTTTGGTGTTTATTTGCAGGAAAAATCAGAAAATCCGTGAAAACCAAGAAAAAAAAACGAATTTTGACCGTTATATCAATTTTTGAATTCCTTCTAATTACATTTTTGTTAATATTTTTTTCCTGGTGGTCTGATCGATCTGAAAATTTTACACAATTCATTCAGATAACTAAAGAACTTATTTCCAAAAGATTGATTCAATAGCTAGAATTACAACTCTTGGGTCAGTCACTTACCCCTCATGGCAGTACAAGGGTTAAATAAAAAATTTATTCTTTTATTAAAAATCAATTTAAATTTTTTTTCTGATTTCTTGCACACAACACATCCAGGTTGAGATAGTTGCTGGTGGCGAGGGGAAGATAAAGGCGGAATTTAAGGTTCTTCCTGAGCATCTCAACAGTGCTGGTGGTCTCCACGGTGGCTTTACTGCCTCTCTAATTGACATACTCACAAGTGTTGCTCTCATGTCCAACAACTCCCATCCGGGCGTCTCTGTAGATCTCCGTGTTAGCTACCTAAAGGGTGCCCGGGAGGGTGATAGCGTCATCGTGGATGCCACAACCATCAAGGCAGGACGCAAAATGGCTTTCCTGGAGTGTGAGCTGAAGCACAAATCCGATGGGTCTCTCATTGCACGAGGTGGTCAGACGAAATTTGTCGATTTGGGCCCAAAGGAGGACTACACAACAAAATTACCCGAATAAAATGGCAAAAATTGAGTGATTGCTTAAAGGTGTGGCAATTTTTCGATTTATTTAATTTACTCCTCAAATACACGGAAATATTCTTGTTTATAAAACAATTAAAATACATTCGAAATTCTTACCATTACTCCCACGCTGTTTTACTTTATATATTTTTTTCACATTTTCTTTTACTCTTTGAGATTTATCTCGCTATATAATAATTCTTTGATTTCATCTTTTTTTCTCTATATAATGATTATAATTAAATTTCTATTATAAATGCCTATTTATGAATATATAATGAATGGTAGAGGGTAGGTAAGTATTTTCAGTGTGTTTAATCCACTATCTAGAGGGGAATTAACATCGTTTTTGCTTTCGTGTTGCTCATAAAATTCCATAAAAAATGAACAATTTTTCCTCCGAAGAATGAGATTTTTTTTAAATGTATCATGTAGTTCAACAAGGAGATGGTTCAATTCATAGGTTGCGGAGGCAGTTGGAAATCTACGAAGTAAAGAATAAATTATTTTTTAAAGACAAAGTAAATCACAAAAGGAGTTAATTTTACCTCCACCTCCTTGCGGTGCAGGATGTCCAAAAGAGTTTATCCGACAGCTTATGCCGCAGGAACGGATGTCGATGTGGGAGGTGCTGGTGAAGTCGATGGGGTTGCAGCTGGTGGGCACGTTGGGCAGCAGCTGGTGGGTGATTTCGTGGGTATAGCACCATCAGGGCATTTCTCAACCTCTGGACACTTATCACGCACACAGTGAACTTCTCGATGTTTGCACTCACACTGCGTGCACGGATCTTCCTTCCAGACCTCATTGTTGAGACGCCGTATTCCACTCCAGTCGGTACAGTGCCCATGTGGTTTCTGTATTTTCCCACTACCAGCTTGGCATGATGCCTCCAACTTTTTCAATTTCCTCCGCATCTGCTTCAAGGTCTTCTGGAAGGATTCCAGCGTTGTCTCAAGCCCCTCAATGCGCTCCTCATTCATATCCACCCAGTTGCTGTCATCCTCTTCGTGCTCCTTCTCCACGAAGGTGGCATTGAGGGATCTTCGACGTCGAATCAGTTCACCTCCCTGGTGGGGACGTGGTGTGCACCCACTACAATCCATCCAGAAACGCAAATCCATCTCTGGGAGCTTTTCACATGCTCTCAATCCATCCTGCAAGTGAGACAGCATAAAGACATCTTCGCTGATTTCTGTAATATTATCCCCATTGTCGCACAGGACGCGTGCCAGGGAGGATTGCTTGATCTGCACAAGTTGATCAGGTTTGAAGATTGATGGGTTTTCATACCAAAACCTATCACCATCGCGAAGACGTTGGAATTGTTCCACAAGGAGGCAACGGAAGAGTGGACCAACTTTCCCTCCATCCACTTGGTCCTCCAGAATTCCCCCAACCCAGATGTCGACATTATTGGGATGCCCGTAGATGTCTTGCAGTCGCTTCCGCACCTGCTTATTGGAGATTTCAGTGAAATCATCGAAGGTTTTTGCAACGGTGAGATTGCACATGCGGCGGTAGTCATTGTACGAGGGTATGGCATGATCTCGTGATCGCTGAATGTTGATGGCAGCCAGATCGAGGGCAACTGCATGTGCAGAATGGAAGAGCTTTTCCGTGAGTTCAGTATTGAGATTCTCAAGGGGTTTCTTCAGCTTAGCAGGTGTAAGGAACAAGCCCCGCATTAGAGGATCAACACCACCCTCGTAGACAAGCCGCCAGGGTGCAAAGAATGCCCGATGAAGAGGCAAATGCCCCTGAGGGATCTCCTTGTAATTTGCATCGTACCGATGGAGAATTGGATTGATGAGACTATGCCCAAAACGCAGGGCTGCTGTGGCAAACTCATTGGAGATCGATGGATTAACCGTTGGATTGTAGCCACGATATTCTCCCAGCATCTTCATTCCTTCCTCACCGAGGATCAATGGGAGCCACTTGGAGTATGTAATGTGCTGCATCTGAGCCCCAACAATCTTCCTTGCTTCATGGTAGAGTGTCTCCCCATCCCAGTGTGGATTGTACAACCGTAGAGTGTCGGCAATGCGATTGTGCTCCCGGAACCAAATTGTATGCATTGCCAGGAGTCCAACCTGCTCATTGACACGAATATCACCGGCTGTGAAGCAATTAACATTGCTCTCACCAATCTCCCGCCGGCAATCAATCCCATCCGTTGGGGAGGCAAAGGGAAGCAGAGGTTTCTGCCCCGGGAAATGCAGCCCAATTCTCAATCTACCCTCATCTGCTGTTAAATTGCGCAAATCATTGGCAAATTGCTTGGAATACCCATAAACTTGGGAAGCATCGAGGTAGGATGTGAGCTGATTGATTTGCTCTCGTGGTTGCACCTGCCCAAAGAGAATTGATGTTTGACCAGAACCACAGATTGCACTGGATCGAACAAAGTCCAAGCATCGTCTATTGTTCACCCTCACATCGTTTGGAGGTACTTCAATGGGATAGCAAGGAGCTGCATAGTCACACGTTTTCTTGCAATCCACACCATCCCAGCTTTCGGAGCTAACCGATGGAATAGCATGATCAAGATCGTGATCGAGGAATTGACCCCATTGCATCACCATGTGCGTGATTCGACTATCCGGAGTTATCTCTTCCGTGGCAATCATTCGACTTGACACGAGACGTGCACTTGGGAGTTGGAATCCATTGTAGAGACGTCCTTTTGTCCATCCTACGGGCATACTAAATTCATTCTCATACACCGGAGGCAGAATCCTTCGGAATCCCGTCAAGGAAGCACCCCAGGTTGGATTCCCCAAATTATTGCACGTCCCATCAACAGTTCGGTACTTCCCATGGAAGCACATATCAGTACAATTGGGCTTCTGTCGATGAGCCATGCATCCCGAAAGGCTTGCAATGAGCTCCAAGTGTTCCGGAGAGAGAATTTCCGTGTAGTTGAAGTCCGTCTTATTAGCCATCATTGTGTGACCACTATCAATGTGCCGACGAATATTAACGAGAGTTCTCTCATAGACTTCCGCTGCTCTGGCTAATTCCCGTGCTGGTTCATTGGGGAAACGGAAGATTCGGAATTTCTCCGCATAGTCATGCGTGTTTGGCGCTGTAGGCGTAAAGAGGGACGCCACTGTTTGATTAATGGCTGCATCAATTTCCTTGGATGCCTCTGCAAAGGCCATCCTCACAAATTTCTCCCCAGGAGCCACCTCATCGGATTTTCTACAAAATAAAAAAGGATTTTTTTTCTGAATAGTTTGGAAAGAGAATCAATTTAATTGTAAAAGGATATTAAAGTCTAAATGACACTCAATGGCGTCCGCATGGCGTCCATGGCGTAACTTAATGAGGAAGTGGAAAACCGTTGAAAAAAAAAGTTCCGAAATAATTCACAAAAAGCCAACAAAAGCTCTTTTAACTTTTTTTTAATTAAAATTCCATCATCACACGGAAGGTGAAAAATTAGCGAACCAATTTCCGGTGAGACAAAAAACGCGAAAAAATTCTCATTAAAACTGCCCACGTAGGATGTTGTGGGAAAAAAGGCATCAGAGGGATCAGTTGATGAGGGGAAAAAAAAGAAGTGAAATTCAATGAGAGAGTTACCTCACAATTAGCAGCCCTTGACCTGTTGCTCTGCCAAATCTGTAGGATTAGAGAGGGTGAAATTAATTAGAATCCACATCATTTTGGGGATGATTTCAGGGGTTGTAGCAACAACAACAAAAAAAGAAAAGAATTCCTCACTCATTTGTGATGGAACATTCGTAGCGCCCGGAATCGAGGGTTGTGACATTGGTAACGTGGAGACTACCAGAGGCAGCTATCCTGAACCGATCTGTCGATATAATCGTCCTTCCGTCTTTCTTCCACTTGACCTACAAAGGAACAAATCAGCACCAATTTTACGCGCCGTTAGCGATTAAGGACAGATATAGATGTGGGTGTGGATGTTGGCTCTACCTGTGGCGGTGGGTCACCATCCCCCATGCAGGGTAATTCAATGGTGGCACCTTGGAGTGCTTCCAAGTCGTATGGTTCAATAATGAGATGGGGTGGATTGGCGTGGCTCTGAATTTCCACCGAAGCCACCGTTTCGGCGGATCCCACAGCATTTTCCGCTATGCAAATGTAAAGACCTACCATGGAGTACACAACATACAACATTAGCCACTCTAGTTAACCCGCATTTTACTGCGGATGTTTTGTATTTTACTACGCGCCATGTTTTATTATTTACTCTACTTCATTTTATTTACTTTTTTAAAGGATGTTTGGGAATTTAAATAAAGGTGTTTTAACTCAAAATTATAGAGATCAATTTAACAATGATTAAAGATATTTTCTTGTGCTAATTGGGTAAAAAAACTTTAATCTACATTAAATAATTGTAAAACAAATAGAATTTGATTGTAATTTAGGTAATGGAATGAATAAATGAAAAATAGAATAAAAAATAAAAATTGAATTTTTGAGTCTCATTAGGACATTTGGGTCTCGATTTTAGATCACTTGAGTCACAATTAGACCGAGCATGAGATCTCTCTTTATATTGCATTAATGATAAATTAAACGCATTCTAATTTTTTTTTTACCAAGTAATTTAACAACATTTTCATGCTTCATCCCATTTTCCTCGCCCTAACATCGATTGCCCACAAATTTAGTTGGGTTTATGCTGTGTGTTGCTCAAAATTTGCATGAGACAGCAATGTACGAAGGAAATACCGCAAACGGGAAGTAAATCTCGGTGTGTCCCATTTGGGGAAAACTTCTGGGGCATTTTGGGAGCAGGGGGCGGGAAATGGGGGGTGGAATTGTGAATGTGGTTTTACCTGAATCGGATTCTTTAGCATCTTTTATGTGCAACTGATTCCCCGTGAGATAAATCCGGGGTGTGAATACAATTTGCTGACCATCGTCTCGTTCCCATGCGACCGTTGGACTGGGATCTCCTTCTGCTTCGCAATCTAGCGTGACTTCCTCACCCACTTTGGCTGTTCGATTTTCCGGTGTGACTACAAATCTCGGAATGACTGAAAATTTAACACAAAAAAGTCTTTTTTTTTAACTGCACGTGTTTAATTAGAAATGCAAATTAAAGAACTAATTTTGTACACAGAAGCGCTATAATGAGACTAATTGTAATGATAATAAATTGTTAAATAAATTGCATTAATTAAATATTTAGAAAGTTTTTTTTATTTGTTTGAATGTTTAAAAATTCTTCCCCAAATAGATAAACTCTACCCCAAAGCTTTTTATGTGAATCATTGAGAAATAATATTGGATATTTTACCACAAAATTCCCATTAAAAAAAATTCTTTTTTTTGGTTTCAATTTCTCTTTGATGAGGATCCCAATTTGTTGGTTTTTGCAACGACCCATATACTGAAGGGTGGGGGCGGATGATTGCCTTTTCGTGTTGGGAATATGTGGGTACAATCAATGGAATTTAAGTAATTAAACGAGAACCATTTACCACACATGCTACACACAGAATTCCTTTTTTTCCTGCCACACTGCATCGTTCATTTTGTGTACGAATAAACCCCGTATTATTTGCAATAAACTAACACAATAAGGCTACATTTTCTGGCACATCCCCGGAAATGTCCATCCCACATTCACTACTCCCCAAAAACTTTTGCGTGCCACAGAATGCCACAAAAATGCACGAAATATGAATAAATTTTTCTCATATAGAGCATTATTATTATTTTGGGGATTTGCTGAAAATACAGCAACAAGGGTGGGTTGAAGAGGTGGGTAAGCTGAGTTTGAGGATGGATACCACACCAAGTGATGTGTAGTGTTGAACACAATTGTGTGAAACTTTCTCATCACATCCCCCCCACCCTCTTGAGCTTTTTTACTCCTCGTTTGCACGAAATATATAATTCCTACAGAAGCAAAAGCTCCTGGTAGCACAGTACAGTGGAGACGCCAGGTGGGATTGCAAAATGTTCCGAAAAACTTTTCTATGCGGAATGTGCAATTAATTTACATTAAATATTTAAGCATTTTCATTTGGCTTAATAAATTCATTGGGTCGCCTTTATTCCCCCCACACCAAACGACTTTCATGTGTGTATGTTGGGTAAAAGTTTTCATTCCCGCATGGAACTAAAAAACGAAAAATCTCCTCCCGTATACAAATGAGAAAAATGGGTAAAAAAAGGGTTAAATGGAAAAGAACGTGAGGTAGAGAAAGTTCTTTTTCTCATGCCACATACAGAAAAAAAGCACATGAATGTGTGAAAAAGTTTTTCTTGTTCGTAAATTTGTTTTTTCTTCTGCAATTTACATTACTACGGAGTTGAGAAAATTTTTAAGGCAGATAAGATTTAAGATAAGATATAAGTTATCAGCATATGGGTTAAAAACTAATTTATGATTAAAAATTTGTTAGATTTTAGCTTTGGAAATAAAAGCTTTGAAGCAAAGAAACGATTTTTCAAATTAAAACCAAAGCTCTTGGTTCGCATTTATTAGCTTTCATTAAACTCATTAAACTGCAGCAAGTAAAGAATATTTTAGAAGAAAAGCTCTTGTCGTAGTTAAGCCATTTAATGAGAATATTTATGATCTAAAAAATAAATCAAAATCATCCTCCACAAAGCCTCCAAAGAGAACAGACCTCAAGCTTAAGAAAAGGATTTTTTTTTTCATTATATAATTTCTCTTTTCATTTCATCTAAATCTGTTTATTTCTGGAGAAAAAAATCCTTTCCAATTCTCCTCAAATTATTGCTTTTATAACCCTTCTACAGGTGAAAATGTTCCTTTTGGCCTGACAAAAACATCGCCGTTGCAATTGGCTGCCAAAAGTCCAACCAATGTGTGTTGGAAGCAAAAGTTAAAAGAACATTCTTTCTCGTTTGTAACACCAAACTACATCACACAGAGAGTGAGTATTTTAAGGGTGTGGGGGATGTGAGAAAAGCCACCTTTACAATTGAAAAGTATTTTTCACTCCTATTTTCCAATGTAGCCACCCCGTCCCACCCTCATGGTTTTTGCACAATGTGGAGTGAGTTGTTCGCAATTTGTGCACTCTTTTTGGATGTTGCCACGTAGAAAATCTCGTATAAATTTAATTTTCTGCCCCCCCCCCCCCACAGCGCAAGAGAAACTCTTTTGGATGGATGTCAAAACAATTTCAAACTGTGGGATTTTCCTCCTTGAGGTGCGATGATTTTGCTCATCCACCTCCGTTCATACATCTCGCGAGAAAATCCACCTTTGATTACTTTCCCCAATTGTGTGCTTTATTGACTTTGTATATCTTCTCATTTCAACACTTTGGTAATTTCTTTTTCTCAAGTCGGGATTTTCATGTGGAATTGCTTCTTCTCTTCTTTTGTGTGTGGAAATAACACCTCCACCCGTCACTAAGCCACCCTCTAGCTTAAGAAAAAGTGTGTGGATGGTGCAAAAGTTGATCTTAATTTTTACGCGCCAACTTCTCACGACAATTTGTCTTGTGGATTTTATTGGATTTGGCAGCTTTTGTCCTCCCACCACTCCCTCACTGTTCTCACGGGGTGCGTATATACCGGGACTTTTTAGAGCTTTTGTGGGTGTGTATTGTGCAAAAGAAAATCACAAGGAAAAAGGAAAACCATATCCTATATCCCATATCAAAGGACAATTTTTATTTCTCTCACTTTCAGTAAAACATCTTCTTCACCGTTTGAGGGGATTTTTTTCTATCCACCCTCCACGCCACCCTCTCCAGAAGGGATGGATGGAAAAAAAAAGTAAAGACGGATGAGCTTTTGCGCGCAGCAGAAAAGGGAATCCTTTGTAAATTAATACCTCACCAGCGTACTTCCCTGTGCCCTTCTTATTTTTATATTTATTTTATTGTTTAAGTTGTCTTATTCGCGACATGGAGGTTTTAATAAAATCACAGCTTTATATTGATGGTAAATGAAGGGAAGAAAATATATAAATCTATTTCCCGGAAATGTACGCTGTTTTTCGTTGTATTGGATTTACTTTAAATTTTCTTTAAGAAAAAGGATCAAAAAAAATGAAACATATACAAAGGATAAAGGAGTTTACTCATTCTCTCTAGAGAAAACTTCTATTCGAGGAAACAATTTGAATTCGTATAATTTCTAAGAGAATCAAAGAAGAATAAAAAATCACAATAGTGACGCCATTTTTTGCATTTCTTAACTAAATCTTGTAAGCTTTTTCCAGGTAATTCCAAAAGAAAATAAGAATTCGTTCTTTTAGCGATTTCTTATTCTTTTTCTTAAAATTTCCAAGTGTCTCGATTGCTCCTTCGAACGAAGAAACTTCCCATAGACAATGCGAGTAAACTCCTATAATGAGAAATTTTAATTAAATCATTCCCACTACTTTATAGGCTTATAAAATCATGCCAAGATAGGAGAAATAAAACAAACATATAAGGGCCAAATTATGGTGGAATAAAGTGAAATAAAAAACACCAAAGCAATGCAATTAGTTATAATTTTTATAGCTTTATATGTTACCAGAATGGGGTGTCTCTCCTATTTTTGCTGCATGAAATAGCACAAAAGTTTTTATTGTTTTTTTCCCCATTCCAAATGTGCAACTCACACTGCAATTATCCCCTCTTTCTTTGCGAGGGCATTACCCAGGAGATTTAGAGCGATGGGAGAATTGCTTGTGCATCACTACAGTGGAAAAAAAAACTTTCTGTGTGACACACTTTGGGGATGTTTTTTACGAGGGGTGGGTTGTGAAAAATAAATTGATCCATTTCTTTGGCAAACTTCTCATTCCAATTTTGGGTCATTCAATTTATCACACTGGCTATGTGAATTTTCCAGGATCAATCAATATTCTTCCCACTGCTGCCCAACATCCCTCGTATAGAGGAGTTATAAAAAGGGCATCGCATTCGTGGGGGTGCTACATACTGAATAATTCGCCAAGTAAGATGATCAATCATGGGTGACACATTTTCCTACCTTTTGGCGTTTACAGAGCAGTTTTGTTGCCCTCTCATGGAGAAGAAAAAAAAACCCCGGAAGGGGTGATGAAAAAATGGAGACATTCATTGCATCTTATCTCTCGCATCAATTTGCATTATTGAGAAGCAATTTGGAATTTAAGATGAATCCTCTTGAAAAAGTTTGCAACTCAAGGGGAAAATTTAGGGGCTTCAAAAAAAGCTTCTATTAGTAAATCTCTATAAGATCCTTAAATCCTTAAAGCAATTATTAAAATAAAGTTTAGGGGAGGATTTATTCATCTTTATGGCTTATTGTAAGATTAAACAAAACTAAATTACTTTGCAGGATAAGCTTTTGAGAAAATCCTTCTTGTAAGGAGATGTTAAGTTTATTTGGAATTTTGCAATAATTCTCCCTTCACTTACATTTGGAAGTAAAGAGCAATGTGGAAGTGAATAATACTCGGGGCGTAGTACACTAAATGGAAATTTCATGAAAGGGTGCATGAGATATTGTTAAGCAATAAAGGACTCACCATCAACCATGACTTCTGCACTGGAGGAAATGGTTTCGTATTTGTTGCTGACATCGCA
The DNA here is from genome assembly GCF_024334085.1 of Lutzomyia longipalpis. Lineage (NCBI taxonomy): Eukaryota > Metazoa > Arthropoda > Insecta > Diptera > Psychodidae > Lutzomyia > Lutzomyia longipalpis. The sequence goes on along the minus strand of NC_074709.1, from coordinate 11,993,180 downwards.
TTTGTATGTTCCGGTATCAGCTGCGGAGGTGGGGTTGATGGTGAGTGTACCATTGGGGTGGACACGCCGATGCTCAGACAATTGCAATGGACTCCCATTGAATGACCAAACAACATCCAGATCGCCTGTGGGAGATTCGCATATTAATCGAATCCTGAGAGATGTGGGAATATAAATTCTCCACTCAATCCCCTCTCCGACCAATGGATTCCTTCTTTTTGGGGGTTCGTATAGTACATACCTGTAGCAAGGCAGTGGAGGACAATAGGAGCTGGTGAGTCAACAAAGATGCTGCTCTGGGGCTCCTGGATGAACTGCAGCTTCACTCGTTCTTCCATTGGATCCAGTTGTATGGCATTTGAATGTATTTCACCCATAATATTCCTGGCAATGCATTCGTACGATCCAAAGTCTTCGTGTGTTGTATTGGAGATCTCAATGGTACCATTGGGCATCACATGAAAACGTGGATTTGCCTTGTCCACCTCATTGAAATTCTTCATCCACACAATATCAGGACGTGGTGATCCTGATGCTTCACATGGTATCCACACAGATTCACCCATGTGGACTTTTATGTTCTTCGGTGGTGGAATTATTTTTGGTTTTGCTATTTGAATAGAAATTTCATTTTGAAAAAGTTAAAGATGAATTCAAAAAAATTCTTTGAAGCACAATTTCAGCTTACAGCAATTGAGATCAGTTTCCTTGAGGACGTAGATATTTTTTCCTGCCACAGAGGATGGTGAGGAACATGTAGCAGCCACTTGGAAGCTTGTCTTTGGATCTCCCAGGAGCCGTAGAAGCCACAGGAGGCGACAGTCACACTCCAGGGCATTGCCATCGAGCCGTAGCCTCCGGAGATTCCGCATGCCATTGAGAATTCCCTCTGGGATTGTTGTCAGGCGATTATTGTACAAGAATCTACACACAAAAGGTGTGCGCAAAGAAATAGGAGGATCATTTAGAGTCGAATGAATCAACCCGATAAATTATCCCATCCACATTACACTGGATACAAAAAAAGGGCCCTTGAAGTGACTTTCCATTCATTGGGACCTCTATATTCATCGCAGTTGGAATGGAATGCCACTAGAGCGTCGAAGAATGATGGAGGAAATTGTTCGAGTGCAGAAAATGTAGCCTCAGTGTTTCCCTTTTGTGCACTTGACAAGGAAATTGATCAGAAGAGATGAAAATTTCCCGGTATAAGCCACCCCCCACCCCATGTTGGCATTGTATATAAAAGAGGGAAGCAATTTGACTAAAATATGGCCATCAATGGACAAAGACGCCGCTAGCAAAAGAATTTCCCAACCAAACGTGAAACATACGCCAATATTTTGCAGGCATTCCTTTAGTCGCGAATGTATATATAGCTTTTCCTCATCCCTTAGTGAGTTTCCTTTTCGTTCTCTCCGGTCACATTATACACCCCCCATCCACATAAATTGTTGTGTGATAAACAAGAGACGACAAAAGTCTGCGCGGCTCTATTTTGAGGGTGGAGTGCACCATTTATACATGTCTCAGCATCGTTGGTTTCCTTCCGAAAATATACCAGCAAATGCGGCCACTTCAATCCAGGGGGTATCCGACTCTTGCCACTCGCGGTGCACTTCCTGCCACTTTTTCATTGCCACTCTTGCCACTCTTGCCACTCGCGGTGCAGTCGCGCGGTACATTCTAAGCATAGTCGGTTACCCCCTGCTTCAATCTTTTCAAAATCACTTGAGCACACTCAAAGGAATCTAATTCCTACCAATTTGTCTAGCTCTCGAGCAATTATATTCTTTTGCAGTTTTTTTGAAATTTTCTTGTTGGGGAAAAATGCCTGCAAATCTATAAAAAGAGCTTTTTGGAAAATTCTTAACGGCTTTGAAGGCGTTGCAAGCAGTTTAGGGGACGGTAAGAATAGATGGTTTTTAAAATGTTACAAAAACTGGAGATTTTTCAAGCTAAAACGTAATGAATTCAATTTTTAGAACTATTCTTTAAATACTTATTTAACCGTTTTAAAATATAAAAATTTATGTGTTCTCAGAGGGCGCTTTCGACAGTATAGGGGACGCCATATTTCCTCCATATTTTGCTTCAATGTTACAAATTCTTAGAAAAGTATCTTTTTGAGTGTATTTATTTACCACAATTGCTGGCAGAAAACAGTAAAACAATTGAGTGGAGGAAAAATTTATGATGCCCATTGAGGAAAATGTATCCATTTCAATTTTTCATCCACTGCTGTATTTGCTGATGATAAATTCACTGTCTGTCGCACATTTTCCACGGAGTGAGACATTTTTTTTCTCCCTCCTCAAATGGTGCACCGAAGGAAAATAGAGGAAAAGTGCATTGGATTGAAGAAGAAAATGGGGTGCATAGAGGAAAAACAAAAAAAAAGTTATATTGAATTTCAACTTGAAAGTATTTGAGAGAAGAAATTTCAAAAAGAGAATTTTTAAGGCAAAAATTTATAGAGAAAAAAAGGGGGAGAACAATATGAGTGGAGAAATATTTACAATTTCTCCTTTGATTTATGAGGATGAGAAAATTGTTAAGGATGTGCATCCGAGAAAGATGATTTTATGCAATTTCTTGCAATTGGCCTAGCTTTTCTCATCTTCCGGCGAGGAAGAGTGATATATAATAAAGAAAAAAAAAGTTGCTCGGGAAGAGATGAAAAGTTTTACTTTTGTGGTTTCTCTGTTACGCTTGGTTGGAGTCCAAAGAAAATTATTTTATCCACTCATGCAAGACTTTTTCTGGGAAATGTCTTTTTCATCTCTTTTCCAATATACTCACAGTGTTGAGATGTGGACTAAATGGGCGAACGTTCCATTAGTCAAATTGGTGATTTCATTGGATTGGAGATATCTGAAACATTTATAATTCAATAAGAAGTTTCTGTTTTGATATGAAAAGATGTAGGTAAAGTATATTAAAGAAATTCCCTCAAGTTTGGAGAATTTTCACCAAAGTCCATCACCTTTAGTATCCATGCTTCCACCCACTACACCCGTTCATATTTTAAAATTCAATTTGCATAAAAGTTTCAATTGCAAATTTAATTACGACCAAACATGCCATACATAAAAATATACCTCTTCCACCGATTTTTAAAGAGAATTTTCAGTTAAAGTTTAATATTTTTCCAACACCTCCACAATTCTTCTCCGCACCCCCAAAAAATTAAATTTTATATGTAAGAAATGGGTCCCATCTTTTGATCAGAAGATTCTGCTTTTGATCAGAAAATTCTAGTTTTAAGCAGACTTTTAAAGTTTAGACACATTTTTGGGTGACAACAGTTTTTTGCATTTTCTGACAGAATTTTCTGATCAAAAGATTTGATCCGTAAGAGATGCAAAACTTCCAGAGGGTGGAAAATGATTGCGAGTATACTTACAGACTCTGCAGTTTATCCAAATCCTTGAAAGCATTCGGTGCAACATGCGAAATGCGATTGTTGTTGAGATAGAGATACTTGAGGGATGGTAAGCCATCGAAGGCAGTTGCTTCAATGCTCAACACTTGATTCTCATTCAGGAAAATCGTATGTAGACGCGTCTTCCCGTAGAAAGCCCTCGATGGGATTTCCCGAATGCGATTGTAGCGAAGATCTCTGTAAAAGGAAGCAACAAGGAAAATTCATTAGAATCGCAGTGAAAATTGTATGTAGAAGATTATTGTATTGCGGAATATTTTTTCTTTTATTTTATTTTAATGCTCAACAAGCTTTATAATGAAATTAATCTCATTAACAAAATGCATAATTTATTCACAAAATAACTAATTTATACTTTTAGTGTTTAGTCTATTCCACTATTTGCAATCGATTTTATTGGATAGATTTATAACAAAACCCCTTCTTTTAATCCAAATACTATATCTAGAACATAAAATCCCATTAATCCCCTCTGAATCCACTAAATCACAGCAAATCTACGAATGAAAATTATTTCCTACTTTTAAAAACAAACATGTGGTTTATCGTGTGTTTAATGATTAAGTCTCGATGCAAGCATTTTAGCTATTTGATGCGGAAAAATAGTAAAAGGCAAATTCAATTTGCAATAGGGGTCATAAAATTTAATTGATATCGATCGATTTTACCCGGAGTTTATGGTCACGTAAACAAGGATAAATATTTTATCGGAACACTTTGCTCATCATTTAATGCAGCTCAGTGAGAAAAATCTTTTTCAGCAATCTGTAAACAGCCAACGCCCTTTAAAAGTGGGTGGGAGGGTATTTAATCATCCAATAGGGGAGAGTTTGTTTAATTATTCTTCTTTGTAGCTTTTGTGAATTATTAATAATTTCTACGTGAAGTAAATTAATTTATTAAAGAGTTATTTTCATTCACGCTCTTTCATTGAAAATTCCATTTGTGCGGGGAAAAGTAGAGCAAGAAACGGAAGGTTCTCACAGGAAATTTTACGTATCCCATAATAAAGGGACTTTGGATACAATTCCTGCAGTAGAATATTGTATAGGATAAATTCGGGCAAAGGAAAGTGCCGCCAGAAGACGTGCATGAATGTATATTTAATGTCATTGGAAAATCCTCTTAGATAAATTGAAAATGGATTTTGCATAGAAGTATACTAAAAAAGCAAAATTGTTTGCTTGAGAGTGCATTTTGAAAATATATCTTATGAAACTTTCTAACATGGAGAGAGAGAGAGAAAAGGGTCAAAGAACTCGGGGCTAAAAGGTTCAAACGGAACGTTTTAGTATCTCTTGAGTGGCTACATTTTCATGGAACACGGTTGAAATTCTCTGGCGATTTTATGTTTTAGGCCATCGTAAAAATTCACAATTTTATTCACATCCCCACACTCCTGACCAACCATTTTAAATCCACCTCCTCCCCGTTTTTCTTTAATAAATAATTTGGGGATGCCACAGAAAATTGCAATTTAACTTCAAGCCTTTAGTTTGCTTGCCCCACTTCACAATACATGTAGCAAGAAGAATGTTCCTTTTAAAGTAATCTTATTTGTATGGAAAATATTAGGGGTAGTTTGAACAATCTAAATTTAAATATATATAATATGGTTGTTACGTGGAGAATTTTCCCCTTAATCTGATCATTTTCCAAATATATACCTTGTTCCTCGACTAAAGGTGCAATTTCTCCCCTCTTTATAGGAATAAGATGAAATTTCGAGCGGTGAATTTAAAGGTGTCTGCATAGCAAATCATCTTTTAATATGTAAATTCACTCTAATTCGATCTCAAAGGTAGACATGACGGTGAACCTCTTGGATCCACCCCGTATACACCATGCAGAATATTAATTTGGTTTAGTGAATGTTAAATTGAATTTCAAACGAGGCGGGGGGATGATGGTCCGGACTTTCTGGCGTGGAGCGATTTGAACGTCATGAGCATTGGGTATAGGACTAATTGACGCAAATCTGATACGGCCATAGTGGGAGGATTCGGACAGGGGATATTGAGCGGGAATTTGGTATTAGACAGCACCACACAGAATCTCCATTCTAATGCCTAATTGATACAATCACGGTGTATAGTGTTGTTGGGTAATCACACACCTCACACGCACTTCCCATTAGCTCCTACACCCTGCGCGCCCTCCAGCCCATTCCACGGCGATGGGGAGTTTCTTTTGGGGGTAAATGGAGATCTCAACCACCCCTCGGGAATCCCTCTGCGTGGCATGACTCATCCGAATGCTCCTGAATCAGGGATCTCTTTTCAATACAATTTCCCATTGCCTCGCTTCAGTGATTTTATATTCATCCCATTTTGGTTGTATAGGTGGGAGGAGGAGATGCGGGGTGTGTGGTGACGAATAGAATTCAGCTGTAAGATAGAAAATGCCTCATAAAAGCCATGAAAATGGAATTGACATTTCACCCTTTGCCTTTCAAATCATTTTCCTATCATCTCACCATCATTGGCAATCCTTGAAAATCTTTCTTTTTCCTCTTCCTTGAATTTATGAGAAGCAGTTCTGATTCTTTAAGCTTTTTTTTTGTTAGATATTGTTTAAAAATAAAACCGTTAATAAATGCAAAAATCTGAAGACGTTTCAGGGATCGAAGGTTATGAAACAACTATCTCTTTTAATTTCGCTTAATTGCAAGATCAAAGAAAATTCAGTTCATAATAAATGAAAAATCTGTGGTAAAGCATATTACCATCGTCGTGATGATTTAATATAAATTTTCGTTAGACGTTGTTAATCTCAGAGAAATTGTTAATTACACCTCCACATGTGTTGGAAACCACAAAATGGATTTCCCCTTCCCCGCACAGTGTCTGCCGTCAAATGCACAAAGGACCCACACCCCATTTCATACCAAAGGGGGTTTGAGAAAATTCAACATTTCTCCAACATTTTTGCAGGAAAGAAAATTTATACTTCTTGCGTGACGGGAAATAATAAGGAAGAGATATTCTATTAAAGAGTAAAAATTCTACTTTAAAAAGAAACCTTCTTTTCATTCGATTATTGGTACGAGGAAAAGAGATGCTGTGAGAATTTTAAATAAAAACTTGGGGGGTTGAATAGAAATCAAAAGAATATTTTGTTAGAATTGGAATTAGCGGAAAGTGCAACATTTTTTGCATTCATTGAAAGTTTAACTTTTATTTCGAAGCATAATTTTTTCCCTTCTTTCAAAAGTCTCTGAAAAATTCCTCACCAGAATTTTAAGAAACTTTCAAAAAGCTAATTTCGTGGAATTCGTTAAAAGTTCTTTTGATATTTTCAAAGACAAAAATCCTTTTTTATGTTTCTTTTTTGGAGATTTCCCCAAAGGGAATTTTCCACCGAGTTATTGCTGCTGTTGACACAAAGAGAATCCCCCATGGGAATTTACAAGCAATTTATCATTATAAATTTCTAACTTTCCTCCCTCATAAAATACACAGGAAAAGTGTCCTCATGTGTGTTGGAAAATAATTTTTCCATCCACTTGAAGCAAAATCCCCGGGAGAGTAACTTTATTGCTCATTACCGTGCGAACGATAAGGCGAAAGGTGATTCAACTCTGAATTATTCAGAGGCTGAGGTTTCCTCCCACATCATGGGATGAAAAATTCTAATGGCATGGATAGGTGGATAGACCCTGGAGATTAATTAAATTGTTGAGAAAGCTATCGAGCCCACGCGTGTGATACACTTGACTAGAGAACAATAAAAGTTAACACGGAGGTCTGTTGTTTTGTTGTTGGATCATCCACTTCCCATTTATGTGACAAAATAAGCAATTTTACCTTCAATACAGGGATGGCATCAAGAGTGGCCTAAATATTGTTTTGTCTGTTTCAATTAAGGACTTCCCTTAGTTATGATATAAAATTTATGTGACATTTAAATAAAACTAGCAGCGATTTAGCTAAGAAAAGAAAACAGATTTATCCAGAATACATAATTTTCAGTGTTTAGCGTAAATTTTTCCCGGGTTATGCTGACAATGTTGTGCACGTAGAAAATTATGCAGAGCCAGAGAGCCATCTGCACGTTCCCATTTTCATCTCACAGCCAACATACATAAGTAGGACTCCCATGTGAAACATCTTCTAACGTCATTTTCTGAGTCCTCCCACGCAGCATGGAAGGATATCGTCTCACCGGCTCGCATGTGAGGAAGCATATAGCCAGCTTTTCTCCTTACATGTAGCCATGTGAGAAGAGGATCAGTGGCATTGGTTGCAAAAGGCGATGCACCACCGTGATGGTGTTGGGGGCACAAAGTAGACCACTCTTTGCAGGGTGATATGCTCACTTTAATGCCTCGCTGAATACACACACCCCATGAATTCCCATGGTAAGAGAGAGGATTTTTCACAACCCCGGGTCGGATGGATATTTTAATACAGACGAGCTCCTGCATGAATTTGCAATTCAGATACACCCACGAAATTCCATGAAATGTATACAAAAAGGGAACGCGGGAGGGGGATGAATTTTTCTATTTTGTATACAAAATCACAATACTGGAAGCATTAGCTGCGGCAAGTTTTGTTGATTCTTTCCCATCCGGAGCCATCCTCCTTCACCGCACACCATCCCCGGTGTGTGTCCCCATACGATGTGGGGGTGGCAGTAATGTCTCCATTTAGTACGAAAGAGATTCCGGGGCTTGTGTGAAATAGAATCTTCCCCAGAATATACTCTAAATATTTTCTTTTCAGAAAACTCTCAATGCGAGGGAAGAGATCCTGTTGAAATATTCATGGAAAAATTTACTTAAAAATCAGTTTTAAAAGAAGCCATTTGTTTGGGGTGGCTTCTTCTTTTACATTTTGAAAGTAAATACTATTAGTGCCTTTTAAAATTTACAACCCTTAATTTAGTCGCTACACCCCCAAGAAATAAAAAATTAAAACTGAAGAGTCGAAAGAATTCTCAAGCATTCACATTGAAGTCAGAAAGTCAGCGATGATTAATTAGTAGAATGTTGTAGAGGAGGGTGGGGTGGTTTACATAGAAATCATGAGGTGTGTCAGAGAAAATCTTCAACACCATAAACCATCTGAGCATAAAGTCCATTTCAGTGGAGTCACTTGATTTATGTAACTTTTCAAACACAAAATGTTTGCAGAGGATAAAAAAAGCCCGAAAGAGAAGGACCTTCACACCACTCTGTTGACGCTCCTGCGAGTTTTCCCGGGAAAAAGCCCATAAAAGTTTTGTGATTTATAGAGAAAATATTTATTCATTCTGAAGCACACACTCCCGTACTTTGTTTATTGCCCAATCCCTGATGTGGCTGGACAGTCTGGGATAGACGTATATGGGGATGAGTTCCGGGGGTAAAAAAAGAGGCAGAGGCAGACAGAAAGCTCACAGACCGCAAACAGGGGGTAAATTCAGAAGGGAAACGCTGCTTTCCCTAAATTTTTTCCCTATCGCTTTTGTGGGGATTTCTGGTTGTGTGTGTGGCAGCGCGCCGTGTACGTGAGAGCGTGAGAGCGGCCATCGCTGAGTGCTCCGAGCGCGTCGTGTCTCTTCGTCCTGCATCGAATAGCTGCGCGCGCGTGTGTGTGGCATGTTCTCGCATTTGCCGCTTGGCTTTCGTAGCGTGCGGATGTGCGGACCGTCGTCCTTTCGACGCTCCGTGAATGATTTTTTTTAAATTAAAGAATTTTATTATTAGAATTTTTTTTATCAATAAGAATTTTATTTTAAGGAAATTTTTTTTTAGAATTTTTGGGAGATTTGGTGTGACTTTTTCATTCCAATCGAAAAAGTAATTTTTATTTTTCTTGACCAAGGAGTTTCCCTCTCTTTTTGAGGTCACATGTCTTTGAGAAGAAAGTGACCACGGGATTGAGGATGTCATCCCAGAATTTGAATCTTTTGGAAATTTAGGGGAGACTGTTGCAAAAATGGGATTTTTTTTCGCAGTTTTGAAGTAAAAAATGCTTGCGAATGAGACAAAGTGGTCATGAGATTAGGTAATTCATCCCAGAATTTGAATCTTTTGGACATTTAGGGGAGACTGTTGCAAAAATGGGATTTTTTTTCGCAGTTTTGAAGTAAAAAATGCTTGCGAATGAGACAAAGTGGTCATGAGATTAGGGAATTCATCCCAGAATTTGAATCTTTTGGACATTTAGGGGAGACTGTTGCAAAAATGGGATTTTTTTTCGCAGTTTTGAAGTAAAAAATGCTTGCGAATGAGACAAAGTGGTCATGAGATTAGGGAATTCATCCCAGAATTTGAATCTTTAGGACAATTAGGGGAAACTGTTGCAAAAAGGGATTTTTTTTCGTAATTTTGAGGTGGGATAAAAACTTCAAATGGCGTCGCAATATTTGAATTTTTTGACAATCTTTTTTTGCTTTTTTCTATGTGAACCCTGTAGATATTGGAGACTTTCTCTCGCGATTCTTCTATATTTTTTAATTCCCTACAAGATGAAATGGGTCAAAATTGTTCTGCGATAGAGGATCAATGTACACAGATAAAATAAATTCCTAAAAAGTTCGTTAAATTTTTTGACAGTTTCGTTAATTTCCCATGCATTTATATGGGGAAGTTTACCTCCAGGTTCGTAAAATTGGGTTTATAAATAAAAATAATTTTTTTTTATTTAACAGAACTCAAAAAAAAATTACAAAAAAAGAAAATATTTTTATAAGATTTAAAAAAATAAACGGTGGTATAAAAAGTGTTCTTAAATTTTCATAGGTCTATAACCTAACTTTTTAAAAATAAATTGAAATCAATCGGATTACCTCTAAATCCAAAAAAAATATATAAAATCTTTAAAGAGTTGTTTTTTTTAATAAAAATAAAAATAAAACTAATAAAAAAATAAATAAAAACAAAAGATGTCTTTGAAAAACAAAAACAATATAAAAAATTACTTTTTATATTAAAAAAATCATTTAGCGGATTTAACATTAATATATTTTTTTTATAAAAGAAAGATTATTATAGGTTGTAAATTTTTTATTAAAAAAAAATGAAAAATTTACGTAAAAAAACAAGTTGTTATAGTTATGGGAAAATGGGAAATGTGAGAAACGACACCCGACGCAAAGTCGAACAAAATTTAAAAAAAAAAAAAAAGAAATTCTTTGAGTTGTGATGGTTACAGAAAAAATGGCGACCATTTACAAATTGCCTAAAAAATTTTAGCTCATGTTATAGTTATGTAAATTCGCGGCAAAAGACTGTAGGCAGTGCTAGAAAGTTGAAAATTGGCATAAATGTTCCATAGGGGATATAAAGGAAGGAAAATGAGTGCGGTTTGGTTTCGTCCGCTAAAAAGCATATGGCGGCCAATTTTCAAAATGGCGTCCTTTTGAGCTATAATGTACATTTAAGTATGTCGTAGGCGGCTAAAATTTTTAGTATGTTATAGCTGGTACATATCAAGACCTTTCCAACGATAGGTCATTTGACTTTCTAGGTACCCTAGAACTTGAGATATTGTCATTTTTAAGTTTTTATTTAGAAGCTCATATCTCCGGTTCAACGTAACGTACAAAGGTGTTTGACCTATCGTTGAAAAGATCTCGCAATACTCTACAACTCTCTAGAACATTGCAAACCAATAAAAAAAAAACATTTATGTGTCAAAAATACAAAAAACAATGTGTAATTTTTGACGCAAAAATTTTCAATAAAAAAATAATTTTATTTTATTTTTTTATTTTATTTTCAAATATTGCGACGCCATTTGAAGTTTTTATCTCACCTCAAAATTACGAAAAAAAATCCCATTTTTGCAACAGTCTCCCCTAAATGTCCAAAAGATTCAAATTCTGGGATGAATTCCCTAATCTCATGACCAATTTGTCTCATTCGCAAGCATTTTTTACTTCAAAACTGCGAAAAAAAATCCCATTTTTGCAACAGTCTCCCCTAAATGTCCAAAAGATTCAAATTCTGGGATGAATTCCCTAATCTCATGACCACTTTGTCTCATTCGCAAGCATTTTTTACTTCAAAACTGCGAAAAAAATCCCATTTTTGCAACAGTCTCCCCTAAATGTCCAAAAGATTCAAATTCTGGGATGAATTACCTAATCTCATGACCACTTTGTCTCATTCGCAAGCATTTTTTACTTCAAAACTGCGAAAAAAAATCCCATTTTTGCAACAGTCTCCCCTAAATTTCCAAAAGATTCAAATTCTGGGATGACATCCTCAATCCCGTGGTCACTTTCTTCTCAAAGACATGTGACCTCAAAAAGAGAGGGAAACTCCTTGGTCAAGAAAAATAAAAATTACTTTTTCGATTGGAATGAAAAAGTCACACCAAATCTCCCAAAAATTCTAAAAAAAAATTTCCTTAAAATAAAATTCTTATTGATAAAAAAATTCTAATAATAAAATTCTTTAATTTAAAAAAAAAATCATTCACGGAGCGTCGAAAGGACGACGGTCCGCACATCCGCACGCTACGAAAGCCAAGCGGCAAGCGAGAACATGCCACACACACGCGCGCGCAGCTATTCGATGCAGGACGAAGAGACACGACGCGCTCGAAGCACTCAGCGATGGGCGCTCTCACGCTCTCACGTACACGGCGCGCTGCCACACACACAACCACAAACCCCCACGAAAACGATAGGGAAAAGATTTAGGGGAAGCAGCGTTTCACAAGAGAATTTATACACAGGAGCGACATGGTGTAATTTTATAGACATTTTTGACATAATTCATGGGGCGTCATTTCCCTCATACCCCACCGGAAGTGAGCCTGGGAAATGCCACATAGAGATGTCTCTCGTCACTGCAGGCGCTCAAATGTGACCATCCGATTCCACTGAGATTTTCCGATACGAATAAATAAAGCGAATGAGACAGCTGTGACGGTACAATCATATTTTATCCATGAACTCTCACCCCTTTTTCTCTCTCTCTCTCTCTGTGTAGAAAAAAATCACCCCAACCCATTTGCTATCCAGGAACGCACCCTATGCTCTCCCACCCCTCCCACCTGACATGCAAGATAAACAATTCTAACTAGAATAGCCACAAATTTTAAGCTTTTGGGGTTGCAGGGGTTGCAAGATAGCAACTGCTGTATGATTCTCATGCTGGATGTTATTCAAATTTAATGATTAATGGTCAAATATGCGCGACATTTCCCTTGTTTGTGCTTTAAATTATACATGTTTGAACGCACAACAATACTAATAAAAGCATAGGGGGAAGTACCTTATTTAGATCATTTATAACATAAGCCAGCATTAGGCAGTAATTCATTGAATAAAATGCTTTTGCGTAAATGTGTGCTAAATGCATACGATATTTTACAAATTTCCTAAAGAAAGCATAGTCATGCTCTGAAATAAGTTAAAATTATTCAATTTTAGATTTATTTAAGCAATTTCAAGAAAGTTTTGTACCCTTTGAGGATCATACTTTTGAAGCTTTCAAAGCACATAATCACAGACTTTGATGAACTAATTAATAGTTCTGTTTATTTTGTATTCATGATGTTAAACAGACAATTAAAAAAATATATATAAATCGTTCTTTCTTTTTCATATAAAAGCTTCCCCCGAAAAAATATATTTTTGAGCTTTCTGCTACGTGTATGAAGTATAAAAAAGTCTCTATCTTTTTGCTCAAACATTTTGCTTTTGAACATTTGCCGGTAAATGTTTGTCGACCGGATTTTCATCGAGATTGCTTTCACTTCACGTAGCACTTATTGTCTATCGCAGGTGAAATGGAATGGGGTTACGTGTGCTCAAAAAGAATGGTATTAAAATCGCGCGGAACATCACTTTTGCACGAATAGGAAGCTTTTACGCGCCCTTTTCGATTGTTGTATTTGAGATTTTACGCTGTTCGTTGTATGAAGAAGAAAAAAATAGGTGGGAAGAGGGCTTTCCACGCTTTCCACATCACTGAGTCTTTTGGGTGATGCTCCGCAAATGTGACTGGCACACCAGGTGCGAAAGGTACGCTGATGGGGCGAGTTCTCGCCTCACACACCAAGGGAAAAGGAAGTCGGTGCACTCCATTGCTCGTAGCTTTCAGCTATACACAGTCCATATAGCAAAGCTACTTCCCATTTATTCTTCACGCCATGATCCTTTTTTCGTGAGGGGCGTGTGCAGACAATGTGTGTTTCACACTTTTATACCATGTTCGCTCTACGGCACAGTGGTGGAGAAGATTAAATGGTCATCCACCTCAGAACAAGGAATTTTGTGAGATAATCAGACACAGAAAAAAACTCAAAAGCTCTAAGAAATATTTTGAGCTTCTTTTTTCCTCATTCTGCTTTTCTTTATTGAAAATCTTTCGGGAAAAAAAAACATCCTTAAATAATTCCTTGAAAATATCCTTTCATTTTATTGTAGAGAATTTAATACACCACTTCTTGACCAACAACTCCAAACTGATTTATATTTCATATTTTCGATATATTTATACAATATTTTAGCTTATTCTATATAATTATTGTGTTCCAATTAAAAGTAATTTAGATTAAGGGGGGATTCCGCGATTTCGCCACACCTCCTTCCTTAGGAGGACGCACGTCCTCGTGCGTTAGAGCTTTATTGATGAGGAGGCGTGGGAATTACATAAGGTTTCGATAATCCCCAATTCCTTTTATTTAAAAATTAAATTTAAATTAAATTTGTCAATAATTGTAAAACAATACAAATTTTTCGTTTCATTGATAAATCAATTTCATCATCATCAAATAAATATTAATAATTCTTTCAATCAAATATACATAGATAATTTTTCATCATATCTCTCAAACTGAGCAATGCATTGCAATTCTTGTAAATTATTTTCATCGGCACTTCGCCACATAATTATTGCTTACTTAATTATTTAATTTTTGAGGGTCAATACCGAATAAAATGATTTGCTCGTATTAAGTGTCAATGTAACGTATTCGCTGCCTTGGCTGGAATTTGCCATCAGCGCAAGGGGGAATAAAGGTTTACATGAATATTTCCGCGTGGGGAAAGAAAGCTGACTATGAGCTTTGGTTGACCTCTGGGAGGTTATTTTGCTTATAGCAATTGTAGGTTTTGAGCGATGTTCGGTATTGCCCTAATTGTGTAATTTGGCTCAGCAATAATTATGGCACGAATTTGTGTCATACTGTATTTTGATGACAAAGTATTTATTAATGGGTTACGGCAATGCATCGAGTTGTTTAAGAATTGAGATGTTCAAAATGTGAGATATGTGAGTACTTATATTTGAAAGAATTTAGGAATTAGAAATTTTGAATTAAATTGAATTTTATATAACATTTAATTAATCATTTGGAACACGTTTGGATAAAGAACATAATTTTGAAAATGTATTTCTTTAATACATCATATTTTTATCAATCGATTTTTTTAAACAATTATATAGGTAATGGCCGCTTTAACATGTTCATTTCATTTTAAAATTGAATTTCAAATTAGAACAATAACTTTTCTACTTTAAATTTTGAAATAATTTGATTTGAATTTAAAGAAATAGATTTGTACTTAAATTTTGATGTGAGCTTGGAGCGGTCGCTTGTAGTAGGGCTTGAAGCGATGAACGCTGCGGTGATCGTTGGTTGACATGATGATGCGTCGTCTGCGATGATAGTTGGATGCTGCGATGACTGGGTCGATCAATATTGATGAAGGGGTTGACCCGTTGATCCATTAGATGGTCATCGCTGTGTTGGCTGCATCGACGACCAAGGCATCTCATGGAAGCAACTGGGATGCTGCGGTGGCGATTGTGTAGTGTCTGGTGAAGGCTGATGTGGAGGATGTTGCTCAGGATGCGACTGCAACTGCTCCTAAGGGTTGGAGCGCTGGCGCTGGCACATCTTCCTGATGTGCAGGATGCGGCTGCAACTTCTGGAGCGTTGGAGAGCTGGCGCTGGCACATCCTCACTTAACACTTCACATTTTCACTCACTTTCTGTCCACCGACAGCAACCAGTTCTTCCTGGTCACGTGTAGAGAATTTAATACACCACTTCTTGACCAACAACTCCAAACTGATTTATATTTCATATTTTCGATATATTTATACAATATTTTAGCTTATTCTATATAATTATTGTGTTCCAATTAAAAGTAATTTAGATTAAGGGGGGATTCCGCGATTTCGCCACATTATAATAGGAAAACTAAATTTACTCTCCATGTGGCCCAAAATAAATGCCATGGAGTGTGAAAAATGTAAGGTAAATGTTTATGTTAGTCAATTTTCCAACATGGAAATCCACTGAGGATTTTCTCTCTGCAAATAATGTGGCTTTTTCTGCCAACTCCCTCTGACCTCGTTCTTTTTGTTGAAATTAATTTAACTCATCATAAAAATTTCATTTCACGTTGAGCCTTTTTTATGTACCCTGTGTGAAAGCTCAACAAGAAATGCAATGAGTATTTTCTTTTAGTTTTCCTCTTTTTTTCATCACCAAAAAAATGTTCATTTTCTGTGTAATTCCACTAAAGCTTCTGGTTTTTTCCTCATGCAAAGAATTTTCTCGGTACAAAGGAAAAATCTCGTGGTTTTACAGCAAAAATGATAAAATTTTCTAACAAAAAGGGAATTTCTACAAATATGAAAATTATCCCTTTTTCCACGAGTTAAATTCCTCAAAGTAACATTCTAAGTCTGTTGAGTTGTGTTTAGGAAAATTCTCCCTTTTGCTTTTCCTTCCAAGTCATGAAGCAGCATCACTTTGAAAGCTTCTAAAGTAATGTTGCTTTGAGCGAGAGGGTTGCGCGAAAGGTGAGAAGATATTAGACAATTTACCATTTTCTCATCTTTTAAACGATAAAATTTAATGATATGTGAAGATATCTTTGCAAGAAGATGGATTTTTTTATGTCTTGCTCTCTTATCTGTCCTCTGGCAGGGAAAAAGAACTTGCGTCATTCTGGCGAAGAGGATGGAAGCTCGAGTGCATTAAAAACAATGATCAAATCGTTTTATTATTCAATTATTTCGCAGAATGATGCTTCAGGATGTAGATTATCCTGGGGAAAATTGCCAGAGCTATTGCAAACATTGGGCGGGATTGCAAGAAATTGCTCAGTGGATGTTAGTAAGAAACTCTTTGGAAATTGCTGAAAGCAATGGAAAAGTTCTTAGTTTCCAAAATTAGGAATTTATTTTTAATAAGACAATTTTCTTACCTATAGTTCTAATTAAATATTTTTTTAGAGAGTTTACAGAAAACTTAAAAAGAAAAAAGAAAGAAAAATTTTTCTAACAGATTCAAATTTTTCCAAATCAGTCAATTGAAATGAAAATTCTAACATTTTGCTTTACAATTTACTTTTTCTCAGCAATTGCAACAGAATAAAACAAACGCCTAATCAATATTCTATTAAACTATAAGAATTGTATCAAATGAAGTGCATTTAACGATCCTCTACTTGTTTTTCTGACTCCATTTCCTGACTTTTTGCAACTTTGGATGCTATAAAAGCCATCCCCTTCTTTCAAGAAGCCAATGAAGCTGGAGCTTTATAAGTAAATTTCCATTGATAAAAAAACTACGACAAACTCATTGCAATTTCCTTTC
Source organism: Lutzomyia longipalpis (assembly GCF_024334085.1). Lineage (NCBI taxonomy): Eukaryota > Metazoa > Arthropoda > Insecta > Diptera > Psychodidae > Lutzomyia > Lutzomyia longipalpis. Next base: position 11,976,176 of record NC_074709.1, on the reverse strand, counting down.
GTGGTGCATTGCTAAAAGGAATGGGTCACTGGCAAAAGGAGGAAATTGCTGATGAAGCAATTTTCCTCAAACTACTATCTTCAAATTCTCATTAGGTACCACCCCACGCCTGGGTAGAAACTATTTTCTCCCATTTGGAGGAAAAACATTAAAAGATATGTTCCCGTATATAAATTCTCATCTTTTCTCCCCAATGGGATGGGTGGACACAGTGGAAAATATGGGGTGTCTCACCCACTGAACTCTGCAGTGTTGCGGGAAGTTTATTTGGCAAAAGAAGCATATTCCAGGGGATACATGTGCGGCGGGAGAAAGAACAATTTCCACCCAATTTTCGCTCAATGGGGCAAATACGGGAGGGAGAAAAAAAGAGTCTACACATCGTGAAAAAAACTCCCTGCAGATGGGCGGCTTCCCGGGAAAACTATCTCGAGGAAACCCTGTGGGGAATTTTAATGAATTTAATTTAAAATAAATTCCCAAACTGGGAGGACTTTTTTTTACCCCCGCATGTACAAGGGGCGACATTGGCAAAGTACTTACATGATATTTGTGTCTGGTGGCACATCGGGAATGTCCTGAAGCTCAAGTCTGGTGCACCGAACCGTTTGCTGGATGCAGCTGCATCTGTTGGGACATTCACCGCGGACGCCACTTCCTCTTAACGCCACAGTGACAATGAAGCCCACCACTAGCACTTGCACTGAACAACTTTTCACCATTTTTCCTCACACTATCTCTGTCTCCTCTCACGAGCTTTGCGGGAGCTTTTCCGCCACACTCACACCCCTTCTCCTATAGCCGCGCTATAATTTTATATTCCAGGCAGAAAGAGATCTCTGTGTGCAGAAACATTTTGACAATGTGGGTGGTTAATGCGTTAAAAGGACATGGTTTATCAGTAGGAGGATAATGGGAACATTTTCATTTTTTTTAAATTCATCATTAATCACAAAGAGCTGACTTTGCAGGTGGAACTTAAAAATTAATGCACAATTTAGTACAAAATTTCCTAATAAATATAAAATATATTTTGCAAAATTTTAACCACTTTAGGATAATTTTTTGCATCAGATTTTTTCCTTGTTAAACTTTTCTTTTTTATAGAAGCTTCACAGAAGACGGAGAACGAAGAGAAGGAGGATCAAAAAGAAAATCTGCAAAGTTTCCTAATCGAAAACAAATCAAAACAACACACACCCACGAGAATAAAGTGAAAAGAAATTTTTCCAGAATGTCATTTTCATTCCAAATCTTATAAAAAAAATCAAATTCTTCAACCTCAAAATAGAAGTGATTTTTTCTTTGATTCGAGAAAAAAAAATGTGTCAAAGACCACCCTTTTTCCATTTTCCACCCACACTTTGGGAAAGTAATTGAAAATCCCTGGCACGGAAAAGCACCCAAAGGAGGGAACATTGGGGATGGCGGCTCTACGCTCCCCTGACGACCCTTTGGGGGGTGCCAAGTGCCTACGAAATAAATGTTCGCAATTTGTGAGGCAATTTCAGGATGATGTCTTAGTGCCTACACGGTGGAGTTAATCCCTAACAGTGCAAAGATCTGCGTGTGTGACCAAACAATACGGTACCATCGCTTTCGCTTTTAAATGATTCCATTAATGGTGGGTGGCGGTACTTGAAAGTCAATGGGATAAAGTCTTATCGGAAAGTTCCTCCCTTTAGCCTAAAAACTTTCCCACAATTTAAGCTTCCTCCCCCCCCTCCCCCGGAAAGATCTTACCAGGTGAAGGGAAAATCTCAATCAAGATTGGAGATTTATTTGCAGGATAAAGTGCTCTTATGTTGAAGAAGGAAAAAATCCCAACTTCCGCATTTAAGTTTAAAACTTTCATCCTGCAATTAGTGGGCGGCACAATTTCCGGGATACCGCAGGAAATAATCGATTTTGCGGAGGGGGTTGATGTACCATCAACCCCTCTGGGAAGGTGTGTGTGTGTGGAGAGAGAGATGAAAAAAACCGGGTATGGGGGATGCGCATAGAAAATGTTGTATAGCATACAAAAAAACCACCAATTTCACCGCACCAATTGTGCAAACACATTGAGCAAAGTTCCTGTTTTTGTGCAAAAATTTTTGCCTTTGATGCGCCCCCTCACATGGAACCCATAAAGACTTCCACCACCCCCATTGTAAAATTGTTCCTGGAATTGCCGGTACGTGTTCAAAATGCCAACAGGAGATTATGTTTAGTTTTCTTCTGGGTGAGCTTCGCGCGATTGTCTCGATGGATTTTCCATTGAGATTATTTTTATTTTCTTCTCTTTATCATGAAAAATGATTTTTAACATTTATACGGGTCAAGGATTTTGTAAAGCTTTTTTTTTTAAACATGTAACGGATTATGTAAATTATGTGTTGTTTTAACAAAAGGTTTTAATCGATAGTGTTTTTATACTTAACTATATTTTATTTATGATTATCAGGAGATTTATTATCATAATTATAAATTTCGCATAAACAGATTTTGAGAATTAATTTTACATAAATCTGCAAAGTTAATTTTTTTTGTATTTAAAAGTAGATTAAAATTAAATCATATTTGCATTAAAAATTCATCTGCTTTAATTTTAACATTTATTTTGAAATTTTTATTTTTCCCGTACACAAACCGATAAAAGTTTCCGCATGAGCAAAAGGAACGTATTTTCTAATGTTAAAATTTTTAATAAATCACCGGTTGTAATCAATCAAAGATTTGAAAAAGAAATTTAATTTAATTTAATTACCTTTCCAACGATAGTCTAAAGAGGTTTAAAGTAAAAATTTGTGAGAAATTATAGAAAAAAAAAAGATTTTTCACATAAGTTTACGGAAATTGCTGCCAAAAAATAACAGTTTGATCAATTTCCAAAAATCTACCAATTTTGGAGAGGTGAGACATCTACCTTTCCAAATCAGGAAGATTTTTAAAAATCGGTTTACCACAGTCGAAGATATAACTTCTTAAAATTATTCTTGAATTTCTTGAAAAATACTCAATTTTTGCTCACCGGGGAACTTTTGTCTGGTAGTGTATTCTGAGGTAATTTTCTCTTTCTCACAGCAGAAAACAAATATAATAACACAGAACATCCTCCACAGAGCAATATGTACGACACGTACATATAATTTCTAATTAAACAGAGGAAAGACTGAATTCTGCCAATCTTTTGATAATTGCGGATTTTTTCTTTATTCTTCGAAATGTTTGGAGTTTGGAGCGTAGCGCGTTTGAAATGCGGGGGTTTGTTTATTGAATTGTCTTGCGAGAGCAAAAACTATTTAATGTTGCGGGAGAATTCTGTGGAAATTACAGCATCACAAAAAATTAGAACAGAGTCGTGTGGAGTAAATTTTCTGCAGCAGACAAATTAACTTTTAAAATTAAATTTAGATCCCCTACACTTGGTTTTATGGTCGTTGTGTTCCTCGAAGCGATGTGAGTGCAAAATTGACGAGACACAGCTCAACTCTAAAATGATTTTGAAGGCGACAGTGATGATTTTTTGCAACTAAAGAATTCTTGAGAAGAAATTAGAAACCTCCGGGAAAGAATATTGGAAGCTAAGACGAAGGAAAAGGGAGAGAGAGCACGAAAAAGTTCGTGATGTAATCTGAAGAACCATGCTTCTTGGAAATTTTTATCATGGACGCGTGCGAATTCCGCAAGTTGGGTCACACTAATCAAATTCACGCCGGACATGGATTATCTCGGGGGGAAGCAGAAAACAGCGGCATGAGTTTGGGTCAAGAGCTATTATATACACTTTTTATCGCACCAGAGATAAAACTTCTTTTTTGAGAGGTTCAATTTTCTGTTCCTTGTACAGCATAAGAGGAAAGGAAAAAAATCTTAAATTTATGCAATGAAAGTTTATGCGGTTACGCTTAACAATTTCACGGTGATTCAGCCAATAATCATTCTGAAGATGGTATTACCATTCAAAATTGCTCCCACACAGTCAACTCCCACACTCCCCGTACCGTAGTGTCCAGCACTCGCGACTTTTTTGCTCACCACAAAAATTGTTTATGCGGAAAATGTTGCTCGTCCACAGACACGAGACGCCAGAAGGAGACTAAAAGGCACGACAGAGAGTCTGCAGTGGAGCATTCATCTGGCTCCAGTATCAGTAACTTCGGATTTCGTCTCGGGACTTTTTCCCCTTCGCACAGCGGAAATTGCATTGGAGCCGATTTCGGGAGACGCACGGCGCAGCATCATGGTCCACAGCGGGGCATGCGGAGGGCATTCACGCGCGCTGAATTCGATTGTTGACCATTAAGATGCTGTCGCAGTTGGGCAACATGCAGTGTTCGGGAAATTAGCTTATTTTCCACTTTTTCCACCACTTTCGCCCACTCCTACACGGCGCACCCATAAACGCCGTGAAAAACACAAAAGCGGGAAAATGCAATCTAGCGCAAGAACGTGAAGCTTTCAGATGAACGCTATGAACATAATTTGAGCATATTTTTTTTTGAAATTCAACTTGCAATAAAGTTGATTAATTTTTTAATATTTGAATTATTAATTTCCTTCAATTTCCACAAAGAAATTGAAGGAATTTTTTTTTTATAAAATGTTTTTGACATTTTTATTTTGTTGAAGGAGTTTATTCAGTTCTGTATAGGAAATTGTCAAAGAAACTCAGGAATAGTATTTTGAAAAAACCGACGTGATTTCTTGTCTCTTCAATGCATAAAGCATAATTTTACATTGTCAAAGCTTCCCAACGGAATGCTTCAAGATACAAAAAACACATCTTGTGACGTAATTGTTTGCATTTTTCAGCAAATCTTTGCCCTCAAGCAAAGATTCCCAATATAACGAAATTTCGCTGATGTTCTCTAATTAATTTTCCGATAAAGTTTTACAAAATGTTTCCAATATAATATTTTAAAGAGCTATATTCATTATATATACATTTTAAAGGTTTATTTCCCCAAAAGTTATAATTCCTTGAGCAAACTTTCTGTGAGATACGCCCAACTATATCCATATTTTAGTGGTTTTTATTAGCCATTCCGGGCGGGGGAGAAGTTTGGGAAAATTTTAACGATCTCTCCACCCATTTAGGTAAGAAATTTAAAGCTTCCGCTGCAAAACTCATAAACATGCAAGTTGAAGGAGGGATGGAGAGAATGCAATTGGCATCCTGAAAGCATCATAATCTTCTCCCAAAAATTCCATCAAACTTCTTGACACACTTCTTGGTGAAAGTTTCATCGTTCTACATGCTGGAGGAGCCATGAGATGAAACCACTTTTACTCATCTAAAATCTTTGACTTTATGAGTTTAGGGAAAAATTTCCCTTGTAAGACGTTTGGGTTTACCTGCCCTGTCTTCCTTAGAGGGGTCTTTTTATGATATTTTTGTTGTGAAAAGGGGAGGAAATGGGTGGAAATAGGATATTTGGCAAAAATAATAATACATGGCGCATCCCCAACAAACGTACGACAAATTACATTCACTCTTCACACACTAAACATGGCAATTATGCCGTCATACAGTGTTTTGTTACCCAACTTGTGGTGCTTTCAGGATGGGGGTCATACCATGAATATAAATCTGTCTATTAAAGTAGAAATCATAATGAAGATAGCAATCGATGAATTATGCACCGAGACCTTCAGGCAAAGCCATTGTTCTCTTGTCAGACCGAGAAAGGAATCAATAGACAGCTTTAATTGCATAATAATTTACCATTGATGTAGCTTTATATATATTGACAAAGCTGGTATCCAATAAATTGCTGTTTCTGTTTGAATTTTAAATTATAGATAGGAAAAAAGAGCATTATATGTAAAAAGAATGGGGTAAAGAGTAAACATAAATTTTCAGTGTTCAATGAGACAAAAAATATATTGCGGCATTTATTGGTTGGATTTTCCAGCATAATTACCAGACTGATAACACATGTATGCAAATTTTCCGAGCTTTTACTCACATTTCCCACGCTCTAAATCACTATTTTGCTAAAAATTAAATGGATGCTGTAAGTTTTTTTTTTAGAAGGACGCTCCATTGAATATTTTGACATAACCTCACTAAATAAATTAGCACTTAATATTTGAATTAATTTATAAAAAATCGTTAATGACATTATTTTTAAAATACGTTACATGGTGTAACAACACGCTCTATCCAACTTAATTTACATTTTTCATTTATTACAAGCAATTAAGTGAAGATTTAGTGCTACAAATTAATTTTTATTCAACCCAATTTTGATGCATTGCTTTATTCACTTGAATTTCAATATAACAACTCCCCTTCCAGCTTGAAAAAAAAGTCATCATGGGTATGAAAGATAAATTGCTCGCCCCCGTGGAAAAGGGAAACTTTCTCCGAGAAAATTTACAATGTGAAAAATTCATCACATTGATAAGGAAATGATTTAATTCAATGCCATGTTTCGCCTCCGCGGCAGTGAAGAAATTCCAAGAAGGAAGAAAAAATTGAGATGGAAATGCGGGTATTACTTTCCATTTCGCAGAACGGGACGATTTTACATTTTATGTATAGAATTTTGCAAAGTTTTGTCCAACAAAAAAACTTCCCATCGTCGTGTTTATTTTATTTTTTTGCGTAGAAATTTTTGTGGACAATTTTTCTTCTTTAGAATTGACGATATAAGAAAGGAATCATTCTATAAATAAGAATTTTTCCTACATCTGTCTTTCGTGGAATTTCTTTTCGGAACTTTTCCACTCCTTCTTGGAAGGTAATAACTCTTGAAAATTTTCTCAATTTCCTCCAACAAGATCACTTGAAGAAAATTCCAAAACACCTTAACGCTCACAGAGAAATTCTGAAACTTTCGAAGGGATTTTAATTAAAAGGATTGATTGAAATAATAGAATTGTCTGTGAGTTTATGCAAATTTTATCACTTTTCCTGCTACTCAAAGTGATTTTGTCAAAAACAGGAGTCATCCAAAGGATCCCTCCCCCCATTAAAAGATAAATTCCTATAAAAGTTCAATTATATAATTTTAATAGATTTTCAAAGAAGTAAAATAAATTCCTCGAAAGGACCCCCTCGGGGGATAATTTAAAAGAAAAATTTGAGAGTAATTTTCATAGATTAAACGAGCTTTTGAATATGATTGAAACACAAAGCCTTCAGATTGAAGCTTTCATGGAATTGACCTACATACATCCCGGTGAACCTAACAAACTGTGTTGGACATTCAAAGATATAATAATGAATGTAAAATTCCCACCATGACATTGTCTTTGGAAAATGAACGAAGCGAAAATGATTATTTAAATTTTTGAAGTACAATCTAAATGGAAATTCGAGCGGGAGCATCTGCAAAATGGAATTTTCATCGCGAGAAAATGAATTTTCACTCCCGCTCCTCCCACCCCATTGTCCTAAAATAGATTTCATTTGGACGGATGGTGTATGATTGTGTTTTTGATTATCCCCCGTCCATTGTAAAATTAACAATTTGCAATTAAATGCCAAAAACTATTCGTTTGGTACTATTCGTTTTTGCTTTATGCTTCAAAATGTTCGAGAATACTAATAACACCTAAAAAGGAATATTTTTGTACACTCCATAGGTGAATTTTCCAATTAGTTTCCATTTGAAAAAACCGAACTCAAAAAAATAATTTTCTCATTTTTTTTAATTTTCAAAACAAGTTAAAAAGGACATTATGGAAAATTCGGTTAAAAAACTATTATTTATGTAATTTTCAAAACTTTTAATAGTAAAGCCTGCATTTTTTCTAGCCGTTTCAAGTTATAGAGATATTGAAGAGAAAAACGATTCTTTATTAAAAATCATGATTTATTCTTCATATCTACATATGTATTATAACAAAATCTTTTACAATTCAATTCCAGAGTAGATATTATAATTACGTCAAACAAACTTAATATGAATGATTAAATAAATCAATTCTGTGCATTTATTTTCGTCTTTTTAAATAATTTCGAAATTGTTCCCCACATTCTGCTAAAATTGAGAAATATTAAACCAATTAGCCCAAGGCCAACGGCTGCATATCCCAAAATCGCATAAGATGAAACAACTGATTCAACCTCTCTTCTGGTACATTTTGGAAGTTTATTTGGACACTCTTTACCACGAGATTTATGTTCACATTCTTTTAGAGTAAAAAATGTAAGTCTATGAAATAAGTGTGGTCCTATAACTTTAAACAGAATATCCTTATAGACGGATCGTTTTGTCGTGAAACCATTACCATCCGCAAGAATCCACATTCCAATCTCCTGATCAATGCTATTTTCATCAGGATAGAAGCATGTATGCAGAATTATTATGTAATGTTTTGTTATGGTCAATTGAACGGGAATTTCAATGTTCCTACAATCATTTTCATACGAAACCATCATAAGTCCAGAAGAATTCCCCGCAAATTTCATTGAAAAAACTTCACAATCAGTCAGCAAGGACCTGGGTAAGGTTCTGGCGGTGAATCTAATAGTGTGAATATCTTTAAAATTATTATTATTCTCAAATATTGCTATTGTAGTGCAATGATGAGGGATTGTAGGTGGTCTGAAGAAACGATTATTCGTTATGTTAATCATTGCAAATATATTGTAAAAGTAATTTCCCATAAAGTCACCAAGATCGTAATTTTCCGTTTTCCCAAAAATCGGGCACTCCGGTTTAGGGATCAAAATACAGAAAAAATCACAAATTTGAAGGAAAATCAGCAAAAAATTCAAAAGCATTTTCAATGATTAATTATTATCTTTTCGAAGCCTCGAAAAAAATGGATTGATGTTAACTAAATGGTAGAGGAATCTCTTTAAGTCTATAGTTTCCTTAGCTTCGCTCTCTTCTATTCTATATCGTTAAGAACATCTGGAATTGTTCTTAGTAGCAACGTGAATAATTAAGACACTTAATAGATAGGCTCATGTAAGTAATTTATTATTTCTGCTGTGTTTCTTTTAGGCACAGCTCTTGTGTACCGAGCAAAATCGAAAGTCGTCAGATCGCGCTGAAACTTGGGATGAGCATGAATTCCAGTCCCCACATTCCAAAAAATGTTTTTTTTTTTAAACCCCCCTTACCTTCCTCTCGCAAATGTATGCGACAAAAATTTTCTTTTCGGCTGGCCGTCCGATTTTTCGGAGGAGAAAAAAAATTTCGATGAGTTTTCGATGAATATCTCGAAAACAGCGACATATTTTTTTTTCTTTTATTGATATGTTATAGCTGACTATATTATCTATCACCATGCAAAAAATGAAGAAAATCTATGGATCCGTTCACGAGATATAGCTTTCCATAGTTAGTATGTCATATCTCGGGTTCTACAAGTCCGATTTTGATCAACTCAAGCGCAAATGAAAGGTTTTGTGTAACCCTACAAATGTCTAGAACATTGCAACTTTGAGAAGTGACCGCAAAAGGCGCTAAATCAAAAACAAAATTTTCGAAAATTTCGAATTTGCTTTCTAGTTTGCTCTCACAAAATTGGTATACACAAATTGGTATACAAATTGGTATACAAATTGGTAAAATTGGTAGGCTTGGTCAGCCTAGCAGTACATTTTCTAGCTGTTTCAGTTATAGTGATAATGAAGAGAAAAACGATTCTTTACTGAAAATCATGATTTATTTTTCATCTTTATATTATAACAAAATCTTTTACAATTCAACTCCAGAGTAGATATTATAATTACGTCAAATAATATGAAGAATTAAATAAATTAATTTTGTGCATTTATACCTTCGTTTTTTTGAATAATTTCAAAATTTTTCCCCAAATTCTGCAATAATTGAGAAGTATTAAACCAATCAATCCAACACCAACGGCTGCATATCCCAAAATCGCATAAGATGAAACAACTGATTTTACCTCTCCTCCGCCGGTGCATTTTGGGAGTTTATTTTGACACTCTGTACCAAGAGGTTCATCTATGCACTGATTTTGAGTAAAAAATGTAAGTCTATAAAATAAGTGTGGTCCTATAACTTTAAACAGAATATCCTTATAGACGGATCGTTTTGTCGTGAAACCATTACCATCCACAAGAATCCACATTCCAATCTCCTGATCAATGCTATTCTCATCAGGATAGAAGCATGTATGCAGAATTATTATGTCATATGTTGTTATGGTCAATTGAACGGGAATTTCAATATTCTTACAATCTTTTTCATACGAAACCATCATCTGACCAGAAGAGTTTTCTGCAAATCTCATTGGAAAAACTTCACAATCTGTCACCATGGAATTGGGTAAGGTTTCGCGGTGAAAAAAACTGTCAAGTTATTTTGAAAGTGTTCAAGATCCTGAAATATTGATATAGCAGTGCAATGATGAGGGATCGTAGGTGGTCTGAAGAAACGATGATTCGATATGTTAATCATTGCAAAGACATTGTGAAAGGTGTTGTCCTGAAAGTCACCAAGATCGTAATTTTCCGTTTTTCCAAAAATCGGACACTCCGGTTTAGGGATTAGAATTGAAGAAAATTCACAAATTTGAAGGAAAATCAACAAGAAATTCAAAAACATTTTGAATGATTAATTATCTTTTTTGGAGCTTGGAAAATAAGTGAGTGATGTTAACTGAATGGTTAAAGTATCTCTTTTAGTTCAGTTTCATTAGATATTTTCCTAATATTCAATATCATTAAGAACATCTGGAGTATTTCTCAGTTACAACGTGAATAATATATTAAGTCAATTCCTAAAAGTTTCATGTAAGTAATTTGTAAGTTTTTGATTATTTGTAAGAATTCTTAGCCATAAAGGATACGTTTTTGTGACGAATTTAATAGGATTTCATTTTTGAGATTCTTTAGAGTCGGCAAATCGAATCAAATCAAGAACTGATTGTGAGTTAGAAAATCATAAATATTAAAGTCCAGTAAAATTAATTAAAGAGTTCAAGAATTTCCCAAAATTAGCCCAATTCTGTTATAGTTTATAAGAATTAGGCCAATGACCTTAATACAAACGACTACACAGATAAATATCATATAACTAAAAATATTTGACTTTTCTTCAGGACAATCTTGTACCTTATTTGAGCACTCTGTACCGAGAGATGGTTTATCGCATTTGTTTGAAGTGAAAAATTTCAACAAAGAATATATTTGTGGACCTAGAATTTTTTTCAGATTTTTCTTGTAGCTATTATTTATTTATTTATTTATTTTATTTATAAAGGGGGTGCCATCATAACTGATGATTCCCCTGTGTGTAATACATTATAGTAATTATGTTTTATATGTTTTTTTTTTATAATTTTGTATATATATCTGTTTCTTTTATAAATTTCATCAAGTTATTTACGTTATCAATGTTATTGTTAAGAATTGTTTTTGTGCTATTTTTTATTTTGTATTTCTGTCTTAGGTTGTTGTATTTTATGCAATTTGTTAGGATGTGATTTATGGTGATTTCCTCATTACAGGTGTCGCATGTTGGTGTTGTTGTTCTTGTCTCCCTTTCGAAAAGGTGACCATGTGTTAGAAGAGAATGTCCTATCCTGAGCCTGCATAGTACAACTTCTTCTTTCCTGTTTGTCCTTTCCGATGTTGACCAACTTGATGTTTCCTCCTTTATTTCGCCCAGTTTGTCTCCTCTTGTCCTTTTCCACTGTTGGGTCCATTCGTCTTTAATGCTGTCTACTGCAGTGTTAGTCAAATCCTTAGCTGTTGGAAAGTGTTGAATTGATATCTCGCTACTGTTTCTTGCTAGTTCGTCTACAATCTCATTTCCAGCAATGCCTAAATGTGATGGTACCCAGCAAATCGTGAAATTGATGGATGATCTTTCGATCAATTCTATTGCCTTTGAGATGATTGGTGATCTTTTGTTGTTGTAGTTAGTCATTGATTGGATAACACTTAGAGAATCTGAAAAAATAACGACTGCATTATCTACATTCAGGATTGCGTGATTGACTGCTTCCAATATAGCGTATGCTTCTGCTGTGAAAACAGAGCTGTGTTTTGATATTTGAAATTGAGCTATATTATTTTTTTCCTTAATCACAGCAAATCCTGTGGCAGACTCAGTTTTAGAACCGTCAGTGTAATAATGAGAATGTGATGAATATTTGGTTGAAAGAAGTTCAGAGAAGTAGATTTTCATTTGTATAGCTGACATATTTTGTTTATTTGTTATTTGCAGAGACCTGTCGATTTTAATATCAGGTTTGTATGGATTTACTTGTAGGGTATTTCTTCATTTTAATTTCATTTTAAATTTATTCATCCCAATTACATTTGTCCTATCTTCTTGCGCCCTTGGGCGTCTTAGTGTTGTCAACCAACCTCCAGAGCAAAACCAAGGAAAAGCTCCTTCTCAGGTTGTATAAGCCAGGGTAACAAATTTGGGGTTGAATATTTGCTTATAAGATAAGACTACATAATTGAGAGACGCGGCCCAGCATAATTGCTGTAGGGCATTTAATAAAAAAAAAAAAAGGAAAACTAACGCTTAATCAAAAATCAAAAGGATATAAGTAGGGATATCATTAAAATCTGGTAATTTTCGAATTATATAATTGTGAAATCTTTTAGCTGCGGATTTATATTCTTTTCTGGTGTCAATAGAATTGTATATTGTGTTATTAGCATGATTATTTAATTCTAGGATTTTAAACCCGTATTTAATGTTGAGAATATTTCTACGATAACTAAGAGGACATTTTCCTGCTTCTACAAGTATACTATTTACGGGACTAGTGCGGAAAGCTCCTGTACTGAGTCTAATACCTGCGTGATAAGTTGAATTAAGCATTCCAAGGGTTTTGTTATTGGCAGAAGCGTACACTATAGAACCGTAATCTAGTTTGCTTAGGACTAATGCGTTAAATATTTTTAAAAGATTTTTTCGATTACCCCCCCATTCTTTGTGGGATACGCTTTTGATTATGTTTAGGGACTTATTACATTTTGCTTTTAATTGACTAATGTGGGTTTTCCATTCTAGTTTTTTGTCAAAGATTAATCCAAGAAACTTGTGTTCATCTACTACTGGGAGAATGTTATTATATAGGGTGAGGACAGGATCACTGTGGGATTTTCTTGATTTGCAAAAATGTACGACTTTAGTTTTTTCATGAGAAAATTCGAGTCCTGAGCTTTTTGACCATCGTTCCAGTGACCTAATAGCTAATTGCAATTTTTCCTCTATAACTCCTATATCATTCGCTCTATAAAAGATGACAAGATCGTCAGCATATAAAAGTCCAGTAATAGGGGAGGGAATGTATTCAAAAATCTTGTTTATATAAATTAAAAAGAGGGTGACAGATAGTACTGACCCTTGTGGGACAGAATTATCTAGATCGACTTTCTCTGAGACATTGTTTCCCATTATTACACTGATTTTTCTATTTGTTAAGAAATTATTTATAAAGGAGGCCATATTCCCATTAATTCCTAGGCTCATAATAATGTCTACTACACCTCTTGGCCATGTCATATCGTATGCTTTTTTGAGATCGAAAAAAACTGCCACTAAATGCTCGTTTCTAGCAAAGGCTTCTTGAATTTCACTTTCTAATCTAACTAAATGATCAAGGGTTGAGTGGCATTTACGAAAACCTGATTGGTATGGTGATAGTAAGTTGTTAGTTTCAAGATGCCATACTAGTCTATGATTTACCATTCGTTCAATAATTTTACATAGGCATGAAGTGAGGGAGATCGGTCTGTAGCTATTTGAGTCTGTTTTGTCTTTATTGGGTTTCAACACTGGTACTACAAAGGCTTCTCTCCATGAAGATGGAAATTCGTTATGTGTCCACATGTAATTATAAATTTTTAGTAGTTCATTAAGGGAACTAGGATTTAAATTTTTTATCATTTCATAATGAATTAGGTCAGGGCCAGGACTACTTCCTTTAACTTCTTGAAGGACTCTATCTAATTCTTCAGGAGAAAAAGGAATATTATAGGAAGCATCATAGTTTAGATCAATTATGGGAGGTTCTGCTTCATGCTCTTCTTTGTGAAAAAGGAAATTTAATGGGTAGTTTTCGTTACTTGAATTTTCTCCAAATGCCCTTGCTAGTTCATTGCATATTTCTTGAGGATTTGTTATATCATTATTATCTTTTTTAAGTAAATATATTTGTGAAGATTTAAATTTTCCAGAAATTTTTTGAATGGTATTCCAAACTTTTGTTACAGGTGTATTGGGGTTTATTGTGGACACATATTTTTCCCAGCAAGCTTTCATTTCTTTACGACAATCTCTTTGCATTTTTGCTTTAAATTTTTTATATTCAATTAAATAGGATTCATCAGGGGCTCCCTCTCTTAAACTCTTTTTATATTTTTTAAGAGCTCTATTTCTATTCTTCTTTGTCGCCTTAAGTTCTTTATTAAACCAAGGATTAGGAGGTCGGTATGGTGTTGTTTTAGTTTGAGGGATAGTTTTCATAGCTACATTTATTATTTGGTTAGAAAAATTACTTACGATTTCAGATGTATTGTTACCAGTCATTTCAATCCCTATCAAGTCTTCTTTAAAAACATTCCAGTTTGCTTCTTTTATTTTCCATTTCGCCCTTCTCGACTCAAGAAAAAGTGAATCCAAGAATTTTATCTGGATAGGAACATGGTCACTCCCATGGAAATCATCTAGGGTATTCCATTCTAGATTGGCTGCTACTTCGCTACTAATGACAGATAGGTCGATTGCACTAAAAACTCCAGTTGCTATAGTCAAATGTGTTGGTTGTTGATTATTTAGGATAGTGAGATCATATTTATCAATTGATTCTTCAATTATTTTTCCTCGAGGGTCTAATTGGGATCCACCCCATAGAGGATTTTTTGCGTTCACATCTCCTAAAATCATATAAGGTTTAGGCAGTTGTTCTATAAGTTTATCAAATTGTTTTTTAAGTTTAAATTGGGGTTGTATATAAATATTGCAAATTGTTAATTTAAATGGGAAAATTATTTCAACAGCTACTGCTTGGAGGGTGGTATTTAGATTAATTTCTTTACTATCAATGGTTTCTTTAACCAGTATTGCAACTCCTCCACTAGCTTTTAAATTATCTTCATAGCATTTATAAAAACAATTGTAGCCTCTTAATTTGGGTGGGTTATTTCTTGTTGCATGTGTTTCTTGGAGGCAAAAAATTAGAGGGTTGTGGGTATTTTTAATTATTTTGATTTCAGGAAATTTGTGATAATATCCATTTGAATTCCACTGGATAATATTGTGATGTTGTGGGGGGTTTAATTGATTAGTGTTATTATTGTGGTTATTGTTTGCTGTAGTGTTATCATTTTCTGTATTATTTATATTATTGTAAGGTCTCACCGTCGTAGGCGGATCCAAAGAGCCAGAACCCTCATTCACATCTTGTGCAAATGGTTGCCCAGACCCCAAAGAACCACCAACACCGGGAGAATCTTCATTGTTTGTATATGAAGTGTTATGAGCGAGTCAGAAGTCTTCGTCTAATTGTTTCATGTCAGTATCTTCTCCTGTATCAACATAATCTTCAAGAATTGTATTTGTATTATTTTGTGTACATATATCAGTTTGTAAAATATTTTGATGCTGAGTTCTGAGCCTTTCATGGTTCTCAGAATCAGTCAATGCATTTGCATATGTATAATTGTTTGGTTTTGTGGCGATGTTTTGCTGTGGAGATAAATTTTTTGTGGGCATTATATTTGTAGATGTGCTTGGTTGATGATTTTGAGAAGAAATATTGTGTGTGTTCGTCCGTGAGTTTCGGTCTTTGTCTGTGCGTTCATTTGTGTTATCATTTTTTCCAATTGAAGGATTAGTTGTATTAGTATTATTCATACTTACCTGGGATTGCCGTTGTCGTTTGGGTGCTTCTTCATTGCTGGAAGAGAGAGCATGTCTGTCTCGCTTTGTGGAGTTTTGGTGTTGTGTGGACTGTGATGTTGATGGTTCATGTTGTCTTGAATTTTGCATGTTATGTTGCTTGCTTGTTGATGGTTGCTGTCGGGTTGATGTTTTCCCTTCATGTCGATTTTTCCGTGTGTCACGTTTCTGGTTGTGCTCTTCTTCTTCGTCGCTAATGTTGTTATTGTATGCAGTTGGTGTTGATGTGATTGGTGCTTCGTGGATTGGTATTTGTGCTCGTCGTTGCTTTTTGGTCTTTTTGGTGCGACTAGCTTCCTCGAGGGTGGGGAAATCATCATCGCTCTCATCATCAAGAGCGGTGTATCTGTTTGAGATGACTATCTGTGAGTGTGTGTTTGTGCGTTGTTTCGGGTGCGGGTAATGCAGGGCTGCTTCCGCTTTGCTCATGTTCTTGTAGGCAACAAGGTTATTGATGTTCTCTTGGCGAATTTTTTCAGGACAATTCACAAAGTCAGCACTGTGATTTCCTTTGCATGCGATGCATTTGGGTGATTCTTGGCATGTTGTGAATGAGTGGGTGGTAGAAATTTCTTCTCCACACCTCTTGCATTTTGCGGATTGTTCTGGGCAATTCCATGCCCCGTGGTAGTAAGACCAGCAGATTTTGCACGCGGTTGCTCGCATTACAAATGGTTGACATGGCACACGCACGTAGTTAATGAACACATACTCTGGTATGCATCCTCCCTCAAAATACACTTTCACTCGCTCTGTATCGATAGCGGTCTTTTGACCGTCAATCATCTCATGGCGTTTCACTCTCACCACTTTTGTGATCTTCAGTTGTCCCGCTTCGAGATTCTCCAGTAGGTATTCTTCACTGTATTTCTTGTTGATGCCCCATATTACTCCACATGTAGTGGTGAAGTAGAGGGGAATGAAGACTTTGGTACCTTCACTTTGCAGGGTTGGCACTTCCTGAATGGCATTGGCCACGTTGTGGTTTTCACAGTAGATTATGAGAGATTTACGTCCCGTTTGCCTGATTTGGCGGATTTCGTCCTTTCGGAAAAGCTTCTTCACGCGATCCCCTATGTCAATTGAATCTAGGGGACGCTTCTCGCTGGTCACCATCACTTTGAATCCATTGTATTTAATGTTCGGAATGTATTTGTAGGTTATGGGTCTCTGAACCCTCACATTGTCCACCGGAGGGGCACTAGGCCCCCCGGGATCATTTTCACTCATTTTCACTTCTCACCAATAAAGAAATGTATTGAAAATTGTCTTTATAATTTGAAAACTTTTAATATAGTTCTTAGGAAAAGAAAAAAATTAACGTATTCCGCACTTGCTTGAAATCACGACCACTCGGTATGAAAGCCGGTTTGGAACTGTTCTTGTAGCTAGATTGTTTAATTGCTAAATCACTACTGTCCTCCACTAGTACCCACATTCCGATGTTCTGAGCTGTGAAATTTGTCTCACTAGCAAGGCAAGTATGCAGGATTATCAATTCATTCCGTACCACGCTAATATGGACAGGAATTTCAATATTCTCACAATCTTTTTCATAAGAAACTCTCATTTTTGAAGAATTTCCTTCAAACTTCATTGGAAAAACTTCACACACTGTTACATATGAGTTTTCCCCCTGAGAGTTGCTTTTGTAGGTGAATCTAATTGCTTGATTTGTGTCCAACATATTGACAATATCGATTGATGTACAATGTTGGGGGTGTGTTGGTGGTGTGTAGAATCGATGATTTGAATTGTTAATCATTGCAAATATACTGTAAAAGTAGTAACCTCTAACGTGTGAAAAAACATAGTAATCCGTATTCCCGAAAATTGGGCAATGATGATGAAAAGTCTTTACCAAGAAGAAACCACGAATTTGTGCTAAAATCAACAAAACTTTCAAGATCATTTCAAAGTTTCTGAGTTTCCGTTTGAAGAGCTTTCAGCGAACTGGGGACTGTGTTGTGCGGGTGAGACTTTTCTTTTCTAATAATATTGCAACATTTTTTCTCGCTCTAATATTCTTTGTCATTAGAAGCACCTGCAGAGAAGCTCGTGTGGCGGCAATTAAAATGTACCTTGGGGCAATATTCTATGATTTATTGTGCAAAGCAATGCCCATTTAATGCCATAAATCGCCCACATCTACTAAGGTGATGATATATATTTCTTTGACCTATCTATGTCTTAAAGGGATTAACCTGAATGTATGTCCTGCCCAAGAATTTTTTTTTTGACTTTTTTTTTGTAGAAGTTAACATTGAAGTCCTTTAACCTTTCTCAATGAATTTATATTCTATCAAACATTCTGTGTCTAAAATCTACAATTTCACTTGAGATAGATCAAGGTTCTCATCACAGAAAGAATTCAAGAGAAAGAAAGAATCTATACTAAAAATATTTCTCAAATTCCCTCAATGAAAGCCAAAATGATTCGCAATTTTGAGCAAAATTACAGACATCAAATAGTCAGAGTTTTTGGGGAAAATGTTCTTTCTCACACAACCAAAATGCCTCTGTAATTCTCCATTCATTGGCCACCATCGCACACCCCAGAGTATAAAGTTTTCTTTAACTTTTCGAGGAGTGCGCAGAGTGTTAAACATTTGGCGTGTGTATTATATACTCTCCGCGTGGAAGTTAATCATAAGAAAAGATATAATTAACCCCGTACTTTCTCCGTAGTTTTAGAGAAATTAAATTAAAATGAAATGTAGAGTCAACGCGAAAAAGTTCAAAAATATAGATGTGTGCAATATGTTTCTCATACATAATATTAATTAAATATATTTCCATTAAAGCATACGAAGCAGAAAATTGAACTCGTTCAATTATATTTTGTATATCGGTGAAAAAATCACCAATAAAAATATTCAGTGTAAATATTATCAAGAGTTTAATTATTGTTTTATCAAAATATACCGAGTTTTGGTATGAATTGAAGCCGGAGTAATATTAATTTTGCCTCTAAAATCCTTAATTTTCACTCACCCGGAAACTTTTGTAGGTAATTCTGAATAATTTTCCAAATATACATTTATTTTGAAATTTTAATTGATTTTCTAATGAGAATAATTCTATTACAAAAAGAGATATTATTTTTTCCTCAAAATATTTTTCATTTGATAAAACTTCCTTGAATTAATTCAAAACTCATCAGTTGTTTTGGTATGAATTGAAGCCGGAGTAATATTAATTTTGCCTCTAAAATCCTTAATTTTCACTCACCCGGAAACTTTTGTAGGTAATTCTGAATAATTTTCCAAATATACATTTATTTTGAAATTTTAATTGATTTTCTAATGAGAATAATTCTATTACAAAAAGAGATATTATTTTTTCCTCAAAATATTTTTCATTTGATAAAACTTCCTTGAATTAATTAAATCAAAACTCATCAGTTGATTTTGTTGGATTATTTAGGTGCCACGAAAATATCTCCCTCTATATTCTATTTACCCTCCAACCCACTGCGTAGCTTTAAAAAAAAGCCCAATCGATGCATGGTAGAATCCCTCAAAATACATCAGAGAGCTTTTAGTGGATGCAAAATCACCACAATGCAAATTAATCCGGGTCAAAAGTTGTGGGATGGAAGTGAGGATTTAATAAAATATCTACGTGGATGAACATGCAGGAGCAGATATATTTTCAGCAACAAAAAAAAGTCCCTCAACGGGGTGAATAATAAAATAATGAAATTCCACAACCATTTTGCACGATGCACGACCCCAAAATAATTCAATTGAACTAATTAAAGGTGATCAATCAAATTGGACGTGGGTATTGCTTCGTGTGGCTCTTTAATTTGGCAAAAGCATCATTCGGTGTGGGTGCGGGAGATGTTACACACACACGTTGCAATAGCCAACAATGCGGGAAAACCCAAAATGGGAATATTCAATTTGCATTTCCATGATTCAATCAATTATTTCATCTCGTTCAACAATTTGTAGCCAATTGAAAATGTGCGTCTGTGTCCACTGTGTAAACCATCTTGACCCTCGCAAATCATTAAGTACATACATACATGTATGAATATGCGGAAGAGCATCCCTTTCGGATATGGTACGCCCATTAGTCATTGAAATAGTGGTGCAGCTTAACATGCCGAAGAATTAGATTTTGCATCCCTTGTTGTAAGTTTCTCGGATAAATTAAGCAGAAAATACCGAAGCATATATACACAACATGAGATGACTCCCAACCCTATACTTAAATCACTTGCTAAACTTCAAACAAGCTACATACATATAGTTAGTAGAGAACTTTGGCATGATGTGGCACAAATCCCCGGAGATAGAAGAGCTGCTGCAGCTATGTGATGAGCACAGATGAGGCTGCTGTATGTTGAAAATTTCATTGCAATCAGCACAAATCACAAGATGTATTCATTTCATTGGCAGTGCTATTTTCGCATGTTGAAATTCAGCAAAATGCCATTATAAATTCACTAGATGTCGATTTTAAAACAATATAACACTGAATTCAAATAAATTATCGCTGCAGAGGAATCAAGGGGTATTTATCTGAATGAAAATCTTCAAATTATTTGTCAAAATTTTGATGATTTGCAAAAATTCGTCAAGATTCGGATTTTTGTCAAGAAAATTCAGACTATTCGTCAAAATTCGGATGATTAGCTAAGATTCTTCAACATTCTGATTATTCGACGAGATTTGGATAATTTGTTAGGATTAGGACTCTGCCAAGATTTGGATTATTCGTCAAGTTTCGGATTATTCGTCGCGATTCAGATTATTTGTCTATTAGATTTGAACTATTCGCCAAGATTTAGATTTATTCTTCAAGATTTGGATACTTCGTCAAATTACAACTTTACAAACAGATTCGTCAAGATTTAGATTATTCGTCGAGATTCAGATTATTTATCAATAGAATTAGAAAAATTTGTCATGATTCTGATTATTCATCGAGATTCGAATGATTCGCTAAAACAATCAAAATATTCGACAGATCACCCCTTGAGAGGAAATTTAAATCAAAGTTTTTTGCAACATTCCAATGTAAAATTATTTATTTCCCCAACGAGGAAAGAATTTCCGCATTGATTTTAGCTTGATAAAGTATAATCTCAATTCAGAGAATTTCAAAAATTATATTTTCATTATTTATATTCTGTAGGAAAAAAGGACAAAATATTCATTCCATTTCCATATCAAACGTTTCTCAAACATTAAAAAGAAATCCTTCAAAGAATATTCATCTGTTAGAAAAAATGTTTCCTAAAGCACATTATTTCGATTTTTTTGTTCAATATAATCTCATGGGAAATGTGTGGAAAATGAAATGAAAATGTACACGAATGTTGCCATAGTATTCAGACACATTGTAGGTAGAGGTATGGAATGTTACCTATAATATTATTTATTCCAAAGTTCAGGAGTAATTTAGTTGTGGAAAGTCTCGAAGCAATTTTCCCGCACATGCATTCATGTATTTGATAATTTTGGGGAATATTCCCAATGCGCAAAATTGTCATTTGCATAAATTGTCCCTCAATTGGGTATACTATATACATACATACATAGCATTGGGGATGAAGGGTTGTTGGATGCATTTTGATCTGCAAAATGTGCAGAACTTTGGGGAGGCATAAAAGCAGCAATTGCATTGAGTTAACAAATTAATTATTATTATTGATTTAATTTTATCCATATTGGACTAATTGATATCTTGGGGCGGGTCAGAAGTTTCGACATGGACGTCTATAGCAGACACTTTGATGAGGAAATTATGATGAATTTTCTCTCCTTTAACGTATTTTCGTGAATTTCCCGAATTCCTTCGCAAGATGTTGCGGAGGAGGATGAATCGGGGGGAGAAAAAAGATGAAAGACATGGCAAAAATTCATTCTGCTTCATTAATTCAGGTTGATTTGGGTGAATGGAACATATTTCTCAGGAGCAAGTAGTAGTTGATGGGGGATCCTTGTACGGAGTTTTATTCAGAGGAGGAGGGAAGGAGGAAGATTATAAGTAGGTACGTATGCTCTCAAACATTCAAATACCGAGGGAGGGAGGAAAACCCTCAATAGCAATATCCTCTTATCAGGTTATTCATTCCCATTTTCTCGTGTGTCCAATCAGGGAGCAAATATTTGGTTGGAATGTGTTTTTGTTTAAGCTCCCTCCCTCTGGAGTGATTTTCAAGTTTTGGGGATTTGCTCTGAGGTTCATTGAACATTAACTCCCATAACCGTGCTGATGCCATGAATTCGAATATTACTGAACCGTATAGGAAATACGTGGGAAATGTGCATAAATTTAATTTCCTGCAATATATTGAAAGGGATTAGTTTTTTTCAACTTCTTAAAGTCAATGCGAGACGCTAAAAAAATATCTTGGGAAAATTGCTTCGGGAGAATTCAATAAAAATCTATACAACTTGTCCTGTCCATTCTATCTCATAAATTTAAACCAACTAATAGGAAGCTGGAAAATGTAGCAAAAATACGAAACCGCGAAAAACTCTCAGACATCGTAAATAATTTTTTTTAAATAAAAAAGTTGTCCGGAAAGGGAAATAACCGACAAACCCATCTAGTTGGGGATGGTGTAGTTGGGGGATTCAATTTGCACTCTATCGGTGTGACGTCTGCCGTGATTTATGCACCAGTTGGTGGTCCTTAATATAGATCTGCATGGCACATTTCACTTTTCCGGAGTCACACACACACACAAGTACCTTAACGACACAACAATTTTCCCCATATTCCGTTGAAAACCACAATTATGTTAGATCGCATAATCTCTCTATCTCTGTTTAAGCTTCTGATTTATTTATTTTTTAAAAACGAAACCTATTTAGAAGGGTTTTATTATATACAATATATTATCAAATAGAGAATTTAATTTTAAGAGAGTCCAATTCAATTTTGTCCCCATATACAAACTGACCTACATGTAAAGTAGAAAATGCAAATAACATTGTCCTCGAGTGAAAAATTACCATGCGGAGATACCCCATTTGGGATCCCATCCACACCATCCGCTTGAAGTTTCATTGTATTTAGCAAGATAGGCATCTCTAGAGGCAAAGGGGAGGAGGTGTGGGTGGATGATGTGTGATCAATTCAATGCAAAAGTCCAATTTTGTCCTCCCCTATACCGTCCACAGCAAACAAACATCCCCCCCTTGACTTTGTCGCTCAAAAAATTTTAATTAACATTTCTCTACCCCTATCTGGAAGCTGTCTTGGCATTGATACCACCCCATAAAGGATGAGAAATATACTATATTATAGTTATTTCGTATATCCTACAATATATCGACAGATAGTCCCCAAAGAGTGTGTCACAAGCGAATGGAAATTGTGTCACACATATCACAGGGAGGGAGACGAATGATGTGGAGCAAGAGAAGCTCCACCATTGGCACAGAATTGCTGTGTTGTCCCCAAAAAGAGTGCTCATGGGACGCAATTTTCACTATACTGGAATATTGTGTTCAATGATAATTGGCCGGAAATGTTGTAGATTTCTTTTTTTTTTAGTTTCCCCAAGGACCTCGCTACAGGGTTTACCAAAAATATCATCCTTACTTGCTTAAAAAAATTAAATTTCTTGTGGGACGTTATTCTTGAATTTTTTTAAACGATTTTTTTTAGTAAATTAAGTGTTTGATGAAGAGTCTGACAAGGGTACATTACATTTTGTCCTAAAAGGTTAAGATTCAGTCTTTCAGGAAAATCTCCTAAAAATATAAGAATTTTGTGCCGAATATTAAAACAAGAGCATAAATAGAAAATTTTTAAAATAGTTTTCAATATAGCATTAGTTATTCGTGGCTCTATAAAATATAGATTTTGCTTTATTAAAAATAAATATTTTTATTACTTCTTGATAAAATTCCAATTCTTAATATTTGGCACAAATTCCTCTTATATTTTTAAGGAATTATGATAAAACGATGTGCCCTAATTGTTCTGGACAAAATGTGATGTTCCCTTGTGAGAGTAGAATCGAAAGCTATGAAAAACATTTTTTTTATTCGCGTCTTCTTATATTTTTAAGACAATTTACGTTGATTTAAAATCATTATTAAGAGTTCAAAGCTCTGCCTGATCAGTTAATTCAAATATATTACCTACAGTAGGGAAGAGCGGAGCTAGTTTAGTCAATTTACTTAAATCTTAAATCCTTTTCTGCAGGTTTCCTGAAAGGGAAGAAATTTGCCTCGACAGGTCTTATAGGATTTATTGCCCAACAACTTTATCTTTGATCACTTATTTCTATCTCGTTGGGAAATATGAGCTTTTGAGCATTTTCTGAACACTTTAGCTCAAACCCTTCGCAAACTGTCTTTTGCCTGTCTGTTGTCCCACTCTCCCCTAAATTATATTCATTTTATTCCCTCAATTTTTTCCCTAAATGATAGTTTTTCTGTACACCCTGTAGTGTTGGTGGAAAACTCATTAAAAGTCCCCAAGAAAGAGGAAAAGGCAGACAATTTCATGCCTTTTTCATACTACAAATGGACGCGTATTTTATTGCATTTTAAAAATCCCTCCTTCTCCCCATTTGAACACAAAGAAGATTTTTTCTTCGACAAAATAAAATGTGTCGAGTCGCATAAATGTTTCCATATTTATTTGGTGAGTAGTTGCAGTGTAATTGGGGAGCTTTTCTCGGGCATCTCTCTGTGTGTGGTTTACGGTTGGAAAAATTGAGAGATTTGCGTGAAGGATGTAGTATTGAGTAAAACAGAAAGCTCCTTTTTGGAGATAAAAGCTATATACCTAAATATAGTTCATACAATACAGTGTTATGAAAATATGTAGTGACAGAGAAAATCCCAAAAAGAATTTTCATTTATTTCTTGCAGAATTTTCCCCAATTTTCCAAACAAAAAAATCAAAGAGTGATTTTTCTTTTAAATAAAAAAAATATTTTTTAAACAAATTGCAATTTTTCTTTATGTAAAAAGTGGGTAGATTGTGAAATATTTATATGTGCCACTGTGTATAATATCCCTATATAATATTCCGCTTGTGGAGAAATATGTAGGTATAATAAAAGGAGGATGTTGCCTGGCTTACCTCTCGGGGAGACATGAGAAAATGTTTCGTTCCTCTTAAAGTTCTCTCAACTGTGAAAATTGAAAATGATATGGAGTTGGAGTGCATCTGGCAGACGACAGCCCAACTATACAACAGAGAATCTTCCGCCGATGTGGCACTTGCAGCACACGCCCAGGATGCTGCTACATATCCTTACCCTCTTTGACTTCTTCCCCCTCATCCCAGGCACACACATGCACACACACACCTACACGTTGGGGTTGAATGTGGCTGCAAAGAGAGTAAAGTAAATTTAATCGGTACTCCACCGCGTACTCCCAACTTTGCTCCTCACTCTGCATGAACTTACTTTCAATTGGGCATGAAGAATAAATCTTTTGGTGATACCATCGAGGAATCTTGGCAGGTTGGAAATATATCGAGCTGTGTTACCGCAGCCTTGAATCTCTGCAGCTGGTGCACCACCACCACCCTTCACAGCCGCAATGTCATCTCAAGCTGACTCCTCGCATGAACTTCTCACACAGTGTGTGCGGATTTCTATCCTCTTCCTCAAGTCAAATACCACCACCATTCCTCCTTGGCGCTCAATTCATTTACACACTCTGTGCGAGACTTAAAGCCGATGGCTCAATGTATAGTCCATCCATACTGCAGAACATAAGATAGTTCTGCAGCTGAGTTTAATTTACTTTTTGGTCACACAACCCTCTTCTCATCCTTCTCCCCACAGCTCTGTAAGTTTTCTCACTAGTTGCGAAAGCACAGGGGGAGACGAGGAGTGGTGTATAAACTTGCCGGAACCATTTGGAAATGTAATAAATTAATTTCAACGCAGAGTGCAGGAAAATTAAGCAAAAAAAAAGTCTCTGGAGTTCATTAAGTTGAAAATTCTTCATCTTGCCAACTGTTAAAATTCTACACAGAAGATTATATAATGTATGTAGGTATATAGTGTGGAACTAAGATCTTATTTTATATTTAATTACACCATGTAATAAATTTTAAGAATTTCTCTGCATCTAACTGCCATCATTTTCCCCATTTTCCCTAAATGTTTGTTTAATGGACAAAAATTCTAAAGACATTGTGCAAAGGAAGCAAAAAGTTTGTATGTAATGAAACCTATTTGTTAAATGATTGCGAATTTATTACATGTCGTAAACTGGCTGCTGAAAAGTTTTATCATATAAATTGTAAAATAATGTTCTTTTATTTAAAAATTATTAAATACTTTAGCAGATTTTTTTTTAAATAATTCTTTGATAAAAATTCCCTTAAAGATTTTAAAGGACATAACAAGTTGTTTTTATTTCAAGTTCTATTCTCTTGGTGTCTTAGTCCTTTCTCCTTATACCTAATTCCCTAAGAGTTTTGTAAAAAATATCTTTCACTCAAAATATTTTATTTCTCAACGATTTTTATTCAAATGAATTCTCTTCAAAAAGAAAAAAATTAAAACAAGAAGATTCCTAAGAAAATGATGGCAATTTAGAACATAAATAAACTAAAGATTCCTTACATTGATATACTCTCCCGGAATACATCTCAATTATTGTTCTTTTAGGCTCCTTGTTTTTGCTAAAACACAAAATATTCCACCATTTTTTAGGTCCTCATCTTCCTTCTTTTCAACACAATCCATTAACACATCCCTTTGCACAAAAAAACTATAAAATTAATTCGTAAAAAGATTCACTTAATTATCAAGAAGATTGAGGTAAACAGGTCGCCCCATCATTCGCATTTGATTGCGCGTCTCAACTGCCCGCATAGCTTCGCCAGGATTGACAAAACGTATCCTCGCATCGCCCGTTGCTTGGCCTTTATCATTGAAGCGCCTCATGATGTCCGTGGGTGTTAGATCGAAGCCCCTGAAGAATTCGAGGATATCATCGTACGTGGCGCGATAGGGAAGATTTTCAGCTGCTACAATGCACCCCTTTGGCATTAAATTCATCATCCCATTGCCATTCATACGTATTGCGCCAAAAGGTGGTCTTACACCGCCAAATGGTGGCCCCATTGGACCAGCTGGCCCATTGGGTCCCATGAGCCGCGGCGGGAAGGGTCCTCGCATTCGCATAAGATTCGGTGGTTGTTGCATCCCAAAATTGCTGCCACGCATCCCAAATGGTGGCGTTGGTGGTGGAGGTGTCATATCATCCGGGGAATCCACCTCAAATGCCGGTGAGGGTTCATCGAATGAATTGAGAATCTCCTCAACTTTCTCCCTCGCAATGGTCTCCACAGTCACCGTATTCTGCCCAAGATGTTGCCTATTCTTCACAAGAGCCTTCTCTGCATCCTCCGGATTGGAGAACTCGACAAAACAATCCCCTGACGGTTGACCCACTGTATTGAGGAGCATATGAACACGAAGGGGAATCAATCCAACGTCTGAGAAGAAGTCCACAACATCCCTATCTGTTATCTTTAGCTCAAGATTCGATATGACAACACAATCAGTTTTCTTCCTATTCCCCAAACGTGGATCACGATTCTCCTGTGCGGCAGCACGATTGAGTCTCGGATCGAGAGAACTCTGATTGAAGGACAATTGAATGCTATCATTGAGTGTTCCCCGGGAAAGGCGAGGATCTTCGTGTTTCTTGAACACATTCGTACACTCTTCATTGCTCTCCTGGGACACAATATCCATGGAAACTTCCACTTCAGCTGGAATGCAATCATCATCATCAATTTTGTAAACTTCTTCATTGTGACTATCTTCATCTATTTGCAGAACATTTTCACTTTCAACGGAATCATTTTGCTTCTCCGCCTCCCCTTTGTTGTCTTTCCGTTCACTTCCCAGGGCTGTGGTATTGGTGATATCCTGTTCGGGATTATATGCTGATTCACTATCAGAATTTTCTTTATTTCCTTCATCTGCCCTCTCACACTTGCTCTCATCATTATCCTCAATTGTATGACTCTCATATTGTTTACTCTCAAATTGTTTCCTGTCCGGATTATCAAATCTCGACCGACCACGTGCCCGGAATTGACTCCTACTATGCTGCTGTTGCCCATCACTACTTCGTCCATCACTGTCATACTGCTTCCTATCGCGTTGCCCGTCATAATTCCCCCTATCGCGATGACTATCAAACTGCCCACCTCTATCTTCCGTACTGTACTGCCGCCCACCATAATGTCCCCTGTCATAGCGATCTCCATCACTGCGCTCCTCCCTCTCCGAGCGCACAGAATCACGTATTCCACCCGCATGATACATCATCATTCGATTGAATTTCTCTTCTTCGCACAAACTAATGTCCAAATTGCGATACAGCAAACTTCCACTTGGTAAATTGAATGCCATTTTTGCATCATTGCTCCGGAAGAATCGCACATAGGCCGTACAAACGCGTGAATTCTCCTGCACAAGAACAATTTCATCAATTGAGAAATTCGCATACATCTTCTTAATATCCTGCTGCGTAGCATAAGCCGGTAAATTGGTCATCTTTAGGCAACGCGTTGGTTCATCCGCATCACTTTGCACCTTTTCGCGTGAATTATCATCCTCAACCTCAAATGGTTCTTGATTATTTCTCCCTCTCTGCATGAAAAGTGGACGGTACGAATCAATTTCTTTATCAAATTCTTCCTGTGTTATTGCAACCACGTGAACCTTTTGCGAAAAAAGTTTTCATAAAGTCAAATCCTGTCCTTCACAACAGAAAAACAAAGAAAAACTTACCTTTTTCTCCTTCAGCATCATTCCATCACGCATAAGAGCATACCGCCGATAATCGGGACGTATGAATTCAACACAAGCCTCACCAATTCGTTTGCCATTGGTGTCATTGATCATTTTAATGCCGCTACTATTAATTGCGAGTCCTTGAAAGAATCTCCGGATTTCCCCATAACCCGTAATGAGTTCCATGCCGGAAATTCTAACACACAACCCCGTATCCATTTGACCACTCCCTCTACTACTTGCATTTGAATTGCCCGTTGAATAGCCAGCAGAATTATTCCATGAATTCCCACCTTGAAATGCATTGAGATCCCTCTTCTCACTCAACTTCAGCAAATTCGTTCTTTCCTCTGGACTAAGGGATGACGCCGATGCTGCATTGGATATGTCCACAGTGGGCTGAAGTGTAAGGGGTTGCGTTGTTGTATTTTGAATATTTGGTGGAATATCCCAAATGCCAGATGCAAAAACACCCTGATTGGCTTTTAATGCCAAATCCTTTGCACCCCCCTCATCGCGTGGGCGATCCTTATTTCTCTCACGATCACTCTCCTTGCTAGATCTATCACGATCATGACTCCTTTCGCGTGAATTTGTTCGACGATCGCGTCGACGACGATCACGATCACGATCACGTCGATCACGAGAGCGACTCCTTTCGCGCCTTCTCCTACTGCTGCGATCTCTCGAACGTGATCGTCGGCGATCGCGAGATCGCGATCGTGACTTCCTATCGCGTCCGCGACGATCTCTATCCTTATCCCTGTCGCTCAGGCCCCCGAGTTTGTCATTCTTCTCAATAGATCGCCTGGGATCCCGAACATGTTGCTGCATCAACTGCGGCAACGGCTTCTCCTGACCACCCTGCTGCTGAAATCTCTGCTGCAGTAGTTGCTGTTGCTGCTGCAGCGACAACTGTTGTGTAAACTGTTCCCCCATGAGAATAGATTTCCCCAATTCCATATTGAAACCCCCCTGCTTCTCGAGCTGCTGCTGCAACAGGGCCTTCTTGTGCTCCAACAATTGCTGCTCGAGCTGCTGCTGAAGCTTCTCCTGTTCCTGCTGCTGAAATTTCTGCTCCAACATCTGCCGCGTGAGGAGATTCGACAGTGGAGATGCAATAGCTGCAGCAGCTCCAATTGGAGTCGCCACAACAGGGGGTGTCTCAATAACGGGTGTTGTGGCTACAATGGTCGTAACAACAGGAGCTATGGGCGTAATGACCGGCGGTGGAGGGGTTGGAGCAACTTGAGCAAAGGCCGCAGTTGTTTGTTGACGCGCAGTTTCAATCACCTTCTGCATTTCAGCACGTGATGAGAGAAAAAGCTGAACACCCACCTCCTTAATCTTCCCTCCAGTCATCATGAGAGCCTGACGTGCATCCTCGTCGGTGCTGTGTACGAAGGATTTTGAGGAGAAAATAGAAGATATTCTTTCGATATGACTGCAACATTCAATGTTGCAAAATTATATATTTTTTTTAAACTACAACTACCAGATTTATTTTATTTATTTATTTTTTTCTAAGATTTTTGCCTTTAAATTGTAGGTATTATCAATTAATTCTGAGAGTCTAATCTGTTAAGCATCTATGAGATCTAATAGAATCTGACGTAGAAAAAGGCTGACAAGGTACAAATTTAAATAAAAAAAAGTTTAGAAAAAAATAGACCTGAAGAAGGTAATAATTAATCGAAATGTCATGAAATACATTCAAATGTTGAGTGTCTCTAAAATTGTTTCTTTTATCATATAATTTAATAACAAGACTGACGTTGAATGAAAGTTTGTTGATTTTGATTTAAGGCCTTAAGAAGTTCTTAAAAGACTAAAAATCAATCTTTATTGGAATTTTTATTTAATAAGTTTAAAGAAGCAAATTCAGTTTCATAAGTAGATTGTAGGCAAAATCTCTCACTTAGATTCCACTCAACTCTACCTAAACAATTTTGCAGAAAAATTCATTTTAAAAGGAAAATTCTTTACAACTTTCGAAATTTGTCTCTCATTGCAAAAATCTCTTTTCTTCTCTCTCTCTGCCACGCAGGTCAATCACTCCCCTAGGTGATTTACAAGCTGGTGACTGACATGATCAGTTGAACGAGTCTCCAAGAGTAGTTGCAAGTTCAACATCTCACGCTCACATGTTTTTTCCTTCTTCTTCGTTATATTTTACCTCAATCAAACAAAATGAGCAATCAAGGCAAAAAAAAAGTACCTACACTCTCGCTCTCGAATCCAATTTATGCAATTTGTGTAGCAAAATTATCGTAATATATAGAAACATTATATGTAAGATAGATTTACCTGAAGGCAATAAAAGCATCCCCCATTTCACCACCAACAATGTTGACACCGCCATCGAGGATGGAGAGCCCCTTAAAAAATGCCCGAATATCCAGGGCATTTGCTGACCATGGCAAATTCTGCAGTCGAATTATCACACTCATTTTTTATATCTCTCTCAATTTTCTTTCTTTGTTTCACTTTTTATGTCTCTTTTTTTCTCTTTAAAATTTTCTCCTTGATGATTTTTCTTCTTCAAAATGTCCTAGAATCAAAATAATACCAACACACTTCTTTCAGAATAGAACTCTGCAGATTTTGCTCATTTAGAGCAAAAATATTTCTTTTTTTTTTTTCAGAAAAAAGATTACTATTTTTGCTATTTAATCACCAAAAAAACTAATTACTAAAAGTAGGTAGAATATAAATCATTTTGAGAATACATGGGTGCGCAATTGAAGTGATTTTAGCCTTAAAATAAATCAGAAAATTAACTTCATAGAAAAAAATATCACAAAGTCCTAAAATGGAATCAATTCTGAAGTTCCTTGTCTGACCTAGACACCTACAAGTAATTCAGAATAATTCAGAGCACATTTAGACAAATAGTTTTTTTATCATTTCATATCATTCGCTGAAGAATAATCACAACTTCAACTCATCTGAAAGAATTTATAGAAGGGGGGGGGTGAAGGGTCAGGAACATCAAAAGATAGGTGAGTAGATCTAAATTATGATAGAAGACGTTTTCATAGTAGTAGTAGTACTTCAAAGTAGAAGAAATTTAACGATCAGATATCGTTTTCTCATATCTCTTGACTAAAGCAGTCACTGATGAAGATCTAGGAGAGAAAGTTTCCTACTTAATTTACCTAAGGGGAAGTGCATAGCATAACTTCTATTAGAATTTCTTTCCAAATTAAGGATCTTACCTATGCATAAGTAATTTTCTCTTTTTTCCTTCACTTTAATCTCAAAGTAATAGGCAGATAGTCAGAAGATAAGAAAGAATACTCATTCAACAAGTAAAGGAATTATCTCAGAAGTGATTGTAGACGGAATCAGTTCAACTTTCCGTGGACCTAGTAGTGTATATGGCCTAAAGCCGACGAGCAATAATCACTACCACGTCTGTCTCGTTCCACATTTCACAAAGAACTAAACAAAAATCCCCAACCCAAATGTTTTGCATTACTAGTCTAGTAGTCAAGTAGTACTAGAAGACCTAACCCAAGGGAGAAAAGACTCATAATAATTTATTATATTTAGGCTAGTAAAGACGAAGTTGTGGGCAATATAGGGCAATGCTTTGTCGGATAAAAACCTAGGATCCTACACTAAAAGGGGTTTCTTTTTGTTTTTCTAAAATTGACCTTAAAACGATTCCAAGACGAAATTGTGGTTTTAGGCCTAGATTTTCTACCAGCTGAGAAAATCTTTATCTCAATACCTTCTGTAAAGAATTAGCTAATGATATATCATTAAAATATCATTTTAAGGATATATCATTGTCCTTAATTGCTAGAGCTTTGTAAATGGTACAAAATGAAAATTTCTGAGAGCTGTGGAAATCTCTGGAATGCTCTTTTAATGTCTCTGGCGCAGTTTACCTTTACTCACCATTAGGTTTAGTAACTTTACGATGAATATCGACTAAAAAAAATCTTTTCATTGTAATAAGCGAAACAAGAAAATTATTTTAGAGAAAAAAATCCTAAAAGGGTTTTTTTAAGACTACCTTGAATTTTCTTGTTCTTTCAGCACAGCATATTTTCGTTTTTTTTTTTCAACTCTTTCAGCTAATGATTGGTAAAATAAAGATTCAGACGTAGAATATAGTTAAGATTTTTCTTAAGATATCTTGTAATAAAATAAGATTAAATTTTCAAAAGCAATTTCACACCTGATGAAGATTCTCGAAACTTCATAAACTAGAAAAGGTAAGAGCACTGGAAACCTATTTAGTTTTCTTTTTCTTAATCCTTTAAGGTCCATTAAGTCATACGCTGACCTAAAAGCTCGATTTTGATAATGTTTCATTTTGTATAGTTATTTTATGAATATTGAATCCAAATTAGTATAAGACTATGTATTTATAATCCTTAATCATTTTATAACCACAAATGACATCCCCAAGGACTCACAGGATCAGGAAAGACGAAAAACTGAAAATTTTTGAGTTGGGATTTTTTGCTGAAAATGCCTTATTTGAGCCCTAAAAAACTCATAAAAATTATTTTTAGTTCAATCAGCCTGCTAGATTGATTGCGGATCTGAAAGGGTTCAACGAATCAGAATCAGATTATAGCTAAAAAATTATTTAAAGAAATAAATATTTTTATTTTAACGAAATAATTTCAAAAATTAATATATTAATAATTTTTTTACAAAGATGTTTTACATCAAAAAGGCAGAGTTTTTTTTTCAAAATATAATTCTTTTAAGCAAAATCCTCCAATTTTCCTTAGGTCTTTGTGAAATAACCTACCAAGCACTTATTATTTTTTTTTTCAAAAGAAATTCTTCTTACTTTTTTTCATCAGCAGTTCAGTTGCGCACCTCTGTATTGTATTCCGCATAAAAGTATTTCTCATGTTTTTAACTAAAAGTAAGATTTTTCTCTCTAAAACATCTCTGTGTGGTGAGAATAATCATCTCTCTGTGCCTCAAAGAAACCACGAATGACTAGAAAGACGACTTTTAAAGCAAAAAAAAAAAGAAGAGTATCTCGGTGTAGCCTTTTTTGCGATCTTATCAGCTGGATGGGAGATGAATGAAAGTCGATGAACGTTGCAGAAATGAAATGGAAAACATTTTGCTGATTTCCCGAGAGCTCGATCACACGACTATACTCTCCTCTCTGCGGCCCACCTTATGGTCCAAATGGTCGGTATAAATGGAATTTATCACACACAATTCACTTTCAGTCTCGTCCACAGTGCACAAGTGCATTTGCATTTGGGATTTTCTTGCATCTTGTCCATCTTGTGGTACATTAGGATATAAAAGATGGTAAGGTAGTTGTGCTAAAAAAGGTATCTCTTGAGATATTCCCTGAAATTCATTTTCTCACAGCATGCGGAAGAGGTTTAGAGAGGCAAAAGCTTTTCGGTATATTGAAATTGAATTTGATATACGCGGAGGGCAGTGATAGCGGGCGGGAAGGAGTAGCGAATATTTTGTGTGGAAAAGGGGCTTTAGTTTCGCTCTTGAAGGAGAGAGGGTAATCCCACAATTTATTAATGTCTTCTCCCCAATTCGGGGAGACTTCTCGCAGGGATTCCGTGGGATTATCGATGAATCCATTTCGTGTCAATATCTAGCAAGGAAATCGCCTTTCGTGCGCTCAATTTTTCATACAAAGTGCCGCATTAAGGAAATGAATTTCTCCTCATCCTCTCCAGTTCTCTCATACAAGGAAGTTTCCTGAATATCTTGTCAATTTCTTTTCTCTTTTTTTTCTCTTCTCAAAAAAGTTTCCAACAATTCTCCTTCTTCTTCTACCGCATCTCTGTGCTGCAATTTCAGTCCGGATACCCAGTGGGTCGTCCAGCAACCGTGAGAACCACCGAGAACCTCAGCTTCGTGATATGCGAAGCTACAGCTACGCTGCTACGGATTTCTCAACAGCAAATGGTACGCACATCAAGACAATTACGGTTATCAAAAATGGGGCTGTTCCTGACCATCAACCAGCCCATGAGGATCTAGATGAGGACATTAGTTGGCCACTGATGGGAGAATCATCAACCAATTTGGCCATTGGAGCTCGCATAAGTCAGTACGTACCCTATGAATTGCATCCCCTCGGAGCACCCAACAGAACATCCCTTTTACCAGTCAGAAGATCATTTTTCTCCCTACCCGATACTTCCTCCACTGTGGCATCCCCGGAATCCAACAGAGTAGGATTCCACAGAGCACCACCAGTTCTTAGTACTAAATCCCCAAATCTTACCACGCAAAGGTCCCCACAAACTCGTGCTACACGATATAAATCCCCCACAAGTCCCCGAAGTCACACAAATCGTCATCGCGGAAGAAAGTTCTTTCTTGAGGAATTTTCAGATTTTCACAATTTGAAGCATTTCACTCGTACAACAGAGAAAACAATTGCAGAAGAGATAAAGGTTGAAGTAACAAGCCCTCAAGTTGTGGAGGAGACTCCAGAGACTACAGAAGATTCAACAAGTTCAGATCCTCCGGAAACCACCTATGAATCAATGCAAATTCCCACCAATATCCGGGAATTCATTGCCAGTGGCAATCGGAGAATCTGAATAGAAAAATCTGTCTAAATAAAAACCTATTTTTTAAGCTAATCTTTGTGTTTAAAGAACTGATATTTTCATCAAAGCTAGCGTTCAAAGGTTCCCAGGAAGATTAACACAGTTCCCGGAATGAGGTTATGTACAATCTATCTTGGAAAATTTTACAAAATCTTCTACACAGATAAAATCAATAAAGAAAACGTATAAAATTAAAGCTAAAGAATGCAGATAAGAGTTAAAATATAATCTTTTCACTACGGAGAAAGGTGATAAGAGTGAATGAAAGTCCGGAGACCAAACAGAGACCACCAAATTGGCGTCTACGATGTCAGGAAAATCCACAAATCTCCGCTGCCAGGATAAATATGCATTTCCTTGCACTATAAATGATAACTTTATTGCTTTCTTTTGGCTCTCAACCTCCACTGCAGTGCACGCAGGGAGGTGAAATTATATTTTTTTTTACACAAAGTACTGCAGTCTCAGAGAAATTACACAACGCAGCTCCGCGTTGCCCCCGCCAAATGAAAATTTGTTTTTCACCCAAATAAAAACACTTACCGCGACGAAAAACTACTTTTTCTCAAACACCACAACGCAATGAATCATTCTTTGATAGGTTTTTTCGCTTTTTTGCAGTATTTTCCTATAATTTTCCTGTCTTTATGATTTTTTTCCTGCGGACACTTTTTGCAAAAACAAAATGGCTGGAACTTCTCTATTTTGACAGCTTAATTTGCCACGGGGTGTCGCTGCAATCAACAAAGCGTACGAACTTTCGCGAAACAGCTGACTGAATGGACGACGATTTCACTGACAGCTCGGCATCATTTTTGCGTACACAAAAAATATTGATTATTTGTGGCTTTTTATTCATTAAAATCCTTTTGCCAGGATAGTTATAATCACTGAGAAGATACAATTGAGTGGGTGTTGAGTGCTGTGAGTGAAAGAAATCATTGAGAAAGTATCTGAGAAAGGGGAAAACAGTGAAGATAATTCAGCCATGGCGACAATTCAGGCAGTTCCTCCTGGTCAGAAGACCGGCACTGGTTGGCCTCGAAGTCAGGGAAATGCTCCACCATCGACTACTCCGGATGTCCAGCAACAGAAGCTGGCACTCAATCAATCTGTTACAATCAACAGAACCATTAATCTGTGAGTATTTGTTTTGAGCTTGACGGGGCGACGCCATTACTTCCGGATTGATATTTTCTTTTATAAAACATCTTCCGGGTGGGATTCATTCTTGCAGGTATCCCTTAACTAACTACACATTTGGCACGAAGGAGCCCCTCTTTGAGAAGGATCCATCAGTTCCGGCACGATTCCAGCGGATGCGTGATGAATTTGATCGTATCGGCATGCGGAGATCCGTGGAGGGAGTCCTTCTGGTGCACGAACATGGACTGCCACACGTTCTGCTGCTCCAATTAGGCACGACATTCTTCAAGCTTCCCGGAGGTGAACTCAATGCAGGCGAAGATGAAGTTGAAGGCCTCAAGAGACTCCTTACTGAAGTAAGTTTTATCTTGCATTTTATTCATCTTCCTTCTGCCTTTATGTCTTCCTCCTGGCACTGAAATTTCTCAAATTTTGAGGATAAATTTTCTTCAAACGAAAATCCCTAAAAAAGAGTAAAAGCTCCTCTTAAGTAGTTCAATATTATTTATTTATACCAAAATCTTCTCAATAGTTTTCACGTGACCTAAGAAAAAAGAGATTTTTTCAACAGAATTGTAAAAAATAATCTAAGAAAAAGTATATTGTAAATGATCCTGTAGCTGCAAAATTCTCATTTGTATAAATTCACATTAATCCACTCTTCTATAGTTCCTCATTTGGGAGGTTATTTTGTCTTTGAAAGTGATATAAATGAAATAATTTATATATTGTGTAGAAGAATGTAATAACAATTTCACCTCAGAATGTTTGTGATGAAGGCGAATGCTCAAAAGAAGAAGAAAAACAAAAAAACAATCAAACATCACGTGTGATGAAGAAGAGCTAATTAGCAAGAAAACAAAATGAAGTGATAATGATGATGGCGTTGAGAGGAGGAGAAGAGTTTTTTATAACACGCTAGGATTTCACAGACACTCGGGCGACAGGATGGTGTAAAGCAGGAGTGGATTGTGGAGGATACCATCGGCAACTGGTGGCGACCAAACTTCGAACCACCACAGTACCCGTATATTCCGCCCCATATCACCAAGCCCAAGGAACACAAACGTTTGTTTCTCGTCCAACTCCATGAAAAGGGTAATGTGAAAAGAACATTGTATAATATTTTCTTTATATATTATTTACTACTTAATATATTTAATTTATTTATTAGATCACATAAGATTAGAAAAAAAAAAGTAATTTTATCCTGAAAGAAAAGTTAATAAAAAGCTGCATCGAAAAGTATTGAACAGAGAGAGAAATGAATATTAAAATTAATTGAAAATTAAATAATTTTTGACCGTTCCTAAAGAAGTCTAAAGAAACTAGTAAGAAACATTTTTGACCAAGAATTTGTAGGTCCTGTAGTTTCTGAGATATATATGGAAATTCAATCTTTCTATTTTGTTCTACATTGTTCAAGGAAAATTTATCAGATTTGAACAAAATCATTTTCTATATTTTCTTTCTTCTTTGAAGATGATTTCCAAAAATTTGTTGTGATCAAAATCTATCCAGAAGATTTTTACTATATGCCGATATCGCTTTAAAAAAAATCTAGCTTCATTTTTCAGTATTAACTTCAATCTTTTAGGGAATATTTTCAACAAAATAAAATATCAAAAAAGTATATTTTTGGTTGTAGGAAAAAGCTTAGAATTAAGTTTAAAAAGACATCTTAATTATCAAAAGCTTTGAAAAGTTTAAGCCCTGATTTGAGCACAGATTAATACAATATTTAGCACATTCAGAACAGTCTTGTTGCCTTTGAGTAATTAAAAAATAGCATAACAAGTTTTTATTTTCACTAAAACCGAATGGATTTGATTAAAGGAAAAGTTTAAGAACTTTTTTCGCAAATTTTTAAGAATTTTTGTCTATAATTGACTTTTATCTGTTTCAATAGAGAAATGAAATGTACTGGTAAGCTGACCAAGCTTACGAGAGCTGTGTTTCTCTCAGTGTACCAATTTTGTGAGAGCAAACTAGAACGAAAATTAATTTAAATACGCGCAAAGTCGGGAAAAGTTGAAAATTCATACCCTAAGAAATCTTTAAAACGCCATATCTCGGGAACGGCTCCATAGATTTTCGATTTTGAGCTATCGTTGGAAAGGTCTTAACCTCAGCTGTAACATATTAAAATACGAAGTAAATCGATAATAGCATTTTCGAAATATTCGAGTTCGAAATTTTCAAAAATTTTGATTTTGACTTTAGCGCCTCTCGTGGTCATTTCTCGAAGTTGCAATGTTCTAGACATTTGTAGGGTTTCGCGAAACCTTTCATTTGCGCTTGAGTTGATCAAGATCGGACTTGTAGAACCCGAGATATGACATGCCAACTTTGGAAAGCTATATCTCGAGAACGGCGACATAGATTTTCTTCATTTTTGGCATGGAGCTAGATAATATAGTCAGCTATAACATATCAAAAAATGAAGCAAATCGATAATGGCGTTTTCGAGATATACATCGAAAACTCATCGAAAATTTTGTTTTTGATTTTTGGCCCCCTAGCGGTCACTTTTGAAACTTCGGATGTTCTAGAGAGTTGTAGGGTTTGTTGAGAGCTTTCATTTGAGTCCGGGTTGATCAAAATCGGTCTAGCCGTTTTCGAGTTATGATCGATTTTCGATGAAAAATTGTGGCGGCCATATTGACTAAACGGCTTGACCGATTTTCGAAAATGAGGTATCGTTGGAAAGGTCTTGATGGCGCCTACAACATATAAAAATTTCAGATTTTTAGCTATTACAGGGGCTGAGATATAGCGAAAACAAAATTTTGAGGTTATTCAAAATGGCGGACGCGGGGGTGGGGGGTAAAATTTGACGTCATAATCGGATGTCTTCCAGTCGATATTTGAACTTTGCCGTTTACCGCAAGTCTCTATCTATCACCGTTCTCTTGCAATTTATGGTTGAACCACGGCGGACGGCCGGACGGACGGCCGGACGGACGGCCGGAAAAAAATTTTTTTGGCGCATACGTTTTTTGGAATGTGGGGACCCTAATTCGTGCTCATCCCAAGTTTGAGCCCGATCTGACGACTTTCGATTTTGCTCGGTACACAAAAGCTGTGTCTGAAAGAAACACAGCTAAAATAAAATAAAACTGTCTCAATACTTCTCGATTAAGAACTTAATTATCTTATTAGAACTTAATTACTTGAAAAACAGGACATTAAAATGCAAAGAAAAACAAGAAATAGATTTTTTTTAAATTATTTGATTTTAATACAAACTGTTCATAATAATTCTTCTCTATTTCCTATTTTTTTTATTATAACTTTTTTCCATTGTTATTCAATGTGTTATAAATATATATTAATTTTCTTTAAAATTAAAAGGAAATTTCGATTGAATAGAAAAGAAATGAAA
Source organism: Lutzomyia longipalpis (assembly GCF_024334085.1). Lineage (NCBI taxonomy): Eukaryota > Metazoa > Arthropoda > Insecta > Diptera > Psychodidae > Lutzomyia > Lutzomyia longipalpis. The sequence continues at coordinate 11,936,468 of NC_074709.1, read as the reverse complement.
AATAAGCAATAATGTAGAGTTCCTAAAACTCCTTTTGTGATTTTTTTTCTCTCAATTATCTGTGATTAATTGGAATTATTTTGTACCTTTATTTTGTTTAAAAAGAATAAATTTGGAAAAATATTTTTTTTTAGATCTTCAATATAAAATAAAACACAATATTGGTACAAAATAAATTCAAAATAACTTTGTAAATAGGATTGTAATAAATTTCACTGCTGAGAACATATTCTTAAATGTATATTTTACTTTTCTTCAAGAATTAAGCAGTGAGAGTTATTTATCGACAATTACACTATCAAACAAAAATTACTCGAAATAATAAAACATGTATTATGATAAATAACAAAAAAAACAGGCACTGTATAGATTTTGTTGGAGAAGCATAAAAAAGAATGAAAAGCACGGTGTGAATGTAAAAAAAAAAAGACTTGTTTTATTATTTCTAGAGAAAAAAAAAAGAGAAAACGACATACAAAAGATTTTTTTCTACAGAACTTTTCATCTAAGTTTTGTTTGTACATTTTCTAGTGAGAAAAGTATTTGAAAAAGAAACTATTTAACAATGTATTGTGTTTTTTAATATGTTGTTATATACTTAAAATATAATAAGACTGACACACACAAATTTTGTACAAAACAAATGTACTTACCTGAATAATGTAAAGCTGTTTGGGGGAATTTTTGCGCAAAGAAAATGAGCAAAAATTCGCGAATTTTTAATATTTTTGAATTCTTGAATAAAAATTGAATGGAAAAGTAGTTTTTAATCTTGGGGGAAAATTCATTTTCGCAATATTCAATGTTAAATTAAGTAATTATTAACTTTTAAAAAAATGTTTTATATTTCATAAGTTTAACGTTTTAGGATTATTAAGAGAAAGACTTTTTAGTGGAAAATGAATATTAATTCATTTTATTTATGCTCTTATTTTTCTTTTTTTTAATTACTTCAAAAATAGCTCTTTTTGCTGTTCCGAAGAACTACAAATTGGTAGCAGCACCACTTTTTGAGCTCTACGACAATTCCCAGGGATATGGGCCGATAATTTCATCACTGCCACAGGCATTGTGCAGGTAATTTTTTTTTAAAGAAATCTATAAACCTGATTGAACTCCTGAACCAACACACCTTCCACCATGAATTTTTATTAAATCTTCTCATCTTTATTGTCTTTGTAGGTTCAATTTTATCTACATGATCAATTGACTAGGATCTGGATTCCGGGGCAATGAGCAGGGCCGGCAGCAAGTTGATGAGTGGAGTGACTAAAAAAAAAAGAGAAGGGATGGGTAAGTTTTTTTTCTCCTCCGGATTGGGTGCATCACCCCCCTACAAAAAAAGAAGAAGAAGAAAAGTATTGCAGACAAGAAATCTGCTAAAATAAAGACAACGTGTCCAATTGCAACATCCACAAAAATTTAATATTTATTCTTGCTGATTTACATTTTATTTTATTTAAATTTAAAACTTTTGCGCTTGGTGGTTGCTGCGGAGTTTTTTTTTCTTTGTGGTTGTTTTTTAAGCTGTTTTCGCACGAATAGCCGCTCTCTTGCTCGTAACGGCCTGGAAGCCGGATTTGATGCTGGCCACGGAGCACCGGGAACCGCAGGATTCGCATTGGAGGAAGAACAGGCGGGTGTCCTTCTGGAGAATTGTGTGGGGGGATTTGCACGTGTGACACGTGACGTACTCCTTAATGTAGCGACGGAGAACATTCTCAATTTGTTTCGGTTGGAAGCGTCCCTTGATGATGAGTTGATTATTCCCGTCAACGGAGCCACTTGTTCCCAACTCCGAGAGGAGGTAGTCGAGGAGATGCTTCGGTAGTCGATGGAGTACTTTGCAAATCTCCATAAAGTTAGCAAAGGAGGTCTTCTTTGTGCCCACACGCAACACCTGTGGGGGTCTCATGACGAATTTGGGTTTTCCACCTGTTGCCATTTCGGGATTTTTATCCAGGATAATCTCAAAGACACGCTTAAGGAGCTCATCGTACGTGTAGTCGCGATCGGAGCCAGCCCATGAAGAATTTGCATCTTCAACTGTAAAATTTGTTTTTTTTTTACAAAGAAAAAGTTAGTTTTTGGAAAATTCTCTGAAGCAAAAAAAATCAAGGAAATTCAAGAAGATTCTACCACTCTCAGAAATACTCCCATCCAGATCGGTAAGGCATGTAAAGGGGAATAGCATTGTGCAAAAATGTTTTGGATTTTCTTCAGTGAAAATTTGTTTTTCTTACCATTTTCTTTGTCGTCTGTGCGCTCCTCTTCTTCCACCATGAGATCATCCAGGCGCTTCTTTGTTTTCTTTTTCTTCTTCATCATTGAGAAATCCATATCCAGGTCAAAGTCCTCCTCTTGATTCTCCCCATCATCGGGTCCCCCACCGAGATCCTTGTCCTTGTCAACAGCTGGCTGGCTGGAGCTCTTGCTTTTCTTCTTCTTGCCAAAAGTTTCGAGGTCTAGGTCGTCGTTGAAGTCCACACCACCTGCATCATCACCACCCTCACCATCATCGGGATGGGACGAAGCATTTTGTGTGTCTGACGGTGCTGCTGACCCAGATTCGGGTCCATCCACTGCCAGGGCTGCTTCCAAATCAAATGTTGTCTTCTTCTTTTTCTTCTTCTTCTGCATGAACGTCGTGTCGAATATCTGGAGAACAAAAAAAGAAAAATTTCTCCCCATGAGCAATAAAAGCCAAAGAAAGTGTCCGGAAAGCGACACGTCGATATTTTTGGGAGTGTGAGGGCATAGTGCTGGAGTGGGGAGGTCATTGACCAATCATAAATCAGAATTTCCCCCAAAAAAATGAAAAATCTGACCAAATTGAGGCAAAAGAGTTCTCCGGGTGTTCCAAAAGGGGCACAAAAGGTAGTCCCAGAAAGAAAAATTGCAATGAAAAGCCAGGGGCAGGGTGTCCTAACCTCATTTTAGCATGCTTATCAATTTTTCAATGCAAATTCCAACTTACCGGATCTTCTTCGGCCATTTTCACAAAGATTTTCCACTAAACTCCACTAATTTTCACTATTTTCACTCTCCACTTGTATTTTATTCGGGAAATTGTGATTTTAGGAGTTATTGCATCAGCCAAATAAAATTTGCTTGATGAATTCTTCTTTTTCGGGAAAGCGATAGCGGTGCCACCTGCAACATGCAATTGAATTTTTATTTCCATTGGAATGTTTTTCCAAAATTTATTTTTTCTCTTCTGCAAAAAATTTTGAAAAATAGTAAATAAATAACAATAAAGTGTTGAATAGTAAATATTTTTTATTCATGTCCAGTTTCAGGATAATTTCTCAAAAGCAACTGTGCTGACAACATTTCCAATTTTCCCACCAAACTTAAAAGTCGGCGTTGGAAGGATTTGCTTTAGCCGGAATTTTGCCCCGAAGAAACTCTTCAGTTCATCTTCAGTCCAATTGCAGGAGGTAATGATGAAGATTCCTTTGTCTTCAGTGAGACTGTGGACATTTTCGAGGTACTTTGCGCGCTTTGTGGTTGGATCATCGGGACACAAGGAGATTGCATCGTAAGTTCCCTTATCGTGCGTTATTTTAAATTTTCCCAGCTCTTTCACTTCGTCCGGCGATAGGATGTCAACAGCTTTGTATTCTATATGCTCAATTTCTTCATCTTGTGCAATGGAAGTTGCCAAATCGATAGCTTGTTGGGAATAATCGACTCCAAAGAGACTTTTGTAGCCCTCCTGGGCAAGTTCAACGAGAAACATCCCATTTCCACAACCTGGAAAATATTTATGAGTTTATTTATTGTGGGTGTGCTTCCCAAGGAGATAGCTGAGACTCTCTAACCAATGTCCAGGATTCTGCTTTCGTGGGAAATCTCACTATTTTGCATTATCCACTTGATAACACGTGCCTGACTGCTTTCATCAAACCAAATTTCACCCACATCACCGTGAGATTTGTAGTTTCGCATCTCAAGCTCATACCTTCCATCCCAGAATTCCTTTGTACCCAATTCGGAGCTATTTAATTCACTTGATTGAGCTTCTTTACTCTCTTCTGACATTTTCCGGGGAAAATTTTATTATTTTGCGGTTTGTTGGTAAACAACAGCAGTGTCAATGGAAGTTTTTGTGAGGTTATGTCGAATTTTCCAGTCATTCTTTCCAGTTTTCAGCTTCTTCTATTCCAATCACCCCAATAAACATTTGCTGAGGTCAATGATGCTCAATCAAAATTGGCACAATATAATTGAGCGAAGATTGTATAAAAATTGAGCCCAAGAATTTGATTGATTATAAATTAGGTTATAAACTCTTAAAATTATTTTAAAAAAATAAGCAACTTTAGTGAATCAATTGATCAATTATTGTACAATATTTGATCATTTTTTTGACAAAAACTGATTCGTTAAAAAAATCACGTCAAAATTGTATTTTTTGTCAATTTAAATGCTTTTAATGCAGGTATAGCGTTAGAATGGATGGAATACGTTGAGATTAAGAATTAGTTGGTGTTCCACTTCGTGGCCAACACCAAGTATTGTAATCGTCGGATATTCCGACCACCTCAGATCGGGCTCAAACTTGGTATAAGCACGTTTCAGACAACCTACATTCCAAAACTGGTGGTGGAAAATTTTTGATCCGGCCGGCCTGCCGGCCTGCCGGTGGTCCATACTTTGTCTTACAACTCGAGAATGGTAGAAGATAGAGACTTCCGGTTTGAAGTTTTCTATAGAAATATGGGTGTAAAATTTCATTTTTTCGCATTTTCAAAATCCAAGATGGCCGCCGTCGGCCATTTTGAACTACTGTCAACCACTTCCCTTACAGCTAGAAGTCTGAAAATTTTGTATGTTGTAGAGCTCAGTGAGACATTTTTATCGATAATTCATACTTGAAAATCGGTCAAGCGGTTTAGCAAATATGGCGGCCCAAAGCAAAAAGTGTTTTTTCGATATAACTCGAGAACGGCTTGACCGATTTTGACCATCTTGGTATCAAATGAAAGGTTTCAAGAAGCCCTACAACTGTCTAGAACATTTCAAGTTCCAAAAACATCCGCAAGAGGCGCTAAAATCAAAAACAAAAATTGCCTAACTTTAAGGGGCAATATCTCCGAATCCCCATTAGGCAAATCTTTTAAATTTTGATATGTTGTAGCAGGACTAATAATCTTGCACCAGTCCAAAAATGAAGAAAATCTATGTCGCCGTTTAGAAGATATAGCTATTTGAAAAATTCTTGAATTTGAAAAGTTCTAATAGCCATATCTCTTGAACGGCTTGTCCGATTTTTCTGAACTTGGTATCAAATTAAAGGTTTTGCAATTCCCTACAACTTTCTAGAACATTAGAACCTTGAAAAACCATTCTTTTAGGGCAAAAAATGCCAAAAACTGTTTCAGTAAAACAAATATCCGCCATTTTGTGTTCTAGAGGTCACCTTGAAATGTATCGAAATATATGTCAGATTATAGTTTATTTCAAGACCTTTCCAAAACTGGTCAATAAATTTCTGTAGGTCTTATAGAACCAGAGATATGACCATTTTTATCCATCAAATTGCTGAATTTCACAAAAAAAATCAACTATGCCTACTAATTCTGCTCACAAATCGCACTACAACGCATAAACAAACTTCTACACGTTGTGGGACACCAACTCTTATAACTGGAAGCGTTATGATTGACTTAAAATTGATGAAAATGTAAAAGAATCAAAAAAATAAAATAATATACAATTCTCCAAAACTAAACAATACAACATTTTTTTTTAAAGTATTTTTATATTTTATTGTATCCGACAGAATAAACATTAAATTTTACATTGAGGACAACATATCACAAAAGATTTTTGCTCTGTTCACCAATTTTTCGCTCCTCTGGTTTTCTTTTATTTATTTATTTTTTTTTTATATCTGAGCATGAAAATTAATTTTATTTCAAAGGTAAAAAAATGAACATTGAATAATGAGGATTTTTTTTTTGCAAACTTTCTGTACAATTTACAAGAATACATTTTATTCTTATTTGTTTGTGATTTGGATGAATTTGAATGGGATATTTTTTTCTGTCTAAAAATCGTTGTTTTATTTATTGAAATTTTTGTCTATTGCCTCACATTTCTCTTTAAAAAAAAAGATTTTTTTTGTGGGATTTTCGCGGAATAAAATTTTTGTATGTAAGTAGAATATTTTATTTTGCATAATTTATTTATTTACGAAGTTATGCATGGATAAAAAATTATTTCGAAACATATATTTGATTTATTGTGTGGTAATACTAATTCTATGTTTATAAGATAATTCTTTCTTTCTATTTCCTCACTTTCTTTGCAATTTTCTAATCTCTCTGTCTTCACTTTTTTTTTCTTGTTTACCTTTTTATAAATCTAAAACACCAATACGACTAAATATCTATATAAAGTGTATTCTCAATTTATTATCTAAATAAGTATTTTTCCAGTTTTCTTTTTTTTCTCTTTCGCCTTCTAGAACCAATTTGTTTTTCTCTTAAAAGTTTTATTTAAAAAAGAATTTTTTAAACAATGCATCTGTCTTTACTATATTATATGAAAAATGTCCTTCGTTTTTTTATTCTGAAGAATTAAGATTTCTTTAATATAACTATTTCTATAGCAATTAATATCTATTTTTTATTCGCTCCTCTCTTCTTTTTTTTAGTCATTATTCTTACTGGAGTCGAAAAAGTTTTTTTTATTTCTTCATCTACTTTTGGGGGGACTATAAGTAAGAATTTCTTTTTTTTCTTTTACTATCTTTTCCATTTTCATTTAGGGGATAGATTAATTAATTTTTTTTAAAGTAAATAGGTAATAGTTATTAAAAAGGATGTGGCCTACACAGGAGGATGTAGTATTCTAAATAGTTTATTTTTTTCAAAGAGGAAAATGCACGAGAAAGGTAAAGGAATTTTCCTTTTTCCACAAATTATCTCCTCTTCTATCGAAATTTTTCTTTTTCGTCGTTTTTTTTTTACTTTTTTGTACAAAAAATTACACTGATTAAATTTTACATGTTTTTTTTTTCTTTATTCACGTAGAGAAGAACAAATTTTGTATAAAACACCGTTATTATTAAAATCATTTAACATTAATTAATCCTCCATTAATGGGCCTCTTCGACTTTCTTGTACAGAATTTATCAAACTCAAAATAAAACATAGTATTAGAATTTTTTTAAATCCATTTTTCAGATGATTTTTCCTTCTAATTTTCTTCCTCAAAATTCAAGATGATTTTTGTCCCAAAAAACTTAAGAATGTGTAGTAAATCGCTTATGAGAGGTGATTTGTGGGTTGATGGTGAATTTTCTTAAGCACGTCCTTTGCGTCCAGCTGCAAAAGAAAAGAACAGGAAGAAAGAATTTATTATATTCTTTGGGATAATTCGTAATAAAATATTCAAGTGTGGTAGCACTTTTTTTAAGAGACGATTTCCGGCATCAACGTGCCATGATGGGGAAATTAATAGAAATTCTCCGGGAAAGTTCGATGATATTGCTTTTCTTTGTTCGCATTTTAATTCTTAAAAATTTATTGATTTTTTTTGGTATTAAAGTGATTCTAATTCTATTCTCTCGTAATGAATTTTTAAAATTCAACTCGATTTAGTATGTAAAGCAAAGACTCTCAAAAATACCATAAATGACGTCATTATTTTGTTTTTGGTCTCTTAAATGTATAAAATATTTAAGTAAATGTTTTTTTTGATAAATTTTTAGAAGGGTTTTTTATGCATTGAATAAATTAAAGAATAAATTTATATAATTCTAAAAGTATTTAAGATTGTAAGGTCGATTTTTTTAAATCTTCTTTTCTTTTCTTTTAACTAAGACTTAAGAATAAAAAAAGAATATTTTGACGGTTGACAATTTTAAATCTTTTTATTCGTTTTATTGAAGTTTAATAAAAAATAGGATTTATTGGTCCAGAAAACAGTCAGAAAGATCTTTAAATAGCCCTCCCTGGAAGAGCAATTTTCCTTTAACCCTTTAACGTCCAACGTGAAACATAAAAACATTGAAACATGCGCGCTTTTATCGCGATTTTTATTCTACGAATTTTTTTAGAGGACTTTTCTCACTCAGAGCGTCTTCTTTGACCCCTTATGCGTGAATTTGATGCATTTGTAACATAGAAAAACAATTACATTCATAAATAATTGAAAAAATAAAATGCATTTGGGTCAGCGTATGACCCAAAAAACCTTAAAGGGTTAACACACCATTAGAGAAAGAAACAAATTATCAAAATCTTACAATTGCAAGAAAATAAAAGATTTTTAACAAAATCATTCCCAAAAACTTAAATTTTTGGTATTTCTTCCTCCTCAATTTTTTTTACAACAAAAAATATCCAAAAGAAAAAGAAAAGAAGCTCAAACTGGATTTCAACCATTCCAGCACACATTGAAATAAAATAAAATAAAAACAAGAAGAGTGCTGACAAAAAGAAGAGACATCGCGTGTTATTTTTGGATTGAAAGCAATACGATAAGGCGATGTATTCCCCCCAAAAGAGTCAACAAAAAATAAGACTCCAAATGCGGGAATTGTTTGGATTTTTATCCATTTCACAGTGGCACGCGGGAGGATTTAAAAATGTGCCCATGGTGATTTTTCTTGTCAATCCAACAGCTTTGGTGGTTTTTGGTTTTGCCTTTTTGGTTTTTCTTTTCAAACCATTTTTTCTTCTTCTGAAATAATGGAGAAGCAGAGAGATGGAATAAAAAAAAAGCAAAAGCAAAAGCACTTTCCACCACCACACAATTTATGTTCCGTTGAACTCTCTCATGGAGTTTATCTCTTTGACTTTTTTTTACTTATACATACAATATTTTCTTTCACTCACTGCTGTGGGCCATTTTTCAGTGGGTGGTACACACAACTTTTTTTTTTGTTTTTTCACCACAAAACGAAGAAATCGCTCTTCACGAGAAAATCCACTAAATGGGAGAAAAGAAAGATGTTTGCACAAAAAGGGTGAGTGCGGGGAGGAGGAAGATTACAGAGTGCATTGTAATGGTGCAATCATAGCTGCAGCATAGCGTATCAAAATGATAAATAAAAAAAAGAAAGAAATTCGCTTCCAACTCCACAATAATATATCGTTTTTCCCATTGAATGCCATATATATTTATTTGCTACTTCTCTATTTCATTCTTTGTACCTCTGGGGCATGAAGAAATAATTCAGTGACACTGCAAATCTCTATTTGCAATTTTTCCTAACGCTCTCTGTGATAATACGGGTGAGACTTTAATTAAAAAAGCTCGAGGGAAAATCATGAAAAGAGCAAGCAATAAAATAAATTAAAATTGAACATAATTTTATGCTACGATTGAAATAAAGAAAAACTGTATATATTTGCAAAAAAGAAAGTAACTTGAAGAAGATTTAATAATAGATAAATAGATAAATCTCTTTGGGATTTTTCCCTTTAATTTTGCAAAAGTTCCTTTATAGTGAATAAACTGCGCGATGGATTAATTTGTATGATGAATCTCGTTAGATGTTCAAAACATTAATTTTGTGGTATCCTACCATCTCTTTTCTATAGTCTGCTAGAGCTGCCTCCCTTGGGGCCTCCCGCATCAAATGGTTCACATAAGAAATCCCCCCCATATCGCACGTAAAGACCTTGGGAGCGTTCTTTTGCCAAAAATTTCCATGCACATTAGCCCTTGCACGAATATTATTAATGGACTATTGAGCCGGAAGCTGAATGTGTAATTAATGACTTTTCAACCTTTCATCCCTCCTCCAAATTACATACATATAGGCACAAGATGAAAAGACCCCATAGTGTGTGGTATGTGCGGGGGGTTGTTTTATTTAATGAAAATTACATTTTCATCACTCATCCCCCGCCCCGTGTACGCGCAAAACTGAAAGATGATCTGTGAGGGATTGTGTCCGCCGGAAGAATGGGGGTCAGGGGGAGATGTGTGCGAATTAATTAAGCAGAGATTTGTAATGGAAACTGCACAAATTTGTACATCAAAACGATGCAATACAATCCTGCGGAAAAAAATCAATCATTTTCCGCTCACAAAACTCTCTCCAATTTGGCTTATTAGTTTCGGTTATGGATTTCAATTGAATGGGGCACCGGGGTAATGCTTTGATGGACACAAATATGTGTGTTCAAATGTGCTTTCCACTGCACAGAAATACAAAAGCACGAAAATATTGGAAATATTAACTAACTAATACCAAATATTTAACTAAATTTCGCTAAGTTTAACTTTAAAATTGTCCAGAAAAATTAATTCTGAACGGAAAGTCACGGATGAAACATGAACGTGGATATTTCACACACTCAAAAAATACGCAATGGTGACGTCACTATTTACATTTTAAGACAAATTTTTGCTGATTTTTCTCAGTCGATTTCAATGGAGAATGAGAAGTCTGATTGATTTGAGTCTGGGTGATTTCTTATTATTTTTCAGTCTGCTACAAGATTATGGGTGTATTGCTATTCTCTCAAATTATGCATTTTCTCGTACTGAAACGAATAAACTACTTTCTTGCGCAAAACCGTAAGAAGACTTTTAAAAAAATAATAATTATTACATTCTTCATAGTTAAAGATTTGAATTGAAGATATTTCTAGAATACATTAAACTTTCTGTCAAATTCCCAAAATATATTCTTAAAATCTTCTCTCTGCGATTCAAAGAACAAAACTGTTGCTGTGCATTAAATGAGTTTCATGGCCAAAAAAATCAGTTGTCGCCTAGAAAGTATTTCGTGTGTAAAAATATATCACCAAAAACAGATTTAATGAATCTGTTGACAAAATTGTCGTCCCCTTCTTAATTGATTAAAGCGTTTAGAGGAGGCACAGAAATAGACAACATTTTGACTAAAATATTGCGTCAATTAGGTCTGGAGGCAATTTTTTGTCATGCCCAAGGCGACACAAAATTTTCTTAATCACTTTTATTGGGTGAATTAATGTGTCTGGGGGGACATTTTTTTCATTTCATTTCAAAAAAAATAATGCAAACAAGAATTAATCAGTGTTGCGAAATTATTAAAGCAATAAAACTTTGAGCAATTTGGAAGTATTTTTGTGTTAAATTGAATTAAAGTTTGTTAAAAAAAATTAATTGATGTACAATTAAAAAAAATGTCTTTTTAAAATAAATAATTTTTTCATTTAATATTTTTAAATTATTACGTCTTCTCTTCAAAATTGAAAAGAATTAAAAAGCGTCTTAATGTACCACTACATCAACTACTCTTTAGGGCTCTTTGAGTGCTACCAATAAGTGAAAATTTGAAAAGAAAATTGTAAAAGATTTCCTCGCTTACCTTTGTCTTTGATGTTCTTCTGACGTTGCTCCTTGTTGGGCCCATTGTTCTTCCCACCTTCCGCACCCTTGCTGTTCTTTCCTGGATTACAATTCTTGTTGACAACACGAGTTGCTTCGCACGCAGCATCACTCGTGGCCTTTAGTTTGTCCGAGCGCGACATTTTGCCGCCTATGCACTCCGACCAGGCGCCCTTCTCGTACCGGCAAGCTGTGAAAAGAAGTGTTTGGAAGATTTAATTAGAAAACCTCTTCTCACAAGTACCTCACTGGATTCCAATTAGCTTTTCCAATTCGCCCAACCCACCCACTTAACAAATTTCTCTTCTTTCGCAAAACTTTTTCACGGGGCATGGGGGGATCTCTCGAGGGCCCTCTCTCACGGGATATTTTCTTCTTGTACGCGAATCGTGTGATTTCTTGGAGGGAAAGTTGAGAGCTTTCTTTTTCCTTGCGCGCACAACCTCCTTTCCCGCCCCCAAAGCACCCACTTTGGAGCTCCTTGTTCATGAACGCGGGGGTGGGGAGAGTTTTGTAAGACAATTTTCGTCACTTCATTGAATCTCGGTGCTCGCGTGTGGGAAATTGAGGGGAAAAAGACCCTCAATGGTGATCACAATAAAATGTTTCCACACAGGAGATGAGCTTATACCCACTTAAACTTTCATTGCTCTTCATCATCACACCGCAAGTTTGATTTTACATTTCCGCTCGCGACGGAGAATACAAACACATCCCCCCCCGCAGCATTTCCTCTGGCAGTCGTGAATTTTTGTGAATGAAATTGAAAAAGTTACGTTTTTTTGTTACCTTCTGGACTCTTCAAATAAAATTTCTCTTAACTTTCCCAATTTACTGTCCTTACATTCATGAGGGAATAAGAATTCCCAGCAGAGTGCAAAAGAATAGAAAATAACTTTAGTTTCATCTGATGAGATTCTTTTCTTTTTTCGTTGGCAGAAAAATTCCTATAAATGTGCATAGGAAACAGATAAATGTCTTTTACTTTTCCTTCTGTTACTTTTGCATGTCAGTTAAATTAAATTTACTTTTTGAATATTTTTCTCGCATTTTTTTCTTCCCACAATATATGGTGAAAAAAGGAAAGCTTTTGCAGAATCGTAACCAGAAATGTAATTCAAGGGGTGATTCAGATCTTTTTATTTAAGCTGAAAATGGATTTAAAGGAAGAACGATTAAAACATTTTATTTGCATAATACTAGCAAGATATTTGTCAATTTTCTTTTAAAGTTAGACAATTTTTAGCAAATGTTTGACATTTCTAACGTTTGACTCTTCTTTTCTGATTAATACTTCAGATTTAACAAAGAAATGAAAAAGATCTGAACTGTTTGAACTTTTAGGATTCATACCCCCAAATATTCTTCCTAGTTACGCCTCTGTTCTCTTTCCAAAAAATATAGGAATGAATCTCAACAATAATCTGAGAAAAAGACAGCATCTCTTGTAATAAATGTCAAGAGCAAAAATATACATTTAAATGTGAATACGCAAAAAATTGTAGAGTTTTCTTATGTAAAAAAAAAGCTCTTTAAAGTTTCAAAAATAAATCAAATATAAGTTCTTTACTTTAGAATTTTTTAGACTCTGTTCTGTACTTTCTTCATATAAAATTCATTCCATAATTTAAGGAATATAATATTCTTCGCATAAAAGAAACATCATTGGTTGGAAAAATGTTTGCAAAAAATAAAGAAGAAATCTCTAACGTTGAGATGTAAAATTTACACACAGTTGGGCATATATACGTAAAAGCACAAAGCTCACAAAGCTCAAGTTTGTGGGTTTTCTTTTATACCCTTCACACTGCTCTACCTTATTAAAGTTCAAACGTTTTCTTCCTTCTGTGTTTTTCCGCATGGTTCTTACAAAATGCGAATATTCTTTTTCTCATCAGATTCTCGAATTTTTTTTTTCTTCCAAGCTCCCATCATTCTTCCCTGTAAATGGTGGTGTACGAGCTGATTTTAAATTCGAACGTCTGTTGACAAAAAGCATATGTCTGGGGAGGATTTGTCGACTGCTCCAGAGGGTAAAAATGGTGAAGAAGCAATGAAAATCTTCTTACCATTTTCCGCTCTATGTGTGTGTACACCCGAAAGGAGCTCCCAATTTTCTCAAGAATGAAAAATTGTGATTTTCTTTTGTGTTTTGAATTTAAAAATCTCCCAGGAAGCTTCTTTTTGCGTCTCATTTTATCGTTGAAGTTTATGTGAAGATTTATTATAATATTTTCCAACTAAAGATGGAAAGTTTCATTTTTAGGAGGGTTGTTTTTTTTACAGTGAGTGTTGAACTTTAATATCCGGTTAATTTTCTTATCATGCTCCCAAATTTCCGTCTCTCCTTGCTGGGCAAAATGAAATTTTTATCATTCATCCCTCTCTGTATTTTTTTTCTGCAATTTTTCCATCCTCCTCAGGAATATTTTGTGGTTTTTTTAAGGGTGATGGTGTAGCTGAATCGTGGATAGGATTCGTGATTTCATTCCCTAAACTACATGTGTGTAGCCCTTTTTCCCTGTGCTCCTTCTATAAGGGATTGTAGGAACTAACTAAGGGTTGACTAACGCACACCAGGGAAATTTCGTGTATGGGTGCCAGAAAAAAAAACATATTCAATGCATCGGCCATACGAAAGCTGAATATAATTTTGTATTCATCCCCCAGAATAGAGACCATTCAGATGGGCAAGGGAGGATTTTTTTGCTCATCTCCAGGGAAATTCAACCCGAAAATTTATTGATTGGCATTCGGTCCTTTTTAGCAAGGTTTGGGTTGTTTTTTCTAGGCGTGAGGTCCTGTTTTACGGATCAACCAACCATGCAATTGACATAGGGAGAGAATTGAATTAAGGATGTTACTCACCTTTCTTGCATTTCTTCTGAATCGTTCGTGTTTGGACGCATCCATCTTCACCTTTTTTGAGGGTAAGTGTTCGGGATCGCTGATTTGTCTTTGGGTCACATTCAGTCCACGCACTCTTTACATATCGGCAGGATCCTTTATTTGAAGACAATTAAAATAATAATTAAAAAAAAATTAATGATAAATATTTTATTGAGCGAGAAAGGCGAGAAATCTTAAGAAATATTCCAGGGAAGATCGTTTATTCGTCAATTTCTTTTTCTTTGAGACACAGAAACTTCATCCATCACTTCCCTGGAAGATTTTCATTCGCCAATTTTGTAATATATAGAATTATTTAAATCATTAGTTCTGTGTTAAGTCATATTTCAATTTTGTGAGAAGCAGATAAATTTAATTAGTGTCTGTGAAGTCTGTATATCATGCAAAACCAGAAGGGGGGAATGATTGGTCCATACAACTTCTTCCCTCATCCCCTAAATTGCTCACCACAAGGAATAAATCTTACAACTTGCCCACCCCCCCCCTAAAAACTTCCACCCACTCTCTCTCCTCCTCATGTGGTTTACTTTACTCGTGCCATGCTGAAAATTGGGGCCATCTGCTTTATGGCTGAGATGACAGAGAGTTTGTTACACTTTGTTAATCACTTGAGTTTGCCATACATGTGAAGCCACCCACCCACACCCAAAAAGGGTGCTTTGTATGCAAAACGAAGAGGTTACATTGAATTTAATTTTGTAATTTATTCCTCCCAAACCATCCTTCCATCCCTCCATGCATGTTCTGGGGGGTATTTTATCAAACACACACACCAAAGTGATAAACAATATTCCACACAACAAATTTCTCTCTGATCCCAGATTTATGTCTCACAGTCGCCAACTCCCATGAGGAGTTGCTAGCTGCTGTTGTGAGTTTTGGGCATATATATAGGGGAGTTTCTATTTTGAAAGGATCTTTACGGGTTGGAGGAACATTAGGAATTATGTTGTGACATAATGGGTCAAAGTATCACGATTTATAGTCATTCTATTGAGCTTTCTATTTAGTTTTATTTCTTCCTTTAAGGCAACAACTTTTTTTTCTTCAATAAAGACTTTCAGATTTAAGAAAATTTAATAATCATAAAGAGTAAAGAAAGAAAATCCTGCTAGAATTGGAAATGTTTTTTTTTATGAATCATTTCTCTTGAGAAGTTTCATTGCGAAAAGAAAACATCTTTCCAAAACCTCAATAAAATTAAATCCACGTTCCTCCACCCCAAAAAGTTCTCTCCATTATCACCCAAAAAGAATATTTCAAAGTCATTCTCTGGGTAAACGACAAGTCCCTTTTGCAATATTTACTCCCGTCGATACTTCTTGAAAGACTTTTCTTTAAAAGTTTCCCTTTGCGTGGAGTGGGCGGGGGTTGTTTCTCTTGTGTGAAAATAAGTATATTTTGGTGGAACAACCCCCTCAAAACTGTGGATGGGAAGTTTGGTAAAACTTTAATCTTCGACGTCCTCCCTTTTGTGGATGCGGAAACTGCCGCGCAGACTTTTAGGGGTTTTCCCACTCGTTGAAGCATTTATGGGGCCACTTTGGGAGTCTTATCGCGGACACCAATTGAATCATTTCGTGTGGCTGTTAGTCCATTTATTTCTCCTCCTAGCCTTTCAATTTGACGATTTAATCGCTTCTTTCACTCACTTTTCGCACACTTCTATGACCCATCGTGTTGAGCCTTTTCGTCGTACCCCTCACTGAGATAGAAGTATCCTTCCACCAGAGTTTGAGAATTTAGTAGGAACCTCTCCCACCACCCCATTCTCATGCAATTGAGAAACTTTTGCAATGATCAGTGGGCACGTTGTTGTGGAAGTTTCTCACTTTTCCCGCAAAGAAAAGAAAAGAATTCTTTTGCGCAGATAAATTGATGGAAAACACTTTTTGTGTGTGTTAAAGATAAAACTGCTGAAGCTCTGACTTTTTCATTCATTTCCCATCTTATACCACAAACACTGTCATGCACTTAACAATAAAATAACAACAACAGGATGAACAGCCAAGAATAGCAACACAATAGAAAATTTCACTTTGTCTGGACGGGCGCGAATTGTGATGGTGAGATGCCTCGCCTCCCAACCCTCTCACCCCCCAAATAAGATGCTCTCTAAAAGAAGGGGAGAAAAAGAAAAGTTCTTCTTGCAAAAGTTTACTCTGTTGGGATCTTATTTTGGTATATGGAAAGAGAAACAAT
The DNA here is from genome assembly GCF_024334085.1 of Lutzomyia longipalpis. NCBI lineage: Eukaryota > Metazoa > Arthropoda > Insecta > Diptera > Psychodidae > Lutzomyia > Lutzomyia longipalpis. The sequence goes on along the minus strand of NC_074709.1, from coordinate 11,920,013 downwards.
GCACAGGGTATTATATGAAATGTCCTCCATCGTCTTGTGACCACACTGTATTAGATTTTTTTCTTCACCCATCGAGTCCCCTCTCATCCTTTTTTTGTCGCATAAAAGAAAATTGTATAAACTTTTGGCTAAAAGTCCTTCTGTTTGATATAGAAATTCGTGCTATATATATGATCATTAAAGCGGAAAAAAATCTCACAATTTTGTGATACAAAAATTGCAAAAGTTTCCACAGTTGTCACGTTTATCTTCATTGTTGGTTTGCATTTTGTTGATTTTCTAAACATTCTTCGTTGCGTATTTGCCACAGTGCTATTTTTCTAACGTGAGTATTTTTCAACAATAGATTCTAAAAAAAAAAACTATTGCTATTAGCGCTTTAAATTTTTTTTTTTTTGATGAATAAGTTTGTTCTAAACAATCACAATTTCTAGCATTTTTAGCGAAAACTTTAAGAATACTAAAAAAAAATTTCTATGTCATGCCGGTCAGGAAAGATTTTCCCTGGAAAGTCCCGCGAAAAACTTTATGGGTGAAATTTATTGCAAACGATAAGACTTCCGTCCATTTTTTCTCCATTCTACTACATCAACTCTTTTATCATTTTTTTAAAGGTTGACGCAAGTAGAAAATTCCCATCCTTGCCGCAATGTGGAGGAGGGAAAGAAAGGGGTTGACCCCGCGGGAATAACCGTGAAAATTGTTAATAAAGAAAATTCTTTTTCCTCACGGAATTTTCCCCTCATTCCATGCGAATCACCCAGTACATTAATAATTTTGAAAAATGAAATTTTCTCTCCATGGGAAAATATGTAATCCCCTTCGCATTCTTCTATCTATTTTCATCAACAATTTCCTTGTCACGGGATGTCCTAGCTTCATTGTCTTTGTCATGTTTCTCAGTGGATGTTTTTTTGTTGTTGTTGTTATCTTTCAAATATTAATTGGAACACGGCGAAGGAAAATGACTTCCATATAGCCCATCACGGTGTAAAATCCCCATCGACCTTTCTATATACATTTTATGTCCTTTTACCCCCACGTTAGGCTCTGTTGGATTTTACGGTGACACAGGAGGATACTCCCAAGAGTGGATAAAATTAGGCCAATATTTGTGCTATTTGGTGGTGTGCCCACCTTCCGTGCGCATCAATTTGCCATTTCGTCGTTTCTCGAAGGAGGGAATGAGATTTTTCAGCAAGCCCCGTCTGTGCAAGATGTTGCAAAAAAGCCTGCCGGAACAATGTGCTGCGAGATGGATTTTCCAGGTGAAGAATTAAATTATCATCTCGCACATCAATCAAGGAATTTAATGGGATTTTCATCTCATCAAATTATAACACATGGAATTTTTCATGCATTAAATGCCCTAAAGCTCCAAAGAGCTCTCTTATACACGTGTTGAATTTAATTAATTCTGACTCACACACACACGTACTAAAAATTTATTGCGACAGGATTAATGGGAAGGAATTAAAATTGTCTTGATTTACTTCCTTGAATGGATTTGTTAAAACGTTCATTGCCTTGGAAGCTTCCATAGTTTTTTTTTGCAAAATTATTTACCAATTTTCACAAAACTCTTTCCAAGATGTTTTGTTTATTATTCGTAGCACCACCACTGTAATCCATAGAAAAATCCCATGCTACAGCAAAATGGACCAAATTCCCTTCTACAAATAGGATTAACTTGTGAAAAGCTCTTTTAGTATGTATTTAGTAAATTTAGCTTTGTTAGAAAAAAATCCCTTCTAAAGAACATTCCATGCCCTACAAAAAAGGCTTCATAACCACCCCCTCGCAGTAAAAGTCCACTGAATTAGTATGTTAGTTTGTTAATCCTTTGGTGGTGTTGCATGATGTAGGGCAAAAAAAAACTTACTCTGCATTTGCTTCTCACTCGAGAGGATATCTTTCTGTTTTTCTTGTTTTTTACTTAATTTCGTTGGATTTCCTCTCTTACCACTGGCCATACCGCCACTGCTGCCATTCTTTGTACCCCGTTCATTCCTTATGAGTACCTCGTGGTCATCTTCCTGCCAAATCTCACCCATTGATGGTTCCAGGTCACGCTTCTCGGGGGAACATTGTGTCTTGGTGGGGAATATTGAGAGTGAAGCCACGGCTAGGCAGCAAATCAGGAAGAAATTCATCTAGAAAGAGGAAGAAGATGGGAAAAATTTATTGCATTTTTCCACACACACACGCTTGTAGAACGAAAATTTTCCCATAAATTAATTTATCGACGATATACCAAAGTTTTCCGTATATAATATTGGTGGGTATCAGAGCTAGTGCATCTATAAATCATTTTGGGATATTTCTCTGACGCCTGGAAGTTGGGGAAAAACTCATAAAAATTTCACATGAAAGTATTTTCTGCAATTTTGGCATGATATTTTTTCAATAGATTTATCATTTTTAATGAATACATAGGCGGGGTCTTTCACAATATGTATGTATGAGATTCCGTAAGTTCAAAGCTTTTTCAAAAGCTCACTGAAAATATTATTAAAATTTTACTGTGTGCTGCAGTTTCTGGGGAAATCCAAAAAAAACTCATCAAATAAACTGAATAAAATAGAAAGAGAAATATTTATTAAATTCCAATAAACAAAAAGGAATGTTAATTAATTTTGATGCAGTTTTATAAATGTTTGGGGCTTTTTTATTGATGTGTAAATTCCAAGTTACAGAGAAATGCAGGAAAAAACTGAAAAAAAATCAATGAAATCTCTAAAAATTTGGAGTATAAAATTTTCAATTAAATAGCCAAATACAAATAATAAAAAATTAGCATCCCTCTTTTCTTGTGGCATCATCCCACTCCCATTAAATGCCCCATTTTTATGCTATCACCCCCAATAAATGCGTCCATTCGATTCCCTTTTGGGCACACACATATAGCAAATTGTTTGGTTTTGACATTCAATTTATTTGTTATTCAGCCATTTATATTAATTTTCTCGTTTTTTTTCCTCTCTGCACTTTGCTTTCGATTTCATTTCACCATTGTAAGGGTGTCAGTGGGGTGTGGGGGTGGGTTTTTCATTGTTATTTCCCATTTGCTCGAGAGATTGCACAAACCAAACGAGAGACCACTTCAACAGCATTTTTTTCTGTGCCACCATCTCTTCCTTTCTGGTCCAGTTCTCTTTGGCATTGGACCTAAAAATCAATTTCACCCCCAAATGATTTGGGGGAGCAACACCACATATAGTATGTACATGGGGAGAAAACAATAATAGATCCACACACCATGGTAGCACTTGTGCAAGCAATGTTATATTTTCTTTTTTTTTCGGTCTGTGTATCGGACATCGAGAAGCTTTAACATTAATTGGTGGTAAAGGAGAAAAAGAAAGCATAGAACCAGAGAAAAAAAGCTAAATTAGCTACCCCTTAGAATTTTCTTTTGGCAATTTGCCGTAAATAAATTTGATCGCAGGGCTTTATTTAGCAAGGGAAAGTATTTAAAGTTTTGAAATGATTTTTTCTGTGCAATATGTAGTCCTTTTTCAAATAAAAGGATTCCATCTAATTTATTTAAAACCAAAATTTGTGAAATTCTAACGTTTGATTTTTAGCGCCTGACATTCTTATTCAGAGCTCTAAAATATCTATAAGCTCTAAGTTTAACGTTTTTAACGGTTAAAAATCATTTTTTGAAAATTTATTCTGGAATTAATTATTTTCTTTTGATATTGTACTAATTATATAGGGAAACTAATTAGTTGCAAATATTTCATCTCAACCAATCAACTTTTTTCCCTCTAATATGCTGCAGAATTCCTGATAATTTTACTTTTTAAATCATTTTGATAGTATGTACTAATGAATAAGTAAAGAACTAATTTGCTTATCTACTAACTTCACCATTTCCTATTCAAATTAAACCCACTAAATGTGAGAAATATTTTTCGGAGGGTGGAATGTTGTGTGCAATTCAACTTTCCACCCTTGCACAGTGGAATAGTAAAAGAGATATTTTAGCCTTTATGAGCTCATTTTAATCAAGTCGAAACAATCTGATATTCATGAATATATGAAAATTTGATGTGTAAATTCAAAATCTCTCTATGCCCATGCAGCACAACTAATGTCCTCCCGCATGGATTGTATGCAAAAGTTATCCCTTTTAGTGTGGATGAGGCAATATGATGGCAAAGTGGGGGATGCAAAACACCCACATGGGCGGAAGAACAAGTTCAGAGGAGGGTTTGTGTAGTAGTTGTGTGTAGGATGATTCAGTTGTGCCCATAAAGCATCGCCAGCAAGATATGCGGGGAGAGTTAACGCGCTTCGGAGTTTTGGCAATTTATGCAGATTTATGTTGGTTTTAGCGTCAAACTTTAACGACACTATCCCCATGCTATACCATATATATGTATATAGCACAAAGCGACAAGAGGGGATGTGTCGGCGTGGAAAAGTAGCGAATGAATTGATGATGATGCTCCGGGAAAATGGGCAAGAAATTACAATTCAATGGGCATTTTATGTTAGACGGATGGGGATGGGTGTGAGAGATGCTTTTGCAAAATTTCCATTTGCAAATTGTATATCGTCTGTGCTATATACGATTTATATTGCGGAGGGTTATGTTTTGTCGACAGTAGGTCAGCATAAGAGGGTGGTGCGGGAAAATTTTGTGTTTTGCGGTATGGCGAACAGACCAAAATCCCAAATAGATCATGATGATTTGTCAGAGACTATGTGACTCCGGAAAGCCATAAAAATCCATATTATGTACAACTTCTTGTCTGCAGGAGTTTATTGAAAAGCTTCAAAAAGTTTCATGCATTTGCAAAAGTTCCTCCACAAGGTTTGGGGGGAGGGAGATGAAATTTCAGTTTGTTATTTGACGAAAAGTTCAGGATACTAAATCTTTAAGAATTGACTGTCGAGATATCATTTCAATTCACTTTGTGTCTTGCAAAATTGGCTAGCATTTCGAAAGGAAAATAAAATTACAAAAGCTTCAACGTCTGGTTGACATTTTTTGCACCTTTATGTGAAAATATATGATTTGTTTGATGTACTTTGTAGTGAAAAAAAAAAAGAAACGTTACATGCAGATGGAAAATGGATAAATTGATTGTCACCCTCAATCATGTCCCACAACGAGGGCGTATAGGATGATTGGCAGGGACAATTTTAATCAAAATAACCCTGACAGACGAAAGGTGAGCGCAACAATTTCCAAAAATATCAAAACGACCACAACACCCGGTAAAATGGGGGTGGCCAAAGCTCTCCCATTTATTGATTAAATCCGTGTTAAGGGTATATATTTTTAGATAGAAGAGCGCATTAAATATCCTGCGGTTGGTTCAGGATCCCCTGTGTGGCCAAGCACTAACTAATGAGCCGTTATGGAGGGAAAAAACACACTTTCGCATAAGTTCCATTGATGGATGAGCTTTTAATGCATGTTCCGTCCATCAAGCGCAAATTTTTTCTGTTACTCGCTCATCTCTTCCATTTGGCAGGCAAAAGGATCATTTGCAATCCATAAACTCATCCTGTGCTTGTTGAGTTTATACGTTCTATGTGATGGCCAATGGATAAATTTCCATATGTGGAAGAAAATGTTTCAACGGCAAAAATTGGAGGAAAATTTCCATTAAATTAGTATTGAATCAAAAGCTATTTTTTTTTAGCTTTTAACTAATTTTATTTCCTTTTTTAAAAATATTATTTGAGATTTTAATGTGAAAAATTTGCACCAAATTTTATTTCATCTGACAACAACCAAAACTCCCTAACTATATATAGTAAGTTACTAGCAAATTTCCATTTAATCCAATATAAAACCAGTAGTACCATACATATTTTTTTTTAGTGAATTTGTAGGAAAAGTCGAAGTTTCATGGAAAATGTTCTACATGTAAAATTTATTCAAAAGCACATCCGCCACCAATTCAGCATGTATGGCGCCCCATTAGTTAACTCAAAAGCTCAGCAGGAAGTGGAAATGTTTCACATGAATTACACTACCAAGAGAAATACTTTTCAATTGTAGAGTTTTTCTCGTTTTTCCCATATTTTTTTGCGACGCTCTATCCCTCCTCTTACAGACGAATGAACTTCCCACAAGGGATGTTTTTCATTTGTTCAAAATTTTACTTTTAGAAAAACAGATTTTTTATCAGCGGAAAAACCACAAAAATTTAAAGCTTAAAATTTGGAATGAATATTTTGGAGTAAAATATGCACAGAAATTTATTGTTAATTAACCGCATCAACTGAGAGTGAAAAATTTTTACCATTTACATGCCAATTATGGTAGTAAAAAAAGAATTACACGAGACAGGAAGGTGTGTTGAACCGGCAAAAAGCCACAGTTATTGCCACAGAATCGTCCGTATTTCACATGGAATTACAAAACAGCATGACGGGGATGTTGGGTCACTGACTCCTCACATGTAAAATATATCTCAATGTAGGTATATATTTTAGCACACTGTGTACCAATTGAAGTCTTTTTGAAGAATGAAAATTGAAAATATTTCTGGTTTAGAGTTTGAGAAGAAGGAAAGTACGATTCCCATTTCCTGCCTTAAAAATTCAAAAAAAAAAGAAATCATTAAAAGTCAATAATTTTTTTGTCAAAAGAACAACAACTAAATTAGTCCAACGTATAGGTTCCGGGTACTTTTTTACACCCTCCGTACGCATGGGGAATTTCTGTGAAAATAATTTGGAACATATAATGAATTTCACTACTAAATTAAGTACCATGCCCGAGTGGATTCATGCGGGGAAATAGCATGAACCGCACACACACATGCGGAGCATGGTGACAATTTAATGGAATTTTCTATGCATTGCAAAGTAATTTAAATATTTAATTAAATTAATTAGTAACCGACTATTGACCCCTTCATCCCCATTCCATAATGAATTTTCCATCACTCTGAAAATTACAATAAAATTATCCACATTTTCTATAACCTCATAAATATTTGTTGCATAAATACCAAAAATTTATGGGACCACACTGTAATTTTCACACACCAAAAAAATGTTAATTAAACTATTTATCATATAAATATTGTGAAATAATCTAACTTATCCCCCCACATTTACAGGGGAATTCTTTGAAAATTGAGCTTTATACAAAAGGGTTGCGATGTAATTAATTCTCGGTCGCATTATTTTGGGCTTTTGCCTGGTTTGTGATTTTCTTTTTTTCCTGAGGGAGGGAGGGAGAGAGGTACCCTCGACAAATTAGTCAGGGTTTGTATCCCATGCCAACTCACTGAAACTCTTGTTACATCCCCCAATTAAAGCTCAAATGAACAAAAAGCCATCCAAATTTTCCATGAGGACGAAAGCTCGCCCAGCGTTGAAATATTTACTTTCCGCAGAAATATTCTAGATTGAGCTTTTTTTATCTTAAAAAAAAGGAAAACATGAAAAATATGGAATTTTGATTAAATGAAAAGTGTTACATCGATTGATTCTTCGAAGCAAATTTCTTTTGCGAAAACTTATCATAAAAAAATTCAAATTTAGAAATAAATAGAATTCAAGAAATACAATTTAAAAGTTGAGTAAATTTTTAAAAGAAAATTAAATTCAAATAAAAATCTTTTATCCATAAGTATTTCAACTCTTGGATTAAAATTTCAACCAATTTATTCGCATTTATCTTTAGTTAAAAGGGGTTTTGGGAGGGGTGAGAATGAAAATTTCTCATGCTCTAAATTAGATATAGATCCCGATTGGGGGCAAAAACACGCACACGAGCATAATATGGGATAGCGCATATCCAGCTCATTTGAATGAAAGTCCCCTGTTCGCATATATGGCCTATCCCTTGTTCTCGTTTGTCATCTCATTATTCAACCTAAATGCCGGGGGTGGTTTGGGTTGCGGTGCGTGTGTGAATTAGCGTTTGATGAGTGTTTTGTGTGTGCTCAAGTGGCTTGGTTGTGAAAATGGAAATGGTTAGTTTGTCTACGCATTGGAAGATGAATTTCTATCCGCATTTCCTTCCTCCCACCACTTCACATCTATGAATTAAATAGAATGAAGCTCCCCTCCCCCGTGTCCATCAACAATTCTTTGACCAAAGGGATGAATCTCAATTCAATGGATAGCCTCCCCTAAATGTGAAACATTCAACATGATTTTCTCATTTTTGCAAATACAAAAAGAATCTTCCCGTGAAAAGCCGTCCAGTGTGAAAGCTTCTTCTGAACTAAAGTTCTGGAACTTTTTCTTTTTCTTCCTAGAGGCAAAGAGAAATTCACCGACAAGTGATGGGGGTGCAAAAAAGTTATTCCATTTTTGATATGCGACTTGTTTGTCTGACATAGAAGATAAAACTTTTGCCATAGCAAAAACTTTCTGCAGCAGCGTGAAAGTCACCCAGGGAGAAGCATATTGTCGATGAGTGGAAACTCAATTGTGTTAATTAAATAAAAAAAATATATATATAACTGGGGAGGGATGCTGTATAATATAATGGAAAAAAAGGAAAAAGAGTGGGGGTAAATCAACAAGAATTGATATCCTGTTGTGGTTTCTTCTAATTAATGTGCTTTCTCTTCGATATTTTTCTCATGTCTCCCGCGGAAATTGCAATTCTCGCCATTTTCTTCTTCTTGTTCTTCCTCTGTCCCAATTTCTCATGTCTTTTGTGTCTTTCTCATTCTGCAAATACAATTCTATACAATTTGTTTTATGTTTGAATTTGGACAGGAATGTCCAGGCAAATTATGTTGATAAATTAGAGCAAGAGTTAACCTTCTTCAATCTCATTTTATTCTTTACGATAATTTCAGGATTAGCTCCTCTTCTTATCCTTTAAATATAAGAGAGTAGAAAAGTCAAAGACGAGTGGTAAAAGTGATAAGATTGTGGTGTCAAGAAATGTGGTAAGACTGTAAACCATGAATTTGCAAAGTTGGTTATCGCCAAGCAAAGCAACTTTATTGCTAAACCCATTATTCTTGCCATCTCACTCAAGGAAATAATTGAATTCTGGTGGGATTATCGATTCTTTGTGGATGGAGAATTAAATTAAAAATCCACCCATGCAACAATCACCTCCCTCCCATTCTATTTACATTCACTCTGTGTAATTTCCTCTTGCTTGGTGACGCTGATTAAAACCGATAAATCAATCTCAAAGGACTGTGAGAAATATATCAACTAAAGTCTTCTCTCGTTGCCAGATCTCTTCGTATCCCTTGTATAAATTCTCTCTCATTCTATTTGTGTATATTTATTTAACATACAAAATGACAAAAAAAAGGAGCTTAAAGCTCACTTTTAATTTTAAATAGGCGTATTCTTTGCATTCCAGCGATGTTTTCCTTTATTTTAAATCTATTTTTCTTGCTTTTTTTTGCTAAATCTTCTTTTTTTCCCACACAAAAACATATAAAAGTGAAATGAAGAAAAGGAACAAATTTATGTGTTGAAAAGGAATCACAAACGTGACACTCTGTTGTATACATGTACTGTACATAGTTAGGATATTGGCCCTCATGTTTGCATCCGTGTAGCACGAAATGGGCAGCCAATATGCTGGAGAGTATTTCTCGAGAGAAGCCATATAAGCGTGAATTGCAGAAGGGGAAAGAGAATTCAAATAAACCAGTGGTGTGGCCATAAAACGCCCTTTAGGCAAAGTATAACGCTCCAGTACAGTGAGCCTCCCTCAAAATCACACGACCTTTGTGACCAATTACGCACGTAACGCAACAATTTGTCACGAGAATTTCGAGGATTTTCTGGGGGTTGCGGGGGTGGCAAAGTGGATGAGAGTGGCGAAAAAGGGAGAGATTTTGGCACACGGAAAACATGCGAATGGTGTCAATATTTGAGGGTGTGTTGTGATGTGTAATTTACTAAATTCCCTGGGCTTTCCATCCTTCGTCGGGATTCCAAAAGTTACGTACACATTTGCACCGTTTATCCCAAACCCAAAAAGGAGATTTGGGAGTGATTAAAGTGTCGTTTTGAGGGCTCAACCCAATTGCTTTGCCCCAGCATCAATTTTGGGGCTTTCGTGCGTGGAAAATTGCCATGTTGAATTCTCTCTCTTCAAGAAAAAGCTTTTCTCTTCATCCACTCCCCCTCCCACCAGCTCGTTTCCTCACTTCGAGGATGTTTGTTTCGTAACCATGAAGGAGCTTTAAACGTTGAGCAAGGAAGAGCGAAGGATTCAATCTTATATGCGGGGAGAAATTGAAAACAATTCCCATCTGTGCTGGGATAAATCCAATAAATCCCAAAATAAAATGATTTAAAATCAATAAATCCCCGTCTATTTTCTTACCACGCATTTTTGGTGCTCAAGTCTTCAACACAACCCACAAAGAAACCACATAAGACATTTAATTGACACATTTCCCTTTCCACATTTTTTAAAAAATTTTTTTTTCCTTTTCGCCATTCTTTCAATTTTATTCATCAGGGGTGATTTCTTGTCAATTTTCAACCAAATATTGATTGAAATGGAAAACTTGTACGCTATATAGATAGAGTATACGATGAGCAAGCAAAAGATACATTTCTTTGCTAAGGAAGAAGAAAAAAAAAGAAGTTTCTTCGTATAAAAAATATAACTTTATCGTGTTCGCAATTCATTTCACGTCTTCTGTTTGGCTTTCGTCTTTCATTTCACATCCACTTCATCAAAATTCGATACACTCCCACCCCTCACATCGCACCCACCCGCATTTTCGTAAAACTTTCAGTTTTGAATTCATTGAAATTTCTCTATGAAGCATTTGATCCTTCCGGGCGTCGGATGTTGCTTATGAAGTTGATGCCATTGCTCAATTTAATACTACACACAATGCCCAAGTTTATTAATTGTTCCCTCATATATAGTCTTAAGTGTGTGACTATAGGTATTTACTTTACACCATAGTGAGATAGATAATTGAAAAACTTTGCACAATTACATTTTCATATTACACATTCACTTTAAATTCCACGTACGATAGTTTCTTTGTTGATTCCTCAAACTCTCAGTCTTTGGTTAACTCAACAATATCACACAGAACCTCCATCCCTTCCTTTTTCCGGGGAGTGTCCTGAAAATAGGAAGAACTTTCCGCCAACAGGCAGGAATGGAACAATTTTGTGCAAAGAGAGTAAGTCAAGAGGAATCGCAATGAAAATTTGACTTTAGCTTCATTAGCATAATCATGAAATTTATATTTCTGCTGTGCACTCAAAACTTTTCTGCTGCACAGCTCCCCTCGTTGTTTCTATTGCTCCCAGGTTCACCCACGAGGGGGTGGCGATATTATATGCAATTTTGTATAATGATTTCGTTATACGTTTTGTTTATTCTTTTGGAAAATTGAAAAGGGTAACAGACATTTAAATTCTACAACAGCATATATTTTACATTGTGTGTGTGGGAGTCATCTTCACGATTCAATAAAATTTATTATTTAAAAAATAATTTTAATAATTCTTTCTTCAATTTAAGATTTTTCTTTAAATTGTGATTCGTTTTTCACAATTTTCCTCAATGAATTTTCACTGCAGCAAGTTGTATTACTTAAAAATGCAATCATGACTCCAACTTTAAAGTATACTTTAGGGGTGGATACAGTGATAGTTGGCTAACAAGAGGGTTGAAAATGTAATATTGCAGTGTGTGCTAGAGGGAAAAAGTTCAATGAACAACGCAAAGGGACAAAGTGTTAGCTTATAAAGTCATTAAAGTGGGAATTTGCCCTTTCTTTAGCGTGTGTGTGTGTATTCTCAGTACTCATTTAAAGTATGATTTATGTAATGAAGCTTTTGCCCCGAAACTTTCATGTGCACCTACCCATTTCCCTCTCCCCTTCCCCAAAGCCTCGTAGTACAATCTCAGCAAATATTGGGAGAGGATTGCAAGAGTTGGTATGTGATGAGAGAAATGTATTCAAAGTATATACAGCATTTTATATAATATTATATTGAGAGAAATTCTTGGAGCTTTTATCACACGTACACGTCAGAGGGAATTTCTATCTAATAGAGATGCAAAATGCAAAAATTGAGCAACCTGCTTACATTCACTGCAATCGTATTTTATGCATTTTTTTACTTTGTAACCATATAGTTGTGAATGTTGAAATTCTTTTTACAAAAATGAAAGAACTTTTGAAGTCAAGTTTTAAAGTAAAACATGTACGTATGTACATACATAAGTAAGATAAAAAGATTCTGAAGATGAAAAGTACAAAAATGAGATACTATACTTTCAAATTATTTTAATAGAAAGATATAGAAGCTTTATTTGAAGTATATATTTGAAGATAATATATGTATATACCTATTTTTGATCCCTTAAATAGTCTAATCAACTAAAATTCAAATAAATAACATAAACCATCCCTTAATAACCAATATAATATTACTTTATAGCTCCTCTAATGCTTAATTACTCCACCCTCCCCGCCCCCTAAAGATATTGCAATTCTCTCCGAGAATTCTTGGAATAGCTACTACATACTATAAACACAAGGAGAGGAAACCCAATAGAATCCTTTTGATGATTTGCAATTCGTGGAATACATAAATCAGTTTGTCTTTCTTGTAAAATTTACTTTCCAATTAAAATGAATGAGATGTGGGCATGACGAAGTGATTGATGTTACAGGGATAGAGATACTATGCTACAAAAGCAAATCAATTGTAAATGAATAACAACATCCCATTTATGCTACTAATTCCATATTACTCCACTTAATTGCATCTTCTCTAATGATATGCATAACAATCTCCAGTATTTACTTGATATATAATTGAATTAGTTTCTGAAGGAAAATTAAGATTTAATTATGAAGGAATGGGTGGTGGGAGTAGAAATTCCAAAATGGGCTCACATTGCGATAATATAAGTGTTCCAATAAATTCCGAGATAGTAGGAATTTTTATGTTTGAGGCCATTATTTAAATTTATTTTGCAAGCATAACTCTCATAGGAAAATATTTCTCCTCGAAATAGCATTGAAGACAATTTTTGCATTGCGAAGAAATTAAATTCATATTGGATACAGAAGGGGATGAAGAATTGCATTCATTGCAGTTGAGTGAAGATGTGGCTCTTTATTCCTTTTTGGGAAGCTGCCAAAAGAGATTTTTTTTTACATACATATATTACTTTTGCAGTAAAGAAAAAAATCTTTTAAAATCCATTGGAATATTTTGCTGAGAATATGAAAAAATTGAATGGCGAGCAAAGTCTATACAGCACATATTTCGCTTAAGGGATCGAGGAAGAAAGGGGCTATAGTAAAAAAAATTATTTATTACATTTTCCTGAACTCTATCGTCTCTCTGCATAGTCCTTTAGCCCAAAACCCAGAGTGGAGTGAACGAATAATAGTGAAATATCTCACATGGAATCCCGGAATTTCCTCTCTATTCTTCACAACACAAAACTCCCTCTTCATCACCAACCGGAGGCCCCCCATTTTCGCCACTACTCTGACTGGGGGTATGGAGAATAAGTGATTTTCACCTCCTGGTACCCACAAAACATCCCACAAACACTGATGGAGTTCTTTCATGTGCTTTGCCCCAAAAAAATACGAGAAAATACTCGCACCAGATTTTTTCTTGCAACAAAAAAAAACTTTATATCTAAAGCGGATGTGTGTATGTTTTCTTCAGCAAAACCTCACCATTGAGAGGTACAATACAAAGAGAGCCATGTGTATGGGGAAAATAGTTGAAAAATGGTTGCAAATTTCCCTGCCACGGAGCTCTTTTTCCATTCTCTTTGACTATGTTCTATACTGGTAAAAATGAAACCAATTTATATTTTATAGATATGCTCGGATGGTATATAGTTTCTCGAAAAGCCAACGTTTTTGGGATCTCAGTGGCGTTATGGTTAATTTTTAAGTCATTATCAGAATCTAAAAATTAATATTTTATTATTTAATTCCGTAAAAGGTCCTTAAACACCTGATACCCACAAAGATTCGTAAATAAACTCGTATTTAGTTTGAATATATTTTTTCGCAGAATTTATTTTGAACACAATATTGCGTCGTATTTTCCATCTCACCCTTTTTACATCCCTATTTGTGAAATAGATATTTTGTGATCTGGACCTAAACTTATGGGGGTGTAAATAACACCCGCAAAATCCCCTTGAAAATGAATATTTTCTCGTGAGTAAAAATTCAATTTTACCACCCTCATAGATAAAAATGCCAATAAAGTTTAATTTTTCCATAATTTTCCAATCTTCACCCCATTATTCACTTTTTCCCCTTTATGGTGGGAAAAACTGATATGACCAGAAGCTGTGGTGAGCTTTTAATGTTTTTTTTTTATCCCTATATATGGAAAAAAATCTTTGTATAACTTTACATGTGGATTAAAGATAAATTAAAGAGACTACATCATGTGAAACATTTAATGAACAGAATATTAAGAATATCGTCTTCAAAACAAATTTTAGACAATAAAAAGGAAAATAGGAATTTTCTTAAATATTCTGAATGTTAAAATATATAATTCTGCGAAATCTTGCGCTTTAACTATGCATTCAAACACTTAACAAAACTTTTGTTGTTTAGAAACTAATTTTATCCAATGAAAGAGGATCACCCTTTTTCATCAAATTGTATGAAAATTAGCTCACTATTTGTGCTGGAAAATTAACGTGTGAAAATTCAACAGAATAAACACATTAAATATGATTATGCTGCGGTGACACTTTCTTGGTGAAGAGAGTAAATTTATTAAGAGGAAAATCACACAATTTCCCTCCAAAAGTTCACGAGAAATGTTTGTGTGTGTGTGTTCTTTGTGGCAAAAAGCTCGCACCAGCAATCTCTGTCTTTAATGTTTATCGGAACCATTTTTGTCACCAACCCTCTTTTGTATATAGGGAAGGGGTTTGCAATTTGAATTTTGCACACAAAAGTGGAATTGTGAGTGTCAAAGTTAAACCTTTGTGACTTCATTAAAATTGTGCGAGCTTTTAGTAGCTCCATTAGTGTGAAAAATTCTCAGAAAGGATTTTCTTCCCATTTCTATGTCCATCTTGCGAACCTTACACAGCGCTATGCCTTTCCCTGGGAGATTCTTGGAATTTTTCATTCAATATTCTCAAGAAAACAGACTTTATATTTCACAGAGTAATTGGTTTGGTAGAGAAAACTATGTACCATTACAATTCAAAGGTACAGCTTGTTTAAAATTCTTGTAGAAATTTCTTCTGTTGATTTTCAATTTACCCAGTGAATTCGAATGATTTCTTCATTGCAAAATCAACCCCCAGGAAGGGAAAATCTCTTTTGATGAATATCACAACAAAGCAGTGCCTTTTCACGGTGCCATTAGACACAGAAAGTGCTTCTTTTCTCGCTTGTTTTTCTCCTTTTTCACGCGGATATTCCCCTCACAAACACGTGATTAATGATGATTTCTCATGAGACTTTTTGTCACAAATTTTCACAACATGATTTTTCCCTTTTGGCGCTTCTCACAGGGAAAAGCGCCGGGAAGCTCAACCCTCTTACCCAGCTTTGCTTATGAAGCCGTCAGAATTTTATATACCTACATATGTATAATAAAGGTAGGTTATTAGATAGATTCGTTAGAACTCTACTTCTGGGAATGACAAATTTTAGTTTTTTGTACATTGTGTGGCTGAATTCTGATGTGAAGTAAAAACTTTCTATATGATTTTCTATAAGTTTTTTCTATATTTTTCTGAGCTTTCGGGAGCTTTTCATCCTCTTTTCAAGAATTTTCTGCATACACACACTCATAAAGAAATTTAAAAAAAAATTGTATAAAAATCACGTAGAAAAGCTTTGTTTCATATCAGAATTGTACTATCTAGAAGTAAATTAACTTTTTTTAAAATTAAAAGTAATATACAAATTTATTTTTCTAAGCAATTCAATCATTCATTTAACCTCTAGGCCGCCAAGCGGGGTCGTTGAACGACCCCAGCCCTATATTTCGTGCTATAACTTAATAAATATAAAAGATACCATTCCCATCTTTTGGAAATAAGTTCTTTGGTTATCTGAGGAGGTTGTGTAAAAATTTCAGCTCAATCCGTCCACCACAAGAAAAGTTATTAAGGAAAATGTAGAAGAAGGGAATTCAAAAATTGGTGTAACGGCCATGCTGCGGAAAATTTCTCAGAATGAAGTTAGTCACATCATAAATCATATGGTTGAAGGGGGTTGAAGGGTTGTGTTTACTTTCTCACTTTACCTTCTCAGTGTCAGAATTATCGCGAATAAGTAACATAAACAACATAAAACATAATTAGAAGCATATAAATGTGCAAAACAATAAAGAATATTCGAGAAATATTGCCATTTATCACGGTGCGGGAAGTGAGGGGAATGTGGGGAAGTAGTGAAAAAAAATAGCAGTTGCAGTCAACTTCGTGGCAAATTTCTCACGAAGAAAGTGTGAAAAATGAGTGAAAAATGTTTTTCCCTAATATCTTCTTTTGCGTGTTTCCGGGTGGCGAATTTGTGATACAAGGGGCAAGAGGACTATATAAGGAGTCTAAAGGTAGTGACCCGACAGTTCCCGGTTTTATAGTTTATGAGAAAATAGACTTCCTTCTTGGGGTCGTTCAACGACCCCACCTTGGCGCTCTAAGGAAGCTCCAAGGTCTTGGCGGCCAGCAGGTTAATTCGCAAAGCTTAATTTTCATACTATTAAATTTAAATTTCATGACAATTCCACATTATTACTGAACAAACAAACTTTTGGGACAACCTTCTGAGCATATTGCGTTGAATTGAGTATGAGGAAAAGATGTATGGAAAATGATGAAAAATCCCCTAGAGGAATTTCAACTGAGAAATTTTTGCTCATGAACATTTTTTCCTGTTAGCACTGATAAAATATGCAAAAAAAAAAATTTTTACCCTCTTCATCTTCCATAAATTGCATTTCTGATGAATCTACACCCGACAGGAAAGAAAATCCCCACACCATACGTTTGTGATGTAAAATAGAATTCACAGCATAACTCCCACGACACAAAAAAGGAGATATTTCTAGAGAGAGAGAGGATAGAATTAAAATATTCATTCACATGCTGCGACAAAATGAGGAGGAAATTTACAATATTGCTTAAAATTTCAAAATGTTCCGATTTGCTTCCGTTTTTTTCGTTATTTTCTTCATGAGATAAATGCGAATTGGCTTTGTTCCAAAGTTTCATGTAAGCTTGAGTGAAAGGGGAGGAAAAATGGGTAGAGAGGAGAAATGTTTTCCCGGTCCTGGACAAAAAGGGAGTTGAACTTCACCACGAAAAGTCCGGGGCAATGTATTTGGGTTGATATGCGAGTGAATGTGCTAAATTTGTGGTTGAAACAGTTGGAAAAGACCACAGAAGTGCATTTTGAATTAAAATGTGAAAACATGAGTTTGTATACATAATGTTGTATATGTACATTGGAAGTTTAACACAAAAACTGGGAAGTTCCTGTGAGTAGTATATATTCGTAGAGCGAGAGAGAATTTGCGATATGAGAATGGAATTTTAGTTTAAAATCCTGTGGGCTTGTCTGAATTGTTAGCCACAATTTTCCGAGTGGATACCTCCCCGCATCCACAAGCGGACGTTCCTCATGCAAAATTTTCACACACAATCAATTCTATGTCTGCTTTACTGATGCACCCCTACACTCTCTCTCTGTGTGCTCCTTACCGCATTCGTAATGCTTTCCATTTGGAGATTTCGAGAGAGATGATGTGCGTGGTCTCAATAGCTAAAATCGCATTAGAGCTTCCCTTTTGAATTTATAATGAAGCATATTTAATGGAATTTACAAAGTGGGAGGTTAATCATAAGTACTTTATGTCCCTTTTCCCTTCAAAGATATGTATTTATTGATTTTTCACCAACAAATAATCTTAAAGATTACTTAAATAAATTCATTTTTTTTTCTCGAATGAAGAGTCTTGTGAGTCTTGTACAGGATCGCATAAACTCCTTCTTGTCAGATATCCAAAAACTACATTCACGCAAAAGAATGTTCCTTAAGAAGTTTGCACGTCTCTCAGACACTCCTAAATTGTGTTATCTTCACCCCATTTCCACTGCTGGGTTAGAATAAAAATCACGAAAAAGCTCACAGAGAATCCTTCCGGAAAAAGAACATGAAAATCTCGTCAGATTTTCTCATTTTCCTTGTTCTTTTCACCCATGACAAATTCATTTTGGATTTCTCTATTGTTGAGGGGTTACACAACGAGAAGACAATTCACCAACTTTGTTCCAATTTCAATTCATTTTTGAACTTGTAATTGTCTTGATTCTTTCACCCCCTTCCACCCCGTCCCATCCTTTTTCCGCCTCACTCCAATACAATGTATCCAATTTAGTGCAAGAGTCCTTTTTAGATGATTTTTGCTGGTATGTTTCCAATTTTCATTCTTGTACGTCCATTTTGGGTTTCTACCCCCAAACCATTCTCTCGAATTGTTGTAGAATGTATAGTTCACTCAAAACGACAATTTGTAGCAGAAGCCAGAAAGCATTCCATGTGACAATTTTGTTGTTCAATTGAAGAAAAATTGACATGACAACGAAGTTCAAAAGGGCATGATGAAAAAAAAGCTCGAGGCAAATAGAGAGAAGAAACTTTCCAGCACACTGAATTGTTTCTTAATTAAAATGACTCTCGCACATTTCTCCAAAAGCTTTTTTTCCATCTAAATGTTCGCGTTTTTTTTTCAACTTCCCTCCACCCAAAGGAAAAACCTTTTTTTTTTCATTCTGCAAAAAGCTCTTCCGTTTTTTTATGATTGTAGAGAATAAAAAAAAAGAGACAGAATTTCTATATAAAGAGCGGTGTGTATAATTTTTACCCTCATTGTAGGATATTATTTGCTTTAGAGACACTCATCATGTAATATGAATGATGAGCTTTTAGCTTTATTATGGCGCGAGAGTGTGGCATAAGACACGTTGAGCTCAGTCAGGAAAAAAAGTTGATGAGAAAAATTATGTTAAAAAAAAAAAATCTCTGTCTTTTTAATTAATCAGAGTGTCTGTCGTATCTTTGGAGAGGCGAGAGTTTTCTCATTAGAAAGTTCTTCGCGCACGGGCAAGTCACATTAATTCATCAAAAAGTGCTTTTGGTATGAGATGCATCTCATAATAAAGATGCCATTTTCAATCGTTATTCAAGTCATCAGTCAAAATTTGAATGATATTCTCATTAAAATTATCTCTAAAACTAATTTATTAAGTGAGTGATTTGAATTATTTCTCCAGGGCCAAGGTAAAACTTTACAATCATTTTGCAATAGAGTTGATAAATCAAATTTTAATTATTCTATAGCCAAAAATAAAATTCGTCTGTAGTTGAATACATTGGCAAAACAGACCAAAGTTTGCAAGACAGTTTTAAATAATTACTTTGATTTAAGCTTAAGTAATCAATCAGGGTGTTGTGCTTCACCTCGAAATGGAAATAAATATAAAATGAGTCAGTTCCATCCTCGAGACTTTAGACACACCCCAAAAGCACTTTCAGATTCAACCACAACTCCCCACACTTGGAGCTTTTCCCACTTTCAGGCATCAATTGCTCTCTCATTGCTTTCCATATGTAGGCTCGAAATGAAACTCACACGGAGAAGTGATACTGTGCCATGGAGTGCACAAGTTGTCTCAACATGCACTTAATCAGGCGAATATGGAAATTCTCCCAAAGTGCTTCACAACCCCCACCCACACACTCTCTTGTCCCAAATGAATGTCTCCTATATGCTGCTCTTAAGTGCTCGCATACGATATCGTCAATATTTATCGATGAGACGATACATTACAAGTAGTGTACAGTAGCAGTAAAGTACAGTACAGTATGGATAGAGGAAGAAACATAATACTGCAAAGGGGTTGATGGAAGGATATTCTCTTCCTATGATAGTTTTTTTTTTGTCCTCAACCCCCAAGTGATTGTTGATTGAGGAATGGACCATGGTGGAATGACTAAATGTAGATAGGTGGATACAAATTGAAGAGTAAAACTGTACAGGGTGAAAAAATCTATAAAGTCCTTTTAGAGTTGTTTAAGGACAAAAGAAATTTAAAAACTCATTGAAGGAAAATCTCTTGAGGAGTCATAATAAAAAATGAATTTAGAGAGTTTAGATGTTGATAAAATAAAAATATGAGATTCTATGGGTACATCCTGTGCAAGGATAGTTGTCGCCCCATCGATATAGTGTGCAAATAAATTTACTTCCATAATATTTGTCTATTTTCCCAACATCCCATTCCAATATATCGAGAAGCTTCTCTGATGGTGAGCTTCCTCACAAAAACGAAAAGGGTTCGCAATTGACTTCCATACACATTCATACAGTCAATATAACTCCCTGAATTGGAATCTCTTTTGACGAGGAAAGGGATGCTTTTGGGGGTATTTTAGTGCTCCGTAGATTGGTGGTGGAGGAAAATTCCTTTACACAACCATATCATCCCGAATTGCCTCTTTCCGCACAAGATCAAGAGATGAATGTGGAATTACTCCCGTATTGCCATTCACAACGAAATCCAAAAAAAAGGTCAGGAAAAAATTGTAGGAGATGGATTTCTCCCTTACATAGAGTACCTTTTGGTTGCTCTTTTGTGGAGGGAAAATACAAATTAAATTTGTAATTTTTCATTCTTGTTCTTCTCTTGGAATTTTATCGTAATTTGTGAATTTACTGTGAGGTACAGAGTGAGAAAAAATATAATTAAAGTCTCAACTTTCCATTCAGCTTCACAAAGCTTTCCATTCTTCTGCATAGAATTTCTCAACATACACCTACAATAAAGCACACGGAGAGTTACATTAAATTGTACAGAACAGTGGGGTTACTTTGCCCATTTCTCAGGGTCTTAAACAATTTCTTTTCTTTGACACTTAATAAGATAATTTAATATCTCTCTTCTTTTAACAATCTATTCCCTAAAAATGTTCTCAAAGAATAATTTTTATTTCAATTTTAGTTTCTCCATAAATTACCCCACTCTCTCCTAGAAATTTTCCTGAAGATATCTCGTTGACAATTTAATTTGCACACCGAGAAAAGGCAAAAAGAAAAACACAAAAAAGTCCCTTCGCGCACAGAAGCAATTTCATATTGTTGAAGTGGTATGTTTACTGCGAGGCATACAATACCGTCGATATATATTTTCCGCCGAAAAAAAAAATGTAACATGGGCGCACATAATGAAAAATAGGAGTGACTATGGCGGAAATAGAATTTGACTGTGACGGGAGCAGGTGAAATTGAAAGAAAATAATTCCTTTCACCTGTGCAACCCCAATGTGAGAGTCAATTTCCCAGCTCTACACACACCCAAAACTCAATGAAATATTCTTTCATTTTTATCTTGACAATTTTTTTTTACTTTTGACCTTTTTTGCGGGAGAGGGTGAGAGCTTCCAGTACTATGAGGTAGCTTTTCGCTGAAAAATTGCGAGGAAAAATGGGAAGTTCACGTGCAGATGAAAAATCTTTGAGCTTTTCTTCCTACAGAATGAACTATAAAGTTCAGCGAAGCTTTTTATAAATATGTTTATTTTAAAATTTCAAAAGTAGAGAATTTATTGTTTTATACAGAATTATCTTAAATTTATTTTGTAATATGTAGAATTAAAATAATTATAAACCACCTCATACACTTTTATTCACTCTTCACATAATTCAGATTTCTCAAAATATTTTCCATGGAATTTCTGGGAGAAAAAAACTTTTCATTCACGAAACTAAAATTCCCTCTGCGCGGTTTAAAACAAGAGAAAAAGCTACGAATATTTAGGGTAAAAGTTGCTGTACATGTATATAGTAAACTTCATGCAAGCCTCCCATTGTGAATTCAAAGAGCATCAAATCCCCACAGCGAGGGTGCGCCAAGAGGATTTCTTTGGTGGAGGAAAAAGAAAGGCGCCAGAGGGACGAAAAATCTCACCCTCTAATCTCTTCGCGTTGTACTTCCTTCCTGCCTTTTTTGGTGCCCTTCAGGAGATAAATTTTTATTTCGTGAGTGGAAAGTTTGCTTTTATTTTTCATTTCTTGTCTCGTCAGGACGCACTCACCCTCCCTCCCCCTATGGCCTTTTGCGAGTGATCTCTCAACCCTCCCGCAGGGATTTCGTTATTTGGCAGTAAAGTATACCAAAAATTCATGCATATTTCAATGGGGGGAATAAGAGAGAAATCTCTCGCCAAGTGATTTTAATCATTTTCATTTGAAGGATTTCTCCGCCGCCCCCAAAAAAAGGGATTTCCCAAAGGCAGCAAAAACCTGAGAAGGACATTCTCATGATTTCCCGCCATCATTGTCCTTTGCATATCGTGATTCAATCTCAATTTGCCTAACTTGCCCATTTTCCTGGGTAAAGGGTAGTATAGAAAAAAAATTCCTATCTTTATGGACTCCTGTTGATAGCCAGAGTGTGGTTCGTCCATGAATATGCAAAGTTGAAGGGATGGAATCTCTCGAAATTGTTTCATTTTGACCACCCACATTTTTTATCATGAGCATTTGCATATTTTAAAAATTATTTTTCAACCCCCTTTGCGACATAAAATGAACCCAGAACCTTTTTCTGATTTTTTCTCTAAAAATAAAATTAAATTAAACCTTTCTTGATTTGCAAAAGAATTATTTTTCAACAAAAAATTCTCTGCAAAAAAAATTATTTTAAAGCACATTACCTATTACAATTTCCCATTTAGAAAAGTATTTGAATTATACGAAAATTATTTAATCAAACTACACACCAATGTTGTTTATAACAACCCGTATTGAAATGATTTCTATAAATAACTTTAATGTGCTTCCTTGAGACGAAAGACTTTTCTTATCTGGAATTGCAAAATATCAAGCATATTGCCGCAATATTAATCAAAATTTCACATAAAAAACATTTTGAGCGCAATTTTGCTGTTGCTCTTTGCACTGCTAAGTTTTCCCAGAGGGGTGGTTAGCTAAAAAAAAGGAAAACCGGTGTTTGAAGCTAGTTTAGTTATTTCTTACTTAGCTAACATAATGCAGCTTTTCACCTTTTTAAAGTGCTTTACACTGTGAAAAACTCGCAGGTCTCCATCATTATGTATTCACAGTACATAGAAAATGTCTTTAGCTACATATGTTTATATGTATATTTTCAAGAAATTTGCATTATCGCTCAGTTTGCTGGTTGTGCGAAAAACAAGATCATGATGCACGCAAATTAGAAGAGATGGGGAGACAAAGAAAAAGTCTCCGGGAGCCTTTCTCTCCACTAAACCATTTTATCGCATTAACACTCAAAGTTTTATCGCATGTTCCTCTCTTTGCTTCAATTATTTTCATGTTCTTCTTTGCATCTTTTCCCATTTTTTCTACGTCCCCCATACTGCTGCTTCTTCACATTTCGAGACATTTTGAGACATTTGAGATGATGTGAGGCATTCAAGATGTTCAACACGCGAGAAAAAGTGCTTACCGTGAAAAAATCCTTCTTATTCGATGAGAAAAGTCCACAAGAAGTTATCAAGAAGATTTTCAAGGGATCTTCTGTTTTTTCTTTCTAAGTGAGTGTGTGGGAGTTTTTTTTTTTAAATCTGGGTGGTCACTGGTTGCAGAAGATTCCAATCTATTTTCTCAAAACACCGAACACTTCACCCCTTCTTTTTGGCACACACAAAAAAAGGAAACTCTTCCAACACTCTCTTGAAGCACACAAAATTTTTTTTTGTAAAGAAAATTCAATAATTATTATGCACACTCAACACTAAAGAGCACCACTTTCTTCCTCAAAAAAAGTATTAAATTAATGATTTATTCTTGGAGAGCCTTTGAGGCGAGATTTAGCGAGAGACAAGCTGGTGTTGCCTTGCGAACGCGAGAGTAAACTGATTTGAACTGCGATGGTGAATTGAGTGTGAACTCGCATTGCTGGATGTTTGAGACACTTTACCTCTCCTCCATGTCCCTCCTCGTCTTTCGTTCGTTGGCAAACAAACCAGTGCTTCACTGTTACTGCTCAAACTCGCTGAATGCATAAGTTAAATGACTGCGTTGTGTAAATGATCAGTTTTGCAAAAAGAAAATTAAAGTCTTAAGGATTCTGTTGAACTTGTGTTGGTAAGGATTTTCAGTAATTTTAAAGAAAGTTGCTTTAAGCTTATGAAAGAAGTTTTTGCAGAATTTTAGGAAGAAATAATTCTTGAAAAGAAAATCTAACTTTTCTTCAATCTTTCATTCGTTTCTCATCAAGATGTTTGTAATTCTGATTAATTTTCTCGGTCTAAATACCTAGCCTTTCTCTTCTCATCATAAGAGGCAGGAAAACTCAAATTCAAATTAAATTCCAAAAAAACCAGCAAACTACAAAGTCTCTTTCCTTTTCTCCTTGATTTTTTATGGTATTCGTTGTATTCTGCTTTTATTCAAACACATAAGAAACACTGGAAGCAAAGATGCGACCACAGCATAAAATCTCCCCGGCTATGTTTTACGAGTGAAAGAGAGAAAGATCCATTTATTGGTGTGGTACATGCTACATATATAATATGTAATCAGAGCCAGATCCAGAAGAAACCAGCCACTGGAAGAGATTTTATGCTTAGATACGGCATCTCCGTTACCACTACACATCTCTCCTTCACCATGGTGGAGAGTTGAATTAAAACAATGGGTCGGCACGACCTCTTAGCCTGTGTGGCACACAAAATGCATCATATAGGCCCATCTGGAATAAATTTTGCATGCGAGGATGTGAAACAAAAGGAACATGGTCCCCTGAAAGCCTCCCTGTGCGTGGGAGTTGAATATACCAGGGCGAGTCCTCTGGACGCCACAGAGCATGCGTTCGTCGAAATAATGTACATTTAGGATGTAGCTCTGTTGAGAAATGCAACACAAAATGCTCTTGAGCACTCTAGTGCTCCGGGGACAAAGAATATATCGCATTAAATAACACCATGTTAGATTTTCTCTCCCTTGATCATTCATATACAATTGAGTTGAGGAATGTTGAGCACAACAACAACAAAAAGAAACAAGAGAGAACGAAAAAGAAACGAAGAAGATGGTAAAACGACAAACAAACTGAGGCAGTTGGAGAAGAAGGAAATTAAGTGACCAAGACTTCTACTGAGCTGGGAGCAAAAGATTAAATGTGCCACACAACTGCTTAATCTCACTGCAAAATCATCCATATTCTGTCCCTCTCTCTCTCGCTTCCCCTGAGCTGACTTGAAAATGTAAAATGTATCAATTGTGTGGGATCTATAAGAAAATTCATTTCTCTTCTTGCAAATTCTCTGCGTGACTTTTCTTAACATGAAAAATTTAAATTGGATGCAAAAACTAGAACGTTGTGAATTTTCTTGGAAATAATATTTGTTGTTGAAATTCTGTCTTATTAACAACGCTGGCTCTAGAGGACGTACTTTTCAATTAATTTTAAAAGATCCTCAAGTCTGTTAAAATTTAACACGGTTAGTCAGAGAAGTTCTGTGAATTGAGTCAACAAAAAAATCTTCCTGATTAAAATTAACAGAAAAAAATTCCCATTATTTTGAACAAGCCTGTAAAATGCTCTCACAGTAGGTATGTAGCTTAA
Source organism: Lutzomyia longipalpis (assembly GCF_024334085.1). Taxonomy (NCBI): domain Eukaryota; kingdom Metazoa; phylum Arthropoda; class Insecta; order Diptera; family Psychodidae; genus Lutzomyia; species Lutzomyia longipalpis. Next base: position 11,894,428 of record NC_074709.1, on the reverse strand, counting down.
TTTTATAAAAATAACCACTACTAAAGGTACTAGAATATACAAAATAGCGCAGCTTTTAATCCATATTCTATCCTATATAGTACAATACACCTATGTATGTACGTTTATATATTTTTTAAATCAATTGAAATTCCTCCACATTCTACATTTTATTTTCCCAGAATTCATTTACTGCTGTACGAAGCAACAGAGAGCATTTACATATCCCCAAAATGCTTAAATGCAAATTGGATTTTAATTTAGACGAGGTTTTTGGAGGGGTGGTTTTGCGTAAATTTGCACACACAACGCAATTGAATGCTATGAAAAGGGGTGATTTTTTTTTCGGTTGGAAAATTTAGGCAAAAGCGTGAACTTTATTTTTGCTTGAGAGCGTAGGAGGATCAATTTCAATTGAAATTCAAACGCAAAAGGACGGAAGCTCCTTCCAAGGAGGAAGCATCATCTCTTGAAACATATAATGTGCCAGTACACATACAGCATGTATATAGCATATAGGAGGGTTGTCTGAATTCCAAAGAGAAGCAAAAGATGAGAGAACAATGGTTGGGTGATCTAAAGAGCTTGTATATGGTTTAAAATAATAGCTAATATGATGACAAGAGGATGCTTTTGTGCTTAGAAGGCATAGCGTACTAATGGGATGTTCCTGAAAGCGGAGTGTTTCGCATGGGGGAGAGGTGGGGGAGAAGGTTCAAAACACACGAGGTCGATTACATTATACGGGGGTGGATAATTAAGAAAATGTGTGAGAAAGCCAAAGAACAATGGAGATTTAGGAATTTGCGTGTGTGTGGGCATTCTATATGAAATTTATCTGTGAACAACGAAGAATCTACAAAAGGGGACCAATCGCAATGTAAACTACATACAATAATATTTCTCATACCGCACACAGGAAGTACATACATATATGTATGTATATAATATATGGGATGAGAGGATAAGATTTTATTGTATTTTCCCATTAATCTTCTTCCAACATCATCCATAAAATGGAAGAATATTTTACTGCAATTTCAACTGTGCTGTGAGAGCTTTTATTCCTTCTCACCCATCATCCCACTTTTATGCATAACCTCGGAGAGATTTTAAAGAATTTCTTATTCCAAAGATTGAGTATGGATTTATGATGGGATAAAATAAGCGCAAATCCATGAAATTTACCTTAAATCTTTCTCTCATAAACCACAAAGTTTTCTTTAAGAAAATTTAAGGAAATTTCTAATAAAGAAATTTTTAATCATGAAAATTTTATTGTTTTATAAAAAAAACCAATAAATACTAATTGAAAATTTTTACAAACTATAATTAACTAAAAGTAATAAAAAAACAATATTTTGCAAAATTAATAAAAGTGATGAAACTTTGGATTTTTTTAACTTTAGTAAATAATTTTGGTTTATTGCATTTTAACGGCTTTACAACATGGTATAATGTATTTTTATATAGCAATTTACCTATGCACTAAAGCACAACAGAAAATATTCATTGCCCAAAATTACTTCACTAATGTTCTTTTTTATGAACATTTTTATTATGCTGAGGAATTTGGCTAAATCATTTTTATTAAAAATTCAATTATGATTTTAGTTTATTTTTTAAACAAATCTCATAAAGATTATCTCAGTTATATTTCACAAAGCTTTTTACTAAATGAAATTTTATTTTCTCTGCTATTTACAAAGGCGGGGGGCTTTGGGGGAATAGACGTTCGTTGGTAGTTTTGCGAGGGGAGAAAGCTCTCCATGATTTTGCATATATAGCTAAAGCTTCGCTCTAAATCACCCTCGAAAATTCCTTCCAACACCTCCCACCGCAGTCAATACGAATACAGCTCGGGTGGCTCTCTCTCTCTTTCTCTGAATCCCATATCTCTGATGATGTGGAGCGAACTTCCGCATTGGGGAGTTTTGACGAAAATTCACGCATGATGGGATGATTGAAGAAAAGTGGCGCACAGAGCGAAAAGGTTAAAGATTATTATTATTGTTATTGACTCGATTCGTGTGGAAAATCGAGGCATTTGCGTCGGGTGGAATGCAATGAATCACAGACTTTTGATGAATAATAATATTTTTGCATGCCTCCGAAAATGATGAAAATTTTTGCACACACTACACCCAGGGTGAAAGAGGATGGCGCGAAATGGAAATGGATTGCTCGAAGGAAGAGGAAATGATGGAAAAATAGGCGTTTCGTTTTCCAAAAAAGGAGCTCCACTCAATCTTCCACACATAGGGATTTTTTTTCCCTCTCTTTTGGCATTGGCCTCGCATATCTTCCCGGGAGAGTGGATGGTAATTTCGTGGAAGATTGCAAAGAGGCAGGAAAATGCGAGGGGAGAGAACATTCATTTAGATTTATATACAACCATAACATTGTTGTATACCAAACCAGGAAAATTAAAGATCAACAATAATTTCCTGCGCTTATTAACTGCGTGCCATTTTTTTTTCTTCACCCACCACCAACACCGCATATCCTTTCTCTTCCTATCACATTTATACCATCGGAGCTATTATTTATAAAAGGTTCTCCCATGCTTTGGGGAAGAGGAGGAGAATAGGAGGCTCATGGAAGGGTAAATTGCGTGCTGAAAATATACCAATTAAATGGGTGAAAAAGGTGTTGCGAGTGGGTGGTCAGACAGGGAACAAACTAAGAGGAATAATTCCATTGACACTGGCCATAGAGAAAATCCCCTCATTGTCGGTGGATTATCATTTACCATCATCATCTATTTGCGAGGTGGATATGCGAGCAGAGGGAAAATGAGGTGGAAAATAAGTAAGAGGGGACAACATAGGATGAATCAATAGAATACCAACTAAGAGGAGAATATTGGGGAGAATACTACAATCTTGCAATTCACATTTGAGGCAATATTACATGGTTGATTATTACAAATTACTTCCTAAGCTTTGGGGACATTTGCAAAGCAATTTGTAAAGATTTCAATATTGCATTTAGGATCTATCTTTTGGGAAAGCAACGTACTAAACTTCCCTTTTAGTTTGGCTTTAAAACGTAATAATGATTTTCAAATTTAGAATTGAAAGTCAACATAGTTAGGCTTCCAATTAAGGCCAAGAAGCCTTAAAATAGCTTTAGCTCCTTTAGCTATTAATTAATTTAAATATGTATGTAATCCTTATCATCTTATGCAAATCTTTAATTTGGTTTCTCCTTTCGCATTGAAATTTCCCTCCATATTCGTGTTTGTTAACAAAATTTCCTCAAAATTATTCTCTCAATGTCTGTCGCACAAAACAATCCAATACTACATGCCCTTGATTATATGGATTTCATCTCCATTCACGTTCATACATATTTACTTCCTCATCATTATGTCTAATCCATTTGGGATCTCTTGCTATTTTTTCTCCTCTTTTCTTCTTCAAGCCTTCGAATTCCCAAAGAATCTCCTGGTGCTCGAAGGACTTGGAAGGTAGAAAGAAGGGGAAAAAATAAGTCGCAAAGTAGATTAATCAAGTGCACTGATGAAGAATGTGAAGAAGTATAGAATCTAAGGGGGTAAGCCATTGCTACATATCTCTATACTTTTTTATACGTGATAGTGCGATAGAAATTTTCGCAACAACCCCCTCGCTCCCCGTGATGAGGATAGAAAAGTTGTGTTCAAATCACACAGGAAGGTGATAAAATCCTCACAAAGTATCTTCAGCATCATCCATTGAGTGTCTTTCCAATCAACTTTTCTCTATCTCTCTCACCCTCTCATTTTCCAATGTACATATATAGTAGGTACGTGGAAAAGAGGATCATGGCTCAATGGGAAATTCAATATATTGATGCTTGGGAAACACAACTCAATGGCGTGAGCAGTGCCATCAATTTTTCTCACTAAACTGTCAATTACTTCGGAACATGGCATCGTACAGCACATCTCCCCAAGGATGCCCAGGACACGGATGATATTGCACTAAAATCCACCCCCGCGCACACGGGATAGCGGAACTAAATGGAATTCCTGCCTTGAGGGGGAGAGTTTTGCGCAAAAAAAAACTTCAAAATGAGTTTTTGCTTCGGAGCTTTTTAGCAGGCAAGAAAAAAGCAGAACACAGAGCAGGGGTTGAAGGGTAAACGAGGTTAAAATGCAAACTATCATCAACATTCTCTGTTCGTGCTCTTTTGCGGGGATTTAGCTAGAGGATTTCACACTAAAATGAGTCAGTCATATGTTGTGGAAAGTGTAAAAGATTTTCCACTATAAAATTGAAAAGATATTAAAAGAAAAGCAGAAAAATTTGCAATACTCAATTTTTCAATTTTTTTGCAGTAAAATATTCAGTTTATTGATTTCATTTTGAAAATGAAAATTAATAAAGGAAAAAAGGGTTAATCCTTAATCAAGGTATTGATTTTAGATGATTGATAGTTTAGGATTTTCCCCATTATTTTGACGCTATAAATTTATACCACAACTTCGTGTTTTCCTGGGTTTTTTGAAAGTATATTTTGATGATCCTATTCACCCCAATTGAAGTAAAGTTTTATTTGCACCTATCCTACTTTTTGCAATTTCATCTTTCAAATTGAATTTGGTCATTGCCGTTAGAACGACTTTAGCGAGAAAAAAAGTAGAATAAAATAAGAATTTAACATCTGAAGGTAATTTTCTTTATAGCACCGTAATGTTTTAATATCTCCATTTCATTTCACAGACACCGCATTCTTCGGAGGAAATTCTCTCCTTGGAGCTTCTTTCTTTTTTCCTTCAGGACGTGCAAAGGAGATCCATTTTGAGTGCACACGATGGGTAAATTGTGAATGAAAATGGGCTACTTTCGATGCATTTTGCATGTGGCAAAAGGAGAAAATGTATCGATTTAGTTTCGGGGAACATATAGCTCCAAACTGGAGACTCCCTTACGAGCTGTACACCTTACAGGTGGAAGTGGAAAATTATTCAACGAACAATTCTCAATGAGGCACACCAAGGGGAAAAAATAAGGCTACATCATCTATCACGGAGGAATATTATCTGCGGGGGTTATCGGTAAGTGAAGGATTTTTCTTTTTCTTTTTCTTACGTCACCCCCTTCTCTCTCCATTTCGCCCCCAATATAAGAATTTGAGCGCAGAAAGAGTTTGAGATTCGACAGAATTCATCCAATATTCTTTTCTTCTTATTCAACGTTACCCGTCAATTGGGAAATTGTTTCTTGGTGTGTTTGTCTCGCCATTCTCCCCCTGAAAGATCCACCCCCACACGCTTTTGAGATTTGTGTCAATCGATTTTTCTCTGTGTGCAAAATCTCCCCACACTTTTCTGGTAGTACCAAAAAGAGGGATGTAAGATTTTTCATCTTCGCGTGCCTCTTTCATTTGCTCTTTTCGCATGTTTTTTTCCCTCTGCACATAACACCCAGGGAAGGGTGGATGATTTTTTTGTGCGTGTGTTTGTGATGTTTTTTGTGTCCCAAATCCCCCGGACATCACAACAGTCATCACTCGACAAGAGATATTCTGTCTTGTGTGCTTTTTTCTTCTCCTTGGTAGACGACACTCCTCCCAGAAATATTGCGGGAGGTTGAGGTAAAAAGCTCCAAATCTCTTACTTTTGAATCGACACACACACAAGAAAAAGAAAAAAAAACCTCTGATACTTAATTCAGTGGTTCGGTTTTTTGTTGTTGATAAATTCCCCACAAGGACGAGGATTTTGAAGGACAAAAAAATAATGAAAAATGCCCCTCAAAATTCAGGTGAATTTAGAGAGGCAATTTAAGTTTATGATGTGGGAGCTTTTTGATGTTTAGAAGCAAAAGAGAGAACTTTTCCCATTAAATTTTAAAGTCAAATTTTCACGAAGCAAAAATGTGGAGAACATAAAACCAAAAAAACGCGAATAATCGAAATATTTGCTCAGTTTGTTCTGAATTTTATTAATTAAAAATTTTTTTGGTTTTAGAAAGTTTAAAAGCTTCAAATATCTGTACCATTTAGAGCTAAAAAAGTTTCCATATTTCACATTTTTCTCCTTCATGAATCAGTTTTAGAAGTTCTAAAAGTTTGATCGACATTTATTTTGGTACACCGTGTATTCGCAATGTATCTATCTTCTCTATTTTTTAATATTGTCGAACATTCCATCAAATTGTTACGTATAAATGGAATACATTTCCCACCCTCTCTCTTTGGATTTTCTACCCTCTTTTCTAGCACATTGTGTCATTCTTTAGTGCCACCTTCGCTGTCGAAGCAACCCCATCATCCTCCATTATTCGCATTTTTGCACGACAAAATGTGTGCCCAAAATGGAAAATTGTCATGATTTACGTTTTTGGGCAAAAATTGGAAATATACATTTTTCCTTTTTGCATTTGTGGAAGAGATTTTTTTTTCGTGGAAAATCACAAAAATGTGGGTGAAAATCAATTTGTCAGAGCTAGTTCCCAGAGAGACAGACCCCATTGCTATAGGATTGAGAGGGGATGAAAAAGAATTCTCTTGCACACTGGGGTGTGCATAAAAACCAATGGAACTGCATTTTCATGCTGGGAGTTTTTCGCAATTTTTCTCCATCCACAAAAAGGGGGTGGGGGAGTTAGCATGTTGGGGGGTGAGCATTGAAACAAGAACGCCTTTTCAGGGTATGTGTGTATGTTGGGAGGGCAAAGCACCTGGGGACTCCACTGCAACTACATAGCTGTGTAGGTATCAACATTGTATGTGGTGGCTTTCTCAGTTATGTGAAGGTGACAAATTGAAAATTTATTACTTCACAACCACGAAAACAGCATCCAGTCACTCTCTCAACGTGCTTCTCCACTGCAAGAGCTTTTTTTTTCTTACACAAAATGTCCTTCTCGTATCCTATTTTAGTGGAGAGAGTGAGAAGAATTTTCTTGAAAGGGGACTTTGTGTTTTTTATTCCCCCACACGGATAAACAACAAAGTTTTTCCTTTTTTGGCCAAACCCTTTCCGCAACCTTCGGCTTTGTCAAAACCTTCAACCTCCTGCGGTCTACTTTAGCTTATTATTTTTTTTTTCAACTCATAAACAACGCTCTACAATCTCAGCCGTAAGCTATATACCAGACAGGTTTGTTGATTTTCTTTTTAGCATTCTGAGCAAAAGTTTATCCTGTAAACTTTCACAAAATTCACGCTATTCATTGCCACGATCCTAAAGCTTCTCTTCACATAGTCTTGACAGCTTACCTGCTAACCACAGAGAAACTCATCTTATCCCTTTCTCACGTTTCTTTTTCAACGAAGAAAATTTTTCCAATAAGTTTAAGCCAGAAGTTTTGCGATATATTTACTGGAAAATAATTCCCCTGAAGGTCAATTAAGATCCCATCTAGCGTGGCATGCAAACGATCCATGACGTGTCCTCCGTCCACACTAACTTGAACGTTGGCTCTGCCGTGGAGAGCCGCATGCGACGACGGCGGTGAAAAAAGTTTAATTCCCAAACATATTTTTTAAGAAGTTTTCCTTCCCTTCCGCCCTTCGGTGAAAATTTTGAAATGGTTCGGGATACAACAACTTGAAGAAATGGAGAAACAACAACCGCCTGGGATCTCATAAAGTTTTTCCTTCTTTCATCCCCTCTATGTCTTTAATGCTTCTCAGTCACAGGGTGTCTCACACCTAAATTGGCTTAATGAATTGTGTTGTAAAATTTATTTTATGTATAGCCAAGAAACTTTCTTTGTTTCTGTTTAGTGTTTATTGAATTTTAAAATATTCAAATGATTTGATTAGAAGCTTTGGAAAATGGAGAACAACAATTATTTTAATAATTCAAGAACTTTAGCACTAAATTATCGTGCCAGAAAAATGCGAGAAAATGTTAGGGAAAAGCTTAAGAAAGATAGATAGATAGATAGATTGTTTATTTCACTCGAAACTGTGCATACAAAATCATACAATTTTACATCTAAGGGATGGTCACGTTATTTTGGAAACTCTACAGGAACAAAATGGCCAAAATGTGAGAATTTCAAATAATTTTTTTGAGCACAAAAATTAATTTTCAAAATTCAAAATACTGAATTCTTATCAGTATTTGACCATTTAACAAGAGTGCAAGCAAATTTCAAATTTTTGGTTTCAAAATTGGTTTGAAAATCGCTATTAAAAGTCCCCGAGTTTCCAAAATAACGTGACCATCCCTTAGTAAAAAAGAAATTCTTAATATAACCTTGAAAACACCGCACAGAATAGAGGATTACCTCCAGACGAAACTAATGGGAAGTTTGTGTGTCGGAGGGAGCCTAAATGAAGCGCCATTAGAATACAATTTTTTAATAACAAAAGTGCCTTTCTCATTTATAATTAATAGGAAAAATAAAATAAAAATGAGTCCTAAGTAAATGTCAAAAATTAAGGGGGAAACATGATTTGGCGGTTTAATGGAAAAGATAATTCAAAAATTTGATTCAACTTAGATCAATTGAAGAATTGATCATGATCTCACGTTCATTTTCCGAAATAAAAGCTTCAATATAAAGGAGGGTACCGTTTGCATAATATTTTAATTTTTTCTTCTTAATCTAAAAATTCCTCTATCGAGTTGATAATCAAGTTAATCGTCAAAGAAATGCTACAATTTCCATTCGGATAAGCCAGGAAATGCCAGCAAAAATTCAAATTATCAAATAATACAAATAATGACGTCACTGACACCCTTTCCTTCTAGTAATCAAAATTTATATTATTTTCAGTTACTTTCTGTAACACTCTCTAGTCCCACAGGTTGAGAAGTTTTCTTTACACCGAGTATGGGGGTGGTTTTATTACTTTTAAATAGGACTTTGAACATTCGTCGACTTGGTACATAAATCTTCTCTCACCTCCCTCAGAGGAGGGACAACATTGGGGGTGGGCTGTGTGTGTTTTTGTTTAGACATTTTTCGAGGAAATTGGGTGAAATTTCTCAAATATCCGGGGCTATGAGATGAGCTGATGGTGTTTCCTCTACTGCGACATCTTCCATTGAGGTGTCGATCTCGCGCGCTTTCTCATACACAACACAGAGCTTTTGGGGCGGCAATATACAGAAACTTTTTGCATTATGAGACTTGAATTTTTGATGATTTTTCTACCCTCCCGCGTGTTGCTTTTAAAGCAACGCCGGGAGAAAATGGATAGGGATGAGGGGATGCTTGCTAGCTGTAAGGGTATGAATGAGAGGAACATCAATTTATGTTTAGGATGGGTGGCAATGGGAGGGATTAGTTGATGCGATGACACAGAATACCACCATCATGCATTGCACAACATACACCGAGATTTATTCCCCAAGTGGCGTGTCGTAATGAAATTCCATCGTTGAAGGGATGTCGATGGTGGCTGAGAGATGCTATTAAGTTGAATAAATAATTGAAAGAAAATTGGATCACACATTGACCAACATCAAACACATCTCTCAACTGTGGTGGTTGGATGAGAATTTGGGGGGTGTGCAATTTGTTCTTCACCACATTCTCTCTCTCCCAGAGAATATAGAGATCCCTACCCCATAGGGAGATTCTCATGAAAACCCGCCTTTTTGACAATAAGGACACCCCGGGGTTTTAATTTAATTTCAAAGTTTTGGCACAATTTTTAATTAATATGCAAAATTAATGAAGAAATTCCTACGAATTTGACAAAAAAAAAAACATTTTGTGGATTAAAAAATCTACAAACGAGTGAAACCCAAAGAATTCTTTTAGAAAATTCTTTGGGTTCTATTGTTGTATTTGAAAACCTCCAATCAATGTATTGTGCTTAATAATTAGTTTTCTTTCCAAAAGATAAGGGAGCTTTCTTTAAAGTTTCTATCGGAATTTCCTTTTCGTCCCACATAGTGTTGAACTCAATTGTTTGCGACCCTTCTTGTATGACTCAAAAGTGACCACCCACCCACCCACTCTTGGGTGGATTTTGAAGTGCTTGTGAAGAACGATGAGAAGCAATCTGAGGAGAATCATTTCCGAAATATGTGGCTAACCCATGGGCCAGAAATCCACACAAACATACAGAAAAGTCCTCCACAGAACATTTCTCAATCCACTCCCCCATTTTATGGGTATAACTTACACTTCTCATCCTTATTTGGAAGTGGTGACCCTCCTCAGGGGTTTTATGTATGATTTTCTCCATTTTCCTCTTGCTTTTCCCGCATGCTCTTCACAGGAGTATTGAATGTCGTCACATTTATCCCACCCCGTCTCTTGTACCCACAGAGAGGTATGGTCTCTCTCGGATATTTTCCGTTTTGCCAGAGTGATAAGGGAGACAGAGTCATCACGAAGACGGCAGGAATCCTTATTGGGCAGGAAGTATCATTAATCGACAGTCATGGAAGCTCTTTCAAGGAGATCCCGTCCGCATAAAAAAGGGGTGTGAAAGACATTCCAAAGAAAATTTCTTGCTCGATTTTCAACTTGAAGAATTTTCCTTTTAAAGCTGCACACTCGCAGATATATATTTTACCATTTTCCCCGGGAAAATCCTTGTGCTTTCGTGGATTTTTTCTTTCGTCCCTCCGGGGGGAGATTGTGAATTTGCATAATGGGAAAAAAGGGGATTCATTTGCTTTTTATCCACACAGCAAAGGTTCACCGCAATGAATCAACCTCCGTGAATTCTCATCATTTTTTCCTCTCTATCTCCTTCATCCACACCGTGAAGGATAATAGAGTGTCAGGCACGCACATATCGCAATTGTTTTCCCCGTTTTCCCTCCCGCGCATACGGTGTAAAGCACCCTCAAGGTATGTCTGTGTGGCGCATCTTCTTTCAATCATACCACCTCCATATGCGTAGCCGTTTTATTTTAATGACACTCACCCCTACCCACAGGGATTCCCTCAATCTCAAACACAGTGTGGATGATCTATATGACTCCATTGACACATCTTTTGTGTATTTGGGGGTGGATGATATGGATGGAGGATAGATGAGATTGGCAAGATGCGATAGAAGCATCATCATCTTGTGTGTTGATGTCGCAATTTCACATAATTGTTCAATTACTAAATTTGCAAGAGGGTTTGTGAGCTTAATTGAGTCGTTAAAGGTTGCCTTTTTATTACTCCTTCGCCCTTTTCTTTGAATTTTATTTTTGGAATGAAACCTGAATCTCGTAGGAGGGACAATTTGTGAGAAATGTTCAAAATTTAGGAAATAAATTGATGATTTTTAAATATTTATTCGTTAATTTAAGGTCAATTAAAGTGAAATTCTTAACTAGAAGTCCTAGCTGTGTTCTTACACCTGCTCCTTCAGAACCTCCTCCCACCCAACCCTCCCAGAATAACATAAAAAAATGATATTTCCGCGCAAAATTAAACCAATGAAAGAGACCGAAGAGACAGTAATTGCTTTTATAGAAGGAAAAAATCCATATTTTTAATTGCTATCTCTGTACTGCTTTGGGAAAAGGAAAACCAAGAGAAAAGTCATCATCTTCGTCCTCACAGACATGACATTATGGTTTTCCTGTTTGCTTTCCTGTTTCATCGTTATGTTTTTATGTGATTGTGGTTCATCATTCACTGCAAAAACCACGAGACACCAGACATTTTCCACCTCCTCCTATCTCATTTTCAAAAGTAAATTCAGTTTTAATTTCAATTTGACATTTAAAACATTAATTTCCTCTCTTGTAGATATTTTTAAGAGATAAATTCTCATTTCGAGAAAGAAAAAAGTTATGTATGGTGCTCATGGATGAAGGAAAGTCAGTGAATATATTTAAATAAATTGAAAAGTTGTGTTTCATTTGTAACTTTTTAGCATGACTACTAAAATAGGAAAAAACCTGCAAGTGATTTTCTCTTGGAAATAGTTTTTTTTAGATAAAATTATTATTCTTTAAAGAATGTTTTTTTAACAACTTTTAGTGATTAGCATGACTGATCAAAAAAATGAGCGGAAAATTATGATTTTTCAGAGACATCAACGTAAAAACGTTCTTTTTCCTAGCTTTTCATTTTAAACCCACTGATTTTTAAAGTTTCCACCAAAATATTCTATCTAAAATTAATTTGTGATAAAAAAAACTCCCTTTGAACTTTGAACTTCTCTAATTTTTCTTCTCAAGTAATTTTTCTTCCCACTTATGAGCAATTAATATCTCTTGAGAAGTTTTCTCGTGAAAAGTAAATACATAAAAAGTGAAGGACATAAAATTAAAAATAGAAATAACGAAAGAAAATTATACAAAGAGTAATTATGTGGAAAAAGGAGAAATATTAAAGAAGCGGGTGGGTGTAAATTTTTAACGCACGACTTAACTTTCATCAACATGTCCCGAAATTCATCACGACTGCTCCTTTCCTCCTTTTTGCGAATCTTCGTTGTATTTTTTTCATGGGGTGGGAAAGGAGCTTTCTGACCCATTACAATTCGGGGGATGAGGGGTGTGGTGGTAAACATGAAAGTAAGAAAGCAGAAGAACGTCGGAGATTTTAGAGAAATGTGTGAGGCAAGAGTTCACAGACCTTTTCCATTTCTATCCATCACCACAGTCCATTTTCTCGCCCCTTGTTTCAATATCCTTATGTATTAGGGGGGGGACTGTAAGGAAGCTTCGGACTGGAAGGGGGAAGGATCCCTAGTCATCCACGCTACTTCCTCAATTTATCATCATTTTCATCATTTCCAATAATGTTTGAGATAAACACTTGCAACGGAGGGAACTTCCTCCCAGCCTGAGTGACTCACACACTCACTCTTCCTCAGGGTTATTTACTCATAATGTTACCCCCCCCCCGCCCCTTCTTCATCTTGTCTCTGCCATTTTCTCCTTGTGCAGTATATAGCACCCGAGGCCATGGAGAGGATTGGGAACGACGGCATCTTAACATTTCTCCTGTAGACGCGCGCGGGGGGAGGCTTTGAGAAAGACATTAAGATGGATGTAATGTAAATACGAAAGGCATTCAGCAATGATTCGGTTGTGTCGCCATATAAGAAGAAGCCTTCTGTTAGTCTTGATAAAACACAATCAATAATTGATAAGAAAGTCGGTTGTACCTTTTTGGGATACAACAACCCATAACACACGTCAATTTATTTCCCTCAGGATGTAAATCCCACATCGTCTTTCACTTTACCCACGAAAATCCCGGCAGGAGGTTTGCAAAAGAGAGAAAAATGCTTGGAAAGCTTTTTTTTTGTAAAAACGAAATATCGCTGGAATATTAGTATAAAGTAGCTTTCTTGGGGGTTTTGATTAAAATTTTAATTCAATCAAGTCGATAAAGATGGGCAAACAAACATTAAGCAATCGACGCATATCTAAATTCCCTAAAAGAAAATCAATAAGATTTCCTCCACAGGGATTTTCTCATCTGCACATTAGCCCGCGTGTATTATATCCCTGGTGGGGATAAGGAAGAGAAAAGCCCGCGTGATTGACGATCAAATTGTCGAATAAATGAAGGAAATGGATTTTCATGGGAAAAGAAGAGAAAAAAACCTTCAAATATTTTGCATCAACAATGGAAATCTCAATCATTTAATTTCCCACACATTTCCCACATCCTCCCCAAAAAAAAGTTCCCACGCAATTTAGGGGATGAAGAAATTACGGAGGAGAGACGTGAAAAAATGCTAATAAGGAATTCTTTCGCAATGCTCAAAAAAAAATCTTCGTGTGACGATAATGGAGAAAAACTCTCAATAAATGACATTCCCACAGTCCTGAAAATCTCAATTAAAATGAGAACGAAAAATTAGGGCGAACACACAAAAAAAATGGTTCAAGCAAATTAATTGGAAATTAGAGAAATTAATTTTGTGTCCTTTTGGCCCTATGTGCAAAAAAAAGCTCCAACATAAAGTCCTTTCGGGAAAAGTGAGGGGTGGGGGAGGGTCGTGCATGGGAATTTAAAATAGTTTGAGGGTACGCATGGGGATGAAATTTATTAAGCCACTGCACTATTAAATGCAATTTTCATTCACCAACTGCCACACTCGAGAGCAATTAAATCTTGGAAAATTTTGCCTTTTCCTCCTCCCCCACCCGACATCGTTAAACTGTCACAGAGAATTTTTTTGGGGAAAAAGAATTGCGGTTGAGTGGTTTGTCGACCCAAATTAAATTTTAGTTTAAAAGCTTTTTTTTAATGAAATTTTGAATGTTTATAAAAGGATTTTCATTGAAACTTTCCTTTGATTTAATCAATATAGAGAAAATTTCAATAAATATTCTGGTGTTTAATTTATTTTCTTTTTTAATTTTTTTTTCAATTAAAATTTATATAAATATTCCTTATTTTTTGAGAGAAAATTAAATTTTAAAGAAATATGCAAAGAAGCATGAAAAATAAATCAAGCAAAGGAGTTTATTCAGGCCAGTATGAAAGATGATCCTCTATCGCAGAACAATTTTAACCCATTCCATCTTGTAGAGGATCAAAAAACATTGAAGAATCGCGAGAGAAACTCCCCAAAATCCACTGGGATCACATCGAAAAGTGCAAATAAAAATTGCAAAAAAATTCAAATATTGCGACGCCATTTGACGTTTTTTTCCCTATAAAAAATGTTTGAAAACTTTTTTGTAGACTTGTCGCTCGTTTTCCGTGGAGTTTTTTTCTAGTCAAAATAAATGTTTATTTTTTCGTTTCTGGAGTGATTTCTACATCTGAATCAGGTGATCCACTGCGAAATGAAGCTGAGGGAGGTTGATAGAACCAGCCCCTTACGAATCAAAACAAATCTTTTTACATTTCTTGGGCCTCTTTGGCAGTGAGAATTTAAGCAAATCTTACCGAGTTGAATCCCATCCAGCGCAATATACCTGATTCAAATGTAGAAATCAATATAGTAATCAGTATCCGGAAACATTCGACGGAGTCATCAAGCAAATCATAACCAGCACGGAAGACATTTCTGATATTGCTCCTGAAAGTCTCCTTCTGAGATTGGAACACTGAGCAAGTCAACAAAATCTTCATCACCGTCTTCCCATTCATCTTTCCCAAGAGCAATGACTCCCTGGAGCTGACAAAAGTGATTCTCAACTTTCATTTTGCCTCTCAGAGATCTTTTCTGCAGAATTCCTATGAGGTTTTGTTGTAGAAATTGGGACTTCCGGAAGCGAAAGATTTGCTCCGACGCATTGAAATTGAATCAATGGGCAGTGAACAGAGATGCTATGCCCTCCTCCTTGTTGCATCCGCTCTCGAGGAGGCTGAAACACCACAAGTAAGTCTCCAATTCCTGGACATAATCTCCAAATCCCTCCATGAAGTCTCATGAAATTATTCACAGCAATAATCTCCCAAAGAGTTTGTTTTCTCAGTGCTTTGAGAGTATCATTAGAAGCACAGACTTCCAAGGAGCAGAAGATTTCACAGATTCAGATGTAGAAATCACTCCAGAAACGAAAAAATAAACATTTATTTTGACTAGAAAAAAACTCCACGGAAAATGAGCGACAAGTCTACAAAAAAGTTTTCAAACATTTTTTATAGGGGAAAAAACGTCAAATGGCGTCGCAATATTTGAATTTTTTTGCAATTTTTATTTGCACTTTTCGATGTGATCCCAGTGGATTTTGGGGAGTTTCTCTCGCGATTCTTCAATGTTTTTTGATCCTCTACAAGATGGAATGGGTTAAAATTGTTCTGCGATAGAGGATCATCTTTCATACTGGCCTGAATAAACTCCTTTCCCATTTTCCCTGCTGTCCCCGGTAAAAACCTTATGGTGACCAATTAAAAGAAGAAAAATGATGAGGAAAGAAAATTACTTTTCCCTTAAGGATGACAATTAAATATGCAACAATTTACTACGCCGCACTTCCTTTACACCGCAAATAATCCACTTAGACGTTCATTTTCCGCTTCCACCACGGACATGATTAAATGCAGTAAAGCAAGCCGATTGGTTATGCCAGAAGGGATGAAAATGGTAGTTTGGGATTGAAAGAGAATTGCTGGAAATAAGTACATTACATACCTGAAGTGCTGCTGCTGCGAAGAAATCAAAGAGGAGGTCAATTCACTCAACCATGAGATTGCCGGAACTCCTGATGCTTCGTTAATTATTTTCTCCCTTTTCCACCCCCACCTCCCACTATAGGGTGAATGTGTATTGCACTGTGATTTCCGCAACACTCAATTGCATAATTGTTATCCATGGAAAAGGGCGTCGTGTGTGTGTACGGATTAATTTCCATCACGAAGGAAATTTCGTAGATTGTGCTCAATTTCATTACCATCTGCTTCTCGCCCCTAAAATTCAGCTCAAGCATGATTGGGGGGATGGATTTGTTGCTTCATATATGTTGTGTAGTCCTCCCTTGGAGTATTTCCACACAAAATACACGAGGAGGTGGGAATGATGATGAAAAAGCCCACCGTGTGTGACATCTCGAAACGTGATGGATCCACATACGAGGAAATGGACATTCACAGAGTGCTTTCCTTTTCCTGGGGATGATAAAACGTGGAGAGAGACAATGAAATGTTGATTCACATGTTTGGTGCCAGAAGGAAGCACTTGTGATGCTACAGCATTACACAACATATTAACTCCCAATTATGATAATTGATGGTGGGAAGATTAATCTCTCTCTATATACTATACTTTGCTTTTGCACCAAACTTTTTCCTCCCACTCATCCAATTTTCTCTCGATGGAGACAGATGCCTCTATGTGCGAGAAAATCCCATCCAACATGCCACAAATTTTCTTCTCATTTTCCCCCATCCACCTCCCCCTCAAATCGATCACTCACACCTCGAGATTTTCTCCCACCAACCACCACCCTTTTTGGGAAATCCTCCGGGAAACAAGGTGTCAGGGATGTCTCGAAAAAAAAGGAACGGAGAGAAACTGCAAAGAATGCATAGGGTGTAAGAGCAGCTCCCGGAAATGTGATCGATATTCTTTAACAGGGCGGGAAGGGTGAAGAAAAAATTGAGGTCAATCCCATCTCGCACGTGATTCACGAGAATCCCAGGGAAGGGTGTGAATTTGATTTAATCATTTTTCCCTGATGTAGAATTAGTGCGCGCTCCACACCTTCAATATCACCTCTCCTGTACTACGGGGAGGGGGGGAGCACATTTCATTGCGGGGGGGAAGCATCAAGACAAAAATTTAGGTGTGCCACATTATATGAAAAATCCCTTTGGGGTGGAGGAGAATTTCATCTAATACTGGGTATCTCTCGCGTGGTATCGATATTAAACTCCATTCAATCCCAATGGGGATTTTGCCTCATTTGCCCTTTCACACCATCTCATGTCTCTCTGGGTAAGAACTCCACATACATATGTGCCATGTGGGGCACAAATGGGGGATGGGGGGAAGCCCTAATGGATCTAACATGAAGGGAGAAAATGCGTCCTACAAAATTATGCACGCAAATTCATGACACTGAGACACGAAAAGGGTTGAAAGGTGAAAAGGGGGAAGAAACATAATAATTTAAATTATTATATAATAATAATTTATTCATTCTCCCAGTAATTTTGGGTGATAAGTTTGAGCAAGATTCTGTAAGAAAGAGACTAAAAAAAATGTCTTTTGCAGAATTTTTCTTAAACTTAACAACGGAATGAATAAAAAAAAACTTCCTCCACAGATTTTTCTCCTCTGTGAGAACTTTCCCATCATTTTAATCTTGAGATCTTCCACGGAATTGGGCATGGCAAAAAAAATCTTCAACTGTAAATTGCACTCCGCCTTTCGCATCTCAATTCAGTGTAATGTTTTATTTTTTTTTAACTTGAAAATCCCCATGAATGATCCTACGGGAAAAACCCTTCTTCCCTTTTGAATATATTTTTCAGGCAGAGCAAGTGCAGAAAATTCATTTGACCGCAGAGCTTTTCAGGTGGATGCATCGTGAGCACATTTGCATGAATTTCCCATTTTTCCACTGACGCCCGTCTCCCATGGAATTGGGTGAATAAAAAAAGAAACTTTGAAAAATATCCTTGGTGCTCTCTCTGTGTCTTTTTATTCTCAATAAAACTATGTCAAGTTTTTTTTTTAATTCCTAATTTATCTCTCAATGAAAAACTACGTCGAGATTTTAGAAATTTTCTAGTAAGAATGAAATGCTTGAAAAATTAGTTTTTATTCATTAAACTTCAATAGATTAATTTTATTTAGTTTTTTCGGTTGTTCACCCCTAACCACCTCACTTACAAACAAATCTCATCCTCTCAAGAAATTTGTAATGCAACTCCTCACCGTTCTCACCACACCGGAAGTACATTTTCCATGCAAGGCGAGTGGGGTGTTACATTCATATAGACATGATTTAATAGGTGGAAATGAAATTTCCAAATTATTCCCATTTCCCCGGGGAGGAGCCCCCACCCCGCCCATACATGTACAATTTGTTTATATGCCGCCACCCCCATCCCCTGCGCGCCTGTAAGAGGTCATAGTCATTTTCTTCGCTATCCCGGAAATTCCCTTTTCCAGACATTCCCACACTGCCACCACCACTTCCCTCTCATGGAGTGTCTCGCCCTGAAGGCTCCGCGCGAAATGAGGAAATTGCAATTCATTGTCTTAATGATATTTCTGCCACAGTGTCTCGCATGTCACAAAATGATGACTGAATCTCCGGACATGATGACTGTGCACCAATTTTTATCTTTTCGTTTTTTTCATGACATTAAAAATTTAAATGTAATAAAAAAACATTTTTGCAATAATTCAAGATTTAAAAAAAAAATTCTTTCTATCTTGGCGGTATTCTAAGATAAATATAAAGATCAAAATAAAGAAAAAAACCAAGATTTGGTATTCTACTTTAATGGCGGTATTCTAAGATAAATATAAAGATCAAAATAAAGAAAAAAACCAAGATTTGGTATTCTACTTTAAAATTCCAAGAAATTTTCAGGATAATCTTGGAAATTCAAAATATTTCAAGATTTGGTATTCTAAGATAGAGATTTACGGTCGAACCATAACCTAAAAATCTTGTTTCTTCATACAACTTCCAAGACTTTTAGTATTCTGAGATACGAATCAAAATCAAAATAAAGATTTACAAAATGAGTTGTCAAAAGAGACTTGGATAAAAATATTCCAAGATTCTGTATTCTACGACAGAGATTTACGGTCTTATTATAAGGTAAAATGTCTTGGATTTATGTGAAATTCCAAGACGGTTTTGGGGTCCTTTGAAAAATTGGTTTTTAAATGAGGTAAAGGCAATGTAAATTCAGTATGGGAGATATGAAAACTCTTGTACAAATATGGGATGCAGATGCAAAATGACGGGTTTTTGCCGGAATTGTGTTCACTCCATCTTGCTAATGATAGAGTGACCTCCGGGATGTACCAGGATTGTCAAATCTTGGACAAATACGGGATGTTGGTGCAATTTTTTTTTGTTTTTCACTGGAATTGTGGTCACTTCTCCTTTGTAATGGTGGAGTGACCTCCGGATTGGGGATCTCATCCCCGGATTGTCACATCCTGGACAATCCTGGGATGCTGGTGCAAAAATGTTTGTTTTTTGCCGGAATTATGGTCACTTCTCCTTTGTAATGATAAAGTGACCTCCAGATTGGGGATCTCATCCCAGGATTGTCACATCCTGGACATTCCTGGGATGCTGGTGCAAAATTCTGGGTTTTTCGACGGAATTGTGGTCACTCCTGATTGGTAATGATGGAGTGACCTCCAGATTGAGGCTCTCATCCCAGGATTATCAAGTCCTGGACAATTAGGGGATGCTGGTGCAAAATTGTGGGTTTTTCGACGGATTTATGGTCACTTCCTATTAGTAATGTTGGAGTGACCACTACTCTGGCGAAAAAACCACAATTTTGCACCAGCATTCCCTAATTGTCCAGGGCTTGATAGTTCTGGGATGAAATCCCTAGTCCGGAGGTCACTTTATCATTACCAATGAGAAGTGACCACAATTCCGGCGAAAAACAAACATTTTTGCACCAGCATCCCAGGATTGTCCAGGATGTGACAATCCGGGGATGAGATGCCCAATCCGGAGATCACTTTATCATTACCAATGAGAAGTGACCACTAATCCTGGAAAAAAATTAAAAAATTGCCCCAGAATCCCAGGATTGTCTAGGATATGACAATCCTGGGATGAGATCCTTAATCCGGAGGTCACTCCATCAATAGCAAGAAGAAGTGCCCACGATTCCTAAGAAAAATTCAAAATTTTGCAGTAGCATACCCCCCCCCCCAGGTTACCGCCAAATTATCATAATCTGGAGGCAGAAAGCACCTCTCCGACAATATTCATTCCATTCCCGGAGCAATAATGCCTGGGAATAATAGCCGAGATTATACAATCAGGGCTCCTGGATGTAATGGCAATAGGGAAGAAATTCCCATGAAGTGTTTAAATTTCGTTCAATTGTCATCCGAGAGCGAACGAGAAAGCGCAATACAAAAAATTAATGCGTTAGAAAGAGATATCGCTAAAGTTTTCTTGGCGCGAAGCTGAAACCAAGAAACTGACAAGTAGGATAACGCAAATTTTGATTTTACTTTCCTGGATAATTCGTCGTAAAGTAGAATACCGACAGTCTTGGTCTTTATTTTGATTTTTATCTTGATCTTGAAAGGCGTCTCTATCCTAGAATACCACCCTATCTTCCTGATTTATTTTGCAAACTCATTTAATAAAAAAAATTCAATAATTTTATTTTAACGCTCTAATTGACAAGATTATCATTATGTATGTTTTTAGCCGTGGGAAAAATATATTACGCAATATCTACCTACATATAAATCATTATTCACTTTAAATAAAGCATGTACTGTATGATATAGGTCGGTAAAATGTATTATTTGCTTTGCAAAATACTAAAATTTGCTCAGTAGAATATTCATCGTGATGTTATGTACGTTGAATAATCCAGGATTCCAGATTAATTTTAAAATTAAAAGAAGACGTGAGACCTATATGCGCTTTGAAACTCAATTTAATTTCTTTTATGAATCTTCATTTTAATTTTTTTGTCAATATTCTCCTAGCTCTAAGATTTATAGTAAAATTGATCTTTTTAATAGATTATTAAGTTTAGAGAGAACTTTTTGGTAATCCCGGGACTACCTGAGTACTCCCCTGACTTGGCAGCAGTGCATTTTGTCTCTTTCTCGCATTAAACACATTCTTACCTGGCCGATGAAGGTGTGCTCGTTGCTATACTCTGTACACACACTGAAGCCAAAGGTACGGAGCACACCTGTCCAAATTACAACACCAAAAATTTCCCCTCCTCTGCGCTTCCCACGGCATCAGGGCTGTTGTTGGGACATTGTAAAAGCCTTCAGAGCCTTCTATCCTTAACCGGGAGCTTTCAAGAATTTTTTGGAACATTTTTTTGTCAAAGAAAATCCTCAAAACCTCTCCCAATTGATTGTTGTTTGATCCCAGCAGCGACGTCATCATTAATTTCAACTTGCTGGCTACTTCTTCATCAACTCACACACACTTGCAGGCATTTTTCTGTGGAGAATGAAAATAAATTCACACAATAATATAAAATATACTATATAGTAATACAATTCCAGCCACTCCATAGCTCTGTGTGTCTCTTTCAGCGACTCATTGAGACAGAGTTTGGTGTGGAGTGTAGTTTGAAAAAGTCTTTTTTACTATAAATCTTCTCTGCAGTAGTGCCTTAATACCCTTTGGAGAGGAGTTTGTGAGAAAGTGGCCACAGAAGGACACCTTTTGGTACCACGAGCATCTTTTGACCCACCCTGGTGAGCCATTTAGTGCCCTTTTTGTGCGTGAAAATTCGTGAAAAACTCTCCAACAAGAGAGTCGCACAACAAAACGGTCACACCCTTTTTCATACATAAATTCCCATCTCTCGCATTTTGTCCATTCTTCAATTTTCTCTCGTGTGTGGAATTTCCACGACTAATTGCTCTCTAATGACCCCCTAAAATCTCACCAAAAATTCAACCTAATTGATCATTAGTTCTCCTCGCATGGGTGGGAGGAATTTTCGATTTTCCTGCATGGCGTCCTCATGGGGAAAATCGCGGCAAAAAGAAAGCGCCAAAGATGAGACAATCTCATGGGGAGGCACGCGGTTCTAGTTGAAACCAGTTTCTCGCGCGTCCTAATATTTTTAATTCCTTTTCTTCTCTTCAAAATGCGGGTGAAGAACTTCTTCTGTGTGTACAGCAGACATACAAAATAAAGTGGAGAAAATAAATACATTTTTCTCTTGAATATGAACGTATGAGTAGATGAGTCAAGCAAGAAAATTGTTTTCAATTAAAAACATTCAACGACAGCAACGACAAGCAATTGCCAGCGACCTTTTTTTCTCTTCGCGAGATTTCCATCTCTAACAATAACTTATGATGCAATAAAGAGGAATGAGAATTTTAGCCTAATGAAAAAAAGATCTATTTCTTTTTTAAATTGATTTCATTTGAATTTATATCATAGAAAATTTCTTATTTGATAAATTAAACTAATTATACCGTCGAATAGGGTAATTTGGGAATTTTATGATTTTTTAATTAAAAAGTTTTTGTAGAGAAAATTTTTTATGCTTTGGGGATAAGTTTCTGTTATTTCTGTAGCTTTTTTATATTAAAATTGTGAAATTTTTTTTATTAAATAATATATTGCTGATCAATCAAAATATTTTACTGATCAAACGAACAAGAACAATGTTTTAAAACATTTTCTTACAGCTAAAAAAAAATCATTAATTACAAGCACTGAAGTTTTTAGCTCAGAAGATTAAATTCATGACTAATAATGCTTTATTGGAACATTAAAAGCCAAAAATGTTATTATCTTTTACATTAATTTTTTAGTTTTTAAAAATAAATTCAAATATCTTTCAATTTTATTAACAAAAAAATAGAAAGCAACTAACAAGGAAAACTGGCGCCATTCAAATCAACTTCGCTCTTTGCTAAAAATGACCTCAATGAACTCCCAGAATCGATTTATTTTCCTTCCTTACAAACTATATTCAGAGAATTAATAAAGGGACGCCCAAAAGTTGCCGAAAGAACAAATAAATATTCTCTTTTTTTTAAACACCACTATCGACGGAAATGAACGCTTCTTTGGTGTTTGAATGCAACGATAGCAACGCACATTTTTCTTTGATATTTTCGTCTCTTTGCACGCAACGCCCAAACACACCAAAAAATCATCTTTAACTGTTTATTTATTTCTTCTTTTTTTTTTTTATTCTTGATTCGTTTGAAGATCTTCTTGTGCGTGGAGTGATGATAAACTTTTTCACGGTGTGAAAAGAGAAATCTTTTATTTTTATTGAACGGAAGCCCCACAGAAAAGTCACCCCGAAGCGGAAGGAATAACATGTCAACTATTGAAGAACGAACTGCCTATTTGGACAATCCGTTCTTCACAAAGCACCTCTACGGGAATTTCTCACCTTTCTACGTGACCATTGGGATTTGTACCCTTCTCGGGGTTTTCCTTTTTGTCTTGAACATCATCTTTGGGTGCTGTTCACGTCATCGCGACTACTGGCAGGATCGCCATACGGGCAATCGGTGGCTCATCTCAATTTGGTCCGCTACACCCCACAAGCAACCCCCGTTGGACCTCACTGAGCTCAAAGACGTCGAAGCTTACTTCCCAAATAGGATCACTGTAAGATTTTCCTTTATAAATTATCCTTTTTTAACGTTTTAGCCCGTTTAGCTCGTTCTTATTGGAAAGATGGGCCCAACTAGCACACTGATTGAATTTTTATGGGTTTTACGTTATAAATTGGTCTTATTTTAGTCACAATTAAGTGGAAGAAGTTAGTTAAATTTATCTATAGTCACATAGTAAAATATAGGGGAGACCGGGGTTAAAAAAGTCACTTAAGGGTTTAGAAAAAGCTCAAAATATCATATTTCCCAAATAGATAAAACGAAATGTATAGCTCATTTTTTTAGGTAATTTACTGCCCTACAACTCTTTCTCAGATCATTTTGTTCTATCTAGCTAGGAAATATTATATTTTAGGCTTTTTCTAAACCCTTAAGTGATTTTATTAGCCCCGCTCTCCCCTAACGTATTTTCTCAGCAAATATATTTATTTAAAAAAAAAAAACTTTACATCAAAACAAAAATTAAAATTGAGAAAACTTTTATTTAAAAAAAATTAAAAAAATATATAAAATTTACAAAAGTGACGTCATACTCTGCGTTTTTGGGCAAAATTTTGCAGTACAATTTGTAGAGCTCAGAGAAACGATTAAACTCCTTAAATTAGATTACTTTTTTAAAGTTAATTTTGAAATTATTTTAGAATTGAATTTTTTAAAATAAATCTTTGATTTGTGGATTCATTTTGAATTTTGCAGGGTGAGGAACCCGAATACATCGCCACCCACCACCGTCCGCAGTACGAGCAACGTCCACTGCATCCCAGCCATCGTCAGGAGGAATACGTAGAGCTACATAAGCGCGAGAGTGATATTTAAGAAGCCACAGACAATGGTCTTCATCGCACTCTTCCCGGGCGTTGCCCTCCTCGCCATGTTCATCGTTCTCATTATCATGGTGATTCTCCGGCATGGGGAGCGCCTCTGCCAGCTTCGTCATCACGCCCTACCGGATGACCGGGAAATGGGGGAGATGGCTTATGAGCAGCGCATCAGTATGGCCTAAAAGGAGCCTCCCCCCCATCACCCATGAATCTCAAATCGGTAATCCGTCCAATAAACATCTTGAGCCTGATTTTTTACTGAATACAACTCCATTTTTTTACATCATGTGTACGACGTAACAATCCTTTTTGTATGTCATCAACTCTCAGTGTTCACAAGAAAATGTAGATTTTTTTTAATGTAAGAAACTCCGAGCACTTTTGCTGGACTTTTTGCCCAGGATTCCAATGGAATTTTGAATAAAAATAAATTTCTACTTACATTTTCTTTTGAGAAATTTTATTAAACTAACTCCACAACTTCCGGCACGTCGAATTTGTCAATGATAATCCTATTTCCTTCTTCCTCGTACTCTTCTCGTGACACGCAGAGTTTGGGGAAATCGTCCTCCTGGCTGAGTTGCTTCCCACCCTGCCAGGCGAATGATGTTGCCTTCTCGGCAATTCGCACGCAAACTTTGTACTCTTCCGGTGCAAGAGCACGTATTTCACTTTGTAGCCGTGCTCCCATCCCGGAAAATTGGGCTGATCCTCCGCAAACTACAATATTGGCCAGGAGGTGTTCAGCTGTCTCCGGTGGGCATGCAGCTATGGCATCCAGAACTGCCTCAGGAACACCCATTTGCTGAATTCCAATGTCTGACGGATGGAAAAATAGTTCAGGAATGGAAAATCTCTCATTATTCAGTACCAGCGTCTGTAGGTCAGCACTATCTCGTGTTGGTTCACGCAGGTAACCTCGTCGGATTGTTGTAAAGTCCGGCAGAATGTATTCGCGAATTATTGTATTCTCCGGATGACGCTTCCGGGCAGTCTTCATGTCCCCAATAAAATTCTGGGAGACAAAGCACGAATCCTCCTTCACCTGATTAATCACATACGACTCATCCATCACATTGAGCTGCCTGTACGAGACAATCTCCTTGAGATGATTTGTGAGCACTTTGCCGCCAATATCAATTCTCCTGATGGCGGATTTTTGCTTCCTCCCCTTGATAAAGGGCACCATGTGCGTGAAACTGTATCCCATGTCAATGATAAGACACGCCAGGGGTTTCGGTTGCTTCTTGAAACCCTTGAGGTAGTTGAAAGCCGCCAAATCGGCTGCAGTTGTCCGGAACATTCGCTTAAATTCGTACTCTTCAAAGAAAATCTCAGACATGGCTTCTTGAATTGAGTGAAAATTGAATAGGGGCTCCGTGACAACGAGGGGATTGTCTGTGAAATTTACATTGCAACACTCTGAGCTGAACATGTAGTCCCAAACAGTCTTCTGAATATCCCAATTTACGAGATATCCCCGTTGGAAGCAGAGAATGTAGTACAATCCCGATACATCGCGGCATTCATCAATCTGATCACCAATAAAAGGTCTTCGCCGTTCAGATTTTGCCTTCATAATGCAATTTGGGATGACCCTGATGGTGAAAATGGGTGGAAAATGAGAAATTCGGCAAATTGGTCAGGATAGGTAACACCTAAGTGTGGTTATGTTTACACTGTTTACTTACTTTGGTTGGTCATTCTTGGAATATCCTAATTTTGCCATATGTGCCCCATTGTCCAGAATCAGGGCATTCATCTTCAATTCTTGTAGTTCTTTTTGCACGGATTCTTTACTTATTTTCACCGTAAAAAGCCGGAAAAACAAACTTTTTCACTACGGGAAACTACCGCGGTGGGTTGAATGGCGCTGCAATCGCAAAGGTCGCCAAAGGTGCGATAATTCAAAAGAAAGTACTCTTTTAACGGTTTTTTACACAAAATGCAGAAAGTCCAGAGTAAAGGAAATCGAGGAAATCTGTGATTCAAGGGAATAAAAGTCGATCCTGGAGAGTCATCCACGAAGCCAAAGGTATATGAATATTAATCCAAAGGAGCTTTAACATTTTCCATAACGGAGGAATAAAAGAAAATTCTTTTTTTCTGATATATATTTTCTCAGAATTCTTATTGTATAACTTTTTACAGAACATCATGCAGTTTTTAATTGCTTTCCCATCCGAATCGGATAGAAAATAAAACAGAGAGAGATTTTTTTTATAGTAAACCTAGTCAAGCGAATCATAGCTTGATTTAATCATGAAGAACAACTCAGAGAACCTTTTTTTTTCTTCTTATCATTCATTTTCGCAACAATCCCACAAACTAAAAAATTATATAGAAGACAAGCATTCTAAAAGTAATCATAAGAAGCATCATAAAAGGATAGTATTGTTTGAACAATTTTGAACATTACTAGATTGTGGTTTGATAAAAGGCACCGCATTAACTAAAAAAAGTGATTATAAGGATTTTTTTCTTCATGCTTTTCATGAGATTTTCTCGATTTTCTTCATCGTTTACATTTTTTTCTTGTTTGCTTTCTTTTTTTTTAATAAGGATTATTAGACAGAAATTTAATTTATTTTGTTTAAGCGCATAGAGTAAGTTTTTTATTCCCATTTTTTCCCTTTTGCTTTGTATTTTCTTCGCATTAATTTTTCATATTTAATTTATTCTTATTTCCTCCCATTTTTTCCACTGATTTCTTTTGCTTTTTTGTCACCCACTATTTAAATACTTTTGCTAAATTTCTTTTTAATTATAACTTCTCATTTGTTTTCTTTTATTAATTTTATGTTTTATCTAAGAAAATAAGAAAAGAAACAACGTCAAAAAGGGGATTCAATTTTCTTTCATTTTACAACAACCGAAGAAAAGGATTCTCACGAATAACAAACACAGAAAGGAAAATTAGGATTATTAAACGTAAAAAATGTCCTGTTTGAAATATTTTCGCGAAATATTTCCTTGATTCTGGTGTGAGGTATATTTGGGATTAAATATTATTGTATTTCCTACAATGAGTTCAACGCGAATATCATTTTTTAATTTGTATATAATTAAATAAATAATTAAATTCCATTAAAAATTCTCATCCATCCCTTTGAGATATACAATATCTTTCAGGTTATTTTTTTGTTTCCTTGAAATCTTCTTCCTTTGTAAAGAGGACGCGATGTTATAAAACGTCTAACAAGAACTATTTTGTTCTGATGCTAAAAAATATTCTTTTTTCATCCCTTTTACACACATTCAAATGCGCCCAACACAAAAAAAGTCGACATCATGAAAGTTCTTTATTCTTTTTACTAATAAATATTCCCTCTATTCATTGGATTTAAGGATGTTTTTGAATCTTTTTCTATATTATTCACATTTTGTGTGTAAAAATGAATCCTCGCGAGGAGATTTTAAAACCATCCAACGCGTCTCTTCAACGCGATTTTTTTGTTGTCTGTTTAATGGATTTATGAATTTTCGCATAAAAATGCAAGAGAGATATCTTTCTACAGGCTTTTTTATTTGTTTTTTTTATCATTCCTCACAACCTCAGTGCAGTGGAAAAGTTTAGGAAGACCTCTGTAAAAAAAAGCCAATTTATTACCTTTTATTCTTCAGATTTCATTGAAAATTTAATTATAAATTAATTTTCATTCTTTCTATATATTTTTTTAATTTATAGGGGAGAGCGGGGTTAAAAAAGTCACTTAAGGGTTTAGAAAAAGCTCAAAATATCATATTTCCCAAATGAATAAAGCGAAATGTTTAGCTCATTTCTTTAGGAAATTTACTGCCCTACAACTCTTTCTCAGATCATTTTGTTCTATCTAGCTAGGAAATATGATATTTTAGGCTTTTTCTAAACCCTTAAGTGACTTTATTAGCCCCGCCCTCCCCTATAGTTAAATTCAGAATTAAGACATTCAGGGATAGATTCTTATAAAAATCTTTTCTTTTCTTTTCTTAAAATTCGTCAGTTACAAGATTGTTGGTATGCTGTATTCTGAATATTTTTTTAACAATCTTGACATTTTATTTATTACTTTAACCCTTGGAGGACAAAAATGGTAATCGCTGCCAATTCGACTTTTCTAAACCGCCATAGATTAAAATCTATCCAACTTATCTTTACAAATTCCACATCTATGTGTAGGAAACTTTAAATACTCGAAGTTCGCCAAAGGAAAATCTGGAAAAACATTTTCTTTTTAAGGGAAAATCAAGCTCAAAGTTTGAGGTTAGAAATTCGTGTCCTCCAAAATAAAACTAATTAAACGTGTTTTTGAGGGAAAATTACTTTTCCAGAGCTTTTTAAGGATCTTTCTGATTATTTTCTGGAACAGCAAATTCTGTTTTTCTTTTATAGAACGATTTGAAACAATAACTGTCAAAATCTTGAGAAATAAAAGATTTTTATCAAAATCGACTCCTTTTATACTAGGTGGCGCATAAGTTAATGCATGATTTTGCATGTAAACCAGCCTTAAATCATGCATTAACTTATGCGCCACTCTATATTTCGAAAGATAATGAAAAACTAATCTTATGACATTTTTTTCAGATAAAGTTAATTTTATGTAATTTAAAGAAAAATTCAACTTCCTCTCCTTAAAAGATTTTTCGTATTTTTTTTTTCAAATTTTCTTTCCCAAAAAATAAAATGAAAAACATTTCTCTTGTGCACCTAAACTTTTCCACCAGCCTGTATACATACTCTGCATTTTTTCCTCATCATCATTAATAATTAGTTGGTGTTCCACTTCGTGGCCAACACCAAGTATTGTAATCGTCGGAAAAACCGACCACCTCAGATCGGGCTCAAACTTGGTATGAGCACGTTTCAGACAACCCACATTCCAAAAATGGTGGTGGAAAATTTTTGATCCGGCCGGCCTGCCGGCCTGCCGGCCTGCCGGCCTGCCGTCCGGTGGTCAACATTTTGCATTATATCTCGAGAACGGTAACAGATAGAGACTTCCGGTTTGAAGTTTTCTATAGAAATGTGGGTGTAAAATTTCATTTTTTCGCATTTTCAAAATCCAAGATGGCCGCCGTCCGCCATTTTGAAATACTGTCAACCACTTCCCTTACAGCTGGAGGTCTGAAATTTTAGTATGTTGTAGAGCTCAGTGAGACGTTTTCATCGACAATTCATACTTGAAAATCGGTCAAGCGGTTTAGCAAATATGGCGGCCTAAAGCAAAAAGTGTTTTTTCAATATAACTCGAGAACGGCTTCACCGATTTTGATCATCTTGGTATCAAATGAAAGGTATTGCGAAGCCCTACAACTTTCTAGAACATTTCAAGTTTCAAAACCGTCCGCAAGAGGCGCTAAAAACAAAAACAAAAATTGCCTAACTTTAAGGGGCAATATCTCCGAATCCCCATTAGGCAAATCTTTTAAATTTTGATATGTTGTAGCCTGACTCAATATCTTTCACCAGTCCGAAAATGAAGAAAATCTATGTCGCCGTTTAGAAGATATGGCCATTTGAAAAATTCTTGAATTTGAAAAGTTCTAAGAGCCATATCTTCTGAACTGCTTGTCCGATTTTGTTCAACTTGGTATCAAATTAAAGGTTTTGCAAAACTCTACAACTTTCTAGAACATCAGAAACCTCTAGAACTATTCCTTCAGGATAAAAAATGCCAAAAACTGTTTTGGTGAAACAAAAATCCGCCATTTTGTGTTCTAGTGGTGACCTTGAAATGTATCGAAACATATTTCAGATTATAGCTTATTTCAATACCTTTCCATAACTAGTCAAGAAATTTCTGTAGGCCTTATAGAACCAAAGATATAACCATTTTTATGCATCAAATTACTGAATTTTACAAAAAAAATCAACTTTGCCTACTAATACTGATCACAAATTGTATTATAACGCATAAACTAACTTCTATACGTTGTGGGACACCAACTCTTATAACTGGACGCGTTATGATTGACTTTTCTTTTATTAAAATCTTTTATCTAATATGTTTTTTTTTGTCCCATAGTTTCCTCCTAAACTTCCTTTTTCACCTAATATTGCCACTAAGAAATTGATTTTCTACTACATACAATTATATTAACAATGAGATAAAAGAAAAGTTAACTAAAAAAAAGAGTCATGCTACCCACATGGGCGTGCAGAAAACATAAATTTTTCCCATTATGATGAGAAAATGATTTTTTAGAGAAAAAGAGAAGATAAAAGAACGTACCATCGATCCCGTGTGGAAGGGATTTTGTTGGTGCATACGACGTGATAGTGTTGATTGATGAGTATGTTGTGTGTGTGTCCTTTAGGCATTGCTCTCCTTGAGATTCTGCAATCTCTCGAGCTGATGCGGTGCCAGCTCTTCGGGTATACTAGCCCTCCCGCCAACCACTTGCTTCGGTGGTTCAGGGTCCCCAGCGAAGGCATCTTCGAAGTTTGCGGAGAAATTTGCTTCGAAATTCGCATCAAATTGCCCATCACCGCCAAAGGGATCGGATTCCGGTGGGGGAATGGCTGCTGCTTCGGGTGCCTTCTCCGCCGGCGGTGGGAGATCCTCACCAGAGTCATTCTCCTCCTCCGGGGGTGGTGGTGGCTCTTCCTGGGGCGGTGGTGGCGGCGGGAGATCCTTCTCTTCTTCCTCTGCCACCTCCTCCTCCTCCACGGGGGACTCCTTGGCTGCCTCAGCTTCAGCTTCCTCCGCCTCGATGTCTTCCTTTACGGGTGGAAAAGACATCTCTGGATGCTCTGCCATGGGTGTTGCAGCAGTAACAGTTACCTGAACAACATTGAGTCCATAGTCCTCACCACCATCGCCGCTGGTCACTGTTCCGGATGCATCTCCCTACAAAAGAAATTTAATTTATTCAAATTTACATTTTTCATCAATTAATTAATTTTTGTATTACCTCAGGTTCCAGCACCAACACTGAGAAGCACAGAAATTGAGGGAGAAAAAAGATTGCACATTGAGAACAATTTTACAGGACAATCACATCAAGCCCGAGAGTATGAGCAGAGTCACAAAATGAGTATTTAATTTAGTCCAATTTTTAGATTTTTCAGTGAGATTCGAGGTGATGTCCCTCAAATTGAGACTCTGATTGAGAGAATGGACAGAGATTACCTGGCGGCACGGATTGGAATTGATTCTGTTGCGCCTTGGAAAGCTCCATCTCGAAGGTCTGCGGCGGTGCCTGCGGAGGTGGCTGACTAGGGGGTGGTTGATCAGGTTCTGTGTCTGCAAGAATATTAATTTAAAAAATCGAATAAAATCTTTTAATGTGAAGGAAAACTCACCATTTGATGAGAAAGCTTCAAATGTGGGCGGCGGTGCGGGTACAGGAAGTTGCCGGACAGCATCAGGGACTGAGGGTGGTGTCATGGGTGAATCTTCGGGCTCTTCCTCACCCTCTGTGAGTGGATCCCCATTCTCATCGCACTCCTCAACGACGAGAGATGGGAAATTGCCGTGTTTCCCATCGAGTTCACCCTCCCACCATCCATCATCCACCCCATGGGCACTCTTTGTGGTGATTCGAATAATCTGACCCTCCTCGAAGGTCAACTCATCCTCAGCCGTAGCATCGTAGTCGTAGAGAGCGATACACCACTGCACACCCGGTGTGGCGGGTTCGGTTTTCACGGGTGCAGAAATTACGGACACCTGGTCGGGAGATTGTGCTGAATCCTGATACGCCTCTTGATCCTCATTGTCCACCGTGTAGTCGACGGAGGAGAAGGAAATCTGCGCTGCGAGTGCTTGTTGCTGACTCGAATCGCTCAGCTCATCGCGTTCCACATCAAGGTAGTTGTGTGGTACGTAGCCCTCTTCGCCACGGTAATTCCGTGCCCTCAACCACCCATCCCCGTCACCCTCCCCAATCACCTCCAGCTGCTCATTCTCCACAATTGTCAGCTCATCGGGGTTCTGGGCTGTGTACGAGTACAGGGCAGTGCATTTGAAGACAGGACCCGTTTGAGCTGGTACAGCACTTCCGGCACCTTCAGCTCCCCAATCCACCTGTGTCGGATCATCCCATCCCGCAGTGAGTTGCTCAATCTTCTGACGCTCCTGCTCAAGCATTGCATCCACATCTGCGTGATCGGGAACACTCTCAGCTTGCGAAAGTTCTTCTTCGTCAACATCGTGCGCCACCACAACCGCCTGTGACGTCGATGGCTGAGAAATCTTTGGCTGTGGTGGCTCTTCTGTGTCTGAATCGTAGAAACTATCTGAACTGGGTTGTTCACCCTGCCCCGAAGCATCTGTGCGCATTGACAGGGAACTATTGGAGCGATGAATCTCCTGAACACCCAGTGTTTCAGCTTCCTGCAACCACTCATCAACATTCACCCCACCCTGTCGAAGGATCTCAATGCACGCCTCTGCTTTTGCCTTTTCCGTCTCTGCTTTGCGCACACACTCCCGGAAGTCCTCCATCTTCGTCTCCAGGTCAACTCCGTGCGGATCCTGCGGATCGACACGCTGCCCAGCATCACGGAGTGCCTGGCAGATGGCCAACTTCTTCACGTACTCCTTTATGTTGGTATTCTCACGGACAATGCGACTTGCCATGATTTTGGCCTCTCGACTGAGATTCGCCGCAGCTGATTCATGTTCCGCTGTAATCTTCACAACTGGATCATTTTCGCAATTCTCAAAATCATACTGAATATGCTGCTTGAGTACGGGGTAAAACAGGTAGCAGCACTGCAGGTTGTAGTCCCGCGTGAGTTGCTGCGCCTGATCACGAATCTTCCCGAAGGAGTGCTGTGTGGCAGAGCATGTGAGCAATTCCGTACGCCCCATTAGCATTAGGTAGTCAGCTATTCGCTCGTACACATAGTTCTCCATTGTGGTCATCGTGGTTTGCAGATCCACGGTGAAGTAGCGATTCTGGTGCGCATTGGCTGCTGCCAGGCTCAGCAGGTAGTCATTCCGTGCTCCGGATGAGCGTTCCTCCAGCTGCTCTTTGCGCGTCGTCACGCGCGCACTATTCTTCTGCAGTGATGTGATTGATTGGAAGAAGGAGCCCTTCTTCTTCTTCAGCTTCTCCTCAATATCGCGTGCTTTGTCCCGCACATCGTGGGCACTGTGCTCCTCGTCGAAATACTGCTTCTTGGTCGTGTCCACGCGCACCACGCAATTTTGCAACTCCTTCTGGATGTTGACCAATTGGTTCACGCACTTCTTGCTAATGGCCAACTTGTAGTCACGCAGCATCTTTGCCTCATCTGCAATTTGCTGCTGAAACACCTCAATTGCCGCCAAACGGGCACGTGCAAGCTTCTCATTCTCCTCCAACACTGTCCGCCATACACTCCACATATTCCTGCAACCACACAAAAATTAAATTAATTTATTAAACATAAAATTAATTTAAATGAAGATAAATTCCCTCATTATATTGAGAATATTTTGCAATCATCTCCTCCCTCTCCTCCACAATTTTCGAGTGATTACATTTCGAAATATTTATTTTTTCTTCTTGGTGTATTCAAGATAAAAGATAAGTCCTCCACACCTTATCTTGGTGTAGCTCAATGGCCACTGTAGACATTAACAAACACTTGATTTTCCATTTAGACAATTTTTTCGGGGTTGTCTTTGAAAGAAATTAATGCCCATGCGGAAGTTTTCTCTTGTACTTTATGATTTATTGAATGAAATCATTAAATTTTACTTCCCAGAGCGGAAAAATCCCAAAATCCGATTAAGTTTTCCCCAAAAATGCTAACAATGATGTCACGTTTGTGTTCTTTTTTTTCTCTTGCTTCGACGACTATTTTCAAGGTATTTTTATGCTTCATTCGCTGAAAGAGACAGAAACTGCGATGGTGACGTCATTCTTTGCATTTTTGGATTAATATTTGTTGGCTTGTCTCAAATGATTCTAGTGGAAAAGAAGTACGGATTATCTCCTTCTTTGCATTTCTGCAATAAAAGTTAAGTCGAGCAAGTTATGAAACTTTTTGTTGTATTTTTTTTAATTAACCACAATTATCTAAAAACTCATTTGGAAATTAATTTTCTGGGGAATTAACATATTAATTAACAAAAAATATCTTTTTTAATACTTCTATTTAAGGGATATTTATCTGAATGAAATTATTCAGATTATTCGTTAATATTTGGATGATTTGACAAATCAAACTAGCTGTGATTGAAGAGCAGAAGCTTAAATTAAATTTGAGCCTAATAGGGACTAAATTCAAGCATAAAAATATTTTTTTTGTCCTTAAAAGGCATTAATTGAAGAGCAAAATTTAAAAAAAATATTAAACTCAAGCCTAGAAAGGACTCAAAGTAGTAAATCCAATCCGCAAACTAGTAAATTAAACTCGAAACGTGCTAAATTCAAACCTAAAAGTATTTGTTTCGTTTTCAACCCTTAAAAAGTATTCAATAAAAGCCAAAAAACGGAGTAAATTCATGCCGAAGAGGGCTATTTTTTCCATTTTTAATCAGTTTTGTGTTATTGGGCTTCTATCAATGGATCTTATTGGTAAATTAAAATATTCAGATCTTCGTAAATATTCGAATGATCCACCATAATTACCAAAATATTCGTCAGATAAACACCCCTTGATTCTATATAAAAGTTCTTTTAAAATTGAGAAAGAAACCCCCCCCCCTCTCCCCCAAAGAATGACTTTTTCTTACAGAATTTTTCCAACATGAGAAAAATATTTTTTTTGTCCTCTTACATAATTCCTATTCAAATCATCTTTATGTTGTATATGTGGCAAATGTGCGTGTACATCCTCCTACCCGCACTCAACCCACAAAATCATCCCCGTAGGAATCCCCCGTGTCATCCCTTTGAGCGCGCCCCATGAGAGTTTTAAGATGGGGATGTGTGGGAGTTTTGTTTTTTGGTATTCTCACTCACCATTTCTCCTCTGTTCCCTCCATCTTAATGTCCGGTATGTTGGGCATCTTCTTATTGAGGTATGCCGATGAAATCTTGAGCAATGCCTCACTGTAGGACTTCTCAATGGCTGACCGTTTAATTGTGAATAGTCGAATGTCCTCCAGGAGATCGCATTCATGCTGATTCTTGAGCTGCAGCTTCGCCACTTGCTCCGCATGGAGATTCTTGAGGAATTTGGTGTAGTTACCCTACAAATTGCGGGATGGGGGTTGCGGCGGGGATGGAAGAGAAATAAGTAGAAAATCAATTAGTTCCATTTGCGTCTCTGTGAGCACCCATACGATGAATAATGCAAGGAAGAAAAATAATCCGTCCACGTCTTATGCTGGAGAGGGCGCATCACGGAAAGCAATTTATGCATGTGGAATAAAACATGGGAGAGGGTGTCTTAATTTAGATACAACGAGAAAAAATCAATATTTGATTTGTTGGGACATTTTGGACTTCACCGCTCTGTGTGCAGGATTTTCCATCGTGGGGGCGCGCCCGGATGAAAAATTTACCTTTCTCGGTGGAGGCTGCATTTTTCCGCACCACCCTTAGAGGATATTTTGGGAATTTTTCAATGCGACGAATGTTGGACTTGTTCCCTCTTTGCTTTGAGGGTGCCGCGCACCCTTTCAACACTTTTTCTTTGCCACTCAAGCACAGGATTTTAAGCTTCCACCTGAGCCTTTCACGGGAGCTCACAAAAGTCCGGCAATTTTTTTTTCTTCTCCCTTAAATCTCACAATTGAGGCCACGGAGATTTTTCCTCACGAGTTTTCTTCCCTAAATTTTTTTTCTCTCAACACACACACAGCACGGCGCACTTGTGCAGGAATCCTACTCACTCACAAGCGAGACACGAGAGCACGGAAAAAAAGGACCCAAAGGGGGATCAAACTAAATCATTATTCGTCAATTTCCCATCGATTGAATGCCCGTGTATAAGTGGATTTTGATTGCCCAGAGCACATTTGTTGGGGGGATGAATGAGCATTTGCAACAACTCTTCTCTTTTTGGGGTCGAGGAAAAATGGCGAGTTGCACACGAAAAACCGCCTCCACACTTTCACTCCAGCTCAGGAATTTTCTCCTTCGCACACGCACCAACTTCTTCTTCCTTCCCCGTTTGCCGATCGATTCCCATCAGCGCACACGAGGTGACTTTTACATTTCCCACTGCTTCGGCGCAACATCATCCCCCCAATGTGCAACCCCTCTTTGCGGCTCATCCCTAATGTTTTCCTCGAGAGATTTTCTTTTTTTTTCAAGAGATTTTCCACACTTTGGGAAATTTTCCATGGAAAAAATTCAAATTTACTTTGGGATATGTGTGATCTTCTAACGAATTTTATATTATTCTAAACTTCCGGATTAATTATAAATTCTTAATAAAAAAAAAATATTTTAAGCAATAAATAAATCTTCTTAATTTTATTGTTTCATTTTAAAATTCTTTCAGAACTTTTCACGTTGCGTTGTGCGAATTTGTACATTGAAAGTGAGCACTAAAACTGTGCTAGACACACAAAGGGTTCCGAAGTTCCCGAATAATTTTTAATTAATCTCTCTGACCTTAATATTTTTGGATGGTTTTAATACTTAAAATAATGAAAAATATTTTCAACAGTTTAATCCAAAAAGAAAGAAAAAATTCGTTGGAAAATTAATTTTATTGCTTTTATTGAAATAAATGTTCTTTTCAAGAAAATTTTTAAATATTCTATTGATTAGAATAGTCTGATGAGAGCTAACTTTTCGCCCATTTTCTTGATGGGAAAGTGAGCAGCGGACGCAATTCGAATCAGGGAAAAATAAATGAAAATTTTCACAATTTTTTCGTGAATCACAACAAACAACGCAAAGACTTTAGATAGTACATCAGAGCTTTGAAGAAATAAAGTTTTCAAATAAAATACTTCCAAAGGATACGCGTAGAGAAAAGACATCTCCGTGTGAGGACCGCATGCGCTTGAGGGAGTCCTCTCCCCCTTCGTTAGAAAAAAAATCTTGGAAGAAATCATTGCGAGCTTGAGTGGCCCTCAAATGGTCATTAAGCTGGGTTGGGGGCGCGGCACACGGGAGCTCTTTTCCTGCGAATTCCCATCTATATCGTATAAAAATACCCACAAAACTCCCAGGGCGCACAAGGACTCCCAAATGACACGATTCTTGGAATTTTTGCAGAACACAATGATAAATGAGGAAGTATTGAAGAAAATGAAAAGAAAATGGAAAGAAAAATCAAACTCACCGATATGCCATAAGGTGTTGGGGGTTTCTTCTTGTGTCGCCTTCTCAGACGCGAGAGACTTGACCTCCGTCTGAGGCCACTTTTGCTGGTGGTACCCCCAGCTTCAGGCATCCTTCGGCGTGAGCAACCAAAAAAATCGTTGAGGAACTCTGTGCACCATCCACCGAGGCACTGACTGAAGTGATAAGAAAACGCGCGCACAAGCAAATCAATGGTGTTGCCCACAGTGTTATCGTTCCTTATCAGTTGTGCGCCACCACAGTCACCCCCGCGCGCCCTCCAAACCACTCCCTTTATTGCAGAAAACACCTTCAAATGTCGCTTCTTTTCCCCCACTGCCCACCCTTCATTCCATCCACAATACTCACCCATAATCTTATCTAACACAGAGGGCAAGGGGAGATGAGGAAAATTTTTCCAACTTAACAGCAGGTCAGCCTTCACACCTCAAGGCCCATTCACATATCCACGCGATGGCCCACGAATCCCATATGAGATGATAAATTCTCTTCCTCTTTGCGCCTTCAAAAATCCATACTCCTTCGCAATCACACTCCGCGCAAGAGATGGTTGATTGATCTGCAAGATAGATGGTTAAACCAGACACAATAAAATTTCTCTTCCTTCTTTTCTTTTTATTTTATTTTTTTTATGCTACAGAGATCCACTTTAGGGAGCTCCCGACCACAAACTGCCAGCCAGCAACTTTTCATGCCTATATTTTCACTTCTCACAGCTAGTAGTGAGAAAAAAGGGCTTTAATTGAGGCATTGTTGGCAGTTTCGGAGGTTTATTGCCCACATAAATATTCAAAACGTGCTTGTCCTTCGTGGACTTTCCCCCATGTGCTCTCTGGAGAAAACGTCTGGCTCTCACCAGTCGTAGGTAATACGTATTATATACAAACACTTTAAGATTTAATGGGATTTTCATTGGACGAGAGAGCCTTTTTGGCTCAAAGACTTTCCCAATCGTTGGTGGTGGAGGAGCTTAAAGTGGATAGGAAAGAATTTAATCACGATACACAGACATATGGAAAAAATGTGTATTGAAATTAAATAAAATGAATGTTTAAGAAGAATTTAGAAATAGGATAGATAAATCTTGATTTTTTTTAAATTAAAAAAAATCCGAATTTTCTCTTTTTAAATCTAAAGTATTGGCTGGAATCAAAGATTAGGATTTTCCCATATAAAATCTTTTTTTTTCTCATGGGTTTCAATCCCAGTAATTATTAGACAAGTCAGTAAAACAGAAATAAGGATGACAAAGGAGAGAAAACTCCGTCCGATGAGCGCCTTAATTCTTTAAGAAATTTTTGGAATAAAAATCCCAACTTTAGCCTCAAAGCTTTCGATACTGAAAGCTCATTGAAAAAGGTTCAGAGTGCATCGAAAGCTTCGAGGCAATGTTGGGATTTTCATACTAAAAATCTTTTAATCCTAGCGCTCATCAGACGGAGATTTTTCTCTTTTTTCATTCATGACTTTAGGAAGATTTTTGAGAACGAAAGCGTTTTTTACAAAGAGTGTTTATTTGACGAATATTTTGGTTTTTTTCGAATCATCAGAATAATAAATCCCTTTGCTAAGGTGAAATAAATTATTTTACTTTTAATTTAGTACTTCTTTTTAGGCTTGAATTGAGCACTTACTTAAGCTTTTAATGCGCAATCTGAGCCTTTTTAGCCCTAAGATCCGAAAATTTTTTTTCAGCTTAAATTTAGAACTTTCTAGGTTTAAATTAAGCAACATTTAAGCTCAATCTAAGCCTTTTAAAGACTATAAACTCGGAATAACTATTTCTGGTTATATTTATTACTTTTCATTCTAAAGTTTAGTACGTTTTAGGCTTGAAATAATCACTTTTTCTTCACAATCTAAGCCTTTTTAGGTCTAAAAACTGAGAATATTCTATCGAATATTTTGATTTCTTTTTGCGAATCACCTAAATTTTTCTAAAGATCCGAATACTTTCATTCAGATAAATATCCTTTGATTTTTTATTATTAGAACATAAAGAAGGTTAATCCATTGGACATTTTTCACATGACTGTAAATCTGAATAAAAAGAAATTCTCTCTTACCATTTTGCTTGACAAAGTTGGGAAGCACGCGAGGGTTCCATACAAAAAAGGGGAAAACCACAAAGTAGCAACTCAAAGAAAATTCTTTTGTGGGGAAGATCTAAAAGAAAAGAATCAAAAGAATAGAAAAAGTTTTAGACAAATAATTGACCAAAATTCTCATTCTAATTGAGAAAATAAAAAAAAGAAAGTCATTGATTTTGATAATTTTACATTTTTAATTATTTTTCATTACTTTTATAATACAATTCCATCCTCGTTCTCTCACAATATTTCACATATTTACAACATACAATAATTAATCTGCATTTTTACTTATTTTTTTGTTTAATTATTTATTCTCATCATTTTTTGTGTTTTTTTTTCTTTTATATTAATTGTAGATCCATTATATCATGTACTTTGAATCTCTATCTCATTCCATCTTCTCATTTATTTTTTTTATAATAATTATTTAAATATACAATAATTAAAAGGGTTGTAAATGTAAGTTCTCTCCATCGCATGCTCATGTAAATATTTTAATTATATTTATATATAATATGTATATAATAAGTAAATTTCTAATATGCAAATAGAATTAATTTAAAAAGTATCTCTGTCATCATTCAACTCATTTTAAATAATCAAAAATTACCTTTACGTTATTTTCTTTATACTTTAAGAAGTTTTTTTTATATTCTCATTTTTTTTCATCAATTTATCATGTTTTGTTTTATTTTTAATAATATTGTGTTTGATGCATTTTGATAACCCAAGTTTTCATCTACTTTATATACTTTTTTTTCTTTTACTCTTTATAATTAATATAAAGATCAATTAAAAATAGTATTTACAATTTATTCCTAGTTTTTTTTTTCTTTTTCATATTTTTTTCATCCTTCATCTTTTTTTTTCTTTTGTACAGCAAGAGTATTTGTTCACCACGTTCTTCAGTTTCTTTTTTTTTTGTATAATCTTCATCACGTTTCTGTGAGTGGATTTTCCATTGAGTTTTCTTTCTTTGCAAACTTTTCCACTAATTTCTTTGCTTCAACTTTTCCACGAAGGCGGGATGATTGGGAAGAGATTTTTTTTCTTTATTAATTTCTTATTCATTTAAAAGTTTTCTTTTTATCTACTACGTTTTTTTTTCATTTTCATTTTCTTAAAAAGGGATTTTCTTTTACGCTACGGGGAGATAAAAATGTTTTTTTTTTCTTGTAATCGTTTTTTTTCTCCTTTTGATAGAAAAAGTTGTCAATAATGGGGGTTAAGGTTCATCGCACAGAATTTTCTTATTTTCCATCAAATCTCTCTCGCTCTTGCACACTGAAAACGCGCAGACATTCAACAAAACACAATGATATAATCAACTTGTACGATAAAAATTGATAAACATACCAACGATTCCCTCTTCCTCACCTTACATACTCCCACACTACGTATTTTTTTGTTTATTTAGTCACTGTTTTCGTTTATTTCTGAATATTTTTT
The DNA here is from genome assembly GCF_024334085.1 of Lutzomyia longipalpis. NCBI lineage: Eukaryota > Metazoa > Arthropoda > Insecta > Diptera > Psychodidae > Lutzomyia > Lutzomyia longipalpis. The sequence continues at coordinate 11,853,279 of NC_074709.1, read as the reverse complement.
TGTCTAAAGTTTATTTGTTTTTTTTGCTACGAAAAAGAGAAGTTTTCTTTACACTCAACATTGGTAATCTTTTGTTGAATTTGGAGCGAGAAAATTACATACCTTCATTATATATTAAAGGGATTAAAGGTAATGTTAGAACAAAAAAACAAAGGGTGTCCCAATATGAATGCATAATACCAAATATTCGTTTCTCTATTGCATCAAGTTTCATTGATAATTGCTTATTATAAGTTCGTGAGGCATTTTTCTTTAACAATGTGAATTATTTTTGTTAATAAATGAAAGAAGAAAATCACACTGATTAATTTTTCATGAAACTTTGGAATTTTACTGAAATTTTGACATTATTTGGTTTTATTAAGCGACTAAGAAACCCTTGAAATTCGCTTAAAATCTTGAAATTTCAGTACAAAATTCAAAGACTTCAAAGATATCTTGATCGCTAAATATGATCAATTGTTTTATATTTTTTTTACGAATAATAACCAAAGAAATTGTTCTAAGAAACAACTTACTTCTTTTACTTTCAAAAATGATCTTAACACTTGAAGGACCAAAAATTCTAACCTCAAACTTTGGTCTTAATTTTCTCTCAAAAAGAAACCGTTTCCTTAAATTTTCTTAACGATCTTGAAGTAATTTAAGCTCCCATGATTTCCATCATGATTTTACTCTATGACGTTTAAAAAGAAATCGACCTGGCAGCGATTGCCAATTTTGTCCTTCAAGTGTTAACCCTTTAAGTTTTAACGAACCGTTTGCATTTTTTCTTGAAATTTTGGCAATTATTAGTTTTTGTTCGTTTCGAAATTATTTATTGAAATGTATTTTGAAATATTTCAATATTTCTCCACTAAATTTTTAAACATCAATTTCTTTTATTTTAAGTGTTGAAACGCATACAAAATTAGGTAGGTATCAGTAAATGTGAAAAGTCTTGTAAGAAAAGAATTGTAGAAATACCTTTAAAGTTTTTAATGGAAGCTTCACAAAATACAAAAAAAAATCATTTGAAAATTTTCTTTATCATCCTGGGACACCCTATTGTAAATATTTCAAAGGGAAGTGAATGAGACAATAAAAAATAAAACAAAAAAAATATTTTCTTGGCAAAATTTAGCACATTTTTCCCATAAGAGCAAGTTCTAAAGGACCTTCTCTTTGATTTCCTTTTTTTTGTTAAAGAACTTTAAACTTTTTTTTTTGAAATTCATTTTTTTTTCTCTATTTTATGTAATAAGATAATTACTTTAATAAAAGGTCTCCAAGATCCATCCCCATTTGACTACACGCGACAGAATTCTTTCTAACATTAGTTTTTTTTTCATTATTATTTGTTTTTTTTTTTCATTTTTATAATAAATATTGCAAAAAGTGGTTGATTATATAAAAAGACCTTTACATGTTATGTGTTGTTTTTTCTCACTACATTCTAATTAATTGACCTTTAATATCGGTTTAAGTTCTTCGTCTTTTCATTTTTCTTCTCCTTCCAAAATGAAAAGCAAATTCTGACCGATTTTTCTTTTTAATTTTTTTTTGACTATTATGAAATTTCTATTTATAATCCAAAATTTTAATTTTTTTGTTTATTCGAATATTTTTTCTTGCTCTGTCTCCCAGATTATTTTGCATATAAATATTTATTTCACTTCCGAAATGAATAATTTTCTCTCACTACAAATGGACGACGATGAACTTTACACACCATGACTAAATGTGAATGAATTTAATATTAAATTGTTTCGTGAAGAAATTCACTTTAGAAATATTTTCTTTTCATCTCTTTGTACATAATTTGTCGTTTAACAAAGTTTTTTTTTCTTTTAATGGTATGTTGGATTTCTTTTAGTTTGACTAAAAAGAGCATTTAATCTATTTTTTTCTCATTTTTTTTCAAAGATTTTTTTATTACTTTTTTTTTATTAAATATAAATATTACACAATTGTCGCCTAATTAATTTCTAGCTTAGAACTTGTTCTTGTTAAAATTCTCGCATTTTTTACTTGTTTATTATTCCTTGTTTGAGGGATTTTTCTCAATTAAACTATTTTGTTGCAAGAATCTTTGTTTTTTTTTTTTGGGAAATTTATGGACAATTTACATTGTTTAGGATTTTTGTTTTCTGTATTTATTTATGTACAGAATTTCTTTGCTTTTAATATTCTTTTATGACTTAATAATTTATTTTTATTTAGAAATTAAAAGAAATTGAATGAAAAAGATTTATTCTGAAAAAGCTTTTAAGAAAGTTTTGTAGCGAATTATTATTTTGCTTTACAACAGAATTTAAAGGTTGATTCAAGGGTTTGTTTATTTGTTTGTTTGTTTTTTTAATTAATTAAATATCCAAATTCGAGCTCTTCACAAGCTTTGGGGTTTTTTTTTAAAATTTATTATAGATAGAAAAAAGAATTACATACTCAATGCTGAATTCATTGAACCAAAGAATTCTATAAGAATTCATGAGAAAGAAAGAAAATTCTTTTTTTTTCTTGTAAAAAAATGCACGCTGCATAACAATAAATAAAATAATAAAAAAAACAATTTTTAAATAAACCTACATTTTTTCCCTTCATCCACATCTCACGCACTACTTTTTTTGTCACAGTCCCATTTTTTATAATTGCAATTTTTATGATGAAAAAGAAATACATTGTATAAAAAAAATAAATAAAATTAATCAACAGTCATGATTTGAAAAATTTCCAAAAAGTTTTTTTTTTATATAGAATTTCTCACGAAGAAAAAGTATTTACAGGATTTTTTTACACAAAATTCCACCAAAATTTGTATTATTTTGTTTTATTTTGGTTTCTCCCCCTCTTATCTTCATTTTTTTTTTAAATCATTTATTTATTTTCCTCTTCCTGTCTCGTCCCAATTGAAATAGTCGAAGCGGTACACAATAGAATATAGGCAAAATCATTGTCAAATTATGATAAGGAGAATGAAGTTGGTCATAATTATGGATTTAAATGGCATTTTTTGAAGAAATTTACTTTTTTTTCCAAATTAAATTTATGCAATTAAACGATTTTTTCTTTTCTTTTTTTTCAAAATGACCAAATTTCTGTTTAAGTGTTAAGACATTAAATAAGAATCAGAACTAATGGAAAAAAAACTGTTAAGAATAAAAGATTGAAGTCCGTAAAGTTTTAAATGTTGGAAACCAAACTGTTTTAGTGGTTTTTATGAATGTTTTTGTTATAATAATAAGGTCAAAGCAATAAGATGGAAGACTTATTTTTTTAATCAATTATGTTTTTTTTTTATTTCTCTTTAAAATTATATATTTCCAAATAATTTAAACAAGTTCACCCCACTAACCACTTATAAGAGTTTCAGTTTATTAATGGAATCCAAGATATTGAGATGATAAAATTTGATTTTTCTTTCAACATGGCGGATAAGTTTTGAATTCAAATTATTGAGATTTTTTCTTTATTAAAATTTTGTTATAAAATAAGTTTTTTTTTCAGAATACGTTTAGCTAAACCAATAAATATATAATCAGATTTTTCGTTCTAACTTTGACCTAATTTTAATTAAACTAGTCCTAAGGTTTTAAACCAGGTTTAAGTTTTTTTGAATCAGGATTAAGTTTTTCTTTAAAGGTTAAGTGCATTTTTTGAGCGCCTTCGAGCATCTAAATTATATTAGATATTATATTATCATTTTAGAATCCCTTCAGCCCCAAGTCACGTTAACCTAACTTTAAAACCGTAAAAGCCTTATCTTGAAAAAAAAGAAACCTAAATCTGGTTTAAGAACCGGTCTAAGTGAGACTTAGTACCCGAATTTAACCCAAAACCACACATTTTTCCTTTTTTTAAATTCTTTGAAAATCTCTTCAAATTGCCATTCAAAATTTCATTAAAGATACTTTCGTACCACATTTAATTCTTCTCCTATCATAATTTGCAAAATTGTTTCGCGAACCGCATTTACTAAAACACATTTCGTTGGTGGTAAATTTTTTACTGCTGCCATTGTGTTTCCCCGCGCTTTTTACATTTCTTTCTTCTTTATTTTAAATAATTTCCCGTTTTAGAACTATTTTGCTTTACATTTCAGCAAACTTTATTACAATATGCAATATAATTTTATTCTCAAAATGATTTTCTCTATAATTTTTCATTTTCTTTCTTCTTTCTTTTTTAAATCAAATAAAAAAAAATGATGCGCAAAATGGGAAATAAATTCGCAGAAATATGCGGAGTGTGACCTTCTTGGGAATCCCATTGCAAAAAGAAAGAAGGAAAAAGAGCACCAAACGGGGTGGAAAAGAAAGAACAGAGAATTCTTTACCTGGCAGCGGGTACAACTAACAAAACACAAGGAATCGCCCTTCAGCGGTGTCGAAGCTATCACCTAACTTCGCAGTCTTTGTTGAGAGGAAGCGGAGGGCAGCCTTTTGTGGATGCCTCTGTGTCCTTTGTATCCACCTTCTTGGTCTTTTCATCCACTTTGTTGGTACTGTTTGAGTCCTTTTCCGGGGGCACCTTCACGGCATCCCCTCCACCAACCTTTTTGCCACCACCCTTCTCCCCATCTGTGGCATTGACAGAAGGATTTCCGGACTTTCCCGACTCACCGGAATTTGCCTTCTTGGCACCGCTTGATGATGTTTTGGAAGCTATTTTTGAGACACAAAGAGAAAGAAAAAAATTAAAAATTTTTTATGACCACCACTGTGTTGAGAATTTTCCAAAACTCACCATCGAGATTCGATTCAGCTGGTACTTTCTTCCCCTTGGCATCTGTACAGTTGAGCTGTGTAGCTTCATCTGTCGTGGGGGGATTCCCCATATCCTTGTCAGTCTTTTTACCCCCATCGCCGCCCTCCTTTTCCCCCATAACATACGACTTCCCCTGATTCCGTGAAATTTTCAATCGAATCGGCGTAATTTGCTTCTCCTGCCCATTCGCCGCCGATGAACTCTTCCGCCTCAGTGTTGGCTTCTCAGCTGATACAGGTTCATCCATTGCCAGCGGGTCAACAGCATTCGGGTCATACTCATACGGATCTTGGGGTATTTGTGGCTCCTGCCCCTCCTCACTCTTCCGCTTCCCCAGACGTATGATAAGCTTGGGGGCTGCATCACTATTGCCATTATTGATAATCTGAAACTTGTGCTTCTTATCCTTCTTCTTCTTTCGCTTCTCCTCCTTCGTGGGTTTCACTTTTTTGGGCTTTGTCACCTTTTCCTTCTCCTCGAAATCCGCCATTACCATCTTCCGGAAGTTCATGCAATCCCGCTTAATGTCCTCCAAGATGGGCATTGTCATATTCTGACTAATACGCTTCTTCGGCGGACGCCCACTGAGACGTTTATCCGTCTGTGGACTCACATCGAACACCCCTTGGCCAATTTTAATCTTCAACTTGGGCGTTGAGAGAATTGCATTTGATGGTGGCTCCCCAATACCCGGAATGTCCTTACTATTGGCACCCGTACTCCCCCGCATACGTCTCTTTGATGAAGCATACCCAGCTGCAGCTGCTGCTGCTGCATTGCCACCATCGAGTTCAAAGGACATCCTCATGGGATCATCGTCATTCATCTCATACGATCCAATATCCAGCTGTCGCAATTCCCGTGACATCCCACCAACTTTCTTCCTCTTCTTCGGATCAATATTCGCATAATCCTTGTAATCCTCCTTCGTGGGAATGGAACTCATTGAATCCACAGCTTTGGGGAAGCCAACACTTCGATTCATTTGCGTATTGTGAATCATAAGACTCGCCGGTGGTCCCACATGGGCATCCATGTTCATATCTTGACTACAGTACTGCCGTAGAAGTTCCTTCTTTCGCATACGATGGAAATTGGAACTTCCGGGCGTTGGCATTGCCCCCAGTGTGCAATTGGTTGATGTTGCCGGGAAGGAGGCATCAATGCCCGTTGCCATTTGCCCCGGATGCCCAACCGCGGGATGCCGTACTGCTGTCGCTTGACTATTGTAGTTATCCGGATGCGCCAATGGGCCCTTAATCTTCAACTTTAGCTGATTACTCGAATCCGAAAGGGAAACTTTCGGCTTCGATGCATCCAACTCCGATATGAATTCCTCATGTGGCACCTGTGGGGCTACCTGACTTTCAGGCACCTTCTGTGCTGCTGGACTCTTGGGTTTCGTACTGCTCGCCTTGAGTGCCGACTGGAGTTCCTTCTCCATCTCCTCATCAATATCAGCGAGTGTTTGATCAGCTGTCCCACTTGCAAATGCCCGCAACAGGTGATTATTGAAGGCATCCGATGATGCATCGAAGCCCGTATTGTACGTCCGCATGTCCACAGGACCCGGGAGGACAGGTTGAACAATATCACGCAGGGATGTTGTGGGTGTCTCCTGGGGTACAGCTGTATCCGTCCGTACGGGACTTGGTGGCCTGAATTTGGGAAATAAATCCGGAAAATCAATTATATAAGTCGTAAGAAATGTCCTCAAACTCCGTGGAAAATTCTTAAAGGAATTCCGTTAATTTATTATTTAATTTTCATTTGTAATTAAAAATTATTTGAAAACTTTGTAAGTTTTCATTTCTTACTCGGGTAGATACTGACGGAAATTTAATGTTTTTGATGCTTTAGGACAAATCCTTCCGAATTGCGTCAGCCAAGGGACGGTAGGTCAACCCAAACACATCCTTTCAATTTTAGGGGCCAGAGCTTTCGACGCTACTGTGCGCACAGGAAGACGCACAGTAGCGTCGAAAGCTCTGGCCCCTAAAATTGAAAGGATGTGTTTGGGTTGACCTACCGTCCCTTGGCTGACGCAATTCGGAAGGATTTTCATTTCTTAGATAAATAAATTGAAATATTAATAAAAGATAAATTTCTTAAGATTTTCCATTGGAGAATTCCGAAATTTCTCTATAATTCTTCCTCTGCCTTTCAAAACAACGAAAATTTGAATAAAAACTCAAGAAAAACTATTAAAAAATTCGTAGGAAATATCCCCAAGGTCTGTGGAAAACCCATTATTTTTTTCATGGAAAATCCTTACAAGAATTCCGTTAATTTAATCTTTAATTTTTGTTTATATAATTATGAATTTATTTTCAATTTTTTTTCAATTATGAATGAATGAATTAATTTTTCTTTTCATTGATTAAAATAAAATTAAATATTAATGAAACAAAATTTCCTAAGATTTTCCTTTGGGGAATTCAGAAATTTCTCCGTATTTTCCCTGATCTTTCATATTCAGAAAATTTTGAATTAAAGCTAAAAAAATAAATCAGGAAAATCAATTTTTAAAAAATCTCGTAGGAAATGTCCACAATCTCCACGGAGAATTAATGATATTCTCCATGGAAAATTCTTACAAAAAGAAAAATTGGAGAATTCCGTTTCTTGATATTTTTTCCCTGATCTTTCAATTAAAGAAAATTTTAAATGAAAGTAGAAAAGTAAATTAGGAAAGGAAATTTTAAAAATAATTCATAGAAAATATTCCCAAGGTCTGTGGAAAATTCATGACATCCTCCATGGAAAATTTTTACAAAAATTCCATTAATTTATTCTTTAATTTTTGTTTTTGTATTTATGAATTATTTTCAACTTTTTCAATAATAAATAAATGAATTAATTTTTATATTCTTTAACATAAAATGCAATAAATCAAAAGAAAAAAATCCTAAGATTTTCCATTGAAGAACTCCGAAATTTCTCCGCATTTTTTCACTGACTAATAATTTAAGAAAATTTTGAATGAAAATAGAAAAGGTAGATTAGGAAAATAAATTTTAAAAATAATTCATAGGAAATGTCCTCAATCTCCATGGAGAAATCATGATATTCTTCATGGAAAATTCTTACAAAATTCCGTAATTTTCTCCTTCATCTTTGTTTATGATTTTTTTTTAAATTATTTGCAGCTTTGCAAGTTTTCTTTCAATATTCAACATAATTCAATAAATTCAATATAATGAAAAAAATCAATTTCCTAAGATTCTCCATTGGAGAATTCCAAAATTTCTCCATAACTTTTCCCCGGCCTTTCAATTCTATTTAAAATTTTAAATAAAAACAAAAAAATCAGCCACCTACCTGAGATTGCGAATGTCCGCCGTTGAGAATGGCGGTGGAATTGGTCGTGATTGCTTGGAATGTGCATTGGGGCTGGCAAATTTGGGTGATGTGGCCGCACTCCTGAATGGTTCTACACGACAATCAATTGATCTCCTCCTATCACGCATTGCCTTGAGATTCTCCACACTCTCCCCGCCGATTTCATCATCAAAATCATACACTGTACCCGCGAGTTTGCTGTGATTCGTCCCGCCGGTCATAAAATCAAACTCCGACACACCCAACGGTGGGAAATGGTGCATTCCTGCCTTTGCCCCACGTCCCCTACCACGGCCACGTCCACGTCCGGCCGTTGCTGCATTCCGGACCTTCCTCGCCTTTGTCGTCGCATCAGCTTTGGGGGCTTTATTTGCCGGTGAAAGTTGTCGATTTGCATCAATTTGCTGCCGTGGACTCTTTGCCGGGCTCTTGGCGGGTGATTTGGTTGTTTGACCACCCGCCTGTTGATACCTCGATGATTGACGACTTGGCTTTGGTGGGGATTTCATCACATCATCCTCACTGCGTTGAACGTCCTTCTGCGCAGGCAGTTGCTGTTGCTGTTGCTGCTGCGATAGATTCGACGGGAGGCATTCAACATTATTTACGGGGAATCTCGTTCTATCCATGGGTTGTTGTTGTTGGAGTTGCTGTGGTGGTGGTGATGTAATCGAGATGGGAGGAGGAGCAGGCGTTGGGGACACCATTGCCGCCGTGAGAGCCATATTTTGCGATGAAGACGTAAAAGCAGCTCCACATGGATTTGATGGGTACGAGGGGATTGTATTTGTCACCGAAAGGAGATCTTCGGGCTTCTGCATTGGTCCCACACCACAGAGGGATGTAGGTGGTTGCGTGGGTGCCGTTGTGAAGGATTGCTGAAAAGCCGGAGGGAACATTGCTGCTCCGGGCGATGGGAAGGGTAATTGAACATTTATTCCCGTTGGCGGGAAGAGTGTTACGGGCCCCGTGAAGCCTCCTGTTGTCTCCGGATAGTTATATGGAGGCAACATGCTGTCCATTGGGGCGGCATTGGGTGGTGGTGGTGGTGGTGCCGCTGAAACAGGTGGGAATGGCTGAATGCCCGGATGTTGAACATTCATAAATGACGGCATATCCTGCAGCATATTCCGATGGTGCATCTGATTGGTCACCATTGTATTCTCCGTGAGACGCTGCGGTTGGACTGCCTTCGTGTCGTGACTCTCAGACCCACTACTTGCTGGTGATGACGACACTGACCGCCTGTTGGGCATCATATCACTCTCCACCCAATTCTGCTGATGCACTGAATACGGGGATTGAATACTCGAATCATCATACTCCATTGCTGCATTCTTATGCGGCGTCATTGGTTTTTGTGGCGGATGCGCGGCTGCTGGTGGTGCGACAACATCTGACGTGATTACCGATTGCTGATGCATCTGCTGCTGTGCTGCAATACATTGATTCGTTTGGAATTCCATACGCTCCTGGAATTGCTTCAGGAAGTCCGCATTGTTGCCAGCAGCTGCCACGAGGCTCTGTGAGACAATCTCCTCCATTGTTGCCTGAGCCAAATTCGGCGGCATGACTTTGTGATCAAACATCAACTGACTCAAATGTGCCAAAGCACTCGGAGTTATCTCCGACGGTGGTATCCATCGATCATCATGCGGTACCGGATCAATTGCATCACTGGCAATCTTCTGCACAGTCTCCGTATTCACGTCGAATTTATCAGCTGTGAAATTTGGCAGAGTTTTCTCCTCTTCCACCGGATGTTTCGTGGATTTATCCAAATTGTGCCCGGATGACACATCATTGACTTTACTCTCCACCGCATCTGCTACAACATCCTGCTGCTGTGGCTGCTGCTGCGGCTGCTCCTTCTGCTCAACATTCCCAGACTCCGAGGGGGCAGATGAAGCCGTTGAGTGAGTTCGCTTGAATTTCTGCCTCAACTTCTCCACCAAATTCATCGTTTCCTTCTCACTGTCCTCCTTGTAGTCCTCCTTGAATAGGATATCCGTTGTATGCGAGAATGGCACCCCCATACCGACAGCACGTACATTCTCAGCACCATCCGGTTGCACACTAAACCCATCGTCATTTATCGTCTCAGACACACTGGGCAGGAGATCGTCGGTAAAGTCAAAGAATGCACACGGATCCTTACTTTTGGCACTTGCAGGAGGAGGTGCAGCAGCAACAGTAGCAGAGTTGGGTGTTTGTGGTAGTGGTGAGAAGATACTCTTTGGTGTTGTCTTCTCCATTGCACTTGCCGGACGATTTTCACTCTCACGCATCTCACTCGGTGGATCACCGGCCTTCACATCCACGGATGTTTGTTTATTGTACGGCGACAACACCACGGGAATCTCATCCACAACACCCTTCTTCACAGGTGATGCATCTCCTCCCCGCTTTGTCGGTGTTGCACTCCTACTCTTTGCAACCTCTTCCGGATTTGGTGATGGCTTCGGTGGCGGTTGCTTCCTTTCGGGACTCTTAAATTGCGGCTCCTTATTCTCCTCACTCGGCGTCCGGGATTTCCGCCTCTGTTGCTGCCGCGGACTCTGTTCGGGTTTCTTCGGGGACTCTTTGGTGGTGGCATTCAATTTCTCGTGCGTTTTCCGCTTCTCAGGTGAAAGTTCATCGGACTTGATGCCCTTGGACGGGCTCGTGGCTTCATCCTGTCGCTTCGGTAGCAACTTTTCACCAGCGCCAGCAATGGCACGCGGGGATGTTGCCGTTGAACGTCTTCGTCGTGCTGCACCACCTTCTCCTGGCAACTCCGGAATCTTATCAGGAGCTCCCTGTTTGTCGCGGTCAACACTTCGTCGCCGATCACTTGACACACTCTGCCTCTTACTGCCACGTGCAGGAGTTTTGGTTGCTGCTGCTGCTGCTGTTGCTCCAGTTGCACCTTTTGCCGCATCGGCCGTGACACCACCACTGGCGCCCGGTCGTCCCAGTCCGGAAGTTTTAAGCTTCCCTTCTGCAACAACCCGACGCTGGTTTGTGGCATTCTTTTTGGTGGTGTTGCTATTGCGATTGTTGTTATTGCCCGCTGATTCACTGCTGTCATCACTTGTCTCCGTGTCCGTGTCACTCGTGTCACTACTCGTGGCTGAGCGCAGGGGTTTTGCATCCTTGTCAAGAAAGGGCAAATCCCTGGCTCTATTATTTGCCGGGGGATTCTTACCTGTACTCACACTCTTTGCCACCTTCTTCTTCTCATCTTTTTCCTGCTCCTTCGTGGAGGAGGATTCCTTTGAATCCTTCGTCGTGGGATGTGGCTCCTTTGCGGGTGTCTCCTCATCACTTTCCGACGATGACGACGAACTGGAACTCGACGATGAACTACTACCGCTGTATGAGCTGGAACTACTCGAGATCACAACAGGTGTGGCATTCTTCTTACTCTCCACCTCCTGCGTTGGTTTCTTTTGCGGGGAAATTGTTGCCTTTGTGGCTTTGGGTTCCTCCGCAGCCGCCTGAGGGGCTTCCGTTGGCTTCCCAAGGCCACTCTTTATGTGCTCAGCCGCCTTCTTTGCCGCCTGCCGTTGGGGTACGTATGCCAATACCTCCGATGGGGTCTTTTCCTTCTCATTCGGCACCTTTGCAGCAGCAGCTGCGGATGTTTGTTGTCCCTTTGGCGTCTTTCCTTTTGTTGTTGCAGGAGCTGTTTTTGTCACACGTTCCTCCTTTGAGGAACTCACCACTGAATCACGACGTTCCTTAACGGGTTCAGCCTCAGCTGGTGCCTTGGTAGGCGCCTCCTTGGCCACTTCCTTTTTACCCGTACCCGAAACTGTTGCTCCTCCGGTGGATTTCAAATTCTCCGACGCCTTCTTAGCCGCTTGACGCTGTGGCACAACCAAGAGATCCGTCAGAATATCCTTCTTACTTGCCGACGTCTTATTGGCCACTTTATTGCTGTTTTCCTGCTTTGCAGTTTTACTCCGATCCCTCTTCCTATTTACACTCACCGCCGTCTCTGCGTCTGCTGGTGCGCGACTCTTGGAGTCCGCCCCCTTGGCACCCTTGTGCGGTACAAATTCCTTCATTGCAGCCTTCGTCCTCACAACGTGCTGCTGCGAATCACTCGCCGCATTATCCGTCTTATCCTTATCCGTACTATCGCTGTCCGAGTAGATGGCTGACATCTTCCCACGGGCATCCTTTGTGCCAACATGCTGACCACTACTATTCCGTATTGGCAGCAGTTCGTCACTCTCATCACTCGCCGATTGGCGACTCTTGTCATTTGACATCTCACGTGCCATTTGACGGAGTGTCCGATTGCGCGGGGAACGTTGCTTATCACCACCACCCACCTTAACGGCATCCTCATCCTCACTACTTGTCTCCACGAGGGACTTACTCTTGACCGCTGTGCTGTTAATTCGTCTTTTCCGTCGATCAATTTTCGTCCCTTCGGCATTCTTTGGCGTTCGTGCCCCCTTCTTTGACGTCGTCGCCGTCGCCGTTGCCGTCGTCGTCGACGACATCTCCCGGATCATACGTCCCGTGGAGGATTCACTATCGCTGGACAAACTACTCACGTAGGTGGATGCCCTGCGTGCAGCTGCCCCATTGAACACTTGTTTCTTTGTCTGCTTATTCCGTGCCTTTGTGTCACGATTGACACCATTGAGATCCACACCGGCGGAGGCCTTTGCTTGCTTCTCATCACCCCCATCGCTGCTGCCCTTAACACTCACACTTTCCGTCAGCCGATTGACTAGCTGCTCCCACCGATCCTGCCCCATCACCGGCACTTGCCGTGCTGAGTACAGACGATCGTAGATTGATGGCCCATGATTCGCTTGGAGGATTGCCTGCACGAGCGTCTCATCCACCTTCTTCACCTTCAAATCCATAAGGAGTGTCATCTGCTTGTGGAATGTCTGTTCGCGCATTTTGAAGAATGACCTACTCAACTTCTCCCTGCGGCTCACCATGTAGCACAAATTCCGTACACGCTCGAGATCCTGCCTCAGGTGCACAAACATCTTCATCTTCTCCACATCCGCTTGCCCTTGTTTGTGCGTCGCCATGTCCACATCTTCGGACTTTGGCGGCAACAATGGGCGATTATTCATGGATTTTCGCTTGAGTATCCAATAATTGTAGATTATGTGAATGCCCTCTTGATCCACCTCAAGGAGATGGCAGCTGATATCCTTCACATTCACATGCTTATCAAAGTCCGCCTCAACTTCCTGCAGCCTCTGAATACGTGCCTGATTCCTCTCTTCCGTCGTCATATCCTTCCGCTGCTTCTTCCTCTTCCCATCGTCATCCTCACTCCCTGACCCATTGGCATTGCCACTCCCACCGGAATTCCCACTTTTATCCCTCTTACTCTTATTCATACTATGCTTGAGGCAGTACGAACGCAACTTCACCCCATCCTCCGCGTGCTCATCCTCAATGATGGCACGCATCTCAAGTCCATGCTGAAATGCACACGTGACATGATACGCCGTCTTGCACGTCTTCACGGAGCACTGAATGCACGCCCCGACGCGCTCACGGCACAACACACAAAGTAGCGCCCATCGACTCTGCGGAATGCTCGAAATCTTCGTAATTGGCTCCATACGATCCACCGAACCGATGCTCACTTCTGGGATCCACAGTGCGCACGACACGTGCGCCCACTTTTGCCCCGAACGCGTTGATTTCATTGCACCACCCTTATTGGGGCAGAGCACACAGTCCGGGCGCTGGCCCACATTGCAGGTCCGACACATCCATTGACCTGCAATACAATTCTCTTCTTTTTATGTTACACATCGTCAGTCCCCAACAAAAAAAAATTCTTTCTCTCTTTCATTTTCTTCTTTTGGGGTGATTTGACAAAGTTTTTTTTTTAATGATCTTATTTGATTTTTCTTTTAGTTTCGGCATTTTGGCGCGAAATATTTGAATTTTAACATAGTCTGGACAAGCATTGGAGACAAAAGAATAAAATTGAGAAGAAAATCGTGAACATTGGGTGAAATTCACTAGTTAGTCTCTTAGGTTTCTTAAATTTTTTAAAGTTTTCTGAACAATTTTGTAGTTTTTTCTAAGAATGTCTTAAGTTTTCTTAAGTTCTTTAAGAAAAAACTTAAAGTTTCTCAGAAAAAATTTAAGATTCTTAAGTTTTTTTTTAAGGGAAACTTTAGATTTCTTAAGTAAGAAATTAAGACTCTGTAATTTAGGAAGTTTCGATTTTTTTGCTAAAGGAAAATCATCTTAAGTCAGATCTGAGTTTTTCTAAACCAGAATAAACTTCTTTAAGCTAAACTACAGGTTTCGTCAAGCTAGGTTTAAATTTTTAAAGTCAATCCTAACATTCTTAAGGGCTCTGTTGTAGACTAAATTTTAGTTTTCTTTAAGGTCAGGCTTTTAAGGTTTCAAGGTTAGATAATGCTGAGCTGAACTGAGTCTAAATACGTCTTAAAAGTCTGACCTAAAGGAACTAACTAAGACTTAACTTTGTTTCTCAAGTCAGACTTAAGTTTTTAAGTCAAACTTGTATTTCTTAAGGTGTTACACAATTTAGTTTACAATTCTTTAAGATAAAGCTTTTATAGTTTTAATAATTTAAAAAAAGAGTAGGTATAGAATGCACTCAACACTACCTCAGTATGACTTTTTCTAGGCCTGGCTTAAAAAACTTAAATCGATCCCTTATGCTAATAAAGTTCACGAAAAAACACGAAACTTACAAAAACCGACTTAAAGTTTGTTTTAAATTAAGAAAAATCTAAAAAAAAAACATTTTTTATATACAAAATATTTTTTATATTAAAAAAATTGTCATGTAATGTGAGGTGGTAACCCAAGTTGAATCGCTCTGTGACGATGGAGGGCTAGCTTTTAGCGCGTAAATGCCTCAAGTTTAGTTAGTTAACGGTCAGATTCTTAAGGTTTATTTTAAGGCAACTTTCCTCTGAAATTCAATGTGATTTATACACCTTCATACCATTTTCTGAGGTTTTAAATTCGTTTCCTTTGAATATTTTTTAACTTTTGATCCTACAATTGCTACAAAAGCGTTTATGGAACCAGAGGGCGTTCTTTGTCAATTCTATAGCAATTAAAGGAGCCCCTTTTACATTTCCAGCGACGTTTTAGTAAAGTTTTTTTTAATCAATTTTAACGTTAAATAGAAACTTTATCAAATCACCCACAGAGACATCGATCTTGTAACTTACTTTTCATTTAAAGAATAATAAACCAACAAAAAGTGTCTCAAAAAAATAATAAAAAAAATAAAAGAAAAAAAAGGGAACTAAACCTACCTGGAGGAATCACAGTGATTCCATAGCAAGCCTGATGTACGCAAATGTTGCAATTATCACAAAAGACCATTTCGTTTGCTTCCTCCGAATCAGGTGATCGGCACACATCACAAATAACATTCTCATCGTATTCGATGCCCAGACCTTCCTCACTCTTCATGATTGCTTGTATTTTGTCCCAGCAGCGAGTCTACAAAACAAACAAAGTTTTTTCATTAATTTTCATGAAAATTTGACTTCAGACGAAGAAAAACTCACTTCTAGCTCCTCAACAACACGCTCAAACTGCTCCTCAGTCACCGGTGGTAGGCCACATTGGACCCTCTCGCCGTTGGTTAGTTTGAGCCACGCCTCGTCACACTGATCCAAATCATAAGAACATGCAGCATCAGCCATTGCTGGTGCATTTGATAAATAGTGGAGTTCAGACGAGAAACTTTCATCCTTTGTTATTCGGATGTACTTGTTCTTAGGCCTAAAAAAACAAAGAATTAATAAGAAAGTTTAAAAAAAATTAAGCAAAGAGATTTTCTTTCGTTCCGAATTTACTTACAATTTAAAGTCCGACCTCCCCTTGTAGATTGTAGAGCTCTGGATACCACGAACTGATGGCTCTGGCAAGGAATCCGGATTAACTGGTACCTGAACACCACGTTCCCATTCCTGCTTCCATTGATCCGCAATAACCCAGTACTCATCGTGCGCCAATGGCTCCGAATCCGGTAGTTTCATGGCACTGATTAAGTCCTTTCTGTTTATCCCAACACAACAACAAAATCATTTAATAAAATTTCCAAAAAAAAAAAAAAGAAAAAGAAACATTTACCTAAAGAGTTCAGCTGGGGCTTCCGGAGCATTGCGATTGTAGATACTTGAAATCTTCAAATCGGTCATCTGTCTGAGTTGCCAATTCTTCGATGTTGACGACGTTCCAGCACCGGATCCGGAATTTTGAGCGGATTTCGACGACGAATTGGCCTGCGATGCTGCAACATTGGCATCATCCTCATCATTTGCAGTGGCTGTTGTGCCACCCGTAATCGGTGGCCGCCCCTTGCGCCTCTTAACGGGGGGCGGACCATCGTTCTCACAACGACTTGGTCGTTTCCCACGATGCGACATTGCAAACAACACACGGTTACAATGGTTGGCTGTAACACTCAATTTTTTCACTTTATCGTCTCATCATCAAGACCTGCAGAAAGGAAAGATTTCCTTTTGTTATTATTTTTTTTAACATTTTTTTCCTTAATTTTGAATTGTTTTTTAAGATAATCGAATTGTTGGAAAACATTTAGTACGTTTAGGGTTTGAACTAAGCACGTTTTAGACTTAAATTTTGCACTTTTAGGATTAATTTTAGCCCTTTAAAGGTTGAATTTAAAACACTCCATATGCGTTAGAAAGCGAAAATGCATTTTTGCGTTTGAGAGATTTAAAAATAAGGGATATCGCTGGATTTCTCAAGTTTCAATTGAATACCTTTAGGGTTTGAATTTAGTATTTTGAGTGCTTGAGTTTAGCACTTTTAATAATGATTTTAGAACTATAAAAAACTCAAATTTAGCACCTTTTCCGGGATTTGGCTCACCAATCTTAGCCGATTTTAAGACTAAAGACAGAAACACATTTTTGGCTAGAATTAAGTTTTTCTTAGTCTCAACTTTGGTACCTTTAGGATTGATTTTAGTACGTTAAGGGGTTTGAATTAGGTAACGTTTAAGACTTGAGAATTTAGCCCTTTAAAGGTTAAATTTAAAACACTTTTTAGACGCTTGAAACAGAAATAACATTTTCTGCTTGAATTCAGTACTTTGGGAGTTAGTTTTAAGGGATGGTCACGTTATTTTGGAAACTCTACAGGAACAAAATGACCAAAATGTGAGAATTTCAAATAATTTTTTTGAACACAAAAATTTATTTTCTGAATCGAAAGTAATGAATTCTTATCAGTATTTGGCCATTTAACATTAATGCAAGCAAATTTCGAATTTTTGGTTTCAAAATTGGCTTGAAAATCGCTCTTGAAAGTCCCCGAGTTTCCAAAATAACGTGACCATCCCTTAGTACAGTCAGGGCAAGAATTTAGTACATTTTATGCTTAAAATTGTGTCTTTTTAAGGTTTGAATATAGCCCTTTTTCTCAGGTTTTTACTACACAATTTGAGCCTTTCAGGTTTAAAAACTGAAAAACATTTTCAGCTTAAATTTAGTACTTCTTTGACTTAATTTTAACACTCTTCAGGCTTGAATTCAGTACTTTTTATAAGGCAGATTTTACCACTTTTTGGGCCTAATTTTAGCACTTTTTAGACTTTTGAATATATTTTCTTCATAATAAACATTTGTTTTCAAAAAGAAACAAAACTTTTAGAAAAGAACCAAAATTTATTGGAATGAAATAAAAAGGAATATCACAAAAAATAACAACAACAACAAAACCCCTTAAATATATTTAAAATAACATTGAAAAATTGCTCACGTGTGCCCGGGGGCAGGAACGCAAAAACAAATCAAAGTAGGATGTGTAATACAATATATTATTTTTTTACAAGAGATTTGCAATTTTATCAAAATATTGGCGGAAAAAGTTTACAAATTGGACTTTTGTTTATGCTGCAAAGGCAATTTTCGGGTGGGGGGCGCGAGATAACAGAGAAGGAAAAGAGAGATATTGGAGTGTGTCCTCCAACATAGAAGAGGAATTGCGGGAGACCCCAAACTCTACTCTTGTTAGCAGCCAATGCCGCGGAAGACGTGACTGACAACAAAATAACTCTTAGAAAAATAACATAAACAATCATTTGGGCGGCACAATTCGCCTCTGAAGCTCATGGGGCACCCTTTGGGGCATTCAGTGGGTCGTGGGGGCTCCTTTGCAGCGTGCAAATTGATATTTTCTCCCTTTTGCCATCTCCTTCGGGGCGAGAATGCACACACAAGTCCACCCAAAATATGCGCAGCGAGTTTCCCCCAAATTGCCTCGCTCTGCGAAAAATCTTCATCACTTTTTCCCCATCAATTTCTCCCGCAGCATCCACCCGGGTGCGCCTCCAGACCACCCCTATGGTGTCCCCTCCGTCCGTGCGGTGGGCACTGGGGCACCGGGATGGGTCCCAATTGGTGGTGGAGGTGGGAAAAGTGACCCAAGATGTGGGAAGAAGTAAACAATTGTAGTAGTGGAAGTTGCCCGCCATTGTATCGCGGAAAAAGACGGAACATCATCCACGGAATGCTCCACCCCCGCGTAAATCACCGTACACATCCACACACTGCATTTTCCCATTTTCACATACCATTTTGTCCACTTTGATTGTCACAGGGGGTGAAAATTGATAATAATATTTACACGGCGACATTTTCATTGAACTCCATTTTAATTATTATGTCAAAAAAGTGTCAGCCCACTGAGGTGAAAAGTGACGAGAATCGGCAGAAAATTGTCCCGAGAAAATGCGGAATTCTAGCAATTTTTCCCCCACAAATGCAAGAAGTCATGTCACAATTCACCATATCCCTCCTATGGGAATATTGGACGTGATTTCTTGAATGAAAACTTTTATGCAAAAAAAAATTGTCTCAAAAGGGATTTTTAATCTCACACACAGATCCCCCGTGGCATCTCATGTGGGCCCCCATGGCCCCGTGAGTTCGACGCCCACTTGCCGTATCGATCGGCTGGGTGAAAATCAAAATATTTACATATATGGGAAAAGTGCAAGAAAAGGCAGGGGAAGTGTTTCTTTCTAGCAGATTAATAAATCCATCCCGTCGCAATTTTCCACACATTTGGAAAATACCCCAAACATACCCCGCACATGGGACACTCACATTCACCCGTGTAGAGTGGCCAAGAGGACTCCCTGCTTGGGAATTTCCACTCCTTCCGGGTGAAAAATGCACAGGAGAAAATCCCCGCAGTGACGGACGTTGCAGCAGACACACGGAGGATTTTCTCACCTAAAGAATTTTCCTCAATACACTTTTCACCGCTCACAATGCGCTCTTTTGCACTTTTTCACACATTTCCCGTGTCCTGAGCACGTAGTGCACCCACACTTTGCACTTTTCACCCTTTCTTTGATGTTTTTCTGTCAATTTTTTGGAAATTTGGGTTGAGAGGGATAAACTCCGTGACTTTATCCATCGACGGCTCCCTGAATGTACTCCATCAACTCACACCTGTGATTTCCATGAGAATCTCAATGGTGCCATCGCCAACACGTCGATGTTGTTGTTTTTTGCCACTTGTGGACATTTTGGCGCCACTTTTGCTGTGTCTCCTCGAAAGACAAGAGAGAGAGTTTGCCAGGAAAAATTCGCGAAAATTGAGAAAAAAGTAAGAAAAATCTTCTGTAGTTTGTGAAAATACGCAGGAAGTGCAAAGAGGGATTCTCTGGCTGCTGTTTGATTGAATTTTACGGGATCTGCGGGTAACGCTGAAGGTGTGAGAGGTGAAGAAAATTGCTCGATTGAAACGACAACAAAGAGAAGTTGAGAAAATGAGTTCCGGTAGTAAGAATAATCACGATAGTTCCTACAGCAGCAGTGAAGACTACACAGAGACCCCAGAGGATCGTCGAAGGAAGAAGCGGTAAGAATCCTGTCAAAGAAATTGTTTGAAAATGAATCTTAAAAAAAAATTTTTTTCTTTGTAGCAATCCTCGTCATCCTGGGAGTGTTGGCGTAAAGCCACAGCAACAGAAGAAATCTCCAGCTGTGCAGGCAACACAGAGTCTGCAGCCGAATGTGCCGACCCCATCGACAAGTGGTCAAATACTCGAGGAACGCATCACCCTCGTTGTGGACAATTCTCGCTTTGTGATTGATCCCACACTGTTCACTGCCCACCCCAATACAATGCTGGGACGAATGTTTAGTTCCGGCATCAATTTTATGCACCCCAATGAGCGTAGTGAGTACGAAGTTGCCGAAGGAATCTCCGCGAGTGTTTTCCGCATCATCTTGGACTTTTACAAGCACGGCGTCATCCGGTGCCCACCCACAGTGCCTGTCCAGGAGCTACGGGAGGCATGTGACTACCTCCTTGTTCCATTTGACGCCACAACTGTACGCTGCCAGAATCTAAGTAAGTTCCTTTGTCATTTCCTCCTCCTCCCACACAATTTGCACTGAAATCCTTGCCCCCACATTTCTCATGGAGAAGAGATTGAGTTGAGTTATTAATTATACAAGACACCATTCCGCTTCAAGGAGGTTTCCTGCATGAGCTCAGCGACGAAGGAGCTAGATGCCAATTTGAGGTATTCCTCGAGGAGCTAATTCTACCACTTATGGTTGCATCAGCACAGCGCGGGGATCGCGAATGTCACGTTGTTGTTCTCCTGGATGATGATGTGGTGGACTGGGATGAGGAGTATCCACCTCAAATGGGAGAAGAGTACTTCCAGAGTGAGTTTCAAATAAATCTTTTTATTTCTTCTACACCATTCTTATGCTTTTCTTCCCTTTCCAGCTGTCTCCAGTACTCTCCTGTATCGATTCTTCAAGTACATTGAGAATCGCGATGTGGCCAAGCAGGTAAGGGTTGCTTGTCTGCCTGCAGTTAGAAGAAGAAGAATTTTAATGAATTCCTCGTGATTCCTTTAGGTGCTAAAAGATAGGGGCTTGAAGAAGATTCGCCTGGGAATTGAGGGATATCCAACGCACAAGGAGAAGGTCAAGAAGCGCCCTGGTGGCCGTGCTGAGGTCATCTACAACTACGTTCAGCGTCCCTTTATCCACATGTCCTGGGAAAAGGAGGAAGCAAAGAGTCGTCATGTTGACTTTCAGTGTGTCAAATCAAAATCCGTGACGAATCTGGCTGAAGCCACAGCTGATCCCATGATTGAGCTCGATGCTGGTTAGTAAAAATTCATTTTATATTCCTGATTTGAAGGAAAATTGTTTGATAAATCGAAGTAGGCGATGTTGATTCTGTCGTCAAAAATCTTTTCTTTCAAAAATAATTCTTTTTCAATTAAAAATTCTTTCTTTTCTTAAGATTTTTGGGGAATTTTATGAAAAATCTTAAAAGATTTTGACAGTTTGTTGCTTTCTTTAATCGTGGTTTTAAAGAAAAATTACTTTTCAGGGCTCTTTAAAGATCTTTTTGACTTTTTTTCTGAAACGAAAAATCTAAAACCAAGAATTTTCCATGTTCCAGAAAACATTCAGAAAGATCTTTAAAGAGCCCTGAAAGCTGTAAAAGTAATTTTCCGAATTTTCCTTCAAAAATCCGATTAAAGATAGAAAAAAAAAATGTTAAAATCTTATAAGAACTGACGAATTGTAAGAAGAGAAAAGAATAAATTTTTATCAAAATCTCTCCCTAAACTGTCAAAATCTTATAAGATTTTTCATAGAATCCCAAAAATCTTGAGAAATTGTAAGAAGAGAAAAGATTTTTTTTTAACTCAGAATTGACCCCAAATTCTCTCTTTTTGCAGCTGGAAATCCCCTGCCGGCTGCTCAACGTTTGCAAGCCGTCCAGGCGGGTGATGCAGAGCTAATGCAGAGGAGGGAATTTGTAGCTGAACCAGAGGAGGGTGCTGTTGGTGGGATACTCAATGATCTGGAACCACTTCCACCGGACGAATAGGATGAGCTTTTTTACTTCTTCTAAATTTATTTTCTTTTTTTTTCTACTTAAAAAAAATGAAAGCAAGAAGAAAAATTTCTATAAACGCACACTCTCCGGGAATCCCATGGGGGCTTCCTCCCGAATAAAAAGAAAACAAAGGCTTTGTGAGATTCTCAAAAGGTAAAAAAAAATAAACAAACTATCCTGCCCTCAATTTATATATAATATAACTACATAGACTTGTATAATTACCCCCGAATTGCGTTGAAACTTCCGTTGCAGTATTTTGTGTCGTTGACTTCCGGAAGAGCACGCGAAACGGGGGATTAAAAATTAATCGTAAAATGTATAAATTTTTATTCAATATTCATGTGTAAATGTTTTTAAAAAGGCATTTTTACAGCATAAAAAAAAAACAATTATTTATTGTAAGTGATACATTGTCCTTGTAAAAGGGAAAGAAAGCTTCATACAGCATTAAAAAAAAACATTAGATTAGTGAGCAATTTGGGAAAGTTAAGAGGAAGAATTTGCTAAATGCGGTTTTTCGTTGCTTAAGAATCTCATTTTTTGTACTTTTCTCCTTATTTTGTAATGTTTTTTCAAAGAAATATTATGTTTGAGTACCAGGGGGAGTCGAAAACTCTGAATTTTTCATTATTCTTTGAAAAAAAAATCAAGGGGTGTTTGTCTGTCGAATATTTTGATTATTTTGGCGAATAATCCGAAGATAAGCAAATCATAATATTTCCAAAGATGTGAATATTCTCATTTTCAGCTGGAATTTAGTACTTCTTCGGCTTGAATTTAGTACTTTTTCGGGTTAAATTTTGTACATTTTCCGATTGAATTCAGAACATTTTCAGAACTATATTTTTGGATAGAGTTTATTATGTTTTCGACTAAAATTTAGTACTTTTAATTATTGAATTTACTTCTTAAGATTGAATTTTCAAAAAAAAAAAAACAAAAATCTAGCCGAAGTAATAAATTCAAGCTGAAAAAGTACTAAATTGAATTTTACTTCGACTAGAATTTATTACTTTCTCGGTTTAAATTTACTTTTTAGGATAAAATTTAGTACTTATTCGGCTTAAATTTAGTACTTATTCGAATTAAATTTAATACTCTTTCCGATTGAATTCAGAACATTTTCAGCTAGAATTTACTATATTTTTGGATAGAATTTAGTATGTTTTCGACTAAAATTTAGTACTTTTAATTATTGAATTTACTTCTTCTGTAGATTAAATTTTCAAAAAAAAAATACAAAGATCTAACCGAAGTACTAAAATCTAGCTGAAAAAGTATACTGAATACAATGGGAAAAGGTACTAAAAAGCTTATAAAGTACTAAATTGAATTTTACTTCGACTAAAATTTAGTACTTTTAGGCTTTTGCTCCTCAGTCTCTACCAATTTAAGACTAAAAAAAAGAAACGTTCATCTGGTGAATTTTTTGATTTCTTTGCGAATTTTTTGAATATTTCTATTCAGATAAACACTTCTTGAAAAAAATTTAAAACTCACACCACAAACTTAAATATTTTTTACCCAAAATACTAATTTAAAAAAAATATTGTTTATAATTAAAAATCAACCGCATAACATTAAAGAATTTTTCCCAAATTGCTCTCATGGAAATCATGGAAAAATGTGGAATTTTATGTAGAAAAATGGAATATTTGAGGAATTACAAGAGAAAGGACTTTATAAATATTTCTTTTTTTTTTTTGAATGTTTTGAGATCTCCCACGCTTTAGCACCAATGATAATCCGATAAAGAAGCCGCTGGTGGTCAAATGTCCCACCCAAAGGATCTCTCAACAGCCATCTTCCACTTTGAGTAACGCATATCGCGTTCATCGACCCCAATTTGCGGCTCATAGCGTATTGTCTCCATTGGCACTTCGACAGACTTCACATCCCACCTCCCCACGGCACTGGCGGCCATCATGGCAGCCCCCAGAGCTGTAGTTTCCGCCATACGTGGCTTGATGATCTCCAGGCCGATAAGGTCGGATTGTAGCTGCATAAGGAGCTTATTCTCCGTCATCCCACCGTCTACGCGGAGTTTCTGCAACGGGATGCCACAATCGCTGTTCATAGCGCCCAGGATGTCACGTACTTGGAAGCAGACCGCCTCCAGGGTGGCACGAACAATGTGACTCTGCTGGGTATCCTCGTTGATGCCGCAGATAACGCCACGAGCTTCCTGATTCCAATACGGAGCGTACAAACCACTAAAGGCGGGAACAAAGTAGATGTCTCCTGTTGTCTCCACACTCCCTGCCAAAGTCTCAGACTCTCGGGCACTTGCAATCATGCCCATGTTGTCTTTGAGCCATCCCAGGGCGGCTCCAGCAATTGCCACGGAACCTTCGAGGGCATACACCGGAGCAGCATCTCGGCCAATTTGATAGGCAACCGTTGTGAGGAGCCCATGTGTTGAATCCACAAAGACAGTCCCAGTGTTGTACAGCAGGAAGCAACCTGTCCCGTACGTTGCCTTTGCCTGACCACGCTCCAAGCATTGCTGCCCCACGAGGGCACTCTGTTGATCACCCAAACATCCCGAAAGTGGTACCCCCTTGAGCACACCACTCGCCATTTTCCCGTAAACTTCGCTACTTGATCGAATCTCCGGCAGAACTTCCTGCGGAATCTCAAAGAAGCTGCAGAGTTTGGCGTCCCAGCGCAAGGATTCAATATTCATGAGCATTGTGCGGGAGGCATTGGTCACATCGGTGATGTGCTGCCCACCATTGACACCACCAGTTAAATTCCACAGAAGCCAGGTGTCCACTGTCCCAAAGAGACAATTCCCCGCACGAACAGCTTCGCGGACACGTGAAACATTCTCAATTAGCCAACGTAGCTTAACGGCACTGAAGTAGGGGGATAGTGGGAGTCCACAGAGGGGCTGGAATGTGAGAAATTGTCGAAATTCTTATCGGTTGTTTATCTCAAAAGCAAATTGGGATCATTGGAATACATTGATTTGCGATAAGGACTGACTGACCTTTAGGTAATTCTTATTTCTCGTCTTATTGGGTACTTTGTCCAGCAATTCGTCCACCGTGGCAGATGTCCGCATGTCCAGCCACACGATGGCATTGTGCAGGGGCCGACCATCCTTGCGGTTCCACACAATCGTCGTCTCACGCTGATTTGTCACCCCGAGAGCCACAATATCTTCCGGATAGCCCCCAAGATTGCGCAACTTCTCAACAGTACGCTCCAGGCATTCATGCACGGCATTGAGGATTTCCATGGGGTCCTGTTCGACCCATCCTTCCTGCGGATAGATCTGCCGGATCTCAACTTGGTGAAAGCAAACGACCTCGGATGTCTCAACTTTGAACAGGAGCACCCTTGCTGAGGAAGTTCCCTCGTCAATTGCCCCCACGAGGGGCCCAAATTTACCACCACCCACCATTTTCACTCGATCACTGCCCAAGACGACCAGATTCAAAGGCTGGTCACTCTGCTGAAAATCCTTCTTTGCCTGATAAGCCTTATCAACAATTGACAGTTCACACATAACCTCACATTTAGTTGATGTCAAATTACAGAGAAATCAAAACAAAGTGCAATGAAAATCCCAGAAAATCTCATTTAATTGGTTCCAGGATGTTGGGATTGAGGTGTGTTCGCCTCAATGTACGCTCTGTGCTCTTTATAATGCTTTCGTTCTTCCTGAATACCATTAAATTCTCCCAAACAGGTAAAAAAAAACTTTCTCATTGAGAAAAATCTTTAAGACTTTAATTTCCTGAACTTCCTGGTAAATTATTCTTCCAGCAATCAATGAGATGGACATGCCCGTCAAGTCGGAGAGTCACAAAACCGTCAATACTTCTGCATTTAGATCCATTGTGAGTTGAAAGAAAGAAAAGAACAGGAAATTCCTGGAGGACGAAGTAACTGAGAGATTCTTTTGCATTTTTTTCAGACATCTGACGACGTATCGGCATGCCCTACAAATCTCGAGTGTAGCAAATTATCCTTCCCGTGCATTTCGTGCTCGTACAACCTTTCCTGCCACTACGGAAAGCCAATGAATGTAACGTGTGAAGCACGTCAGAATGTTCAGTGCAAGGAGAATCGAGAATTCGTCCGAACAGCCATCTGCAGGTATTGCTACCAGACAGAACCGTGGGAGCATACGTGTGTCCGGAAGGCACCCTGTCACACATCCTACAGGACGAACTGCACAGTCTTCCCGGATGTACTATGCCTCGGGCATAGGACCTTCTTCAAGAATCTCCAATGCAACTGGACGCAGGGATTCAAGTGGTCAACCGCCGTGATAATCAGTATAACACTGGGGGGATTTGGTGTGGACAGATTCTACCTCGGGCACTGGCAGGAGGGAATTGGGAAGCTTTTTAGCTTTGGGGGTTTGGGAATTTGGACGCTAATTGATGTGATACTTATTTCTCTTCACTATCTCGGTCCAGCAGATGGATCTCTCTACATTTGAATGGGATGGGATACATCCTGGTGGATCAAATAATAAAAAACGAGCATTTCTCTGAGATGCTGTGTTTTCTTCGGGTCTTTCTACACCGTTGGTCCGATCGCGATGAAATTTGGTACATAGGCTCCTTACATTGAGTGGTTTCGAGTGGCCGTATTCATTTTCCCCCCAGAGCCCCACTTTATAGCGCCCCCATATAATTTTCATGTTTTTCTGATTACTTTTTGAATTTGGCGCCCTTTTTGGTACATTGTTGAAGAGAAAATGAGATGGATGCATTTCATTGCTATCCGTCTCTCTCGCACATTCACTTTTTCGCAATTTTCTCGCGTTTTCCACCGAATTTTCCGGGGAAATTGTGTTTTTTGTGACCAGGAAATAATTTTTGAATTTTTGGCATCAAAAGTTCCAAAAGTTTGCGAAAATCCATTTCCGGGAAAAGTGAGTCGTGTAAAATCCTCAACCGTCAAAATTTCCGCGAGCTCTAAATCTCGTCAAATCCCGCACGGAGGGGCTCCCCGGGGCCGCGGAAGCACCCGTAGATACCCTAGAAGTCCCAAACATGTGTTTTGTGCCCAAAAATTGCCGGAAAAACAAGAAAATCACGAATTTGTGGAAAAACAAAAAAAAAGTTCGTTAAAGTTCAAATTTTATTATTTATAATTATGAGCTATCTCACTCTAATTTCCACCATTCGTCTCGCTCACTCCATTTACGGTGTTCTTGCGGCGGAAACAGCAGCGGCCGCGAGAGAGGCGGCCGCTAATTTATTTGCGGTTCAGCACAAAAAAAATCATTTGACAGTTCATAAAATTTTGTTGTTGGTGTTTTTTCGTGGTGGTGAAAAATGAGTAAATTCTCTGTTGTTTTGTCGTGAATTTACAGTGAAAATCATCAAGAGTTATCCAGGAATACTTTCGAATAGTTGGGTAAGTTTATTCTTCAAATGGGGACGTTCAGTGCTGCTGAAATGCCTTGTGAGACTCCGCAGATTAATTGTGGGCCCCACACGATTAGCTAATTTGTTGCTTAATTGTTGTTTATTTGCTCCGTCTGGTCATCAATCTGGAGCAAAGGTTGGCAGGGAGTGTGGGTGGGTATGTTCCAATTGCAAGGGGGTGATTCATAAACGAGGTTAAAATCGATTTTTTGTGCCTTTTTCCGTGCGAGAAGAAGAGAAGTTTTGCGGGAAGTCCGGAAGGGTTTGTCGGGCAGACGGGAGGGCATAGAGCAGGTTCCTCGATGTCTCCTCACACCATCACAGACTGGATTTGCAAGAAAACTCGCCGAGTTGGAATTTCAATGAGACATTCACATTCTTGGGATCCCTTTTCGCATTCTCTTCGCACATAAGGAATGAGAGACAGAGAGGGGGGGCCAAATAGGCCACAAAAGGGCTTCCCGGAGAAGGAAGAGGAGGAGGCAGAGAGTTCTGGATGGAAATGAGGGTGATTGATCAGGTCTGCAATAATATAATTAAATTGTTGCACCGATGGATGATTATTCTACCTTCTCGCGCGTGTCTAATTACTCGCTGAGTGCTTCTTTTCTCTTCTTTTTTTTTCTTAACTTCATTTACTGCTCTCTATGTTCTTGACCAGCCTCCGTGGTCATGGGGCTTCCACCACCAATAAAATATCCATTTCTTTCGGTCGAGCGACACTCGCGCAAAATTCATTGCTCACCGCAACAGCACACCTTAAGCACATCATGAAAATGCATTAAGAGAATATTTTAGAATTCCACCCAAAATGTTGTAAAATGGAATGCCATCATCTAAGGAAGGGGCCAAGAGACCACGAAGAATCTCTCTCCACAATATGTGTGAAACCGTTGCCCCAAGATTTCTTCGCGTCTTCTGTACACACGTTGGGATCTCTTGGTGAAATAGATAAGCCTACGGGGAGAAGCAAAGAAAACATTAAGATGGCCCGTTCAGGCAGGTTTTTTTCTCTCATTAATTTAATTTAATATATAAAAAAAGTATTTGGCTAGGCGCTCTCTAGTGCTCTCTTCTTGGGGAAATTAAATCTAATTAATGGGAAGAGATCACTTATGGGCTTTTTTTTTTAGTTAACACCATCATATCCCCACCTCTGTGTCACCATTAATCACTCAAAGATTGTTAAGAAAAGTGTTTTGCCAATTTAAAAGGGGTTTGTCATTGAGGAAAGTAGGGGTCCAGTGTAAAATATAATTAATTTATTTTTCGTAGTTAGAGAAAATCAAAGAGTAAAATCTATGAGAAAAGATCTTACAAGGGACTTTTCATTCAGAACAATGAGGTTCATTTCTTACAGGAGAATTTTCTAAGAATAAGTATTAGAGCCGAAATTTTACTAGAAATGTGTTAAAATAATATTTAATTTAGCATTAGTTGTTCATGGGAGTGTAAAATATAGCTCGTGTTTTTATGTAAAAATTAAATATTATTTTAATAAATTTCCAGTACAACTAAAGCTCTTAATATTTTTTAAATTCTCCTAAAAAAGATTAATCTCATCAATTCTGAACAAAATGTGATGTGCCCTTGTTAAAATAGAAAACCATTATAACAGAATTATAATTTAAAAAAAGTTAAACTTCTGAATGAATCTTCGCTGAATTTTAATTTTAAATAAATGTATAAACAAAAAATCTCCATTTTCAAGAAAGAATATTAAAATTCATTTAACCAAAAAAATAATTCTTAACTTAATGAAATAATTACCCCCTTAATTCATACGAGAGCAGCGAGAGTCCCCTTTGTAAATCATACTCACGCTTTAGCAATAATAATGTCTCTGATGGAATAAAACAAAGAATGAAGAGTTCTAGGGGGAATTTAAAGTTCCCATTTCTTCTTCTTCTATTTTTTTATCGATCACAATTCCACGGAGCATTGGAAGCAATAAATCTCACTTAACGGTGTGATATATTCATCTGAGATGGGCATCAATTTTTGCTCCCCTCTCGTGGTCATGAGCAATCTCTTTTAGTTGCAGTGGCACGATGCTACCATCATCATTCTTTGGGGGCTCTCTCAGTTGGCCCACAAAGCCGTCTCACCTGCAGCAAATGGAAAAAAGGAGGAGGGGAAGAGGTAGAGAAAAAAGTGATGGTGCAAAATTTCTTCTCGCATCAATCTCCTTGTCCATTGGGACAAGAAAACAAACCGAGAGTGGGCTTCGCAGTTTTGCACTGTACGCCACCGAGAAAGTTGCAATTTGGATTTCATTTGGACCGAACACCTGTGCAAGAAGAAGCTTGTTTTTTTTTCTCCTCTTGCCCGTGATCTTGGCATTGGATTGTTATTTTTTCTTGGGGCTATGCCTCAGTGTTTTTTCCCTCTATCGTGTGATTTGTGTAGCCTATTGGAGTGATTTGCAATGAACATCAATTGTGATCTATCTCTATGGGTAGAACAGGAATAAGTTTTGTATGAAAAGAGTGATTTTTTTTATTACAAATTATAAATTGAGAATTCTTGTTTGCCCACATTTTGCTTTCTTCTCCTCGCAATTTATTCTTTTTCCTCAATAAACTCAGTTGGATGTTGTTTTAGAATTCTCTGTATTTAATAGAATTTGATTAGCATTTTGTTGTGAACGCACCTTTTCTTTGCGTCTTTCTGTTGTGGTGGCGGCTCAAGATGTGCGGGGGATATTGAGTGTGATTTTCATGAGGAGTTTCGTGCCAAAAAAAGCGAGGTGTCTCTATTGATCAAACACCGAGAAAAATAGTTCTCTTATAGAGAAACTTGTACAACAGGGTGCTAAAGAATTATTATTTTCATGCTCAATGAATGTTTGAGAGAAGAATTTTCACGGTAAAAAAAAAATGGATCAGTCATGAGGATCGAACCAGGGATATTTTGTTTGAGAAGCCAAACGTCATAATCATTGTACTAAAAGTTTCTCCTTTTTTTCTTATAGAGAATTTATTCTAATTAATTTTCTTTAATAGAAAGGAATAGAAAAAGAAAGGAATAAATTGAAATAAATTAATATTAAAAAGAATTCAACATTTTTAGTCCACTCTGTGGCGCATTTGGCCTGGAAAAGAATGGTCTTTGGGGCAACACATATAACACACAAAACGAAAGAAAAATATAACTCGTGGTAACCCTCTCACCAATAGAGTATCAAATAGCTGATGAAATTGGGTGATAAAAGACCAAAATACCGCGAATTCTTGCACCAAAACAATCCATTTACATAAAAAATCATTCATAGTGGCATATAGTCACACACACAGGAGATGTTAAAGTGCAAATCAATCTGCTTTTCAGGTCAATGATAAACATAACACCGAAATCATTGACTTATTTTTCTATCCCACATTTTATGCAATTTTATTTAAATTCATCTTCATGCCATGCAGAGAATTTTATGCTCATTAAAAATGGAAAAGAATATCTTGAGGACACTTTAACAGCTAATTCATTACACACATCCATGTTACTGAGTGAGAGTATAGAGAGGGACGAAGAAGAAGAAGGTAAAAAAAAAGATCAATTGAGGTGAGAGAGCTACGCGCAAGAAGCTCCACGCCTTGAAGAGCAAGTTAAGCTAAAAAAAAAAAAAAACAAGAATAAATTGGATGCGAGAAGAAAGATTGGTGGAATGGTGATTGTGAAGAGAGACGGAAGTGAAAATGCATCAGCATCGACGCCAAAGAGGCTGAAAAGTACGAAATTGCGAAAGAAAAGGTAAAATATATAATAAAAATACATTGAGGCGGTATTTCAATTGCAAATTGGCCATGAGCATGCACACAAAACATTCTTTTTCATAATATTCACAAAAATTAATGATTCCGCTATTTTAATGCAATTTAAACAATCTATCTATGCAATAAGAGAGATAATTTTGTGCATAAAGTGGCTCATGGTGCGCATTCTTAATGCACAACCATCATTGCAAGAAGTTGTTGAAGGAAGATGAAAAAAAAGAAGAAAGATCGTTGATGATAGACAAGAGATTTCATCGATGTGATTAAGTGTAGTTGGATGATGTGAGAAATTTGCATTGTGCTCGAGTTTGTGGTTAAGTGTTTCAATTGAGGAAATTTCTTTGGCACAATAAGTATGTTTAAGTGCAATATTGAAGCTAAATTTTCAAAGAAAAAAAAAAAGAATTTGAGACGAGTTTTGAACCCAAGACTTTTACCTTGCAATGCAATGGTCTTATTCATTACACTAACTTTTCCCCTATATACGAAACTATCGTTTACACACAAAAGGATTCATTTGCAATGGGGATTGTTTTAAAACACAGGAAAATCATCAAAAGCAGCTGTAAAATGTTAAAATAAAATAATTTTATTAAGAGCTTCCTCCTATTGGATCATCCCATTATCCACTAAATATGGGATTCATTCAAAACTTCTGCTTTAGTTTTTTTTGTGGTTCCTCTGTCGATGAAAAAAGCGCCGTATCACTCTGAGAAAATGGAGATTAATGTTTATATACTAACTCCGAAAAAAAATAATGAAACGTAATCCTCGGCATTACGAAAATTGCCCACCAAAGAGATTCTTTTTTTCCCATTCACTGATTTGCATACAGATAGCGATTGAATTAGCATGATGGGCAATCAACGAGAGTCGCGCGCTGGGAAAAATGTGCGATGACACCGAAAGTAATCTTTCATAACTTGCAACATCTCACAGGTTGGGTGGTGTGGTGTCGTTTAATCTGCCTTAGAGAATGGCATAGAGTACAAGCATAGAGTGTTGTGAGTGAAAATTGTTGGGCTGGTTTTGATGTTTTATTGCTCTTTCTGCAACTTCTTGTAGATTCAAAGTACGCTACGTGATGCCGTCTGCAAGGTTGTCTCTGCGTGAGGAGGACGTGGTGCGGTTGATGTTGGAATTCCTCAACAATCGTGAACTGAACATTACACAGTTGTCGCTTGAACGGGAGACGGGAGTTATTAATGGGCTATACTCGGACGATGTGCTTTTTCTGCGTCAACTCATCCTCGATGGGCAATGGGACGATGTACTGGAGTTCATTCAGCCCCTCGAGGCACTTCAGGCATTCGATATGAAGCATTTTCAGTACACAATTCTGCGGTACAAATACATTGAGTTGCTGTGCATAAAATCCGAAGCAGGTGGCGGTGTGGCAGCAGCTGGAGGAGCCCTCATGGGATCCATTGATGGTGCCGTTGAGGAGGTTGTGCAAGTTTTGGGGCAACTTGAGAAGCTTGCCCCGTCAAAGGATGAATACTCAGGGCTCTGTATGTTGCTGCAATTGCCACGCCTTGGGGATCATATGCTCTATCGCGATTGGAATCCGAGTAAAGCGAGAATTCAGTGCTTCCGGGAGGTGTTTCCACTTGTGGATAGATTCTTGCCGAGTGACAAGAAGAGTATTCAAAATCTTGCCGCCAAAAATGATCGACTTGTACAGCTAGTCATCAAGGGGGTACTCTATGAGTCGTGCGTCAACTATTGCCAGGCAAAAGCCACAGGGGCAACGGACACGGGGCAGGAGATGACATTCTCAAAACTCCTCGATGGATCTGTTGGGTTCAACGATAGCGATTTGTCGCTCTTGAGTTGGCTCCAAAGTATTCCCATGGAGACCTTTTCGGTGCCCTTTGAGCAGCGTACCCTCAATGTGGATGTTGAGCGTCTGGAACGTCCATCATTGGAGACATCGTGGACGGAACATATGCTAATTACACCCATAAAACCCAAAACTTTCCCACACTCCGCAATGCCCTTCACACGACCACGTAGTGCTGCGGATATCATGACAAGGAGCCTCCTGCCGACTCTCGAGGGTAGTGGGGGTGCCTTTGGGGGGAGTGTTGGCTCAAATGGGAATGCAGCAGATGCAGGACAAATGTCACGATCGAGCTTTGCAAGTTTCCACCTCACGGGCATTAAGCCGAGTTCCGGGAAACACATGACATCCAGTGTTGATAGACTCTTTGAGAATGACGGAGAAGTTTTTCTAAGTAGCAACTACAATGATTTCCAGGTTTGTTACCCTTAAAGTTTTGCAGAGCATTTAATCCATTTCTGAAGAGAAAAATTTATCTCATGCCGCGTTTCTTCCAGCAGGGTCTCCCATCGATCCAGGAAGCTCCGTCATCACAGTCAAAATCCCCAGAACCTGGAAAAGTTGATGGTGCTGGACGAGATAGTCCGAATACAGCTGCATCAACAGCCAAAAGTTCCCGAAGAGATTCTCTAAGTGAAAAAATCGTGCATCACGATCTACATGCACTGCCCAATCAGCCACAACATCCGCCGAATGCATCTACAGCTCTTCCTGCTCGCGTCGTGACGCCGCCTCAGGTCACGGAGATCGTCAAGAAAACGTAAATCTTTACCCATGAATGTTTTGCGAAGACTCCATTGCATGTGTGAACTAGAGAAAACTAATCTTTGGCGTTTTTTGTTGTTCTTGACCAGGTTACCAGACAATGCATCAGCTCAAGGTGGTGGCGGGGAGCTATTTGAGAAGTTCCAGAGGCAAAAGCTAAACCGTGAGCAGGGCGGTGTCAACAACAATGGGGACAGGTAAGAAAAATCGTTCAATGTGGAAATGTTTCGGCATCGGCGACGCTTTAGTCACGGAATTAGATAACGCGACAAATAATTCTAGAAAAAAAAAATTGGGAAATCAATTTGTTCAGTCAGTGCTGTGACGTCCGGACGCGTTGCCCCTCATTGTTTCTCATTTTCATTCAGTGTACTTTTGTCAATCGGAGAGACGTGGTTGAAAAGCAGAGAATTTTAGAGGCCCTCGAGGGCATAGTTTTGGCAATTTTGACATAGTTTTATTTTATTAGAATAATAAAATTACCAAATATTTGGAGCTTCCGGTGAATTTGTGGTCAATTCGGCAAAATTTTTTTATCGACGAGCATCTTTTAATACCGTTTTGTGCGAAAGAAAATCATAAAAAAAAATCATTTCCAATTTTCTCGGCGGGTAAGAAAGCATAGAGCTTCTCTCCAGCCATCGTGGTGGACACTGACATAAATACGGGGTTTTTATTGTTTAGTCATCAAAGTGAAAAGTGTTTGTGTTTTTTCCAGTTTAGTTTCTTCGCATCACTTTTCCCTCATACTCATCATTTTCTCTCCGAAAGGCAATCTCTCTCACGCAGCGATGAACGACCCCCCTTTGACTCCTCTTCATTCTTTTTTAGCTGTTGTGTGTGAAGAAGAGCTCAATGGGGAGAGAAATATGAGCCATTTATGGGGGAATTATTCGTGTCTTTTTGGGGAATCAAATAGCCAGACGGGCGTGCGCGCGATCGTGAAAGAAATCCAGCGGAATGTCGATAAGGGGAAAAATGTGACTATTTATAGTCAGACGCTTTATAGCACATTTTTTTTCTTGGTTTTAAATCATTCAGTGGGCACGGCACTATTTACTCTTCACCAGAAGATAATCTTTTACACTTCCTCCGAATTTTTCATCCATCACATTTTGACGCTGAAAGATAAATGCTTTGTGTGATGATATATCGCTTAAGAATCTTTCGAAATAAATTGTTACAATAAAAATTCATTTATATGTACTGCCAACATGAATGACATGCTTCGAAATTAATTATTAGTTGTTGAAAATTAGTGCGTTGAAAGCGTCTTGTGAGGTCTTAAATAAATGATTAAAATGCATTTTTTTTAAGGAGAGAGAAGAATCTTTAAGAGACAGATTGTTATTTAAAATAAATATTTATTTATTTAATCATGAGGTAAACTGAGGTAAAATTGTAAGGGGAAAAAGAATTTTAAAAAGTAAAAAAGTAAAAGTTCTTGATAGAACTGAAGAAACATCAGAAGCAGAAAAAGAGTCCTATGCAAGACATATAGAGTAGGTCCCCTGCATGTAACCAAAATTATTATTATTTTAAATAACTTTGGATATAGTCAAAGAATCAAGAAAAGTGTGTAATCATTTTTCGGAAAAACGCTGAAAAATTAACGAATTTTTAAGTTGATTAATTTCTCAATTTATATCAATTGTCGAATATTCTAATAAGTTTCAAATCAAAGCTATTTAAATTATTAATATTCTATGTATTAGAATAATTTTCCAAAATCTTCTACAAAGTGGAAAATTATTATTTTTATTTATTAATTATTATTTTTCTTAAAAAAAAACCTCAAAACTCGATAAAAAATTATGAAAATTTTTTTTAATAATCTTCTGGTTTTTAAAATTGTTAAAAATTTCATTAATATGCTTTTAATGAGTCACCAATTATTCTGAACCTCTCTGTACTAATAAAACATTCGAAGCATTCTGGCGAAGATTTTCTTTATAGTAAAAATCAAATCTTTTTTGCATTTTTCATCGCATTATGACTTGATATGACTCCTCCATGTAGTTATGAGTATTCTCAGTATAATTTTATTATTTTTTTTTGCATAAAATCATCTATCATAATAATCATAACGATCATACGGCTATGTGAGTCATTTGAATTTTATTTGATCGCGTATGTGTGATGAATTTAAAAATAAAAAAAAAGTAAAAAAGCAGCGCAATGTATTTAAATTAATTGAGCTCGATGTAACGTAATAATTACGTTGTTGCCGCACTAAAATGCTCTGTTGCACTGCGAGAGCGCACAAAACAAAGAAGGTTCGCATAAGGCACCACCATAAAGTACAAACACCATTTGCCATGAGGGAATATCGCGTCAGTTATTCAAAAGCTTCCGATCCGTGAAGAGTTTTGACTGATGGTCACTCCGTTCTGGATTTCTTGTTTTTTTTTTGCTCGCTAAAAGGGTTTTTTTTGCCTTAGGTGCGTGATATATAGTTTGAAGAATTTAGAGGAATTCATAAAGATTTTATTTGCGCCGTTTTATCTTGTTTAGAGGCTGTGAGTTTTTTTGTCGTGTGTGTAGATAAGTGAGACATTTTGCACCAACAAAAGGAATGTACTACAATAAGAGATTGCATCCGAGACAGGCAAAACGCCTTGAAATTGAATATGTTTCGGAGGATTGCAATGTACATTCGGGAGGATCACGCGTATCCCTCGATCGTATCTCACGCAAATCCTCAACACCAACGCGGGATATTCCTCAGCGTAAAATTATCACTGTAATTGAGGAGGATCCAACTGTTAGAGATCACCGATTTGATGCACTTTTCTGTGGTACAGATCGTTTGAATGCCACACGTGAAAAATTGTAAATGTCGAAACATTCCCAAGGGGAGAATCTTTGTGACCACACTCAGGAAAATCTCATGAATTCTGTTATTTTTGCTTGTTGCAGCACAAAATCCACAAACAGTCAACAGAATGGACAAGAAAGTGGTGGTGGGATGAAGGTACCGAATCAACTGGAGAGTCATCAAAATGGCAATGGAGTTCCCAGTCAAGACAGTGAAGATGTAAGTCCCTCCAAAAAAATACTTTTACTTTCACACCATTCCCCTTCTTTTTATGAATTCTCTGGGAATTTTTCTCCCATAAAATCCCTGTATGTGCAATATGTAATCGGAGGAAAAAAGACAAAAAAAGAGAGACAATTTTCTGCTTAATGACTTGTTTCGGGGAAAAATTGCCTCGCAACAGTTGAGAGGAAACTGCAGTAGAGCCAAAAAAAAAAGAATTAACTTTTGGCACAATTTCCGGAATTACAATCTAACATTTCTTTTTTCCAACAACATGTTACAATTTTTGCAGAAGAAATTATTTAAATAGCTATTCCCCATTGAGGTGAGTGTTTGGTCACACGTTTTTGCATATTCGTCATTTTATTCTGCATCAAAAAAAAGTGAAAATTTCCTTATTTGAGTGATTTTCATGTAATAAGAGTAAAATAGAAGTCAATTGGTTTGCTTTCGATGTGATGGAAGAGCGAGAGGGGAAAAGATATCAGAGACATTTTCCACATTGAAGGCTATTTTATGGTGAAAAATATACGTCGTTTAATTTTCTCACGTGATTTGCATTACATTTACAATCGGATAGCTACTAAAAGAGGTTTATAAATTCAACAGATAGAGGTTTATCGTGGACTACATTGAATTTAAAGGGGTACAGTAAAATGCTGATCTGTTGCTGATTTTGACGAAAAATTAAATTTTAAAGGTTTTTCGTTAATTTCTAGAGCATAGAACCTATACGATTTATAAATAAATTCAAAACAATTTTAATTATTACAACATTTTTCTATTTTATTTTCCGCAAAATACTTATACGTACATGTTAAATGCAAATCATACATTAAAATACATAAATCTGCATAATAAAATAATAGATCATGTTGTAAAACAACATCATTCGCAATCATACACTTGATTGCACGTACAAAGAGTTTAATTTTGATTTTAATTAGAGATTAGATGATAAAATTAATTGAATGGCTGGATAACTTTAACTCTTTGAGGAGGTTTTCTTTAAACATTTATTTGTGCAGCAGAGTCCATTGACAT
Source organism: Lutzomyia longipalpis (assembly GCF_024334085.1). NCBI lineage: Eukaryota > Metazoa > Arthropoda > Insecta > Diptera > Psychodidae > Lutzomyia > Lutzomyia longipalpis. The sequence goes on along the minus strand of NC_074709.1, from coordinate 11,815,437 downwards.
TCGGCAGTAAGTTTCGGATGTTTGTACTCACTCTCACTGCATCATTGCTCGCGCACAAATAAGACAAATAAGTGAGGAATATTAAAATTCCAACAGCATTTCATTGACAAATAAAAGTCATTGGAAATGAAGATTCTTTTCCCATGCAAACGAATGGGGAAATTAAAATGTCTTTGGCGGCATTTTATGTGCAGCAAACAACATATGTGGGATATGTAGTCACAAAATTACGAATTTTATTCCACTGAATGATCGCCACTGTAATTGATCACTTTGTGGAATTTAATTAAAATTTAAAAGACAACACTGTTTCGTAATTGAGGGCAATGTCGGGCGCCAAAGATTTCAATCTATCAGCAGCCCGCGCGCCAGTAGATAGATTAAGAGGAAAGAGCATAAAAGAGTCTCCTAAGATACAGGCAAATGCTGCGTGTGAAAGTCAAAACAAATGAGGCGGCTTTTTGGTCAAGAGAGTTGAGGAAAAAAAAACACACAACTAAAATATTCCAAAATTAGCAAAATAAATACACATTATGGGATAAATTATTATTTATTTAAAATTAGCATTGGTATGATGGAAAAAAAATAAACACAAATTGCTACATAAGACGCTTTTGCGCCTCCTTCACGTACAATTAACACAATTTGTTGCCGCTATCGATGTGAAAAACTAGTTGAATTATATTGTGGTTTGATTTGTGAATGAAGAAATACAAATTCATTGAGCATTTGTGTATGAAATGGCCATTCATTGAAGGAAAATTGAGCGTGTGCTTTTTTCGTTACTTTTTTTCCTTAAAATAACGGTCACAAATTCAAATAACGATTGACATTTAAGCAACAAATGTCAACTTAATGCAGTCAAAAAACAATTTCTCCTGTCACATAACTTTTAAAAGGAAACGGTCATTTCAAAACACTTAAGAAACTATAGTTTAAAATACACCTTCACATCTATTTAAACACATTAGCAACTTACGAGAGATATTTAATTCCATCCACCTACAAATTTCTCTGTCTATTTGCGATTTTTATTTGAAACTATCGCGCAAATAAGCCTCACTTATTTGCCTGATGTCATGTTTACTGGAGATTACGACGGTATAAATTATTTATTAATTGCGTTCTTGCGAACACAAAGTATTGCCGCAAAAACGTTGTTCAATGTACATATTCTCAATAGGAGGGAAATAATACTCATAAGATGAACACGGGATGATCATAATTTTTTTTAAAGATGAAAAAATAAAAATAAATTGGTGTGACATTGGATTTTTCTCCTTAAATCGGATGATTAGTTAAAATTCACTCTTATAATGTTGATTAGCGTGAAAAATAGGAGGGAGCACAACTAAATTAATTAACATCGATAAATGGTGGTATGAAGAACACCCAAAGATGGTGAATTCTTGAAGGTGATCGCGAAAGTGACCACGATATTGGTGAAAACATCAAAGAGACGAGGAATACACTGAAAAAAAAGAAGTTTCTGATTTCACTTATTGCCTTTAAATACTCAACAAATGGGTCGGCAATTAAAGGTGACTCGTTCAACGTCTTTTTCTCCCGCACAAGCCGCTCAAATGCTTTACATTTGGTGCAAAAGCTAAAACGGCATAATCTTAATGTTTTAACATGAGAAGCTATTTATATGTGAATTTTATGTACAATTGGATGCTATTAAATGATGTTTTTGTGTGAATTCTTTTTTCTTCGTGTGTATATCGCTCGGAGTAATCGCAAAACGTGAAATAGATACAAATGACAAACATTTATGTTATGCTATATTTTATCTCCATTTAAAACTCATGTTACTCTTATCTTCAACACCACGCAATATGTGGTGTTGTAGAGCAATTCAAAATCTTATTGCCTTTTGAGTGCAGCAATTTCTGGTTTTTGGAGGGAAATAATTGCACGGCGATTGCATAATTTATTGATTTTGCAATGACGTAACTTTTGCTCTATTGGCAGATGTCAATGTCAATTTATGACATTTAAAGTTATACATACATATTTGCTAAAAATAACTGTCCTTATTTATATTTTTTAGAAATAAATTATTATCTAGAGGACTCATAATTGAATGGATGGAAAATTCTATAAGGATTGTTATCGTTCATATGGTCTTCCACTGACAGTTATCACTTTCAACATGACATTTGTAATTATCTGTCAAATTTTACTAATGTCACTGTCATTCTAAGTTTATATTTATTATCTTTAAATTAACGATCTTCCCACAATCTATAATTCTTTCAATAATAGGTGATTACTAAGCTAATTCTACTTTTGACTTTTTTTGTTGGTGTCAAAGAAAATGATTCTCCAAAATCATTGCAAAATATCATTAATGTTTTTTCCATCACCATCAAAATGAGATTCTATTAATACAACACACAGCAATGAAGAGAGAAAAAAAAGTGTCGACACGAATGGTGTGTCGATGATGATGATCTTTCCGGGAGAGGTGGGAAAAAAAGCAAATATAGGAGTTTTTGGGGAGGTGGGCGAGAGATGGAAAAATAATATAATTTGTGTACGACTGTTGCCTTTTTTGTGGCCGCACCATACCCTTTTTGGGGATTTCTCCGCATTTTATATTTACCATGCCGTGAAGACAGATAAACATTTGATGAACCCACGCATTTAACACAGAGAAAATCACAATTTTTAAATGACTTTTGATTTTTCTCTCAACTGGGAAATTCATTTAGTAAAATCCATGCTGAAAGATGCAAATAAAAAGAAATAAAATGCATTTATTCGCGCGATGGATCAGTGAGATTTTTTTTCATGCATATTGTGCTCCTTCATTTTATTATAAAATTACGCTGAAATAAAGCCAAATCAACAAACTATATAGAAAGAGAGAGAATTTCAAAGTCACGAGCAATGCGTCGTGCAATGATCAATAAAGTCATATGTATACAATTTGTAGAACACCTTGGAATACGAAGTCAACTTCCATATAAATAATAGTGGTTCGGTGCTTTTGGTAGCTTTTTTTTTCGTAATACTTATTCACTCAAAACTGCTCAATGTCCAATGTAAAGAGGGAGAAAAAAATGCGAGTGATCCTACAAAAATACTTAATTCATTCCTCACATGTGCTCCCGCATGTGTTGGTGTATTTGGTTGTGAACATCAACCAAAAACATTAACAATGTAAAACAAGTAAAATATTTTTCTGAATGTAACTGTGGGCTTTGAAGAGTTTGTATTGAGATGACACAGTCATGAGCGGAATTGTGTCTTTTAGAGCTTAAAAGATTTTATATAAAATTGTCTTAGAGAAGGAATCGTTGGGACTTTCTTTCCCTGAAAAATAGTTAAACTAAAATAAAATAGAAGAGATATTTTATTGCAATTCTTCCATCAATGTTGGTGTCTTCAACAAATAAATAAATTGATTAAAGAAGTTTATCCGTGTCTGTATGAAAATTCATTTATTTGTTGAATCATGTAAAGAATCCAAAAAAAAAGGTTACAAAATCACCAAAAAGACTTCCCATTCTCATCTGGGATTAGTAGCTTTGATAATTACAACAAAAATGTCTTTAAAAAATGCATTAAATGACGTCATAATTGTATTTTTTGAATACCTTAAATGATTCATCTTGAAAACCGATTATTCGCTCATAAAAGTCACAGTTCCAAAGAAAACTTTTATGACTCATAATATAATATTTTATTTCTTCATTTCATTCACTAAAACACAATTTGGCAACACTTTTGCAAGCCACTGTATTATCACACGGGCTCTTTTGAAGGAGAATTTCTTTACGGTGTGCTAAAGACACTCACTGACGTGACTTCTTAATCGACAATCGGATTTGGTCCGCGATTCATGTTGCGTGCTGTGTGTGCTTCTTTTTTTTTTCTCTATTCCCGCCAAAAAAATAAATTCTATTTTTCCTGTGTGTGAGAATCCTATTGTGTTTCCCCCTCGCGTGTATATGCATCCTTTTTGCATGAAAGGATTCGCAAAAGTGTGACGTAATCTGCAGGAAAAAATCTGCATAAGCAAATACGGAAATAGTGTGAGTCATACACAAGCTTGCGAAGAGATTTTCTTATACATAAATTTCATTGAAATTAGTATAAACTGAAAAAACAAATAGATTTTGTCTGAAAGATGACGAAGCACGGTGCATTGGAGCAAGTGAAGCGTATTGATGCAATATTCGGTGGTCGTCGGAATAGTGAGGTAAAAGTGGTTGAAACCCAACGGAGTGCCAAGTGTAATGTTCACGGTGAGGCACGTAGGGGTAGTTCAGGATCACTTACAAACGGGAAGAGGGACTCCGTGGGAAGTATTGGGGGTGCTTCACATATTAATGGAAAACCTGTGAATTTGAATGCCATCCTTGGGGGATCACAGCAGCAAATTTATGTTGATAAGAGGGCTTCAACTACAGCATTGGATACACTCCCGGCGCATATTCGTAGCTCAATTGCAAATCTCGACAATAGGAACTACTTCCAAGATTTCAAACAACACAGTACAACGACAAATCGTGAGAGTTTCTCCAATGGGATACGTCGTACGAGTATGCCCGTGCTCAATCAGCAGAGGTACAAGAACTCAAGACAAAATATATACTAATAGGAAGAAGGAACAATCCACCTGTGCAAATAACCCACGTTAACATATTAATCATTATTACTAAAAAAAAAAAACGTTTTCAATTTACCTTTTGCATGCAAATTTGCAAGTCTCCGAGACACTTTTCATACCATCCATTCATGGGTGAATGAAGCAAAAAGACAAATAAATTTCTGTATGCGATGAAAATAGAATAATTGCGTCATTAATCATCACACAGATCACCACGGAGATCGCAAGAACAGTTGATGTCTTTGTGTCTTTATTTGGTCTTGTTGTTGGGCAATCAATTGTCACGCCAGAGTGAAAGAAGTGATTGAATAAGCTAAAGAAGGGTTCCAATTTGCTCCGAGAAAGTCGATCAAAATGGAGAATCTTGTTATAAAGAGCAAGGAGAAGAGGAAAAAAAAATAAACAGCACGTATACAGAAAGTACGATATATATGAAAGTAATTGCAATTCCGCACGAGTTTCCTGTGCAAAGTGTGCAGAAATGTTCCATAGTATCCACGCAGAAAGGAAAAGTCTTATCTCGGACTGGTGGAATTTTAAAGAGTATCACGAAGTGCTTTTAAATGCCTCATGATGCTCAATACAATAAATGTTTCTCAAGAAAGGAAATTTTTTAAAGTACATATTTAAGGCGTGGAAGAAAAATTGAGATTTTGGAACATGCACAACATTTACCTTTCAATGTTTAAGAAAAGTACCAATACGCAGAGAATTATTTTTTTAAGCTAAAATTTAATCAAAAATTGATTAAATTATGTGGAACTGTACACGAGATAATCTCTTAAATTTAATTTTATCAAACGATTCACCATTTTACTACGATTTTCCTTTGATTTTCATATCAGTAGGGGAACGTGGCCCAATTCCGATCACCAAAGGTCCACGCAGAATGAGAAAAAAAATTATATAAAATAAAAAGCAATATTCTTAAATTTGGTATCACTTTAAAGTCCATTTAATGCTCTTTTTACTCCCATAACTTTCAATATTAAGAGCCCATGTAACATTTTGTGACCACCAGAGAGCTGATTTGGTCACACAACGTTCTGCCGACGTAACCTTTACGTCGCCTTGTTACCAACCGATATGGTAGCGGCTGCGACGTCGCTGTTACGAAACCTTTACGTCACAAAAATTACCATGAAAACATTTTTGTGCAAATTGTACAAAATATTCACATTTGTAATGCAATTTTTCTTGTAAAAATCATAAAATGAGAAAATATGAATTACCAATACAAATTATCCTCAAAAATACTTCAATAATTTAGTTTTTTATCAAAATAGAACATTTGGTCATTTTTGCGACTAATTTGGTAATCTTGTGACGTCGTGAACAAATGGTAGGCATAACGTCGCGATATGGTCGCGCGCAACGTCGCCGTGACCACACTCTCAATGACCTATTGTTACCTTGCAAAAACTGACTAAGTATTTAATTATTTCATCAAATAACCTGCTAGATATTCATTTTATAGAAGAGCAAGGATAATTCAATGCATTGGTTGGCATAAAAATGATAAAATATACTTAAAATAATGAAGCATACCCCATGGTAACATTTGTGACCAATTTGGTCATCTCGCGACCTCATGAACGCGTGGTAACCGAATGGTCATATTTTAAGGTCGCTGCGACGTAACCGCGACCACACTCACAATGGGAGATTGTCACCTTCCCAAAATAGTTCAAATATTTAATTATTTGATCAAATTACTTGCTCTATCTTCATTTTATGGGAGAGCAAGGATATTTTAGTGGATTCGTGGGCGTAAATATAGCTAAAAATGCATAAAATCATAAGATGTATTCTTTGGTAATTTTCGCGACCAATTAAGTAATTTTGCGACGTCGCGTTATTACGTAGCGATTACCTCGCGGCAACGTCCCCAAAAATGTAAACAATGGGAAGCTTCACATAAATAGGGAATTTCCCAGCAAATTTTCTTCTAGCTGTGGACAAATATGAGGTAGCATAGAATCCAGAGTACCTGGATCAATGTTTCATGGCATTACATGGCATGCATTGGTGGAAATTAGCAAGAAAATAGATCAATTTCTTCTTCTGAAGGCAGAAATTGAAAATCTTTGACATGAAATGTCACAGAGTTTTCTCATTGCACCCAGCAAAAGAACTTTCGCCGACATTGTCTGCGGAATTTCAGGACAATGTATTGGACAAATCTAATAATTATTATTAAAAATTTTAAAATATATTAATTTTGTATTAATAGCTTAAGATAAGTTTGGAAAAATGTAGGTAATAAAAGCAAAAGTGACGGAAAGTTTGGTCAAATTATGATTAAATTTAGTCAAAATGACGGTAAAGAGATATTAAATGACGGTAATTTCCTTAAGAGTTAAGGCGTAACCAAATTTTGTTTTTAAATTATCATTGGAAATTGTCAAACACTCAAGAAAATCGTTCTCATTTCCCGGAAAAGCGCTGGGTCATACATGAATTTTCCCGTTTTATTGGTGTAAAACATTTTGATTTTTTTTTCTTAATTTCTAGCTTTTCTAGTAAATTCCTTTCTATGTGAAATGAAAGCACTTTGAAAGCTTAACATTATATATTTAATCCATTTTCCTACGAAGAAACTCGCGAGATTCCGGCAGTGAACTTTTCTTTCGCTTCCCATTTCTCCAATATTCCACGTAACCAATTTTTATTTTCAAAAAAAAAAAAAAAAGAATTCCTCTCCAAACATAAGTGGAACCAATTGTCCATCTTTTGCCAAATATAATCACTTTTATTTGTGATTCTTTCGAAGAAAAGAATAGCACAGCTTCTGTGTACCACCAATTTTTGTTCAAAATAATCGATACGTTTACCAAATATAAGGTGAAATTCACCATTCAGACAGAAGATTTCTTAAGATTTCTCAAGAAAAACTTAAGATTTCTTAAGAAAACTTAAGATTTTTTAAAGAAAAGTTAAGAAAACTAAAGATTTTTTTAAGAAAAAAGTTAATATTTCTTAAGTCAGACTGAATTTTAGGCTAAATGTAATATTTTTTGATGATTTTTAAGATTTTCGATGTCTTAAGACCATCAAGAGCATTTTTTTTAACTTAAGAAATAGAAAATTGTATTTATCAATTTAAAACAAAGAAAATGCATTTTTGAGTGTACAAAATGCGAAAATTCGCTTTAATCAAATCATCATGCACTGATGACAGTCTTAAGATTGTTTAAGCATTCTTAATACTTGCTTAAAGGGCACTGAATGATTCTGAAGAATTTTCCGGGGGTGTTTTGAGGAAAATCACTCTGGAAAATATTTTGGGAAAATTATTATAATTTTTAGCCGTGCTTTTGAGTGCCAGTTTGTTCTATTCTTTATCCGGAAAAAGTTATAAAAATGAAAGAAAAACAGCTTACTACACTTGAATTTGTCTTGAAAAGTAACATTTTAGCTGTGATTCTTTCTTCAAAGAAACACAGCTTCTTTGTACACTCAAAAATGCATTTTCTTTGTTTTAAATTGATAAATACAATTTTATAATTCTTAAGTTTAAAAAAAATGCTCTTGATGGTCTTAAGACATCGAAAATCTTAAAAATCATCAAAAAATATTACATTTAGCCTAAAATTCAGTCTGACTTAAGAAATCTTAAGTTTTTCTTAAGAAAACTTAAGAAATCTTGAGATCTTAAGACTGTCTGAATGGTGAATTTCACCCATAATCAAAAAACTGACCATTTTGCCAAAACTAAAAGCTCCAACAAAAAGAATTATTCATATTAACGACTAAAATCTCAATATAAAACTTCTGCTTTTTTTATTTTTCATAATAATTAATTTTGGCCAAATTATTGTTTATAAGACAAAAAATATGATTTTTCTAAAATAATTAATTTATTATATGAACAATATAGCTGAAAATGGAGTAATGTTGGAAATGTCCAAAAAAAGTCGTAGGATTTTGCGACGATGGAAGTTTATTTTTTTGGGTGTCATGGCGACGGCTTTTGGCGGCGGTTATTTTGGCGGGAATTCAAATATTTCAATGCAAATTTTAACAAATTATTTCTCAATTTATATAATATATTGAGCAATATTTTAAAGCTTTTCCACCTTAGAATATATAAATCTAATTTTAGAAAAAATAAAAAAAATAATCAAGAAAATTCAATTTTTAATGGCAATAAAATAATTGAAAATTATCATTTTTGAATAAAGGAGCATTATTATAAGAATCTACATTAATTTTCGCGACGGTAGTTAAATTGGCATATATTTTTTAGGTGTGATGACTTCCCAAAAAATGCATATAAAAATAAATAAAATACGGGTCGCCATGAAATTATTCCGTATGGATATTTGTTGTAATAACTCATGGCGCCATCACCATGGCATTGGTATAAATAAAGAAAAAGAAAGAGAAAATATAGAAATGTTGAATGTTCAAGAGAAAAACAGAGACAGACAGTGCGAAAAATTGCGACGTAACCGCGACGTAAAGGCAACGTCATCGCTACTCGACGACGTAACAGGGAGGTAACGGCGACGTCGCGGTTACGTATGTGGTCACATGCCTGGTCGCAGCGACGAAACTGCGACCTTGTTGTTACGTCGCTATGACGTCGAAAAATTCCCCATTTACGTTGCCATTACGTCGCGGCGAGGTGCGATGTTACTTGTGGCGTGACGTTGCCGCGACCTGAAATTACGTCGCCGCGACCAAAAAATGTTACATGGGAGTTTTATCAATTTTAAGTAATAGTGGATTGAAAAAAAGTCGAAGGAGGTCGGAATTAGGCCACGTGCCCCTATGAATAAATTTGTAAATAAGATAGATGAGCAGCGAGAGTCAGAAGGTTTTGTTATCGTGTCTGTCTGACAGAGCTTTTATGTCGAAATTGATGTTTTCATTAATGCGACATCATCGCGCTTCACCTCACCTAATGGCACATTTAATTCTTTCGCAAAAAAAACCTCGTGTCACCATGTATGTATGTAAGAAATTTATTATTAATAATTGTATTTTGCACTCACTTAAAGCTTCTTTAGATCATCTTTTTTTTCGCACTGTCTGACTCATTTCTCTACAATACCAATAATGTGCATGATTCTTGTGCAAATATAAAACTTCTCTTGAGTATTTATTTCACACATCACAAAACGGATTCGCGCCAAAACATCTTCTAGAATGAAGAAAAAAAAACTTCTTGAGCTCTCATATAAGTTAAGAATCTATACAAGATTCACCGTCATGTCTTGTAAAGAGCAAGTACAGTTGGGGCAATTGAGTAAAGACTTTAAGAAGAAGAAAAAAAAATGGAGAGAAGTAGGTGAGACGTGATTTTCAATGTCATTTACAGGTAAATCGCTTCTTTTCTGCCCCACTCATGCAAATCTTGGCAATTGCTCAAGATCAGCTGTAGTGCGAAGCTCTTTAAGGCTGCTTCGTGGTTGAATTTGAATAATAAATTGCCAACAAGTCATTTTACAGCTTCAAGCAATAATCATTAATGGAGATGAGCGAGTAATTGGAATTCCATTGATTTCCTCCATATTATTCAACTTTTAGTTTTTTTTCTTTATAGACTCACTATCGAAATATTTTTCATGCCGTTATCGTCTATCAATATGAGCTTCTTGCATGTTGATCTGGTTAAAAGGACAACTTTTTTATAGTGGATTTTAGTTTGTTTGCAAGATGCTGTAAATTATGTTTTTTTTTTTCTTATTCGCATCTTGGGGGAATTAAATCTACATTTTTATGGCCCCCCATGGGAGGTTTATATTGTATAAAATTTAGCACCGAAGAATTAGGTGATTTCGGCAACTAATTTTGGGCAAAAAATACGACGGCATTTATTGTTTCACTGAGAAAATTACACAGTCTGTTCTATTGGATAGTTTTCCGTAAGAATATATCTCATTAATATGTATTTCTTCAGAGAGTTTTTTGACTTTCTTTGTATTTTGCGTATTATGTTAATTACTAGAAGATTGATTTGAATGATTTCTTAATATTTTTTCAAAATTCTTCCACGTAAGCTCATTAAATAAATAACAATAACTCTTGTGAATTAAACTGTAAATTACTTCGCGAGGGGTATAACCTGTGAATGTATCTCATCTTCAGTATTTTAATAGTGGTAATTAATAAAGTGCTTCATTAAATGATTTTTTTTCTGTGCTGCTGAAAGACATTTTAAAACAGTTTAATCTTCAAAAGCTGGATTGACATATTGCTTCTGCTGCAGCGAGAAAAGTCACTAACATTCTTCTTCTTTTACCCCGTGAGATGGTCATGGGGAATAAAATTCACGTCACACACGGGGACTAACAGTAATAACACACGCATTGAATTAATTATAGAGCAGATTTGCCGGTGGAAACTGGAATCTTATCCACATTTGTACATTATTTCTTTCTCCTGGATTTACACGTTGAAATGCGGAAGAGCAGCAAGAGGCGCGATTCAACGAATTCTCGTGGATCACCAGCTAAAGCTATTGAACATCCATCGGCATTCCCGTCGATGTTGCGCTCATCGACCCCATCACCGGGAACATCCCTTACACGGAGGAATAGCACGAATACCCTGCCGAGAAAGAGGAATTCCACATCAATCCCGAGGGATCCACTCAATTCCTTCGGTGGGAGTATGTACTTTCGTCGTGAAGCGAGCTATGACAAATGGAAGCCAGCAGCAGCAGCGGTGGATTTCTCCTCGACAAAAGCCCTCAGCACAAGTAGGGATGTTGTGGATGCATCCGTGGGGAGAAAAGGAAGAAATTCCATTACACCACTGAGAGATTTTGTTGGAGGGAAAAATGGCTTTGTGGCACCAGTGAAAATGGAACGTCCCAACTCCATTCTTCGGAGTAGTGTTCCAAGGTCCGATGATGATGATGATGGTTCATCCGGGAGTAAACTATCGCGAGAGAATCTCTCGAAGCACGTAACAATTTTGGCAAATGAAAGTGGATCAAGGGGAAGCGATAGGGAATCATCTCCGGAAACAGGACCAATTCACAGACGTGAATCATGGGGTTCGGCCAAGAATCTCCGTCGAATCTCCATTGATTCGTTGGATTTGCGACGAAACTCGTGGGATGGCAGCCGAAAAGCTTCTCTCGTATCCGGATTTGCGGAGGTACATTTATTATCCAAAGATGTTTCACTTTATTCAAATATTTATCTCTCACTGATGGTGCGAATTTTAAATGGACATCCACAATATAAAATTCAATTTATCGTTACTTTCAATTTTCAACTCTCACACACGGGCTGCCTGAAAATGACTATATGAGCAAATTATTGAAATTCAACAAGAAAACTTTTTTTTTTTTCATTTTACCTAGAGGGGACATTTTTCAAACTTTTATAGAGTTTAAATTTTCATTAATTTTTCCTAAAAGAGAAAAGACCTTAATGACAATGATTTTAGACTTTCACCGAGAAAAAAATATTCTATATAACAATGATTATGATTTATTTTTCTGAAATCAATGGGTGTTCCAATCACATTTGTGGTGATTGTGTGCGGATTTTGTTGCGGAAGTAGATTTTTTTGTATGTGTTTATTATTTTATATATTACTATATATGTACCTATATATAATTTTAATCTCATCTCATGATTTTCAATTGCACGCCAATTTTCGGTTTCATTTGCGAGAATTTTTCAATTGAGAGCAAGAGCCAATAGAAAGAAGAAAATGTTGTAAGCGCGATAACTTTCTTCCCTTCCATTTCACACACAAACTTCGATAATATATAAAATATATAATTATGAGTTTTGTGTATATACATGAAAAAATCATTATTATAATATTTATTACATTCACCGGTAAATCGTAAGAGATGTTGAATTATTTTATTACTTTCATTCGCGTCTCATTTTATTCCTCAATCTGCAATTTTGAGAGTTCAATGTGCATAATATTGCTTCTATTATTATTATTATGTAGAGTTTAGTATATAAGTTTTATCTACTTTTTTGTGCAAGACGATGGAGAAAAAAAGAAAGGAGAGTGCATTGGGAAGAAATCTTCAGTCATGTGGAATAATTTGAATATAATTTAATATGCGGAGAGATTTATCCAATCGAACAGGCACAAGCCAGTGAATGCCCCCAAATCTGCATTTCAACTTTTTCACAAATTTAAATATTACAGCCAGGTCAAGCAAAAAGTTTTGGAAGCTTTCCACTGCATTTGGCAGAAATATTTTTTGTAGCTTTTTTTGATCACCTGTGAGGACTAGAATATATTTTTCCTATCATCTGTATAGTAATAGGATGTTTCGAGAGTTTAATTTCCACTTCATCAGGTCTACAATGGCGTGTAATATTTATTTTATATTTCTTATATCTTTTTAATATTTAAATGAAAAATATTAGTTGAGAAATAAATATTAAAGTTACAAATTAATTTCAGAATAATATTAAATATTAATGAAAAACAAATAATAAAGAAAAAAAATGTTATACAACATTTTAGACCTGAACAAGAGGCAAGAAAACTCTCGAAATGTCGTACATGGAAGCGTATTGCGAAACTGTTTAGGATCGTTTATTGTGTACTTCTTTAACGCATAAAGAATTCTTTAAAAATGCGTGATATAAATGCAAGAAAAACTTTATTAAACAATTTTTAAAAAATTGTAAAATATGTCTCACACATTAGAGAGAGAATAAAACTTGAAAACTTTTTACTACACCACATGTCAATATTTAAAATAATTTTATGGGAAGAAAGTTGGTTTGCTCTTGTATAATATTTCTTTTTTGGGTTAATTTTGAATGCACCTTGTGAGGAGAAAATAATATATATGGTGTGGTGTGACAATTTATTAAGTAGAGAAGATGGTTTTTGTTTGTATAAAAAGTAAAAGCCAACAGTGACATTTTTAATCACTTTTCTGCCAAAAATGAAAAGACAACGAATTTCTCCTTCTTCTCACGAATTTCTTGTGTGTCTTCAAGAGAAGCTCAATAAAATATGATGCTCATGGAGAGACAAAGAATGAATTGAGAAGGTTAAAAATATGTATGAGGAATGGAAAAACTTTCTTCGTATGCCTTCGATATGTCTCATTAGATATTTGGAGTGTGCGAAGAGCCGAAAAAAAAGGGGCAATTTGCGAGCTCATTTGATGCCACATCAATAGAGAATTTGGGCTCTTTTATATTGTTTTAAATCAAATTATTCCTACATCGCACAATTCTTAAGTGGTCAAATTAATTATATTATATTTTCCAACTCTATTCAATGGGTTGTTTTCTTGTAAATACAATCGTTTTGAACAAAATGGGTATTTAGCACAAATTTTCCCTTTCTCTGTCTTCCAAAATCTCTACTTAAAATCTCCGGAATTAATATTGACTAAGGTCTGTTTGTTATGCTTGTTTTTTTTCGTGTGTTAAGTCTTTGTTGTGAAGAAGAAACATTACTTCTTGGTAAATCAGCTCTAAGATAGTTTCATAACAAATTTTTCATCTTATACAATTTGTGTATTTTTTTATGCACTATCATGATTTTTCTTCATAGAGCTCCATGTCTCACTTCATCTTCTTTCATACACATTTTTTAAGACTTCTTTGCAAAAGACGTGAAATAAAATTAAATTGCATTGCTAAGTTTATGCTGTTGGGACAACATAAATAAATTTTTATTGCATTGGTACCGTGGGATTATCCGTTTTTGCGAAATATTTCAAAATAATGGTTTTTGGAAAAATCTGCTCGAAAAAAGCAAAAATGAAAAACCTTCGAAAAAATTTGCATTTAAAAAAAAAACAAAGATTTTATTATTGAAAAGAATTTCTGCAGATTTCAAGTCAAATGTATGATAATAATTGAGCAAAAACAAGATGATTTTTAATGAGATTTTAATAAGACAAAATTTTGTAATTACAAATTGAGTAATAGAGCTTTGATTTTCCGGGAAAAAATCCACCACAATCTCCCTTTTGCAATTGAGGTGAGATTGTTGTATGATGAAAGAGCTCAATTTTATGCAAATTCTCCATGCTGAGCTTCACTTTGCTTAAAAACAAAACATGTTGCAATAAATGTTTTTTTTTCTATAAACATATTCTCAATTGACGGTGTGATGATTTTTTTGTGGGCGATGAGAAATAAATTTGATGCAATCTCCCAAATTGCCTTTTCACCAGCTTTCCGCTGTAGCTGAATGAATGTAAAAAAAAGACCCAAAGTGGAATGAAATGTTTGTTAATTTTCACCTGGAGGAAATAGAAAGAATGGGTTAATTTCTACCTCTGTGTGTTTTATGATTGTATTATAAATCAATTATGATGGGATTTTTTTATGCACAGTGAGGTGTCGCAAAAGGTTGTATACAAAATACTTATTTAATTTTTGAATTTGTGGGAGAAAATCAGCGAAGGAGTTTATGCAGAAAAATGTTTAAATTTTGAGATGAAACTTGAAAGAAATAGAAAATGAAAAATTAATTTCCCGGAATGAATAAAAAGTTTTAACTTCATCTGCAATAAAATGCAACATTATCTTACAAATTAATCACTCACAACAATCTCTTTGAAATCATTGGAATAGCAGAAAATCCTAATCTCTGATGCAGATAATTTGTCTGTGAGGTGTGTAATGAATTGCTAAGCTACGCACCTTTGAGTACTTTGGAGTAGTGAAATGAGTGATGAATGTGGAAGCTAAAGGTTGGCCATAGATCATGGCACAAGAGTGTATGAGGTAAAATGTAGTGCGAGAAATGGGAGATTTTACAATGAAAAATGCATTTTTTACAATAAAACTCATAATAGAGTTGATTGAGCACAACATCTTGCTGAACGAGACTTCACAAATAATTTCTCTTTTGATACCATCAAATGGAACGTTGCCATTTTTATGCGTATCTCTCTCACTTTTTTTTCCTCCGCACCTTCATCTTATACGCGAAGCAATTGATGTGCAAAGATATTCTTGCAATTTGATGTTTTACCGGCTTGTACAGATGCAATGCAAAATTCCAACACAGCAACGAAAATATTTGTGCTTTCTTCGGTTGAAAATGAAAAGTAACAAAAAAATCATTTTATTTATTTGTTTTTTTCTTCTTAATATCAAAACTCGGTGAAGAACGCACGAGAGTGGAAATTTCATTCATTTTTGTAGCGAGAAATCAATTATTAGCTCACATCTTGAGGCACAATTATTTTTTAGCCACTCAATCATTCAAGTGGCTAAATGATTTGCAAAAGTGTGTCAAAAATCAATTTAAAATATAAACTCATTTCTCTGGCAAATTATTCAAATTAAGAGTTTTCTTTGTGAATTTTCCCCATGGGAGAAGAAGAAGAAAAAAGCAAAAAGAAATAACTTTTCAATTGGAATTTTCTTTTCATTTTTTTTATTCATTGAAGAGGCACTAAAAAAGAAACAATGCCTATATCTAATCTATTTCTCAAAGTCACAGTCAATTATTGCTGTCGTCACTTTTTTGCATCTCAATGTTTGTGAGAAATTTCAATAATTTCACAGTGAATTGCTGAAGAATTCATAAAGCAGGATTATTTCTAACATTGCTGGATTCTTTTAGCGATGAAGCACGTTTAATTTTTATGTGGGTGGAGAAGTATTGTAAATGATCTTTCTTCTGATCTTTCTTGTTGGTTTGATTAAGTTGCAATTTCAATTCTTTTGATGAGATTTTAATGTGAAACTTAGCCTATACCTCAGAGTCATAGATTGTCGAGGTAGGTTGCATTTCACATTAGAATCTAACCACTAGATGTTCTAAAATCAAACAAAATTATCAAATTTACATTTTTGCAAGATTTATGCTTGACTACAGCAAAATCTATCCCATTGCACCATTCTTAGTAAACTAAAGTGGCTTACGAAGATGAAAAATATTCACTTAAGTACAATAAAATTGTATATTCAGTGTGTATTTGTGACTTGAAACAGGTGATTTTCATAATTTTTCCTTCGTGTATATAATCAAAGAGTTTGTGAAACAATCCCGCGATGCAGTTCTTTTTTTTCAAAATATTTCACCAAAGAATCTCTCACAGTTCGTTTTTCATTTTACAATATCATCTCCCGCTAAGACTGTACATGTGTGTTGTCTATTATATACATATATAGCCCAGCAAACATAACTTGTGGGAAATGCGATTGGAAAAAAGAAAGAAAGAAGTATAACTTTGAATTTCTTCTTCAACTTGTTTGAGGCTTCTTTCTCTTTTTTCCCAACCGCCGATGGCCATGTTATACTCTTTCATGCTGAAATTTCTTCATCACTTCTCCTACTCGCTTTAGTTTTTAGTCCACTTTTACGTTGGGCAGAGAGAAGTGCTGCACACAGGTATTAGGAGGAGACTTTATTGTGGTATGATGACGGAGGAAAAAGTCAGTTTGTTCGCGAGTTTCAAACAACGCGGACGTTAAACTCTTTCACTCTGGTGCGCAATTGTGGAAACTTCTTGGGGATCTGTGTGAGGAGGTGATTAAAGAGAATTCGCATAGCACCTGGATTGTGCATGAGTGTTGAGGAGGGAAACTAACAGAATCGCGCGCGCTGAAGAAAATAAGAACCTGTGTCTTCACTGTTGTTCAAAGCTGGAAGATACAGTTGCCCATTGGTGACTCTCCATGCCTGTGGGATTTTTCATCGTGCATAGACTTGAGACTTCTTATGCCAAATGGATGGAATATATACCAAGAATCTGTGTACAGTTAATTTCTTCACAATGGAATGCAATATTTGTGACATTTTATCTATTATAAATTATTTATAGAAATACCTTTTTTGGTGTGCTAAATTCTGTTTTATTTTTTTTGGCTAAAGTTGTTGTTGAAGAATCAAAAAACCTACAAGTGTTGGCTCTCTGCAAAAGTGGTACTGTGCTCTAGGAGTCTGTGCGCGGAAAGTGGAAAGTGTTGAAAATTGCTATTGAAGAGTTGAAGAAAAGTCACCATACAAGTGAAGATTACATTCAAAAAGTAATAAGAAAAATAAGTGACAAAATTGTGAGTGAAACTGAAAGAGAAATTTGGAAAAAGAAAAAGAATTAATTTAAGATTAAAAATTGAGAAGAAGAAAATGGTGAGCGGTGGTGCAGAGGGATTTATGCTAAAATCACAATGTGGCTACAATTTTGGGGCATCATTGACACCACTACAGGTGGCACAGCAGAAAAGGTACTCAGACGGGCAGCTACGTCCCTGGCCACCGATGTACAAAAGCAGCAAATCAAGTGGATACCGTTCGGGGGCATCCACCAAGACGTCCTCATCGAACGGTAGCGGCTTCAACTACTACCTGTACAACAGTGGGCATAGTACAAAGTACAACAATGCGGCGAATTTCCACCAAAAATCCCCAACAAATGCAAAAACAGCACCACCTTTCAATTTAATGCAACAACCCAAAGAGCAGTACTTCCTCACGCCGTCGTACCTGCGGAATGGCGGCATCCAGAAACCATTTCCCGGTGCCAATAATAAGGAAAATGGTCTCCTTATGATTGATCGGGAGCGCTCAAGACGTCTCAGTCGAACATCCCCGCAAACCTTCTCGAATCAACGTACAAGCTGTGCGTGTAGCCGTTCAAAGTCAATGGAGGACATTAGGAATGATGTGGTGGTTGACTGGAATGGACCAACTTTTCGTGCCAAGACTCAGAATTTTCTCAATAATGGTCAAGGGAAGGGGATCAATGGGTTTCATGATAAACTGAATGGCATACGACCATTTACAATTGCCGAGCAGCTCAATAATTGCAAAAATAAACGAAGATCAATGGACAATCTTCTGCAGGTTGACACGAACTACACGCGAAAATTTCAGGTGATCACGAATACCTTCTATCTGTTATATAGAAGTTTCTAACGTGACTTGACTCACTTAACGAATTCATGTCAATTGTGCTCTTTATGCGGGGATATCATTGTATTTAAATTTCTTTTAATTGAAATCAATGTTTTATGCACAAGATCACGATCCTCTTTTTCACTCAATTAAATTGGACAGGAGGACATCTCAATCAATGTCGTGTTTAATTAAAACTACATTGTGCAAGTTTAAAATCCAAGAAAATAGCAAAAAGTCGCGCAAAGTTCTCAAGTGGAACACCTAACTGCGAGATTTGTTGTGGCTTTCTTCATATATGATTTCAACCTCCATAATTCTACTTTTTCCAACAATATACCTTCTTTCTGTTTTTTTTTTTTTTTTTTTTGAGAAATAATAATTTTTTTATATTGTGATTTCACTGCCCAGCAATTTTTTTTAGCTTGTTCTTTTTTCTTTACATTTAAGTGTCTCTGCAATTGCCCAAATTAATTTCACGCGAGCAATCAATGAATTGCCATGTGGAAGTGCCGCATCTCACTTTTTTTCGGTCACAGAACACATGTTCTATAGGCAGCAATGGTAACAACAAGTAGACAATAAACAAGATGTAATTATGTTGTTCAAATAGCAATTTTGGGTAGTGAACGGTTCGAATGAAGATTAATAAGTACTTGGCTGCAAATGGTATGAAATTTTTGTGATTATTTTAAACACATGTACACGAGGGGAGGTGTAAAAGTTTTCAGCCAAAGTGAGAAGAATTATTTTGATGATATTTAATAGAATTTTTTAAAGGGATTCACACTTAAAAAATATATACACATATAAAAGTAAAGTGAAATATATATATAAATGTATAGATATATACATTATATATACATATAAAAATGCAAAGATAAATATATATAAACTGCAAAGATAAAAATTAAATATAGCATGGATGGAACAGTATAAAGCGAAAGAACGGTAAGTAAAACTTACGGGCTGTGATTCTTTCTTTGTCAGTGAAATGTGAAATTGACGGAAAATTGGGGATAGGCAAATTTTGAGGAAGGCTTTCTCGCGCACCGAATCACAGCCAACGCGCAGATATTTTGTGAAATGCCTTAATCGTGGGCGTTGGCTGTGATTCGGTACGCGAGAAAGCCTTCCTCAAAATTTGCCCATCCCCAATTTTCCGTCAATTTCACATTTCACTGACAAAGAAAGAATCACAGCCCGTAAGTTTTACTTACCGTTCTTTCGCTTTATACTGTTCCATCCATGCTATATTTAATTTTTATCTTTGCAGTTTATATATATTTATCTTTGCATTTTTATATGTATATATAATGTATATATCTATACATTTATATATATATTTCACTTTACTTTTATATGTGTATATATAAAACGCCCCGCTTCGCGGGGCGTTAGTCATGCAACTCAAGATATGACATATTAACTTTAAAACGCGATATCTCCGGAACGGCTACATAGATTTTCTTCATTTTTGGCATGGTGGTAGATATTATAGCCAACTATAACATATCAAAATATGAAGCAATTCTATAAAGCGGTGCTCGAGATATTCATCGAAAACTCATCGAAAATTTTGTTTTCGATTTTAGCGCCACTTGCGGTCATTTTTTGAACTTGCAATGTTCCGAGCAGTTGTAGGGCTCGTTAATATCTTTCATTTGACCCCGGGTTGATCAAAATCGGTCAAGCCGTTCTCAAGTTATGGCCGATTTTCGATGAAAAATTGTGGCGGCCATATTGGCTAAACGGCTTGGCCGATTTTCAAAAATGAGGTATCGTTGGAAAGGTCTTGATGGCCCCTACAACATATCAAAATTTCAGCCCTCTAGCTATAATAGCGGCTGAGATATAGCGAAAACAAAATTTGGGGGTTATTCAAAATGGCGGACGGGGGGGTGGGGGAGTGGATTTGACCTCATAATCGGATTTCTTCCACCCGATATTTAAACTTTGCCGTTGACCGCAAGTCTCTATCTACTACCGTTCTCTCGCAATATACCTTTATACTCCGGCCGGACGGACGGACGGACGGACGGAACAATTTTTGGCGCATACGTTTTTTGGAATGTAGGGACCCTAATTCGTGCTCATCCCGAGTTTGAGCCCGATCTGACGACTTTGCATTTTTGAGTGTACACAGAAGCTGTGCTTCTTTGAAGAAAGAATCACAGCTAAAACTTTAGATAAAATATCAGCAATTATTAGCGAAAAAGCACTTTAGGAGAATATATCAGTTATTTTAACAGATTTTAAAAACAAAATTGAGAAAATTTATTCAATGAGGGTATAAAAGCCGATTTAAATAGTCAAAAGAGATAAAGTTATTCAATGAAAGGAAAGTAAAGCTGATTTAATCAGTCATTTTAATGGAAGTTAAATGATTTACTTAAATACAATTTCGCTAAAGTACCTTCACTATTTGAATTAGTCAAAATATTCTTTCTCCGAATAAAACAATTGTCAAATAACTTCCACCAAATGAATTAGTCAAAAAGACCAAATTTTTGATAAAAGTACATAGATGGAAGATATTTGAGAA
This sequence comes from Lutzomyia longipalpis, assembly GCF_024334085.1. Lineage (NCBI taxonomy): Eukaryota > Metazoa > Arthropoda > Insecta > Diptera > Psychodidae > Lutzomyia > Lutzomyia longipalpis. The sequence continues at coordinate 11,794,453 of NC_074709.1, read as the reverse complement.
TTAATTTTGGTAAATTAACTGAAGTTTTTTTACCAGTGATAAAATATCTTGATTAATTAGTTTAGAGCGCCATCTGTGGCACAATTATAGGGCATTGTAACGCTATCTGACGAGCAAAATATATATTTTGTTAATTCATACAATTTGCTTGACAAATTCAGGTTTATTCTTCAATGAAAATTGAATTAAAAATATTTCTGCAAAATGAATTTTTAATTCAATATTTTTTTATGTTTAGGAAGTTTACTTTATGACGCCATCTACTGTACAAATTAAATAAATCGCGCCATCTACTGTCCTAAGCCATGAACTTCTGCACCGTTCTTTACTATAAGAATACATCGCCCATGACTTTTTATGCTCTTTTTCTTGAAAAAAAAAATTTAATGAGATTTTTTTTTATGCGCGATGTTCATCTATGAGAACATAATCAAGATCATTTGACTTTTTGGCAATAAATAAAAACACGCAAAATATTTTTCATTTGTGGACATTTTTGGGTGAAAATTCAGGGATAATTCCGCCCACAGGAAATCACACGGTTGTGTTGTTTTTTTTTAATCGAGGAGTGTGTGGTAATTGAGTGAGAAGACCAATTGATGAAATGCCCATTTTTGCCAAAGTGTTTTTGTGCTGACATTGACGCTCAATCGTGGAGCGAGCATAATAATTGTTAGCATGCTGATAGTCAAAACATTCCACACTCATTGATTTTCCACCCACACGCGAAAAAAGAATCTATATTTACACATTTTTATTATTTTTCACCATAAAAACAGAAAAATTTGGAGGAAAAAAAATTCCTCAAATATTTGGACAAGTGTTGACAATGAATTTTCAAATCTTTGATTTTTTTCCCTTGATATGAATCAGTTGCGGAAAATCACTCAAGATAAACGTACGAAGATTTAGTTTTTTTTTCAGTGCACTTCCTTGTGCACAGGAAAAATTCATCTCATTCTAGTTGAGCACAAATTCCCATTAGAAGTGTTTGTTGCGGCACAAAAAGTGGAGAAAAGAAAAAAATTAAGAAAATTATGGTAAATCCTAATCTAATGCGGGGGATTTTGTTAATTAAGAAGAAAATAAAAAAAGAAGTTGAACGATATAAAATGATTGGAATTTAATTTGAGAGAAAGACGATAAAAAAGCAAAGTATAAAGTGAAGGTGTTGCGGAAGAAAATTTAAATGAAACAATTCAAAGTGTAATTAGATGGTATTTAGAGAGGCAAATTTGTAATGAGAGATTTTAATGTTTGTTTTTTTTGAAAAATTTAATTGCTGACGGAAAATGTGAATGAAATGATGAACGTTTTAGGAATTAATTTTTACCTAAATGATTTTTTTTTCTTGCTTACAGCCTCTTCAAGCGAACGAAGCTCGCCCCAAATTTGTCGCTGTCACGAGTATTGAGGATGTTCAGGCTGTACGATGTGCGGAATTCCATCCCAATGGGAAGGTTTATGCAGTCGGATCAAATTCAAAGACATTCCGTATCTGCGAGTATCCCATTTTAGAGAACATTCGGTGAGTTTGAGAAGACTTTTTTTTTTCAAAGAGATTCGAAGAATAAAATGTTTTTTTTCGTGTTGCAGAGAAAGTCACACAACATACCAGCCTCATGTCCTTTTTAAGCGGACAAAGCACCACAAGGGCTCCATCTACTGCATGGCATGGTCACCGCAGGGAGATCTCGTGGCTACGGGCTCCAATGATAAGACTGTGAAGCTGATGCACTACAATGAGGAGCAGCAGCAGCTTGAGGGCAGCGAAGTTGAGCTCACAATGCACGATGGGACAGTGCGGGATCTCTGCTTCATCGAGGACAGCACCAATAAAGTTAGTTTGCTCATTAGTGGTGGAGCTGGTGATTGCAAAATCTACGTGACAGATTGTGGCTCATCGACGCCCTTCCAGGCCTACAGTGGGCACGGTGGGCATGTATTGTCTCTCTTCAACTGGGGTGGTGCTATGTTTGTTTCCGGATCGCAGGTTTGTGCATTCATTCAGGCGACAAAGATTAGATTTTCTTTTTTACCAAAAATAAAAATCCTTTACAGGATAAAACTGTGAGATTCTGGGATCTCCGGTCGAGAGGATGTGTAAATATTGTGACACCAGCAACTGTTCCGGGTTCCCGGCAGGGATCCCCAGTGGCGGCGGTATGTGTTGACCCATCTGGACGTTTATTGGTGTCTGGACATGAGGATAGTTCGTGCGTTCTATTTGATATTCGTGGAAATCGTCCCATTCAGTGCTTCAAGCCACATGCATCGGATATCAGGTGAGTCTGTGGTGCAGGTAAATGTTTTTTATCAAATGATTCTAAAATTGCCAAAAAAAAATCTCTGTCTGCCCGTGCAGATCCATAAGATTCTCCCCATCTGCATACTATTTGCTCACCGCTGGGTATGACAATAAGTTGGTGCTGACGGATCTGCAGGGGGATCTCACGATGCCCCTGCCGTCGGTTGTTGTGGCGCAACATGCGGACAAAGTGATTTCCGGACGATGGCATCCTACGGATTTCTCATTCCTGTCCACATCCGCCGACAAGACGGCAACACTGTGGGCATTGCCGCCAATCTAAAAAAAATCAACCTCAACTCACGTGCTAATCAGTGGCAATGTCAGAGAACGAGAGAGAGAGGAGAGAGTTAATCGATTGCAAAGGTGCATTAACATTTAATTACATTTTCTTACCCCCTCGTTCCTCCCCCTTCCTCGTTATGGCGTTTTTTTGTGTAATTTATTAATTTACAGAGTTTATATGTTCATTTTTTTTACAACACTTACTCATCCTCTGTGTACAGTGGACTGGAAAATTATATATACATTTTATCATCAATCGCTCGCTAATTTATTAAAAAACGTACCCTTTTCCCCTTTTTTTTTAATCATCCTCCATGGTATTTTCTTGTTATTTTTTTTTAATCTTATTCATGACTAAAAGCATTTATGAGTCTCAAATGACTTGTACACAGAGATGACTAAAGAAGGTGATGATTTAATATTCTTTATCTAACTAAAAGATAAAATGCAACATTTTTTTTCTACAAAAAAGTTCTTTTTTATATACAAGAATTATTCCTAAAGAAAATTTCCCTCTTTAAATAAATTAAAGTGAACAAAAAAAAATCAAAATGAAATATGTAACTAATTAAAAAAACTTATTAAAAAGATCCTTTCCCTATTTACTTATTAAAATGAAAGGATAGCATTAAAGAAGAAAAAAAATTTAAAATGCAAATAATAAATGTGTTGTAGATTTTTAATATTAAAAAAAGAACACAAAAAACAACACACATTAAACTCTATTGAAAGCTTCTGTTAAAAAAACTGTTGCAGAAAATAAAAAAGTAGTTGAATGTTTTAAAGAAAAAAAAAGAAAAATCCGCAAAGGATGTGTAAAAAGAAAAAAATATTTGGATGGGCTAAAGGCGAAGAAAAGTGGTTCATTTTATATAATAGGCATTGTAATAATGGCAATTTATACGTATATATTATTACTAACTTATAGTAATTTTGTCGATGTATTTTTCCAAACACACACAATACACTCACCCGAAACACAAATAAAAAGAGAAACAGAAGATTTACTACTAAAAAAAATTGTTCTTTTGAGACTCGAAAAAAAATCAAAAAGGATTTCAGGGAAGGATAAAAAAAATTTAGGATCGTTCTTTTGTATCCCGCGGAGGTGAGGTGAATAAGCAGAGTGTTCCCTCTTTGCCATTGAATAAATCTTCAGTGTGGCCTTCCATGGCCACGGTCAACGCGGCAAACCCATCTGACCACACCAATAAGTTGATCTATTTCGCAGCTGACAGAGATGTATTCCGTTGGAGGTTCCAATGCGCAACCCAAGCAGCACGAAATTGGGAAAATAAATAAATAAATATTTTTTTAAAGTTTTAAATGTTTTTCGTTTTTCTGTCTTTTGTGTGTTTTTTAGCAATGTTTTTATACTTCAGTAGCTTCCACTGGATTGGTTGAAATTTAGGAAGTCGAAAAAAGAGAAAACTTTAACCCTTTCAGGTTCTTCAAGTCATTCGATGACTCAAAGGTGAAATATTTTATTTTTGTGAATTTTAATGGGACCGCATTTACTCAAATTCAACGCATTTCTAAAGTTGAAACAAAATTTAATTCATTTAAATTCAGGACAATAAAACGTTTCACCATTGAGTATGAATATTGTGTTATAAAATCATAAAGATTAATTTTTTTACCCTTTGACGTCCACATGAAACACTCGATCTTCTCATCGCAATATTTATTCTATTGATGATCTCAGAAGATATTTTTTGGGTCAAAAGAGACGTTGGAAAATCCGTTAACGGCTGTTGAAAATTGACGACTCGAAATATTGGGTTAATTCTGCTAAAAATCTTTTCTTTTATAACAATTCGTCAGTTATAAAATTTTAGGTATTCTGGGAAAAATCTTTTAAGATTTTAACATTTTATTTCATTTTCTACATGTGTTTTTGAAGGAAAATTACTTTTACAAGACTTATAAAAAATATTTCTGACTATTTTCTGAAACAACTAATTCTTTCTTTTGTTTTTATATAAAACACGTCAATAGAATGATTTGAAAACATTAACTGTCAAAATCTTACAACACCTTCTAAGGTAGAAAATAAAAGAAAATATTTTTATCAGAATATATCCTTTTGCCTAAAATTTGGCGTAAAAATTTAGACGTTTTTTGAATGAGAAATTTTTTCTTTTTAATTTTCAATTTCAATTTATCGCTGAAAAAACAACGTTAGTTAAATAATAAATTTCCGCTTTCAAATTATCACAAATTGTGACTTTTTATGCTTCTGTGACGAAATTTCCTGACAATTTCTGCTACCTATTCAAATATTCTAAAAATAACCGCGGTAAAAAAAGGTTTGGCAAGTAAATAAATTTAATATTAATGAAGCTTTAAAGTTTTTATAAGCCACGTCTTTCACTCTCACCGTGACCTTTCATTCAGCAATATTATTGCAAAATCACAAATTAAGAAAATTTTCCAAAAGAAAGAAAAAACTCATTGAGTGCTGCTTGGGTTGTGCCCGAGTTCTCTCTCTTTCTCTTCATTGCGTCCCCATTAGAAGGGCAAACAAGTTGCAATGAACTGAATAGATGCCTCGAAGCGCTTTTCCTCGTCACATACCGGGAAGAGCATCCATATAACATTTTATCGACAGGTTTTATGCGAAGCCACATATTATGTATTTTAACCTGGAGAAGTTTCTCACAGAGAGCCTTGCCCATCCTGCTCACACGCCCAGGTGATGGTTTTGCCTTTTCTTCTTTTTTTTTACCTTCCCCGCATTCGCGTGGAGAGAGATTTTCGTTGTGTGCCACACACAATCACCTCACTGAAAAGGGAAGTACAGCCACAGAGCCTTTCTTCTTCGGATCGCATTCTGATCGTGATTTTGGTGTGACGAGTATTTCGCGCGCGCGACCTCTCCGCGCGGTATTTTCCATTAATTATTTCTCATTGTAACGTACAAGAAGTAAGAATAAAAAAAAAGTGCAACAGCGAGGGGAAATCAATTGATTCCAATCGCGCGTGTTTCCAATCGATAATGTGAGATGTGCATCGTGTGGTGTGCATTTGATGTACATTTGTGGCGCTCGGTGGGGCAATTTGATCAAATTTCTGCATTGTTAGGCACTTAATCAGAAGCACATTTCTCCAACTAAGGCACATACTAATATATTTTCTTGTCACTTTATGCCCTCGGCACATTTTGTGCAGAATTGAGTGCCAACAGCAACAACAAAAAAATTGTGAGTCTCTTGCAAGTGAAATGCTTCAAGTGGTGGCGGTATAGTACTACTATATATATTGAAATGAAAAGGAGTGCGCCTCTATGAAGAAAAAAATCAAAGGGGCATTTAGCTGGCTAAACAATGTGTCTGTTATCATATTCGATTTGAATTTAATGAGTGAAAATGTGGAATCAATTCTTTCAAAAATCTTTTTTACAACTTGATAGAAAAAAAAAGAGTTTTAGATGATGAAAATTGAATTTTCGATTAAAATTTTCATTCAAATAATTTTATTGAATGCTGACGTTTCGAGAATCTTGCGCCCTTCTTCAGAGCGTTAAGTGTTTTGAATATAAATCATATTTTAAGACAAAGAGAAGGGAGGAAGCAAATTGTCAGCATTGAAAAAAAATATTTAAACGAATTTTTATTTCAAAAATTCAATTTAACAAATACAAAAATGAAAGAAATCTTTGCAAAAATTAACTCAAAATTTTCACTTGTACAATTAAAAAAAATCAATAAAATAAGTTCAGCAAAGTGTTAAATTCGATTTTGAGTGCGTAGTAATAACATAAAAAGTTTTTATTTTCATAAAAGTCAAAAAATTCTGTTAATTGTTGATTGAGAATTTAGTTTTTTTTTTTAGAAAAATTTGATATCACACTTCAGAATTTTAAAAAAAAATTTCAGCACCACATAATTTTAAACAGTTTGTTCTAGAAATCCTTAAAAAATTAAGGTCTTTAAAGCTTTGTGTATAAAAGTGTAGTAGTTTTTTTTGCGTATATCACGTGAATTATTAATGTAGAGCTTTATGGAATTTTTATGAGTTCAACGACTTTTCATTTCAAAACAGTTTTCTTTTCAACCTCTAATTTGCCTTCATTTTGTGCAAAATAATAATAATAAATTTAAGTTTAAAAAAAAATAGAGAAACGTCTCAAGATATCGACGTGCCCGAAGATTATGAACCATATTCCTATCTTTTAACGCAGGAGTAATCTTCGGGCGTGTCGATATGTTTCAACTTTCTCTTTAAAAAAATATTTGAATCTGTTCTTTGATAAATTATCAAAGAGGTTATTCTACGTAAATTTAACGTATTTATAGGTTGGAAAAAAGATTAAATTGATTTAAATTCCTATGATAAGAATGGACTTGAAAGAGTTAATTAGGTTAATTGAATTGAGACGGAAATATTCTTTTAATTTTTATTTTCTCGTATTTATTCTCTTGCAAGTAGGCCTGAAGAAGAAGGAAATTCAAACTCACGAAACGTCGCAATAGAATAAAAATGTAACAAGATAAAAAAACTAAGAGCTTTTCCCTTTAAAAAATTCTCAATTCGTTTCTGCCGTAAAAAAAATTTAATTTTTCAAGCTTAAAAGTGAAAACAACGTGAGGAGTTTCTCATTTGACCAATTTAATTCGAAATCACGTGCTCGTTAAATATTTTTGCGGGACGTTTGTGATTTTTTTCTAGCAACTTGCCGGCGGGCAATTTTTTTTTACTTCAGCTAAATGCCCCTTTAGTCCAGCATACAACACACATTATTAAAGTAAGTTGTTCATATTGTTTCACATGAACCATACTCATAATAATAAAAATAAGACGGGCGGCATCGAATGAACTCTGCAGTGTGGAAGTCGAGCAGTTTGTTTAGAGGCACCGAGAAGTGCAGTGCGTGATTCACTTTAGCTGCTGCACAAATACCGCGCGCAGTCCCCTCGCGTGCCCCGTGTGTATGGTGAACTACTTACGGGTCACCCTTTTCGCGCGATAATGTAAACCCCGCAATTTTGTGTTTTGTGATTCTAGCCTCAAGGAATTTCACACGAAGCTTAAGTAAAGAATTCCAAAAAATATGTGTGAGAAGTTTGTGTGGAAAAAAATCATCTTAAAAGCAATTTATTGAGAAAAATAATTTCAAATATTTAATTAAATGTGACGCATGGGTTTCATTTATTTTTTCTTTTAGTACACAACTTATCTCGGTGGATTGTGTAAAAGTCAAGAAGTGATTTTGCCGTATTACTCACATTTTTTTTATTGTCGCGCCGCATATTTTTTGTTGAACTTTATCGGAAAAAAAAATTCCAATCAACGGCTGAATGCATGAAGAAAATACAGTCGTGAGGTCAAAAATCCACTCAGGTGAGTTCCTCGAGTATATTTATTTATTTTCTATTTAATCGGTGTGGCGCAAAGAACATTTATAAATTTATTAGGAAGACACAGAGCGATCCCCATTCCTTGAAATTAAAATTTGCGATTTATTCTGAATTGAGAATATTTTCTTCTTAGTTCGTCGTACGATTGAACCGTAAATAATAATAATTTTTTAAACCAATCTATTTAACATAGAATGTTGTTCTGATTTTTTAACACGCGTTAGCACTATTAGAGATGCCTCCAGAGAAATATATTCTGTGAGGAGAATCACTTATCTTGGACGTCATTGATTTTATCCACACCCCATTTAGGGAGATCATTCTCACATCAGGAAAGTGCTAATTGGGTAAATGGGGGAGAAAAAGAATTTTACTAAAAATAACTCCCTCGCACTAAAATGGGTTTATACGTGTGGAGTCCCATAAGCTATATTTATCACCACTCAATATATTTATCAATTTCCCCGTTTGTATTTTCAATGGCCTGTGCCCAAATGGAGTGAAAATTGCGCGCGAATGAGGCACGAGATCAGCTTTGACCTTTAGCGGAAATGAAGCATTTCTCAAGTGCTGCCAACCCCCTGTATACATACATAGATGATGGATGGGAGGAAGCTTTGGGTGGCGAATGGAATTTTCCTCACTTTAGCACCTTTCTGTGCTCTACCTATGGCAAGAAGATTTTTGACGATATTCACAAAAGAATTTCTGGAGCACGTGCGACACGAGGTGGATGCCCGTGTTTTATTTACTTTTTTTTTTTGGGAAAATAGACAAATTGAATTACAAATATTATTTTTAGGTCAATTTTGTTGCGGGGAAATCCATCTGGAAGATTGCTTTTAGCAAAATAGCCAGAAAAACAATATTTTACACGCCCATAGGCTCAAGAATATTTTTTTTTTACAAATAAAATCACAACCAATAGAAAGTTTTGACCCTGGCGTAAGCAAAATATTTTTCAAACGCAATTTGAAACTTTTAAAGCTCATACTTAGCTGAGAAGTTACTGCCAAGTTTCCCGAACGTAAAAAGCAAATATGTGTACCTATAATTTTATTAAATTATTCGCAATGGAATGTCTCGCAAATGTCTCAAAGAGAAGAGAAAAAATGCAATTTCTTCTTAAATTGCAAAATAAATTAAATAATCTTGAGTTCTTTTTCTTGCTTATTCTTATGCCTTGGTGCCTATATTTTCTTCCTCATTGCAGAGATTGATTTTCTATTTGTTAGAAGAAAATGTTTAGCATGTGTTTTGAATTTATTCTGGGAAGAAATTAGTCAAAGTTGTAAATAATATTTGCGAATGGTGCACATTAAGATGTTGACTACAATGTCTGACATGACATGATTTTCTTCTCATTCTTGAGCACATACAGAGAGTTAATTGATTGTACATGAAGGAGTTTATTCATTTCAGGCTCCACGTGATATTTATCAAGGATACACAGCAAGGACATAAAACAGAAATTAATTTTAGGGTGTGTTTGGGGATTTCTTTTAATTAAAAGACCGCTAAAATGAGGTTTAGAAGAACGATTTAGAAAAATATTTATAAAGATTGGAATTATTAAATCATATTTTGAGTTTATTCGTTTAGTTCTAAAGTTTAAACGCTTCTAACGTTTTAATAAACAAAAGTTCGTCTCTTTATAAGGTGGAAAATTTCTTTTTTTAAAAATTTTTCAATGGAATTTCTAGGCTTTTCTTTTGGTTTTTAAAGAAAAACTTGAAATACTTTCAGTTTTCCCGTGAAAAAATTCCAGAAAAAAATTGCTTGACAATGCAAAGCCACGCCCCCATTTTATCACAATTTCTTTGAAAAAAAAATTAAGAAAAACTTCCCAAGTGAAGAGAAAACTAACATAATCAACCCGCATGAGCAGAATCGTCAATTAAACAAAACACCTCCTTCTAATTAAGACGACAAAAAAAGAACTTTTCTGATCACAGAGAGCAATATATGAATTACGTGATCTTACGGGAAAATATCTCGTGCCTCGAGTGCTATACACACCATGAGATAAACCCAATTTATTGATGAACACCCTCCTCTATCAGCGATATGCCACTTGTGGGTGCTTTATATATTTATAGACTCATCACCTGCCCTGGATAAATGTTGTGAGATTTCCCATATCAGCGATTGAGGAGCTCTCCGGGGGATACGACAGTGTCTCCTCAATATAACGCAGAAAGCCCCCTGAGGGAGTGCCAAGAAAATGGGAAATGATTGCGAGGCAATGAGTAGGAAATAGCAAGCAAGAAAAAATAAAAGGAATGACAAATCATGAGGCACGCAATGATAGAAAATAAATTGCGCGCAATGATGAATGTGAGGCGGATTATCTTCCACCCAATTTTCCGCAGCCATGTGATTGTCTTTGGAAATCTGATACACACTGCCAGACGTTTAAATTGCCAGACACAATAATTCCCAGGAAACGCACGAAATTCCCCCCACGAAAATGAAAAAAAAAGTGAATCTCTGAGAGAAGAAATTCAATCTGACCAAAGTATCAAAGCGTCGAGCTTTCCAGAAATGGCATTAAAATGAATTAAGAAAAAAATAAAGAGAGCGAGAGAGAAAAGCTCATTGACAAATAAATCTCAAATGCTACACTAAGCTGTGGGGATTGGTGCAGCATTAAAAGCTCAATCTCATTGAGCAGAGAAAAAATGGTGGGAGATGGAGAAAATCAATGCACGACACAATTAATAATTATCTACGCGGGATTTAGCATTGGGTCAAGGTGGAAAGTGACAGAGAATTTGACTTTGTTCTATAATTGGAATTAAATCCATAATGCCGACAAGGTGATGTCCACTAAACTTTCTGCAAATCCCCAGGATGATGTGTTGATTTTTTTTTCTTTTTCTGTTTCACTTTATTTATGCAAAAAAGCTCAACATCATGCAAAATCACATTGGAGCAATTTATAAATCATTGCATTGGCTGAATGCAAGTTGTGCCAAAATTGCATGCCAAGTGCATCAACAGATTTCAACTATTCATCATTCTTTTTCGCGTGTTGTGAATGTTGTTGTAGTATATGTAGTTCTAAAAGCATAAGAGAGCTTTCATCCAGGAAATGCAGATGCAATTAAATTACGGAAACATTTTCATTGTCTCACATTTCAGTTAGAAAAAAAAGGAGGTTATTCGTATTTGTATGAAAAATCCTCTCATTTGTGGAGACATTTTTCATGTTTTGAATTTAAAAAAAAAAATCAAAAAAAATATTTAAACGATTTTGTCTTTTGCAAGCTTTCATCAGCTTACAGATTTTAATAAAACAATGCGCATATAATATTAAAATTAAATTACAGCATCAGTAACTTTTTTAATCAGAGTTTAACAAAGTTTCTAATTATTTATTGGTGCGGTTTTGAGAAAAGCTCGTGTGTGTAGCTGTGAAGGGGATGCAAAAGTGCATCAAAAGGGTGATGTGACGAGGGGGCGGTTCCTCCTACAACATCCTCAAATTGCTAACAAATTGTCTCTTGCTGTGAAATTCATTACCATATTAATGAAACTCCCGTGCCGGAGGGAATTTAATATAAACAGTACGTCATTCTCATATTTTCTCAGTGCTAGCTGCAACCACCTCCAAGCGGAGACAACATGCCAGATAATTTTCCTGACATTGATTTGCGCGCGAGGAAATTTCACAACCATAAAGAAAACTCTCTGAGTGAGGGGGGATGGGAGACGTATATTTGGAGTGTGTGTGCCAATGACGAAAATATGGCACAAAATCGCGAGATAAGTCTCACAAAATTTATTGCTATTTGCAACGAGATGAGATTTGCGATTACGCGCGTCTTATGTATCTCGTGACACTTTTTTTATATTCCTAGGTGGGGAGTATAGGTTTCTTTTATATTGGCAATCGATGATATTCATGACATTCATGGGATATTCTACGACATTTTTAAATTAGGGTTGTTTGGTGTGAAATAGCCGCGGGAATTATATTCAAAAAGGGATTTTTGGAAACAAATAATTTTTTAATTAAAGAACACTAAGAGATGAATTAAGAAGAAAAAGACTAAGAATCAAGATTTATGAAGATTAAGATTACTGTGGGAGTCAAACGCAATTAATTAATAATTAATCTCGCAATAATAGGTAATATTAATAAAATATCCCCAATTATTAATGCCTGAGGAAGGAGAAATAAAGCTCCGAAACGTTGCAGAAGTAATAAAAGAGTATTTTCAAAAGGTCAGGTCCCGCGTTTGACTCCCACAACATTGTAAATTGACCGAATCTCCAATATTAAGATTACTAAACCTTAACGGCTGTTGCATTCAAACCAGAAACTTATGACAATTTGTCCAATTCTAACGTTTGACGTTACCTTTCATCGTCTTGACGTTTGTTTTTCATTTTTTCAATTTTAATTTTTTCGAGCCTAACGTCGTCTTAACACACAAACAGCCCATAATTTGTTTTCTGTACGATCTTATTTCCAAAATTCAACGTTTTTTCTCAATGTTTGACGTTTCTTTTCTAACGTATAATATTTTGTAAGGTTGAAAAAAAAATTTTATTTTTTTTTCGTGAGATTTTTGATTTTTTTTATTTGAATTGTAAAGAAAACTTAAACTGTTTTCTGATCTTTTAAGATGCTGAGGCACCTAAACACCTTATCTGTCTGAAAAAATAGATCTGCAGGAAATTCTCCTTTTTCTTCAATAGAAAACATAAAAAATCTCTTTAAAAAATCGTTCTTTTGGCAATAAAAGACAAATTCCTCAACCTCGATGACGGTCATTACATTCAATTCGTCTCTCTTGTATTTTATGTCTTTTGAAATACTTTTTTTTGGCAAAAGCTCTTCAGGTTTTTTTTTTCATACTGTGGAAGGAGGCAGACACTAAACACATTCCACCAAAGAGAGGAAAGTTTTTAGTGCAAAAATGAAAGGAAACTCACGTGATTTCAAACTCAACCAGCATGGCAAATAATAAACTAATGGAGGTGAATAGCAAATTGATGGGAGTATACTCAAAAGAGAAAAACAACCAAGGATGGTATTGAAAAAAAAATACTTAACCCACCAGCTCAATGGGTGAAAGATTTTGTATTTACATACTGCGAGTACATGACTTAGAAATCTTCCAGCAAATATGGGTGAATGTCTTTTTTTCTTCTTCTCAACATCGCCTCAAGTTAAATGTGGCGTATTATATGTAGTAGGTACGTGAAGAATAATTTCTGGGAGTGCCTGGAAAACAACATTATTTTCGCATACAAAAATCACATGGTGTGTTCTTCAACAAAAAAAATAAGACAAGACATTGATGATTGCATTAAGTCACACACCAGAAAATAAAAAGAAAAAAAAAGAATTTAATTTTCCAACCCTCCGCAAATTGATTCCGGTAGTGGCGGTTAGTTACAACGTGTGTATAGAGACTTATCCACTGATATGGGGGCGATATTAAAAATCCATCGATCTTCATAAAGAAAAATACCAGAAATACTCCGTTTCTTTTCCTCAATCGCGCACTCGTGATAAGGCACACGGAGGAGGGGAGAACATAGTATATACATATATTGAAGCACCTTCAAGATATCATATGATCGCGATAAAATGAACTTTATTCCCTGTGGTCGTGTGACAGAGTCTCCATATAGACCTGCTAGCTTCGCATTAATTTCCTATCAAAGAACACCATGTGGAAGAATAGAGAAAAGGAAATCTCTGTCCAGCAGATTACAGAGGGGTTTAGGAATGTCAATTGGGCTAAAAAAGCTCCATTTTGGAAAATATTACTTCAGCTTTGAAAGCTTCAAGTGCGCATATTTATAGTTTATCAGGAGAAATGCCCGAAAAGGTATTTTTGTAGTTTTTATCATCTAAAGTTAATTTTAATTCCATTAATAATCTTATTAATGTGTTGAAATTTATGACTTTTTCTTTGATTTGTTTCACTGAGAAGTATTTTTTAATTAACATAAAAATTACTGGAACACCTAAGAATTGATTTTTCACACGAACTATTAAAAAAAATCTTAAAGTAAAATAAAAATAACTGGATCAGAAATAATTATTCTTAAAATTCTTATTCGCAATATATATATAAACGTAAATTAAGAATTTAGTGGTTCTAATGACAGTGAAAGTTCTTAAAAAGATTCCCAACTATTTTTAATTTATTTTTTTTAACAAAGCATTCAGAGTGTCATACATAGAGAAAAATTTAGGAATCTACTAAGGGTCGTACACTGTGTCCTCTTACACCGTAAACGATGATGCTAAATTATGTTTCAAGTATAATACTTAAAATAAGCAAGAATGTCAAGAAGTTTCATTCAGAACAAGAGTTATTTATTCCACAACACAAATTACATTTCCATTTACAATTTTATAGCTCAAATTGTACATTTTTCTCAAAATTAGATTATGTATTAAAACTTTCAGAAGTTAATTAAATACTTAATATTGTTAGAGATATTGTAATGTTTTTAGTTGCTTACATTACTAACATTTCTTTGTAATCCTCCAAATTTTCTCAAAATCCGGCGATAATTGAGAAAAATTAAACTGAAAATAGCAACTCCGGCAAAAGCATATCCAAATATTATCGAAATTTTAAACTTTTTTTGAGTTTTTGCGTAGTCATTGTTGGATGTATTTGGACACTCTCGAACCAGAATAGAGTTTTTACACCAATTTGTATACAAAACTATAAGTCCATAGAAAACATTTAATGGTAAAATTGCCTTCAATGCATCCAAATAGATTGTTCGGTTAGTTGTGAAAGCAACTTCGTCTGCAAAAACCCACACTCCCACATCAAAAGAATCCTCTTTAAAATTAAGGCAACTATGTAGGATTAAAATATCCTTTCCAACCATTGTTAAATTAACGGGGAGTTCTCTATTCTGCCCATCTTCTGCATATGAGATCATTAACAATCCTCGCGGGTCTTTAGAATTATTTGAAAATTTTCCTTGAAAAACTTCACAATCTTCTATTACGTTTTTCGGATAGATATTGTATGAGAATTTAATTGTAAAATTATCTCTAGAACCATATTTTTTTTCCTCAATAAACGCAATTGCAGCACATGCAGACGTGGATAAAGGTGCTTTGTAGAATTTATGATCTCTTATGTTAATCATTGCGAATAAATTGTAATTGTAGTTAAATCTCAATTCACCAAAATCATAATTTTGTACATTTTCAAAGGCAGAACAATCAGAAATAGAAAATGTATCAAAACTAAAAGAACGAATTTGAAGAAAAATCAGTAAAATCTTGAAAAACATTTTTCAATGAAAGAGCTTTAGGAGCTTTAGGCTATGTACTATTGAAGTCTTCCAAAGAACTGGAACAAAGTGAATTAAGAACATTGTGGTAGATGTAATTCTACATTTCTCATTAATATTGGGCCATTCTTGTCGCAATATTTCTTGGAATTAGGCATCTGGCGTAATTCTCAGTGGCTTCTAGGCCCCTTTATTTTAGTAATTTTATTCATTTTATTTCTCATTATGGTAATTAAAGTTCTAACAGTAATAAAAAGTGGTTAAATAAATAATCAAGCAAAACTTTTATTTATTTCGAAAATTAATTCAAAACATTTGTAAAAATTCCACAAATTCGTCGGTAGTTAATAAAGATTAAACCAAGAAATGCAATTCCTATGGATGCATACCCAAAAACTATGTAAGCTGGCTTCTTATCTGTATTCGAATTAATTTGAAAGTGATCTTTTGGGCATTTAAAAATAATAAGAGTATTTTCACACCAAGTTGTGTTGGAAACTACAAGTTCTCTGAATAAACTTTCTGGGAGAATTGCTTTCATTGAATCCAAATAGATTGTTGGACTTAATAGAGCATAACTTTCTACAAGAACCCACACTCCGAGATCGTAAGATTCATCTTTGAAATTCAGACAACTATGTAGGATAAAAATATCCTTTTCCACCACAGTTAAATAAACGGAAATATCTTTATCCATCCCATTATTGTCTTTATATGTGACCAATAAGTGTCCCGAAGTTCTAGAATTTGGTTCAAAGATCATTGGAAATTCTCTACAAACACCTATTTCGTAGCCTAGGTGACTTTCCACGTTGAATCTAATACTAATAAAATCACTATCCATTTTATCGTCAAATCCAATAGTACAGCAGGTATCCATGGGTTCAGGTGCTGCATAGAATGGATGATTATTGATATTAATCATTGCGAATAGATTGTAATTGTAGTTCCTTTTCAAATGTGTAAAATTATATTTATGTGTTTTTACGGAAATCGGGCATTCAGTACCGTAAAACCGATCAAAACTTAAACCACGGATTTGAAATAAAATCACCAAAATCATAAAATACATTTTTAGATCTTGTGACTTGCAGAACGTACTAAGAAGGAAAATTAGGTAAAGCTGTACTTAAGTATTATTCTTTATTTCAATTACATTACAACATCTTGCCCTATATTTCTTATTTCTCTTTTAACATCTGGTATGATTCTCACTGAATTTTTATAGGGCAATCTATGATATATTAACATAAAGAGGAATTACACCAGAAATAAATCTTAACTACATATAGTCAACCTCATGGTGGATTAGAAACAAAGGGAATTGACAAAGATCCAAGAACGAAACAATCGAGGGATAGGTTTCTTAAAAAAAAAGTTGGATTTGAAATATTAAAGTTTTCACTTTAAAAAATCAGAATATCTTTTTCTTGTATTTATAATAACATTTATTTCAATACGTCAAAATCAGTTAAATATCAAATTAAAATTTTTAAATTAATTCATAAATTAATTAAAAATGAATAAGAATGACTTTCTTTTTTGTTATTATACTGTTGTTCGTTTAAAAAGCTTTAAGCTTTAAGACACAAAATATATTTCAATTCTCTAGAAAGTTTTAGAAAACATTTGAAAAGATGCTACAAATTCTATTGTAGCTGAGAAAGATTAAACCGAAAAGCCCAATCCCGAGAGTGGCATACCCGAAAATCATGTAAGTCTCCCATTTTCCTTTTAGAATTACTTGACTCGGTGATATGTAGTGCACTGTATTATTGCATTCTGAATGAATTGATATATTTTTGCACGAATCATTATCGGAAAATATGAGAAGATTGTAAAGGTATACCTCCAAAATTGATTTCAATGCATTCTTGTAAATTAAATTATTCACCGTAAATGCCTCACTATCTGCAAGAACCCAAAATCCAAAGTCATACATAGAATTGGAATTATTTATACAACTATGCAGTATAACCAAGTTCTGCATTGGAACATTTAATTCAATATCAAAATCATTTTTCACATAATTTTCATCGAAAGCATATCTTAAAGCCATAAATGAGCTGTATGAGAATTTCACTGAAAAGCTTTCACAAGCTTTCACATGAGCTTTAGCGTAAGAGAATGTAATTGTTAAATCTCTCTGGAATTTTTCTTCAAATGAAACAGCAATACAATCATTAGAGGATGTGGGTGTCTTGTAGAATGGATTATTCGGAATATTAATCATGGCGAATAAGTTGTAGTTGAAGTTTTCTTTCAAGTTATTTACATCGTCATAATGTGAATCATTAAATATTGGGCAATTGTTAAACTCAACTAAAACAAAACCACGAATATGTATCAAAATGAGTAAAACCTTTAAGATCATTTTGATTTTCAAACTTGAACCTTCTAATACCAGAATAGAACTAAACTGGGTAGTGCTGAATCTGAAAGGAATGGAAATTTTATTAGAATTTCAACATCTTATCCCTTTATTATCCTTGTCATTAGAACACGTGGATTAATTCTCATAGCAATGCCTGAGATTATGTGAGACGTTTGCTCAAATTTAGACATTTTCCTATATACTATAACAAGCCCCCTAATTTCATTTTAGACCTATGAGGCCAATAAAACCACTCAAAGGGTTAAGGAAAAGCTCAAAGAATAAAAATTTTTACTGATTAGTATTAATTTAAAAAGCTTTAAGCCTTTTTTTTGAAACTGTCACATCTCTCACTTCACTGATAAACTTTTACAAAACATTTGAGAAAGACCTACAAATTCTTTTGTAGTTAAGAAAGATTAACCCGAAAAGCCCAATCCCGAGAGTGGCATACCCGAAAACCATGTAAGTATCCCATTTTCCTTTTAGAATTACCTGTTTTTGGGCAACATTGTAGCATTCTGGAATCATTGATACCATTGATATATTTTTGCAAGAGTCAGTTTCGAAAAATATGAGAATATTGTAAATGTATTCCTTCATAATTGATCTCAATGCTCTTTTGTAAATTATACGTTTTGTTGTGAATGCCTCACTATCTGCAAGAACCCAAAATCCAATGTCATAGCCTATAGGGGATAATTTGAGGCAGGTATGTAGGATTATTAAGTTTTTCATTACAATATCCAAATTAACATTAAATTCTATTTTTTCATTATTTTCCACATAAGACGCAATTAACACTTTTGATGAACCATTGAAAAATTTCAATGGGAAAATTTCACAATTTTCCTTAACGTCTGTACTGTTTGTAGTGCGAGTTTTGAAGGTGAATCTTAATGATAAATCTTTTTCGATGTTTTCTACAAATGAAATTGAAATACAGCTGTTTGTAGATGACGGTGCTCTGTAGAACCGATTATTAAGAATATTAATCATGGCGAATAAGTTGTAGTCGAAGTTTATACTAAAATTTGCAGTATCGTGATAATTTTTATTATGAATTTCGTGGCAATTGTAAAACTGCTCAAAACCAAAACCACGAATTTGTAATAAAATTAGTAAAATCTTCAAAATCATTTTGAATTTTTAACTTTAACGTTCTGAGGCTAAGAAATAACTAAACTGTGTAGAACTTAATCAGGAAGTAGTAGAAATTTTATTAGAATTGCAACATCTTATCCCTTTATTATCCTTGTCATTAGAACACGTGGATTAATTCTCAAGCAATGCCAGAGAATATGTGGGAAGATTGCGCAAATTTGGGACACTTTTTCCTAATACTTCAAGCCTTAATCAGGGCCCTAATTTCATTTTGAAACCGAGTTGCGTTGCGGTTCAACGTACCAGGAAAGGATGTAACTAAGAAAAGCTCAAAAGAAGATATTTCTAAAGCCAAGAAAGTTGTAGAAGGAGAAATTTCTTGTAGAAATGATCTATTAAAAAAAATCAGGCCTGACAGAAAACACTAAATTACGCCTTTAATCCATTTCGATGTGAAAAATACAAAATCCCACGAAATTGTGGGGAAGAAAACTTGCCAGTGAAGCTTCTTTATCTATATTTATGGTCTATACTATTTAATGAAATTTATTACGAGGAACTAAACTTTTGATTGGGAATACTGATAACTTTTATGAAGCGTCTATCACTTGAGACGCAATTGATGGAGCTGCTTGGGTAAAAAAATCACACACTTTGTGACAATTTATGAATTGAAAGACGAAATGTTGTTCCACCTCTCAATGAAAGCTCTGCGGCTTGTTTATTTGATAAATATCATTTTCTTATTAATAAAAAAAAAAAATGAAAGAAACGATGGGAATTTGTCATTTCGGAAGCGCAATGACTAAAATAACGAATTATTGGCGGAAAAATTTTCCACATTTTGATCCCAATCACCACAAGACAGGTAAATTGGGGGACTTCGGATGTTTTGAAGTTGTTCCCCACCCCACACATCGCGCATATAGAGGTTGTGTGTGACAATGTGCGGAATTCTTTTTGCAAAAAATACCTGCCACTGTGCTACCCGAAAATTTATTACAAATATCTTATAAGCCTTGTCAACTGATCAATTGGGTGGGTGAGAAAGACGAAGGCTAATCAGTCACAACAGTGCGCGAAATGAGTTTGCGCCACTCCTCGATAAGAATTAAAATCAAATCAGCATTTTTGATAAAAAGGCGCTCGGAGTGAAATATCCACACACGCTGGCCCTCCTCCTAACTACATCATCACGTACATTTTTTTGTGTGCTATTTTGGACTTTTTACATAAAAGATTTTTGCCAACATTCACCCAACCTCAGTCGTTGGATGTCCCTCCAACGGGTAGCTTGCCCCAATTTTCTTATTTCTTTGCGCCCACATTGCTGGTGAAAGCTCCCTTTGGCTTTACTTAAAGGTTTAATCTTCTAGGCACATCGAGGATCAACAACACTGCCGTGCCAGAGGATACGACTGAGAAGATCTCTGTTATCCACGTGAGCTTCATGCCCCTCTGGATAAGCCGTATTGGCCGGTCACCGCGCAAAAAGCCCAACACACAAGTGCCCCATACAGCAAAAGTGAATTAAATTCATTTGAAGTGTAAAATAAAATATCCCGCCAAATACCAACAAATTATATGTATGTGCAAACAAAGCTCAATGGCAGTGAAAGTGCGATAACATTCTAAAAAGAATTCTATTCGATGTGAAGCTTTTTTTTGTCAAAGAAACCCCCTTTGGATTTGAATTAGAAGTGTGATTAAAAAGACATTTTCAATTCTCAAGTACCTCGTTTACAGAGTATTTTACGTAATTTTAAGTGAAACAAGTGTGAGGAACATTTAAGAATTGTTGGTGTGAACGGAATAAAGGAGAGAAAATGAGCCATCAGGAGAACAATAGCAAAAGGAAGCTTTCCTTCCTTGGCTTCAATCCAAGAGCAAGTGTAAGTGAATTTTTTTTGCACATAAATTTTCTTTCACAATGTTGTGGGGATTTTATGGGAGAAAACTATCTGCAAAATACAATTTAAAAAGCTTCAAAGTTGAAGTTTGAAATTTGAATAAAAAAAAAACACAGAGTGTGACAATATGAAAGCAATTTTCTTTCTAATAACTCTTGTTATATAATGAAAAGAAATGCAAAAACTCTCAGTTTTCAAAAAGAATTTTAAGGGGGGTTTTCTCAAGACATTCTTTCGCAAAGTCTTTTTTTAAAATTGCGTAGAAGAGTTAAATCTTAAAAAAGAGTGAAAGAGTTTTAAAACTCTTGAAAATTTGTTAAAGAAGTTCCAAAGCTCTTCCTTAAACTGAAGTTATTCGATTATTATGTGTTTTAAGAGAAAGCTGAAAGCTAATTCTGAAAGCTGCATTAGAATTGCTACATTCTGTGCTTTTATTTTCACAACAAACTCTCATAAGCTTCTTAATAGTTTCTTTAATCCTTTTCAACATTTT
This sequence comes from Lutzomyia longipalpis, assembly GCF_024334085.1. NCBI lineage: Eukaryota > Metazoa > Arthropoda > Insecta > Diptera > Psychodidae > Lutzomyia > Lutzomyia longipalpis. The sequence continues at coordinate 11,773,332 of NC_074709.1, read as the reverse complement.
TTCTTTTTTTTTCTAAATTAATGATTTATGTGTGTACAAATTATATGAAGTGCTCTTCTTGTCTCTATTAAAACCACTTGAGTTTAATCTTTTCAGGGATTATAGTTATCACGAAGTGTCTTTCCACACTCACACAGAATCATTTCAAGTTCACAAATTTCACGATTAAGAAAGTTCCACGTACTTTCGCGGCTCTGTTGTGAATTTATTTTCGCGAATGGAGAATTTGGCGATAAGTACAGGTAACATCCATATCTTATTGTAGGCAGATTAAGGTAAATTTTCATGCCTTATCGCAGTGATATCACCACGAATCGTCACTGAGATTTACATCGCGTGTACTTGGCAGTGAAACTATCATGATGAGGTCTTCCGTGTGCTATAAATTTTGTATGTTTCACATTACTTGCGAATGTTCCCCCTTACGGTGCGCGACACACTCACAAACACGAGATTACCTCACCTGTGAGTTATTTTGTTAACACAGAAAGTTAATCATTCTCGGTGAGATTACATTACATAACTCACAATAATATTTTGTAAATTAAATGAATCTGAAGATGATATTTTAAGAGCACAAAGAAATTAATTCACGTGTGCGAAGAGCTTTAAAGCTCTGTGATATATAATAGAATTATATGTAATTTTTACTCTATAGCTTGAACCGCTTAGAAGCTTTAAAAATAGAGAGAGAAAAAAGCGGGAAATTGGAGTAAAATAGCAACTTCCCACGCACTAAATAACCCCCTCATGCAACCACGTCCAATGCTCCACTGACCCCGCGTAAAGTCTGTGAACTTGAACCTCCTCCACTCATGTGGCACCCATGGAAGCCGCGTGCTTCCGTGACCTGCTTAATGTGCAACCCCCCTTTAATGGGACAATTAAGCCTTCCCCTGCGTGTAAGAAGAAAAAAAATCATACACCCTTCGTCAATTTAGGCGTGCCCTCTAACCAGCAACAAGTGTCTCACATTTTATCCATTTTATTGATTAAAAAGGACTTCCTGCTGAATTTTTCTTCCTGCAGAGCCATTGAGGTTTTCTTTCTTTTCTTACCCTATGTTTTGTTCTTGAACTGTGTGTGGCGCATTTGAAATATATAGAGAGTCCATCAAGGTCAGGGTATTATTGATTTGTGGCAAACCCGGTGATTGTCCATCAATTAATAACTTCAGTCACATTTGCGTGTGCGGATACATGGGCAAAAGTTGAAATTCCCCGCAGTCAGTAGGAGAGTGTATAGAGAAAATATGCAATGAATAAGTGTTTTCAATATACGAACGATTCATCAATAATTGATTGACAAACACGACAATTCCAGCCCCGCGCTATGTGACATGGTGAAGCATGAAGCTCAGGGTTGTGGGGGTGCAAATACGACGACAATGTTATTTGCAATATAAATGTTGCTAAAAAGGAAGGAAATCGCGCGACAAACATTGAATAATGGTTGGAATCCCATTATGCAATAACCACCAGATAATACCTCGTAGAACGCAAAAAGGAATCCTCAAGAATTCCAACATTGTCACTAAGAGCAAAAGGATAAAGTGGAATTTTTCTTTTTTTCTTTTTGAAAATCTCTCTAAGCTTGGTCATTAATTCACAGCCACATAAAATACAAGACATAAATTCTTCGCCCAGTGAATTAATTACATCCAACCGAGAAATTAAATTCATCGTCATGACATTAATTTGAAATTAATTTCCGCCTAAAAGATCCAATGAAAATCATCACCATGTCCAAGATTAGTGAGAGAGAGAATTTCCCAAAGAAATTATATTGGCAATTTGATGAAAGATTGCACACAGGATGTTTCGGAAAAAAGGAAACCATCGGAAGGAAACAGGAAGGATTAATTTTCTCTTTTTTTGTATATGGATTAAGCAATTTACAGAAGGTCACATGTTTCTTTTATCAAGAAGACAAACAATGAATTAATAAATATTATACCCCAAATAGGTACCTCAAATAACGCGTCGGGAAAGGTCTGTCCACAAATAGCACTAAATAATAAGTTTAAAAATAACTCGTGGAAAAATAAGCTTTGGTAAAAATAAGACTCAACTTGACAAAGAAAATACTGCGTGGGATTATCATATGAGGATTAAATCTTGAGAATTTGGGAGATCTTAGAGAATTTTTTCTCTGAATCATCTCTTGATTTTGAGAATGCTCCAGTTTTTTTTTTTAAATTTATTTATCATAGAATTTAATGCTTATAAATAATATGTTTATTTTGCAATTTTCCTACTAAAATATTAAGATTTATTAATGATTTAAGGAAGAATGTAGATAACTCTTTATAAGGCAGCATAAGAAAATAAGGACAGATTTGCCCATTATTTTATAAACTAAGCAATTTTATTCCGTTTATTTTGAGAGCATAAAAACGACATAAAAAAATTAATTTTAACAAAAATTGAATGGATTCTATTAAAGGAAGAGTTTAAGAATTTCTTTCATGAAAACTTTCTTTGGAAAATCTGTGTTTCTCTCTGATTTATTTTAATTACTTACATATTAGATTAGTAAAACCATACAGCCTTTAACAGGGTGTAGTAGACAGTATAAAAAATCATCAAAAGACGCATTTTAGAAGCTCTTTCATCCTTTAAGGTCAAACCCTGACAAAATAAAATTCATTAGAAGAAAGACAAGACATCCCACGTGGAGGAATTAGCAAAAACATTCCACGAACTGATATCATTTACCATGACAGTTTCAGTGAAAAGCTCCTTGCACCTGCATAGAATTTTTCATATAAACATGACATGAGACAAACTATTAATAACGATCACAATATGAATTTCAGATTGTGTTCTGCGAGACAGAAAATAAGATGAGAAAATCCACAAAGCAGACAATTTTTCTTCATGTCAAATTAATCAAATCCACATGGTTTAGTGAGACAAATATGGGCGGATGAAACAACCCCTAACTGTGCGAGATGAATAACTTTTGTGGCACACATGGTGGGGAATTCAATCACTTTTCCATTTCTCTTCTTATATATATTTATTTGTGCCTCAGGCGGTGGTTTTCAAGGATTTTCACCTTCTCTGCTATATAGCAAATTCATCACACTAATCCTCTTTTCAATTGAATTGTCTCCAATATTGATTGGAAGTGCCAACATGTGGTTTGGGGGTGGGTGACATTGACTAATATCTATTAATAACACTTTTTGATATGGGGTAGGCTTAAACAGTGTGGTGGAAAGACTTTTATACACCCTCCGAAAAGTCAACATTAAGTACCCATCTTTACGCTCATTTCCCCTCTCTCTCTCCTTTCACTTTAAAAGGGATATTCGGGGAAAATGTTTTTGGGAATCGTAATTTGAGCTTTTAATTTATATTAAACTTTAACCCACAATAAGCTTGCTTTAGCTGCAGTGGATTGGAAGCGATCTTAGTCGCGGCCACCCCAAACAAATCTGAATCTGAATCTATATTAAACTTTCGGTAAATTATTGAGAAACTTATAAACTATGCAGAGAATTCTATTTCGACTTTCGGTTAAACTGGAATGAGCATCGCATAGTATACTAAATAAACATCAATGTTGAACCAAAATAAAGACAAGAAAGGAAAATTAGACATATTCAACGAAATTTCTTGATAATTTTTAACTCAAGTGAAGAATTACATTTTAACCAGGCGCCTCCATCAAAATTTCACGCTTATTTCTTAGGTGGAACTAAACGTATTGCAATTCATCTAATATTCTTAATCTCTTTGCTTCTCCTTGTACAATTTTGTAGGAAATTTCAGAGCAATTTTGCGGTAAATTTTTGTGACTATACCCCTACACATTTTGTGGTGTATATGTTATATATATATAATTACAGGGAGAGAGAGAAAGGGGGATGATTTGTTAAAATAAATTTTATATATGCAAAAACTCCACCCATTTGGCTAAATACAAAGTGCCTTGACGTCAGTATAATTAACAATTTGATCCTTTTCCCTTGCAAATGGGGGAGAAAGGGAAAGTGTGTGTGAGAGATGGGGTTGCGGAAGTTTTTGTGACGCAGAGAGAGGGAGTAATACATGTAGTACGACGAGAAAATTGGCAAGAGAATCCTCACACAAAAACCCACCAAGAGCATAAGATGATTGTAAAGTGTTCGAGAATAAAAAAAAAATGAGCAACAAATCTTTCAGAAAATTGAAATAATTCCACACAAAATTGAGGTTTTGACCATCAAGGACAAGAGCTTTTAATTTAAGCATGAGCAAGAGTTTTCTCGTATATGCCGAAAAGAAATGTTGCAAAAAGAGATTTATACTTGTATGGGAGAAAATTGAGAGAGTGAGCACAGTGGGAAAATGCAGAAGAGAACTTTTCCAACATTTTCAGCACACATTTTCCCCCAGTCTTGAGCTGATGGTCGTGCTTGAAAGACATTCTCTTCTCCCACATACGAATTCGGCAAAAGAGAAGTCGGTCACACGTCGCACCTCATCCCACCCCTAAAGCCTAACTCTCGTGTAACAAAATCTTGACCTCTGGGGTGAAAATTTACATTCACTCCCGCTTTGGTGAAGTGCGTGTGTGTGCCCAGAAATAGCCCGGAAAAGTGACTGTCAGGTGTAAAAATTGACCTAGAAAGAGAATTTCTGAAGAGGGGTATACATCGCGTGTGTCTGCTGTGAATTTTTATAGTTTCTCCGCGGATGGGGTGAAAATCAATTCTCCCGGAAGTTGTGCAAAAAAAAACAAATCCAGATACTCTCCTTGCTCCAGATAACATTCTCTGAGGGTGATTTGTGCAATATTATTTGTGCATTTTGTGCGCACCACCGACAACCTTTAGCCCGCACGTGAAGGACACTGGGGATAGGTCAACCTCCCAAATAAGTGGATCAATTTTCTCACAACACCGGCCGACAAGATTTCTTTACTTATATACCAAAAGCACAAGAAATTATTTCTTGGTGTTGCAATAAAAATCTCATATCTCATATCTCATATGTATTGAAAATTAGATGGAAACTTTTGCAAATTCATCCAAAAAGCTTCAAATTAAAATTATTTAAGCACATTGAATAAAATGATTTGATATTCAGGAATAAAAAATATATTTTAAAGCGACATTTAACCCATTTATTGATTTATTAAATTAATTATCTACTTATTCAATAAATATCAATATTTATTTGGCATTTTTACAAAATTAATAAATTTTAGTTAGTTTTTTTATTAGAGGGAAAAATTTGAGAAATATACAACTGAACTGTGAATACTAAAAAAATATTTACTTATCACTTTCAATAAATAATTTTAATTAATTTTCTGCTTTTATTTTCTTTCCATGAAAAATTTTTCTTCATAAATCATTTAAAATTATCGAATTGATTAGGTTGGTTTTCATAGAATTTTTTTTTAATCAAATTTAATGATTGATTAATAGTTAGGATTCTTAGTGCAAATTGTTAATTTTTGTAGCTATAGAGCCATGAAAATTATCACTAACATTCCTTAGATAATTCTAAGAACTTTTCTTGATATTAGAATTAACAGATCTCTTCTGTAAATTATCATAAATCCAACTGCAAAAAATGAGCGAGTTGGGCTAAGAATCTTGATTAAATCGATCAAAACAATTTTTAATAATTCTAGAGCTAGTGTACCCTTTCATTACCAAGAAAATCCTTTTATTAAATTGAAAATATATAAATTTTTCTTCTAAAAGTATTTCTTGCATTGCTTTAAAAATCTTGTCGCCCAGTGTGATGCGAAATTTTCAATTTATCTTCAAAGTGAATTAACTCTCTCCGCAGTTTACGTTCTATACAAGGTTCCATTGCACCAGCTGAACTTCATCAATATCACGAGTGCGAAACAGAGAGACTTTTAATTAAAAAACTCCCAAATAAAAAAAAACTAACTACAAACGATTAAATTGCAAACTAAATGATGTCGCCGCTTAGGCTCCAAAGAGGGATCATCGCGATCACAAATGATGCGCGTGCAACCAAAACCGCAAGAGCGGAATTCGTATCACAAAATTTTGGCAATGCACAAGAAAAAATCACTATTAGAGAGTCAGTCTTTGGCAATCAATTATCACAGTCGGTTGAGTTTATCACAGAAAATTATTTGGCAATTATTTGGACTTTGGGGAGAATAAATTATTGGTGACGGGAGAATTAAATAAGTTAATGTACAATTGAAATAAAATTGAATTTGAATAAATTAATTATGTACAATTGAGTTAGAATAAATAGTATTTACAAGTGAATAAAACTTAAAGCTAAATATATACAAATTGTGTGAATTTATGTACAATTACAAGACAAATACAGTGAATTAATTATTTACAACGTGCGATATTTTGGTGGCGAATCATCACAGAAAAAGCTATCACAGAAAGTATCACAGAAAGTTGAGTGAGAAATTGTATCACAGATCAAGGTGCTTTTCAAGCTTATCACAAATTTGGCGCGAAGTGCAATTGCGAGACACATCACCGAGGGGCCAACAACTCCAGCCGTACCTGTCGAAATTTTTTGCTCCTTAGCAAGCCGGAAGGCTCTAGGACAATTAATTTATGACAAATATAATTCACAGGTACGCACAGCCACACCACATTCACACCACATTCACCCCACACATGCACAACAGCCGAAATTAACACAAATTTATCACAATACAATTCACAGGTACGAAGAACAATCAAAGACGTACACAAGGACAACACAGAACATTAAATAATTAACATTTATCACACATATCTACAGGTGAGCGCCACCATTTTGGTCCTTCGAGCCGGAGGGCTCTAGGACAATTAATTTATGACAAATATAATTCACAGGTACGCACAGCCACACCACATTCACACCACATTCACCCCACACATGCACAACAGCCGAAATTAACACAAATTTATCACAATACAATTCACAGGTACGAAGAACAATCAAAGACGTACACAAGGACAACACAGAACATTAAATAATTAACATTTATCACACATATCTACAGGTGAGCGCCACCATTTTGACCCTTCGAGCAGTTTGATCATCGATCGTTTGATACATCGAGATCTTCAACTCCTACTGGGCTAGCGACTACCACAATACAGTCCACTTACCTACGCTCTACCAGTTAGTCTATCGCTGTGCCCTTTGCCCTCCCAAGAAGCATCATGCCGGCCAAGACAGCATCCCGCGCAAACTACAAGGGGCAGCTCACTAAGGTGAAACGTGCCATCGAGAAGTACATGATGAACTTCGATGAGCTGAAGCAACCCACCGCAGGAGCTGATCTCACCAAGCTGCTAGAGGAAGTTGATCAAATTGAAGCCAAGTTCTCGGACATCCAAACCCAGATCATTGCAGAGGCTCCTCCAGACTTGAAGGAGAAGGAGATGCAAGACATGGCCACCTTCGTTGAGGATTGCAACATGGTCCATTTTGAGATCACCAAGCTCCATGCTAGACGGAATGAGTTGTGCAATCCGCCAGTGACTGCACTGCCCAACACATCCGATGCACTTCAGCAGGTTATGCAGCTTGTTCAGACTCAATTCAAGGAAGTTATGCAGACTCATCGTGAGGACATGGAGACTGTGCTCAGCAACTCTATGCAGCATAGCATGACGTTTCAACAGCCTATGGGAGCTTCGGGAGTGGCAAAATTGGAGCCCTTGAAAGTTCCCACATTCAGTGGGGTTTATTCGGAGTGGAAATCCTTCCAGGATTTGTTCACTTCCATTGTGCACAACAATACGCATTTGACTGGTGCCCAGAAGATGCATTATTTGAAGCTCGCTCTGCAAGGAGAGGCATCTTTGACCATCGCTCATTTCGGCATTTCGGATGAGAATTACTCAGTGGCATGGAAGATGGTTCAGGATCGCTACGATGACAACCACAAGATCGTCAATTCTCACATTGAGACGTTCTTAAAGCAATCAGCGGTAGCACAGCCGTCATCAAGTGGTCTTCGGAAGCTATTCACCACATCAGCATCCATTCTTCAGGCCATGGAGGCCCTGAAGGTCACACAGAGGGATCCCTGGTTGATTCACATCATCAGAGAGAAGCTAGATGCCGAGTCACAAGTGTTGTGGTCCAGAGAAATCAATGATGACATCCCCACATGGCAGCAGTTCGAGGCGTTCCTGCACAAACGATGTAAGTCACTTGAATTATGTTCTCCCTCAATACCAAAGTCCAATCAAAATTCAAATCAAAAGCCAAAGCCCAAAAATGAGAAATCTCGAGGTTCTTGCTATACCGCCCAATCTCAATCAAGTCAAAAAGTGTGCCCATTTTGCAAGAAACCCAATCACAAATTGTTTAGATGCCGAGATTTTCTCTCTCAAACTGCCTCGAAAAGACTAGAGATCACCCAATCCCTCAAAATGTGCCAGAATTGCCTATCTGACACACATGCTACAACCGATTGTTCGTACTCATTATGCAAACAGTGCAATCAAAAGCACAATACCCTGTTGCATGAAGCATTTGGTTCCCCCTTACCTTCTGGTTCGCAATCCACGGGAGTAGACAGCTCCACAGGAACAGTTTGTTGTGCCAATGTTATGGGAGACAGCTCGTTACACGTTTTATTAGCCACTGCTCAAGTCAAGCTGCTGGATGATGACAACAACGAGCACTCCTGTCGTGTTCTACTTGATGCTGGCTCACAGTTCAATTTCATCACGACCCATTGGGTGCAGAGGCTTCGACTCAAGATGAATCCCGCGGAGTTCATCATCAAAGGCATAGGGTCAGTGACTCAGATTTCCAAGCACAGGACTGATGTCAGGCTTCGGTTGAACCAAGATGTCTCAGAAATTGGTTGTGCGGTTGTCAAGAAAATCACAGGGAATCTGCCCAATTGTTTCATAGATCGAGAGTCGTTCACAATCCCTGATTCAATCCAATTGGCTGATCCAGACTGGCATCGCAATCAGCCAGTTGACATGCTCATTGGAGGAGAATTCTTCTGGCATTTCCTCAAAGACCAAACCATCACTCTTGGCCCCAATGCTCCACTCTTGAAAGATAGCGTGTTCGGATGGCTGGTCGTAGGACCACATTTCAACAAACCAACTGTGAATTCCAAGTCCATAGGGCAGTGCAATGTGGCTACATCAATGGCTAGTATGGAGGCCACCATGCAGAAGTTCTGGAAGGTTGAGGAAGTACCGAAGCGCCAGGAGAAAATCAGTGAGCAAGATGAGGCTGAGAAGATCTTCCAATCTACCACTACACGTACAGAAGATGGTCGATACATGGTTACCTTGCCATTCACAGAAGAAATCAAAGAATTGGGGAACAATAGAAGTTCGGCTACTCACCAGTTTCTGCAATTGGAGCGACGATTGGACAGGAATAGTGATCTCAAGGCAGAATACACAAAGGTCATCCACGAGTACCTCAGCTTGAACATCATCGAGGAGGTTCCAGCTTGTGAGTTAGACCGGCCATCTTATTATCTACCTCACCATGCGGTAGTCAAATTGCATGCAATCAGCACGAAGCTCCGAATAGTTTTCAATGGGAGTGCAATCTCTCAAACAGGACGTAGTCTCAATCACTGTCTCCGGATAGGTCCCGTGGTTCAGCCTCCTCTAGTTGAGATACTATGGAGATTCAGAATTCATCAATTCGCTCTCACATGTGATGTTGTCAAGATGTATCTTCAAATACTCATGTGTCCAGAACATCGAGACTACGTACGATTCATGTGGAGAGACCACAAGACAGGCGACATCCGACACTTTCGCTTCCGCACAGTTTGTTTTGGGCTTGCCTCTTCGCCATTCTTAGCGACGCGAACACTCATCCAGCTCGCAGAGGAGGAGGGACATCTGTTTCCACTCGCAGCCAAGGCAATCCGGGAGTGCTTTTATGTCGACGACTGCCTTGTGTCATTACCAAGTATATCTGATCTCATTTTGTTGAGAGAAGAACTCATTCAGCTCCTAGGCAGAGCACAGTTTCAGTTGGCCAAGTTCAAGTCAAACTGCCCATCGGAAACAGACGACAATGGAGATAGTCAGTCACATGACCTTGCCGATGACACCGTGAAGACTTTGGGATTGATTTGGAATAGCACTTCAGACACTTTCCAATTCAACTTGTCGGATAGCATTCCCACGGAGAATGTCACCAAGAGGCAGATGTTGTCAGCCATCGCAAAGATCTACGATCCTATCGGACTGATAGGGCCTATCATCTCACATGCCAAGCTCATGATGCAGGAGGTATGGCTTCTGAAAGTAGATTGGGATACTCCAGTACCAAGCGACTTACAGCATAAATGGTCAACATTCATCAAGGACCTACCTTCCATTGAGTCACTACGAATCCCCAGGTGGATTTCCAGCATTGCTTCCCCTACACATGTGGAATTGCATGCATTCGCTGACGCCAGCTCCGTAGCGTACGGAGCCGTCATCTTTTATGTATCCGAGGATGCTAATGGACACAAGTCATCCAGGCTCCTCACCTCAAAATCCAAAGTTGTGCCATTGAAGGACAAGGAGACCGAGGATCCTGCCATCACCATTCCCAAGGCAGAATTATGTGCAGCCAAGATGGCAGCGGAGTTGATGTCGAGTGTCTCTGAAGCGTTGGGTGTTACTCAATGTTTCTATTGGACGGATGCAGCAGTGGTTCTGTACCAAATTCACACACCGTCGGAGAAAAGAGAGATATTCGTCAGAAACAGAGTCCGGGACATTCTGAAGTTGACAAAAGCAGAGGAATGGCGCCATGTCGCATCAGCTGACAACCCCGCAGACCCGCTTTCACGAGGATGTTTGGCTTCCCAGGCTGTCACAAACACTTTATGGTGGTCAGGGCCCGAATGGCTCGTACAGGGTAGTGATCATTGGCCAGCAGCATTCGATCCCAAAACTTTCTCAATGGGGAGGAAGCCTGCCGTTGCGTTGACCTCCACAAATGCAATGTCACCAGCGCACGACACCAATGATTCTCTCCACTCAATCCTTCACATGCGCATCAGCACATTTACTCGTATGCAGCGGGTATTGGCTTGGGTTATCCGGGCTAAAAACATTTTCAAAGTGCGTAAGGGCAGAGTCACTCGAAGCACGCAAGAAAACATGATTACAGGACCACTTACGGTAGATGAATTACAGCAAGCGGAAACTTTTCTCGTCAAACGGGAACAAGAGCAACATTTCGCCGCAATTCTGACAGCTGTGAGGAACGGCAGCCTGGATCATACTTCACACTTCAAATTTATTCGGCGATTGCGTCCATTCATCGACAGTGAAGGCATTTTACGTGTAGGAGGTCGTTTGAGCAATTCTTGTGAATCTTATGATGTGCAGCACCCGATAATCTTGCCCAAAGGTCGGTTGTCATTGCTTATTGCTCGCCACTTTCACCTTACTATGCTTCACGCCGGACCGCAAGCACTGTTATCGTCTCTCAGGCAGCGATTTTGGCCGATAGATGGCCGAAGGTTGACAAGACATGTTGTTTACCATTGTGTCAGGTGTTTCAAAGTTAAGCCTCGCGTTCAGGAACAACTTATGGGCGATTTGCCTGAGCATAGAGCATCAAAATTAGCTGCATTCACCGCTACAGGCATGGACTTTGCGGGGCCAGTGCTCCTGAAGACGGGAATTCGCAAGGGCACAACCACCAAAGCATACATTCTGGTGTTAGTGTGTATGTCAACAAAGGCGATACACCTTGAATTGGTGAGTTCTTTGACCACAAATGCATTCATCGCCGCGCTCCGTCGATTCACTAGCAGACGTGGAGCACCAAAGTACATTTATTCGGACAATGCCAAGACATTCGTCGGGGCAGACAGAGAATTGAAGGAATTACTCGCTTCAACGGAGTACACCGACGATGTTGGAAATTTCATGTCCGGAAAAGGAATCCAGTGGCGTTTTCAGCCTCCAAGAGCGCCACACCATGGAGGTTTATGGGAGGCGGGAGTCAAGTCCTGCAAGTATCATCTCAAAAGGATCGTGGGAGCGACGCCGTTGAATTTTGAGGAGATGACTACCGTACTGACGCAAATCGAGAGTGTTCTGAACAGTCGGCCGTTAGTTCAGCTGCCCACAAGTTCCGATATGCCCGATCTAACTTATCTCACGCCGGGGCATTTTTTGGGCTTAGAAGGAGCGGCCCAGCTGCCAGATCCCACGCTTGAGCATCTGTCGAGCAACAGAGTGAGCAGATGGCAATTGTGTCAGAAATTGCAGCAGGATTTTTCGAAGAGATGGAAGGAGGAGTACCTGACAACTTTGCAAGTCAGGACGAAATGGAGTAAGGAATGTGTCAATCTACAGGTTGAAGATGTAGTGTTGTTGTACGCCGATCATCTGCCATCTCCAGGTTGGCTGCTGGGAGTAGTCATGGAAATATTCCCAGGAAAGGATAATCGTGTACGGGTGGTCCTGGTGAGGACATCGAAAGGGACATTCAAGAGGCCGATTACAAAGGTTGTCAAATTGCCCATTGAAGATGAGCAATTTCCCGCGGAGGATGTCGCCGCTTAGGCTCCAAAGAGGGATCATCGCGATCACAAATGATGCGCGTGCAACCAAAACCGCAAGAGCGGAATTCGTATCACAAAATTTTGGCAATGCACAAGAAAAAATCACTATTAGAGAGTCAGTCTTTGGCAATCAATTATCACAGTCGGTTGAGTTTATCACAGAAAATTATTTGGCAATTATTTGGACTTTGGGGAGAATAAATTATTGGTGACGGGAGAATTAAATAAGTTAATGTACAATTGAAATAAAATTGAATTTGAATAAATTAATTATGTACAATTGAGTTAGAATAAATAGTATTTACAAGTGAATAAAACTTAAAGCTAAATATATACAAATTGTGTGAATTTATGTACAATTACAAGACAAATACAGTGAATTAATTATTTACAACGTGCGATATTTTGGTGGCGAATCATCACAGAAAAAGCTATCACAGAAAGTATCACAGAAAGTTGAGTGAGAAATTGTATCACAGATCAAGGTGCTTTTCAAGCTTATCACAAATTTGGCGCGAAGTGCAATTGCGAGACACATCACCGAGGGGCCAACAACTCCAGCCGTACCTGTCGAAATTTTTTGCTCCTTAGCAAGCCGGAAGGCTCTAGGACAATTAATTTATGACAAATATAATTCACAGGTACGCACAGCCACACCACATTCACACCACATTCACCCCACACATGCACAACAGCCGAAATTAACACAAATTTATCACAATACAATTCACAGGTACGAAGAACAATCAAAGACGTACACAAGGACAACACAGAACATTAAATAATTAACATTTATCACACATATCTACAGGTGAGCGCCACCAAATGACTCCACGTGTTCACATGAAAATTTCAAACTTTTCCCTCTGCAAGTTGTAATTAAAATTTCACCATTTTGCTGCAATTCAATCAACCCCAGAAGCACTTTCATCACGGGGTAGAGCAGTGTTATTGATTAATTCAAAAAAGGCAAAAGCCAAAAAAGGGGTATAGAGTTCATCTGGTTGAGAAAGTTTAAAAAAGAACAGAAAACACGTAATATGAGGCGAAGAAAAAAATAAACTTTTCAGGGACTTCTTGCATGAAGTCCTTTGATGTACAAGAAAACCACCAAATACACCATTTTTATGTGAAAAAAAGTGAAAGGGCTTATGATGAAAAAGAATACGATAGACTTTGAAGTTTAGCAACGAGTGTACCTGGAAAAATATATTTATCGTGTGTAATACATTTCCATTATTATTCCATACTAAATTATTCAATAAATCAATTAATTAATAAAAGAAAGCACCGTGAAAAGGGGGAAAAAACGTGCGCGCATCGGTGAATTTTCCTTTTTGCCGCGTTAAGGGTTGAATGCCATCACGGAACGCGGGAAGGGACCGCTAATGTGGGTGCTGTGTCAGTTGTCGTGCTGTTATGTTCAGAAACACATCACCCGAAAAGGAGATTACAAAAATTCCCTTTCCCACGCGTAACACCACGAGGGGCCTCTTCAGGAAGTTCACCCTCAAAGTCATCGAATGGATAAGAAAATCCGTGGAACTTGGCAAAAATGAGGTGATAAGAAATTTTCATTCTTTCCCTGCAAATCCTAATTTTAATAATTTCAAAAATTATGTAAAAAAGCGTCAAAAGAACTCCCTTAAAAGTAAGATTGGAAATTACTTAACTAGTTAGAGGAATTTACATGATTGCATTTCCATCACATTCCGCATATTTCCTATAAACTCAATTAAAATCGTATTAAAGCTCATTCCGTGTGCTGCAGTTGCAAGCACAACCCTGGACATACACAACATATGGGGTCAAGTGGAGCACTTTAAAAGCATAAATTGAAATGTTTTCTCCAATATATTGATTGATCCCTGACTTTTTTTTTTCTTTTCAATGGGCCACAGGCTGACAATGGAGACCCCAATGAAGTCCAATTGGACGAGGAAATGGAGAAAGTCTTTGCAGGATCAGATCGTGAAAAGGAGAAATTTAACGTCCTCCAGCTTGCTGGAGCAGATGAAAAACCCCAACCGTCGCCTGCATCAGAGAAATTTATTGATCCAGACCACGATCGTGAGTATATAAATTGAATATTTTAATATTTCTCTTAACGATCAATTTGTTTTGAATTAAATAAGGTGAAGAAAAAAATTAATTTCCTTCAAAATCCTTAAAAAGAACTTAAACAAATATGTTTTTGACCTTATCAATTTGCCCTTAGCTCCACTCAGAGCGTGTAGGAAAATAGAAAATGCAAATTTCATACCCCATATCACTACTATGCTAAAAACTTATGTAAATTGATATTTTAATTAAAGTTATTAAATATACCGAATAAGTTACGCAAATATAGCTCCAACACATGGCTATTTATTTGATTAACATCAACGCATAAACTTTGTGAAGGAGTGTTAATTATGAAACTTACCATCCCTCCGAATGTCCTAATTAGCAATTCCCGCGTAGAATTGTGTTAAAACTTTCCAGGAAAACTTCCCAATAAATTAAACAATTTTGCCACACATTGATACATCACAAACCCTCGCTATAAAGTTTTTGGATTTATATTAAATTTTCCGCGATGATTTTCTGTAACAAAATTTAAATGATTTAATTAATTTTGTGGAATTTATGCTGCAATGAATTCACATGGAGATAATGAGAATTTTTTTAATTTTTGCAGAACATCGTAGTGAAACATACCCACATATGCTATCCCCATCGAAGTCCAGCCGAGGTATGAAGCGTCAAGATTCCAAGGATACCAATTCCCAAGAGGATAATAAAAGTGAATCCGCACGGTCGACCCCCACTGTGATTCCCTACAATCGTGCCCTCCCACTGACCTCACCCACGAGGAGTCTGGGCAGTGGTAGTGCGGAATCCGATTCCGTGCCCCAGATCTCGGAGAGAGCTGCCGCAGCGAAGCGAGACGATGAAGCGGATGACGATCAGGGACGGAGTAAAGTGAAATTCGAGGGTAGTCAGGACGATGAGCCAGCCGATGGCGAGAAGGATGAGCATGGACGTCGTCGGAAATCCCGCCATCAGCACTACAAGCAGCGTAAACCATCGCTCTCTGACAAGCATACAGGCGGTGTCCCTGAACCCGGGGGTCGGAGAGTGTCTGTTCAGCCTGAGGATGCAACCCTTGATGTGAGTTTTTCTTCTTTGTCTTTCTTTTTCTTTTGGCAAAAACTTTTCCCAGAGAATTTTCCAAATCACTCTTCTCTATAGAAATTCCACCTCCAGCATTTCTTTTTTAATGTTTTGTCGATAAAATATTTGTCTTACACGAAAATTTGTTATTACCCTCCCCTTCGTTTTTTAAATCTGCAAGCGAGGGAAACTTGGCAAGGTAGGAGCACAAAATCCAATTAGTTTTCTCACATGTTAAACACATCCTCTGTATGTACAATAACTTTGGTCGATTCCAATTAGCAAACATCGTTGATGTTGAAGAAGTTTTTCAAGTACATTTTGTACAGAAGAATTCCTCAATATTACTTTTGAGAGCTTTACTGCGGAGGTGTAGACTTAAAAGGAAATTTCCCTTAAAATATTCCAATGCCTGCGGCAGTAAGGATTATTACGCAATCCGAAAGCTTTTACGTACTTTGCTGAATAATTTAGGGTTTAGCTATAATTTACTCATTTATTAATAAAATATTATGCTTAATTATTAAGATTTTCTTTTGGGAGTTTAGTATACAATATCCTGAGGGTAATGAGGGTATCCTCAAAAAAAGATCATGCAAAAGAATCTAAAAGAACCCCGTCAAGAAATCTTAAAGTTTTCATCTTTCTATTAGCCATTCGAAACATTACAAATTAATTAAAATGAAGCTTTGCAAAATTCATGAAAGAATATAATCCTTCATTCGAAAGTGTTGGAAATAACTTAATATGAAAAACCACACTACAAATTCCAATGAAATCAAGAGGATGTTTGCTAATGAAATACGACAACATGTAGCATAAAAAATTCATTTTATGTGAATTGAAACTCCTTGTAAATTCTCCGAGTTTTTCCAGGAAAAAAGACAAAAAGGCAGAGGAGATAAGTCAAATTGAATGCTTAATTTTAAAATTCCAGGAAGCTGATATAGATGAATTAACATCGCATCGTTCTGACGATCCGAGAGGGATGCGTCGCCACAGGGTACAGCAGAGTGCTCAAAGTGGACGCAAGGACTCCACTACGGTACCACTGGGGAAACCACCGACCGGAAAGAAGGCCATTGACCACAGTCCGCATGATGTTTTCGTACAATTGGACGAATTGGTTGGGCAAGGAGAGGATGCTGAGTGGAAGGAAACTGCGAGATGGATTAAATATGAGGAGGATGTGGAGGAGGGTTCTGACCGCTGGGGACGTCCCCATGTAGCATCACTCTCCTTCCATTCTCTCCTCAATCTGAGGCGATGCCTCGAAACGGGTGTTGTTCTCATGGATTTGGAGGAAAAAGACCTACCCGGAGTAGCCTACAGAGTTGTGGAACAGGTGAATTTTTTCATTAACTAATTTTCACGAATTTATGAGCAAATAATTGACTTAGCAAGTAAACACCAATACATTATACTCCAAAGAAAAAAATCCCCCAAAAGCTTTCAGAAATGTCTTCGTTAACCTAATCTTCTCGTTGCCCCCGCCCCACATAAAATATCTCTCCATAGAAACGATATTAAATGGAAAGATTTTTTTTCTTATTCCTTTTCTAGATGGTTGTGGAGGATTTAATTCAAGCAGATGATAAAGCCACCGTGCTAAGGGTCCTTCTACTTCGTCATCGGCACGTGAATGAATCCCATTCTGGCTTTCACTTTGGCTCACGACGCAAATACAGCAGTTACACGAGCTTACAGGTAATAAAAGCTCAAAGAGCTATCCCATTTCATTCTCACAATATCTCCACATACAAACACATTTTCTCTTATTTTTTCTTTCGCACAAATCTCACTCCTTTTCTTTCACCACAATCTTTCTCCTATTCTTTTAAATGTCTTTATTTTATCTTTGTATATTTTTCACGACAATGAAGAACATTGTGTGGTTATTCCATCGGTTATTATGTACCCTCTTCTTGTAAATATAAATTATTAGCATTATTGCGAGAGTTTTACGGTCATAATGAAAAATTATATAAAAGGATGTTTTCCATCATAAAGAGAGTGGCAAAAAAAGTCATTTGGTGATCATAAAATAAACTTTTAAAGCTTTTCAGTGTCATCTTTTACCCGTTAATGAGCTTCTTACAATGAATTTTCTTCGGTTTTCCTCAAAAACAATTAATGCTTTTAATGAAAAGCAGTAAAATCTTTCAGGCCAGTGAGAGTGCAGATATTAAAAATATTTTATATTAAAGGACATTCTATACTTGAATGACTCAGAGACTTAAGAGCTTCTCTCTAATTCCCCGTGAAGAATTTGATTAAATTCTTCGAAGACAAATCAAAAAATCTAAAATTCTTGTTTCATTCGAATTAGAATCTCCTTGAAAGCCTGTAGGCGAATCATTATTATAATGCGCCATAGCATAACATATTCTCTTCAACAAATAAATAATTCTTATGTACAATTTTTTCATACTACACCACACCACCCACACAGAACCTCTCATACCGTGTTGTTGATCAGAGTTGGGAACACTTGATCTTTTCATGGGTAAAAAATATATTTCCAAACACACAAATATTATTCAATTTAATCGCCAATTAAGGTCGCTATAAGCTGTATGTTTCAGTACAAATTGCAGCAAATTGTGCTTGTGAAAAGCTCCCAAGAGTATCGAAAAGGAGCTTTTGTCCCGAAAATATGCTAGAAAGCTTAGAAAAATTGCTAAAATGCAAAAACCAATGCATTATTGTGGAGATATTTTGTAGTCCTTTTCATCTTCACCCACACAGCTAAAATATTTCAAACTATACATAACTACAAAAACTAAAAAGAAGAAATCAATAAAATATGCATTTGAGAACTTTCCTAGCCCTACCAAAAGGAGGACTTTAACAAAATATTCAAATGACTTCATCAGCACACAATATTTGGTGTGTATGATGAAGAATTTATGGCGCAGCCTTCAGTTGGTTCTTTCAGCAAATATTTACCTCGTGGTTCTTTCATAACAAACACCCTCCCCGCGTGGAATGAGAGAAAAATCCCCAAAGAGTGGAGCTAAGTCAATAAAATCATTAATAATTCAGAAAATTTACCTTTTTCATACCAACCTCCAGTCAGCGAGTAAAGGCAAAATGAATATTTCTTTTGACTTTTGATGCTCAATTAATTATCATTGCAAATATGTTGCTTTTGAATTATTTACGCAAACTCCACATTTCTCTCATAAAATTTATGCTAAAAAGATTCTTCGAGAAGATTGGATGTTTTTTTTTCTTGAATTCCACACACCGTTCAAATGCAAATGATTCAAATGCACGCGGTGGTACTTGTGAAAATAAAATCACTCCTCGAAGAAAGATATTTTCTTTGATTAATAATAAAATGATGAAAAAGTCCTTCTGAAGACGAAGAACTTGATAAAAATAATCACGTTTTTTTTGCTATAGAATGGAGATAGAAATTTATTGATTTTCCCATCAATTTAAATTCGTTTTGGGTTCTTTTTCCACCCCTAAAAACCCCGATTGAACCTTAATCCTCGCCTGAGTCTATCCATCAACCCATTGGAGATTTTTCTTTTCGTTTTTTTTTTTGTGATAAAAGGATCTTCCTCCCGTATTTTGGGTTGTCTTGCTAAACAACCACGCAATATTGTGAGTTCTCAAGAAATCATCTTTCTTTTCACGCCTTCACCATCATCCGCCACCCATTTAGTCCATTGAGGGGGTGTTTTGGGCAAAGAAAATGAAAATTCTTATCATGAATTTGTAGTCATTGTGGAATCAGGAAGGGCTGGATACGGTTGGTGGTGCCAAGAATGGTGTTCATCGGCGCCCATTTAGTCCATCAATGGTCACGGCAAACGACACCTCAATCCCACGACGTCACTCAACTCTATCCTACATGCTATTCGTAATAAGACTAATTAAATTTAAATCTTTTCTTAAATAATAATTCTTTCGAAATATCCTTTTTCTAACTAACTTATGTTTTCCCTTTTTTAATTTGTATTTTTACTTTTCAATTTAAAAAGGGAATTTTTTATCCTTTATCCAATATTCTCGTTATAGAGTTTTTTCTGAAGATTTTTTCTCTCTTAACTTTGCAGAAATTAATATGGAAATTAATAAACTCTCAAAGTTTTTTTTCTTGTTCCATTTAGCTGCGTCCTTCTAGAATCCTTTTTTCTTTCTTTCTTTACATAGAAGCATGCTTTTTGCATTTTATCCCTCTCGTAAAGAAGAATGAGGTCTTCATTGAAAATCTTTCTATTTTTAAACATTTCAATTATGACGACATTATCCTCAGAGGATGGCAATGAATGTCCTCTTTCTGTGCATCAACATCCATCCTTTTTATCCTTTTGTGTGGTTTTTCTGGGGAAAAATATCCTTCATTCTCTGCGTTGCTTTTTGAGCTTTAGAATTTCTATATATGTATATTATCCTTTTTTTTGCTTTGTTTTGTTGTATCTCCTTTTTCCGTTTAGCTGCAGTTCCTTTTTGCAAGGATAAAATGTGAATTACAAAGTTCTTTTTTTATTGTTTCGTTAGAATTTGAGTGAGGATAAAAAGCCAAAAATTGTTCCTGCCGGTGAGATTAATGGATTCGGTGGGAATGATACGAAAATTGACATTAAGGAGGAAGTTTATTCCTCATCCCAGGAGGATTTGGTGAGGAAGGCGCAGAATGATACAATCCTCAAGAGGATCCCACAGGGAGCTGAAGCCACAACGGTTTTGGTGAGTTTTCTTTTCCTCAATCTCCTTCTGAGAAAAGATTTTGTCAAATTATCCTTAAATTCCTTAAAATTTTTTTCTTGCAATTCCTTTAGGTGGGAGCTGTGGATTTCCTCGATCAGCCAACGATAGCCTTTGTTCGCCTTGCTGAGGGGATAATCATGCCAAGTATTACGGAAGTCCCAATCCCCGTTCGTTTCCTCTTCATCTTGCTTGGGCCAAAGGACATCGAATTGGATTACCATGAAATTGGTCGCTCAATTGCCACCCTTATGTCAAATACGCATTTCCATGGGATTGCGTACAAGGCAGACGATCGAAAGGATCTCCTTTCGGCCATTAATGAATTCCTCGATGACTCCATTGTGTTGCCACCGGGAAATTGGGAGCGTCAGGAACTCTTGCCCATTGAGGAGCTCAAGGCGAAGAGCGAGAGAATTCGCAATAGGAAAGTGAAGGCACAGGAGAAGAATAAGGAGAAGCAAATGCTAATTGCAGATGAGGAGAAACGTCTTCTGGCTGCGGCTGAAGGTGATCCAGATGGGAAGAAACCAGCTGGGCCATTGGAGCGCACCGGTCGTCCATGGGGTGGGGTGTTCAATGACATCCGTCGTCGGCTGCCTATGTTTAAGAGTGACATAAAAGATGGCCTCAATATGGAGACTCTCGCGGCAAGTCTCTTCCTCTACTTTGCCTGCCTCTCAACGGCTATTACCTTCGGTGGTCTTGCCTCGGATAAGACACACAATCTCATCGGGATCTCTGAGACGCTCATCTCGCAGAGTATTGCCGGAGTTTTCTTTCACCTTGTCTGCGGTCAGCCACTTGTTATAATCGGCACAACGGGACCGCTGCTCCTATTCGATGAAGCTCTCTATGAGTTCTGCAAGGCAAATGGATTTGAATTCCTCACAATGCGCGTCTGGGTGGGACTGTGGCAGATTGTTATTGCCCTCGTGGTGTCCTTCTTCGAGGGTAGTGGCCTCGTGCGCCTCTTCACGCGCTTCACGCAGGAAATCTTCTCGGCACTCATTACACTCATCTACCTCGTTGAGACAGCCATGAAGCTCATTAAAGTCTACCGCAGGCATCCGCTGCATGCTGAATATCAATTCCAGAATATTACCCCACCGGAACCACCAACAACAGTCATGAGTATCATCCCTGTCAACGAAACAGATGGTAGTTCCAATGAAGATGCCACAATCTGGACGACTCTTGTGGAGGAAGTTACGACGCTCATTTCAGCTGTGCAGGAAAATGTCACAACCACCGTGGCTACCACTACAACCGTTGCCACACCTGCAGAGACTCAATTAGCTGTAGCACCGGCAAACAGCTCCCTTCTACTTCCCTTTGACGATCTTGGGCCACTCAATCAACCCAACACTGCCCTCTTCTGCACAATTCTCACCCTGGGCACCTTCTGCCTTGCCTACTACCTCAAACTCTTCCGGAATTCCCACTTCCTGGGACGTACAGCTCGCCGGGCTCTCGGGGACTTTGGTGTACCCGTGTCCATTGCAATCTTCGTCGCTGTGGACTACATGGTGCCACAAGTCTTCACGGATAAACTCTCCGTACCCGAGGGAATTTCTCCGAGTCAGGAGAGAGCTTGGATTGTCCCATGGGGTCCTGTACCGACATGGGTGCCATTTGCCGCCCTCGTCCCAGCACTCCTTGTCTACATTCTCATCTTCATGGAAACGCACATTTCCGAGTTGATTGTAGATAAACCAGAGCGTGGTCTCAAGAAGGGATCTGGCCTTCATTTGGACATTGTCCTCCTTAGTGTCTGCAATACCGTTTGCAGTTTCTTCGGTATGCCATGGCACTGTGCTGCCACCGTGCGATCCGTAACACATGTCTCAGCTGTCACTATTATGTCCAGGTATGCTTCCTTCATCTCCCAATCTATTTATTTTTCAAGGATTTTTCTATAAGCTGCTTCTGCTTCTAGGACACACGCTCCTGGAGATAAGCCTCATATTGTTGATGTGAAGGAACAACGAATTTCTGGCCTCTTTGTCTCCGTCATGATGTTCTTCTCTGTTTTCCTCGCACCCATCCTTAGGCTCATTCCCATGAGTGTTCTCTTCGGGGTCTTCCTCTACATGGGTGTCGTTTCAATGATGGGCGTTCACTTCTTTGAGAGGTAAACGGAGTTTTCGCGAAAATTTCCCGTGGAAGGATATTTTTTAACAAAAATTCTTTTTTTTGTGTCCAGATTGAAGCTCTTCTTTATGCCAGTGAAATACCATCCACCAGAGCCGTTTGTCCGTCGTGTTCCAACATGGAAGATGCATATCTTTACGTTCACACAAGCAGCTGCTCTGGCAATTCTCTGGACTGTCAAATCATCATCTTTCTCACTGGCATTTCCCTTCTTCCTCATTATGATGGTGCCACTGCGCCACAAGCTGGCGTCCTACTTTACAGCCTCTGAACTTAATGCGGTGAGTTAGTTAAGTTTCTTTTTAAATCCTTTTTCATCCGTTAACTTTGCCTTTATTCAATCTGTCATTTTTCCCGCCAAATGTTCCATTTTCACCACATTTTCATTCTCACCATTCAAGTTCACCATCTTTCCTATTCCACCTCGGATGCTCGCCAAATTCAAACCAAATGCTTTCTTCGGTATTTTTCACACATAATCCCCACAATCTTCAACTTTTCATTTCAGTTGGATGGAAATAAACCCGACGTAGATCCAGACAATGAACCCGATTTCTACGAACAAGCCGGAATGCCATCGTAAACTCAATTTACAATCCCAGTGATGCTCAGAAATTCCTCGAAACATTGCGGTGCAGAGCATACTTTCTGTGTCCCTCAATGCAACATAAAGCTCTTTTATAGTGAGATTTATGTTGCACAAAAGTATTATAAATATACATTGAGAAAAAGATATATATCTAACATATTTAGCGAAGGATTCTTTATAGAAAAAAAAGAGTGGAAAGAATATATTTTCTTATAGAAGAAATATTTACGTGATGGTATTTACAGTGAAAGTGATTTAGGAAGAGATAGAGAGACAAAATATATATTTATGCTAAAAAAAATTAGAGCTCTCAAAGTACCTACAAAGAAATAAAGTTATTTTTTCTTAACTTCTTGAGAGCTTTTGAACAGTATTTTTGTGAAGAATATTTCAAAGAGATGGAAAAAGGAAAGGCGAAGGAATGTTAAGGAGATACAAAAAAAAGAAAATTTTTAATACAAAAAAAGAACCTTCGAAACTACTTAAGATTCCTTTCTTTTTAGAACATTTAATCTACGTAAATTATATTTAATAGAAGAAATTTTAAACCTCATGGTGCTTTACAGAAAATATATTTAAAACTACAACCCCCGTGAAAAGAATGGGGATTATTCTAGAGAGCATTTCATTGAAATCCAAAATATGGAAAATTAATTAAAAAGTACATAAATAAATAAATAAATTCAAAAGAAAAACAATCAAAGATAGCAAAATAGAGCCCAAAATATTCATTGTTGAAAAAAAAAACTTCAAAATGTTCATTTCATCGGCCAAACTATAATATTATTCTAAAGTAAAAACCTCCCGATTTCCCACAAAAAAAAATCAAAAAACCACCCCACGTTGTATTTAACATGTAAATTTTCTTTTATTTTTTCATTTTCTCTCTATATATAAGCAATTCAACCCCCAATACCCTTCTCAAAAGTAAATTCTCAGTAGAAAAAATATAAATCGTCCAAAAAATACTTTAAAAAAAAATCAAGATAATCTTCTCAAGTAATAAAATGTAGAGAAAATAAAATATTTTTAAGAAAAAAATTCAAATCACTTTTGAAAGCTCAGACAGGAAGGTTATTTCTTCTTCTTCTAAAGGAAGAAAGATGACAACAGATTGGGAAATTCGAGAGAAAGAAAAATTTGCATATTAAAATACAATTAAAAGTATCTGTGATTGATGAAGAGCTAAAATGCGGACATTGAGGATCAAAAAAATGAACGTGTGACGTTGCAAAGCTATTTTCTGAATGCACTTCTTATTAAAACAAAAAAAATAGATAATGTAATAAGTAGAAAAAAAAAACAAAGTATATAGTCCAAAAATACTTTAAAAAAACTTATCTATTAGCTAGGAAATTCCTCTGTTAGGAGAATAAAAAAAAATGTGAACAAAAATTTAGCGAATCAAATTTGATCCAATAAAGTTATTTCAAAAATTAAAAAGAAAAATGTCTTTTTATGAAGCTGCTGACAAACGCTGAGACGTTGAGGATACAAATGGGCGTCTTAAACAAAAGGAGTTTATTCGTTTTCGTATCGACTACTAAACCCTTGAATTTTTTAATTGAATTTTATTGGGTTTAATATCCCGGTGAAACATCACAATATGGGACTAAATACATAATCGACAATTTAATAAAAAAAATCATAAGAATTTACCAGAAACTTTCTGGCAGAAAGCTACTCATTTTCCAATAAATTGGGAAAGATTCAGCAAATATTTGCCCAAAAATGTAAACAGTGACGTCATCATTTTATTTTTGTCTCTTTTTCTTATGCATGGAACATACGCGCTGATGTTTCTTCGATAGAGGAGATATTTCTATGTTTCTGCACTACTGAAAGTGAAAATATCGCAGAAAATCGATTTTGAGCATTTTTTTTACATTTTTCAAGATGCCCGCCAGGTTCTTTCACCACCTCTGACTCAAAAAATGAGTTTTAATGGATTATTAATTGATCGAGTGAAAATAAACCTACTAAATAATACAAAATTGAGACTGAAAGCGCCATTTTGAAAAAAAAGAGTGCGGCCATTTTAAAAACACATCAGAACAATTACCTTTTGTCTCCTGAAAACAATTCTATCATGGGATTTCCGGTATCTCAAACACAAGAAAAGATATTTCAAAAAAAAAGTTTTGTGCTTATTTTTGAACACCTAGTATTTCCTTGAATTACTACTAAGGGCTTAATCTATATAAAAACGGATAAACTCCTTTGGAACCACATCCGGCTCTTTTTAATTAAAAAAAAAAATGAAAAATTAAAATAGAGATTTTTTTTTATTCATTATTCACAACTTCTACAACGATTCTCTTTTACGAAACTCCCACTATAAGAGTACCTAAAGATTTTTTTGTATATAATATTTAATGAAGAAAGTTTATATAAAATATCATGTCGATCGCTTTTTTGTAAGTTCTCTTTGAGAGTGCCATTTTAATATATATATTTTATATTATGTAAGTAATATGGAAAAACGTGTAAAATGCAAAAAAGACGTAGAACGTTGAGAAAATTATTAGATCCTTTAGCTTGATTGGGGGGAAGGATTCGTGAGACTTTCCATGGGAATCTCTGGCTGTGAGATTTCAATGGAAATTTGCATTTGGACCCTTGCAATTCGCTCAGCTCACCCAGCACCCCCCACAGCATTTACCCAAAAGCAATTTATATATTATGTAAATCCCATTGACTAGCGGAATAATAATTTGCAAAAGCATTTTGTGTTTTACCTTCTTTTCGCCTTACTTCCTTTGTTCTTTGATATCCTTCATGATGGTAACAAGTTGCTCACGTCGTGCTTGACGAGGAATGATGAGGACTTTGCGCTGTGCTTCGGAATTCCCAAATAAACCCCCAAAGCCCTTTTTCTGTTCACGCACGAGGCGTATTTCAACGCCCTGCGGCGTTACTTGAACCGCTGCAATTTCCTCCCATCGATGTGTCCACTCAATTTGCCATCCACCGAATAAATCATTCCGTATGCAATACAGAACACGCTGATCTGACACCACAAAGACATCCTTGTGCTCAATTATTGTCTCACTGTGGACAAATGTATCCGTATCTGCGTATTTTCCTTTATCAATTTCCCTGCAAAAGCAAAACTTTTCTTATTAATTCTCCATTCAATCTCAATGAAAAAGAGACTTTCTCAACTTACTTGAGAAGTTTATTCCCTTCAGCTGTACGCCGACTGTAGGGCTGCACAACGCCATCGGGTTTAAGGAATCGCGGTGGACGCAACCTAATGACATCCTCTGACATCTCCGTGGCTCTTTTAACAGCTTCAAAGCTTCCACTGGCAAAATCCACAACACCCGCAGTGGGACGCGTCACGAGACCCACTGCACCCTTTCCCAGGCCCTTGAAGAAGCCCTCAACACCTTCGGATCGTGCTCCACTAATTGGCTTGGAGAAAACTCCCGTCACCCCATCAACCACCCCCATAACGAGCCCCTTTCCACTCCGTGCAAGACCTTCCTGCAGATTTGCGGGTTTCCGATTAATCTGATTCCGTCGCTTCTTCTGATACTCCTTGTCAAAGGTCAATGCTGCAAGACCTTTCCCCACTGCTCCCGTTATCTTGGACACAGCTCCAGCTGCTCCACCCACAGTATGCCCAAAGAGACTCCTTACACCAAGAACGAGTCCTTGGGCAAATTCCCCGGGGCCCTGAATTAGGCCCTGGAAGGGTTCATAGAAGAGATCTTCAACACCCTTCTTAATACCCACAACCAACCCAAAGGGATTGCCAATCACATCTAGGCCCAGAACGAGGACATAGAGTTGTTTTACCTGAAAAAAAATCAAATGAGAATTTTTATTCTTTTAAGAAAAATTTTAATCTGATTTGTGCAATTTTGAAATTAACTTTTTCCTCAAAACGATTGTATGTGCTTCCCGGAAAGTGACATTAGTGTCTGAAAGTTGTGCAGACATCCTTCCGAATGCATCAGGAAGCTTCTGAGGAATCTTAAGAACATTCTTTTCAACACCCGGCTGTCCCTTTTGCAATTGCAGGAAGCATTTTTATAGACTCACTAAATGGATAGATTTTGACTACTAAATGACATCAAAGATCAATCGGATGTTGAAAAGGAAGTTCCTAAGATTCCTCAGAAACTTCCTGATGCATTGGGAAGGATGACTGCACAACTTCCAGCCACTTATTTCACTTTCCGGGAAGCACATCCAACCAAGCTGCTAAAAGTAGAAAAAATTACTTCAGCAATGTGTAAGACTCACCGCTTGTCCCGTATAGTGTGCCATACATTCAGACACGAGCTGCCTCTGCGTTAGGAACACGTAGGCACGATCGAAGAATGCCAACCGGAAGACCACATCATTGACATCCGTGAGCGTAACACCAACACTCTGGAGGAGTGTTGAAAGAATCCCCGGCATATTACGCGTATCCGAGCCGGACATTGAGAAGGAAACGTGAACTTTCAGGGGGCCCAAATGGAGTTGATCGTAGAAATTCTTCTGCTCCTGCGACGACTGGACATCCACAAAGGACGACAGGGGCTCCTTGAGACGTGCCAATTCCTGCGCAAAAATCTTCACAACCTCCTCCTCGGAATCTTCCGTATTCATCATGTCAAACACTTCATTGATCACACCCAAATCAATGCGAATGTGGAATTCCTGCATCAAGATTTTGCAGTACTTGAACTGTTTAACCGTCGAGAATGGGATGACACGCTCAACAATTGACGCCTCCACGAAGGGTTTCAACTCAGCCGTGGCCGCCACACTCTTTGGCGGTGGCACAGGTGCCAGGATGACGGGGAAAATACAATCGGGTGTTTGATTGTCAATCTGAATGCGATTTATCTTTGCGTGCATCTGCGTCTGGAACGGCGATGTCTTCAGCTGGAACCAGAGACCCGGGTAGAAGACCCGACGAATGTCACGGAGATTGGATTTTTGAATTTTCATCTCTGCAAAATCTACTTCATGCTTCTCCCCATCAATGAAGTATTTCTTCTGCAAATTCGTTGCTGTTATCTGATCCCGCAGATATTCCTGGTACTTCTCCTCAACAAGGAGATTATCTTTGATTTTCATCTGCTTGAAACGTGTCTTCTTCCATTCCTCCCAAATTACACCACTGCTGGCAATTCCAATGTAAATTACATCGCATGATTTGATATTGTTGACAACAGAAAGCCCAATTCCGTGGATATTCAGCTCAATCTCCTGATTTATTTTATCCATTCGATGATCCGATTGAGTCTCATTGGCGCTTGCTTCGCTCTTTGTGAATAGCAGGACACGCTGAACGCCATCGAGGAAGGAAACCCACCAGTAGACGGTGGTGTTATCCTCCCCAGGTACGAAGGATCCAACACCATCACGCTGCAAATCATTCTCAATCTTCTCCTTCGGCCCATTGTTCCAGTGGATGATACGATCACCCGCTGGATCTGCCCATGTGTACATCATCTTCTCATTGGCCTTAAGGACTCGCTCATTGACATTCCCACGCTCCCAGAAGCTAATTGCCACGTCGGTGTGATTGACAATGAGGGCAGGAGCATTGCCCGGGAAGTATTCGGTGAATTGCACAAAAGTCCCACCCTCTGTGACGCTCACATCAACGTAGATTCCCCCATATTTGTTATTGGGGAGCTTCAGCAGGGAACACTGGACCTCTGTGTAGCGGAATGGTGGTGTCACAATGCCCTCAACACGAATCCTCAGCATGGGATTCGATTCAACTTTCGGCCAAAGTGGAATACATTCCTGCGATGGAACAAGCAGCCACGGATCACCCGGTCTATTCTCCTCCTGCACCTCCACATCCACAGGAGCTTTGTTGACAAGAATAAAATTGGGCAGGAAGGTGATCTGTTTCGTCAAGGAATACTTTGTGAGTGCATTGTGGACAGCAATGTGATATGTTGTATCTTTGGCTTTGCACTGAACAACACCACTCGATCCTGCCACATCCAGTGGGAATTTATCGCTCCAATCACCCGTATCGATGCGAATTGAGGCACGATTCTTCCCGAAGAAAGCCTTCTCGCGGAAGGAGAACAGGATGGGACCATTGTACTCCGGTGGGTGGTACAGGACATTTATTGATTCGTCTGTTCCCTGTGAAAAGTTCCCCAAAAATGTTTCTTTTTTAGAGTAAAAAAAAACTCACAGAAGAATGAACAAAATCAATTTAAAAAAATATATTAGAATGTGAAAATTAATGATCGAATTTTCCACCAGAAGGATTCTTGTTTGTTATCCTTGTTAGTGGTAAACAAAAAAATTGAGATCATTCAATTGCGAAACAAGTTTGAAGTTTGTACATTTTTCGAAATACTTTTCTTCCCGGAACGATTTAATGTGCTTCCCGGAAAGTGGAATAAGTGTTTAAAAGTTGTGCAGTCATCCTGCTCATTGCATCAGGATGTTTCTAAGGAATCTCAGGAACTTTTTTTTCAACACCTGGCTGATCTATGATCTAATCTTCAGGTCAAAATCTGAGTCTATAAAAATGCTTCACCTAATTGCGAAGGGAACTTCCTAATTGGACAGATTGTGATCAAGGATCAGCCGGGTGTTGAAAAAGGCGTTCCAAAGATCCCTTAGAAACTTCCTGATGCAATAGGCAGGATGACTACACAACTTCCACCTACATATAGCACTTTCCGGGAACACATCAAACCGTTACGGAAAAAAAGTACAAACTTCAAGTTGCTTATTCAAGGAAACTTAAGAAAATTTTTATTTCTTTTAAAGACTTTTCGCAATGAATAATCCTAAATTTTAGTATGAAAAATTTAATTTTAAAAAATATAATTAATGAAGAAATTATTATTAAATTATTTCGTCTAATCTCTACAGATTCCCAACACAAAAAACCTCTGCTTCCAATTTGGCAAACAAATTGTTAATAAACTAAGAAAATTTTGGGCAAAGCAAAAGAATCTTGAAAAATTTCTAAAGGGAAATACCTTCGATGGAGGACTACCCGACAATTCATTTCTTTCGGTTTTTCTGGATTTCTGGATGTTGTACACAATTATATTGAAATTAATGGGCATTAGAAGACAAAATCACAAAATTTACTTGAGAAAAAATACTTTATAATTTAATAAAAAAAAATTCTACTCACTCTGTAGCTGAGCATAAGGCCTGTTTTGTTGACCATCCAGAAGGGGCAGTAGATGGAGAGTTGAAGGGATCCTTCGCGATTTTCATAGTGAACCCCCAATTCGAAGGACATCTCCGCCACAGAGTCGTACGATCTGAATGTCCACACGGCAAATTCCGGTGGATTTGCCGGGATTTCGGTTGTGCACGACCAATCCTTATCCAAGTACTGAATCAACCGGATCACAATGTTACTGTACGACTCCCCGTGGGCGGCAGCAAGCTGGATTGTTGGCAAATGAATCATTTCACCCGGCTGAACGACTTTTTCCCCATAATCGAGGAAATCTTCGCATTCTTTGTGTCCTGCCGTGGCATTCTCATCTTCCTTTCTCTGCTCTTCACGCTGCTGAATTGCCGCCTGTGTGTCACGCACAACACTACAGCCAGCAACTGATATGATAATCGGAATGGGGAGGGTGTTGCGCAGAAGAACAGGTGGACGCAAATGAATAACATAGCAGACACTCAGCATTGTGATCTTCGATGTTACTTCATAGTAGACATCCTTGCGCGTCCTTACGGCCTACAGAAAGGATTTTTTTTTAAATACGTAATGTTTATTGAAGACAGAGTAGGCCTTTTAGGAAATTGAAAGATTTAGACCTCTATTTAATCATAGTAGGCGTGTATTTGTGAAAAAGAAAAGAAGCAATTTGTAGTGACGCCAAAAAGAATTAGAGAAAATAACCTAAAATAGTGAAGATTTTATAAAAATTTTGTATTGCAAATTGAAGAATGGTTGTTAACAATTAAAATACTTTTACATATAGGCTTTAACTTTTAATTGTTTGCAAAGTAAAGGAGTGAAAGGAAATAGAAAGCAGAATGGCGAATAATTAATAGGTTAGTAGTAGAATACTGCTAAAGAAAAATAAATACAGTCCTACTAAAATATTTGCGATCACTAATTGAGCGCGCTTGTCCAAGGACAAATCCGCACGATAGTTGTAGAAGGGTACGCGACGAATTCTTTATGGGGAAAAATACAACACAACCTCACTTCCTATCCTCAATGAACGCGGCAGCACGCCATATTCAGTGAACTTCTTATTTATCAAGTTTTTATCCTTTAAATTCATTATTTTGTATTTCATCAATTAGTAGTAGAGAATTAAATATGTTCTGAAGTAAAATACAGTGTAATTGTTACCATTTGTGCACCACCAACGCGAAAAAAGGAGGATTTTCATCATTCACGGAAAAGAGATCAGAGACTTTCAAGGACACTCGCTAATCTGGTCAATTCTCGCCGGAGGTGTCTTAATGCTCCCTCTGATTCTCCTCCACAGGTGCGTAATATCAAGAAGGAAGTGCAAGGAGGCGCTTATATTAATTTGAAGTTACTAATTTCTCTGTTTTCATCGTCAAAAGGTAACATTACAAACAATACTTTTATAGGCTTTAACGGGGAATAGAGTAATGCGAAGAATATAGCTTCCGAATCTGTATTAAAGGAAAATAAATAAATAAAATCAACTCACATTAATGTAGAATGGCTCATAGTTGACTTCTGGATCACATTGAAGTGTCCTGCGGTATTCAAAATCACTCGGACTATCCTTCCAGTTGATCCCCTGAATGGATGGCTTGTAGTTTGGCAGGGAGAAGTGTAGATCCTTATTGACGGCATAAATTGAATGGAGAGGAACGTTGAAGACTTTATTGGGCGGCACCTCACCGACAACGTGAAAAGCCCCATTGATACGCCTATGGAGCTTCATTGTGGCCGAAAAGTGATTGTGTATCTGCACAACACCATGAATGGTCACAATAGTACTTCCATATTCCACTTTAATGTTCGATATAATGCCCCATGGTTCGCTATTTGTATCCCTATAGAGCGGAAAGTATCTCTTGTCGGCCTTATAAACAGGCAAAACAAGTTCTTTGTTGATATCCCCAATTTGAACATGGAGATACTTCTCCTTCTGAATAATCGAATCAACAGTATCCTCCTTTGCTGCCTCATTTGTCACCTCATCCTTTAGCTGCAGATACACACAAGCTCCGGGCGATAGTGTACACGTTGTTACACTCTCCGGACTCACTGTGCCATCATCATCCTTTGTCTGGAAAACAATTCCACGTGCTGCATTCTCTTCACCAGCCTTCTCCGACTGCGGGAGATGCGATGTGTGCAAACTAAAGCCACCACGTTGTAAATTGAACGTTATATCGAACCCTGTGTCATTTTGCACAACATACGGAGCTGTTTGCTGCGTTGTAGTCAATTGGGAGTTGATGGCTTCACTGAAACCCTTTCCGAGATTCTGCAACACCTCCAGGCATGTCTTTGTCACGGTCATCTCCAGTGTTTCCGTGGCTGTTACGCAAATCTTCGTTAGTGGTTGCTTCTCTTCGGGCACCTCATCGAAACTACTCTCCAGCCTATCTTGATTCATTTTCGCTGTGAATTGAAGCTCCCACGGACCGGATTCAATCAGCCCATTTGGGAGTTCTCGTTCATTTGGCTCAATTAGTGGCTCCCACAGAGCTAGGATGCTATTGTAGTAGGACATACCGAGTTGGAGGCTTCCCTCAGCTGAGAGGTTTGAACTCCAATTGCACACCTTCATAAAAACATTGCTATCAATGCGCAACATGGGGATGGTGTAGTATCCAAAACCAGATTCAACTTTAACAATAAACGACGGCACTTCAATGGTGCACATCTCTAGTTTTTGATTTACAATTGGACTGTAGTCATCCAGGGTATCAATAGCTTCGGTTGCTTCCTCAATTTGTGTGAACCAGAAGTCATCATCGGTGAAATCCTTAACATTCCACAAATCAACATATTCATTCTTCGCGACTTCCTCATTTGTTGCTGAACTCTCTTGCTCATTCATCGTTGCAAGGATACGATTTACGAGTTGAATGGTCCCTGGGGAAATGCATATTTCAATACTTGACACCGTTAGTGCCACGTGGAGTCCTTCAGTCTCAGGTGTTGATCCGGAAAGACTGATATTAACAGGCTTGAGGACGTAGTAGCGTGTTTGGGCACGACGAGATGGATTAAATTCACACATGTGAATGTTGAAGTTGTTAATGTCCCCGCGGATTATTTGCTTCTCCCCATACTGCCGGAACTTCAGCCCAGCTTCGCAGTTGAGAATGAGAGCGTGACAATTGATATCATCCATTTTTTCAACTAAAATAATATCCGGTTGCTCAATGGCAATAATTATTGTCATCTTGCTGCTTTGATTGGGCGGCGTTGGGGGTGTAAGTTGAGTATCTCGTGGAGTTTTTGGCGTTGCAAGTTCCAATTTTTTCGGATCATTCACTGTAACTTTATCATTAGTTGCAGCCACACTGGGGGCATTGAGGAAGTTCATCAGCTTCATTATGTAGTCCATTGATATGATTAGATCAAAGCCACGAATTCGCAATTCAGCAAAGATTGACGTATCCTTTATGCTGCATGTTATATCAATCATTGATTTTGCATTGGTATCATCTTCCTTTCCGGATGTTTTCCTTCCCATAAATCGCGTAATCATATTCTCCCTCTGTGGACGAATATCATCCCATTGAATGTCACAGAGGACAACTGATGTATTCAGTGATCCATCCGCGAGTTTGTTCCCCTTGACAGACAACACGTAGATCCCGAATGAAGCTAAACCCTTATCACCGTCAGTTTGCAAATTAATAATAAGGCTGTCCATTTGGAATGAGAACTTGAGGAAGGTTGCAATCATCATGGATTTCGAATCATCCGTTGGCGTTTCACTGCACGACTCACTCGGTGGAGTCTTTATCAATTCCTGATGCACACGAACCACCTCCTGCACTGTCTCCCGATTTACTGTTTCCGCTTTAGGCGCCACCGCGGGTGGTGGTGGTGCTTTCCGTTCTCCTCCACCTTCTTGCATATTCTTCCCAAGAATATCCATGATCAATTTGTAGTCAGACGTATCCAAATTGATTACAATTGAATTCATCTTACCCAAAATCTCAATGTCTGGGCGATCTTTGTACCAACTCGCCGAGAGATTTCGTGCTATATTGAGGGAGAATGATGTTGGCGTGAGAATGGCATTCCCGGAATCCGGATTGAATGATATATCCCCATGGGATGCATCCAAATTCGCATCTTGATACAAATTAACTTTTGTCACCTTCAAATCCTTCAGATCGAGCTTCATATCATCCATCACGGCTTTCCGATTCTCCTCATTTGCGGTCGGCAGCTCATAGCAGTGATTTGTAACGCTTAAATTACCCAGATCAAGGCATAGGGCATTGATGGATTTTGAATCTTCCGGAAGAATTATTATTGGTGCCTTAATGCGCACATTGAGGTTCATTCGTGTTGCTTTTGCATACGCATCGACAACATTCTGCTTTGCCGCTCCAGCTGCAGCTGCTCCGGCTTCGGCAATCTTCTCCTGTGCCGCTTGGAAGTTATCGAGGAAATTCAGCACGGACTGAATGTACCAATTGAGGAAGACAAACTTTATTCCACCCATTGAAACTTCAATTTTAATATCATCCGAATTGTAGACACTCGTCTCGTCCAAATTGAAGAGAACAACGCGACAATTCATGGCATCATCCCCCATCACCGAAAGGATTGTTGTGTGAATTGAAGCTGGATTCTTGTCGGAAATGGAGATATTCTTCAACTTGAGACACAACTCCGTGTATGAAGACTTAATAATTGTGCTTGCACTGAGATTTTCAATTTGAAGCGCCGTTATGGGCATCCGTTCATTCTCAATCTTCACCGTGACACTCTCGAGATTTGCAACAACCTTCACTTTAATGCTATCCACAACACGATGATGCCGCCTCTGCTTCTGCTCCGTGGATGGTTTTTCCCCTTCTTCCTCAAGGATTGTCGGGAGTCCACTCTCAATGCGTATTGGACTTCCGGCTGAGGCAATTTTATCCGCATTCATTGCTCCTCCCTTCTTCTGTGTCGTTGCAAGGAGTTTTCGTTGCATCTCATCGGCAAGAGCGAGAAACTCAATAATACCCTCTTGGTGCAGAAGGAGGATAAATTTGGAGAATTTTATCTCAATCAGCTGCTCAACTGACGTGTACTTTGTGACAAATTCCGGAGATTCTTTATTTGCATTGAGATAGTCAATTGTGAGGAGATACTCACTGCCATCGATGAATCCGGGCGTCGATATAACATCAATCTCCCGCTCTGTGCTATTCTTATACATAAATTGCACGACGGCAATGCCCCCAAGGCGCAAATTGACCTTCAGGTCGTACGTACGCTGAACGAGGGATGCTCCAATGTGCATCACTTTGAACGTTACAATCTTCCTCTTCCTGGCATGGGCACGATAGTCAGATGGTGTTGATACGACAGAAATAAATTCCTCAGCTGGCGTCTCATACGTACTTGGTGTGGATTGTGCGCTATCCTGATGATTCTCAAAGAGAATAATTGAGATCTCATTGATGATGAAGTTAACAATGAGATTTGTAAATTGTTGAATTTCCTCCGTAATCTCCCCCTGTGCTGGCTCCAATTTCTTCTTCCCGCGCACCTTGTCGGAATCGAGGAATTTCGATGCAAGCGACGCCGTGGACTGATAGAGACTCCCCCCCTTCTCCGGAAGCTTCGGCACGGTCTCCTCCTCCTCCGGCAGTGGGATACTCATGAGCAAATCAACCATATCCAGGAATTTTTGCTGCGACATACTAACCCCAAAGTAGGGCAACTCTCCGGAAATCTTTATCTTCGGCAATCGCGGATCGTCGTCAATGACGCATGAGTGCGCAGAGAGGGTGAGTGTTGTTGGTTCGACAAAGTGCATATCGGTCCTCTGACCACTCAACAGGACATCCCCCCAGTTGTCCTTTGGCTCCACAAACAGCACCTGGAGGTTCTCAATTTTCAAATTGAACACATCGTAGCTCTGCTCCATCATCTCCTGCAGAATATCCTCCATCTTAATGCCACTCTGGAACATTGAACGCACATCCATTGTGTCCAGTTCACGCGGTGCCGACAGGAGGGTCACTGTACCGAGACTCACAATCAATGCTGTGTGCTTATCCTTCAAGTACACCCCCTTGTAGGGTACAATGAGGTACACGGGCATGAAAACAATATCAATATCCAGCCGTGTGTGCGTCTCAATCATGTACTCAAGCCCCGTGGCTGAACGTTCCTTCACATTGCTCAACTTCCCCGAAGCTGCATCCTGAATCTCCGATATATTCATATCTTTGGGTGGCTTGAACAGATCAATCAACTGCAAGATTGTCTCGCCATCGTACGTAATCTTCAACGGGCGCGTACGCAGCTTAATCCTCTGATCGCACAAATGATCCAATGGATTCGTTTCAAAATCCAATGACAACTGATTCCCCTCCTCTTCGCATTTGGATTTAATTATATTCGGCGTAGCATCGCCCTGCTTCACCCCAAACACAGAGAATGTCTTCAGATCCATCTTCAGCTTAATCGCCGATGCCGTTGGACGTTGATCAATCTCACAACGTACCTCCCGTAGCTGCATTAGCAGAATGCAGTCACTCTTATTCACCTCTCGCACACCCTGATCATTCATTATGGCCACTTCGAGGACATTCAGTTGGAAATGCAAGCGCATGGCAACGTAATCTTCCGGCAATTCCATCTCCATTGAATTCTCTCTGTACCCAATCGCGTTGTAGAGCTTTGCCTTCTCCTCATTCGTCATGGCGGCATTGAATTGCGTCAGGATGGCTGAACTCTTTTCCTTCTCCTCCTGCTTTGCACCACCGCCGAACCACGAACCAAACCAGGATGTCTTCGGTGGAGGTTCTTGATCCTTTTGGGAGAAGAATTTTTATCAAAATTTATTATTTTTTCCAATATTTGTTGGAATGTTTTGTTCAAAAATTATCTAATTATTCAAGCCTTAAAAGTATTAAATTCAGGCCTGAAAAACGTACTAAACATAAGCTTTAATAGTGCTTAAATCAAGCCTTAAAAGTATTAAATTCAAGCCTAGAATGTACTAAATTCAAGCCACAAACAAACTAAATTCAAGCCTTTTAAGTATTTAATTCAAGCTTAAAAAGTTCTAACGCAGGTTAATCTGGGTTTTGTCGGCAGACAGTCTGCCGATAAAATCCAGGTTATATTAAGATATTTTGTTATTTTTTAGTTTTTCCATGCATTAAAAAAAAACTACAGTGGGACCCCAGTACAACGACCGCTCAGATGTACTTTTCACACTCATTATTTTCAATGCGCGAGAATAGCTCAACCAAGTGGTCGTTGTACTGTAATAATAATTATAATTTGTAATAAAATGATCAAATTATTTATTATTTTTTGAGTACTAGTCGACTTTGAGTCGACTTGAGATCGACTACGACGACTTACGACTAGTCGATAAAATTAATCAACGACGACGACTCAAGAAAATCCATCGACTAGTCACTAGTCGCGACTTCAACTCGACTAACTTCGGTCTCTACTTTAGACTGAATTTAACACTTTTTAGGTTTGAATTTAACACCTTCTAGGTTCGAACTTAGTTCTCTTGAGGCTTGAATTT
Source organism: Lutzomyia longipalpis (assembly GCF_024334085.1). Taxonomy (NCBI): domain Eukaryota; kingdom Metazoa; phylum Arthropoda; class Insecta; order Diptera; family Psychodidae; genus Lutzomyia; species Lutzomyia longipalpis. Next base: position 11,735,508 of record NC_074709.1, on the reverse strand, counting down.
AGTACTTTATATATTTGAATTTAACACTACATATTTAGGCTTGAATAAAGCATTATTAGGGCTTGAGTTTAGTATGTTTTAGGCTTGAATTTAACATTTTTAGGGCTTCAATTAAATACTTTCTATTCTTAAAATTAGTACGTTTTAATCTTAAATTTAATACTTTTTAAGGTTGAATTTAGCACTATCTTTAGTCTTGAATTTAATTTACTGTTAAAGCTTAAATTTGATGCTTTTTTTAAGCCTCTTCTCCTCAACCCGAGTGCCTTTAAAGCAACTTAAATTTGAATAACTCTTAAGGCTTGAATTTAGTTCTTTTTAGCCTTGATTTAATTTAACCAGAATATTTTCATTCAGTTAATGAAGAATTTTATTACAAAACAATTTCAACTTAATAAATCAAATAAAGCAAAATAGATAAATAAAAGAATAATTAACATACCTTTATAATTTTTGCCACTTCAATGTCAATCTGCTCCTGAATTCGAATTAAATTGAACAGATCCAGCTGATCTTCGAGCTTCTGGCATCGCTCAACAGTCTGAGCATCGGGTTTCTTTGCCAACCGCCGCGTTTTGTACATTTCCTTGTACTCACGACACCGTAGGCAGTGATCGCGGATGTTATCCCAATGCCAATCCCTTTTGCGCCTCCAAATGTGTGTCTCTGCGATGCAATTGTAGGCAAAATGCCACCAAATCCGTGCATTGCCCCTGATGGGAGTGTTGAAGGGGCGAAACCGTCTGTATGGCGCCCCTTTTATACTCCTATCGAGTGACTCTGCCAGTTCTATGGCACTCTGGTACTGACTCTTCGAAATTCCCACCGTGAATTGCTCCAAACTGAGGAAAACCTCAACTTTGGGCACAGAAAACTTTGGGGTATCCTCTTCGGGTGACATGTTCAGCTTAAGCTTGGCATTTGAGCCAATTGGTCCGAAAATGTACTTGTACTTATCCGGCTGAATGACTTTCGTGGCAATTGTGCGTTGAAATTTCTCCCTGAGCGCCACATCGTCTGCCCCATCGAAGGTATCTGTGGAGCAATTGAAGTACACGGCGAGCCCTTCGAGCTCTGCCATTTTGAACACCTTCGACACGACTTCCTTGAGGTAGCATTTACTCCAATTCTCATCTGTTGTGTTCACGGAGAAATTCTTCAGTGTCACCCCAAAGGCAAACAACTGCCCACCCACATTGCGATCTTCGTAGCGAATGTGGATGTTTGAGATGCGAATTTGCAAATTGTTTACAATCTGCATTACAAGCTTCTCCGTGAAACTCTTATCGGCCTTTATGAGGGCCGTCTCGCGATTTGCCTTTGCATCCTGAATGCGCTTCAATTCGGCCTTTTTTGCCTCCACGAGGGCCTTCTCTTCCTTCTCCGCGTTGTACGGCATGGCTTTTGTGGGCTTTGCGAAGACATAGAGATCCTCAATGGTCGCCTCAACGGGTGCTGTGTACAAATTCTTCCATGGGATCTTCAGTATGAGCTTCCCTAAGTACCCATAAGGCACCTGAATGGGTAGATCCAATTCCTCCAAAGCATTCTCCTTTAATTTCAAATTATTCAAAACTACATCACCTGTGTGGGAATGAGAAGAGAAATTAATTAAAAAAAAAAGATTCTTTATTATGCTGCTGTGCATAAAAAGCAGAGTTTATTGCTGAATTAAATATCAACAAGAATAAAACAAATTAATTAAAATTCATCCTATGGAAATGCTAATTAGGCAATAATTTTGTGACATTTTCTGCAAAGATTTATTAGAAATGTGAACAATAATGTTGCATTCCCACAAAGTATTTGCTTGAGGGGAGAATTACTAAATTAAATTCCTTTTAAAGATTTAAAAGGAATTTTTCTTTTAAACATGCAGCAGAAGGAAAGTTTGTGGAATTGCTGAAAAAAAATTGCCTCGTTGGCATCCCCAGAAATCCCATTACAAGCACGCGACGACACAGCTTATCGCCGGTTCTTCCTGCAGAGCTCCCCGCGCATTTGTCTGCCTCACCCAATTGAATTCTCTATTTATTTTTTTTACACACGCCCATATGATAAAACAACGCTGCTTGTATTACATCCATATGAATACAGAGGCCAATAAAATGAAGCGAAGCGCGAACGAGAATCCACAAATTAACATTTGTGATATTTTTTTTGCACCAGTGTGGCACACAGAAGTAAAGAAAAAAGAATGTAAAATGCTTCACTGATGATCCCACTCTTTTGGATCGTTTTGATCTAAAAATAATCACCGAATTTACCCCCTGACCTTGACTCTATTATAAACCCAATTAGCAATTGGGCCTACATTGGCAATCAATCTCTTTTCGTTAACTCTTTTTTTTATGCTCCTGGCCTATCTTATCGCATCGCGTCTAATTGCGCTGAATTGACTTGTTATCAGTCGCTCCTCCCTAATGAAATTCCAGACCATTGTTTTGCAATTCGCTGCAACGGAATTAGAGCCATCAAACGGGCTAAACTTAATGCTGGGTTACACGGAGAGCCCCCAAAACCTCTGGGGGGGGGGAAATAAAAAAAAAAAGATTTATTGGGCGAAAGGAGCACGATATGGGAGTGACCCGGGGTGAGATCATCACAGTTCGGCAGAAACACAAGAAAATCCCCCTCCGGACACAATGACAACACCCCCAGATGGCACCAACTAGTGCCCAAATACACGGGGTCAATGAATCCTCCGCAGGAGTATGCAAAGGATAAAGAGGATCAATGAAAACAACACCTCCCACTCCTCGTGAGAAAGAAAATGAGGAACTCACCGCCCCAAATTCCAATTTTCAGCTGCTTCGTATCCAAATTCTCCACATATTCCCCCAGGAAACGATTCAGGAGGTCCGTCACGAGACTTTCAAACACCATTTTTGGGGAATATTTGCAGGGAAACTAAATTCCCACTTGCCGTGGAAAAAAGAAAAACACAAATTGAGAAGGAAAATATTTTTCTCTGGCACACAACTAAATTTCCGCCAGGCGGCGCATCGGTCGGGGCTTTTTTCAAATTAGGCGGTGAGCATAAGTTCTTTGTAACGGTCCTTTGCTCCTTTCTTTCATTTTATTCCTTTTATTCTTTATTCTCATTTTAATTTAAAATTCTAATAAACATTGTAATAAAAATGAATTAAAACTAGTTAAAAAACAGGATTAGAAGTCAGTTTTCTATAACAGTTTATTTAATTTTGACGAAGAATCGCGATTCAATAATTTCTTGTACTTCTTGCTTGATCCTGAGAGTTCTTAATGAATATTCCTTAACTATCAAGAGATCCCTTTGCACTTCCTGTCCTCCCAAAGTTTAATACCAATAAAAGAAATACCGCTAAAACGAAATAATTCTTTAACTTTTAACAAAATTTATTTAAAGAACTAATAAAATATTAATTTCTAGAATTTCTGTGTAAATTCTAATCACAAAAAAAATAATTTACAAAAATTAAGAATTTGTTTAATTGCGCATTAATAAAAATTCATTTTAATGCTGAAAAATAGCTACAAGACATGCGGGGGTGGAGGCAAGTGCTGCATTTTGATACTCTCTTATGATACAAAAAAAAATAATCAGACGGCAACAAGAAATGCCCGAGCAACGTTAGACAGTCTGTCTAATTTAGCTGTCTACCCCGTTTATATATAATATGGAAAATTTGTATATACATATATAATGTGGGTGCCATCGGTGCTATGTACTCCAATGTGCCGCATATATAGTGCATTGTTGGTCTCACAGCACCCCCTCCGTGTCGCACAAGAAAATTCATCCCTCTGCAGCAAAAACTATGCTATATAGGAGAGATATGAGAAAGCTCTCCCCCCACCCCTCGACCCGTAATACATACAAAGTATTACAAAAAGAAAAATAAAAGAAACATTAAAAGAGGAAAATTCCTTTAGTCCGATTGCATTTTTATGTGAGAGAATAATTTATTAAGAGAAAAAAAATTATTTCTACCCCATAGAATTCTCTCACACTAAGCATATTATGTGGATATGTAGCATTTTTTTGTGGTGTGTTAATATGTATATGCTGTGTGTTATAACAAAACATTATTGGATCATAAAATCACTACTACATATAGTCAGAGAGGGATCGCCATGACAACATTCGATATTTGCGCCGACTCCATCGCCATTTGGTGGAGTATACGGAATCTCTCTGTGCGCGTGGTGTTGGAAAATTGGGGCAATATGCACTTGTTTGCCCTCTCTCAATTTTTCGGGAAAAGTGCTCCCAATGAGAGAGAAAATTGTCTCACAGCGTCTAATGTGGGTTCAAAGCGCAAATGGTATGAGCAGTGCACGAAAAATATTCTCAACTTTCTGTGATAAATATTACTCTGCTCGTGGATAGATGTTTAGGAAGCAGGAATATAGAAATATTTCCAGGAGCAGATTATTAGTTTTTTTTCCTAAGATAGCGGGGCTTTTTTTTTTGGTAAAAAGTGTCTTTAAAGTTACAGTAAGTTTCAAAAAAAATCTTACCAATGAAACTAAATTAGCTAAATTATGAAAATAGTTCATGTATTACGTTCTCTTGGATACACAATATCACCTACTTCTGTGTGTAATAAATTCTAGAAAGTTTTGAGCTAAACATTCAATTTTTTTAAGCTAAATAAACAATATTAATTTTAAAAACCCGAAAAAAATAAAAATATTTTTGAAGAGTCTAAGAAAAAAAATAGTTTATCAAAAAAAGCTCAAATGTGTAAGTTTCGTTGTGTACCGCTTGGGGTAAAAAGGGTGGAAAACCCGAACACGAAATACCTAACTGAGAAAGGTTGTTCAGTATCAGTTTCAGAGAGAGCCTCCAGCATTTCGGTATTACCTCCATTCAGCCATCGCACCAAAGTGATTTTATACAAAAAAAAAAGAGTTCCTCTTAAAAGTTTTATTATGTAACTCCCGTCTAAGAAAGTTTTCCAATTTCCCCTAAAATATTTTCATACTATTTGTACATTTTCCTGCCACACCGCTAAGCTTTTATCTTTTTCACTATTCTTCGGTAAACGCGCCTTTACAATGAAGATTCTTTAATTTTTTTCCCCAAATTAATTTACCAAAATCGCAATAAGGGATGAAATTTTAATAAAAAAAGAAAAAGTGAAAATTGTGCGAATGGGAAAAGACGTAGAAAAAAAATTGATAATTTCCACGGCAGACGTTTTCCAGATTATTACTCAATAGATATCATCCCTGCACTCCATTTTGTTCGTTATATCAAAACCTGTGAATAGTGTGTGTATGTGTGTGGAAAAATCGTATTGGGGGTGGATTTTCTTTTATTCAAACAATCCATTCAAAAATCTCATTGATTTATCCATTCTCAACAATAAAATGGAAAAAATGTAAAAATTTGGCAGTGAGATTAGCACACAAAAAAATAAATAAAAAGGGAACAAACCCCATTTCTGTGGGGGTGGTACGGGCTAAAAGGCATAAGGCGAGAGAAGTAAAAAAAAAAAGACCTCACACATCCATCTAAACTATTGATTTGCACTTGAAAGTGCAAGCACCGCCAAAGTAAAAATATATACAGAGAGAGGAGCTTATCGTGGAGGGTGTGGGTGGACAAAAAAAGAATTTTGATGAGAAGTTTGATGTTTAATTTGAGTGAAATATTTCGAATATATATTGAAGGGGTTTTGTGTCCTGTTTTTTCCTCTTGCCGTGCTGTTGAAATGAAAGCGCCCACCGTTGCACAATAATATTACGTAATTTTCCCCCAAAAATTGTTACTCAACAACTTTTTTCCTGCCAGAATGGAGCTTTATATTTTTTGGCAAAGTCAATCATCCTGCTTTTTGCAAGCTCTCAAAATTCACTTGCGACGTATATAGTTTGTTTTCTCAATTCGCCGAACAAAATGGTTACGAATTTCACCCCCACATTGCAGTCTGATGTGTGTTATATAAGATGAGGAAAATTCTCACTATAATACTCCTCAAGTATTACAACGGGATTTGTACCTCTCACTTGATAAGGTAATTTATATCATATTGCAATTTATTAAATGTTTTTTCTATTTTTTTTATATTAAAAATTTATTCTTTTCATTTAAAGTTTCTTTTAAGATCATGGTAGAATCTTTATTGAATTATCCTCTTTAAAATTATTATCCTGCATCCTATTAATTCTTAAGTTCTTTGAATCTTAAAGAAATATTTTTTTAAGATTCACAAAGGAATTGATCAAAATTCCGCAAAAATATAAAATGTCCTTAAAAAGACGAAAATACTTGCAATAAAAAAATTCAAAATAGAAAAAGTTCCAGTACATTAACCCCTCGGTTTGTCCTAATCATCCTCATACCGCCCCCGCAAGACAAATCACTGCACTGGTGTGTTTCTTTCTATCTGAATGTGTTGAGAACAAAAACCATGGCGAGAGAGAGAGGCGAATGAAAGAAAATAATCAATAGAAGTCATTGAATTACCTAAATGATATGAAAAGTTCCAACAATTTCCTTTTTATATGCGCTCTTTTCCCATTTCATCTTAAAAACGTTTGGAAAAATCCAACATATTGCAAATTCCGGCATATTTTCCATTCATATTTCTCATCTTTTGTGAGCTGCATAAATTTTGCAATTTACACGTGAAAAAGAATCCTCGCAAATAATTCAATGATCTCTTTGGAAAAAGTTTAAACATGGCTTTTCTGCAGCTTCAACAATTTTCCTATTACATTCATTAGTTTCAAATGAATGCAGAAAATGCAAGTTCCTATTGTTCATGCACGTCTCCTGCAGATTTCACTCCCGCACTCGCTTTGAATTTAAAGAAATCAAATTAAAATGGAGTCATTTAAGAAGAAACAATTAAAAGAATATTTCGCATTAGAAGAGCTTTTTGAGCTGTTCTATACAAAACTTATTAGATTCAAATCGGACACGTAGAAGCAGAGCTATGCTTAAATTTTCTGTGAAGATTTTGTTGCCGCCATGTTGATTTATTTTCTGAAAAATGTTTCTCTGATAAAGATTCTTCTTGTCAGATTTACGAACTTAAAAAAATAATTATATAAAATGATTTGCATATCTGTAAAATTCAGATGCATAAGACAGATTTCGATAAAATTCATCTGCATGAAACATAGTAGAAACATTGAAACATGCGGACTTTTTATCACGATATTTATTCTATGAATTCAGTCAGAACATCTCAACGAATTTCTTGCTTGAAAAAACCAAAAAAAATCATTAAATTTTGGAAAAATAAAATGTTTCATGCAAGACCCAACAAATACGAAAGGGTTAACACTTTAGCTCTTTTTATGTAAATTCAACGCATTTCTTACACATAAATATGTAAAAATGTTTCACGTTTGGGCCATCGTCAATCAGTGGACCCAATGAACGCGAAAGGGTTGAAAGATTTCTTCAAATTAATCTATGAACACGTCTTCCATATTGAATTTGTAGTGTTAAATGTTTTCCAATAATAAACCTTCCTAAACTTAATATTCAAAATACAAGCAATGCATTCGAGTATTGATTTAATTATATTAATGGTAATAATGTTATTTAATTAAATTTCATTGGGTGCCTTCGTACATATTAAAATATTCCCCTTAAATTCTCTTCAAACGTTTCAAACTGAGAGAAAGAAGAACAAAATTCGAAGATGTGCCTTAATGCCTTACCTTTTGAATAAAATTCTCAACGTTTTATTTTTTATTTATTTACAGAACTGTTGGATTTTTTAAGCTGGAGGATGAACGAGAAAATGTACATTTTTAGCTCTGATTGTCCAAACGCAATTCTTGTGAAAAATTCATTCAAGAATTGTGTCGTGGACATCGCGGCTCGAAATACTGAAGACAACACAAATTACCAAAGAAAAGAAAAATCGTTTTTTTTTGCACAATGAGCCTTTTATTTATTTATTCATCTCTAGAATAAATTCTAGAATCAATTAATCCACAGAGATTTATAGGAATTTTCTTTTTGTCAACATTCCATGAAAATAAAAAAGATATTTTTGTATTACCTTGCTTATCCAAGTAATTGTGTTTTCATAAACTATTCCGTTTTTTTTTCACAATCAATTATGCTGGATTTGTCGAGCTTTTGATACTTTTGATAGTAAAATCATAAAAAGTTTAATTTCACTTAATTTTTCCCTCGAAGTTTTGAAAACCGTTAAATCACAAAGTGTGGGAAAATCATTCAAAACTCTTTCACTGTAGCGCCCTCTGTGTGAAAAAAAAAGTTTCAAACATAACCTTTTCGGCAAAAATCTTCAGAGAATCTCGTACATTTGCATGTTTTGATCGATGAAAATCAAAGGAAAGTCAAAAAATCCTTATTTTTCCAATTTTTCCCGATTTTGTGCATGAATGTGACTGAATTTGTGATAAAGTTACTAAATCTCATTCTCAAAGTGAGAAAAAAGTGCAAAAACACTTAAAGTACACTAGAAAATTGCTTTTAGTGTTATCCTTTGGAGTTCCTTTGCGGAAGACGCGGCTTTTTTTGCGCGCCAAAATCCATCGGCGAGGCAAAAAATCCTTTTTGTCCTGAAAGACAATTTCGATAATTTCTCCTGCAAGTTTTCCTATAATCCAGTGATTAGAAAATCCATCCGTGGGTAGGTTATCGATGTGAAAAGGCTGATTTTCATGGAATTAACCTAAAAGTTTTCTTTTATAGTGAATTCAAACATCAGGGAATGTTCCGGAGTGAATGATTTGGAAGGAAAAAATGAATCTCCTGGAAGAAGAAATCCCATCATTTTACATCTCTAAATCTTCAACGAAGAATTATCCATTGTTCCAAGTTGATATTTTGGATCGAAGAGTTGAGGTTCATTTGGAAAAAGTTGATACAACGGAGATCTCAAATGATGCCGAAGAGAAGTTAATCAAGGAGCCCCCTGATAGTGAAGGAGTAGTAGAGTCATCGGGTGCAGAGAAGCTCCCAGTGGGGACACTCATGTGGGCAACATTGTCCAAATACCCATACTGGCCATGTATTGTGGCTTCAGAGACTGAAGATGACGGGAAGTGTCTTCATGTTAGATTCTTCGGGGATCACGGGAGGAATGGGTGGGTGACACATTTCTTTCAATTTAATGGGAAAGATGACTTCCTCGCACAGAAAGGTTCCGGGAAGAAATTCAATGTGAATTACCACTACCGGAAGCAGTGGGAGACTGCAGTGAAAGAAGCTGAGGAGTTCCTTGAATATCCCATTGAGAAGCGTCTGCAATCCTTCAGGAAGCTTGTTGAGAAGCAGTAAGTTACATCAATCGATTTTCTTTCTATTTTTTAATGCTTATTTTGGTGCTTTCTATAGGAAAAAAGCCTTATTGAAGGAAGTTAGAAAAAAGCGTAAGCCTCCAAGGAATTCCCCTGCAGATGGTGGGGATAGGAAGAGATTGAAATTAGATGAAGCAGAGCAGGGTCCGTGGCGTGGAGATTTACTGCCGGTATTCCCGCTTGCAATGCGAGAAAAATCCACAGAGCTGTCTGAGAGTGGAATTAGCACATCCGGAAGCATTAGTCCGTGCCCAACGCTTGATTTGGGCACTATAACACCCATCCGGGTAACTCCGGAGCCAATGGTGAAGGTATCCAAGCAGCTGGACATTGAAGCCTTCTTCCGGTTGAATCAAAATCAAATTCACACGGAACTCACGCTGAACCTCCGGAAGAGCCATCGAAATGTCTGTCGCTTCTGCGGAAGCTCCAAGGGGGGCATGGTGAAGTGCACGGGGCGCTGTGGGGAATCATTTCACCACAAATGCAGGATAATCAATGTTGATCTCTCAAATCGTCCCAAATTCCCCGTGACTGGAGATCAGGACTGGATGGAGGATTCCCCGAGTGATGGTGGTGATCACATGTGCCCAGAATGCTCAGATGATCCCAAGGTGTGCTTTGTATGCGGCAAATCCATTGCACCGGATGACGGGAAGCAGTGTATGGAGAGATCCTGCATGAGATCCTATCATCAGGAGTGTCTGAAGATTTGGCCACAAGCAAAGATGAGTCATGCACAGAAATTCACTTGTCCCCAGCATTTGTGTCACATCTGTGCATCAGACGATCCAGCTGGTCATCAAGTTGACCGGAAGGTGAATTTCTTTTCCCACAATTTCAACTATTTTTGTTTATTTTTTCTTTCTCTTTTGCAAAACAGTCAAAACTCCTTCGATGTATTCTCTGCCCCAGTACATACCACAGCACGCCAAAATGTATTCCAGCCGGATGTGAAGTCTTGTCAGGCACGCGCCTCATTTGCCCCAAACACTGGCCATTGGCGTCGAAGCAGATCAATGTGAATTGGTGCTTCATCTGTGCCCAAGGCGGTACTCTTCTGTGCTGCGACAGTTGCCCCATTGCTGTTCACGAGGCGTGTGCAAACACAACAGCCACGGAGGCTGCCAGTTATATTTGCGATGATTGCGAATCCGGAAGAACGTTGGTTTACGGGGATCTCGTGTGGGCCAAACAAGCACACTACCGCTGGTGGCCTGCCTTCATTGTCACCGAAAACTGCATCCCGGAAACTCTGCAGAACACCCCACACAATCGCGGGGATATTGGAACGTACTTCCTGGGTTCACACAACTGGGCGTGGTTGCCGCGTAAACGAATGTTCCTCTACCAGGAAGACGATGGGAAGGGCAAGAGTAGCAATCGCCTCAAGGGGTCCTTCACAAAATCCCTCGATGAGGCAAAAATTCTCTGTCAAGTCAGTAGGAAGATGCAGCAAGATGACAAGTCCGATGTGAGGGTTCGCATGGAACCACCGCCGCCGTACAAAAGGATCAAATGGAATCAATTTGTTGCCCCGGTAAAGATGCGCGACACACTGATGCAACAGGATAAATTAATAGAGCAGTGCTCGTGCAAGAATCTAATGGAATTGGACAAGTGCGGTGCGCAGTCGTCGTGCATGAATCGCTACTTGCAAATTGAGTGCAGCGATGAGATTTGCGCATCGGGCAGGGAGTGCCAGAATCGACGCTTCACACGGTGTGAGTATCCAGCAACGGAGATCATTCGTACACAGAGTCGTGGCTGGGGATTGGTGACAAGTGAGGAGCTGCACGAGGGAGATTTTGTCATTGAGTACGTTGGGGAGATTCTCAATAGTCAGCAAGTTGAGCAACGCATCAAGCACAAGCAGGAGACTCGGAATAATGTCTACTACTTCCTCACACTCACAAATAACCTGACCATTGATGCTGAGCACAAGGGCAATGTATCGCGATTCATTAATCACTCATGTGATCCCAATTGTATGGCTCAAACGTGGACGGTGAAGGGAGCAACGCGTGTGGGCATATTTGCCATTAAGGACATTCCGAAGGTAGATCAATGCAGTTTCTTAAAACGCAAGAAATCTTTAAAATTAAATCTTAATTTTCTCCTCTTTCAGGGAACTGAATTAACGTTTCACGTTTGGGCCATCGTCAATCAGTGGACCCAATGAACGCGAAAGGGTTGAAAGATTTCTTCAAATTAATCTATGAACACGTCTTCCATATTGAATTTGTAGTGTTAAATGTTTTCCAATAATAAACCTTCCTAAACTTAATATTCAAAATACAAGCAATGCATTCGAGTATTGATTTAATTATATTAATGGTAATAATGTTATTTAATTAAATTTCATTGGGTGCCTTCGTACATATTAAAATATTCCCCTTAAATTCTCTTCAAACGTTTCAAACTGAGAGAAAGAAGAACAAAATTCGAAGATGTGCCTTAATGCCTTACCTTTTGAATAAAATTCTCAACGTTTTATTTTTTATTTATTTACAGAACTGTTGGATTTTTTAAGCTGGAGGATGAACGAGAAAATGTACATTTTTAGCTCTGATTGTCCAAACGCAATTCTTGTGAAAAATTCATTCAAGAATTGTGTCGTGGACATCGCGGCTCGAAATACTGAAGACAACACAAATTACCAAAGAAAAGAAAAATCGTTTTTTTTTGCACAATGAGCCTTTTATTTATTTATTCATCTCTAGAATAAATTCTAGAATCAATTAATCCACAGAGATTTATAGGAATTTTCTTTTTGTCAACATTCCATGAAAATAAAAAAGATATTTTTGTATTACCTTGCTTATCCAAGTAATTGTGTTTTCATAAACTATTCCGTTTTTTTTTCACAATCAATTATGCTGGATTTGTCGAGCTTTTGATACTTTTGATAGTAAAATCATAAAAAGTTTAATTTCACTTAATTTTTCCCTCGAAGTTTTGAAAACCGTTAAATCACAAAGTGTGGGAAAATCATTCAAAACTCTTTCACTGTAGCGCCCTCTGTGTGAAAAAAAAAGTTTCAAACATAACCTTTTCGGCAAAAATCTTCAGAGAATCTCGTACATTTGCATGTTTTGATCGATGAAAATCAAAGGAAAGTCAAAAAATCCTTATTTTTCCAATTTTTCCCGATTTTGTGCATGAATGTGACTGAATTTGTGATAAAGTTACTAAATCTCATTCTCAAAGTGAGAAAAAAGTGCAAAAACACTTAAAGTACACTAGAAAATTGCTTTTAGTGTTATCCTTTGGAGTTCCTTTGCGGAAGACGCGGCTTTTTTTGCGCGCCAAAATCCATCGGCGAGGCAAAAAATCCTTTTTGTCCTGAAAGACAATTTCGATAATTTCTCCTGCAAGTTTTCCTATAATCCAGTGATTAGAAAATCCATCCGTGGGTAGGTTATCGATGTGAAAAGGCTGATTTTCATGGAATTAACCTAAAAGTTTTCTTTTATAGTGAATTCAAACATCAGGGAATGTTCCGGAGTGAATGATTTGGAAGGAAAAAATGAATCTCCTGGAAGAAGAAATCCCATCATTTTACATCTCTAAATCTTCAACGAAGAATTATCCATTGTTCCAAGTTGATATTTTGGATCGAAGAGTTGAGGTTCATTTGGAAAAAGTTGATACAACGGAGATCTCAAATGATGCCGAAGAGAAGTTAATCAAGGAGCCCCCTGATAGTGAAGGAGTAGTAGAGTCATCGGGTGCAGAGAAGCTCCCAGTGGGGACACTCATGTGGGCAACATTGTCCAAATACCCATACTGGCCATGTATTGTGGCTTCAGAGACTGAAGATGACGGGAAGTGTCTTCATGTTAGATTCTTCGGGGATCACGGGAGGAATGGGTGGGTGACACATTTCTTTCAATTTAATGGGAAAGATGACTTCCTCGCACAGAAAGGTTCCGGGAAGAAATTCAATGTGAATTACCACTACCGGAAGCAGTGGGAGACTGCAGTGAAAGAAGCTGAGGAGTTCCTTGAATATCCCATTGAGAAGCGTCTGCAATCCTTCAGGAAGCTTGTTGAGAAGCAGTAAGTTACATCAATCGATTTTCTTTCTATTTTTTAATGCTTATTTTGGTGCTTTCTATAGGAAAAAAGCCTTATTGAAGGAAGTTAGAAAAAAGCGTAAGCCTCCAAGGAATTCCCCTGCAGATGGTGGGGATAGGAAGAGATTGAAATTAGATGAAGCAGAGCAGGGTCCGTGGCGTGGAGATTTACTGCCGGTATTCCCGCTTGCAATGCGAGAAAAATCCACAGAGCTGTCTGAGAGTGGAATTAGCACATCCGGAAGCATTAGTCCGTGCCCAACGCTTGATTTGGGCACTATAACACCCATCCGGGTAACTCCGGAGCCAATGGTGAAGGTATCCAAGCAGCTGGACATTGAAGCCTTCTTCCGGTTGAATCAAAATCAAATTCACACGGAACTCACGCTGAACCTCCGGAAGAGCCATCGAAATGTCTGTCGCTTCTGCGGAAGCTCCAAGGGGGGCATGGTGAAGTGCACGGGGCGCTGTGGGGAATCATTTCACCACAAATGCAGGATAATCAATGTTGATCTCTCAAATCGTCCCAAATTCCCCGTGACTGGAGATCAGGACTGGATGGAGGATTCCCCGAGTGATGGTGGTGATCACATGTGCCCAGAATGCTCAGATGATCCCAAGGTGTGCTTTGTATGCGGCAAATCCATTGCACCGGATGACGGGAAGCAGTGTATGGAGAGATCCTGCATGAGATCCTATCATCAGGAGTGTCTGAAGATTTGGCCACAAGCAAAGATGAGTCATGCACAGAAATTCACTTGTCCCCAGCATTTGTGTCACATCTGTGCATCAGACGATCCAGCTGGTCATCAAGTTGACCGGAAGGTGAATTTCTTTTCCCACAATTTCAACTATTTTTGTTTATTTTTTCTTTCTCTTTTGCAAAACAGTCAAAACTCCTTCGATGTATTCTCTGCCCCAGTACATACCACAGCACGCCAAAATGTATTCCAGCCGGATGTGAAGTCTTGTCAGGCACGCGCCTCATTTGCCCCAAACACTGGCCATTGGCGTCGAAGCAGATCAATGTGAATTGGTGCTTCATCTGTGCCCAAGGCGGTACTCTTCTGTGCTGCGACAGTTGCCCCATTGCTGTTCACGAGGCGTGTGCAAACACAACAGCCACGGAGGCTGCCAGTTATATTTGCGATGATTGCGAATCCGGAAGAACGTTGGTTTACGGGGATCTCGTGTGGGCCAAACAAGCACACTACCGCTGGTGGCCTGCCTTCATTGTCACCGAAAACTGCATCCCGGAAACTCTGCAGAACACCCCACACAATCGCGGGGATATTGGAACGTACTTCCTGGGTTCACACAACTGGGCGTGGTTGCCGCGTAAACGAATGTTCCTCTACCAGGAAGACGATGGGAAGGGCAAGAGTAGCAATCGCCTCAAGGGGTCCTTCACAAAATCCCTCGATGAGGCAAAAATTCTCTGTCAAGTCAGTAGGAAGATGCAGCAAGATGACAAGTCCGATGTGAGGGTTCGCATGGAACCACCGCCGCCGTACAAAAGGATCAAATGGAATCAATTTGTTGCCCCGGTAAAGATGCGCGACACACTGATGCAACAGGATAAATTAATAGAGCAGTGCTCGTGCAAGAATCTAATGGAATTGGACAAGTGCGGTGCGCAGTCGTCGTGCATGAATCGCTACTTGCAAATTGAGTGCAGCGATGAGATTTGCGCATCGGGCAGGGAGTGCCAGAATCGACGCTTCACACGGTGTGAGTATCCAGCAACGGAGATCATTCGTACACAGAGTCGTGGCTGGGGATTGGTGACAAGTGAGGAGCTGCACGAGGGAGATTTTGTCATTGAGTACGTTGGGGAGATTCTCAATAGTCAGCAAGTTGAGCAACGCATCAAGCACAAGCAGGAGACTCGGAATAATGTCTACTACTTCCTCACACTCACAAATAACCTGACCATTGATGCTGAGCACAAGGGCAATGTATCGCGATTCATTAATCACTCATGTGATCCCAATTGTATGGCTCAAACGTGGACGGTGAAGGGAGCAACGCGTGTGGGCATATTTGCCATTAAGGACATTCCGAAGGTAGATCAATGCAGTTTCTTAAAACGCAAGAAATCTTTAAAATTAAATCTTAATTTTCTCCTCTTTCAGGGAACTGAATTAACTTTTGACTACAAGTGGGACAATCATGATACAGCTGGAACAATCTGTCAGTGTGGGGCAACTACGTGCTCTGGTTCAATTGGGGGCAATCGGAAGCCACGGCTGAACGTTTCCCAGCGGAAAATTGTTAAAGAAACCAAAAGGACCGAACCTGCATCACATTGATGACTCTTCTTCTTAGCTCAATCTTTTGCATGAGTACAACAATCAGAAGCCAACTGATTTCAAGCAACTTTTGGGCACATGTTTAGTAAAGAAAAGAATGTTAGCATAAAAGCATAAAAATAGGAAAATTAAACTTTGAAAAAAAAAATGTTTGAAATATGAAAAACAAAATATACGTACTGACTTTTTGAAAGAAATTCCTTTTTACTTAATCGATTTAATTTAGTGTCTTCAATCTTGGGTTGTGCGGTTGTACAGCTATGTAATGAAGCCGCAATCTTCCGTACTACGCCAGACTTTGTGATTTTAGCTTCTGAAACAGGGGATAGACAAAGCCCTTTTTTACCCGAACACAGCAAAGTTCTGAAGCTACTTTTCTCTGTGATAACTTTACACTCTAACTTTGTAATAGCCACAAAACAATTTATTTGATTGCAAGTTACTTATTTATTTCATTGTGATTGACTTGATTTTATAATTCTGTGTCAATTGTAAATTTCACATCAATTGTAAAATAGTTTATTGCATTGCCCTTTAATGTGATAAATATTCCGCTCTTGCGGTTCCTTCGCCACGCGCCTCATTTGGAGTTTGAGCGCTCATTTGGAGCCTGAGCGGCGACATTTATGTTATAATTTTAGTTACATTAATTGCACAATCTCAATTTAAACAGAAATTCAACTATGAAATTTTGCATAAATATCAGATAATGGGCCTTATTCAACGATGAAGAAACTCTTGAAATTCGCTTTTCAGTACAAATTTCAAAGATTTCAAAGGTTTCTTGGTCGCTGACTAAGGCCCAATGTTCCTCCACTAAATTCCACATTTGCCAAAGACTCAAATCATCTCAATAAACTCAAAAGGTTGATCGCGCCTATCCGGAAGAACGTTGGTTTATGGAGATCTCGTGTGGGCAAAACTACCGCTGGTGGCCGGCTTTCATTGTCACCGAAAACTGCGTTCCAGAAACACTACAAGACACCCCACACAATCGCGGGGATATTGGAACGTACTTCCAATACGTCTGCTACGTCTTCTTTCGTCTTTCTTCCCGTACATCAAATTAAGCTCATACTTTCTTAGCCTCTCCTTTTTCCAAATCAATTTCCTTTATCCTGAGCTGAAGGCGTATTATGTAACTCTCCGATTGCTGGGTGGCTGTATAGTTCTTATGGGCCACCCAGCACTCGGAGAGTTACACATTGCATTTCTTCACGGTCGAACTCCAATCTTTCTCTTTGAATTTTTAGTTTTTCCTTATGTATCTCCAAAATGGTCGACCATTTGCTGATGCTTAAGTTGTTTTTCTTTGAAAATCAATGTAGATCTTTGGGATTCATTCCTCTCTTCAAGTGTATGCACTTCATACACTGCAGTTATGTTCCTCTTTCAGTTTATTGGCCTGGAAATACGGCTAATCTCAATTTTATCAACACCCGGAGGATTTTCCTGCGAATGTGCTTTCTGTGGACAGAAAGGAACATCACTGACATCTTGATCGCGGTATAACTAAAGATGTCTTCGAGATCTTCGAAGTATGGGCATATTTTTTTAAGCTGTCCTGTTGAAGAAAAAAAAGCAAAGGATAAAATATATAAATAAACATTAGTTTATCATACACACCTTGAATGATTTCATCATCATTCACTCCATTTCCTGTGCTGCCCAACCACTCCTTTGCAGCATTTAACATTTTCACAAGGTCTCTGACCTTAAATCGGATTGCGTTTTTGTTGTAAGAAAACTTCTTATATTTTATTCAGAGAGTAGGTATTTTATTATGCAACTCGCCGAGCTGTTGGGTGGCTGTACATTTCTTATGGTCACCCATCAGCTCGTAGAGTTCCATAAAACACGTTCAGGCCCTTCAGGAAAGCCGCCCATTATACAGTATCAGTATCAGTATTGTATTTACTTCGACTGGGCGACATTCCTTCATGTGTTCCAAAATTTGAATGATGTCTTCCTCCTGCCATCTCTTCTGGAAAACCTGTTAGTTTCCAGAACATGGCTTTTTCCTTGATGTGTTCCCGGCTTTACGATTCCTTTCACCCCTTCTACTCATTTTCACTTCACACTTGATGCCGTGTTGAAGAGTTGATATAAGAGACAGTAATGAACCAAAAACTCATGCCGGCACCAAGTAGTGGGCGATACCACCGCTAACCGATCTCGAGTAACTCGAATAAGTAAAAGCCAATGACCAATTATCATAAAACTTTCTAGGCTTATGTAGGGGTACGCAGCGCAACTACTAACAAAACTAGACAGATTAGCCCCCACCTCCTACTTCTTGAGATAATTTTAATTTTTTTTCACATCCACCATTTTGCCCCAGTTACCCCTATAATTGAGGATTTTCTCACAACATTTTATTTCATTTTCTTTTAATTACAGCGATCTATGTAGGTATTAATGGGGTATGGCTGGAGAGTAGCCAGGTTCTTTAGACTTTGTAGCCAACCAAGTGACGCTTCCCGATGCACTCACCCACGTAGAACCAGAAGAAAACTTCCGCCGCGACGAGGGTGTTGAGCCATCCCTCGCGCACTGTTACATTGCGCCAAGCTCCCGTTCGGGCACCTGAGATGAGGCGTGCAATACCCTGGCGGATGGCGGGGATGTCTCCGGGTGTGGGGGGAGTCAGCTCAACCTTGGCGTACTTGAGGAAAACATTGAACTTGGGACGAGCCTGAACCATCGCATCTGCAACAACCCCAGGATTACATAACATCACCGAAATTTAACAAATTACATTGAAATGCGTGTTAATTCCTTTGCAGGACTTACTGCTGAGTAGCGAGGAGGTCTTTCCGACTAAGCTGGCCATCTTTCAGCGGGGGAATTTGTGAAAATTGCACAGAAGAAAAATTCACACGCTATTATTTTTCTTCTGACTTGAGACGTCCAGAGTGCGATAGTAGCGCCTCTTGCGGGAATATGACTGCTTAGATTTAAATTTAATTTTAACGAGAGGGCACAAAATAATAAAATTTGAACTAAACGAACTTTTTTCTGCATTTCGACAAAATTCGTGATTTCCGTGTTTTTTCCTAAATTTGTGGGCATAGAACGCATTTTTTGGGCTCCTGGGGCACTTACGGGTGCTCCGGGAGCCTCGGGGAGCTCCTCCGTGCGAAATTTGGGGCCCGCGGAAATTTTGACGGTTGGGGATTTTACACGCACTTTTTTTTCTGGAAATGCATTTTCGCGAACTTTTCAAACCAATAATGCCATTCGACGCGGCGTCGCTTCCTGGTTGCAAAAACTTACTTCCGGCCGGAAAAATCGGCGGAAAACGCGAGAAAACAGTAAAAGAGTGAAAGTGTGAGAGAGACGGATAGCGGTAAAATGCATCCATCTCATTTTCTCTTGAGGAAATAGTACCGAAAATGGCGCCAATTTCAAAAAGTAGTCAAAAAAGCATGAATTTTATATGGGGGCGCTACGAAGGGGGGCTCTGGGGGGAAAATGAATGCCGTTGGTAAAAACCGCCTGGTATCAGGAATCTCTGTACCAAATTTCTTCACGATCGGACCAACGGTGTAGAAATGCATAGCTGAACAGACACCATATTTTAGAGAGACCTTTCTTTATTATATAGATACGAGGTAAATTGTCGCTTCGCTCCAATTTACCTCGCCCCGCTTCGCGGGGATTTGTTGCGCTTCGCGCAAATTTTAAAGAGGAAATAAATTGTGATGGTTTAAAGGCAGATTTGGGCCACTTATCGATCCCAAAAGAAAAAATTTGCAAAGAGAAGAAATCAATTTCATACAACACTTTAGGCGCCAAATTCAAAAATTTGCAAAAACTGCATGAAATCTCTATGGGGGCTACCTGAAGGGGGGCTTTGGGGGGAAAATGAATACGGCCATCTGAAACCGCCTGTTATAAGGGGCCTCTGTACCAAATTTCATCGCGATCGGACAAACGGTGTGGATTTGTATAGAAAAGTCGGAACGACGTTCACCAACAAACAGGCCTTTCTTTATTATATAGATATTTTTTAGGGGGATTATTTTTTAGCTTAAATTAAATTCAAATTGAGGTAAATTTTAATTTTATTTGCAGAATTTCTAAAATTTCTAATAAGATAAAATATATATTAAAATATTTTCAATCATCGTCTTTCAAGAAGTCAGGCGTAATGCGGATAACATCGCAGAAATAGTGGCTAGGCGTGGGAGTTTTCTGCAGAAACCAATTCCCGGATAAGTCATTAATTTTCCGGAAGTATGAGCATTTCCGCTTCCCAAAAGGCGGAAGGGGTGAGTCGTACGGTGGCCCGAGGATGTCAAAGAAAGCACCTGGACCACCTCCAGCGATTGCAGTAATTTCATGGAAATTCCCTTCGTTGGGCGTTAAAACAGCTGCCGGGGATGAAGCATTGAAATCCATGGGAGCATTAACGTGAACAGGAAACATATCCTTGGAACTGGGAGCCGTCTCACTGGCAATTGAGGTGAAACTCTGCACTTTTATCCTTCCACCAATACACTTGAGGAGCCCATGCATTGCTGGGTGATCATGCAGGGGCATCGTGTAGTTCTCCGCCAAGATGAAGACATTCATGGAGAAGATGGGGCACTCGTAGATGTGAATGTAGGTACATGGAGCCTTGTCCGGGACGTCAAAAGATCTCCTCGATAGCACTTCGGGATTAACCTGAATATCCTCAAACTTCATCTCATCCACCAATTTCTGCAGTGAAAGGAAATTCGTTGCAAACTGCAGAATATTGTGTGGATCAAATGTCTGGCGAGCTTGCTGGGCTATTTTTGCAAAATGCACCGACATTTCTTGGAGAAAATTCAATTTGGAAAATTTCACACCACCCTGAAGTTTCTGGAGGGCATTGCAATGCGACAAATTCGTCGATTAGATGAGCTGAAAAGTTTCCAGAATTTTGAAAATTTCAAAAATCTTTCAAAATAAATAAATTAAATTAAAAGAATAAATTGTCTTGAAAAATCCTCAAAGAAGATCAAGATTAAAGGAACAATTGAGCTTTAGAATTCCTGCAATTTAATCAATTATTGAGAAAGTTGGAAGATGAGAAAAATTTCCAATCATAAAATTGAAATTTTCAAACCCTAACATCAGCGTGACATTTTCTCGTGCCGTCTCTCTGGGCTTTCCAGGCAAAGCATTTTTCCGCATTTTATTCCTTTTATCTACTGGTAAGATTAGCATAGCCCCATTCAGCTACATCTTGACATACCAGATGACGTGGATGACCCACCTGGGAAAGATATTTTAATGATTTTCTTCCTCTTTAGGCAGTGTGAAGAATGTCCGGACGAGAAGGTGGCAAAAAGAAGCCCCTGAAGGCACCCAAGAAGGACTCCAAAGAGCTCGATGAAGATGATCTGGCACTCAAGCAGAAGCAAAAGGAACAGCAGAAAGCCCTGGAAGCCATGAAAGCTAAAGCTGGTCAGAAGGGTCCCCTAACGGGTGGTGGAATCAAAAAATCTGGGAAAAAGTAGCCGCCACCCAGCATGGGGCTCCAATCTTCAGCTCAGGTGTGACCAATTCTTCATCTCCTCAAAGACTAACTTTTTCTGCTCTAATAAATAAATCAGATTTTACATTAATCCATAAAAAGTTGTTTCTGTTGATTTTTTGAGCTGTTTGAGGTGGGCAACCACGTGCTTCTGGATTTACTGCAGATTCCTTAAATTCCTTTAATTAAAGTCAAATCCCAGAATTTAGAGAACTTACGTGTCCCATGAAGAACTTCCTTTCAATTTTTCAAACTTCAACTGAAAGAATTTCCTTTTTCTTCACAATCAGGACGAAAGAAAAAACTTCCTTTTTACACTAAGAAAAAAATTTAATGATTTTTTACAACGTCGATTACAAAAAAAAACTTCTTCAAATAGGTAGCTATAAATGATCAAAACAAAGGAGGGCAAAATAATGGAGAACAGAAACGTGAAATTAGATTTACCTACATCTCCTCATCTTCTTAAACATTAAATCTCAATTTAACTTAATTAAAAAAAAAAAAGAAAAAGTCATCAAATAGGACTACGCGTCACTTAAATGTCGAGACAAACGTGTGCTTCCATTAAATACTCTCACGCTAAATAGCTGTATGTGTCCTTTTGTCCTTCCATCCTCTCGAGATATTCCTTCTCAATGAGAATATCGATGCATTTCTACAAAAAACAATTTAAAATTAATTTCTCATCCCTTTTCCACGCGAGAAAAACACGTCATTCTTTACCTTAATCACGGGGACCTTTGGCTTAAACCTAGTGGACAGTTGATTGAGTACTTCAGCGACAAGTTGTGTGTGATTGAGCTTCTTTCGCATCTTCATAATTCTCACAATAGCTGCCTGAATGAGAATCTTTCTGTCATCCTCGATGTATTTATGTGTAACCTCCTGCTCCACCTTTAGTTCCGTCTTCAGCGGGAAGTTTATGTTGATCCGCAACTTTTTGCTGCAAAAAAATTAAAGATTATTTAATAAAAAGAAATTCCTTTTTGGTGATATTTCTTCACGTACTTCTTGAAGCCCAAATTGAGCTCAATGAGCGAGTCATTTGTGAGATTCGTCTCGTCATCGGGGCATGTGAGAAGTTTCACCTTGAGCAAAATCTGCAGTACTTGAACAAGGTGCTCCTGATTGATTCCTGTATTATCGCCCAATTGTTGCACAGTAAGGCTCGTCTGCTCATTGAATTGCAACAAAACGGCCATTTGGAACGTACTGGCTTGCAGTGTATACCGATTCTTGAAGCATGTCGTTATCAAGTCACCTTTGCACATATTGTACAGCCAATTTAACTTCCGGCCAGAATGTAAGCCAGCGTAGAAGTTGTTGAATCTTTGTACTGAACGTTCCAACTGTACAAATTTAAGAAAAAAAGAAAATATAGCTTTAACCATTAAAAAAAAAAATGAGAAACAAATAAAAACTCTCACCTCGGATGGCAGTGAAAAAGTGAAACTCTGCGTAAATGGCCACGAACCACTGGACAGCACTTGAATACTAAAGTCAATCTCATTGAGCAGCTTATTTGTCAATAAATGCTGCCTAAATTGTTCATTGAGATCCTTCGATACCCCAATATCCTGGAACATACGCTGAAGTTTGCTCGTATACTCAAACCCACATGCTTGTTTGAGTTTTGAGATCATTGATGCTTCGGCATCATCACTGGCAGACATATGGTGGACAAGACGTTTGGCAAGCATTTTGCTGTAGAACTTCTGAAAGACATCCTTATCCTCAATGTACTTAAACACCACCATCACCTGATTCAGCGTATCCTCCAATTCAGCCTCTTCGGGATTCTTGCTGGATTTCTTCAGCAACAAATCGCAATATTTCGCAAGGAGTTCCGGGCTCTTGCTTGAACTCTTGCTGGCCGTTGTTACATTATTCGTATTGATGAACTTCCCGCATGCCTTATCGAGTGCCGCCACGAATCCCTTATCATTGTTGAATGCCGTCAAAACGAGCGCATTGTACTTCTTGTGCACCTCCAGCAGTGTCTGAACGTACACTTTGGGATCATTGGCAGCTGCCTCGCCGCACTTCCCAATTGCCGCAAGTCCTTGATTGTGAATGTGCACCTCGAGGATTTGCTTCAGCTCCGACAACCCAATGTTGGACTCAATGCGCGCCACGAGGCTATACATCCTCCCCAAGTCGGCATTTTTGTCGGCATCAAGGAGATTTTGGAATTCCGTGCGGAAGATCTCCAAATGCTTCTGGATGAGCACACGCTCACACGTCTTGGCCAGACGATCGAGTGTACTCTCATGCAAATACACCTGGACACGCTTCTGCTCCTCATTTAGTCGCTGCTCAACACGCTTCATGTACTCCGTGACGGGATTCTGCCGCAAAAAGTCCGTACTTTCGCGATTGTAGAAACGCTCTGCATCCTCCAGGAAGATATTTTCAAAGCTCTCCTTGTACACCGACAAATTCTGCCCCTTTGCACTCGGATCATCCTCATTGAGACCCAATTCAACGTAGCAATTTATCACTCCCGATACAAGGCGCGAATTAATTGTCTCCCCATTGCGTTCACGATCGATCAGCTTGAGGACGGCATTCGTCACCTGCTTATTGAGATCTTTAAACAAAATCCCCCGCCATATGACGAGTGCCAGCTGATAGATCTCATAGATATCCTTGCGTCCCTCTTCGCACTCCCGTCGTACCCAGTGCCGATTGAGGTAGGCACAAACCCCATTGAGTACTTTACTGGAGAACTGATACTCCTCCCACTGCTTCGTGTAGAACGTGAGGACACCCTCGTCAATGAGATCGGCACCACTCTTCAGTAAATTCTTCAAGTAGTGCTCAAGGAATTCCTTGAGGCGCTTGTAGAGCTCCTGTCCAACTAATTGGGCACCTCCCGTTGATCCCGTTCCCGTGCCCTTTTTTGCTACCTTCGCTGACACAGCCGACCTGCCTGCCTGGCTGGTCTGCTGATGCACACTCGTGCAGTAGTTGTAGACGTGTCTGTGCATAACGAAAGGGAATCCTCTTCAAAAGTCTAACACTATCACACTGGATTCTAATCTCTCTTTCCCTCTCTCTCTTAATTTTTTGTTGTTGCAATTTTGAGATCAATTCTGCATAAAATCTTTTCATTTCTTCTCTTACAATTCTTCAGTTAACCCTTTCGTGTTGTTTGAGGCATTCATTGAAACAAACGAGAAACATTTTATTTTTCCGATTTTTCCAAATTTTAATGAATTTAATTGCTTTTACAAGTTATAAATGCATCAAAGTCTCACAAAAGAGCCCAAAGAACATGTTCTGATTGATAAACACCCCCTAAAAGCATCCATAGAATTAATATCGTAATAAAAAAGAATCAAAGCTAAAAGAACGCGTGTTTCACGTGAACGCGGAAAGGATTAAAACATTTTTAGAATTTTAGAAAAAAAAATCTTTAGTTACTTTGACAGTTTCTTTAATTTTTTAAAAGGTTTTTCAAAAGAAAATTCACCTTTTAACCCTTTAAGGTTTTTTGGGTCATACGCTGACCCAAACGTGAAACATTTTATTTTTTCAATTATTTATGAATGTAATTGTTTTTCCATGTTGCAAATGCATCAAATTCACGCATAAGGGGTCAAAGAAGACGTTCTGAGTGAGAAAAGTCCTCTAAAAAAAATCATAGAATAAAAATCGCGATAAAAGAGCGCATGTTTCAATGTTTTTATGTTTCACGTTGAACGTTAAAGGGTTAAGGGCTCTTAAAAGGTCGTTTTGAAAGTTTTTTAGAATAAGTTTTCTTTTTATGGAACGAAAACAAAACTGAGTGAGTAACATTTGGAGGACAAAACTGGTAAGTTGCTATAAGATTTTGACAAATGGGTTTTATGAATCGTTGGATTGTCGTTCTAGAAAAGAAAAACAAAGGTTTTGTTGTTCAGGAAAATAGAAAGATTTCTGAAGAGGTCTGGAGAAGTAATGTTCCTTCAAATTACGATTTAAGGTAGAAAGAAAATGAAAAAATCCTCTAAGATTTTTCTTAGAATACCAAAAATCTTATAACTGAAAAATTGAAAGAAAAGAAATAAAAGATTTTTATCAGAATCTAACTCAAATTTTGAGGTTAGAATTTTTAATCCTCAAACTGGTAAAAAGTAACACCAATTGTCACAATCTTATACAAACTTTGAAGTTGTAAGAATAGAAAAGATTTTTTACAGAATCAACTCCAATATTTAAAAACCATCTGTGATTTTTTTTTGTAATCCCATTTTTAACCCTATTCACCTCAATTTAGAGCTTTTCTTCAAATTAATTCAAAAAGGTTTAAGCAATTTCAGAAAAAGAAAACATTGCACTGATTATAAATTGCGCAAAATGTTTTTAAAAAAAAGTGAATCACTCTGAAAACTTTATGCTTGAGTGAATTTTTAGACAACTTTTTCTCAATCTCAATACATTAAGATTATGCAAAATATCAATGCAGAAATTTTTTGCTCTGAAACCTACAAGATTACGCGAGACTCGAATATTTCCTTAAATGTTTTTTTATTTGTAATAGAAAGCGAGTAAAGTTCTTTTCGTAGATATATTGCATATTGAACCTCTAATCTATATAATAAAGAAAGGCCTGTTTGTTGGTAATCGTCGTTCCGACTTTTCTATACAAATCTACACCGTTTATCCGATCGCGATGAAATTTGGTACAGAGGCCCCTTATAACAGGCGGTTTCAGATGGCCGTATTCATTTTCCCCCCAAAGCCCCCCTTCATGTAGCCCCCATAGAGATTTCATGCAGTTTTTGCGAATTTTTGAATTTGGCGCCTAAAGTATTGTATGAAATTGATTTCTTCTCTTTGCAATTTTTTTTCTTTTTCGTTCGATGAGAGCTTCCCATCTATATAATAAAGAAAGGCCTGTTTGTTGGTAATCGTCGTTCCGACTTTTCTATACAAATCTACACCGTTTGACCAATCGCGATGAAATTTGGTACAGAGGCTCCTTATAACAGGCGGTTTCAGATGGCCGTATCCATTTTCCCCCCAAAGCCCCCTTCAGGAAGCCCCCATAGAGATTTCATGCAGTTTTTGCAAATTTTTGAATTTGGCGCCTAAAGTGTTGTATGAAAATGATTTCTTCTCTTTGCAAATTTTTCTCCGGGATTGATAAGTGGCCTCAATCTACTTATAAACCATCACAATTTTTTCTCTCTAAAATTAGCGCGAAGCGGGGCGAGGTAAATTGGAGCGAAGCGACAATTTACCTCGTTTGACAATAATTGAGTAATCTAAGCTCCCGGATTTGCAATAAAATTTTTAAAAATTAAGATTATTAAATCCAATAAAAATTTTAATCTTCTGAATTAAAATTTTTCATTTAAATTTCTTATCATCGTCAGTCTTTGTTTCCGATTTTTAATAAAATTTATAACATTTTAAACAAACAATTGAGACAAAAACCAACACGTGGCTTTTTTTCAAGTAATTAAATTATAAAAAATATAGGGAACATTGGGGTTAAAATAGGGTTAAATTCAAAACCATTTTTGTGACTTACAATAATGCAAAATTCTTTACAAAACTGCTCGGAACATAAAAATCTGAAAAAGTTTCGCTCTCACGTCATTAAATTATTATTTTTAGATCTTTCCATGCCCCCAATGATCTGACTTTGCCCCAGTCTCCCCTACAAATAACTTAATTCTCTCAAATAAAACGTAATTTATTCTTGAAGAAAAAAATGCTGAAGAGGAAGGAAAAAGCTTTCATATTGACAATAATGCTTTATCACCAACAAAGATAAGTTTAATTGGGAGCTTTTATCTCTTTGCAAATAAATACAAATTAATAAAATTATTGCAAAAAAAAAACAAAACACAAAAACCAGCCTAATGGGGGAAAAAGCTCAAAACACGTGGAATTGAATGAGGGAAAGAATGGCTTGTCTGTTGCCTGAGGACTATGTGCTGTGAAACCTGTATGAGGGCATTGTTCTGCTACTGACTGAGACATACATAAAGCCACGACAGGTAAGACGTCGTAGGTTACAAAAACAACCTTTTCGCAATAATAAAAAGTTGGCAAAAATGTTTCTCTCAGCACAATTTTTGTGGGCCAATAAAAAGAGAGCATTTCAAGGATAATGGACCAAAATGGCTGTCTTTGGGAGATGACAAAATAACCCATCCCCTGCCTTGGTGGGAAATACATTTTTTACGGGATATTCTTCACAAAAGGGAGCTGATGAGTGGGGAATTTTCTTCCTCATTGCCAGGAAGAAAGACAAAAAAAAGAAACTAGAAAAAACTCACGTGTAGAGCTCCATATATCGCTTGATGATCAAATTACGTTCCCGCAGGTAGATTTGATTGATACCATCTTCCAGATCAGTCCAAATCTTCGGAAAGTCAAAAATTGTGGGGTCAGCAGTGCGATAGGTCAAATGTGTGACGCTTCGTACCTCTTCTAGATTTATTGGCTTCAGCCCAGTCGATCCTAATGAACTCTGTCTCGACATTCTCACCAACTCCTGCTTCACACGATGGATGGGTTTTCTCTTCCGGAAGGACTTCACAATCACAGGCAATCACTCTTCACAACCTTTCCGTTTTTGCTGCTGTTGTTGTTGTTGCTCCGCAGCGCCTGGAAGGAAGAGACAAAAGAGAACTCAACTAAACCCCATTTTCTTGCCACATCTTGTTTACATGGCGTCCCCCAGAGGCTCCCTCCATTCCTCTCTGGGCAATCGTGGGAATAAATTCACTTTTATAAACCTCTTCACGAAGCATTGTGACATAATGCATACCATGTCTAAAGCAACTGTGAAGCGCCCCATTTTGACAAAGCTCCCCACTTAGGTGGTTTCTTTCAAAGAAAAATATTTTGCGTGTGCAAATCGAGAGTTCTTTTCTCTAAAAAAAAATCAATAAATATCACTGCTGTATCACCTCAGGATTCCATGGAAAGCAATTATTTGGTATTTTATTCCGGAGGACGGGCCCAAGGAGGAAAAACCAGATTTTTTTGACACACGGAAATGGTGGCGCAGAGGTCAAAGGGAAAGAAAAACTCACCTACAAATTGCACGAGAGCTAAGAGAGCGCACAATTTTTGCAAGAATTCCCCACTTTAGTATCCACGATAGCTATTACGAGTAAAATTTGACGGGAAATGTTGGTTTTTTAGGGAAAAATTTATCTGATAAAAATGAGAAATCACACAAAAACCTCCTTCATCAAGGTGTTTCACTGATGCTCATGTTTTATTGTTACCACACGATACAAAGGTGAAACAAACCTTATACGAAAAAAAAACATGAAACATAGTAGTTTTTACTCCCTCTATCTCATTCTCTTCTCACATAAGGAAATTTTCTTTGCTAAATTACTTAATCTTTATGAAATTTCTTTTTCCAGTTTTCTATTTTTTTTTTTTTAAATATTAAAATGATTAATTAGTAAAAAAAAACGGTAAAAACCGTAAAAACAATCAAACAAACCTAATTATAGAAACATTCTCCTTTGTTTCTCATTGCAGTCACTGAGACGCAGACGAAACACACGATGAGGAGATATGGGGGGTATGTTTTGAATGTGTGCGTGGTGGAGGTTATGTTGGTGTGTGTGAAAAAGTGACAAGAGACTTGCAAAAGCCAACGTCGAGGTTGGAAAATAAATTGCACAATTTGTGTGGGAAAAAGAAGAGAACTCGGGAAAATAGCCCCATAGAGACTTCCTTGGTGTGCCCAAGTGTTTGCCAACGGTGCACAAGAGCATTGAGCGTTGCGGCAAAGTGGGAAAAAAGTGGGTGCAAAAAAGGTCCGTGAGTGTGGTGTGAAAAAATGTTGCCATTTTTGTCGCCCGTCGTGAAGCGACTTCTCGTTTGGAAGAAGGGAAATGAGAATTCCGATGAGATGAAATGGGCCGAGAAGGCTGTAAAGAGTCTCGTGAAGAAGCTGAAGAAGTCCGAGGCGCTTGAGGAGCTGGAGAAGGCCATCTCGACACAGAACTGCAACACCAGATGTATCACAATTCAGAGGTAAGACGAAGATTTTTCTTTTCTCCTCCCTGCATTCGGGGGGCTTTATCAGTAATTCTGTGGGGGCTCTTGACAGAGAGCAGGAACACAATGTAATGGTGGATCAGGATCCCTGTGAGGTGGTCTCATCAATATGTACCTCACATCATGTCAATTTATGTTGTAAACAGCGTGGCAAAAAAAAGTTGCCCTGCTTATCTCACCCGGACACCATTCTTGATAACATATTGACATTCTCTTCTTCTGGAGGCAAGAGATTGGAAGGCAGAAGTGAGGGCGGACTATAGTAAAAAAACAACTCAATAGTATTCCTTCTCCTCAATCCGACTGTGTATGTCCGGGAATAATAAGTTAGATTGTAAGAAAGTCCCTGGAGTTTGTTAAGAAATTTCACCCACGATCAGTTGGAGGAGAGAGAGAGAGTCTGGCGCGAGAGCACACCTCCTTCCGGACGGAGAAGCTCATTCGGTGAGGTGTGTGTGTGTGCGTGTTCGGTGACAAAGAAATTTAGATTTATCCTTGAATTTGGCCTATTCAATGAACTTTATTTTTGGGCATTGCGCGAATTTCAAGCCACGAGCCACCAAGAGAGAGACATTGTGCTGACTTCGCCGCAAATGAGAAACCGTGCGTACCATTTGGCTACCCCAGACACTACATACATATACCTCACAGCTCAATGTACAAGAGATTTTCTCACTCTTCGTCTTGGTCTTGGTCGTCTGCCTGCGCTCTGGCTCTGATGTGGAGGAGCTGGAGAGAGGGAAGAAGAAGAAGGAAAGTGTATCAAGAAATGTGTGTTAAACAGACACTGGGACAAGTTTAAGGCCACCAATCTGATTTTTAATTTAATTCTTGCATTTATGCCATCAACACGGTGAATAAGCAAACTGATATTACTATATGAACATGTTAATTTTCCCTCAATTCCGTCTTCTTGCATCGCGATAAAATTGATAAATTTCATTTTTTATTTTGCATAATCACGACATTTAGGAGCTTTTGTTACCATTTTTATGTAAGAAAACATTAAGGAAGTTTTGGGAGCTCTCAACTGGAAAAAAGAATGTTCTATTCTTTAAATTCTTCACTCTCTTCACTAAAAAAAACAAATTTATCTCATTACTAGCCTGTATCTCGAGTCTTTTGTGTTTTACCACTTTTTTGTAGTCCTGAAGAAGAATTAAATTGTTCGAAATGTCAGATTATTAATTCGAATCTCTTCACCGTAAAATACAAACGGTCGTTAACCCTACTAAAACATGAATATTCGCTTTGATCATTTTTTTCTGTTTGTGAGCATATTTTGATTAACCCTTTCGTGTCTACGTGAAACATAGAAAAATTGACGCCCAGGAAAAACGAAATTTTTAGGAGAAACGTCTAAATTGGCCTCTATTGCATGAATTTAATACATTTCTAACTTTAAAAATTATTTAATTCATCAATATTTAGAAAATTAAAATGTTTCAAGTTTGGGTCTAATTATATGACCCAAAGAACGAGAAAGGGTCAATCATTCAGACATAACACTTGACCCCTTTTTGATTAGTTCAAATTAGAAAGAAGTTTTTTTTCACTTTCCATTGGCAAAGATTTAAATAAAAATGTAGACAATGACGTCAGTATTTTGTTTCTACCTCTTCCAATGCATGAAACATTTGCACCAATGTTTCTTCAGCCTCACAGTGTTTCAGACAAGATATTTTTTATGCTTTGAAACATAAAGTGTGCTTCTAAAATCATTCCAACGAGTGTTGATGACGAATGTGATATATTTTGATTTCAATCACAGAGAGAGAGGATTGTTATTGATGAGGAGAGAAGAAAATGGGAGAAGGAGTTTTGTCTGGTGCTGCTGATGAAGCTGGAAGTGAGCTTAAAATTGAGAGAGTCTCAATGGAAGAGACTATAAGGTCAGTCATTCGACTTGACTGCTGGCTGCACCAATACAGATTCCAGGCATGATTCTCTGCGTTCTCTCTCTCTCTCTCCTCTTGATGATGATTTATATACATAATTCCAGCCAGACGAAAATTCTGCGATATGCGAGAATGGACGGAAGGTATCTCTGCTCTGCTGGTTTGTGAGAGAATGAGAATATTGTCAGCCGGAATGAGAGATAGGTCTGGGCTAGGTAATAGAGGGAGAGGAGGAAAATATTTGTTTGGAAGTGTAGCGAGGGGTTCCAAAAAATGTTGCCACACATACCATCACCCAAGAGGGACCAACACACTGATAGCAACCAGACAGTTGGGTAAATTAATGCGCGACTGCGGCGACGTCCTACCCCAATCTCGCACAAAATAATTCTCTCTCTCACTATAAAATGGCGTAGAAGTGACTTTTTGCATCGCACATCCATTTCACGGTGAAATTGTTGGAAAATTATCCTATTTTCCTTTGGTTGCCGTGCTAAATTTTGCGTAATTTTGCCCCAATTGGGTGTTGTGTGGGTGAAAAAGTGTTTCAAAATTGCAAATGTTTTGTCAATAGGGTTGATTTTTCACACACAAAAAAAAAGAAAATTTCCTTCTCAAAAAGTGACTAAAGGTGCATTTTTTTATGGTCAGAACTGTTCAGATTGATTTTTCTACACCAAAAAAAAACTTCTTTTCCCTCTGAAAATTAACATAAATCAACATAAAGTTTGTGAAATTGAAGTATTAGCAACAAAAGAAAATTTTGAGACACAAAAAAGGCCTAAAAGTGCAAAAGAAATGAAGAAAAACTTTTTATTTTAAAACGTGTGGAATAGAAGTTTTGTGCAGATTTGTTGTTTGTGGAGAATATTTTCTCTCTGTAGGAACAAAGAATTATTTTTCGGTGGAATTCACGCATTGTAAGAAAAAATGTCCGCGAATAAAAGAGTTTAAAAAAATCTGCACGGTTGTGATAAAAAGTTGTGAGTAATCAATTTTTATTTTGATTGTATTTCACTTCGTATCAATTTTTTTTATCAAAGTTTGCAAATAAATTGCGCGCAGGGTGGGGGTGGTAAAGTCTCGCAGGAGGGTAATTTAATGTATTTCGTGGGTTATAAAAATAACTCTGGGTGTTGAAGAAGGGAAAAAAAAGAAGGTGCAATGACTCCCCTCAACAGAAAATTTTTGTGTGTACGTCTGGAGTGCAATTACAATGATTGGTGGGGGAAGGGGAGGGGAGCATAAATCACTCAAAAAAAAAGCAACATTGACGCAAAATTGCAAACTTTTTTTTACAGCATGTTTAAAGATAAACAATTTTATTATATTTCAGAAGCCGACCATTGAATGGAGAGAATGGAATTACGCCGCGCAAGGGATTACCTCATGTAATCTACTGCAGACTATGGCGCTGGCCGGATTTGCAGAGTCAGAATGAATTGAGACCATTGGAGCATTGTGAATATGCGTATCACCTGAAGAAGGATGAAGTTTGCATAAATCCCTATCACTATACAAAAGTGGAGACACTGTCGATTTTGGTGCCTAAATCTCTGCCCAATACCGGAGTGGATTCCGTGTGTCAGTACCCATTGGATGATCTCAGTAACACCGTTCCTCACAATATACAATTTACGAATGCATTGAGGTGAGGCGGGATGCTGTTGATTGAAAAAAAAAATGATTTTTTTTAAGTGTAAAGAGAAAAAGAGTCCAGTAAATGTTGAAATTTGAGGGAAATTGTGAAAAAGTAGATGTGAAATGCGAAAAGCCCTCCAATATACCGATGAGCGAGATATACGCGATATTGACGCAATCCGCCAAAGTTAGACTTTACTGACCGCTGAGGAAGACGCGCAAACTGCGTCAAAAGCTTCGGAGATAGTTATTTTAATTCGGCTGGAGCCTTGCTCATGGACGAAATGACATTCTTGACAGTTGGAACTACAGGGGAAGAAAAGTACAAACTTACACAGAAAATCCTTATTTCTTTGTCCAGTGTGGATATCAAAATTATCTCATTCACGTTTGATGGACCAACAACATCCAAAATAGAACTTCTGGAACTGCTTACCTTTGGAACTCTACAGACACTCAGATGTGTTAAGCCAAAATCGAATGTTACTCAAAAGACACGCATAAAAATAGCCATATATCTGCCTAATCCTTAATGACCCTTAGTTACACAAACGACACGAATTTATGAAGTTACTCAAATGACACTTAAATTAAAGTCTCCTTTGTTGATTGAAAAATCCCTTCGAGATTTATTTTTCTATTAAAATATCTTTTTGGAGAATCTAAGAAATTAATATAATTTTGATCAGGAAAGTGAGTACGGATAAAACAACAAAAATTTGTCCAATACATAAGTACATACTTAAGGCTCTTAACCCATTAGTAATTTCCTAAGCGAAAAATTTATGATCTTCACTGAATTTTCCTGGACAAGATTCAATACAAATTCTTACCAAGTGTGACCTTTTAGATTCTCTGGTTATCCTAGATTCACATTCGATCATAGAAAATGGGGTATC
Organism: Lutzomyia longipalpis; assembly: GCF_024334085.1. Taxonomy (NCBI): domain Eukaryota; kingdom Metazoa; phylum Arthropoda; class Insecta; order Diptera; family Psychodidae; genus Lutzomyia; species Lutzomyia longipalpis. The sequence goes on along the minus strand of NC_074709.1, from coordinate 11,701,860 downwards.
TTGCAAAAAGGATGTGATTTTTCCACAATTTCATAATCTCAACACTTTTTTCGCTAAATTTTTTGTCCGAAAGTTTTTCTGGTAAATTCCGGGAGTGAAATTATGGAAAATTGTTGAAATTTTGAAAGTTTTTGAGATTTTTGAAATCAAATGTTTTTATTTTTGCTTCATCAAGTACAAGGTTAAAAAATATTTTTTCCAGAATACACTCCGCGAAATTGATTTAGGTTCACCCTGTTTTTCCCATTTCCTGGCTACCCGGTTGGGAAAATTATAACCGAATGTTCCCAAAAAGTGTAGCCTAGATCCTTTTACGATAGTGTATGTTCAAATGGTCCACAGGATTTTGATCCTGTGGCAATAATTAGCAAGGATTTAAAAACCTCCCCAAAAAAGAGCGAAATTGATTTAGGTTCACCCGATTTTTCTAAGCCAATAATGCTTTTGTTCAAAATTTTTGAACGCAGTCCCCTAGGGGAACACAATATTGACCGATTTGAGTGATAATTTGGCCAAGGGACCCCAAACCGTAGCCCCAGGATCCCCCTGAAGACCCCTCGATACACCCCCGGAGGATTTCTTTGATAACTCATAGGAAAAAATTTTTTTTGAAACCAAATTTTTTGCAAATCGATAGAATATCATCCCTACAATGATATCCTTTGCAAATAAAAATTTCCTGTAAAAATTTCTTTAACAAAATAATTCACTAACTGTTTCAAGTGGGGGGTCAAAGTACGTCCTGTTTTACTTTATACCCATATTTCTAATAAAATTCGATTTTTTGGGCAATTTTTCGATCGCGCCAGTAATTATCATTAGTTTTGCTATAAATCTGTTAAAAAAAATAATAGCATTAATTACACAAAATTTTGAGAAAACTTGCATCGAAAATGCGACTTGAAAGCGCGGCTT